>NC_133540.1:1965000-3215000 GCF_048773025.1 Camelus bactrianus
TGCCGGGGAAAGGCGGGGGTTGGGCTGGAAACGCTGGTAGCATCTAGTTCCTCCCCATGGACAGGGGAGGTAATTAGCGGACTACGCCCTGCCAGGGAACACCTGTGACACCAGGCAGCTGCGTGGAGGGCGGCCCCGAACCTCCCCCACACAGTCAGCCGTATTCCGGAATTCTGAGTGTGGGGAGGTTCCGTCTTCTGTCTGCAGCACCCGGGTTCTCCTAGGAGCCCTTCGAGTGTCTTCCCCGAGTCCCTCCCAGTGCGGGCTGCCGGGGAAAGGTGGGGGTTGGGCTGGAAAAGCAGGTAGCATCTAGTGCCTCCCCCTGGACAGGGGAGGTAATTAGTGGACATCACCCTGCCAGGGAACACCTGTGACACCAGGCAGCTGCGTGGAGGGCGGCTCTGAACCTCCCCATCACAGTCACCCTTGTTCCGGATTTCTGAGTGTGGGGGGGTTCCTTCTTCTGTCTGCAGCACACGGGATCTCCTAGGAGCCCTTCGAGTGTCTTCCCCGAGTCCCTCACAGTGCGGGCTGCTGGGGAAAGGCGGGGGTTTGGCTGGAAACGCAGGTAGCATCTAGTTCCTCCCCATGGACAGGGGAGTTAATTAGCGGACTTCTCCTTGCGAGGGAACACCTGTGACACCAGGAAGCTGCGTGGGGGGCGGCCCTAAACCTCCCCCACACAGTCATCCGTATTCCGGAATTCTGAGTGTGGGGAGGTTCCGTCTTCTGTCTGCAGCACCCGGGTCCTCCTAGGAGCCCTACGAGTGTCTTCCCCGATTCCCTCCCAGTGCGGGCTGCCGGGGAAAGGCGGGGGTTTGGCTGGAAACGCAGGTAGCATCTAGTGCCTCCCCATGGAGCGGGGAGGTAATTAGCGGAATTCCCCTTGCGAGGGAACACCTGTGACACCAGGCAGCTGCGTGGAGGGCGGCTCTGAACCTCCCCCTCACAGTCACCCGTGTTCCGGATTTCTGAGTGTGGGGGGGTTCCGTCTTCTGTCTGCAGCACCCAGGTTCTCCTAGGAGCCCTTCGAGTGTCTTCCCCGAGTCCCTCCCAGTGCGGGCTGCCGGGGAAAGGCGGGGGTTTGGCTGGAAACGCAGGTAGCATCTAGTGCCTCCCCATGGACCAGGGAGGTAATTAGCGGACTTCCCCTTGCGAGGGAACACCTGTGACACAAGGCAGCTGCGTGGAGGGCGGCCCCGAACCTCCCCCACACAGTCAGCCGTGTTCCGGAATTCTGAGTGTGGGGAGGTTCCGTCTTCTGTCTGCAGCACCCGGGTTCTCCTAGGAGCCATTCGAGTGTCTTCCCCCAGTCCCTCCCAGTGCGGGCTGCCGGGGAAAGGCGGGGGTTGGGCTGGAAAAGCAGGTAGCATCTAGTGCCTCCCCATGGACAAGGGAGATAATTAGCGGACTTCCCCCTGCCAGGGAACACCTGTGACACCAGGCATCTTCGCGGAGGGCGGCCCCAAACCTCCCCCACACAGTCGGCCGTGTTCCGGAATTCTGAGTGTGGGGAGGTTCCGTCTTCTGTCTGCAGCACCCGGGATCTCCTAGGAGCCCTTCGAGTGTCTTCCCCGAGTCCCTCTCAGTGCGGGCTGCCGGGGAAAGGCGGGGGTTGGGTTGGAAACGCAGGTAGCATCTAGTGCCTCCTCATGGACAGGGGAGGTAATTAGCGGACATCACCCTGCCAGGGAACACCTGTGACACCAGGCAGCTGCGTGGAGGGCGGCTCTGAACCTCCCCCTCACAGTCACCCGTGTTCCGGATTTCTGAGTGTGGGGGGGTTCCTTCTTCTGTCTGCAGCACACGGGATCTCCTAGGAGCCCTTCGAGTGTCTTCCCCGAGTACCTCCCAGTGCGTGCTGCCGGGGAAAGGCGGGGGTTGGGCTGGAAAAGCAGGTAGCATCTAGTTCCTCCCCATGGACAGGGGAGGTAATTAGCGGACTACCCCCTGCCAGGGAACACCTGTGACACCAGGCAGCTGCGTGGAGGGCGGCCCCGAACCTCCCCCACACAGTCAGCCGTATTCCGGAATTCTGAGTGTGGGGAGGTTCCGTCTTCTGTCTGCAGCACCCGGGTTCTCCTAGGAGCCCTTCGAGTGTCTTCCCCGAGTCCCTCCCAGTGCGGGCTGCCGGGGAAAGGCGGGGGTTTGGCTGGAAACGCAGGTAGCATCTAGTGCCTCCCCATGGAGCGGGGAGGTAATTAGCGGAATTCCCCTTGCGAGGGAACACCTGTGACACCAGGCAGCTGCGTGGAGGGCGGCCCCGAACCTCCCCCACACAGTCACCCGTGTTCCGGAATTCTGAGTGTGGGGGGGTTGCTTCTTCTGTCTGCAGCACACGGGATCTCCTAGGAGCCCTTCGAGTGTCTTCCCCCAGTCCCTCCCAGTGCGGGCTGCCGGGGAAAGGAGGGGGTTGTGCTGGAAACGCAGGTAGAATCTAGTGCCTCCCCATGGACTGGGGAGGTAATTAGCGGACTACCCCCTGCCAGGGAACACCTGTGACACCAGGCAGCTGCGTGGAGGGCGGCCCCGAACCTCCCCCTCACAGTCACCCTTGTTCCGGATTTCTGAGTGTGGGGGGGTTCCTTCTTCTGTCTGCAGCACACGGGATCTCCTAGGAGCCCTTCGAGTGTCTTCCCCGAGTCCCTCCCAGTGCGGGCTGCCGGGGAAAGGCAGGGGTTTGGCTGGAAACGCAGGTAGCATCTAGTTCCTCCCCATGGACAGGGGAGGTAATTAGCGGACTTCCCCTTGCGAGGGAACACCTGTGACACCAGGAAGCTGCGTGTGGGGCGGCCCTAAACCTCCCCCACACAGTCATCCGTGTTCCGGAATTCTGAGTGTGGGGAGGTTCCGTCTTCTGTCTGCAGCACCCGGGTTCTCCTAGGAGCCCTTCGAGTGTCTTCCCCGAGTCCCTCCTACTGCGGGCTGCCGGGGAAAGGCGGGGGTTGGGCTGGAAACGCAGGTAGCATCTAGTGCCTCCCCATGGACCAGGGAGGTAATTAGCGGACTTCCCCTTGCGAGGGAACACCTGTGACACAAGGCAGCTGCGTGGAGGGCGGCCCCGAACCTCCCCCACACAGTCAGCCGTGTTCCGGAATTCTGAGTGTGGGGAGGTTCCGTCTTCTGTCTGCAGCACCCGGGTTCTCCTAGGAGCCATTCGAGTGTCTTCCCCCAGTCCCTCCCAGTGCGGGCTGCCGGGGAAAGGCGGGGGTTGGGCTGGAAAAGCAGGTAGCATCTAGTGCCTCCCCATGGACAAGGGAGATAATTAGCGGACTTCCCCCTGCCAGGGAACACCTGTGACACCAGGCAGCTGCGTGGAGGGCGGCCCCGAACCTCCCCCACACAGTCACCCGTGTTCCGGAATTCTGAGTGTGGGGAGGTTCCGTCTTCTGTCTGCAGCACCCGGGATCTCCTAGGAGCCCTTCGAGTGTCTTCCCCGAGTCCCTCCCAGTGCGGGCTGCCGGGGAAAGGCGGGGGTTGGGCTGGAAACGCAGGTAGCATCTAGTGCCTCCTCATGGACAGGGGAGGTAATTAGCGGACATCACCCTGCCAGGGAACACCTGTGACACCAGGCAGCTGCGTGGAGGGCGGCTCTGAACCTCCCCCTCACAGTCACCCGTGTTCCGGATTTCTGAGTGTGGGGGGGTTCCTTCTTCTGTCTGCAGCACACGGGATCTCCTAGGAGCCCTTCGAGTGTCTTCCCCGAGTCCCTCCCAGTGCGGGCTGCCGGGGAAAGGCGGGGGTTGGGCTGGAAAAGCAGGTAGCATCTAGTTCCTCCCCATGGACAGGGGAGGTAATTAGCGGACTACGCCCTGCCAGGGAACACCTGTGACACCAGGCAGCTGCGTGGAGGGCGGCCCCGAACCTCCCCCACACAGTCAGCCGTGTTCCGGAATTCTGAGTGTGGGGAGGTTCCGTCTTCTGTCTGCAGCACCCGGGTTCTCCTAGGAGCCATTCGAGTGTCTTCCCCCAGTCCCTCCCAGTGCGGGCTGCCGGGGAAAGGCGGGGGTTTGGCTGGAAACGCAGGTAGCATCTAGTGCCTCCCCATGGAGAGGGGAGGTAATTAGCGGAATTCCCCTTGCGAGGGAACACCTGTGACACCAGGCAGCTGCGTGGAGGGCGGCCCCGAACCTCCCCTACACAGTCACCCGTGTTCCGGAATTCTGAGTGTGGGGGGTTCCTTCTTCTGTCTGCAGCACACGGGATCTCCTAGGAGCCCTTCGAGTGTCTTCCCCGAGTCCCTCTCAGTGCGGGCTGCCGGGGAAAGGCGGGGGTTGGGCTGGAAAAGCAGGTAGCATCTAGTGCCTCCCCCTGGACAGGGGAGGTAATTAGCGGACTTCCCCTTGCGAGGGAACCCCTGTGACACCAGGCAGCTGCGTGGAGGGCGGCTCCGAACCTCCCCCACACAGTCATACGTGTTCCGGAATTCTGAGTGTGGGGGGGTTCCTTCTTCTGTCTGCAGCACACGGGATCTCCTAGGAGCCCTTCGAGTGTCTTCCCCCAGTCCCTCGCAGTGCGGGCTGCCGGGGAAAGGCGGGGGTTTGGCTGGAAACGCAGGTAGCATCTAGTGCCTCCCCATGGACCAGGGAGGTAATTAGCGGACTTCCCCTTGCGAGGGAACACCTGTGACACCAGGCATCTTCGTGGAGGGCGGCCCCAAACCTCCCCCACACAGTCGGCCGTGTTCCGGAATTCTGAGTGTGGGGAGGTTCCGTCTTCTGTCTGCAGCACCCGGGATCTCCTAGGAGCCCTTCGAGTGTCTTCCCCGAGTCCCTCCCAGTGCGGGCTACCGGGGAAAGGCGGGGGTTGGGCTGGAAAAGCAGGTAGCATCTAGTGCCTCCCCCTGGACAGGGGAGATATTTAGCGGACTTCCCCCTGCCAGGGAACACCTGTGACACCAGGCATCTTCTTGGAGGGCGGCCCCAAACCTCCCCCACACAGTCGGCCGTGTTCCGGAATTCTGAGTGTGGGGAGGTTCCGTCTTCTGTCTGCAGCACCCGGGATCTCCTAGGAGCCCTTCGAGTGTCTTCCCCGAGTCCCTCCCAGTGCGGGCTGCCGGGGAAAGGCGGGGGTTGGGCTGGAAACGCAGGTAGCATCTAGTGCCTCCCCCTGGACAGGGGAGGTAATTAACGGACTTCCCCTTGCGAGGGAACACCTGTGACACCAGGAAGCTGCGTGGAGGGCGGCCCTAAACTTCCCCACACAGTCACCCTTGTTCCGGAATTCTGAGTGTGGGGAGGTTCCGTCTTCTGTCTGCAGCACCCGGGTTCTCCTAGGAGCCCTTCGAGTGTCTTCCCCGAGTCCCTCCCAGTGCGGGCTGCCGGGGAAAGGCGGGGGTTGGACTGGAAACGCAGGTAGCATCTAGTGCCTCCTCATGGACAGGGGAGGTAATTAGCGGACATCACCCTGCCAGGGAACACCTGTGACACCAGGCAGCTGCGTGGAGGGCGGCTCTGAACCTCCCACTCACAGTCACCCGTGTTCCGGATTTCTGAGTGTGGGGAGGTTCCGTCTTCTGTCTGCAGCACCCGGGTTCTCCTAGGAGCCATTCGAGTGTCTTCCCCCAGTCCCTCCCAGTGCGGGCTGCCGGGGAAAGGCGGGGGTTGGGCTGGAAAAGCAGGTAGCATCTAGTGCCTCCCCATGGACAAGGGAGATAATTAGCGGACTTCCCCCTGCCAGGGAACACCTGTGACACCAGGCAGCTGCGTGGAGGGCGGCCCCGAACCTCCCCCACACAGTCACCCGTGTTCCGGAATTCTGAGTGTGGGGAGGTTCCGTCTTCTGTCTGCAGCACCCGGGATCTCCTAGGAGCCCTTCGAGTGTCTTCCCCGAGTCCCTCCCAGTGCGGGCTGCCGGGGAAAGGCGGGGGTTGGGCTGGAAACGCAGGTAGCATCTAGTGCCTCCTCATGGACAGGGGAGGTAATTAGCGGACATCACCCTGCCAGGGAATACCTGTGACACCAGGCAGCTGCGTGGAGGGCGGCTCTGAACCTCCCCCTCACAGTCACCCGTGTTCCGGATTTCTGAGTGTGGGGGGGTTCCTTCTTCTGTCTGCAGCACACGGGATCTCCTAGGAGCCCTTCGAGTGTCTTCCCCGAGTCCCTCCCAGTGCGGGCTGCCGGGGAAAGGCGGGGGTTGGGCTGGAAAAGCAGGTAGCATCTAGTTCCTCCCCATGGACAGGGGAGGTAATTAGCGGACTTCCCCTTGCGAGGGAACACCTGTGACACCAGGAAGCTGCGTGGGGGGCGGCCCTAAACCTCCCCCACACAGTCATCCGTATTCCGGAATTCTGAGTGTGGGGAGGTTCCGTCTTCTGTCTGCAGCACCCGGGTTCTCCTAGGAGCCCTTCGAGTGTCTTCCCCGAGTCCCTCCCAGTGCGGGCTGCCGGGGAAAGGCGGGGGTTTGGCTGGAAACGCAGGTAGCATCTAGTGCCTCCCCATGGAGAGGGGAGGTAATTAGCGGAATTCCCCTTGCGAGGGAACACCTGTGACACCAGGCAGCTGCGTGGAGGGCGGCCCCGAACCTCCCCCACACAGTCACCCGTGTTCCGGAATTCTGAGTGTGGGGGGGTTGCTTCTTCTGTCTGCAGCACACGGGATCTCCTAGGAGCCCTTCGAGTGTCTTCCCCCAGTCCCTCCCAGTGCGGGCTGCCGGGGAAAGGAGGGGGTTGTGCTGGAAACGCAGGTAGAATCTAGTGCCTCCCCATGGACTGGGGAGGTAATTAGCGGACTACCCCCTGCCAGGGAACACCTGTGACACCAGGCAGCTGCGTGGAGGGCGGCCCCGAACCTCCCCCTCACAGTCACCCTTGTTCCGGATTTCTGAGTGTGGGGGGGTTCCTTCTTCTGTCTGCAGCACACGGGATCTCCTAGGAGCCCTTCGAGTGTCTTCCCCGAGTCCCTCCCAGTGCGGGCTGCCGGGGAAAGGCAGGGGTTTGGCTGGAAACGCAGGTAGCATCTAGTTCCTCCCCATGGAAAGGGGAGGATATTAGCGGACTTCCCCTTGCGAGGGAACACCTGTGACACCAGGAAGCTGCGTGTGGGGCGGCCCTAAACCTCCCCCACACTGTCATCCGTGTTCCGGAATTCTGAGTGTGGGGAGGTTCCGTCTTCTGTCTGCAGCACCCGGGTTCTCCTAGGAGCCATTCGAGTGTCTTCCCCCAGTCCCTCCCAGTGCGGGCTGCCGGGGAAAGGCGGGGGTTGGGCTGGAAAAGCAGGTAGCATCTAGTGCCTCCCCATGGACAAGGGAGATAATTAGCGGACTTCCCCCTGCCAGGGAACACCTGTGACACCAGGCAGCTGCGTGGAGAGCGGCCCCGAACCTCCCCCACACAGTCACCCGTGTTCCGGAATTCTGAGTGTGGGGAGGTTCCGTCTTCTGTCTGCAGCACCCGGGATCTCCTAGGAGCCCTTCGAGTGTCTTCCCCGAGTCCCTCCCAGTGCGGGCTGCCGGGGAAAGGCGGGGGTTGGGCTGGAAACGCAGGTAGCATCTAGTGCCTCCCCATGGACTGGGGAGGTAATTAGCGGACTACCCCCTGCCAGGGAACACCTGTGACACCAGGCAGCTGCGTGGAGGGCGGCCCCGAACCTCCCCCTCACAGTCACCCTTGTTCCGGATTTCTGAGTGTGGGGGGGTTCCTTCTTCTGTCTGCAGCACACGGGATCTCCTAGGAGCCCTTCGAGTGTCTTCCCCGAGTCCCTCCCAGTGCGGGCTGCCGGGGAAAGGCAGGGGTTTGGCTGGAAACGCAGGTAGCATCTAGTTCCTCCCCATGGACAGGGGAGGTAATTAGCGGACTTCGCCTTGCGAGGGAACACCTGTGACACCAGGAAGCTGCGTGTGGGGCGGCCCTAAACCTCCCCAACACAGTCATCCGTGTTCCGGAATTCTGAGTGTGGGGAGGTTCCGTCTTCTGTCTGCAGCACCCGGGTTCTCCTAGGAGCCATTCGAGTGTCTTCCCCCAGTCCCTCCCAGTGCGGGCTGCCGGGGAAAGGCGGGGGTTGGGCTGGAAAAGCAGGTAGCATCTAGTGCCTCCCCATGGACAAGGGAGATAATTAGCGGACTTCCCCCTGCCAGGGAACACCTGTGACACCAGGCAGCTGCGTGGAGGGCGGCCCCGAACCTCCCCCACACAGTCACCCGTGTTCCGGAATTCTGAGTGTGGGGAGGTTCCGTCTTCTGTCTGCAGCACCCGGGATCTCCTAGGAGCCCTTCGAGTGTCTTCCCCGAGTCCCTCCCAGTGCGGGCTGCCGGGGAAAGGCGGGGGTTGGGCTGGAAACGCAGGTAGCATCTAGTGCCTCCTCATGGACAGGGGAGGTAATTAGCGGACATCACCCTGCCAGGGAACACCTGTGACACCAGGCAGCTGCGTGGAGGGCGGCTCTGAACCTCCCCCTCACAGTCACCCGTGTTCCGGATTTCTGAGTGTGGGGGGGTTCCTTCTTCTGTCTGCAGCACACGGGATCTCCTAGGAGCCCTTCGAGTGTCTTCCCCGAGTCCCTCCCAGTGCGGGCTGCCGGGGAAAGGCGGGGGTTGGGCTGGAAAAGCAGGTAGCATCTAGTTCCTCCCCATGGACAGGGGAGGTAATTAGCGGACTACGCCCTGCCAGGGAACACCTGTGACACCAGGCAGCTGCGTGGAGGGCGGCCCCGAACCTCCCCCACACAGTCAGCCGTGTTCCGGAATTCTGAGTGTGGGGAGGTTCCGTCTTCTGTCTGCAGCACCCGGGTTCTCCTAGGAGCCATTCGAGTGTCTTCCCCCAGTCCCTCCCAGTGCGGGCTGCCGGGGAAAGGCGGGGGTTGGGCTGGAAAAGCAGGTAGCATCTAGTGCCTCCCCATGGACAAGGGAGATAATTAGCAGACTTCCCCCTGCCAGGGAACACCTGTGACACCAGGCAGCTGCGTGGAGGGCGGCCCCGAACCTCCCCCACACAGTCACCCGTGTTCCGGAATTCTGAGTGTGGGGAGGTTCCGTCTTCTGTCTGCAGCACCCGGGATCTCCTAGGGGCCCTTCGAGTGTCTTCCCCGAGTCCCTCCCAGTGCGGGCTGCCGGGGAAAGGCGGGGGTTGGGCTGGAAACGCAGGTAGCATCTAGTGCCTCCTCATGGACAGGGGAGGTAATTAGCGGACATCACCCTGGCAGGGAACACCTGTGACACCAGGCAGCTGCGTGGAGGGCGGCTCTGAACCTCCCCCTCACAGTCACCCGTGTTCCGGATTTCTGAGTGTGGGGGGGTTCCTTCTTCTGTCTGCAGCACACGGGATCTCCTAGGAGCCCTTCGAGTGTCTTCCCCGAGTCCCTCCCAGTGCGGGCTGCCGGGGAAAGGCGGGGGTTGGGCTGGAAAAGCAGGTAGCATCTAGTTCCTCCCCATGGACAGGGGAGGTAATTAGCGGACTACCCCCTGCCAGGGAACACCTGTGACACCAGGCAGCTGCGTGGAGGGCGGCCCCGAACCTCCCCCACACAGTCAGCCGTATTCCGGAATTCTGAGTGTGGGGAGGTTCCGTCTTCTGTCTGCAGCACCCGGGTTCTCCTAGGAGCCCTTCGAGTGTCTTCCCCGAGTCCCTCCCAGTGCGGGCTGCCAGGGAAAGGCGGGGGTTGGGCTGGAAACGCAGGTAGCATCTAGTGCCTCCTCATGGACAGGGGAGGTAATTAGCGGACATCACCCTGCCAGGGAACACCTGTGACACCAGGCAGCTGCGTGGAGTGCGGCTCTGAACCTCCCCCTCACAGTCACCCGTGTTCCGGATTTCTGAGTGTGGGGGGGTTCCTTCTTCTGTCTGCAGCACACGGGATCTCCTAGGAGCCCTTCGAGTGTCTTCCCCGAGTCCCTCCCAGTGCGGGCTGCCGGGGAAAGGCGGGGGTTGGGCTGGAAAAGCAGGTAGCATCTAGTGCCTCCCCATGGACAAGGGAGATAATTAGCGGACTTCCCCCTGCCAGGGAACACCTGTGACACCAGGCAGCTGCGTGGAGGGCGGCCCCGAACCTCCCCCACACAGTCACCCGTGTTCCGGAATTCTGAGTGTGGGGAGGTTCCGTCTTCTGTCTGCAGCACCCGGGATCTCCTAGGAGCCCTTCGAGTGTCTTCCCCGAGTCCCTCCCAGTGCGGGCTGCCGGGGAAAGGCGGGGGTTGGGCTGGAAAAGCAGGTAGCATCTAGTGCCTCCCCCTGGACAGGGGAAGTAATTAGCGGACATCCCCCTGCCAGGGAACACCTGTGACACCAGGCAGCTGCGTGTAGGGCGGCCACGAACCTCCCCCACACAGTCACCCGTGTTCCGGAATTCTGAGTGTGGGGAGGTTCCGTCTTCTGTCTGCAGCACACGGGATCTCCTAGGAGCCCTTCGAGTGTCTTCCCCGAGTCCCTCCCAGTGCGGGCTGCCGGGGAAAGGCGGGGGTTGGGCTGGAAAAGCAGGTAGCATCTAGTTCCTCCCCATGGACAGGGGAGGTAATTAGCGGACTACGCCCTGCCAGGGAACACCTGTGACACCAGGCAGCTGCGTGGAGGGCGGCCCCGAACCTCCCCCACACAGTCAGCCGTGTTCCGGAATTCTGAGTGTGGGGAGGTTCCGTCTTCTGTCTGCAGCACCCGGGTTCTCCTAGGAGCCATTCGAGTGTCTTCCCCCAGTCCCTCCCAGTGCGGGCTGCCGGGGAAAGGCGGGGGTTGGGCTAGAAAAGCAGGTAGCATCTAGTGCCTCCCCATGGACAAGGGAGATAATTAGCGGACTTCCCCCTGCCAGGGAACACCTGTGACACCAGGCAGCTGCGTGGAGGGCGGCCCCGAACCTCCCCCACACAGTCAGCCGTGTTCCAGAATTCTGAGTGTGGGGAGGTTCCGTCTTCTATCTGCAGCACCCGGGTTCTCCTAGGAGCCCTTCGAGTGTCTTCCCCGAGTCCCTCCCAGTGCGGGCTGCCGGGGAAAGTCGGGGGTTTGGCTGGAAACGCAGGTAGCATCTAGTGCCTCCCCATGGACAGGGGAGGTAATTAGCGGACTTCCCCTTGCGAGGGAACACCTGTGACACCAGGAAGCTGCGTGGGGGGCGGCCCTAAACCTCCCCCACACAGTCATCCGTGTTCCGGAATTCTGAGTGTGGGGAGGTTCCGTCTTCTGTCTGCAGCACCCGGGTTCTCCTAGGAGCCCTTCGAGTGTGTTCCCCGAGTCCCTCCCTGTGCGGGCGGCCGGGGAAAGGCAGGGGTTGGGCTGGAAACGCAGGTAGCATCTAGTGCCTCCCCATGGACAGGGGAGGTAATTAGCGGACTACCCCCTGCCAGGGAACACCTGTGACACCAGGCAGCTGCGTGGAGGGCGGCCCCGAACCTCCCCCACACAGTCAGCCGTATTCTGGAATTCTGAGTGTGGGGAGGTTCCGTCTTCTGTCTGCAGCACCCGGGTTCTCCTAGGAGCCCTTCAAGTGTCTTCCCCGAGTCCCTCCCAGTGCGGGCTGCCGGGGAAAGGCGGGGGTTGGACTGGAAACGCAGGTAGCATCTAGTGCCTCCTCATGGACAGGGGAGGTAATTAGCGGACATCACCCTGCCAGGGAACACCTGTGACACCAGGCAGCTGCGTGGAGGGCGGCTCTGAACCTCCCACTCACAGTCACCCGTGTTCCGGATTTCTGAGTGTGGGGAGGTTCCGTCTTCTGTCTGCAGCACCCGGGTTCTCCTAGGAGCCATTCGAGTGTCTTCCCCCAGTCCCTCCCAGTGCGGGCTGCCGGGGAAAGGCGGGGGTTGGGCTGGAAAAGCAGGTAGCATCTAGTGCCTCCCCATGGACAAGGGAGATAATTAGCGGACTTCCCCCTGCCAGGGAACACCTGTGACACCAGGCAGCTGCGTGGAGGGCGGCCCCGAACCTCCCCCACACAGTCACCCGTGTTCCGGAATTCTGAGTGTGGGGAGGTTCCGTCTTCTGTCTGCAGCACCCGGGATCTCCTAGGAGCCCTTCGAGTGTCTTCCCCGAGTCCCTCCCAGTGCGGGCTGCCGGGGAAAGGCGGGGGTTGGGCTGGAAACGCAGGTAGCATCTAGTGCCTCCTCATGGACAGGGGAGGTAATTAGCGGACATCAACCTGCCAGGGAATACCTGTGACACCAGGCAGCTGCGTGGAGGGCGGCTCTGAACCTCCCCCTCACAGTCACCCGTGTTCCGGATTTCTGAGTGTGGGGGGGTTCCTTCTTCTGTCTGCAGCACACGGGATCTCCTAGGAGCCCTTCGAGTGTCTTCCCCGAGTCCCTCCCAGTGCGGGCTGCCGGGGAAAGGCGGGGGTTGGGCTGGAAAAGCAGGTAGCATCTAGTTCCTCCCCATGGACAGGGGAGGTAATTAGCGGACTTCCCCTTGCGAGGGAACACCTGTGACACCAGGAAGCTGCGTGGGGGGCGGCCCTAAACCTCCCCCACACAGTCATCCGTATTCCGGAATTCTGAGTGTGGGGAGGTTCCGTCTTCTGTCTGCAGCACCCGGGTTCTCCTAGGAGCCCTTCGAGTGTCTTCCCCGAGTCCCTCCCAGTGCGGGCTGCCGGGGAAAGGCGGGGGTTTGGCTGGAAACGCAGGTAGCATCTAGTGCCTCCCCATGGAGAGGGGAGGTAATTAGCGGAATTCCCCTTGCGAGGGAACACCTGTGACACCAGGCAGCTGCGTGGAGGGCGGCCCCGAACCTCCCCCACACAGTCACCCGTGTTCCGGAATTCTGAGTGTGGGGGGGTTGCTTCTTCTGTCTGCAGCACACGGGATCTCCTAGGAGCCCTTCGAGTGTCTTCCCCCAGTCCCTCCCAGTGCGGGCTGCCGGGGAAAGGAGGGGGTTGTGCTGGAAACGCAGGTAGAATCTAGTGCCTCCCCATGGACTGGGGAGGAAATTAGCGGACTACCCCCTGCCAGGGAACACCTGTGACACCAGGCAGCTGCGTGGAGGGCGGCCCCGAACCTCCCCCTCACAGTCACCCTTGTTCCGGATTTCTGAGTGTGGGGGGGTTCCTTCTTCTGTCTGCAGCACACGGGATCTCCTAGGAGCCCTTCGAGTGTCTTCCCCGAGTCCCTCCCAGTGCGGGCTGCCGGGGAAAGGCAGGGGTTTGGCTGGAAACGCAGGTAGCATCTAGTTCCTCCCCATGGAAAGGGGAGGATATTAGCGGACTTCCCCTTGCGAGGGAACACCTGTGACACCAGGAAGCTGCGTGTGGGGCGGCCCTAAACCTCCCCCAACTGTCATCCGTGTTCCGGAATTCTGAGTGTGGGGAGGTTCCGTCTTCTGTCTGCAGCACCCGGGTTCTCCTAGGAGCCATTCGAGTGTCTTCCCCCAGTCCCTCCCAGTGCGGGCTGCCGGGGAAAGGCGGGGGTTGGGCTGGAAAAGCAGGTAGCATCTAGTGCCTCCCCATGGACAAGGGAGATAATTAGCGGACTTCCCCCTGCCAGGGAACACCTGTGACACCAGGCAGCTGCGTGGAGAGCGGCCCCGAACCTCCCCCACACAGTCACCCGTGTTCCGGAATTCTGAGTGTGGGGAGGTTCCGTCTTCTGTCTGCAGCACCCGGGATCTCCTAGGAGCCCTTCGAGTGTCTTCCCCGAGTCCCTCCCAGTGCGGGCTGCCGGGGAAAGGCGGGGGTTGGGCTGGAAACGCAGGTAGCATCTAGTGCCTCCCCATGGACTGGGGAGGTAATTAGCGGACTACCCCCTGCCAGGGAACACCTGTGACACCAGGCAGCTGCGTGGAGGGCGGCCCCGAACCTCCCCCTCACAGTCACCCTTGTTCCGGATTTCTGAGTGTGGGGGCGTTCCTTCTTCTGTCTGCAGCACACGGGATCTCCTAGGAGCCCTTCGAGTGTCTTCCCCGAGTCCCTCCCAGTGCGGGCTGCCGGGGAAAGGCAGGGGTTTGGCTGGAAACGCAGGTAGCATCTAGTTCCTCCCCATGGACAGGGGAGGTAATTAGCGGACTTCGCCTTGCGAGGGAACACCTGTGACACCAGGAAGCTGCGTGTGGGGCGGCCCTAAACCTCCCCAACACAGTCATCCGTGTTCCGGAATTCTGAGTGTGGGGAGGTTCCGTCTTCTGTCTGCAGCACCCGGGTTCTCCTAGGAGCCATTCGAGTGTCTTCCCCGAGTCCCTCCCAGTGCGGGCTGCCGGGGAAAGGCGGGGGTTTGGCTGGAAACGCAGGTAGCATCTAGTGCCTCCCCATGGAGAGGGGAGGTAATTAGCGGAATTCCCCTTGCGAGGGAACACCTGTGACACCAGGCAGCTGCGTGGAGGGCGGCCCCGAACCTCCCCCACACAGTCACCCGTGTTCCGGAATTCTGAGTGTGGGGGGGTTGCTTCTTCTGTCTGCAGCACACGGGATCTCCTAGGAGCCCTTCGAGTGTCTTCCCCCAGTCCCTCCCAGTGCGGGCTGCCGGGGAAAGGAGGGGGTTGTGCTGGAAACGCAGGTAGAATCTAGTGCCTCCCCATGGACTGGGGAGGTAATTAGCGGACTACCCTCTGCCAGGGAACACCTGTGACACCAGGCAGCTGCGTGGAGGGCGGCCCCGAACCTCCCCCTCACAGTCACCCTTGTTCCGGATTTCTGAGTGTGGGGGGGTTCCTTCTTCTGTCTGCAGCACACGGGATCTCCTAGGAGCCCTTCGAGTGTCTTCCCCGAGTCCCTCCCAGTGCGGGCTGCCGGGGAAAGGCAGGGGTTTGGCTGGAAACGCAGGTAGCATCTAGTTCCTCCCCATGGACAGGGGAGGTAATTAGCGGACTTCCCTTTGCGAGGGAACACCTGTGACACCAGGAAGCTGCGTGTGGGGCGGCCCTAAACCTCCCCCACACAGTCATCCGTGTTCCGGAATTCTGAGTGTGGGGAGGTTCCGTCTTCTGTCTGCAGCACCCGGGTTCTCCTAGGAGCCCTTCGAGTGTCTTCCCCGAGTCCCTCCTAGTGCGGGCTGCCGGGGAAAGGCGGGGGTTTGGCTGGAAACGCAGGTAGCATCTAGTGCCTCCCCATGGACCAGGGAGGTAATTAGCGGACTTCCCCTTGCGAGGGAACACCTGTGACACAAGGCAGCTGCGTGGAGGGCGGCCCCGAACCTCCCCCACACAGTCAGCCGTGTTCCGGAATTCTGAGTGTGGGGAGGTTCCGTCTTCTGTCTGCAGCACCCGGGTTCTCCTAGGAGCCATTCGAGTGTCTTCCCCCAGTCCCTCCCAGTGCGGGCTGCCGGGGAAAGGCGGGGGTTGGGCTGGAAAAGCAGGTAGCATCTAGTGCCTCCCCATGGACAAGGGAGATAATTAGCGGACTTCCCCCTGCCAGGGAACACCTGTGACACCAGGCAGCTGCGTGGAGGGCGGCCCCGAACCTCCCCCACACAGTCACCCGTGTTCCGGAATTCTGAGTGTGGGGAGGTTCCGTCTTCTGTCTGCAGCACCCGGGATCTCCTAGGAGCCCTTCGAGTGTCTTCCCCGAGTCCCTCCCAGTGCGGGCTGCCGGGGAAAGGCGGGGGTTTGGCTGGAAACGCAGGTAGCATCTAGTGCCTCCTCATGGACAGGGGAGGTAATTAGCGGACATCACCCTGCCAGGGAACACCTGTGACACCAGGCAGCTGCGTGGATGGCGGCTCTGAACCTCCCCCTCACAGTCACCCTTGTTCCTGATTTCTGAGTGTGGGGGGGTTCCTTCTTCTGTCTGCTGCACACGGGATCTCCTAGGAGCCCTTCGAGTGTCTTCCCCGAGTCCCTCCCAGTGCGGGCTGCCGGGGAAAGGCGGGGGTTGGGCTGGAAAAGCAGGTAGCATCTAGTTCCTCCCCATGGACAGGGGAGGTAATTAGCGGACTACGCCCTGCCAGGGAACACCTGTGACACCAGGCAGCTGCGTGGAGGGCGGCCCCGAACCTCCCCCACACAGTCAGCCGTGTTCCGGAATTCTGAGTGTGGGGAGGTTCCGTCTTCTGTCTGCAGCACCCGGGTTCTCCTAGGAGCCATTCGAGTGTCTTCCCCCAGTCCCTCCCAGTGCGGGCTGCCGGGGAAAGGCGGGGGTTGGGCTGGAAAAGCAGGTAGCATCTAGTGCCTCCCCATGGACAAGGGAGATAATTAGCGGACTTCCCCCTGCCAGGGAACACCTGTGACACCAGGCAGCTGCGTGGAGGGCGGCCCCGAACCTCCCCCACACAGTCAGCCGTGTTCCGGAATTCTGAGTGTGGGGAGGTTCCGTCTTCTGTCTGCAGCACCCGGGATCTCCTAGGAGCCCTTCGAGTGTCTTCCCCGAGTCCCTCCCAGTGCGGGCTGCCGGGGAAAGGCGGGGGTTGGGCTGGAAACGCAGGTAGCATCTAGTGCCTCCTCATGGACATGGGAGGTAATTAGCGGACATCACCCTGGCAGGGAACACCTGTGACACCAGGCAGCTGCGTGGAGGGCGGCTCTGAACCTCCCCCTCACAGTCACCCGTGTTCCGGATTTCTGAGTGTGGGGGGGTTCCTTCTTCTGTCTGCAGCACACGGGATCTCCTAGGAGCCCTTCGAGTGTCTTCCCCGAGTCCCTCCCAGTGCGGGCTGCCGGGGAAAGGCGGGGGTTGGGCTGGAAAAGCAGGTAGCATCTAGTTCCTCCCCATGGACAGGGGAGGTAATTAGCGGACTACGCCCTGCCAGGGAACACCTGTGACACCAGGCAGCTGCGTGGAGGGCGGCCCCGAACCTCCCCCACACAGTCAGCCGTATTCCGGAATTCTGAGTGTGGGGAGGTTCCGTCTTCTGTCTGCAGCACCCGGGTTCTCCTAGGAGCCCTTCGAGTGTCTTCCCCGAGTCCCTCCCAGTGCGGGCTGCCGGGGAAAGGCGGGGGTTGGGCTGGAAACGCAGGTAGCATCTAGTGCCTCCTCATGGACAGGGGAGGTAATTAGCGGACATCACCCTGCCAGGGAACACCTGTGACACCAGGCAGCTGCGTGGAGGGCGGCTCTGAACCTCCCCCTCACAGTCACCCTTGTTCCGGATTTCTGAGTGTGGGGGGGTTCCTTCTTCTGTCTGCAGCACACGGGATCTCCTAGGAGCCCTTCGAGTGTCTTCCCCGAGTCCCTCCCAGTGCGGGCTGCCGGGGAAAGGCGGGGGTTGGGCTGGAAAAGCAGGTAGCATCTAGTTCCTCCCCATGGACAGGGGAGGTAATTAGCGGACTTCGCCTTGCGAGGGAACACCTGTGACACCAGGAAGCTGCGTGTGGGGCGGCCCTAAACCTCCCCAACACAGTCATCCGTGTTCCGGAATTCTGAGTGTGGGGAGGTTCCGTCTTCTGTCTGCAGCACCCGGGTTCTCCTAGGAGCCATTCGAGTGTCTTCCCCCAGTCCCTCCCAGTGCGGGCTGCCGGGGAAAGGCGGGGGTTGGGCTGGAAAAGCAGGTAGCATCTAGTGCCTCCCCATGGACAAGGGAGATAATTAGCGGACTTCCCCCTGCCAGGGAACACCTGTGACACCAGGCAGCTGCGTGGAGGGCGGCCCCGAACCTCCCCCACACAGTCACCCGTGTTCCGGAATTCTGAGTGTGGGGAGGTTCCGTCTTCTGTCTGCAGCACCCGGGATCTCCTAGGAGCCCTTCGAGTGTCTTCCCCGAGTCCCTCCCAGTGCGGGCTGCCGGGGAAAGGCGGGGGTTGGGCTGGAAACGCAGGTAGCATCTAGTGCCTCCTCATGGACAGGGGAGGTAATTAGCGGACATCACCCTGCCAGGGAACACCTGTGACACCAGGCAGCTGCGTGGAGGGCGGCTCTGAACCTCCCCCTCACAGTCACCCGTGTTCCGGATTTCTGAGTGTGGGGGGGTTCCTTCTTCTGTCTGCAGCACACGGGATCTCCTAGGAGCCCTTCGAGTGTCTTCCCCGAGTCCCTCCCAGTGCGGGCTGCCGGGGAAAGGCGGGGGTTGGGCTGGAAAAGCAGGTAGCATCTAGTTCCTCCCCATGGACAGGGGAGGTAATTAGCGGACTACGCCCTGCCAGGGAACACCTGTGACACCAGGCAGCTGCGTGGAGGGCGGCCCCGAACCTCCCCCACACAGTCAGCCGTGTTCCGGAATTCTGAGTGTGGGGAGGTTCCGTCTTCTGTCTGCAGCACCCGGGTTCTCCTAGGAGCCATTCGAGTGTCTTCCCCCAGTCCCTCCCAGTGCGGGCTGCCGGGGAAAGGCGGGGGTTGGGCTGGAAAAGCAGGTAGCATCTAGTGCCTCCCCATGGACAAGGGAGATAATTAGCAGACTTCCCCCTGCCAGGGAACACCTGTGACACCAGGCAGCTGCGTGGAGGGCGGCCCCGAACCTCCCCCACACAGTCACCCGTGTTCCGGAATTCTGAGTGTGGGGAGGTTCCGTCTTCTGTCTGCAGCACCCGGGATCTCCTAGGAGCCCTTCGAGTGTCTTCCCCGAGTCCCTCCCAGTGCGGGCTGCCGGGGAAAGGCGGGGGTTGGGCTGGAAACGCAGGTAGCATCTAGTGCCTCCTCATGGACAGGGGAGGTAATTAGCGGACATCACCCTGGCAGGGAACACCTGTGACACCAGGCAGCTGCGTGGAGGGCGGCTCTGAACCTCCCCCTCACAGTCACCCGTGTTCCGGATTTCTGAGTGTGGGGGGGTTCCTTCTTCTGTCTGCAGCACACGGGATCTCCTAGGAGCCCTTCGAGTGTCTTCCCCGAGTCCCTCCCAGTGCGGGCTGCCGGGGAAAGGCGGGGGTTGGGCTGGAAAAGCAGGTAGCATCTAGTTCCTCCCCATGGACAGGGGAGGTAATTAGCGGACTACCCCCTGCCAGGGAACACCTGTGACACCAGGCAGCTGCGTGGAGGGCGGCCCCGAACCTCCCCCACACAGTCAGCCGTATTCCGGAATTCTGAGTGTGGGGAGGTTCCGTCTTCTGTCTGCAGCACCCGGGTTCTCCTAGGAGCCCTTCGAGTGTCTTCCCCGAGTCCCTCCCAGTGCGGGCTGCCAGGGAAAGGCGGGGGTTGGGCTGGAAACGCAGGTAGCATCTAGTGCCTCCTCATGGACAGGGGAGGTAATTAGCGGACATCACCCTGCCAGGGAACACCTGTGACACCAGGCAGCTGCGTGGAGTGCGGCTCTGAACCTCCCCCTCACAGTCACCCGTGTTCCGGATTTCTGAGTGTGGGGGGGTTCCTTCTTCTGTCTGCAGCACACGGGATCTCCTAGGAGCCCTTCGAGTGTCTTCCCCGAGTCCCTCCCAGTGCGGGCTGCCGGGGAAAGGCGGGGGTTGGGCTGGAAAAGCAGGTAGCATCTAGTGCCTCCCCATGGACAAGGGAGATAATTAGCGGACTTCCCCCTGCCAGGGAACACCTGTGACACCAGGCAGCTTCGTGGAGGGCGGCCCCGAACCTCCCCCACACAGTCACCCGTGTTCCGGAATTCTGAGTGTGGGGAGGTTCCGTCTTCTGTCTGCAGCACCCGGGATCTCCTAGGAGCCCTTCGAGTGTCTTCCCCGAGTCCCTCCCAGTGCGGGCTGCCGGGGAAAGGCGGGGGTTGGGCTGGAAAAGCAGGTAGCATCTAGTGCCTCCCCCTGGACAGGGGAAGTAATTAGCGGACATCCCCCTGCCAGGGAACACCTGTGACACCAGGCAGCTGCGTGTAGGGCGGCCACGAACCTCCCCCACACAGTCACCCGTGTTCCGGAATTCTGAGTGTGGGGAGGTTCCGTCTTCTGTCTGCAGCACACGGGATCTCCTAGGAGCCCTTCGAGTGTCTTCCCCGAGTCCCTCCCAGTGCGGGCTGCCGGGGAAAGGCGGGGGTTGGGCTGGAAAAGCAGGTAGCATCTAGTTCCTCCCCATGGACAGGGGAGGTAATTAGCGGACTACGCCCTGCCAGGGAACACCTGTGACACCAGGCAGCTGCGTGGAGGGCGGCCCCGAACCTCCCCCACACAGTCAGCCGTGTTCCGGAATTCTGAGTGTGGGGAGGTTCCGTCTTCTGTCTGCAGCACCCGGGTTCTCCTAGGAGCCATTCGAGTGTCTTCCCCCAGTCCCTCCCAGTGCGGGCTGCCGGGGAAAGGCGGGGGTTGGGCTAGAAAAGCAGGTAGCATCTAGTGCCTCCCCATGGACAAGGGAGATAATTAGCGGACTTCCCCCTGCCAGGGAACACCTGTGACACCAGGCAGCTGCGTGGAGGGCGGCCCCGAACCTCCCCCACACAGTCAGCCGTGTTCCAGAATTCTGAGTGTGGGGAGGTTCCGTCTTCTATCTGCAGCACCCGGGTTCTCCTAGGAGCCCTTCGAGTGTCTTCCCCGAGTCCCTCCCAGTGCGGGCTGCCGGGGAAAGTCGGGGGTTTGGCTGGAAACGCAGGTAGCATCTAGTGCCTCCCCATGGACAGGGGAGGTAATTAGCGGACTTCCCCTTGCGAGGGAACACCTGTGACACCAGGAAGCTGCGTGGGGGGCGGCCCTAAACCTCCCCCACACAGTCATCCGTGTTCCGGAATTCTGAGTGTGGGGAGGTTCCGTCTTCTGTCTGCAGCACCCGGGTTCTCCTAGGAGCCCTTCGAGTGTGTTCCCCGAGTCCCTCCCTGTGCGGGCGGCCGGGGAAAGGCAGGGGTTGGGCTGGAAACGCAGGTAGCATCTAGTGCCTCCCCATGGACAGGGGAGGTAATTAGCGGACTACCCCCTGCCAGGGAACACCTGTGACACCAGGCAGCTGCGTGGAGGGCGGCCCCGAACCTCCCCCACACAGTCAGCCGTATTCTGGAATTCTGAGTGTGGGGAGGTTCCGTCTTCTGTCTGCAGCACCCAGGTTCTCCTAGGAGCCCTTCGAGTGTCTTCCCCGAGTCCCTCCCAGTGCGGGCTGCCGGGGAAAGGCGGGGGTTGGACTGGAAACGCAGGTAGCATCTAGTGCCTCCTCATGGACAGGGGAGGTAATTAGCGGACATCACCCTGCCAGGGAACACCTGTGACACCAGGCAGCTGCGTGGAGGGCGGCTCTGAACCTCCCACTCACAGTCACCCGTGTTCCGGATTTCTGAGTGTGGGGAGGTTCCGTCTTCTGTCTGCAGCACCCGGGTTCTCCTAGGAGCCATTCGAGTGTCTTCCCCCAGTCCCTCCCAGTGCGGGCTGCCGGGGAAAGGCGGGGGTTGGGCTGGAAAAGCAGGTAGCATCTAGTGCCTCCCCATGGACAAGGGAGATAATTAGCGGACTTCCCCCTGCCAGGGAACACCTGTGACACCAGGCAGCTGCGTGGAGGGCGGCCCCGAACCTCCCCCACACAGTCACCCGTGTTCCGGAATTCTGAGTGTGGGGAGGTTCCGTCTTCTGTCTGCAGCACCCGGGATCTCCTAGGAGCCCTTCGAGTGTCTTCCCCGAGTCCCTCCCAGTGCGGGCTGCCGGGGAAAGGCGGGGGTTGGGCTGGAAACGCAGGTAGCATCTAGTGCCTCCTCATGGACAGGGGAGGTAATTAGCGGACATCAACCTGCCAGGGAATACCTGTGACACCAGGCAGCTGCGTGGAGGGCGGCTCTGAACCTCCCCCTCACAGTCACCCGTGTTCCGGATTTCTGAGTGTGGGGGGGTTCCTTCTTCTGTCTGCAGCACACGGGATCTCCTAGGAGCCCTTCGAGTGTCTTCCCCGAGTCCCTCCCAGTGCGGGCTGCCGGGGAAAGGCGGGGGTTGGGCTGGAAAAGCAGGTAGCATCTAGTTCCTCCCCATGGACAGGGGAGGTAATTAGCGGACTTCCCCTTGCGAGGGAACACCTGTGACACCAGGAAGCTGCGTGGGGGGCGGCCCTAAACCTCCCCCACACAGTCATCCGTATTCCGGAATTCTGAGTGTGGGGAGGTTCCGTCTTCTGTCTGCAGCACCCGGGTTCTCCTAGGAGCCCTTCGAGTGTCTTCCCCGAGTCCCTCCCAGTGCGGGCTGCCGGGGAAAGGCGGGGGTTTGGCTGGAAACGCAGGTAGCATCTAGTGCCTCCCCATGGAGAGGGGAGGTAATTAGCGGAATTCCCCTTGCGAGGGAACACCTGTGACACCAGGCAGCTGCGTGGAGGGCGGCCCCGAACCTCCCCCACACAGTCACCCGTGTTCCGGAATTCTGAGTGTGGGGGGGTTGCTTCTTCTGTCTGCAGCACACGGGATCTCCTAGGAGCCCTTCGAGTGTCTTCCCCCAGTCCCTCCCAGTGCGGGCTGCCGGGGAAAGGAGGGGGTTGTGCTGGAAACGCAGGTAGAATCTAGTGCCTCCCCATGGACTGGGGAGGTAATTAGCGGACTACCCCCTGCCAGGGAACACCTGTGACACCAGGCAGCTGCGTGGAGGGCGGCCCCGAACCTCCCCCTCACAGTCACCCTTGTTCCGGATTTCTGAGTGTGGGGGGGTTCCTTCTTCTGTCTGCAGCACACGGGATCTCCTAGGAGCCCTTCGAGTGTCTTCCCCGAGTCCCTCCCAGTGCGGGCTGCCGGGGAAAGGCAGGGGTTTGGCTGGAAACGCAGGTAGCATCTAGTTCCTCCCCATGGACAGGGGAGGTAATTAGCGGACTTCGCCTTGCGAGGGAACACCTGTGACACCAGGAAGCTGCGTGTGGGGCGGCCCTAAACCTCCCCAACACAGTCATCCGTGTTCCGGAATTCTGAGTGTGGGGAGGTTCCGTCTTCTGTCTGCAGCACCCGGGTTCTCCTAGGAGCCATTCGAGTGTCTTCCCCGAGTCCCTCCCAGTGCGGGCTGCCGGGGAAAGGCGGGGGTTTGGCTGGAAACGCAGGTAGCATCTAGTGCCTCCCCATGGAGAGGGGAGGTAATTAGCGGAATTCCCCTTGCGAGGGAACACCTGTGACACCAGGCAGCTGCGTGGAGGGCGGCCCCGAACCTCCCCCACACAGTCACCCGTGTTCCGGAATTCTGAGTGTGGGGGGGTTGCTTCTTCTGTCTGCAGCACACGGGATCTCCTAGGAGCCCTTCGAGTGTCTTCCCCCAGTCCCTCCCAGTGCGGGCTGCCGGGGAAAGGAGGGGGTTGTGCTGGAAACGCAGGTAGAATCTAGTGCCTCCTCATGGACAGGGGAGGTAATTAGCGGACATCACCCTGCCAGGGAACACCTGTGACACCAGGCAGCTGCGTGGAGGGCGGCTCTGAACCTCCCCCTCACAGTCACCCGTGTTCCGGATTTCTGAGTGTGGGGGGGTTCCTTCTTCTGTCTGCAGCACACGGGATCTCCTAGGAGCCCTTCGAGTGTCTTCCCCGAGTCCCTCCCAGTGCGGGCTGCCGGGGAAAGGCGGGGGTTTGGCTGGAAACGCAGGTAGCATCTAGTGCCTCCCCATGGAGAGGGGAGGTAATTAGCGGAATTCCCCTTGCGAGGGAACACCTGTGACACCAGGCAGCTGCGTGGAGGGCGGCCCCGAACCTCCCCCACACAGTCACCCGTGTTCCGGAATTCTGAGTGTGGGGGGGTTGCTTCTTCTGTCTGCAGCACACGGGATCTCCTAGGAGCCCTTCGAGTGTCTTCCCCCAGTCCCTCCCAGTGCGGGCTGCCGGGGAAAGGAGGGGGTTGTGCTGGAAACGCAGGTAGAATCTAGTGCCTCCTCATGGACAGGGGAGGTAATTAGCGGACATCACCCTGCCAGGGAACACCTGTGACACCAGGCAGCTGCGTGGAGTGCGGCTCTGAACCTCCCCCTCACAGTCACCCGTGTTCCGGATTTCTGAGTGTGGGGGGGTTCCTTCTTCTGTCTGCAGCACACGGGATCTCCTAGGAGCCCTTCGAGTGTCTTCCCCGAGTCCCTCCCAGTGCGGGCTGCCGGGGAAAGGCGGGGGTTGGGCTGGAAAAGCAGGTAGCATCTAGTGCCTCCCCATGGACAAGGGAGATAATTAGCGGACTTCCCCCTGCCAGGGAACACCTGTGACACCAGGCAGCTGCGTGGAGGGCGGCCCCGAACCTCCCCCACACAGTCACCCGTGTTCCGGAATTCTGAGTGTGGGGAGGTTCCGTCTTCTGTCTGCAGCACCCGGGATCTCCTAGGAGCCCTTCGAGTGTCTTCCCCGAGTCCCTCCCAGTGCGGGCTGCCGGGGAAAGGCGGGGGTTGGGCTGGAAAAGCAGGTAGCATCTAGTGCCTCCCCCTGGACAGGGGAAGTAATTAGCGGACATCCCCCTGCCAGGGAACACCTGTGACACCAGGCAGCTGCGTGTAGGGCGGCCACGAACCTCCCCCACACAGTCACCCGTGTTCCGGAATTCTGAGTGTGGGGAGGTTCCGTCTTCTGTCTGCAGCACACGGGATCTCCTAGGAGCCCTTCGAGTGTCTTCCCCGAGTCCCTCCCAGTGCGGGCTGCCGGGGAAAGGCGGGGGTTGGGCTGGAAAAGCAGGTAGCATCTAGTTCCTCCCCATGGACAGGGGAGGTAATTAGCGGACTACGCCCTGCCAGGGAACACCTGTGACACCAGGCAGCTGCGTGGAGGGCGGCCCCGAACCTCCCCCACACAGTCAGCCGTGTTCCGGAATTCTGAGTGTGGGGAGGTTCCGTCTTCTGTCTGCAGCACCCGGGTTCTCCTAGGAGCCATTCGAGTGTCTTCCCCCAGTCCCTCCCAGTGCGGGCTGCCGGGGAAAGGCGGGGGTTGGGCTAGAAAAGCAGGTAGCATCTAGTGCCTCCCCATGGACAAGGGAGATAATTAGCGGACTTCCCCCTGCCAGGGAACACCTGTGACACCAGGCAGCTGCGTGGAGGGCGGCCCCGAACCTCCCCCACACAGTCAGCCGTGTTCCAGAATTCTGAGTGTGGGGAGGTTCCGTCTTCTATCTGCAGCACCCGGGTTCTCCTAGGAGCCCTTCGAGTGTCTTCCCCGAGTCCCTCCCAGTGCGGGCTGCCGGGGAAAGTCGGGGGTTTGGCTGGAAACGCAGGTAGCATCTAGTGCCTCCCCATGGACAGGGGAGGTAATTAGCGGACTTCCCCTTGCGAGGGAACACCTGTGACACCAGGAAGCTGCGTGGGGGGCGGCCCTAAACCTCCCCCACACAGTCATCCGTGTTCCGGAATTCTGAGTGTGGGGAGGTTCCGTCTTCTGTCTGCAGCACCCGGGTTCTCCTAGGAGCCCTTCGAGTGTGTTCCCCGAGTCCCTCCCTGTGCGGGCGGCCGGGGAAAGGCAGGGGTTGGGCTGGAAACGCAGGTAGCATCTAGTGCCTCCCCATGGACAGGGGAGGTAATTAGCGGACTACCCCCTGCCAGGGAACACCTGTGACACCAGGCAGCTGCGTGGAGGGCGGCCCCGAACCTCCCCCACACAGTCAGCCGTATTCTGGAATTCTGAGTGTGGGGAGGTTCCGTCTTCTGTCTGCAGCACCCAGGTTCTCCTAGGAGCCCTTCGAGTGTCTTCCCCGAGTCCCTCCCAGTGCGGGCTGCCGGGGAAAGGCGGGGGTTGGACTGGAAACGCAGGTAGCATCTAGTGCCTCCTCATGGACAGGGGAGGTAATTAGCGGACATCACCCTGCCAGGGAACACCTGTGACACCAGGCAGCTGCGTGGAGGGCGGCTCTGAACCTCCCACTCACAGTCACCCGTGTTCCGGATTTCTGAGTGTGGGGAGGTTCCGTCTTCTGTCTGCAGCACCCGGGTTCTCCTAGGAGCCATTCGAGTGTCTTCCCCCAGTCCCTCCCAGTGCGGGCTGCCGGGGAAAGGCGGGGGTTGGGCTGGAAAAGCAGGTAGCATCTAGTGCCTCCCCATGGACAAGGGAGATAATTAGCGGACTTCCCCCTGCCAGGGAACACCTGTGACACCAGGCAGCTGCGTGGAGGGCGGCCCCGAACCTCCCCCACACAGTCACCCGTGTTCCGGAATTCTGAGTGTGGGGAGGTTCCGTCTTCTGTCTGCAGCACCCGGGATCTCCTAGGAGCCCTTCGAGTGTCTTCCCCGAGTCCCTCCCAGTGCGGGCTGCCGGGGAAAGGCGGGGGTTGGGCTGGAAACGCAGGTAGCATCTAGTGCCTCCTCATGGACAGGGGAGGTAATTAGCGGACATCAACCTGCCAGGGAATACCTGTGACACCAGGCAGCTGCGTGGAGGGCGGCTCTGAACCTCCCCCTCACAGTCACCCGTGTTCCGGATTTCTGAGTGTGGGGGGGTTCCTTCTTCTGTCTGCAGCACACGGGATCTCCTAGGAGCCCTTCGAGTGTCTTCCCCGAGTCCCTCCCAGTGCGGGCTGCCGGGGAAAGGCGGGGGTTGGGCTGGAAAAGCAGGTAGCATCTAGTTCCTCCCCATGGACAGGGGAGGTAATTAGCGGACTTCCCCTTGCGAGGGAACACCTGTGACACCAGGAAGCTGCGTGGGGGGCGGCCCTAAACCTCCCCCACACAGTCATCCGTATTCCGGAATTCTGAGTGTGGGGAGGTTCCGTCTTCTGTCTGCAGCACCCGGGTTCTCCTAGGAGCCCTTCGAGTGTCTTCCCCGAGTCCCTCCCAGTGCGGGCTGCCGGGGAAAGGCGGGGGTTTGGCTGGAAACGCAGGTAGCATCTAGTGCCTCCCCATGGAGAGGGGAGGTAATTAGCGGAATTCCCCTTGCGAGGGAACACCTGTGACACCAGGCAGCTGCGTGGAGGGCGGCCCCGAACCTCCCCCACACAGTCACCCGTGTTCCGGAATTCTGAGTGTGGGGGGGTTGCTTCTTCTGTCTGCAGCACACGGGATCTCCTAGGAGCCCTTCGAGTGTCTTCCCCCAGTCCCTCCCAGTGCGGGCTGCCGGGGAAAGGAGGGGGTTGTGCTGGAAACGCAGGTAGAATCTAGTGCCTCCCCATGGACTGGGGAGGTAATTAGCGGACTACCCCCTGCCAGGGAACACCTGTGACACCAGGCAGCTGCGTGGAGGGCGGCCCCGAACCTCCCCCTCACAGTCACCCTTGTTCCGGATTTCTGAGTGTGGGGGGGTTCCTTCTTCTGTCTGCAGCACACGGGATCTCCTAGGAGCCCTTCGAGTGTCTTCCCCGAGTCCCTCCCAGTGCGGGCTGCCGGGGAAAGGCAGGGGTTTGGCTGGAAACGCAGGTAGCATCTAGTTCCTCCCCATGGAAAGGGGAGGATATTAGCGGACTTCCCCTTGCGAGGGAACACCTGTGACACCAGGAAGCTGCGTGTGGGGCGGCCCTAAACCTCCCCCAACTGTCATCCGTGTTCCGGAATTCTGAGTGTGGGGAGGTTCCGTCTTCTGTCTGCAGCACCCGGGTTCTCCTAGGAGCCATTCGAGTGTCTTCCCCCAGTCCCTCCCAGTGCGGGCTGCCGGGGAAAGGCGGGGGTTGGGCTGGAAAAGCAGGTAGCATCTAGTGCCTCCCCATGGACAAGGGAGATAATTAGCGGACTTCCCCCTGCCAGGGAACACCTGTGACACCAGGCAGCTGCGTGGAGAGCGGCCCCGAACCTCCCCCACACAGTCACCCGTGTTCCGGAATTCTGAGTGTGGGGAGGTTCCGTCTTCTGTCTGCAGCACCCGGGATCTCCTAGGAGCCCTTCGAGTGTCTTCCCCGAGTCCCTCCCAGTGCGGGCTGCCGGGGAAAGGCGGGGGTTGGGCTGGAAACGCAGGTAGCATCTAGTGCCTCCCCATGGACTGGGGAGGTAATTAGCGGACTACCCCCTGCCAGGGAACACCTGTGACACCAGGCAGCTGCGTGGAGGGCGGCCCCGAACCTCCCCCTCACAGTCACCCTTGTTCCGGATTTCTGAGTGTGGGGGGGTTCCTTCTTCTGTCTGCAGCACACGGGATCTCCTAGGAGCCCTTCGAGTGTCTTCCCCGAGTCCCTCCCAGTGCGGGCTGCCGGGGAAAGGCAGGGGTTTGGCTGGAAACGCAGGTAGCATCTAGTTCCTCCCCATGGACAGGGGAGGTAATTAGCGGACTTCGCCTTGCGAGGGAACACCTGTGACACCAGGAAGCTGCGTGTGGGGCGGCCCTAAACCTCCCCAACACAGTCATCCGTGTTCCGGAATTCTGAGTGTGGGGAGGTTCCGTCTTCTGTCTGCAGCACCCGGGTTCTCCTAGGAGCCATTCGAGTGTCTTCCCCGAGTCCCTCCCAGTGCGGGCTGCCGGGGAAAGGCGGGGGTTTGGCTGGAAACGCAGGTAGCATCTAGTGCCTCCCCATGGAGAGGGGAGGTAATTAGCGGAATTCCCCTTGCGAGGGAACACCTGTGACACCAGGCAGCTGCGTGGAGGGCGGCCCCGAACCTCCCCCACACAGTCACCCGTGTTCCGGAATTCTGAGTGTGGGGGGGTTGCTTCTTCTGTCTGCAGCACACGGGATCTCCTAGGAGCCCTTCGAGTGTCTTCCCCCAGTCCCTCCCAGTGCGGGCTGCCGGGGAAAGGAGGGGGTTGTGCTGGAAACGCAGGTAGAATCTAGTGCCTCCCCATGGACTGGGGAGGTAATTAGCGGACTACCCCCTGCCAGGGAACACCTGTGACACCAGGCAGCTGCGTGGAGGGCGGCCCCGAACCTCCCCCTCACAGTCACCCTTGTTCCGGATTTCTGAGTGTGGGGGGGTTCCTTCTTCTGTCTGCAGCACACGGGATCTCCTAGGAGACCTTCGAGTGTCTTCCCCGAGTCCCTCCCAGTGCGGGCTGCCGGGGAAAGGCAGGGGTTTGGCTGGAAACGCAGGTAGCATCTAGTTCCTCCCCATGGACAGGGGAGGTAATTAGCGGACTTCCCTTTGCGAGGGAACACCTGTGACACCAGGAAGCTGCGTGTGGGGCGGCCCTAAACCTCCCCCACACAGTCATCCGTGTTCCGGAATTCTGAGTGTGGGGAGGTTCCGTCTTCTGTCTGCAGCACCCGGGTTCTCCTAGGAGCCCTTCGAGTGTCTTCCCCGAGTCCCTCCTAGTGCGGGCTGCCGGGGAAAGGCGGGGGTTTGGCTGGAAACGCAGGTAGCATCTAGTGCCTCCCCATGGACCAGGGAGGTAATTAGCGGACTTCCCCTTGCGAGGGAACACCTGTGACACAAGGCAGCTGCGTGGAGGGCGGCCCCGAACCTCCCCCACACAGTCAGCCGTGTTCCGGAATTCTGAGTGTGGGGAGGTTCCGTCTTCTGTCTGCAGCACCCGGGTTCTCCTAGGAGCCATTCGAGTGTCTTCCCCCAGTCCCTCCCAGTGCGGGCTCCCGGGGAAAGGCGGGGGTTGGGCTGGAAAAGCAGGTAGCATCTAGTGCCTCCCCATGGACAAGGGAGATAATTAGCGGACTTCCCCCTGCCAGGGAACACCTGTGACACCAGGCAGCTGCGTGGAGGGCGGCCCCGAACCTCCCCCACACAGTCACCCGTGTTCCGGAATTCTGAGTGTGGGGAGGTTCCGTCTTCTGTCTGCAGCACCCGGGATCTCCTAGGAGCCCTTCGAGTGTCTTCCCCGAGTCCCTCCCAGTGCGGGCTGCCGGGGAAAGGCGGGGGTTTGGCTGGAAACGCAGGTAGCATCTAGTGCCTCCTCATGGACAGGGGAGGTAATTAGCGGACATCACCCTGCCAGGGAACACCTGTGACACCAGGCAGCTGCGTGGATGGCGGCTCTGAACCTCCCCCTCACAGTCACCCTTGTTCCTGATTTCTGAGTGTGGGGGGGTTCCTTCTTCTGTCTGCTGCACACGGGATCTCCTAGGAGCCCTTCGAGTGTTTTCCCCGAGTCCCTCCCAGTGCGGGCTGCCGGGGAAAGGCGGGGGTTGGGCTGGAAAAGCAGGTAGCATCTAGTTCCTCCCCATGGACAGGGGAGGTAATTAGCGGACTACGCCCTGCCAGGGAACACCTGTGACACCAGGCAGCTGCGTGGAGGGCGGCCCCGAACCTCCCCCACACAGTCAGCCGTGTTCCGGAATTCTGAGTGTGGGGAGGTTCCGTCTTCTGTCTGCAGCACCCGGGTTCTCCTAGGAGCCATTCGAGTGTCTTCCCCCAGTCCCTCCCAGTGCGGGCTGCCGGGGAAAGGCGGGGGTTGGGCTGGAAAAGCAGGTAGCATCTAGTGCCTCCCCATGGACAAGGGAGATAATTAGCGGACTTCCCCCTGCCAGGGAACACCTGTGACACCAGGCAGCTGCGTGGAGGGCGGCCCCGAACCTCCCCCACACAGTCAGCCGTGTTCCGGAATTCTGAGTGTGGGGAGGTTCCGTCTTCTGTCTGCAGCACCCGGGATCTCCTAGGAGCCCTTCGAGTGTCTTCCCCGAGTCCCTCCCAGTGCGGGCTGCCGGGGAAAGGCGGGGGTTGGGCTGGAAACGCAGGTAGCATCTAGTGCCTCCTCATGGACATGGGAGGTAATTAGCGGACATCACCCTGGCAGGGAACACCTGTGACACCAGGCAGCTGCGTGGAGGGCGGCCCTGAACCTCCCCCTCACAGTCACCCGTGTTCCGGATTTCTGAGTGTGGGGGGGTTCCTTCTTCTGTCTGCAGCACACGGGATCTCCTAGGAGCCCTTCGAGTGTCTTCCCCGAGTCCCTCCCAGTGCGGGCTGCCGGGGAAAGGCGGGGGTTGGGCTGGAAAAGCAGGTAGCATCTAGTTCCTCCCCATGGACAGGGGAGGTAATTAGCGGACTACGCCCTGCCAGGGAACACCTGTGACACCAGGCAGCTGCGTGGAGGGCGGCCCCGAACCTCCCCCACACAGTCAGCCGTATTCCGGAATTCTGAGTGTGGGGAGGTTCCGTCTTCTGTCTGCAGCACCCGGGTTCTCCTAGGAGCCCTTCGAGTGTCTTCCCCGAGTCCCTCCCAGTGCGGGCTGCCGGGGAAAGGCGGGGGTTGGGCTGGAAACGCAGGTAGCATCTAGTGCCTCCTCATGGACAGGGGAGGTAATTAGCGGACATCACCCTGCCAGGGAACACCTGTGACACCAGGCAGCTGCGTGGAGGGCGGCTCTGAACCTCCCCCTCACAGTCACCCTTGTTCCGGATTTCTGAGTGTGGGGGGGTTCCTTCTTCTGTCTGCAGCACACGGGATCTCCTAGGAGCCCTTCGAGTGTCTTCCCCGAGTCTCTCCCAGTGCGGGCTGCCGGGGAAAGGCGGGGGTTGGGCTGGAAAAGCAGGTAGCATCTAGTGCCTCCCCATGGACAAGGGAGATAATTAGCGGACTTCCCCCTGCCAGGGAACACCTGTGACACCAGGCAGCTGCGTGGAGGGCGGCCCCGAACCTCCCCCACACAGTCACCCGTGTTCCGGAATTCTTAGTGTGGGGAGGTTCCGTCTTCTGTCTGCAGCACCGGGGATCTCCTAGGAGCCCTTCGAGTGTCTTCCCCGAGTCCCTCCCAGTGCGGGCTGCCGGGGAAAGGCGGGGGTTGGGCTGGAAAAGCAGGTAGCATCTAGTGCCTCCCCCTGGACAGGGGAGGTAATTAGCGGACATCCGCCTGCCAGGGAACACCTGTGACACCAGGCAGCTGCGTGTAGGGCGGCCACGAACCTCCCCCACACAGTCACCCGTGTTCCGGAATTCTGAGTGTGGGGAGGTTCCGTCTTCGGTCTGCAGCACACGGGATCTCCTAGGAGCCCTTCGAGTGTCTTCCCCGAGTCCCTCCCAGTGCGGGCTGCCGGGGAAAGGCGGGGGTTGGGCTGGAAAAGCAGGTAGCATCTAGTTCCTCCCCATGGACAGGGGAGGTAATTAGCGGACTACGCCCTGCCAGGGAACACCTGTGACACCAGGCAGCTGCGTGGAGGGCGGCCCCGAACCTCCCCCACACAGTCAGCCGTGTTCCGGAATTCTGAGTGTGGGGAGGTTCCGTCTTCTGTCTGCAGCACCCGGGTTCTCCTGGGAGCCATTCGAGTGTCTTCCCCCAGTCCCTCCCAGTGCGGGCTGCCGGGGAAAGGCTGGGGTTGGGCTAGAAAAGCAGGTAGCATCTAGTGCCTCCCCATGGACAAGGGAGATAATTAGCGGACTTCCCCCTGCCAGGGAACACCTGTGACACCAGGCAGCTGCGTGGAGGGCGGCCCCGAACCTCCCCCACACAGTCACCCGTGTTCCGGAATTCTGAGTGTGGGGAGGTTCCGTCTTCTGTCTGCAGCACCCGGGATCTCCTAGGAGCCCTTCGAGTGACTTCCCCGAGTCCCTCCCAGTGCGGGCTGCCGGGGAAAGGCGGGGGTTGGGCTGGAAACGCAGGTAGCATCTAGTGCCTCCTCATGGACAGGGGAGGTAATTAGCGGACATCACCCTGCCAGGGAACACCTGTGACACCAGGCAGCTGCGTGGAGGGCGGCTCTGAACCTCCCCCTCACAGTCACACGTGTTCCGGATTTCTGAGTGTGGGGGGGTTCCTTCTTCTGTCTGCAGCACACGGGATCTCCTAGGAGCCCTTCGAGTGTCTTCCCCGAGTCCCTCCCAGTGCGGGCTGCCGGGGAAAGCGGGGGTTGGGCTGGAAACGCAGGTAGCATCTAGTTCCTCCCCATGGACAGGGGAGGAAATTAGCGGACTACGCCCTGCCAGGGAACACCTGTGACACCAGGCAGCTGCGTGGAGGGCGGCCCCGAACCTCCCCCACACAGTCAGCCGTATTCCGGAATTCTGAGTGTGGGGAGGTTCCGTCTTCTGTCTGCAGCACCCGGGTTCTCCTAGGAGCCCTTCGAGTGTCTTCCCCGAGTCCCTCCCAGTGCGGGCTGCCGGGGAAAGGTGGGGGTTGGGCTGGAAATGCAGGTAGCATCTAGTGCCTCCCCCTGGACAGGGGAGGTAATTAGTGGACATCACCCTGCCAGGGAACACCTGTGACACCAGGCAGCTGCGTGGAGGGCGGCTCTGAACCTCCCCCTCACAGTCACCCTTGTTCCGGATTTCTGAGTGTGGGGGGGTTCCTTCTTCTGTCTGCAGCACACGGGATCTCCTAGGAGCCCTTCGAGTGTCTTCCCCGAGTCCCTCACAGTGCGGGCTGCTGGGGAAAGGCGGGGGTTTGGCTGGAAACGCAGGTAGCATCTAGTTCCTCCCCATGGACAGGGGAGGTAATTAGCGGACTTCCCCTTGCGAGGGAACACCTGTGACACCAGGAAGCTGCGTGGGGGGCGGCCCTAAACCTCCCCCACACAGTCATCCGTATTTCGGGATTCTGAGTTTGGGGAGGTTCCGTCTTCTGTCTGCAGCACCCGGGTTCTCCTAGGAGCCCTTCGAGTGTCTTCCCCGAGTCCCTCCCAGTGCGGGCTGCCGGGGAAAGGCGGGGGTTTGGCTGGAAACGCAGGTAGCATCTAGTGCCTCCCCATGGAGAGGGGAGGTAATTAGCGGAATTCCCCTTGCGAGGGAACACCTGTGACACCAGGCAGCTGCGTGGAGGGCGGCCCCGAACCTCCACCTCACAGTCACCCTTGTTCCGGATTTCTGAGTGTGGGGGGGTTCCTTCTTCTGTCTGCAGCACACGGGATCTCCTAGGAGCCCTTCGAGTGTCTTCCCCGAGTCCCTCCCAGTGCGGGCTGCCGGGGAAAGGCAGGGGTTTGGCTGGAAACGCAGGTAGCATCTAGTTCCTCCCCATGGACAGGGGAGGTAATTAGCGGACTTCCCCTTGCGAGGGAACACCTGTGACACCAGGAAGCTGCGTGTGGGGCGGCCCTAAACCTCCCCCACACAGTCATCCGTGTTCCGGAATTCTGAGTGTGGGGAGGTTCCGTCTTCTGTCTGCAGCACCCGGGTTCTCCTAGGAGCCCTTCGAGTGTCTTCCCCGAGTCCCTCCTAGTGCGGTCTGCCGGGGAAAGGCGGGGGTTTGGCTGGAAACGCAGGTAGCATCTAGTGCCTCCCCATGGACCAGGGAGGAAATTAGCGGACTTCCCCTTGCGAGGGAACACCTGTGACACAAGGCAGCTGCGTGGAGGGCGGCCCCGAACCTCCCCCACACAGTCAGCCGTGTTCCGGAATTCTGAGTGTGGGGAGGTTCCGTCTTCTGTCTGCAGCACCCGGGTTCTCCTAGGAGCCATTCGAGTGTCTTCCCCCAGTCCCTCCCAGTGCGGGCTGCCGGGGAAAGGCGGGGGTTGGGCTGGAAAAGCAGGTAGCATCTAGTGCCTCCCCATGGACAAGGGAGATAATTAGCGGACTTCCCCCTGCCAGGGAACACCTGTGACACCAGGCAGCTGCGTGGAGGGCGGCCCCGAACCTCCCCCACACAGTCACCCGTGTTCCGGAATTCTGAGTGTGGGGAGGTTCCGTCTTCTGTCTGCAGCACCCGGGATCGCCTAGGAGCCCTTCGAGTGTCTTCCCCGAGTCCCTCCCAGTGCGGGCTGCCGGGGAAAGGCGGGGGTTGGGCTGGAAACGCAGGTAGCATCTAGTGCCTCCTCATGGACAGGGGAGGTAATTAGCGGACATCACCCTGGCAGGGAACACCTGTGACACCAGGCAGCTGCGTGGAGGGCGGCTCTGAACCTCCCCCTCACAGTCACCCGTGTTCCGGATTTCTGAGTGTGGGGGGGTTCCTTCTTCTGTCTGCAGCACACGGGATCTCCTAGGAGCCCTTCGAGTGTCTTCCCCGAGTCCCTCCCAGTGCGGGCGGCCGGGGAAAGGCGGGGGTTGGGCTGGAAACGCAGGTAGCATCTAGTGCCTCCCCATGGACAGGGGAGGTAATTAGCGGACTACCCCCTGCCAGGGAACACCTGTGACACCAGGCAGCTGCGTGGGGGGCGGCCCTAAACCTCCCCCACACAGTCATCCGTATTTCGGAATTCTGAGTTTGGGGAGGTTCCGTCTTCTGTCTGCAGCACCCGGGTTCTCCTAGGAGCCCTTCGAGTGTCTTCCCCGAGTCCCTCCCAGTGCGGGCTGCCGGGGAAAGGCGGGGGTTTGGCTGGAAACGCAGGTAGCATCTAGTGCCTCCCCATGGACCAGGGAGGTAATTAGCGGACTTCCCCTTGCGAGGGAACACCTGTGACACAAGGCAGCTGCGTGGAGGGCGGCCCCGAACCTCCCCCACACAGTCAGCCGTGTTCCGGAATTCTGAGTGTGGGGAGGTTCCGTCTTCTGTCTGCAGCACCCGGGTTCTCCTAGGAGCCATTCGAGTGTCTTCCCCCAGTCCCTCCCAGAGCGGGCTGCCGGGGAAAGGCGGGGGTTGGGCTGGAAACGCAGGTAGCATCTAGTGCCTCCCCATGGACAAGGGAGATAATTAGCGGACTTCCCCCTGCCAGGGAACACCTGTGACACCAGGCATCTTCGTGGAGGGCGGCCCCAAACCTCCCCCACACAGTCGGCCGTGTTCCGGAATTCTGAGTGTGGGGAGGTTCCGTCTTCTTTCTGCAGCACCCGGGATCTCCTAGGAGCCCTTCGAGGGTCTTCCCCGAGTCCCTCCCAGTGCGGGCTGCCGGGGAAAGGCGGGGGTTGGGCTGGAAACGCAGGTAGCATCTAGTGCCTCCTCATGGACAGGGGAGGTAATTAGCGGACTTCCCCCTGCGAGGGAACACCTGTGACACCAGGAAGTTGCGTGGGGGCGGCCCTAAACCTCACACACAGTCAGCCCTGTTCCGGAATTCTGAGTGTGGGGAGGTTACGTCTTCTGTCTGCAGCACCCGGGATCTCCTAGGAGCCCTTCGAGTGTCTTCCCCCAGTCCCTCCCAGTGCGGGCTGCCGGGGAAAGGAGGGGGTTGTGCTGGAAACGCTGGTAGCATCTAGTGCCTCCCCATGGACTGGGGAGGTAATTAGCGGACTACCCCCTGCCAGGGAACACCTGTGACACAAGGCAGCTGCGTGGAGGGCGGCCCCGAACCTCCCCCACACAGTCAACCGTGTTCCGAAATTCTGAGTGTGGGGAGGTTCCGTCTTCTGTCTGCAGCACCCGGGATCTCCTAGGAGCCCTTCGAGTGTCTTCCCCGAGTCCATCCCAGTGCGGGCTACCGGGGAAAGGCGGGGGTTGGGCTGGAAAAGCAGGTAGCATCTAGTGCCTCCCCCTGGACAGGGGAGGTAATTAACGGACTTCCCCCTGCCAGGGAACACCTGTGACACCAGGCAGCTGCGTGGAGGGCGGCCCCGAACCTCCCCCACACAGTCACTCGTGTTCCGGAATTCTGAGTGTGGGGAGGTTCCGTCTTCTGTCTGCAGCACCCGGGATCTCCTAGGAGCCCTTCGAGTGTCTTCCCCGAGTCCATCCCAGTGCGGGCTACCGGGGAAAGGCGGGGGTTGGGCTGGAAAAGCAGGTAGCATCTAGTGCCTCCCCCTGGACAGGGGAGGTAATTAACGGACTTCCCCCTGCCAGGGAACACCTGTGACACCAGGCAGCTGCGTGGAGGGCGGCCCCGAACCTCCCCCACACAGTCACTCGTGTTCCGGAATTCTGAGTGTGGGGAGGTTCCGTCTTCTGTCTGCAGCACCCGGGATCTCCTAGGAGCCCTTCGAGTGTCTTCCCCGAGTCCCTCCCAGTGCGGCCTACCGGGGAAAGGCGGGGGTTGGGCTGGAAAAGCAGGTAGCATCTAGTTCCTCCCCATGGACAGGGGAGGTAATTAGCGGACTACCCCCTGCCAGGGAACACCTGTGACACCAGGCAGCTGCGTGGAGGGCGGCCCCGAACCTCCCCCACACAGTCAGCCGTGTTCCGGAATTCTGAGTGTGGGGAGGTTCCGTCTTCTGTCTGCAGCACCCAGGTTCTCCTAGGAGCCCTTCGAGTGTCTTCCCCGAGTCCCTCCCAGTGCGGGCTGCCGGGGAAAGGCGGGGGTTTGGCTGGAAACGCAGGTAGCATCTAGTGCCTCCCCATGGACCAGGGAGGTAATTAGCGGACTTCCCCTTGCGAGGGAACACCTGTGACACAAGGCAGCTGCGTGGAGGGCGGCCCCGAACCTCCCCCACACAGTCAGCCATGTTCCGGAATTCTGAGTGTGGGGAGGTTCCGTCTTCTGTCTGCAGCACCCGGGTTCTCCTAGGAGCCATTCGAGTGTCTTCCCCCAGTCCCTCCCAGTGCGGGCTGCCGGGGAAAGGCGGGGGTTGGGCTGGAAAAGCAGGTAGCATCTAGTGCCTCCCCATGGACAAGGGAGATAATTAGCGGACTTCCCCCTGCCAGGGAACACCTGTGACACCAGGCATCTTCGTGGAGGGCGGCCCCAAACCTCCCCCACACAGTCGGCCGTGTTCCGGAATTCTGAGTGAGGGGAGGTTCCGTCTTCTGTCTGCAGCACCCGGGATCTCCTAGGAGCCCTTCGAGTGTCTTCACCGAGTCCCTCCCAGTGCGGGCTGCCGGGGAAAGGCGGGGGTTGGGCTGGAAACGCAGGTAGCATCTAGTGCCTCCTCATGGACAGGGGAGGTAATTAGCGGACATCACCCTGGCAGGGAACACCTGTGACACCAGGCAGCTGCGTGGAGGGCGGCTCTGAACCTCCCCCTCACAGTCACCCGTGTTCCGGATTTCTGAGTGTGGGGGGGTTCCTTCTTCTGTCTGCAGCACACGGGATCTCCTAGGAGCCCTTCGAGTGTCTTCCCCGAGTCCCTCCCAGTGCGGGCTGCCGGGGAAAGGCGGGGGTTGGGCTGGAAAAGCAGGTAGCATCTAGTTCCTCCCCATGGACAGGGGAGGTAATTAGCGGACTACCTCCTGCCAGGGAACACCTGTGACACCAGGCAGCTGCGTGGAGGGCGGCCCCGAACCTCCCCCACACAGTTAGCCGTATTCCGGAATTCTGAGTGTGGGGAGGTTCCGTCTTCTGTCTGCAGCACCCGGGATCTCCTAGGAGCCCTTCGAGTGTCTTCCCCGAGTCCCTCCCAGTGCGGGCTGCCGGGGAAAGGCGGGGGTTTGGCTGGAAACGCAGGTAGCATCTAGTGCCTCCCCATGGAGAGGGGAGGTAATTAGCGGAATTCCCCTTGCGAGGGAACACCTGTGACACCAGGCAGCTGCGTGGAGGGCGGCCCCGAACCTCCCCCACACAGTCACCCGTGTTCCGGAATTCTGAGTGTGGGGGGGTTCCTTCTTCTGTCTGCAGCACACGGGATCTCCTAGGAGCCCTTCGAGTGTCTTCCCCCAGTCCCTCCCAGTGCGGGCTGCCGGGGAAAGGAGGGGGTTGTGCTGGAAACGCAGGTAGCATCTAGTGCCTCCCCATGGACTGGAGAGGTAATTAGCGGACTACCCCCTGCCAGGGAACACCTGTGACACCAGGCAGCTGCGTGGAGGGCGGCCCCGAACCTCCCCCACACAGTCAACCGTGTTCCGGAATTCTGAGTGTGGGGAGGTTCCGTCTTCTGTCTGCAGCACCCGGGATCTCCTGGGAGCCCTTCGAGTGTCTTCCCCGAGTACCTCCCAGTGCGGGCTGCCTGGGAAAGTCGGGGGTTGGGCTGGAAAAGCAGGTAGCATCTAGTGCCTCCCCCTGGACAGGGGAGGTAATTAGCGGACTTCCCCTTGCGAGGGAACACCTGTGACACAAGGCAGCTTCGTGGAGGGCGGCCCCGAACCTCCCCCACACAGTCAGCCGTGTTCCGGAATTCTGAGTGTGGGGAGGTACCGTCTTCTGTCTGCAGCACCCGGGATCTCCTAGGAGCCCTTCGAGTGTCTTCCCCGAGTCCATCCCAGTGCGGGCTACCGGGGAAAGGCGGGGGTTGGGCTGGAAAAGCAGGTAGCATCTAGTGCCTCCCCCTGGACAGGGGAGGTAATTAACGGACTTCCCCCTGCCAGGGAACACCTGTGACACCAGGCAGCTGCGTGGAGGGCGGCCCCGAACCTCCCCCACACAGTCACCCGTGTTCCGGTATTCTGAGTGTGCGGAGGTTCCGTCTTCTGTCTGCAGCACCCGGGATCTCCTAGGAGCCCTTCGAGTGTCTTCCCCGAGTACCTCCCAGTGCTGGCTGCCGGGGAAAGTCGGGGGTTGGGCTGGAAAAGCAGGTAGCATCTAGTGCCTCCCCCTGGACAGGGGAGGTAATTAGCGGACTTCCCCTTGCGAGGGAACACCTGTGACACAAGGCAGCTGCGTGGAGGGCGGCCCCGAACCTCCCCCACACAGTCAGCCGTGTTCCGGAATTCTGAGTGTGGGGAGGTACCGTCTTCTGTCTGCAGCACCCGGGATCTCCTAGGAGCCCTTCGAGTGTCTTCCCCGAGTCCATCCCAGTGCGGGCTACCGGGGAAAGGTGGGGGTTGGGCTGGAAAAGCAGGTAGCATCTAGTGCCTCCCCCTGGACAGGGGAGGTAATTAACGGACTTCCCCCTGCCAGGGAACACCTGTGACACCAGGCAGCTGCGTGGAGGGCGGCCCCGAACCTCCCCCACACAGTCACCCGTGTTCCGGAATTCTGAGTGTGGGGAGGTTCCGTCTTCTGTCTGCAGCACCCGGGTTCTCCTAGGAGCCATTCGAGTGTCTTCCCCCAGTCCCTCCCAGTGCGGGCTGCCGGGGAAAGGCGGGGGTTGGGCTGGAAATGCAGGTAGCATCTAGTGCCTCCCCATGGACAAGGGAGATAATTAGCGGACTTCCCCCTGCCAGGGAACACCTGTGACACCAGGCATCTTCGTGGAGGGCGGCCCCAAACCTCCCCCACACAGTCGGCCGTGTTCCGGAATTCTGAGTGTGGGGAGGTTCCGTCTTCTGTCTGCAGCACCCGGGATCTCCTAGGAGCCCTTCGAGTGTCTTCCCCGAGTCCCTCTCAGTGCGGGCTGCCGGGGAAAGGCGGGGGTTGGGTTGGAAACGCAGGTAGCATCTAGTGCCTCCTCATGGACAGGGGAGGTAATTAGCGGACATCACCCTGCCAGGGAACACCTGTGACACCAGGCAGCTGCGTGGAGGGCGGCTCTGAACCTCCCCCTCACAGTCACCCGTGTTCCGGATTTCTGAGTGTGGGGGGGTTCCTTCTTCTGTCTGCAGCACACGGGATCTCCTAGGAGCCCTTCGAGTGTCTTCCCCGAGTACCTCCCAGTGCGTGCTGCCGGGGAAAGGCGGGGGTTGGGCTGGAAAAGCTGGTAGCATCTAGTTCCTCCCCATGGACAGGGGAGGTAATTAGCGGACTACCCCCTGCCAGGGAACACCTGTGACACCAGGCAGCTGCGTGGAGGGCGGCCCCGAACCTCCCCCACACAGTCAGCCGTGTTCCAGAATTCTGAGTGTGGGGAGGTTCCGTCTTCTGTCTGCAGCACCCGGGTTCTCCTAGGAGCCCTTCGAGTGTCTTCCCCGAGTCCCTCCCTGTGCGGGCTGCCGGGGAAAGGCGGGGGTTTGGCTGGAAACGCAGGTAGCATCTAGTGCCTCCCCATGGACAGGGGAGGTAATTAGCGGACTTCCCCTTGCGAGGGAACACCTGTGACACCAGGAAGCTGCGTGGGGGGCGGCCATAAACCTCCCCCACACAGTCATCCGTGTTCCGGAATTCTGAGTGTGGGGAGGTTCCGTCTTCTGTCTGCAGCACCCGGGTTCTCCTAGGAGCCCTTCGAGTGTCTTCCCCGCGTCCCTCCCTGTGCGGGCGGCCGGGGAAAGGCGGGGGTTCGGCTGGAAACTCAGGTAGCATCTAGTGCCTCCTCATGGACAGGGGAGGTAATTAGCGGACATCACCCTGCCAGGGAACATCTGTGACACCAGGCAGCTGCGTGGAGGGCGGCTCTTAACCTCCCCCTCACAGTCACCCGTGTTCCGGATTTCTGAGTGTGGGGGGGTTCCTTCTTCTGTCTGCAGCACACGGGATCTCCTAGGAGCCCTTCGAGTGTCTTCCCCGAGTCCCTCCCAGTGCGGGCTGCCGGGGAAAGGCGGGGGTTGGGCTGGAAAAGCAGGTAGCATCTAGTTCCTCCCCATGGACAGGGGAGGTAATTAGCGGACTACCCCCTGCCAGGGAAAACCTGTGACACCAGGAAGCTGCGTGGAGGGCGGCCCCGAACCTCCCCCACACAGTCAGCCGTATTCCGGAATTCTGAGTGTGGGGAGGTTCCGTCTTCTGTCTGCAGCACCCGGGTTCTCCTAGGAGCCCTTCGAGTGTCTTCCCCGAGTCCCTCCCAGTGCGGGCTGCCGGGGAAAGGCGGGGGTTTGGCTGGAAACGCAGGTAGCATCTAGTGCCTCCCCATGGAGAGGGGAGGTAATTAGCGGAATTCCCCTTGCGAGGGAACACCTGTGACACCAGGCAGCTGCGTGGAGGGCGGCCCCGAACCTCCCCCACACAGTCACCCGTGTTCCGGAATTCTGAGTGTGGGGGGGTTCCTTCTTCTGTCTGCAGCACACGGGATCTCCTAGGAGCCCTTCGAGTGTCTTCCCCGAGTCCCTCCCAGTGCGGGCTGCCGGGGAAAGGCGGGGGTTGGGCTGGAAAAGCAGGTAGCATCTAGTGCCTCCCCCTGGACAGGGGAGGTAATTAGCGGACTACCCCCTGCCAGGGAACACCTGTGACACCAGGCAGCTGCGTGGAGGGCGGCCCCGAACCTCCCCTACACAGTCAGCCGTGTTCCGGAATTCTGAGTGTGGGGAGGTTCCGTCTTCTGTCTGCAGCACCCAGGTTCTCCTAGGAGCCCTTCGAGTGTCTTCCCCGAGTCCCTCCCAGTGCGGGATGCCGGGGAAAGGCGGGGGTTTGGCTGGAAACGCAGGTAGCATCTAGTGCCTCCCCATGGACCAGGGAGGTAATTAGCGGACTTCCCCTTGCGAGGGAACACATGTGACACCAGGCAGCTGCGTGGAGGGCGGCCCCGAACCTCCCCCACACAGTCACCCGTGTTCCGGAATTCTGAGTGTGGGGGGGTTCCTTCTTCTGTCTGCAGCACACGGGATCTCCTAGGAGCCCTTCGAGTGTCTTCCCCGAGTCCCTCCCAGTGCGGGCTGCCGGGGAAAGGCGGGGGTTTGGCTGGAAAAGCAGGTAGCATCTAGTGCCTCCCCCTGGACAGGGGAGGTAATTAACGGACTTCCCCCTGCCAGGGAACACCTGTGACACCAGGCAGCTGCGTGGAGGGCGGCCCCGAACTTCCCCCACACAGTCACCCGTGTTCCGGAATTCTGAGTGTGGGGAGGTACCGTCTTCTGTCTGCAGCACCCGGGATCTCCTAGGAGCCCTTCGAGTGTCTTCCCCGAGTCCCTCCCAGTGTGGGCTACCGGGGAAAGGCGGGGGTTGGGCTGGAAAAGCAGGTAGCATCTAGTTCCTCCCCATGGACAGGGGAGGTAATTAGCGGACTACCCCCTGCCAGGGAACACCTGTGACACCAGGCAGCTGCGTGGAGGGCGGCCCCGAACCTCCCCCACACAGTCAGCCGTGTTCCGGAATTCTGAGTGTGGGGAGGTTCCGTCTTCTGTCTGCAGCACCCAGGTTCTCCTAGGAGCCCTTCGAGTGTCTTCCCCGAGTCCCTCCCAGTGCGGGCTGCCGGGGAAAGGCGGGGGTTTGGCTGGAAACGCAGGTAGCATCTAGTGCCTCCCCATGGACCTGGGAGGTAATTAGCGGACTTCCCCTTGCGAGGGAACACCTGTGACACAAGGCAGCTGCGTGGAGGGCGGCCCCGAAACTCCCCCACACAGTCAGCCGTGTTCCGGAATTCTGAGTGTGGGGAGGTTCCGTCTTCTGTCTGCAGAACCCGGGTTCTCCTAGGAGCCATTCGAGTGTCTTCCCCCAGTCCCTCCCAGTGCGGGCTGCAGGGGAAAGGCGGGGGTTGGGCTGGAAAAGCAGGTAGCATCTAGTGCCTCCCCATGGACAAGGGAGATAATTAGCGGTCTTCCCCCTGCCAGGGAACACCTGTGACACCAGGCATCTTCGTGGAGGGCGGCCCCAAACCTCCCCCACACAGTCGGCCGTGTTCCGGAATTCTGAGTGTGGGGAGGTTCCGTCTTCTGTCTGCAGCACCCGGGATCTCCTAGGAGCCCTTCGAGTGTCTTCCCCGAGTCCCTCTCAGTGCGGGCTGCCGGGGAAAGGCGGGGGTTGGGTTGGAAACGCAGGTAGCATCTAGTGCCTCCTCATGGACAGGGGAGGTAATTAGCGGACATCACCCTGCCAGGGAACACCTGTGACACCAGGCAGCTGCGTGGAGGGCGGCTCTGAACCTCCCCCTCACAGTCACCCGTGTTCCGGATTTCTGAGTGTGGGGGGGTTCCTTCTTCTGTCTGCAGCACACGGGATCTCCTAGGAGCCCTTCGAGTGTCTTCCCCGAGTACCTCCCAGTGCGTGCTGCCGGGGAAAGGCGGGGGTTGGGCTGGAAAAGCAGGTAGCATCTAGTTCCTCCCCATGGACAGGGGAGGTAATTAGCGGACTACCCCCTGCCAGGGAACACCTGTGACACCAGGCAGCTGCGTGGAGGGCGGCCCCGAACCTCCCCCACACAGTCAGCCGTATTCCGGAATTCTGAGTGTGGGGAGGTTCCGTCTTCTGTCTGCAGCACCCGGGTTCTCCTAGGAGCCCTTCGAGTGTCTTCCCCGAGTCCCTCCCAGTGCGGGCTGCCGGGGAAAGGCGGGGGTTGGGCTGGAAACGCAGGTAGCATCTAGTGCCTCCTCATGGACAGGGGAGGTAATTAGCGGACATCACCCTGGCAGGGAACACCTGTGACACCAGGCAGCTGCGTGGAGGGCGGCTCTGAACCTCCCCCTCACAGTCACCCGTGTTCCGGATTTCTGAGTGTGGGGGGGTTCCTTCTTCTGTCTGCAGCACACGGGATCTCCTAGGAGCCCTTCGAGTGTCTTCCCCGAGTCCCTCCCAGTGCGGGCTGCCGGGGAAAGGCGGGGGTTGGGCTGGAAAAGCAGGTAGCATCTAGTTCCTCCCCATGGACAGGGGAGGTAATTAGCGGACTACCTCCTGCCAGGGAACACCTGTGACACCAGGCAGCTGCGTGGAGGGCGGCCCCGAACCTCCCCCACACAGTTAGCCGTATTCCGGAATTCTGAGTGTGGGGAGGTTCCGTCTTCTGTCTGCAGCACCCGGGATCTCCTAGGAGCCCTTCGAGTGTCTTCCCCGAGTCCCTCCCAGTGCGGGCTGCCGGGGAAAGGCGGGGGTTTGGCTGGAAACGCAGGTAGCATCTAGTGCCTCCCCATGGAGAGGGGAGGTAATTAGCGGAATTCCCCTTGCGAGGGAACACCTGTGACACCAGGCAGCTGCGTGGAGGGCGGCCCCGAACCTCCCCCACACAGTCACCCGTGTTCCGGAATTCTGAGTGTGGGGGGGTTCCTTCTTCTGTCTGCAGCACACGGGATCTCCTAGGAGCCCTTCGAGTGTCTTCCCCCAGTCCCTCCCAGTGCGGGCTGCCGGGGAAAGGAGGGGGTTGTGCTGGAAACGCAGGTAGCATCTAGTGCCTCCCCATGGACTGGAGAGGTAATTAGCGGACTACCCCCTGCCAGGGAACACCTGTGACACCAGGCAGCTGCGTGGAGGGCGGCCCCGAACCTCCCCCACACAGTCAACCGTGTTCCGGAATTCTGAGTGTGGGGAGGTTCCGTCTTCTGTCTGCAGCACCCGGGATCTCCTGGGAGCCCTTCGAGTGTCTTCCCCGAGTACCTCCCAGTGCGGGCTGCCTGGGAAAGTCGGGGGTTGGGCTGGAAAAGCAGGTAGCATCTAGTGCCTCCCCCTGGACAGGGGAGGTAATTAGCGGACTTCCCCTTGCGAGGGAACACCTGTGACACAAGGCAGCTTCGTGGAGGGCGGCCCCGAACCTCCCCCACACAGTCAGCCGTGTTCCGGAATTCTGAGTGTGGGGAGGTACCGTCTTCTGTCTGCAGCACCCGGGATCTCCTAGGAGCCCTTCGAGTGTCTTCCCCGAGTCCATCCCAGTGCGGGCTACCGGGGAAAGGCGGGGGTTGGGCTGGAAAAGCAGGTAGCATCTAGTGCCTCCCCCTGGACAGGGGAGGTAATTAACGGACTTCCCCCTGCCAGGGAACACCTGTGACACCAGGCAGCTGCGTGGAGGGCGGCCCCGAACCTCCCCCACACAGTCACCCGTGTTCCGGAATTCTGAGTGTGCGGAGGTTCCGTCTTCTGTCTGCAGCACCCGGGATCTCCTAGGAGCCCTTCGAGTGTCTTCCCCGAGTACCTCCCAGTGCTGGCTGCCGGGGAAAGTCGGGGGTTGGGCTGGAAAAGCAGGTAGCATCTAGTGCCTCCCCCTGGACAGGGGAGGTAATTAGCGGACTTCCCCTTGCGAGGGAACACCTGTGACACAAGGCAGCTGCGTGGAGGGCGGCCCCGAACCTCCCCCACACAGTCAGCCGTGTTCCGGAATTCTGAGTGTGGGGAGGTACCGTCTTCTGTCTGCAGCACCCGGGATCTCCTAGGAGCCCTTCGAGTGTCTTCCCCGAGTCCATCCCAGTGCGGGCTACCGGGGAAAGGTGGGGGTTGGGCTGGAAAAGCAGGTAGCATCTAGTGCCTCCCCCTGGACAGGGGAGGTAATTAACGGACTTCCCCCTGCCAGGGAACACCTGTGACACCAGGCAGCTGCGTGGAGGGCGGCCCCGAACCTCCCCCACACAGTCACCCGTGTTCCGGAATTCTGAGTGTGGGGAGGTTCCGTCTTCTGTCTGCAGCACCCGGGTTCTCCTAGGAGCCATTCGAGTGTCTTCCCCCAGTCCCTCCCAGTGCGGGCTGCCGGGGAAAGGCGGGGGTTGGGCTGGAAAAGCAGGTAGCATCTAGTGCCTCCCCATGGACAAGGGAGATAATTAGCGGACTTCCCCCTGCCAGGGAACACCTGTGACACCAGGCATCTTCGTGGAGGGCGGCCCCAAACCTCCCCCACACAGTCGGCCGTGTTCCGGAATTCTGAGTGTGGGGAGGTTCCGTCTTCTGTCTGCAGCACCCGGGATCTCCTAGGAGCCCTTCGAGTGTCTTCCCCGAGTCCCTCTCAGTGCGGGCTGCCGGGGAAAGGCGGGGGTTGGGTTGGAAACGCAGGTAGCATCTAGTGCCTCCTCATGGACAGGGGAGGTAATTAGCGGACATCACCCTGCCAGGGAACACCTGTGACACCAGGCAGCTGCGTGGAGGGCGGCTCTGAACCTCCCCCTCACAGTCACCCGTGTTCCGGATTTCTGAGTGTGGGGGGGTTCCTTCTTCTGTCTGCAGCACACGGGATCTCCTAGGAGCCCTTCGAGTGTCTTCCCCGAGTACCTCCCAGTGCGTGCTGCCGGGGAAAGGCGGGGGTTGGGCTGGAAAAGCTGGTAGCATCTAGTTCCTCCCCATGGACAGGGGAGGTAATTAGCGGACTACCCCCTGCCAGGGAACACCTGTGACACCAGGCAGCTGCGTGGAGGGCGGCCCCGAACCTCCCCCACACAGTCAGCCGTGTTCCAGAATTCTGAGTGTGGGGAGGTTCCGTCTTCTCTCTGCAGCACCCGGGTTCTCCTAGGAGCCCTTCGAGTGTCTTCCCCGAGTCCCTCCCTGTGCGGGCTGCCGGGGAAAGGCGGGGGTTTGGCTGGAAACGCAGGTAGCATCTAGTGCCTCCCCATGGACAGGGGAGGTAATTAGCGGACTTCCCCTTGCGAGGGAACACCTGTGACACCAGGAATCTGCGTGGGGGGCGGCCATAAACCTCCCCCACACAGTCATCCGTGTTCCGGAATTCTGAGTGTGGGGAGGTTCCGTCTTCTGTCTGCAGCACCCGGGTTCTCCTAGGAGCCCTTCGAGTGTCTTCCCCGCGTCCCTCCCTGTGCGGGCGGCCGGGGAAAGTCGGGGGTTGGGCTGGAAACGCAGGTAGCATCTAGTGCCTCCTCATGGACAGGGGAGGTAATTAGCGGACATCACCCTGCCAGGGAACATCTGTGACACCAGGCAGCTGCGTGGAGGGCGGCTCTTAACCTCCCCATCACAGTCACCCTTGTTCCGGATTTCTGAGTGTGGGGGGGTTCCTTCTTCTGTCTGCAGCACACGGGATCTCCTAGGAGCCCTTCGAGTGTCTTCCCCGAGTCCCTCCCAGTGCGGGCTGCCGGGGAAAGGCGGGGGTTGGGCTGGAAAAGCAGGTAGCATCTAGTTCCTCCCCATGGACAGGGGAGGTAATTAGCGGACTACCCCCTGCCAGGGAACACCTGTGACACCAGGAAGCTGCGTGGAGGGCGGCCCCGAACCTCCCCCACACAGTCAGCCGTATTCCGGAATTCTGAGTGTGGGGAGGTTCCGTCTTCTGTCTGCAGCACCCGGGTTCTCCTAGGAGCCCTTCGAGTGTCTTCCCCGAGTCCCTCCCAGTGCGGGCTGCCGGGGAAAGGCGGGGGTTTGGCTGGAAACGCAGGTAGCATCTAGTGCCTCCCCATGGAGAGGGGAGGTAATTAGCGGAATTCCCCTTGCGAGGGAACACCTGTGACACCAGGCAGCTGCGTGGAGGTCGGCCCCGAACCTCCCCCACACAGTCACCCGTGTTCCGGAATTCTGAGTGTGGGGGGGTTCCTTCTTCTGTCTGCAGCACACGGGATCTCCTAGGAGCCCTTCGAGTGTCTTCCCCGAGTCCCTCCCAGTGCGGGCTGCCGGGGAAAGGCGGGGGTTGGGCTGGAAAAGCAGGTAGCATCTAGTGCCTCCCCCTGGACAGGGGAGGTAATTAACGGACTTCCCCCTGCCAGGGAACACCTGTGACACCAGGCAGCTGCGTGGAGGGCGGCCCCGAACCTCCCCCACACAGTCACCCGTGTTCCGGAATTCTGAGTGTGGGGAGGTACCGTCTTCTGTCTGCAGCACCCGGGATCTCCTAGGAGCCCTTCGAGTGTCTTCCCCGAGTCCCTCCCAGTGCGGGCTACCGGGGAAAGGCGGGGGTTGGGCTGGAAAAGCAGGTAGCATCTAGTTCCTCCCCATGGACAGGGGAGGTAATTAGCGGACTACCCCCTGCCAGGGAACACCTGTGACACCAGGCAGCTGCGTGGAGGGCGGCCCCGAACCTCCCCTACACAGTCAGCCGTGTTCCGGAATTCTGAGTGTGGGGAGGTTCCGTCTTCTGTCTGCAGCACCCAGGTTCTCCTAGGAGCCCTTCGAGTGTCTTCCCCGAGTCCCTCCCAGTGCGGGCTGCCGGGGAAAGGCGGGGGTTTGGCTGGAAACGCAGGTAGCATCTAGTGCCTCCCCATGGACCAGGGAGGTAATTAGCGGACTTCCCCTTGCGAGGGAACACCTGTGACACCAGGCAGCTGCGTGGAGGGCGGCCCCGAACCTCCCCCACACAGTCACCCGTGTTCCGGAATTCTGAGTGTGGGGGGGTTCCTTCTTCTGTCTGCAGCACACGGGATCTCCTAGGAGCCCTTCGAGTGTCTTCCCCGAGTCCCTCCCAGTGCGGGCTGCCGGGGAAAGGCGGGGGTTTGGCTGGAAAAGCAGGTAGCATCTAGTGCCTCCCCCTGGACAGGGGAGGTAATTAACGGACTTCCCCCTGCCAGGGAACACCTGTGACACCAGGCAGCTGCGTGGAGGGCGGCCCCGAACTTCCCCCACACAGTCACCCGTGTTCCGGAATTCTGAGTGTGGGGAGGTACCGTCTTCTGTCTGCAGCACCCGGGATCTCCTAGGAGCCCTTCGAGTGTCTTCCCCGTGTCCCTCCCAGTGTGGGCTACCGGGGAAAGGCGGGGGTTGGGCTGGAAAAGCAGGTAGCATCTAGTTCCTCCCCATGGACAGGGGAGGTAATTAGCGGACTACCCCCTGCCAGGGAACACCTGTGACACCAGGCAGCTGCGTGGAGGGCGGCCCCGAACCTCCCCCACACAGTCAGCCGTGTTCCGGAATTCTGAGTGTGGGGAGGTTCCGTCTTCTGTCTGCAGCACCCAGGTTCTCCTAGGAGCCCTTCGAGTGTCTTCCCCGAGTCCCTCCCAGTGCGGGCTGCCGGGGAAAGGCGGGGGTTTGGCTGGAAACGCAGGTAGCATCTAGTGCCTCCCCATGGACCAGGGAGGTAATTAGCGGACTTCCCCTTGCGAGGGAACACCTGTGACACAAGGCAGCTGCGTGGAGGGCGGCCCCGAAACTCCCCCACACAGTCAGCCGTGTTCCGGAATTCTGAGTGTGGGGAGGTTCCGTCTTCTGTCTGCAGCACACGGGTTCTCCTAGGAGCCATTCGAGTGTCTTCCCCCAGTCCCTCCCAGTGCGGGCTGCAGGGGAAAGGCGGGGGTTGGGCTGGAAAAGCAGGTAGCATCTAGTGCCGCCCCATGGACAAGGGAGATAATTAGCGGTCTTCCCCCTGCCAGGGAACACCTGTGACACCAGGCATCTTCGTGGAGGGCGGCCCCAAACCTCCCCCACACAGTCGGCCGTGTTCCGGAATTCTGAGTGTGGGGAGGTTCCGTCTTCTGTCTGCAGCACCCGGGATCTCCTAGGAGCCCTTCGAGTGTCTTCCCCGAGTCCCTCTCAGTGCGGGCTGCCGGGGAAAGGCGGGGGTTGGGTTGGAAACGCAGGTAGCATCTAGTGCCTCCTCATGGACAGGGGAGGTAATTAGCGGACATCACCCTGCCAGGGAACACCTGTGACACCAGGCAGCTGCGTGGAGGGCGGCTCTGAACCTCCCCCTCACAGTCACCCGTGTTCCGGATTTCTGAGTGTGGGGGGGTTCCTTCTTCTGTCTGCAGCACACGGGATCTCCTAGGAGCCCTTCGAGTGTCTTCCCCGAGTACCTCCCAGTGCGTGCTGCCGGGGAAAGGCGGGGGTTGGGCTGGAAAAGCAGGTAGCATCTAGTTCCTCCCCATGGACAGGGGAGGTAATTAGCGGACTACCCCCTGCCAGGGAACACCTGTGACACCAGGCAGCTGCGTGGAGGGCGGCCCCGAACCTCCCCCACACAGTCAGCCGTATTCCGGAATTCTGAGTGTGGGGAGGTTCCGTCTTCTGTCTGCAGCACCCGGGTTCTCCTAGGAGCCCTTCGAGTGTCTTCCCCGAGTCCCTCCCAGTGCGGGCTGCCGGGGAAAGGCGGGGGTTTGGCTGGAAACGCAGGTAGCATCTAGTGCCTCCCCATGGAGAGGGGAGGTAATTAGCGGAATTCCCCTTGCGAGGGAACACCTGTGACACCAGGCAGCTGCGTGGAGGTCGGCCCCGAACCTCCCCCACACAGTCACCCGTGTTCCGGAATTCTGAGTGTGGGGGGGTTCCTTCTTCTGTCTGCAGCACACGGGATCTCCTAGGAGCCCTTCGAGTGTCTTCCCCCAGTCCCTCCCAGTGCGGGCCGCCGGGGAAAGGAGGGGGTTGTGCTGGAAACGCAGGTAGCATCTAGTGCCTCCCCCTGGACAGGGGAGGTAATTAGCGGACTTCCCCTTGCGAGGGAACACCTGTGACACAAGGCAGCTGCGTGGAGGGCGGCCCCGAACCTCCCCCACACAGTCAGCCGTGTTCCGGAATTCTGAGTGTGGGGAGGTACCGTCTTCTGTCTGCAGCACCCGGGATCTCCTAGGAGCCCTTCGAGTGTCTTCCCCGAGTCCATCCCAGTGCGGGCTGCCGGGGAAAGGCGGGGGTTTGGCTGGAAACGCAGGTAGCATCTAGTGCCTCCCCATGGACCAGGGAGGTAATTAGCGGACTTCCCCTTGCGAGGGAACACCTGTGACACAAGGCAGCTGCGTGGAGGGCGGCCCCGAACCTCCCCCACACAGTCAGCCGTGTTCCGGAATTCTGAGTGTGGGGAGGTTCCGTCTTCTGTCTGCAGCACCCGGGTTCTCCTAGGAGCCATTCGAGTGTCTTCCCCCAGTCCCTCCCAGTGCGGGCTGCCGGGGAAAGGCGGGGGTTGGGCTGGAAAAGCAGGTAGCATCTAGTGCCTCCCCATGGACAAGGGAGATAATTAGCGGACTTCCCCCTGCCAGGGAACACCTGTGACACCAGGCATCTTCGTGGAGGGCGGCCCCAAACCTCCCCCACACAGTCGGCCGTGTTCCGGAATTCTGAGTGTGGGGAGGTTCCGTCTTCTGTCTGCAGCACCCGGGATCACCTAGGAGCCCTTCGAGTGTCTTCCCCGAGTCCCTCTCAGTGCGGGCTGCCGGGGAAAGGCGGGGGTTCGGTTGGAAACGCAGGTAGCATCTAGTGCCTCCTCATGGACAGGGGAGGTAATTAGCGGACATCACCCTGCCAGGGAACACCTGTGACACCAGGCAGCTGCGTGGAGGGCGGCTCTGAACCTCCCCCTCACAGTCACCCGTGTTCCGGATTTCTGAGTGTGGGGGTGTTCCTTCTTCTGTCTGCAGCACACGGGATCTCCTAGGAGCCCTTCGAGTGTCTTCCCCGAGTACCTCCCAGTGCGTGCTGCCGGGGAAAGGCGGGGGTTGGGCTGGAAAAGCAGGTAGCATCTAGTTCCTCCCCATGGACAGGGGAGGTAATTAGCGGACTACCCCCTGCCAGGGAACACCTGTGACACCAGGCAGCTGCGTGGAGGGCGGCCCCGAACCTCCCCCACACAGTCAGCCGTATTCCGGAATTCTGAGTGTGGGGAGGTTCCGTCTTCTGTCTGCAGCACCCGGGTTCTCCTAGGAGCCCTTCGAGTGTCTTCCCCGAGTCCCTCCCAGTGCGGGCTGCCGGGGAAAGGCGGGGGTTTGGCTGGAAACGCAGGTAGCATCTAGTGCCTCCCCATGGAGAGGGGAGGTAATTAGCGGAATTCCCCTTGCGAGGGAACACCTGTGACACCAGGCAGCTGCGTGGAGGTCGGCCCCGAACCTCCCCCACACAGTCAACCGTGTTCCGGAATTCTGAGTGTGGGGGGGTTCCTTCTTCTGTCTGCAGCACACGGGATCTCCTAGGAGCCCTTCGAGTGTCTTCCCCCAGTCCCTCCCAGTGCGGGCTGCCGGGGAAAGGAGGGGGTTGTGCTGGAAGCGCAGGTAGCATCTAGTGCCTCCCCCTGGACAGGGGAGGTAATTAGAGGACTTCCCCTTGCGAGGGAACACCTGTGACACAAGGCAGCTGCGTGGAGGGCGGCCCCGAACCTCCCCCACACAGTCAGCCGTGTTCCGGAATTCTGAGTGTGGGGAGGTACCGTCTTCTGTCTGCAGAACCCGGGATCTCCTAGGAGCCCTTCGAGTGTCTTCCCCGAGTCCATCCCAGTGCGGGCTACCGGGGAAAGACGGGGGTTGGGCTGGAAAAGCAGGTAGCATCTAGTTCCTCCCCATGGACAGGGGAGGTAATTAGCGGACTACCCCCTGCCAGGGAACACCTGTGACACCAGGCAGCTGCGTGGAGGGCGGCCCCGAACCTCCCCCACACAGTCAACCGTGTTCCGGAATTCTGAGTGTGGGGAGGTTCCGTCTTCTGTATGCAGCACCCGGGATCTCCTAGGAGCCCTTCGAGTGTCTTCCCCGAGTACCTCCCAGTGCGGGCTGCCGGGGAAAGGCGGGGGTTGGGCTGGAAAAGCAGGTAGCATCTAGTGCCTCCCCCTGGACAGGGGAGGTAATTAGCGGACTTCCCCTTGCGAGGGAACACCTGTGACACCAGGCAGCTGCGTGGAGGGCGGCCCCGAACCTCCCCCACACAGTCAGCCGTGTTCTGGAATTCTGAGTGTGGGGAGGTACCGTCTTCTGTCTGCAGCACCCGGGATCTCCTAGGAGCCCTTCGAGTGTCTTCCCCGAGTCCATCCCAGTGCGGGCTACCGGGGAAAGGCGGGGGTTGGGCTGGAAAAGCAGGTAGCATCTAGTTCCTCCCCATGGACAGGGGAGGTAATTAGCGGACTACCCCCTGCCAGGGAACACCTGTGACACCAGGCAGCTGCGTGGAGGGCGGCCCCGAACCTCCCCCACACAGTCAGCCGTATTCCGGAATTCTGAGTGTGGGGAGGTTCCGTCTTCTGTCTGCAGCACCCGGGTTCTCCTAGGAGCCCTTCGAGTGTCTTCCCCGAGTCCCTCTCAGTGCGGGCTGCCGGGGAAAGGCGGGGGTTGGGTTGGAAACGCAGGTAGCATCTAGTGCCTCCTCATGGACAGGGGAGGTAATTAGCGGACATCACCCTGCCAGGGAACACCTGTGACACCAGGCAGCTGCGTGGAGGGCGGCTCTGAACCTCCCCCTCACAGTCACCCGTGTTCCGGATTTCTGAGTGTGGGGGGGTTCCTTCTTCTGTCTGCAGCACACGGGATCTCCTAGGAGCCCTTCGAGTGTCTTCCCCGAGTACCTCCCTTTGCGTGCTGCCGGGGAAAGGCGGGGGTTGGGCTGGAAAAGCAGGTAGCATCTAGTTCCTCCCCATGGACAGGGGAGGTAATTAGCGGACTACCCCCTGCCAGGGAACACCTGTGACACCAGGCAGCTGCGTGGAGGGCGGCCCCGAACCTCCCCCACACAGTCAGCCGTATTCCGGAATTCTGAGTGTGGGGAGGTTCCGTCTTCTGTCTGCAGCACCCGGGTTCTCCTAGGAGCCCTTCGAGTGTCTTCCCCGAGTCCCTCCCAGTGCGGGCTGCCGGGGAAAGGCGGGGGTTTGGCTGGAAACGCAGGTAGCATCTAGTGCCTCCCCATGGAGAGGGGAGGTAATTAGCGGAATTCCCCTTGCGAGGGAACACCTGTGACACCAGGCAGCTGCGTGGAGGTCGGCCCCGAACCTCCCCCACACAGTCACCCGTGTTCAGGAATTCTGAGTGTGGGGGGGTTCCTTCTTCTGTCTGCAGCACACGGGATCTCCTAGGAGCCCTTCGAGTGTCTTCCCACAGTCCCTCCCAGTGCGGGCTGCCGGGGAAAGGAGGGGGTTGTGCTGGAAGCGCAGGTAGCATCTAGTGCCTCCCCCTGGACAGGGGAGGTAATTAGCGGACTTCCCCTTGCGAGGGAACACCTGTGACACAAGGCAGCTGCGTGGACGGCGGCCCCGAACCTCCCCCACACAGTCAGCCGTGTTCCGGAATTCTGAGTGTGGGGAGGTACCGTCTTCTGTCTGCAGCACCCGGGATCTCCTAGGAGCCCTTCGAGTGTCTTCCCCGAGTCCATCCCAGTGCGGGCAACCGGGGAAAGGCGGGGGTTGGGCTGGAAAAGCAGGTAGCATCTAGTTCCTACCCATGGACAGGGGAGGTAATTAGCGGACTACCCCCTGCCAGGGAACACCTGTGACACCAGGCAGCTGCGTGGAGGGCGGCCCCGAACCTCCCCCACACAGTCAACCGTGTTCAGGAATTCTGAGTGTGGGGAGGTTCCGTCTTCTGTCTGCAGCACCCGGGATCTCCTAGGAGCCCTTCGAGTGTCTTCCCCGAGTACCTCCCAGTGCGGGCTGCCGGGGAAAGTCGGGGGTTGGGCTGGAAAAGCAGGTAGCATCTAGTGCCTCCCCCTGGACAGGGGAGGTATTTAGCGGACTTCCCCTTGCGAGGGAACACCTGTGACACAAGGCAGCTGCGTGGAGGGCGGCCCCGAACCTCCCCCACACAGTCAGCCGTGTTCTGGAATTCTGAGTGTGGGGAGGTACCGTCTTCTGTCTGCAGCACCCGGGATCTCCTAGGAGCCCTTCGAGTGTCTTCCCCGAGTCCATCCCAGTGCGGGCTACCGGGGAAAGGCGGGGGTTGGGCTGGAAAAGCAGGTAGCATCTAGTTCCTCCCCATGGACAGGGGAGGTAATTAGCGGACTACCCCCTGCCAGGGAACACCTGTGACAGCAGGCAGCTGCGTGGAGGGCGGCCCCGAACCTCCCCCACACAGTCAGCCGTATTCCGGAATTCTGAGTGTGGGGAGGTTCCGTCTTCTGTCTGCAGCACCCGGGTTCTCCTAGGAGCCCTTCGAGTGTCTTCCCAGAGTCCCTCCCAGTGCGGGCTGCCGGGGAAAGGCGGGGGTTTGGCTGGAAACGCAGGTAGCATCTAGTGCCTCCCCATGGAGAGGGGAGGTAATTAGCGGAATTCCCCTTGCGAGGGAACACCTGTGACACCAGGCAGCTGAGTGGAGGGCGGCCACGAACCTCCCCCACACAGTCACACGTGTTCCGGAATTCTGAGTGTGGGGGGGTTCCTTCTTCTGTCTGCAGCACACGGGATCTCCTAGGAGCCCTTCGAGTGTCTTCCCCCAGTCCCTCCCAGTGCGGGCTGCCGGGGAAAGGCGGGGGTTGGGCTGGAAAAGCTGGTAGCATCTAGTGCCTCCCCATGGACAGGGGAGGTAATTAGCGGACTACCCCCTGCCAGGGAACACCTGTGACACCAGGCAGCTGCGTGGAGGGCGGCCCCGAACCTCCCCCACACAGTCAGCCGTGTTCCAGAATTCTGAGTGTGGGGAGGTTCCGTCTTCTGTCTGCAGCACCCGGGTTCTCCTAGGAGCCCTTCGAGTGTCTTCCCCGAGTCCCTCCCTGTGCGGGCTGCCGGGGAAAGGCGGGGGTTTGGCTGGAAACGCAGGTAGCATCTAGTGCCTCCCCATGGACAGGGGAGGTAATTAGCGGACTTCCCCTTGCGAGGGAACACCTGTGACACCAGGAAGCTGCGTGGGGGGTGGCCATAAACCTCCCCCACACAGTCATCCGTGTTCCGGAATTCTGAGTGTGGGGAGGTTCCGTCTTCTGTCTGCAGCACCCGGGTTCTCCTAGGAGCCCTTCGAGTGTTTTCCCCGCGTCCCTCCCTGTGCGGGCGGCCGGGGAAAGGCGGGGGTTGGGCTGGAAACGTAGGTAGCATCTAGTGCCTCCTCATGGACAGGGGAGGTAATTAGCGGACATCACCCTGCCAGGGAACATCTGTGACACCAGGCAGCTGCGTGGAGGGCGGCTCTTAACCTCCCCCTCACAGTCACCCGTGTTCCGGATTTCTGAGTGTGGGGGGGTTCCTTCTTCTGTCTGCAGCACACGGGATCTCCTAGGAGCCCTTCGAGTGTCTTCCCCGAGTCCCTCCCAGTGCGGGCTGCCGGGGAAAGGCGGGGGTTGGGCTGGAAAAGCAGGTAGCATCTAGTTCCTCCCCATGGACAGGGGAGGTAATTAGCGGACTACCCCCTGCCAGGGAACACCTGTGACACCAGGAAGCTGCGTGGAGGGCGGCCCCGAACCTCCCCCACACAGTCAGCCGTATTCCGGAATTCTGAGTGTGGGGAGGTTCCGTCTTCTGTCTGCAGCACCCGGGTTCTCCTAGGAGCCCTTCGAGTGTCTTCCCCGAGTCCCTCCCAGTGCGGGCTGCCGGGGAAAGGCGGGGGTTTGGCTGGAAACGCAGGTAGCATCTAGTGCCTCCCCATGGAGAGGGCAGGTAATTAGCGGAATTCCCCTTGCGAGGGAACACCTGTGACACCAGGCAGCTGCGTGGAGGGCGGCCCCGAACCTCCCCCACACAGTCACACGTGTTCCGGAATTCTGAGTGTGGGGGGGTTCCTTCTTCTGTCTGCAGCACACGGGATCTCCTAGGAGCCCTTCGAGTGTCTTCCCCGAGTCCCTCCCAGTGCGGGCTGCCGGGGAAAGGCGGGGGTTGGGCTGGAAAAGCAGGTAGCATCTAGTGCCTCCCCCTGGACAGGGGAGGTAATTAACGGACTTCCCCCTGCCAGGGAACACCTGTGACACCAGGCAGCTGCGTGGAGGGCGGCCCCGAACCTCCCCCACACAGTCAGCCGTGTTCCGGAATTCTGAGTGTGGGGAGGTACCGTCTTCTGTCTGCAGCACCCGGGATCTCCTAGGAGCCCTTCGAGTGTCTTCCCCGAGTCCCTCCCAGTGCGGGCTACCGGGGAAAGGCGGGGGTTGGTCTGGAAAAGCAGGTAGCATCTAGTTCCTCCCCATGGACAGGGGAGGTAATTAGCGGACTACCCCCTGCCAGGGAACACCTGTGACACCAGGCAGCTGCGTGGAGGGCGGCCCCGAACCTCCCCCACACAGTCAGCCGTGTTCCGGAATTCTGAGTGTGGGGAGGTTCCGTCTTCTGTCTGCAGCACCCAGGTTCTCCTAGGAGCCCTTCGAGTGTCTTCCCCGAGTCCCTCCCAGTGCGGGATGCCGGGGAAAGGCGGGGGTTTGGCTGGAAACGCAGGTAGCATCTAGTGCCTCCCCATGGACCAGGGAGGTAATTAGCGGACTTCCCCTTGCGAGGGAACACCTGTGACACCAGGCAGCTGCGTGGAGGGCGGCCCAGAACCTCCCCCACACAGTCACCCGTGTTCCGGAATTCTGAGTGTGGGGGGGTTCCTTCTTCTGTCTGCAGCACACGGGATCTCCTAGGAGCCCTTCGAGTGTCTTCCCCGAGTCCCTCCCAGTGCGGGCTGCCGGGGAAAGGCGGGGGTTGGGCTGGAAAAGCAGGTAGCATCTAGTGCCTCCCCCTGGACAGGGGAGGTAATTAACGGACTTCCCCCTGCCAGGGAACACCTGTGACACCAGGCAGCTGCGTGGAGGGCGGCCCCGAACTTCCCCCACACAGTCACCCGTGTTCCGGAATTCTGAGTGTGGGGAGGTACCGTCTTCTGTCTGCAGCACCCGGGATCTCCTAGGAGCCCTTCGAGGGTCTTCCCCGAGTCCCTCCCAGTGCGGGCTACCGGGGAAAGGCGGGGGTTGGGCTGGAAAAGCAGGTAGCATCTAGTTCCTCCCCATGGACAGGGGAGGTAATTAGCGGACTACCCCCTGCCAGGGAACACCTGTGACACCAGGCAGCTGCGTGGAGGGCGGCCCCGAACCTCCCCCACACAGTCAGCCGTGTTCCGGAATTCTGAGTGTGGGGAGGTTCCGTCTTCTGTCTGCAGCACCCAGGTTCTCCTAGGAGCCCTTCGAGTGTCTTCCCCGAGTCCCTCCCAGTGCGGGCTGCCGGGGAAAGGCGGGGGTTTGGCTGGAAACGCAGGTAGCATCTAGTGCCTCCCCATGGACCAGGGAGGTAATTAGCGGACTTCCCCTTGCGAGGGAACACCTGTGACACAAGGCAGCTGCGTGGAGGGCGGCCCCGAACCTCCCCCACACAGTCAGCCGTGTTCCGGAATTCTGAGTGTGGGGAGGTTCCGTCTTCTGTCTGCAGCACCCGGGTTCTCCTAGGAGCCATTCGAGTGTCTTCCCCCAGTCCCTCCCAGTGCGGGCTGCAGGGGAAAGGCGGGGGTTGGGCTGGAAAAGCAGGTAGCATCTAGTGCCTCCCCATGGACAAGGGAGATAATTAGCGGTCTTCCCCCTGCCAGGGAACACCTGTGACACCAGGCATCTTCGTGGAGGGCGGCCCCAAACCTCCCCCACACAGTCGGCCGTGTTCCGGAATTCTGAGTGTGGGGAGGTTCCGTCTTCTGTCTGCAGCACCCGGGATCTCCTAGGAGCCGTTCGAGTGTCTTCCACGAGTCCCTCTCAGTGCGGGCTGCCGGGGAAAGGCGGGGGTTGGGTTGGAAACGCAGGTAGCATCTAGTGCCTCCTCATGGACAGGGGAGGTAATTAGCGGACATCACCCTGCCAGGGAACACCTGTGACACCAGGCAGCTGCGTGGAGGGCGGCTCTGAACCTCCCCCTCACAGTCACCCGTGTTCCGGATTTCTGAGTGTGGGGGGGTTCCTTCTTCTGTCTGCAGCACACGGGATCTCCTAGGAGCCCTTCGAGTGTCTTCCCCCAGTCCCTCCCAGTGCGGGCTGCAGGGGAAAGGCGGGGGTTGGGCTGGAAAAGCAGGTAGCATCTAGTGCCTCCCCATGGACAAGGGAGATAATTAGCGGTCTTCCCCCTGCCAGGGAACACCTGTGACACCAGGCATCTTCGTGGAGGGCGGCCCCAAACCTCCCCCACACAGTCGGCCGTGTTCCGGAATTCTGAGTGTGGGGAGGTTCCGTCTTCTGTCTGCAGCACCCGGGATCTAATAGGAGCCCTTCGAGTGTCTTCCCCGAGTCCCTCTCAGTGCGGGCTGCCGGGGAAAGGCGGGGGTTGGGTTGGAAACGCAGGTAGCATCTAGTGCCTCCTCATGGACAGGGGAGGTAATTAGCGGACATCACCCTGCCAGGGAACACCTGTGACACCAGGCAGCTGCGTGGAGGGCGGCTCTGAACCTCCCCCTCACAGTCACCCGTGTTCCGGATTTCTGAGTGTGGGGGGGTTCCTTCTTCTGTCTGCAGCACACGGGATCTCCTAGGAGCCCTTCGAGTGTCTTCCCCCAGTCCCTCCCAGTGCGGGCTGCCGGAGAAAGGAGGGGGTTGTGCTGGAAGCGCAGGTAGCATCTAGTGCCTCCCCCTGGACAGGGGAGGTAATTAGCGGACTTCCCCTTGCGAGGGAACACCTGTGACACAAGGCAGCTGCGTGGAGGGCGGCCCCGAACCTCCCCCACACAGTCAGCCGTGTTCCGGAATTCTGAGTGTGGGGAGGTACCGTCTTCTGTCTGCAGCACCCGGGATCTCCTAGGAGCCCTTCGAGTGTCTTCCCCGAGTCCATCCCAGTGCGGGCTGCCGGGGAAAGGCGGGGGTTGGGCTGGAAACGCAGGTAGCATCTAGTGCCTCCCCATGGAGAGGGGAGGTAATTAGCGGAATTCCCCTTGCGATGGAACACCTGTGACACCAGGCAGCTGCGTGGAGGGCGGCCCCGAACCTCCCCCACACAGTCACCCGTGTTCCGGAATTCTGAGTGTGGGGGGGTTCCTTCTTCTGTCTGCAGCACACGGGATCTCCTAGGAGCCCTTCGAGTGTCTTCCCCCAGTCCCTCCCAGTGCGGGCTGCCGGGGAAAGGCGGGGGTTGGGCTGGAAAAGCAGGTAGCATCTAGTGCCTCCCCATGGACAGGGGAGGTAATTAGCGGACTAACCCCTGCCAGGGAACACCTGTGACACCAGGCAGCTGCGTGGAGGGCGGCCCCGAACCTCCCCCACACAGTCAGCCGTGTTCCAGAATTCTGAGTGTGGGGAGGTTCCGTCTTCTATCTGCAGCACCCGGGTACTCCTAGGAGCCCTTCGAGTGTGTTCCCCGAGTCCCTCCCTGTGCGGGCTGCCGGGGAAAGGCAGGGGTTGGGCTGGAAACGCAGGTAGCATCTAGTGCCTCCCCATGGACAGGGGAGGTAATTAGCGGACTACCCCCTGCCAGGGAACACCTGTGACACCAGGCAGCTGCGTGGAGGGCGGCCCCGAACCTCCCCCACACAGTCAGCCGTATTCCGGAATTCTGAGTGTGGGGAGGTTCCGTCTTCTGTCTACAGCACCCGGGTTCTCCTAGGAGCCATTCGAGTGTCTTCCCCCAGTACCTCCCAGTGCGGGCTGCCGGGGAAAGGCGGGGGTTGGGCTGGAAAAGCAGGTAGCATCTAGTGCCTCCCCATGGACAAGGGAGATAATTAGCGGACTTCCCCCTGCCAGGGAACACCTGTGACACCAGGCATCTTCATGGAGGGCGGCCCCAAACCTCCCCCACACAGTCGGCCGTGTTCCGGAATTCTGAGTGTGGGGAGGTTCCGTCTTCTGTCTGCAGCACCCGGGATCTCCTAGGAGCCCTTCGAGTGTCTTCCCCGAGTCCCTCTCAGTGCGGGCTGCCGGGGAAAGGCGGGGGTTGGGTTGGAAACGCAGGTAGCATCTAGTGCCTCCTCATGGACAGGGGAGGTAATTAGCGGACATCACCCTGCCAGGGAACACCTGTGACACCAGGCAGCTGCGTGGAGGGCGGCTCTGAACCTCCCCCTCACAGTCACCCGTGTTCCGGATTTCTGAGTGTGGGGGGGTTCCTTCTTCTGTCTGCAGCACACGGGATCTCCTAGGAGCCATTCGAGTGTCTTCCCCGAGTACCTCCCAGTGCGTGCTGCCGGGGAAAGGCGGGGGTTGGGCTGGAAAAGCAGGTAGCATCTAGTTCCTCCCCATGGACAGGGGAGGTAATTAGCGGACTACCCCCTGCCAGGGAACACCTGTGACACCAGGCAGCTGCGTGGAGGGCGGCCCCGAACCTCCCCCACACAGTCAGCCGTATTCCGGAATTCTGAGTGTGGGGAGGTTCCGTCTTCTGTCTGCAGCACCCGGGTTCTCCTAGGAGCCCTTCGAGTGTCTTCCCCGAGTCCCTCCCAGTGCGGGCTGCCGGGGAAAGGCGGGGGTTTGGCTGGAAACGCAGGTAGCATCTAGTGCCTCCCCATGGAGAGGGGAGGTAATTAGCGGAATTCCCCTTGCGAGGGAACACCTGTGACACCAGGCAGCTGCGTGGAGGTCGGCCCCGAACCTCCCCCACACAGTCACCCGTGTTCCGGAATTCTGAGTGTGGGGGGTTCCTTCTTCTGTCTGCAGCACACGGGATCTCCTAGGAGCCCTTCGAGTGTCTTCCCCCAGTCCCTCCCATTGCGGGCTGCCGGGGAAAGGAGGGGGTTGTGCTGGAAGCGCAGGTAGCATCTAGTGCCTCCCCCTGGACAGGGGAGGTAATTAGCGGACTTCCCCTTGCGAGGGAACACCTGTGACACAAGGCAGCTGCGTGGAGGGCGGCCCCGAACCTCCCCCACACAGTCAGCCGTGTTCCGGAATTCTGAGTGTGGGGAGGTACCGTCTTCTGTCTGCAGCACCCGGGATCTCCTAGGAGCCCTTCGAGTGTCTTCCCCGAGTCCATCCCAGTGCGGGCTACCGGGGAAAGGCGGGGGTTGGGCTGGAAAAGCAGGTAGCATCTAGTTCCTCCCCATGGACAGGGGAGGTAATTAGCGGACTACCCCCTGCCAGGGAACACCTGTGACACCAGGCAGCTGCGTGGAGGGCGGCCCCGAACCTCCCCCACACAGTCAACCGTGTTCCGGAATTCTGAGTGTGGGGAGGTTCCGTCTTCTGTCTGCAGCACCCGGGATCTCCTAGGAGCCCTTCGAGTGTCTTCCCCGAGTACCTCCCAGTGCGGGCTGCCGGGGAAAGTCGGGGGTTGGGCTGGAAAAGCAGGTAGCATCTAGTGCCTCCCCCTGGACAGGGGAGGTAATTAGCGGACTTCCCCTTGCGAGGGAACACCTGTGACACAAGGCAGCTGCGTGGAGGGCGGCCCCGAACCTCCCCCAAACAGTCAGCCGTGTTCTGGAATTCTGAGTGTGGGGAGGTTCCGTCTTCTGTCTGCAGCACCCGGGTTCTCCTAGGAGCCCTTCGAGTGTGTTCCCCGAGTCCCTCCCTGTGCGGGCGGCCGGGGAAAGGCGGGCGTTGGGCTGGAAACGCAGGTAGCATCTAGTTCCTCCTCATGGACAGGGGAGGTAATTAGCGGACATCACCCTGCCAGGGAACATCTGTGACACCAGGCAGCTGCGTGGAGGGCGGCTCTGAACCTCCCCCTCACAGTCACCCGTGTTCCGGATTTCTGAGTGTGGGGGGGTTCCTTCTTCTGTCTGCAGCACACGGGATCTCCTAGGAGCCATTCGAGTGTCTTCCCCGAGTACCTCCCAGTGCGTGCTGCCGGGGAAAGGCGGGGGTTGGGCTGGAAAAGCAGGTAGCATCTAGTTCCTCCCCATGGACAGGGGAGGTAATTAGCGGACTACCCCCTGCCAGGGAACACCTGTGACACCAGGCAGCTGCGTGGAGGGCGGCCCCGAACCTCCCCCACACAGTCAGCCGTATTCCGGAATTCTGAGTGTGGGGAGGTTCCGTCTTCTGTCTGCAGCACCCGGGTTCTCCTAGGAGCCCTTCGAGTGTCTTCCCCGAGTCCCTCCCAGTGCGGGCTGCCGGGGAAAGGCGGGGGTTTGGCTGGAAACGCAGGTAGCATCTAGTGCCTCCCCATGGAGAGGGGAGGTAATTAGCGGAATTCCCCTTGCGAGGGAACACCTGTGACACCAGGCAGCTGCGTGGAGGTCGGCCCCGAACCTCCCCCACACAGTCACCCGTGTTCCGGAATTCTGAGTGTGGGGGGTTCCTTCTTCTGTCTGCAGCACACGGGATCTCCTAGGAGCCCTTCGAGTGTCTTCCCCCAGTCCCTCCCATTGCGGGCTGCCGGGGAAAGGAGGGGGTTGTGCTGGAAGCGCAGGTAGCATCTAGTGCCTCCCCCTGGACAGGGGAGGTAATTAGCGGACTTCCCCTTGCGAGGGAACACCTGTGACACAAGGCAGCTGCGTGGAGGGCGGCCCCGAACCTCCCCCACACAGTCAGCCGTGTTCCGGAATTCTGAGTGTGGGGAGGTACCGTCTTCTGTCTGCAGCACCCGGGATCTCCTAGGAGCCCTTCGAGTGTCTTCCCCGAGTCCATCCCAGTGCGGGCTACCGGGGAAAGGCGGGGGTTGGGCTGGAAAAGCAGGTAGCATCTAGTTCCTCCCCATGGACAGGGGAGGTAATTAGCGGACTACCCCCTGCCAGGGAACACCTGTGACACCAGGCAGCTGCGTGGAGGGCGGCCCCGAACCTCCCCCACACAGTCAACCGTGTTCCGGAATTCTGAGTGTGGGGAGGTTCCGTCTTCTGTCTGCAGCACCCGGGATCTCCTAGGAGCCCTTCGAGTGTCTTCCCCGAGTACCTCCCAGTGCGGGCTGCCGGGGAAAGTCGGGGGTTGGGCTGGAAAAGCAGGTAGCATCTAGTGCCTCCCCCTGGACAGGGGAGGTAATTAGCGGACTTCCCCTTGCGAGGGAACACCTGTGACACAAGGCAGCTGCGTGGAGGGCGGCCCCGAACCTCCCCCAAACAGTCAGCCGTGTTCTGGAATTCTGAGTGTGGGGAGGTTCCGTCTTCTGTCTGCAGCACCCGGGTTCTCCTAGGAGCCCTTCGAGTGTGTTCCCCGAGTCCCTCCCTGTGCGGGCGGCCGGGGAAAGGCGGGCGTTGGGCTGGAAACGCAGGTAGCATCTAGTTCCTCCTCATGGACAGGGGAGGTAATTAGCGGACATCACCCTGCCAGGGAACATCTGTGACACCAGGCAGCTGCGTGGAGGGCGGCTCTTAACCTCCCCCTCACAGTCACCCGTGTTCCGGATTTCTGAGTGTGGGGGGGTTCCTTCTTCTGTCTGCAGCACACGGGATCTCCTAGGAGCCCTTCGAGTGTCTTCCCCGAGTCCCTCCCAGTGCGGGCTGCCGGGGAAAGGCGGGGGTTGGGCTGGAAAAGCAGGTAGCATCTAGTTCCTCCCCATGGACAGGGGAGGTAATTAGCGGACTACCCCCTGCCAGGGAACACCTGTGACACCAGGAAGCTGCGTGGAGGGCGGCCCCGAACCTCCCCCACACAGTCAGCCGTATTCCGGAATTCTGAGTGTGGGGAGGTTCCGTCTTCTGTCTGCAGCACCCGGGTTCTCCTAGGAGCCCTTCGAGTGTCTTCCCCGGGTCCCTCCCAGTGCGGGCTGCCGGGGAAAGGCGGGGGTTTGGCTGGAAACGCAGGTAGCATCTAGTGCCTCCCCATGGACAGGGGAGGTAATTAGCGGACTTCCCCTTGCGAGGGAACACCTGTGACACCAGGAAGCTGCGTGGGGGGCGGCCCTAAACCTCCCCCACACAGTCATCCGTGTTCCGGAATTCTGAGTGTGGGGAGGTTCCGTCTTCTGTCTGCAGCACCAAGGTTCTCCTAGGAGCCCTTCGAGTGTGTTCCCCGCGTCCCTCCCTGTGCGGGCGGTCGGGGAAAGGCGGGGGTTGGGCTGGAAACGCAGGTAGCATCTAGTGCCTCCTCATGGACAGGGGAGGTAATTAGCGGACATCACCCTGCCAGGGAACATCTGTGACACCAGGCAGCTGCGTGGAGGGCGGCTCTTAACCTCCCCCTCACAGTCACCCGTGTTCCGGATTTCTGAGTGTGGGGGGGTTCCTTCTTCTGTCTGCAGCACACGGGATCTCCTAGGAGCCCTTCGAGTGTCTTCCCCGAGTCCCTCCCAGTGCGGGCTGCCGGGGAAAGGCGGGGGTTTGGCTGGAAAAGCAGGTAGCATCTAGTTCCTCCCCATGGACAGGGGAGGTAATTAGCGGACTACCCCCTGCCAGGGAACACCTGTGACACCAGGAAGCTGCGTGGAGGGCGGCCCCGAACCTCCCCCACACAGTCAGCCGTTTTCCGGAATTCTGAGTGTGGGGAGGTTCCGTCTTCTGTCTGCAGCACCCGGGTTCTCCTAGGAGCCCTTCGAGTGTCTTCCCCGAGTCCCTCCCAGTGCGGGCTGCCGGGGAAAGGCGGGGGTTTGGCTGGAAACGCAGGTAGCATCTAGTGCCTCCCCATGGAGAGGGGAGGTAATTAGCGGAATTCCCCTTGCGAGGGAACACCTGTGACACCAGGCAGCTGCGTGGAGGGCGGCCCCGAACCTCCCCCACACAGTCACCCGTGTTCCGGAATTCTGAGTGTGGGGGGGTTCCTTCTTCTGTCTGCAGCACACGGGATCTCCTAGGAGCCCTTCGAGTGTCTTCCCCCAGTCCCTCCCAGTGCGGGCTGCCGGGGAAAGGAGGGGGTTGTGCTGGAAGCGCAGGTAGCATCTAGTGCCTCCCCCTGGACAGGGGAGGTAATTAGCGGACTTCCCCTTGCGAGGGAACACCTGTGACACAAGGCAGCTGCGTGGAGGGCGGCCCCGAACCTCCCCCACACAGTCAGCCGTGTTCCGGAATTCTGAGTGTGGGGAGGTACCGTCTTCTGTCTGCAGCACCCGGGATCTCCTAGGAGCCCTTCGAGTGTCTTCCCCGAGTCCATCCCAGTGCGGGCTACCGGGGAAAGGCGGGGGTTGGGCTGGAAAAGCAGGTAGCATCTAGTTCCTCCCTATGGACAGGGGAGGTAATTAGCGGACTACCCCCTGCCAGGGAACACCTGTGACACCAGGCAGCTGCGTGGAGGGCGGCCCCGAACCTCCCCCACACAGTCAACCGTGTTCCGGAATTCTGAGTGTGGGGAGGTTCCGTCTTCTGTCTGCAGCACCCGGGATCTCCTAGGAGCCCTTCGAGTGTCTTCCCCGAGTACCTCCCAGTGCGGGCTGCCGGGGAAAGTCGGGGGTTGGGCTGGAAAAGCAGGTAGCATCTAGTGCCTCCCCCTGGACAGGGGAGGTAATTAGCGGACTTCCCCTTGCGAGGGAACACCTGTGACACAAGGCAGCTGCGTGGAGGGCGGCCTCGAACCTTCCCCACACAGTCAGCCGTGTTCTGGAATTCTGAGTGTGGGGAGGTACCGTCTTCTGTCTGCAGCACCCGGGATCTCCTAGGAGCCTTTCGAGTGTCTTCCCCGAGTCCATCCCAGTGCGGGCTACCGGGGAAAGGCGGGGGTTGGGCTGGAAAAGCAGGTAGCATCTAGTTCCTCCCCATGGACAGGGGAGGTAATTAGCGGACTACCCCCTGCCAGGGAACACCTGTGACACCAGGCAGCTGCGTGGAGGGCGGCCCCGAACCTCCCCCACACAGTCAGCCGTATTCCGGAATTCTGAGTGTGGGGAGGTTCCGTCTTCTGTCTGCAGCACCCGGGTTCTCCTAGGAGCCCTTCGAGTGTCTTCCCCGAGTCCCTCCCAGTGCGGGCTGCCGGGGAAAGGCGGGGGTTTGGCTGGAAACGCAGGTAGCATCTAGTGCCTCCCCATGGAGAGGGGAGGTAATTAGCGGAATTCCCCTTGCGAGGGAACACCTGTGACACCAGGCAGCTGCGTGGAGGGCGGCCACGAACCTCCCCCACACAGTCACCCGTGTTCCGGAATTCTGAGTGTGGGGGGGTTCCTTCTTCTGTCTGCAGCACACGGGATCTCCTAGGAGCCCTTCGAGTGTCTTCCCCCAGTCCCTCCCAGTGCGGGCTGCCGGGGAAAGGCGGGGGTTGGGCTGGAAACGCAGGTAGCATCTAGTGCCTCCCCATGGACAGGGGAGGTAATTAGCGGACATCCCCTTGCGAGGGAACACCTGTGACACCAGGAAGCTGCGTGGGGGGCGGCCCTAAACCTCCCCCACACAGTCATCCGTGTTGCGGAATTCTGAGTGTGGGGAGGTTCCGTCTTCTGTATGCAGCACCCGGGTTCTCCTAGGAGCACTTCGAGTGTGTTCCCCGAGTCCCTCCCTGTGCGGGCGGCCGGGGAAAGGCGGGGGTTGGGCTGGAAACGCAGGTAGCATCTAGTGCCTCCTCATGGACAGGGGAGGTAATTAGCGGACATCACCCTGCCAGGGAACATCTGTGACACCAGGCAGCTGCGTGGAGGGCGGCTCTTAACCTCCCCCTCACAGTCACCCGTGTTCCGGATTTCTGAGTGTGGGGGGGTTCCTTCTTCTGTCTGCAGCACACGGGATCTCCTAGGAGCCCTTCGAGTGTCTTCCCCGAGTCCCTCCCTGTGCGGGCTGCCGGGGAAAGGCGGGGGTTGGGCTGGAAAAGCAGGTAGCATCTAGTTCCTCCCCATGGACAGGGGAGGTAATTAGCGGACTACCCCCTGCCAGGGAACACCTGTGACACCAGGAAGCTGCGTGGAGGGCGGCCCCGAACCTCCCCCACACAGTCAGCCGTATTCCGGAATTCTGAGTGTGGGGAGGTTCCGTCTTCTGTCTGCAGCACCCGGGTTCTCCTAGGAGCCCTTCGAGTGTCTTCCCCGAGTCCCTCCCAGTGCGGGCTGCCGGGGAAAGGCGGGGGTTTGGCTGGAAACGCAGGTAGCATCTAGTGCCTCCCCATGGCAGGGGAGGTAATTAGCGGACTTCCCCTTGCGAGGGAACACCTGTGACACCAGGAAGCTGCGTGGGGGGCGGCCCTAAACCTCCCCCACACAGTCATCCGTGTTCCGGAATTCTGAGTGTGGGGAGGAACCGTCTTCTGTCTGCAGCACCCGGGTTCTCCTAGGAGCCCTTCGAGTGTGTTCCCCGCGTCCCTCCCTGTGCGGGCGGCCGGGGAAAGGCGGGGGTTGGGCTGGAAACGCAGGTAGCATCTAGTGCCTCCTCATGGACAGGGGAGGTAATTAGCGGACATCACCCTGCCAGGGAACATCTGTGACACCAGGCAGCTGCGTGGAGGGCGGCTCTTAACCTCCCCCTCACAGTCACCCGTGTTCCGGATTTCTGAGTGTGGGGGGGTTCCTTCTTCTGTCTGCAGCACACGGGATCTCCTAGGAGCCCTTCGAGTGTCTTCCCCGAGTCCCTCCCAGTGCGGGCTGCCGGGGAAAGGCGGGGGTTGGGCTGGAAAAGCAGGTAGCATCTAGTGCCTCCCCCTGGACAGGGGAGGTAATTAGCGGACTTCCCCTTGCGATGGAACCCCTGTGACACCAGGCAGCTGCGTGGAGGGCGGCTCCGAACCTCCCCCACACAGTCATACGTGTTCTGGAATTCTGAGTGTGGGGGGGTTCCTTCTTCTGTCTGCAGCACACGGGATCTCCCAGGAGCCCTTCGAGTGTCTTCCCCCAGTCCCTCCCAGTGCGGGCTGCCGGGGAAAGGCGGGGGTTGGGCTGGAAAAGCAGGTAGGATCTAGTGCCTCCCCTTGGACGGGGGAGGTAATTAGCGGACTACCCCCTGCCAGGGAACACCTGTGACACCAGGCAGCTGCGTGGAGGGCGGCCCCGAACCTCCCCCACACAGTCAGCCGTGTTCCAGAATTCTGAGTGTGGGGAGGTTCCGTCTTCTATCTGCAGCACCCGGGTTCTCCTAGGAGCCCTTCGAGTGTCTTCCCCGAGTCCCTCCCAGTGCGGGCTGCCGGGGAAAGGCGGGGGTTTGGCTGGAAACGCAGGTAGCATCTAGTGCCTCCCCATGGACAGGGGAGGTAATTAGCGGACTTCCCCTTGCGAGGGAACACCTGTGACACCAGGAAGCTGCGTGGGGGGCGGCCCTAAACCTCCCCCACACAGTCATCCGTGTTCCGGAATTCTGAGTGTGGGGAGGTTCCGTCTTCTGTCTGCAGCACCCGGGTTCTCCTAGGAGCCCTTCGAGTGTGTTCCCCGAGTCCCTCCCTGTGCGGGCGGCCGGGGAAAGGCAGGGGTTAGGCTGGAAACGCAGGTAGCATCTAGTGCCTCCCCATGGACAGGGGAGGTAATTAGCGGACTACCCCCTGCCAGGGAACACCTGTGACACCAGGCAGCTGCGTGGAGGGCTGCCCCAAACCTCCCCCACACAGTCGGCCGTGTTCCGGAATTCTGAGTGTGGGGAGGTTCCGTCTTCTGTCTGCAGCACCCGGGATCTCCTAGGAGCCCTTCGAGTGTCTTCCCCGAGTCCCTCCCAATGCGGGCTGCCGGGGAAAGGCGGGGGTTAGGCTGGAAAAGCAGGTAGCATCTAGTGCCTCCTCATGGACAGGGGAGGTAATTAGCGGACATCACCCTGCCAGGGAACACCTGTGACACCAGGCAGCTGCGTGGAGGGCGGCTCTGAAACTCCCCCTCACAGTCACCCGTGTTCCGGATTTCTGAGTGTGGGGAGGTTCCGTCTTCTGTCTGCAGCACCCGGGTTCTCCTAGGAGCCATTCGAGTGTCTTCCCCCAGTCCCTCCCAGTGCGGGCTGCCGGGGAAAGGCGGGGGTTGGGCTGGAAAAGCAGGTAGCATCTAGTGCCTCCCCATGGACAAGGGAGATAATTAGCGGACTTCCCCCTGCCAGGGAACACCTGTGACACCAGGCAGCTGCGTGGAGGGCGGCCCCGAATCTCCCCCACACAGTCACCCGTGTTCCGGAATTCTGAGTGTGGGGAGGTTCCGTCTTCTGTCTGCAGCACCCTGGATCTCCTAGGAGCCCTTCGAGTGTCTTCCCCGAGTCCCTCCCAGTGCGGGCTGCCGGGGAAAGGCGGGGGTTGGGCTGGAAAAGCAGGTAGCATCTAGTGCCTCCCCATGGACAAGGGAGATAATTAGCGGACTTCCCCCTGCCAGGGAACACCTGTGACACCAGGCAGCTGCGTGGAGGGCGGCCCTAAACTTCCCCACACAGTCACCCTTGTTCCGGAATTCTGAGTGTGGGGAGGTTCCGTCTTCTGTCTGCAGCACCCGGTTTCTCCTAGGAGCCCTTCGAGTGTCTTCCCCCAGTCCCTCCCAGTGCGGGCTGCCGGGGAAAGGTGGGGGTTGGGCTGGAAAAGCAGGTAGCATCTAGTGCCTCCCCCTGGACAGGGGAGGTAATTAGTGGACATCACCCTGCCAGGGAACACCTGTGACACCAGGCAGCTGCGTGGAGGGCGGCTCTGAACCTCCCCCTCACAGTCACCCTTTTTCCGGATTTCTGAGTGTGGGGGGGTTCCTTCTTCTGTCTGCAGCACACGGGATCTCCTGGGAGCCCTTCGAGTGTCTTCCCCGAGTCCCTCCCAGTGCGGGCTGCTGGGGAAAGGCGGGGGTTTGGCTGGAAACGCAGGTAGCATCTAGTTCCTCCCCATGGACAGGGGAGGTAATTAGCGGACTTCCCCTTGCGAGGGAACACCTGTGACACCAGGAAGCTGCGTGGGGGGCGGCCCTAAACCTCCCCCACACAGTCATCCGTATTCCGGAATTCTGAGTGTGGGGAGGTTCCGTCTTCTGTCTGCAGCACCCGGGTTCTCCTAGGAGCCCTTCGAGTGTCTTCCCCGAGTCCCTCCCAGTGCGGGCTGCCGGGGAAAGGCGGGGGTTTGGCTGGAAACGCAGGTAGCATCTAGTGCCTCCCCATGGAGAGGGGAGGTAATTAGCGGAATTCCCCTTGCGAGGGAACACCTGTGACACCAGGCAGCTGCGTGGAGGGCGGCCCTGAAACTCCCCCACACAGTCACCCGTGTTCCGGAATTCTGAGTGTGGGGGGGTTGCTTCTTCTGTCTGCAGCACACGGGATCTCCTAGGAGCCCTTCGAGTGTCTTCCCCCAGTCCCTCCCAGTGCGGGCTGCCGGGGAAAGGAGGGGGTTGTGCTGGAAACGCAGGTAGAATCTAGTGCCTCCCCATGGACTGGGGAGGTAATTAGCGGACTACCCCCTGCCAGGGAACACCTGTGACACCAGGCAGCTGCGTGGAGGGCGGCCCCGAACCTCCCCCTCACAGTCACCCTTGTTCCGGATTTCTGAGTGTGGGGAGGTTCCGTCTTCTGTCTGCAGCACCCGGGTTCTCCTAGGAGCCATTCGAGTGTCTTCCCCCAGTCCCTCCCAGTGCGGGCTGCCGGGGAATGGCGGGGGTTGGGCTGGAAAAGCAGGTAGCATCTAGTGCCTCCCCATGGACAAGGGAGATAATTAGCGGACTTCCCCCTGCCAGGGAACACCTGTGACACCAGGCAGCTGCGTGGAGGGCGGCCCCGAATCTCCCCCACACAGTCACCCGTGTTCCGGAATTCTGAGTGTGGGGAGGTTCCGTCTTCTGTCTGCAGCACCCGGGATCTCCTAGGAGCCCTTCGAGTGTCTTCCCCGAGTCCCTCCCAGTGCGGGCTGCCGGGGAAAGGCGGGGGTTGGGCTGGAAAAGCAGGTAGCATCTAGTGCCTCCCCATGGACAAGGGAGATAATTAGCGGACTTCCCCCTGCCAGGGAACACCTGTGACACCAGGCAGCTGCGTGGAGGGCGGCCCTAAACTTCCCCACACAGTCACCCTTGTTCCGGAATTCTGAGTGTGGGGAGGTTCCGTCTTCTGTCTGCAGCACCCGGTTTCTCCTAGGAGCCCTTCGAGTGTCTTCCCCCAGTCCCTCCCAGTGCGGGCTGCCGGGGAAAGGTGGGGGTTGGGCTGGAAAAGCAGGTAGAATCTAGTGCCTCCCCCTGGACAGGGGAGGTAATTAGTGGACATCACCCTGCCAGGGAACACCTGTGACACCAGGCAGCTGCGTGGAGGGCGGCTCTGAACCTCCCCCTCACAGTCAACCTTTTTCCGGATTTCTGAGTGTGGGGGGGTTCCTTCTTCTGTCTGCAGCACACGGGATCTCCTGGGAGCCCTTCGAGTGTCTTCCCCGAGTCCCTCCCAGTGCGGGCTGCTGGGGAAAGGCGGGGGTTTGGCTGGAAACGCAGGTAGCATCTAGTTCCTCCCCATGGACAGGGGAGGTAATTAGCGGACTTCCCCTTGCGAGGGAACACCTGTGACACCAGGAAGCTGCGTGGGGGGCGGCCCTAAACCTCCCCCACACAGTCATCCGTATTCCGGAATTCTGAGTGTGGGGAGGTTCCGTCTTCTGTCTGCAGCACCCGGGTTCTCCTAGGAGCCCTTCGAGTGTCTTCCCCGAGTCCCTCCCAGTGCGGGCTGCCGGGGAAAGGCGGGGGTTTGGCTGGAAACGCAGGTAGCATCTAGTGCCTCCCCATGGAGAGGGGAGGTAATTAGCGGAATTCCCCTTGCGAGGGAACACCTGTGACACCAGGCAGCTGCGTGGAGGGCGGCCCTGAACCTCCCCCACACAGTCACCCGTGTTCCGGAATTCTGAGTGTGGGGGGGTTGCTTCTTCTGTCTGCAGCACACGGGATCTCCTAGGAGCCCTTCGAATGTCTTCCCCCAGTCCCTCCCAGTGCGGGCTGCCGGGGAAAGGAGGGGGTTGTGCTGGAAACGCAGGTAGAATCTAGTGCCTCCCCATGGACTGGGGAGGCAATTAGCGGACTACCCCCTGCCAGGGAACACCTGTGACAGCAGGCAGCTGCGTGGAGGGCGGCCCCGAACCTCCCCCTCACAGTCACCCTTGTTCCGGATTTCTGAGTGTGGGGAGGTTCCGTCTTCTGTCTGCAGCACCCGGGTTCTCCTAGGAGCCATTCGAGTGTCTTCCCCCAGTCCCTCCCAGTGCGGGTTGCCGGGGAAAGGCGGGGGTTGGGCTGGAAAAGCAGGTAGCATCTAGTGCCTCCCCATGGACAAGGGAGATAATTAGCGGACTTCCCCCTGCCAGGGAACACCTGTGACACCAGGCAGCTGCGTGGAGGGCGGCCCCGAACCTTCCCCACACAGTCACCCGTGTTCCGGAATTCTGAGTGTGGGGAGGTTCCGTCTTCTGTCTGCAGCACCCGGGATCTCCTAGGAGCCCTTCGAGTGTCTTCCCCGAGTCCCTCCCAGTGCGGGCTGCCGGGGAAAGGCGGGGGTTGGGCTGGAAACGCAGGTAGCATCTAGTGCCTCCTCATGGACAGGGGAGGTAATTAGCGGACATCACCTTGCCAGGGAACACCTGTGACACCAGGCAGCTGCGTGGAGGGCGGCTCTGAACCTCCCCCTCACAGTCACCCGTGTTCCGGATTTCTGAGTGTGGGGGGGTTCCTTCTTCTGTCTGCAGCACACGGGATCTCCTAGGAGCCCTTCGAGTGTCTTCCCCGAGTCCCTCCCAGTGCGGGCTGCCGGGGAAAGGCGGGGGTTGGGCTGGAAAAGCAGGTAGCATCTAGTTCCTCCCCATGGACAGGGGAGGTAATTAGCGGACTACGCCCTGCCAGGGAACACCTGTGACACCAGGCAGCTGCGTGGAGGGCGGCCCCGAACCTCCCCCACACAGTCAGCCGTGTTCCGGAATTCTGAGTTTGGGGAGGTTCCGTCTTCTGTCTGCAGCACCCGGGTTCTCCTAGGAGCCATTCGAGTGTCTTCCCCCAGTCCCTCCCAGTGCGGGCTGCCGGGGAAAGGCGGGGGTTGGGCTGGAAAAGCAGGTAGCATCTAGTGCCTCCCCATGGACAAGGGAGATAATTAGCGGACTTCCCCCTGCCAGGGAACACCTGTGACACCAGGCAGCTGCGTGGAGGGCGGCCCCGAACCTCCCCCACACAGTCACCCGTGTTCCGGAATTCTGAGTGTGGGGAGGTTCCGTCTTCTGTCTGCAGCACCCGGGATCTCCTAGGAGCCCTTCGAGTGTCTTCCCCGAGTCCCTCCCAGTGCGGGCTGCCGGGGAAAGGCGGGGGTTGGGCTGGAAACGCAGGTAGCATCTAGTGCCTCCTCATGGACAGGGGAGGTAATTAGCGGACATCACCCTGGCAGGGAACACCTGTGACACCAGGCAGCTGCGTGGAGGGCGGCTCTGAACCTCCCCCTCACAGTCACCCGTGTTCCGGATTTCTGAGTGTGGGGGGGTTCCTTCTTCTGTCTGCAGCACACGGGATCTCCTAGGAGCCCTTCGAGTGTCTTCCCCGAGTCCCTCCCAGTGCGGGCTGCCGGGGAAAGGCGGGGGTTGGGCTGGAAAAGCAGGTAGCATCTAGTTCCTCCCCATGGACAGGGGAGGTAATTAGCGGACTACGCCCTGCCAGGGAACACCTGTGACACCAGGCAGCTGCGTGGAGGGCGGCCCCGAACCTCCCCCACACAGTCAGCCGTATTCCGGAATTCTGAGTGTGGGGAGGTTCCGTCTTCTGTCTGCAGCACCCGGGTTCTCCTAGGAGCCCTTCGAGTGTCTTCCCCGAGTCCCTCCCATTGCGGGCTGCCGGGGAAAGGCGGGGGTTGGGCTGGAAACGCAGGTAGCATCTAGTGCCTCCTCATGGACAGGGGAGGTAATTAGCGGACATCACCCTGCCAGGGAACACCTGTGACACCAGGCAGCTGCGTGGAGGGCGGCTCTGAACCTCCCCCTCACAGTCACCCGTGTTCCGGATTTCTGAGTGTGGGGGGGTTCCTTCTTCTGTCTGCAGCACACGGGATCTCCTAGGAGCCCTTCGAGTGTCTTCCCCGAGTCCCTCCCAGTGCGGGCTGCCGGGGAAAGGCGGGGGTTGGGCTGGAAAAGCAGGTAGCATCTAGTGCCTCCCCATGGACAGGGGAGGTAATTAGCGGACATCCCCCTGCCAGGGAACACCTGTGACACCAGGCAGCTGCGTGTAGGGCGGCCACGAACCTCCCCCACACAGTCACCCGTGTTCCGGAATTCTGAGTGTGGGGAGGTTCCGTCTTCTGTCTGCAGCACACGGGATCTCCTAGGAGCCCTTCGAGTGTCTTCCCCGAGTCCCTCCCAGTGCGGGCTGCCGGGGAAAGGCGGGGGTTGGGCTGGAAAAGCAGGTAGCATCTAGTTCCTCCCCATGGACAGGGGAGGTAATTAGCGGAATACGCCCTGCCAGGGAACACCTGTGACACCAGGCAGCTGCGTGGAGGGCGGCCCCGAACCTCCCCCACACAGTCAGCCGTGTTCCGGAATTCTGAGTGTGGGGAGGTTCCGTCTTCTGTCTGCAGCACCCGGGTTCTCCTAGGAGCCATTCGAGTGTCTTCCCCCAGTCCCTCCCAGTGCGGGCTGCCGGGGAAAGGCGGGGGTTGGGCTAGAATAGCAGGTAGCATCTAGTGCCTCCCCATGGACAAGGGAGATAATTAGCGGACTTCCCCCTGCCAGGGAACACCTGTGACACCAGGCAGCTGCGTGGAGGGCGGCCCCGAACCTCCCCCACACAGTCACCCGTGTTCCGGAATTCTGAGTGTGGGGAGGTTCCGTCTTCTGTCTGCAGCACCCGGGATCTCCTAGGAGCCCTTCGAGTGTCTTCCCCGAGTCCCTCCCAGTGCGGGCTGCCGGGGAAAGGCGGGGGTTGGGCTGGAAACGCAGGTAGTATCTAGTGCCTCCTCATGGACAGGGGAGGTAATTAGCGGACATCACCCTGCCAGGGAACACCTGTGACACCAGGCAGCTGCGTGGAGGGCGGCCCCGAACCTCCCCCACACAGTCAGCCGTATTCCGGAATTCTGAGTGTGGGGAGGTTCCGTCTTCTGTCTGCAGCACCCGGGTTCTCCTAGGAGCCCTTCGAGTGTCTTCCCCGAGTCCCTCCCAGTGCGGGCTGCCGGGGAAAGGTGGGGGTTGGGCTGGAAAAGCAGGTAGCATCTAGTGCCTCCCCCTGGACAGGGGAGGTAATTAGTGGACATCACCCTGCCAGGGAACACCTGTGACACCAGGCAGCTGCGTGGAGGGCGGCTCTGAACCTCCCCCTCACAGTCACCCTTGTTCCGGATTTCTGAGTGTGGGGGGGTTCCTTCTTCTGTCTGCAGCACACGGGATCTCCTAGGAGCCCTTCGAGTGTCTTCCCCGAGTCCCTCACAGTGCGGGCTGCTGGGGAAAGGCGGGGGTTTGGCTGGAAACGCAGGTAGCATCTAGTTCCTCCCCATGGACATGGGAGGTAATTAGCGGACTTCCCCTTGCGAGGGAACACCTGTGACACCAGGAAGCTGCGTGGGGGGCGGCCCTAAACCTCCCCCACACAGTCACCCGTGTTCCGGAATTCTGAGTGTGGGGGGGTTGCTTCTTCTGTCTGCAGCACACGGGATCTCCTAGGAGCCCTTCGAGTGTCTTCCCCCATTCCCTCCCAGTGCGGGCTGCCGGGGAAAGGAGGGGGTTGTGCTGGAAACGCAGGTAGAATCTAGTGCCTCCCCATGGACTGGGGAGGTAATTAGCGGACTACCCCCTGCCAGGGAACACCTGTGACACCAGGCAGCTGCGTGGAGGGCGGCCCCGAACCTCCCCCTCACAGTCACCCTTGTTCCGGATTTCTGAGTGTGGGGGGGTTCCTTCTTCTGTCTGCAGCACACGGGATCTCCTAGGAGCCCTTCGAGTGTCTTCCCCGAGTCCCTCCCAGTGCGGGCTGCCGGGGAAAGGCAGGGGTTTGGCTGGAAACGCAGGTAGCATCTAGTTCCTCCCCATGGACATGGGAGGTAATTAGCGGACTTCCCCTTGCGAGGGAACACCTGTGACACCAGGAAGCTGCGTGGGGGGCGGCCCTAAACCTCCCCCACACAGTCACCCGTGTTCCGGAATTCTGAGTGTGGGGGGGTTGCTTCTTCTGTCTGCAGCACACGGGATCTCCTAGGAGCCCTTCGAGTGTCTTCCCCCATTCCCTCCCAGTGCGGGCTGCCGGGGAAAGGAGGGGGTTGTGCTGGAAACGCAGGTAGAATCTAGTGCCTCCCCATGGACTGGGGAGGTAATTAGCGGACTACCCCCTGCCAGGGAACACCTGTGACACCAGGCAGCTGCGTGGAGGGCGGCTCTGAACCTCCCCCTCACAGTCACCCGTGTTCCGGATTTCTGAGTGTGGGGGGGTTCCTTCTTCTGTCTGCAGCACACGGGATCTCCTAGGAGCCATTCGAGTGTCTTCCCCGAGTACCTCCCAGTGCGTGCTGCCGGGGAAAGGCGGGGGTTGGGCTGGAAAAGCAGGTAGCATCTAGTTCCTCCCCATGGACAGGGGAGGTAATTAGCGGACTACCCCCTGCCAGGGAACACCTGTGACACCAGGCAGCTGCGTGGAGAGCGGCCCCGAACCTCCCCCACACAGTCAGCCGTATTCCGGAATTCTGAGTGTGGGGAGGTTCCGTCTTCTGTCTGCAGCACCCGGGTTCTCCTAGGAGCCCTTCGAGTGTCTTCCCCGAGTCCCTCCCAGTGCGGGCTGCCGGGGAAAGGCGGGGGTTTGGCTGGAAACGCAGGTAGCATCTAGTGCCTCCCCATGGAGAGGGGAGGTAATTAGCGGAATTCCCCTTGCGAGGGAACACCTGTGACACCAGGCAGCTGCGTGGAGGTCGGCCCCGAACCTCCCCCACACAGTCACCCGTGTTCCGGAATTCTGAGTGTGGGGGGTTCCTTCTTCTGTCTGCAGCACACGGGATCTCCTAGGAGCCCTTCGAGTGTCTTCCCCCAGTCCCTCCCATTGCGGGCTGCCGGGGAAAGGAGGGGGTTGTGCTGGAAGCGCAGGTAGCATCTAGTGCCTCCCCCTGGACAGGGGAGGTAATTAGCGGACTTCCCCTTGCGAGGGAACACCTGTGACACAAGGCAGCTGCGTGGAGGGCGGCCCCGAACCTCCCCCACACAGTCAGCCGTGTTCCGGAATTCTGAGTGTGGGGAGGTACCGTCTTCTGTCTGCAGCACCCGGGATCTCCTAGGAGCCCTTCGAGTGTCTTCCCCGAGTCCATCCCAGTGCGGGCTACCGGGGAAAGGCGGGGGTTGGGCTGGAAAAGCAGGTAGCATCTAGTTCCTCCCCATGGACAGGGGAGGTAATTAGCGGACTACCCCCTGCCAGGGAACACCTGTGACACCAGGCAGCTGCGTGGAGGGCGGCCCCGAACCTCCCCCACACAGTCAACCGTGTTCCGGAATTCTGAGTGTGGGGAGGTTCCGTCTTCTGTCTGCAGCACCCGGGATCTCCTAGGAGCCCTTCGAGTGTCTTCCCCGAGTACCTCCCAGTGCGGGCTGCCGGGGAAAGTCGGGGGTTGGGCTGGAAAAGCAGGTAGCATCTAGTGCCTCCCCCTGGACAGGGGAGGTAATTAGCGGACTTCCCCTTGCGAGGGAACACCTGTGACACAAGGCAGCTGCGTGGAGGGCGGCCCCGAACCTCCCCCACACAGTCAGCCGTGTTCTGGAATTCTGAGTGTGGGGAGGTTCCGTCTTCTGTCTGCAGCACCCGGGTTCTCCTAGGAGCCCTTCGAGTGTGTTCCCCGAGTCCCTCCCTGTGCGGGCGGCCGGGGAAAGGCGGGGGTTGGGCTGGAAACGCAGGTAGCATCTAGTGCCTCCTCATGGACAGGGGAGGTAATTAGCGGACATCACCCTGCCAGGGAACATCTGTGACACCAGGCAGCTGCGTGGAGGGCGGCTCTTAACCTCCCCCTCACAGTCACCCGTGTTCCGGATTTCTGAGTGTGGGGGGGTTCCTTCTTCTGTCTGCAGCACACGGGATCTCCTAGGAGCCCTTCGAGTGTCTTCCCCGAGTCCCTCCCAGTGCGGGCTGCCGGGGAAAGGCGGGGGTTTGGCTGGAAAAGCAGGTAGCATCTAGTGCCTCCCCATGGACAGGGGAGGTAATTAGCGGACTTCCCCTTGCGAGGGAACACCTGTGACACCAGGAAGCTGCGTGGGGGGCGGCCCTAAACCTCCCCCACACAGTCATCCGTGTTCCGGAATTCTGAGTGTGGGGAGGTTCCGTCTTCTGTCTGCAGCACCAAGGTTCTCCTAGGAGCCCTTCGAGTGTGTTCCCCGCGTCCCTCCCTGTGCGGGCGGTCGGGGAAAGGCGGGGGTTGGGCTGGAAACGCAGGTAGCATCTAGTGCCTCCTCATGGACAGGGGAGGTAATTAGCGGACATCCCCCTGCCAGGGAACACCTGTGACACCAGGCAGCTGCGTGTAGGTCGGCCACGAACCTCCCCCACACAGTCACCCGTGTTCCGGAATTCTGAGTGTGGGGAGGTTCCGTCTTCTGTCTGCAGCACACGGGATCTCCTAGGAGCCCTTCGAGTGTCTTCCCCGAGTCCCTCCCAGTGCGGGCTGCCGGGGAAAGGCGGGGGTTGGGCTGGAAAAGCAGGTAGCATCTAGTTCCTCCCCATGGACAGGGGAGGTAATTAGCGGAATACGCCCTGCCAGGGAACACCTGTGACACCAGGCAGCTGCGTGGAGGGCGGCCCCGAACCTCCCCCACACAGTCAGCCGTGTTCCGGAATTCTGAGTGTGGGGAGGTTCCGTCTTCTGTCTGCAGCACCCGGGTTCTCCTAGGAGCCATTCGAGTGTCTTCCCCCAGTCCCTCCCAGTGCGGGCTGCCGGGGAAAGGCGGGGGTTGGGCTAGAAAAGCAGGTAGCATCTAGTGCCTCCCCATGGACAAGGGAGATAATTAGCGGACTTCCCCCTGCCAGGGAACACCTGTGACACCAGGCAGCTGCGTGGAGGGCGGCCCCGAACCTCCCCCACACAGTCACCCGTGTTCCGGAATTCTGAGTGTGGGGAGGTTCCGTCTTCTGTCTGCAGCACCCGGGATCTCCTAGGAGCCCTTCGAGTGTCTTCCCCGAGTCCCTCCCAGTGCGGGCTGCCGGGGAAAGGCGGGGGTTGGGCTGGAAACGCAGGTAGTATCTAGTGCCTCCTCATGGACAGGGGAGGTAATTAGCGGACATCACCCTGCCAGGGAACACCTGTGACACCAGGCAGCTGCGTGGAGGGCGGCCCCGAACCTCCCCCACACAGTCAGCCGTATTCCGGAATTCTGAGTGTGGGGAGGTTCCGTCTTCTGTCTGCAGCACCCGGGTTCTCCTAGGAGCCCTTCGAGTGTCTTCCCCGAGTCCCTCCCAGTGCGGGCTGCCGGGGAAAGGTGGGGGTTGGGCTGGAAAAGCAGGTAGCATCTAGTGCCTCCCCCTGGACAGGGGAGGTAATTAGTGGACATCACCCTGCCAGGGAACACCTGTGACACCAGGCAGCTGCGTGGAGGGCGGCTCTGAACCTCCCCCTCACAGTCACCCTTGTTCCGGATTTCTGAGTGTGGGGGGGTTCCTTCTTCTGTCTGCAGCACACGGGATCTCCTAGGAGCCCTTCGAGTGTCTTCCCCGAGTCCCTCACAGTGCGGGCTGCTGGGGAAAGGCGGGGGTTTGGCTGGAAACGCAGGTAGCATCTAGTTCCTCCCCATGGACATGGGAGGTAATTAGCGGACTTCCCCTTGCGAGGGAACACCTGTGACACCAGGAAGCTGCGTGGGGGGCGGCCCTAAACCTCCCCCACACAGTCACCCGTGTTCCGGAATTCTGAGTGTGGGGGGGTTGCTTCTTCTGTCTGCAGCACACGGGATCTCCTAGGAGCCCTTCGAGTGTCTTCCCCCATTCCCTCCCAGTGCGGGCTGCCGGGGAAAGGAGGGGGTTGTGCTGGAAACGCAGGTAGAATCTAGTGCCTCCCCATGGACTGGGGAGGTAATTAGCGGACTACCCCCTGCCAGGGAACACCTGTGACACCAGGCAGCTGCGTGGAGGGCGGCCCCGAACCTCCCCCTCACAGTCACCCTTGTTCCGGATTTCTGAGTGTGGGGGGGTTCCTTCTTCTGTCTGCAGCAAACGGGATCTCCTAGGAGCCCTTCGAGTGTCTTCCCCGAGTCCCTCCCAGTGCGGGCTGCCGGGGAAAGGCAGGGGTTTGGCTGGAAACGCAGGTAGCATCTAGTTCCTCCCCATGGACATGGGAGGTAATTAGCGGACTTCCCCTTGCGAGGGAACACCTGTGACACCAGGAAGCTGCGTGGGGGGCGGCCCTAAACCTCCCCCACACAGTCACCCGTGTTCCGGAATTCTGAGTGTGGGGGGGTTGCTTCTTCTGTCTGCAGCACACGGGATCTCCTAGGAGCCCTTCGAGTGTCTTCCCCCATTCCCTCCCAGTGCGGGCTGCCGGGGAAAGGAGGGGGTTGTGCTGGAAACGCAGGTAGAATCTAGTGCCTCCCCATGGACTGGGGAGGTAATTAGCGGACTACCCCCTGCCAGGGAACACCTGTGACACCAGGCAGCTGCGTGGAGGGCGGCTCTGAACCTCCCCCTCACAGTCACCCGTGTTCCGGATTTCTGAGTGTGGGGGGGTTCCTTCTTCTGTCTGCAGCACACGGGATCTCCTAGGAGCCATTCGAGTGTCTTCCCCGAGTACCTCCCAGTGCGTGCTGCCGGGGAAAGGCGGGGGTTGGGCTGGAAAAGCAGGTAGCATCTAGTTCCTCCCCATGGACAGGGGAGGTAATTAGCGGACTACCCCCTGCCAGGGAACACCTGTGACACCAGGCAGCTGCGTGGAGAGCGGCCCCGAACCTCCCCCACACAGTCAGCCGTATTCCGGAATTCTGAGTGTGGGGAGGTTCCGTCTTCTGTCTGCAGCACCCGGGTTCTCCTAGGAGCCCTTCGAGTGTCTTCCCCGAGTCCCTCCCAGTGCGGGCTGCCGGGGAAAGGCGGGGGTTTGGCTGGAAACGCAGGTAGCATCTAGTGCCTCCCCATGGAGAGGGGAGGTAATTAGCGGAATTCCCCTTGCGAGGGAACACCTGTGACACCAGGCAGCTGCGTGGAGGTCGGCCCCGAACCTCCCCCACACAGTCACCCGTGTTCCGGAATTCTGAGTGTGGGGGGTTCCTTCTTCTGTCTGCAGCACACGGGATCTCCTAGGAGCCCTTCGAGTGTCTTCCCCCAGTCCCTCCCATTGCGGGCTGCCGGGGAAAGGAGGGGGTTGTGCTGGAAGCGCAGGTAGCATCTAGTGCCTCCCCCTGGACAGGGGAGGTAATTAGCGGACTTCCCCTTGCGAGGGAACACCTGTGACACAAGGCAGCTGCGTGGAGGGCGGCCCCGAACCTCCCCCACACAGTCAGCCGTGTTCCGGAATTCTGAGTGTGGGGAGGTACCGTCTTCTGTCTGCAGCACCCGGGATCTCCTAGGAGCCCTTCGAGTGTCTTCCCCGAGTCCATCCCAGTGCGGGCTACCGGGGAAAGGCGGGGGTTGGGCTGGAAAAGCAGGTAGCATCTAGTTCCTCCCCATGGACAGGGGAGGTAATTAGCGGACTACCCCCTGCCAGGGAACACCTGTGACACCAGGCAGCTGCGTGGAGGGCGGCCCCGAACCTCCCCCACACAGTCAACCGTGTTCCGGAATTCTGAGTGTGGGGAGGTTCCGTCTTCTGTCTGCAGCACCCGGGATCTCCTAGGAGCCCTTCGAGTGTCTTCCCCGAGTACCTCCCAGTGCGGGCTGCCGGGGAAAGTCGGGGGTTGGGCTGGAAAAGCAGGTAGCATCTAGTGCCTCCCCCTGGACAGGGGAGGTAATTAGCGGACTTCCCCTTGCGAGGGAACACCTGTGACACAAGGCAGCTGTGTGGAGGGCGGCCCCGAACCTCCCCCACACAGTCAGCCGTGTTCTGGAATTCTGAGTGTGGGGAGGTTCCGTCTTCTGTCTGCAGCACCCGGGTTCTCCTAGGAGCCCTTCGAGTGTGTTCCCCGAGTCCCTCCCTGTGCGGGCGGCCGGGGAAAGGCGGGGGTTGGGCTGGAAACGCAGGTAGCATCTAGTGCCTCCTCATGGACAGGGGAGGTAATTAGCGGACATCACCCTGCCAGGGAACATCTGTGACACCAGGCAGCTGCGTGGAGGGCGGCTCTTAACCTCCCCCTCACAGTCACCCGTGTTCCGGATTTCTGAGTGTGGGGGGGTTCCTTCTTCTGTCTGCAGCACACGGGATCTCCTAGGAGCCCTTCGAGTGTCTTCCCCGAGTCCCTCCCAGTGCGGGCTGCCGGGGAAAGGCGGGGGTTTGGCTGGAAAAGCAGGTAGCATCTAGTGCCTCCCCATGGACAGGGGAGGTAATTAGCGGACTTCCCCTTGCGAGGGAACACCTGTGACACCAGGAAGCTGCGTGGGGGGCGGCCCTAAACCTCCCCCACACAGTCATCCGTGTTCCGGAATTCTGAGTGTGGGGAGGTTCCGTCTTCTGTCTGCAGCACCAAGGTTCTCCTAGGAGCCCTTCGAGTGTGTTCCCCGCGTCCCTCCCTGTGCGGGCGGTCGGGGAAAGGCGGGGGTTGGGCTGGAAACGCAGGTAGCATCTAGTGCCTCCTCATGGACAGGGGAGGTAATTAGCGGACATCACCCTGCCAGGGAACATCTGTGACACCAGGCAGCTGCGTGGAGGGCGGCTCTTAACCTCCCCCTCACAGTCACCCGTGTTCCGGATTTCTGAGTGTGGGGGGGTTCCTTCTTCTGTCTGCAGCACACGGGATCTCCTAGGAGCCCTTCGAGTGTCTTCCCCGAGTCCCTCCCAGTGCGGGCTGCCGGGGAAAGGCGGGGGTTTGGCTGGAAAAGCAGGTAGCATCTAGTTCCTCCCCATGGACAGGGGAGGTAATTAGCGGACTACCCCCTGCCAGGGAACACCTGTGACACCAGGAAGCTGCGTGGAGGGCGGCCCCGAACCTCCCCCACACAGTCAGCCGTATTCCGGAATTCTGAGTGTGGGGAGGTTCCGTCTTCTGTCTGCAGCACCCGGGTTCTCCTAGGAGCCCTTCGAGTGTCTTCCCCGAGTCCCTCCCAGTGCGGGCTGCCGGGGAAAGGCGGGGGTTTGGCTGGAAACGCAGGTAGCATCTAGTGCCTCCCCATGGAGAGGGGAGGTAATTAGCGGAATTCCCCTTGCGAGGGAACACCTGTGACACCAGGCAGCTGCGTGGAGGGCGGCCCCGAACCTCCCCCACACAGTCACCCGTGTTCCGGAATTCTGAGTGTGGGGGGGTTCCTTCTTCTGTCTGCAGCACACGGGATCTCCTAGGAGCCCTTCGAGTGTCTTCCCCGAGTCCCTCCCAGTGCGGGCTGCCGGGGAAAGGCGGGGGTTGGGCTGGAAAAGCAGGTAGCATCTAGTGCCTCCCCCTAGACAGGGGAGGTAATTAGCGGACTTCCCCTTGCGATGGAACCCCTGTGACACCAGGCAGCTGCGTGGAGGGCGGCTCCGAACCTCCCCCACACAGTCATACGTGTTCCGGAATTCTGAGTGTGGGGGGGTTCCTTCTTCTGTCTGCAGCACACGGGATCTCCTAGGAGCCCTTCGAGTGTCTTCCCCCAGTCCCTCCCAGTGCGGGCTGCCGGGGAAAGGCGGGGGTTGGGCTGGAAAAGCAGGTAGCATCTAGTGCCTCCCCATGGACAGGGGAGGTAATTAGCGGACTACCCCCTGCCAGGGAACACCTGTGACACCAGGCAGCTGCGTGGAGGGCGGCCCCGAACCTCCCCCACACAGTCAGCCGTGTTCCGGAATTCTGAGTGTGGGGAGGTTCCGTCTTCTGTCTGCAGCACCCGGGTTCTCCTAGGAGCCATTCGAGTGTCTTCCCCCAGTCCCTCCCAGTGCGGGCTGCCGGGGAAAGGCGGGGGTTGGGCTGGAAAAGCAGGTAGCATCTAGTGCCTCCCCATGGACAAGGGAGATAATTAGCGGACTTCCCCCTGCCAGGGAACACCTGTGACACCAGGCATCTTCGTGGAGGGCGGCCCCAAACCTCCCCCACACAGTCGGCCGTGTTCCGGAATTCTGAGTGTGGGGAGGTTCCGTCTTCTGTCTGCAGCACCCGGGATCTCCTAGGAGCCCTTCGAGTGTCTTCCCCGAGTCCCTCTCAGTGCGGGCTGCCGGGGAAAGGCGGGGGTTGGGTTGGAAACGCAGGTAGCATCTAGTGCCTCCTCATGGACAGGGGAGGTAATTAGCGGACATCACCCTGCCAGGGAACACCTGTGACACCAGGCAGCTGCGTGGAGGGCGGCTCTGAACCTCCCCCTCACAGTCACCCGTGTTCCGGATTTCTGAGTGTGGGGGGGTTCCTTCTTCTGTCTGCAGCACACGGGATCTCCTAGGAGCCCTTCGAGTGTCTTCCCCGAGTACCTCCCAGTGCGTGCTGCCGGGGAAAGGCGGGGGTTGGGCTGGAAAAGCAGGTAGCATCTAGTTCCTCCCCATGGACAGGGGAGGTAATTAGCGGACTACCCCCTGCCAGGGAACACCTGTGACACCAGGCAGCTGCGTGGAGGGCGGCCCCGAACCTCCCCCACACAGTCAGCCGTATTCCGGAATTCTGAGTGTGGGGAGGTTCCGTCTTCTGTCTGCAGCACCCGGGTTCTCCTAGGAGCCCTTCGAGTGTCTTCCCCGAGTCCCTCCCAGTGCGGGCTGCCGGGGAAAGGCGGGGGTTTGGCTGGAAACGCAGGTAGCATCTAGTGCCTCCCCATGGAGAGGGGAGGTAATTAGCGGAATTCCCCTTGCGAGGGAACACCTGTGACACCAGGCAGCTACGTGGAGGTCGGCCCCGAACCTCCCCCACACAGTCACCCGTGTTCCGGAATTCTGAGTGTGGGGGGGTTCCTTCTTCTGTCTGCAGCACACGGGATCTCCTAGGAGCCCTTCGAGTGTCTTCCCCCAGTCCCTCCCAGTGCGGGCTGCCGGGGAAAGGAGGGGGTTGTGCTGGAAGCGCAGGTAGCATCTAGTGCCTCCCCCTGGACAGGGGAGGTAATTAGCGGACTTCCCCTTGCGAGGGAACACCTGTGACACAAGGCAGCTGCGTGGAGGGCGGCCCCGAACCTCCCCCACACAGTCAGCCGTGTTCCGGAATTCTGAGTGTGGGGAGGTACCGTCTTCTGTCTGCAGCACCCGGGATCTCCTAGGAGCCCTTCGAGTGTCTTCCCCGAGTCCATCCCAGTGCGGGCTACCGGGGAAAGGCGGGGGTTGGGCTGGAAAAGCAGGTAGCATCTAGTTCCTCCCCATGGACAGGGGAGGTAATTAGCGGACTACCCCCTGCCAGGGAACACCTGTGACACCAGGCAGCTGCGTGGAGGGCGGCCCCGAACCTACCCCACACAGTCAACCATGTTCCGGAATTCTGAGTGTGGGGAGGTTCCGTCTTCTGTCTGCAGCACCCGGGATCTCCTAGGAGCCCTTCGAGTGTCTTCCCCGAGTACCTCCCAGTGCGGGCTGCCGGGGAAAGTCGGGGGTTGGGCTGGAAAAGCAGGTAGCATCTAGTGCCTCCCCCTGGACAGGGGAGGTAATTAGCGGACTTCCCCTTGCGAGGGAACACCTGTGACACAAGGCAGCTGCGTGGAGGGCGGCCTCGAACCTCCCCCACACAGTCAGCCGTGTTCTGGAATTCTGAGTGTGGGGAGGTACCGTCTTCTGTCTGCAGCACCCGGGATCTCCTAGGAGCCTTTCGAGTGTCTTCCCCGAGTCCATCCCAGTGCGGGCTACCGGGGAAAGGCGGGGGTTGGGCTGGAAAAGCAGGTAGCATCTAGTTCCTCCCCATGGACAGGGGAGGTAATTAGCGGACTACCCCCTGCCAGGGAACACCTGTGACACCAGGCAGCTGCGTGGAGGGCGGCCCCGAACCTCCCCCACACAGTCAGCCGTATTCCGGAATTCTGAGTGTGGGGAGGTTCCGTCTTCTGTCTGCAGCACCCGGGTTCTCCTAGGAGCCCTTCGAGTGTCTTCCCCGAGTCCCTCCCAGTGCGGGCTGCCGGGGAAAGGCGGGGGTTTGGCTGGAAACGCAGGTAGCATCTAGTGCCTCCCCATGGAGAGGGGAGGTAATTAGCGGAATTCCCCTTGCGAGGGAACACCTGTGACACCAGGCAGCTGCGTGGAGGGCGGCCCCGAACCTCCCCCACACAGTCACCCGTGTTCCAGAATTCTGAGTGTGGGGGGGTTCCTTCTTCTGTCTGCAGCACACGGGATCTCCTAGGAGCCCTTCGAGTGTCTTCCCCCAGTCCCTCCCAGTGCGGGCTGCCGGGGAAAGGCGGGGGTTGGGCTGGAAAAGCAGGTAGCATCTAGTGCCTCCCCATGGACAGGGGAGGTAATTAGCGGACTACCCCCTGCCAGGGAACACCTGTGACACAAGGCAGCTGCGTGGAGGGCGGCCCCGAACCTCCCCCACACAGTCAGCCGTGTTCCAGAATTCTGAGTGTGGGGAGGTTCCGTCTTCTGTCTGCAGCACCCGGGTTCTCCTAGGAGCCCTTCGAGTGTCTTCCCCGAGTCCCTCCCAGTGCGGGCTGCCGGGGAAAGGCGGGGGTTTGGCTGGAAACGCAGGTAGCATCTAGTGCCTCCCCATGGACAGGGGAGGTAATTAGCGGACTTCCCCTTGCGAGGGAACACCTGTGACACCAGGAAGCTGCGTGGGGGGCGGCCCTAAACCTCCCCCACACAGTCATCCGTGTTCCGGAATTCTGAGTGTGGGGAGGAACCGTCTTCTGTCTGCAGCACCCGGGTTCTCCTAGGAGCCCTTCGAGTGTGTTCCCCGCGTCCCTCCCTGTGCGGGCGGCCGGGGAAAGGCGGGGGTTGGGCTGGAAACGCAGGTAGCATCTAGTGCCTCCTCATGGACAGGGGAGGTAATTAGCGGACATCACCCTGCCAGGGAACATCTGTGACACCAGGCAGCTGCGTGGAGGGCGGCTCTTAACCTCCCCCTCACAGTCACCCGTGTTCCGTATTTCTGAGTGTGGGGGGTTCCTTCTTCTGTCTGCATCACACGGGATCTCCTAGGAGCCCTTCGAGTGTCTTCCCCGAGTCCCTCCCAGTGCGGGCTGCCGGGGAAAGGCGGGGGTTGGGCTGGAAAAGCAGGTAGCATCTAGTTCCTCCCCATGGACAGGGGAGGTAATTAGCGGACTACCCCCTGCCAGGGAACACCTGTGACACCAGGAAGCTGCGTGGAGGGCGGCCCCGAACCTCCCCCACACAGTCAGCCGTATTCCGGAATTCTGAGTGTGGGGAGGTTCCGTCTTCTGTCTGCAGCACCCGGGTTCTCCTAGGAGCCCTTCGAGTGTCTTCCCCGAGTCCCTCCCAGTGCGGGCTGCCGGGGAAAGGCGGGGGTTTGGCTGGAAACGCAGGTAGCATCTAGTGCCTCCCCATGGAGAGGGGAGGTAATTAGCGGAATTCCCCTTGCGAGGGAACACCTGTGACACCAGGCAGCTGCGTGGAGGGCGGCCCCGAACCTCCCCCACACAGTCACACGTGTTCCGGAATTCTGAGTGTGGGGGGGTTCCTTCTTCTGTCTGCAGCACACGGGATCTCCTAGGAGCCCTTCGAGTGTCTTCCCCGAGTCCCTCCCAGTGCGGGCTGCCGGGGAAAGGCGGGGGTTGGGCTGGAAAAGCAGGTAGCATCTAGTGCCTCCCCCTGGACAGGGGAGGTAATTAGCGGAATTCCCCTTGCGATGGAACCCCTGTGACACCAGGCAGCTGCGTGGAGCGCGGCTCCGAACCTCCCCCACACAGTCATACGTGTTCTGGAATTCTGAGTGTGGGGGGGTTCCTTCTTCTGTCTGCAGCACACGGGATCTCCCAGGAGCCCTTCGAGTGTCTTCCCCCAGTCCCTCCCAGTGCGGGCTGCCGGGGAAAGGCGGGGGTTGGGCTGGAAAAGCAGGTAGCATCTAGTGCCTCCCCATGGACAGGGGAGGTAATTAGCGGACTACCCCCTGCCAGGGAACACCTGTGACACCAGGCAGCTGCGTGGAGGGCGGCCCCGAACCTCCCCCACACAGTCAGCCGTGTTCCAGAATTCTGAGTGTGGGGAGGTTCCGTCTTCTATCTGCAGCACCCGGGTTCTCCTAGGAGCCCTTCGAGTGTCTTCCCCGAGTCCCTCCCAGTGCGGGCTGCAGGGGAAAGGCGGGGGTTTGGCTGGAAACGCAGGTAGCATCTAGTGCCTCCCCATGGACAGGGGAGGTAATTAGCGGACTTCCCCTTGCGAGGGAACACCTGTGACACCAGGAACCTGCGTGGGGGGCGGAACTAAACCTCCCCCACACAGTCATCCGTGTTCCGGAATTCTGAGTGTGGGGAGGTTCCGTCTTCTGTCTGCAGCACCCGGGTTCTCCTAGGAGCCCTTCGAGTGTGTTCCCCGAGTCCCTCCCTGTGCGGGCGGCCGGGGAAAGGCAGGGGTTAGGCTGGAAACGCAGGTAGCATCTAGTGCCTCCCCATGGACAGGGGAGGTAATTAGCGGACTACCCCCTGCCAGGGAACACCTGTGACACCAGGCAGCTGCGTGGAGGGCGGCCCCGAACCTCCCCCACACAGTCAGCCGTATTCCGGAATTCTGAGTGTGGGGAGGTTCCGTCTTCTGTCTGCAGCACCCGGGTTCTCCTAGGAGCCCTTCGAGTGTCTTCCCCGAGTCCCTCCCAGTGCGGGCTGCCGGGGAAAGGCGGGGGTTTGGCTGGAAACGCAGGTAGCATCTAGTGCCTCCCCATGGACAAGGGAGATAATTAGCGGACTTCCCCCTGCCAGGGAACACCTGTGACACCAGGCATCTTCGTGGAGGGCGGCCCCAAACCTCCCCCACACAGTCGGCCGTGTTCCGGAATTCTGAGTGTGGGGAGGTTCCGTCTTCTGTCTGCAGCACCCGGGTTCTCCTAGGAGACATTCGAGTGTCTTCCCCCAGTCCCTCCCAGTGCGGGCTGCCGGGGAAAGGCGGGGGTTGGGCTGGAAAAGCAGGTAGCATCTAGTGAATCCCCATGGACAAGGGAGATAATTAGCGGACTTCCCCCTGCCAGGGAACACCTGTGACACCAGGCAGCTGCGTGGAGGGCGGCCCCGAATCTCCCCCACACAGTCACCCGTGTTCCGGAATTCTGAGTGTGGGGAGGTTCCGTCTTCTGTCTGCAGCACCCTGGATCTCCTAGGAGCCCTTCGAGTGTCTTCCCCGAGTCCCTCCCAGTGCGGGCTGCCGGGGAAAGGCGGGGGTTGGGCTGGAAAAGCAGGTAGCATCTAGTGCCTCCCCATGGACAAGGGAGATAATTAGCGGACTTCCCCCAGCCAGGGAACACCTGTGACACCAGGCAGCTGCGTGGAGGGCGGCCCTAAACTTCCCCACACAGTCACCCTTGTTCCGGAATTCTGAGTGTGGGGAGGTTCCGTCTTCTGTCTGCAGCACCCGGTTTCTCCTAGGAGCCCTTCGAGTGTCTTCAACCAGTCCCTCCCAGTGCGGGCTGCCGGGGAAAGGTGGGGGTTGGGCTGGAAAAGCAGGTAGCATCTAGTGCCTCCCCCTGGACAGGGGAGGTAATTAGTGGACATCACCCTGCCAGGGAACACCTGTGACACCAGGCAGCTGCGTGGAGGGCGGCTGTGAACCTCCCCCTCACAGTCACCCTTTTTCCGGATTTCTGAGTGTGGGGGGGTTCCTTCTTCTGTCTGCAGCACACGGGATCTCTTGGGAGCCCTTCGAGTATCTTCCCCGAGTCCCTCCCAGTGCGGGCTGCCGGGGAAAGGCGGGGGTTTGGCTGGAAACGCAGGTAGCATCTAGTGCCTCCCCATGGAGAGGGGAGGTAATTAGCGGAATTCCCCTTGCGAGGGAACACCTGTGACACCAGGCAGCTGCGTGGAGGGCGGCCCTGAACCTCCCCCACACAGTCACCCGTGTTCCGGAATTCTGAGTGTGGGGGGGTTGCTTCTTCTGTCTGCAGCACACGGGATCTCCTAGGAGCCCTTCGAGTGTCTTCCCCCAGTCCCTCCCAGTGCGGGCTGCCGGGGAAAGGAGGGGGTTGTGCTGGAAACGCAGGTAGAATCTAGTGCCTCCCCATGGACTGGGGAGGTAATTAGCGGACTACCCCCTGCCAGGGAACACCTGTGACACCAGGCAGCTGCGTGGAGGGCGGCCCCGAACCTCCCCCTCACAGTCACCCTTGTTCCGGATTTCTGAGTGTGGGGAGGTTCCGTCTTCTGTCTGCAGCACCCGGGTTCTCCTAGGAGCCATTCGAGTGTCTTCCCCCAGTCCCTCCCAGTGCGGGTTGCCGGGGAAAGGCGGGGGTTGGGCTGGAAAAGCAGGTAGCATCTAGTGCCTCCCCATGGACAAGGGAGATAATTAGCGGACTTCCCCCTGCCAGGGAACACCTGTGACACCAGGCATCTTCGTGGAGGGCGGCCCCAAACCTCCCCCACACAGTCGGCCGTGTTCCGGAATTCTGAGTGTGGGGAGGTTCCGTCTTCTGTCTGCAGCACCCGGGATCTCCTAGGAGCCCTTTGAGTGTCTTCCCCGAGTCCCTCCCAATGCGGGCTGCCGGGGAAAGGCGGGGGTTGGGCTGGAAACGCAGGTAGCATCTAGTGCCTCCTCATGGACAGGGGAGGTAATTAGCGGACATCACCCTGCCAGGGAACACCTGTGACACCAGGCAGCTGCGTGGAGGGCGGCTCTGAAACTCCCCCTCACAGTCACAAGTGTTCCGGATTTCTGAGTGTGGGGAGGTTCCGTCTTCTGTCTGCAGCACCCGGGTTCTCCTAGGAGCCATTCGAGTGTCTTCCCCCAGTCCCTCCCAGTGCGGGCTGCCGGGGAAAGGCGGGGGTTGGGCTGGAAAAGCAGGTAGCATCTAGTGCCTCCCCATGGACAAGGGAGATAATTAGCGGACTTCCCCCTGCCAGGGAACACCTGTGACACCAGGCAGCTGCGTGGAGGGCGGCCCCGAATCTCCCCTACACAGTCACCCGTGTTCCGGAATTCTGAGTGTGGGGAGGTTCCGTCTTCTGTCTGCAGCACCCGGGATCTCCTAGGAGCCCTTCGAGTGTCTTCCCCGAGTCCCTCCCAGTGCGGGCTGCCGGGGAAAGGCGGGGGTTGGGCTGGAAAAGCAGGTAGCATCTAGTGCCTCCCCATGGACAAGGGAGATAATTAGCGGACTTCCCCCTGCCAGGGAACACCTGTGACACCAGGCAGCTGCGTGGAGGGCGGCCCTAAACTTCCCCACACAGTCACCCTTGTTCCGGAATTCTGAGTGTGGGGAGGTTCCGTCTTCTGTCTGCAGCACCCGGTTTCTCCTAGGAGCCCTTCGAGTGTCTTCCCCCAGTCCCTCCCAGTGCGGGCTGCCGGGGAAAGGTGGGGGTTGGGCTGGAAAAGCAGGTAGCATCTAGTGCCTCCCCCTGGACAGGGGAGGTAATTAGTGGACATCACCCTGCCAGGGAACACCTGTGACACCAGGCAGCTGCGTGGAGGGCGGCTGTGAACCTCCCCCTCACAGTCACCCTTTTTCCGGATTTCTGAGTGTGGGGGGGTTCCTTCTTCTGTCTGCAGCACACGGGATCTCTTGGGAGCCCTTCGAGTGTCTTCCCCGAGTCCCTCCCAGTGCGGGCTGCCGGGGAAAGGCGGGGGTTTGGCTGGAAACGCAGGTAGCATCTAGTGCCTCCCCATGGAGAGGGGAGGTAATTAGCGGAATTCCCCTTGCGAGGGAACACCTGTGACACCAGGCAGCTGCGTGGAGGGCGGCCCTGAACCTCCCCCACACAGTCACCCGTGTTCCGGAATTCTGAGTGTGGGGGGGTTGCTTCTTCTGTCTGCAGCACACGGGATCTCCTAGGAGCCCTTCGAGTGTCTTCCCCCAGTCCCTCCCAGTGCGGGCTGCCGGGGAAAGGAGGGGGTTGTGCTGGAAACGCAGGTAGAATCTAGTGCCTCCCCATGGACTGGGGAGGTAATTAGCGGACTACCCCCTGCCAGGGAACACCTGTGACACCAGGCAGCTGCGTGGAGGGCGGCCCCGAACCTCCCCCTCACAGTCACCCTTGTTCCGGATTTCTGAGTGTGGGGAGGTTCCGTCTTCTGTCTGCAGCACCCGGGTTCTCCTAGGAGCCATTCGATTGTCTTCCCCCATTCCCTCCCAGTGCGGGTTGCCGGGGAAAGGCGGGGGTTGGGCTGGAAAAGCAGGTAGCATCTAGTGCCTCCCCATGGACAAGGGAGATAATTAGCGGACTTCCCCCTGCCAGGGAACACCTGTGACACCAGGCATCTTCGTGGAGGGCGGCCCCAAACCTCCCCCACACAGTCGGCCGTGTTCCGGAATTCTGAGTGTGGGGAGGTTCCGTCTTCTGTCTGCAGCACCCGGGATCTCCTAGGAGCCCTTTGAGTGTCTTCCCCGAGTCCCTCCCAATGCGGGCTGCCGGGGAAAGGCGGGGGTTGGGCTGGAAACGCGGGTAGCATCTAGTGCCTCCTCATGGACAGGGGAGGTAATTAGCGGACATCACCCTGCCAGGGAACACCTGTGACACCAGGCAGCTGCGTGGAGGGCGGCTCTGAAACTCCCCCTCACAGTCACAAGTGTTCCGGATTTCTGAGTGTGGGGAGGTTCCGTCTTCTGTCTGCAGCACCCGGGTTCTCCTAGGAGCCATTCGAGTGTCTTCCCCCAGTCCCTCCCAGTGCGGGCTGCCGGGGAAAGGCGGGGGTTGGGCTGGAAAAGCAGGTAGCATCTAGTGCCTCCCCATGGACAAGGGAGATAATTAGCGGACTTCCCCCTGCCAGGGAACACCTGTGACACCAGGCAGCTGCGTGGAGGGCGGCCCCGAATCTCCCCCACACAGTCACCCGTGTTCCGGAATTCTGAGTGTGGGGAGGTTCCGTCTTCTGTCTGCAGCACCCGGGATCTCCTAGGAGCCCTTCGAGTGTCTTCCCCGAGTCCCTCCCAGTGCGGGCTGCCGGGGAAAGGCGGGGGTTGGGCTGGAAAAGCAGGTAGCATCTAGTGCCTCCCCATGGACAAGGGAGATAATTAGCGGACTTCCCCCTGCCAGGGAACACCTGTGACACCAGGCAGCTGCGTGGAGGGCGGCCCTAAACTTCCCCACACAGTCACCCTTGTTCCGGAATTCTGAGTGTGGGGAGGTTCCGTCTTCTGTCTGCAGCACCCGGTTTCTCCTAGGAGCCCTTCGAGTGTCTTCCCCCAGTCCCTCCCAGTGCGGGCTGCCGGGGAAAGGTGGGGGTTGGGCTGGAAAAGCAGGTAGCATCTAGTGCCTCCCCCTGGACAGGGGAGGTAATTAGTGGACATCACCCTGCCAGGGAACACCTGTGACACCAGGCAGCTGCGTGGAGGGCGGCTCTGAACCTCCCCCTCACAGTCACCCTTTTTCCGGATTTCTGAGTGTGGGGGGGTTCCTTCTTCTGTCTGCAGCACACGGGATCTCCTGGGAGCCCTTCGAGTGTCTTCCCCGAGTCCCTCCCAGTGCGGGCTGCTGGGGAAAGGCGGGGGTTTGGCTGGAAACGCAGGTAGCATCTAGTTCCTCCCCATGGACAGGGGAGGTAATTAGCGGACTTCCCCTTGCGAGGGAACACCTGTGACACCAGGAAGCTGCGTGGGGGGCGGCCCTAAACCTCCCCCACACAGTCATCCGTATTCCGGAATTCTGAGTGTGGGGAGGTTCCGTCTTCTGTCTGCAGCACCCGGGTTCTCCTAGGAGCCCTTCGAGTGTCTTCCCCGAGTCCCTCCCAGTGCGGGCTGCCGGGGAAAGGCGGGGGTTTGGCTGGAAACGCAGGTAGCATCTAGTGCCTCCCCATGGAGAGGGGAGGTAATTAGCGGAATTCCCCTTGCGAGGGAACACCTGTGACACCAGGCAGCTGCGTGGAGGGCGGCCCTGAACCTCCCCCACACAGTCACCCGTGTTCCGGAATTCTGAGTGTGGGGGGGTTGCTTCTTCTGTCTGCAGCACACGGGATCTCCTAGGAGCCCTTCGAGTGTCTTCCCCCAGTCCCTCCCAGTGCGGGCTGCCGGGGAAAGGAGGGGGTTGTGCTGGAAACGCAGGTAGAATCTAGTGCCTCCCCATGGACTGGGGAGGCAATTAGCGGACTACCCCCTGCCAGGGAACACCTGTGACACCAGGCAGCTGCGTGGAGGGCGGCCCCGAACCTCCCCCTCACAGTCACCCTTGTTCCGGATTTCTGAGTGTGGGGAGGTTCCGTCTTCTGTCTGCAGCACCCGGGTTCTCCTAGGAGCCATTCGAGTGTCTTCCCCCAGTCCCTCCCAGTGCGGGTTGCCGGGGAAAGGCGGGGGTTGGGCTGGAAAAGCAGGTAGCATCTAGTGCCTCCCCATGGACAAGGGAGATAATTAGCGGACTTCCCCCTGCCAGGGAACACCTGTGACACCAGGCAGCTGCGTGGAGGGCGGCCCCGAACCTCCCCCACACAGTCACCCGTGTTCCGGAATTCTGAGTGTGGGGAGGTTCCGTCTTCTGTCTGCAGCACCCGGGATCTCCTAGGAGCCCTTCGAGTGTCTTCCCCGAGTCCCTCCCAGTGCGGGCTGCCGGGGAAAGGCGGGGGTTGGGCTGGAAACCCAGGTAGCATCTAGTGCCTCCTCATGGACAGGGGAGGTAATTAGCGGACATCAGCTTGCCAGGGAACACCTGTGACACCAGGCAGCTGCGTGGAGGGCGGCTCTGAACCTCCCCCTCACAGTCACCCGTGTTCCGGATTTCTGAGTGTGGGGGGGTTCCTTCTTCTGTCTGCAGCACACGGGATCTCCTAGGAGCCCTTCGAGTGTCTTCCCCGAGTCCCTCCCAGTGCGGGCTGCCGGGGAAAGGCGGGGGTTGGGCTGGAAAAGCAGGTAGCATCTAGTTCCTCCCCATGGACAGGGGAGGAAATTAGCGGACTACGCCCTGCCAGGGAACACCTGTGACACCAGGCAGCTGCGTGGAGGGCGGCCCCGAACCTCCCCCACACAGTCAGCCGTGTTCCGGAATTCTGAGTTTGGGGAGGTTCCGTCTTCTGTCTGCAGCACCCGGGTTCTCCTAGGAGCCATTCGAGTGTCTTCCCCCAGTCCCTCCCAGTGCGGGCTGCCGGGGAAAGGCGGGGGTTGGGCTGGAAAAGCAGGTAGCATCTAGTGCCTCCCCATGGACAAGGGAGATAATTAGCGGACTTCCCCCTGCCAGGGAACACCTGTGACACCAGGCAGCTGCGTGGAGGGCGGCCCCGAACCTCCCCCACACAGTCACCCGTGTTCCGGAATTCTGAGTGTGGGGAGGTTCCGTCTTCTGTCTGCAGCACCCGGGATCTCCTAGGAGCCCTTCGAGTGTCTTCCCCGAGTCCCTCCCAGTGCGGGCTGCCGGGGAAAGGCGGGGGTTGGGCTGGAAACGCAGGTAGCATCTAGTGCCTCCTCATGGACAGGGGAGGTAATTAGCGGACATCACCCTGGCAGGGAACACCTGTGACACCAGGGAGCTGCGTGGAGGGCGGCTCTGAACCTCCCCCTCACAGTCACCCGTGTTCCGGATTTCTGAGTGTGGGGGGGTTCCTTCTTCTGTCTGCAGCACACGGGATCTCCTAGGAGCCCTTCGAGTGTCTTCCCCGAGTCCCTCCCAGTGCGGGCTGCCGGGGAAAGGCGGGGGTTGGGCTGGAAAAGCAGGTAGCATCTAGTTCCTCCCCATGGACAGGGGAGGTAATTAGCGGACTACGCCCTGCCAGGGAACACCTGTGACACCAGGCAGCTGCGTGGAGGGCGGCCCCGAACCTCCCCCACACAGTCAGCCGTATTCCGGAATTCTGAGTGTGGGGAGGTTCCGTCTTCTGTCTGCAGCACCCGGGTTCTCCTAGGAGCCCTTCGAGTGTCTTCCCCGAGTCCCTCCCATTGCGGGCTGCCGGGGAAAGGCGGGGGTTGGGCTGGAAACGCAGGTAGCATCTAGTGCCTCCTCATGGACAGGGGAGGTAATTAGCGGACATCACCCTGCCAGGGAACACCTGTGACACCAGGCAGCTGCGTGGAGGGCGGCCCCGAACCTCCCCCACACAGTCAGCCGTATTCCGGAATTCTGAGTGTGGGGAGGTTCCGTCTTCTGTCTGCAGCACCCGGGTTCTCCTAGGAGCCCTTCGAGTGTCTTCCCCCATTCCCTCCCAGTGCGGGCTGCCGGGGAAAGGAGGGGGTTGTGCTGGAAACGCAGGTAGAATCTAGTGCCTCCCCATGGACTGGGGAGGTAATTAGCGGACTACCCCCTGCCAGGGAACACCTGTGACACCAGGCAGCTGCGTGGAGGGCGGCCCCGATCCTCCCCCTCACAGTCACCCTTGTTCCGGATTTCTGAGTGTGGGGGGGTTCCTTCTTCTGTCTGCAGCACACGGGATCTCCTAGGAGCCCTTCGAGTGTCTTCCCCGAGTCCCTCCCAGTGCGGGCTGCCGGGGAAAGGCAGGGGTTTGGCTGGAAACGCAGGTAGCATCTAGTTCCTCCCCATGGACATGGGAGGTAATTAGCGGACTTCCCCTTGCGAGGGAACACCTGTGACACCAGGAAGCTGCGTGGGGGGCGGCCCTAAACCTCCCCCACACAGTCACCCGTGTTCCGGAATTCTGAGTGTGGGGGGGTTGCTTCTTCTGTCTGCAGCACACGGGATCTCCTAGGAGCCCTTCGAGTGTCTTCCCCCATTCCCTCCCAGTGCGGGCTGCCGGGGAAGGAGGGGGTTGTGCTGGAAACGCAGGTAGAATCTAGTGCCTCCCCATGGACTGGGGAGGTAATTAGCGGACTACCCCCTGCCAGGGAACACCTGTGACACCAGGCAGCTGCGTGGAGGGCGGCCCCGAACCTCCCCCTCACAGTCACACGTGTTCCGGATTTCTGAGTGTGGGGGGGTTCCTTCTTCTGTCTGCAGCACACGGGATCTCCTAGGAGCCCTTCGAGTGTCTTCCCCGAGTCCCTCCCAGTGCGGGCTGCCGGGGAAAGGCAGGGGTTTGGCTGGAAACGCAGGTAGCATCTAGTTCCTCCCCATGGACAGGGGAGGTAATTAGCGGACTTCCCCTTGCGAGGGAACACCTGTGACACCAGGAAGCTGCGTGTGGGGCGGCCCTAAACCTCCCCCACTCAGTCATCCGTGTTCCGGAATTCTGAGTGTGGGGAGGTTCCGTCTTCTGTCTGCAGCACCCGGGTTCTCCTAGGAGCCTTTCGAGTGTCTTCCCCGAGTCCCTCCTAGTGCGGGCTGCCGGGGAAAGGCGGGGGTTTGGCTGGAAACGCAGGTAGCATCTAGTGCCTCCCCATGGACCAGGGAGGTAATTAGCGGACTTCCCCTTGCGAGGGAACACCTGTGACACTAGGCAGCTGCGTGGAGGGCGGCCCCGAACCTCCCCCACACAGTCAGCCGTGTTCCGGAATTCTGAGTGTGAGGAGGTTCCGTCTTCTGTCTGCAGCACCCGGGTTCTCCTAGGAGCCATTAGAGTGTCTTCCCCCAGTCCCTCCCAGTGCGGGCTGCCGGGGAAAGGCGGGGGTTGGGCTGGAAAAGCAGGTAGCATCTAGTGCCTCCCCATGGACAAGGGAGATAATTAGCGGACTTCCCCCTGCCAGGGAACACCTGTGACACCAGGCAGCTGCGTGGAGGGCGGCCCCGAACCTCCCCCACACAGTCACCCGTGTTCCGGAATTCTGAGTGTGGGGAGGTTCCGTCTTCTGTCTGCAGCACCCGGGTTCTCCTAGGAGCCATTAGAGTGTCTTCCCCCAGTCCCTCCCAGTGCGGGCTGCCGGGGAAAGGCGGGGGTTGGGCTGGAAAAGCAGGTAGCATCTAGTGCCTCCCCATGGACAAGGGAGATAATTAGCGGACTTCCCCCTGCCAGGGAACACCTGTGACACCAGGCAGCTGCGTGGAGGGCGGCCCCGAACCTCCCCCACACAGTCACCCGTGTTCCGGAATTCTGAGTGTGGGGAGGTTCCGTCTTCTGTCTGCAGCACCCGGGAACTCCTAGGAGCCCTTCAAGTGTCTTCCCCGAGTCCCTCCCAGTGCGGGCTGCCGGGGAAAGGCGGGGGTTGGGCTGGAAACGCAGGTAGCATCTAGTGCCCCCTCATGGACAGGGGAGGTAATTAGCGGACATCACCCTGCCAGGGAACACCTGTGACACCAGGCAGCTGCGTGGAGGGCGGCTCTGAACCTCCCCCTCACAGTCACCCGTGTTCCGGATTTCTGAGTGTGGGGGGGTTCCTTCTTCTGTCTGCAGCACACGGGATCTCCTAGGAGCCCTTCGAGTGTCTTCCCCGAGTCCCTCCCAGTGCGGGCTGCCGGGGAAAGGCGGGGGTTGGGCTGGAAAAGCAGGTAGCATCTAGTTCCTCCCCATGGACAGGGGAGGTAATTAGCGGACTACGCCCTGCCAGGAAACACCTGTGACACCAGGCAGCTGCGTGGAGGGCGGCCCCGAACCTCCCCCACACAGTCAGCCGTGTTCCGGAATTCTGAGTGTGGGGAGGTTCCGTCTTCTGTCTGCAGCACCCGGGTTCCCCTAGGAGCCATTCGAGTGTCTTCCCACAGTCCCTCCCAGTGCGGGCTGCCGGGGAAAGGTGGGGGTTGGGCTGGAAAAGCAGGTAGCATCTAGTGCCTCCCCCTGGACAGGGGAGGTAATTAGTGGACATCACCCTGCCAGGGAACACCTGTGACACCAGGCAGCTGCGTGGAGGGCGGCTCTGAACCTCCCCCTCACAGTCACCCTTGTTCTGGATTTCTGAGTGTGGGGGGGTTCCTTCTTCTGTCTGCAGCACACGGGATCACCTAGGAGCCCTTCGAGTGTCTTCCCCGAGTCCCTCCCAGTGCGGGCTGCCGGGGAAAGGCGGGGGTTGGGCTGGAAAAGCAGGTAGCATCTAGTGCCTCCCCCTGGACAGGGGAGGTAATTAGTGGACATCACCCTGCCAGGGAACACCTGTGACACCAGGCAGCTGCGTGGAGGGCGGCTCTGAACCTCCCCCTCACAGTCACCCTTGTTCTGGATTTCTGAGTGTGGGGGGGTTCCTTCTTCTGTCTGCAGCACACGGGATCTCCTAGGAGCCCTTCGAGTGTCTTCCCCGAGTCCCTCCCAGTGCGGGCTGCCGGGGAAAGGCGGGGGTTGGGCTGGAAAAGCAGGTAGCATCTAGTGCCTCCCCCTGGACAGGGGAGGTAATTAGCGGACTTCCCCTTGCGAGGGAACCCCTGTGACACCAGGCAGCTGCGTGGAGGGCGGCTCCGAACCTCCCCCACACAGTCATACGTGTTCCGGGATTCTGAGTGTGGGGGGGTTCCTTCTTCTGTCTGCAGCACACGGGATCTCCTAGGAGCCCTTCGAGTGTCTTCCCCCAGTCCCTCCCAGTGCGGGCTGCCGGGGAAAGGCGGATTTTGGGCTGGAAAAGCAGGTAGCATCTAGTGCCTCCCCATGGACAGGGGAGGTAATTAGCGGACTACCCCCTGCCAGGGAACACCTGTGACACCAGGCAGCTGCGTGGAGGGCGGCCCCGAACCTCCCCCACACAGTCAGCCGTGTTCCAGAATTCTGAGTGTGGGGAGGTTCCGTCTTCTGTCTGCAGCACCCGGGTTCTCCTAGGAGCCCTTCGAGTGTCTTCCCCGAGTCCCTCCCAGTGCGGGCTGCCGGGGAAAGGCGGGGGTTGGGCTGGAAACGCAGGTAGCATCTAGTGCCTCCCCATGGACAAGGGAGATAATTAGCGGACTTCCCCCTGCCAGGGAACACCTGTGACACCAGGCAACTTCGTGGAGGGCGGCCCCAAACCTCCCCCACACAGTCGGCCGTGTTCCGGAATTCTGAGTGTGGGGAGGTTCCGTCTTCTGTCTGCAGCACCCGGGATCTCCTAGGAGCCCTTCGAGTGTCTTCCCCGAGTCCCTCCCAGTGCGGGCTGCCGGGGAAAGGCGGGGGTTGGGCTGGAAACGCAGGTAGCATCTAGTGCCTCCTCATGGACAGGGGAGGTAATTAGGGGACATCACCCTGCCAGGGAACACCTGTGACACCAGGCAGCTGCGTGGAGGGCGGCTCTGAACCTCCCCCTCACAGTCACCCGTGTTCTGGATTTCTGAGTGTGGGGGGGTTCCTTCTTCTGTCTGCAGCACACGGGATCTCCTAGGAGCCCTTCGAGTGTCTTCCCCGAGTCCCTCCCAGTGCGGGCTGCCGGGGAAAGGCGGGGGTTTGGCTGGAAAAGCAGGTAGCATCTAGTGCCTCCCCATGGACAGGGGAGGTATTTAGCGGACTTCCCCTTGCGAGGGAACACCTGTGACACCAGGAAGCTGCGTGGGGGGCGGCCCTAAACCTCCCCCACACAGTCATCCGTGTTCCGGGATTCTGAGTGTGGGGAGGTTCCGTCTTCTGTCTGCAGCACCCGGGATCTCCTAGGAGCCCTTCGAGTGTGTTCCCCGAGTCCCTCCCTGTGCGGGCGGCCGGGGAAAGGCGGGGGTTGGGCTGGAAACGCAGGTAGCATCTAGTGCCTCCCCATGGACAGGGGAGGTAATTAGCGGACTACCCCCTGCCAGGGAACACCTGTGACACCAGGCAGCTGCGTGGAGGGCGGCCCCGAACCTCCCCCACACAGTCAGCCGTGTTCCGGAATTCTGAGTGTGGGGAGCTTCCGTCTTCTGTCTGCAGCACCCAGGTTCTCCTAGGAGCCCTTCGAGTGTCTTCCCCGAGTCCCTCCCAGTGCGGGCTGCCGGGGAAAGGCGGGGGTTTGGCTGGAAACGCAGGTAGCATCTAGTGCCTCCCCATGGACCAGGGAGGTAATTAGCGGACTTCCCCTTGCGAGGGAACACCTGTGACACAAGGCAGCTGCGTGGAGGGCGGCCCCGAACCTCCCCCACACAGTCAGCCGTGTTCCGGAATTCTGAGTGTGGGGAGGTACCGTCTTCTGTCTGCAGCACACGGGATCTCCTGGGAGCCCTTCGAGTGTCTTCCCCGAGTCCCTCCCAGTGCGGGCTGCTGGGGAAAGGCGGGGTTTGGGCTGGAAACGCAGGTAGCATCTAGTTCCTCCCCATGGACAGGGGAGGTAATTAGCGGACTTCCCCTTGCGAGGGAACACCTGTGACACCAGGAAGCTGCGTGGAGGGCGGCCCTAAACTTCCCCACACAGTCACCCTTGTTCCGGAATTCTGAGTGTGGAGAGGTTCCGTCTTCTGTCTGCAGCACCCGGGTTCTCCTAGGAGCCCTTCGAGTGTCTTCCCCCAGTCCCTCCCAGTGCGGGCTGCCGGGGAAAGGTGGGGGTTGGGCTGGAAAAGCAGGTAGCATCTAGTGCCTCCCCCTGGACAGGGGAGGTAATTAGTGAACATCACCCTGCCAGGGAACACCTGTGACACCAGGCAGCTGCGTGGAGGGCGGCTCTGAACCTCCCCCTCACAGTCACCCTTGTTCTGGATTTCTGAGTGTGGGGGGGTTCCTTCTTCTGTCTGCAGCACACGGGATCTCCTAGGAGCCCTTCGAGTGTCTTCCCCGAGTCCCTCCCAGTGCGGGCTGCCGGGGAAAGGCGGGGGTTGGGCTGGAAAAGCAGGTAGCATCTAGTGCCTCCCCCTGGACAGGGGAGGTAATTAGTGGACATCACCCTGCCAGGGAACACCTGTGACACTAGGCAGCTGCGTGGAGGGCGGCTCTGAACCTCCCCCTCACAGTCAGCCGTGTTCCTGAATTCTGAGTGTGGGGAGGTTCCGTCTTCTGTCTGCAGCACCCGGGTTCTCCTAGGAGCCCTTCGAGTGTCTTCCCCGAGTCCCTCCCAGTGCGGGCTGCCGGGGAAAGGCGGGGGTTGGGCTGGAAACGCAGGTAGCATCTAGTGCCTCCCCATGGACAAGGGAGATAATTAGCGGACTTCCCCCTGCCAGGGAACACCTGTGACACCAGGCAACTTCGTGGAGGGCGGCCCCAAACCTCCGCCACACAGTCGGCCGTGTTCCGGAATTCTGAGTGTGGGGAGGTTCCGTCTTCTGTCTGCAGCACCCGGGATCTCCTAGGAGCCCTTCGAGTGTCTTCCCCGAGTCCCTCCCAGTGCGGGCTGCCGGGGAAATGCGGGGGTTGGGCTGGAAACGCAGGTAGCATCTAGTGCCTCCTCATGGACAGGGGAGGTAATTAGCGGACATCACCCTGCCAGGGAACACCTGTGACACCAGGCAGCTGCGTGGAGGGCGGCTCTGAACCTCCCCCTCACAGTCACCCGTGTTCTGGATTTCTGAGTGTGGGGGGGTTCCTTCTTCTGTCTGCAGCACACGGGATCTCCTAGGAGCCCTTCGAGTGTCTTCCCCGAGTCCCTCCCAGTGCGGGCTGCCGGGGAAAGGCGGGGGTTGGGCTGGAAAAGCAGGTAGCATCTAGTTCCTCCCCATGGACAGGGGAGGTAATTAGCGGACTACGCCCTGCCAGGGAACACCTGTGACACCAGGCAGCTGCGTGGAGGGCGGCCCAGAACCTCCCCCACACAGTCAGCCGTATTCCGGAATTCTGAGTGTGGGGAGGTTCCGTCTTCTGTCTGCAGCACCCGGGTTCTCCTAGGAGCCCTTCGAGTGTCTTCCCCGAGTCCCTCCCAGTGCGGGCTGCCGGGGAAAGGCGGGGGTTTGGCTGGAAACGCAGGTAGCATCTAGTGCCTCCCCATGGAGAGGGGAGGTAATTAGCGGAATTCCCCTTGCGAGGGAACACCTGTGACACCAGGCAGCTGCGTGGAAGGCGGCTCCGAACCTCCCCCACACAGTCACCCGTGTTCCGGAATTCTGAGTGTGGGGGGGTTCCTTCTTCTGTCTGCAGCACACGGGATCTCCTAGGAGCCCTTCGAGTGTCTTCCCCGAGTCCCTCCCAGTGCGGGCTGCCGGGGAAAGGCGGGGGTTTGGCTGGAAAAGCAGGTAGCATCTAGTGCCTCCCCCTGGACAGGGGAGGTAATTAGCGGACTTCCCCTTGCGAGGGAACCCCTGTGACACCAGGCAGCTGCGTGGAGGGCGGCTCCGAACCTCCCCCACACAGTCATACGTGTTCCGGAATTCTGAGTGTGGGGGGGTTCCTTCTTCTGTCTGCAGCACACGGGATCACCTAGGAGCCCTTCGAGTGTCTTCCCCCAGTCCCTCCCAGTGCGGGCTGCCGGGGAAAGGCGGGGTTTGGGCTGGAAAAGCAGGTAGCATCTAGTGCCTCCCCATGGACAGGGGAGGTAATTAGCGGACTACCCCCTGCCAGGGAACACCTGTGACACCAGGCAGCTGCGTGGAGGGCGGCCCCGAACCTCCCCCACACAGTCAGCCGTGTTCCAGAATTCTGAGTGTGGGGAGGTTCCGTCTTCTGTCTGCAGCACCCGGGTTCTCCTAGGAGCCCTTCGAGTGTCTTCCCCGAGTCCCTCCCAGTGCGGGCTGCCGGGGAAAGGCGGGGGTTTGGCTGGAAACGCAGGTAGCATCTAGTGCCTCCCCATGGACAGGGGAGGTAATTAGCGGACTTCCCCTTGCGAGGGAACACCTGTGACACCAGGAAGCTGCGTGGGGGGCGGCCCTAAACCTCCCCCACACAGTCATCCGTGTTCCGGAATTCTGAGTGTGGGGAGGTTCCGTCTTCTGTCTGCAGCACCCGGGATCTCCTAGGAGCCCTTCGAGTGTGTTCCCCAAGTCCCTCCCTGTGCGGGCGGCCGGGGAAAGGCGGGGGTTGGGCTGGAAACGCAGGTAGCATCTAGTGCCTCCCCATGGACAGGGGAGGTAATTAGCGGACTACCCCCTGCCAGGGAACACCTGTGACACCAGGCAGCTGCGTGGAGGGCGGCCCCGAACCTCCCCCACACAGTCAGCCGTGTTCCGGAATTCTGAGTGTGGGGAGGTTCCGTCTTCTGTCTGCAGCACCCAGGTTCTCCTAGGAGCCCTTCGAGTGTCTTCCCCGAGTCCCTCCCAGTGCGGGCTGCCGGGGAAAGGCGGGGGTTTGGCTGGAAACGCAGGTAGCATCTAGTGCCTCCCCATGGACCAGGGAGGTAATTAGCGGACTTCCCCTTGCGAGGGAACACCTGTGACACAAGGCAGCTGCGTGGAGGGCGGCCCCGAACCTCCCCCACACAGTCAGCCGTGTTCCGGAATTCTGAGTGTGGGGAGGTACCGTCTTCTGTCTGCAGCACCCGGGATCTCCTAGGAGCCCTTCGAGTGTCTTCCCCGAGTCCATCCCAGTGCGGGCTACCGGGGAAAGGCGGGGGTTGGGCTGGAAAAGCAGGTTGCATCTAGTGCCTCCCCCTGGACAGGGGAGGTAATTAACGGACTTCCCCCTGCCAGGGAACACCTGTGACACCAGGCAGCTGCGTGGAGGGCGGCCCCGAACTTCCCCCACACAGTCACCCGTGTTCCGGAATTCTGAGTGTGGGGAGGTTCCGTCTTCTGTCTGCAGCACCCGGGATCTCCTAGGAGCCCTTCGAGTGTCTTCCCCGAGTCCCTCCCAGTGCGGGCTACCGGGGAAAGGCGGGGGTTGGGCTGGAAAAGCAGGTAGCATCTAGTTCCTCCCCATGGACAGGGTAGGTAATTAGCGGACTACCCCCTGCCAGGGAACACCTGTGACACCAGGCAGCTGCGTGGAGGGCGGCCCCGAACCTCCCCCACACAGTCAGCCGTGTTCCGGAATTCTGAGTGTGGGGAGGTTCCGTCTTCTGTCTGCAGCACCCAGGTTCTCCTAGGAGCCCTTCGAGTGTCTTCCCCGAGTCCCTCCCAGTGCGGGCTGCCGGGGAAAGGCGGGGGTTTGGCTGGAAACGCAGGTAGCATCTAGTGCCTCCCCATGGACCAGGGAGGTAAGTAGCGGAATTCCCCTTGCGAGGGAACACCTGTGACACAAGGCAGCTGCGTGGAGGGCGGCCCCGAACCTCCCCAACACAGTCAGCCGTGTTCCGGAATTCTGAGTGTGGGGAGGTTCCGTCTTCTGTCTGCAGCACCCGGGTTCTCCTAGGAGCCATTCGAGTGTCTTCCTCCAGTCCCTCCCAGTGCGGGCTACCGGGGAAAGTCGGGGTTGGGCTGGAAAAGCAGGTAGCATCTAGTGCCTCCCCATGGACAAGGGAGATAATTAGCGGACTTCCCCCTGCCAGGGAACACCTGTGACACCAGGCATCTTCGTGGATGGCGGCCCCAAACCTCCCCCACACAGTCGGCCGTGTTCCGGAATTCTGAGTGTGGGGAGGTTCCGTCTTCTGTCTGCAGCACCCGGGATCTCCTAGGAGCCCTTCGAGTGTCTTCCCCGAGTCCCTCCCAGTGCGGGCTGCCGGGGAAAGGCGGGGGTTGGGCTGGAAACGCAGGTAGCATCTAGTGCCTCCTCATGGACAGGGGAGGTAATTAGCGGACATCACCCTGCCAGGGAACACCTGTGACACCAGGCAGCTGCGTGGAGGGCGGCTCTGAACCTCCCCCTCACTGTCACCCGTGTTCCGGATTTCTGAGTGTGGGGGGGTTCCTTCTTCTGTCTGCAGCACACGGGATATCCTAGGAGCCCTTCGAGTGTCTTCCCCGAGTCCCTCCCAGTGCGGGCTGCCGGGGAAAGGCGGGGGTTGGGCTGGAAAAGCAGGTAGCATCTAGTTCCTCCCCATGGACAGGGGAGGTAATTAGCGGACTACCCCCTGCCAGGGAACACCTGTGACACCAGGCAGCTGCGTGGAGGGCGGCCCCGAACCTCCCCCACACAGTTAGCCGTATTCCGGAATTCTGAGTGTGGGGAGGTTCCGTCTTCTGTCTGCAGCACCCGGGATCTCCTAGGAGCCCTTCGAGTGTCTTCCCCGAGTCCCTCCCAGTGCGGGCTGCCGGGAAAAGGCGGGGGTTTGGCTGGAAACGCAGGTAGCATCTAGTGCCTCCCCATGGATAGGGGAGGTAATTAGCGGAATTCCCCTTGCGAGGGAACACCTGTGACACCAGGCAGCTGCGTGGAGGGCGGCCCCGAACCTCCCCCACACAGTCACCCGTGTTCCGGAATTCTGAGTGTGGGGGGGTTCCTTCTTCTGTCTGCAGCACACGGGATCTCCTAGGAGCCCTTCGAGTGTCTTCCCCCAGTCCCTCCCAGTGCGGGCTGCCGGGGAAAGGAGGGGGTTGTGCTGGAAACGCAGGTAGCATCTAGTGCCTCCCCATGGACTGGAGAGGTAATTAGCGGACTACCCCCTGCCAGGGAACACCTGTGACACCAGGCAGCTGCGTGGAGGGCGGCCCCGAACCTCCCCCACACAGTCAACCGTGTTCCGGAATTCTGAGTGTGGGGAGGTTCCGTCTTCTGTCTGCAGCACCCGGGATCTCCTGGGAGCCCTTCGAGTGTCTTCCCCGAGTACCTCCCAGTGCGGGCTGCCTGGGAAAGTCGGGGGTTGGGATGGAAAAGCAGGTAGCATCTAGTGCCTCCCCCTGGACAGGGGAGGTAATTAGCGGACTTCCCCTTGCGAGGGAACACCTGTGACACAAGGCAGCTTCGTGGAGGGCGGCCCCGAACCTCCCCCACACAGTCAGCCGTGTTCCGGAATTCTGAGTGTGGGGAGGTACCGTCTTCTGTCTGCAGCACCCGGGATCTCCTAGGAGCCCTTCGAGTGTCTTCCCCGAGTCCATCCCTGTGCGGGCTACCGGGGAAAGGCGGGGGTTGCGCTGGAAAAGCAGGTAGCATCTAGTGCCTCCCCCTGGACAGGGGAGGTAATTAACGGACTTCCCCCTGCCAGGGAACACCTGTGACACCAGGCAGCTGCGTGGAGGGCGGCCCCGAACCTCCCCCACACAGTCACCCGTGTTCCGGAATTCTGAGTGTGGGGAGGTTCCGTCTTCTGTCTGCAGCACCCGGGATCTCCTAGGAGCACTTCGAGTGTCTTCCCCGAGTACCTCCCAGTGCTGGCTGCCCGGGAAATTCGGGGGTTGGGCTGGAAAAGCAGGTAGCATCTAGTGCCTCCCCCTGGACAGGGGAGGTAATTAGCGGAATTCCCCTTGCGAGGGAACACCTGTGAAACAAGGCAGCTGCGTGGAGGGCGGCCCCGAACCTCCCCCACACAGTCAGCCGTGTTCTGGAATTCTGAGTGTGGGGAGGTACCGTCTTCTGTCTGCAGCACCCGGGATCTCCTAGGAGCCCTTCGAGTGTCTTCCCCGAGTCCATCCCAGTGCGTGCTGCCGGGGAAAGGCGGGGGTTGGGCTGGAAAAGCAGGTAGCATCTAGTTCCTCCCCATGGACAGGGGAGGTAATTAGCGGACTACCCCCTGCCAGGGAACACCTGTGACACCAGGCAGCTGCGTGGAGGGCGGCCCCGAACCTCCCCCACACAGTCAGCCGTATTCCGGAATTCTGAGTGTGGGGAGGTTCCGTCTTCTGTCTGCAGCACCCGGGTTCTCCTAGGAGCCCTTCGAGTGTCTTCCCCGAGTCCCTCCCAGTGCGGGCTGCCGGGGAAAGGCGGGGGTTTGGCTGGAAACGCAGGTAGCATCTAGTGCCTCCCCATGGAGAGGGGAGGTAATTAGCGGAATTCCCCTTGCGAGGGAACACCTGTGACACCAGGCAGCTGCGTGGAGGTCGGCCCCGAACCTCCCCCACACAGTCACCCGTGTTCCGGAATTCTGAGTGTGGGGGGGTTCCTTCTTCTGTCTGCAGCACACGGGATCTCCTAGGAGCCCTTCGAGTGTCTTCCCCCAGTCCCTCCCAGTGCGGGCTGCCGGGGAAAGGAGGGGGTTGTGCTGGAAGCGCAGGTAGCATCTAGTGCCTCCCCCTGGACAGGGGAGGTAATTAGCGGACTTCCCCTTGCGAGGGAACACCTGTGACACAAGGCAGCTGCGTGGAGGGCGGCCCCGAACCTCCCCCACACAGTCAGCCATGTTCTGGAATTCTGAGTGTGGGGAGGTACCGTCTTCTGTCTGCAGCACCCGGGATCTCCTTGGAGCCCTTCGAGTGTCTTCCCCGAGTCCATCCCAGTGCGGGCTACCGGGGAAAGGCGGGGGTTGGGCTGGAAAAGCAGGTAGCATCTAGTTCCTCCCCATGGACAGGGGAGGTAATTAGCGGACTACCCCCTGCCAGGGAACACCTGTGACACCAGGCAGCTGCGTGGAGGGCGGCCCCGAACCTCCCCCACACAGTCAGCCGTATTCCGGAATTCTGAGTGTGGGGAGGTTCCGTCTTCTGTCTGCAGCACCCGGGTTCTCCTAGGAGCCCTTCGAGTGTCTTCCCCGAGTCCCTCCCAGTGCGGGCTGCCGGGGAAATGCGGGGGTTTGGCTGGAAACGCAGGTAGCATCTAGTGCCTCCCCATGGAGAGGGGAGGTAATTAGCGGAATTCCCCTTGCGAGGGAACACCTGTGACACCAGGCAGCTGCGTGGAGGGCGGCCCCGAACCTCCCCCACACAGTCACCCGTGTTCCGGAATTCTGAGTGTGGGGGGGTTCCTTCTTCTGTCTGCAGCACCCGGGATCTCCTAGGAGCCCTTCGAGTGTCTTCCCCCAGTCCCTCCCAGTGCGGGCTGCCGGGGAAAGGCGGGGGTTGGGCTGGAAATTCAGGTAGCATCTAGTGCCGCCCCATGGACAGGGGAGGTAATTAGCGGACTACCCCCTGCCAGGGAACACCTGTGACACCAGGCAGCTGCGTGGAGGGCGGCCCCGAACCTCCCCCACACAGTCAGCCGTGTTCCAGAATTCTGAGTGTGGGGAGGTTCCGTCTTCTGTCTGCAGCACCCGGGTTCTCCTAGGAGCCCTTCGAGTGTCTTCCCCGAGTCCCTCCCAGTGCGGGCTGCCGGGGAAAGGCGGGGGTTTGGCTGGAAACGCAGGTAGCATCTAGTGCCTCCCCATGGACAGGGGAGGTAATTAGCGGACTTCCCCTTGCGAGGGAACACCTGTGACACCAGGAAGCTGCGTGGGGGGCGGCCCTAAACCTCCCCCACACAGTCATCCGTGTTCCGGAATTCTGAGTGTGGGGAGGTTCCGTCTTCTGTCTGCAGCTCCCGGGTTCTCCTAGGAGCCCTTCGAGTGTGTTCCCCGCGTCCCTCCCTGTGCGGGCGGCCGGGGAAAGGCGGGGGTTGGGCTGGAAACGCAGGTAGCATCTAGTGCCTCCTCATGGACAGGGGAGGTAATTAGCGGACATCACCCTGCCAGGGAACATCTGTGACACCAGGCAGCTGCGTGGAGGGCGGCTCTTAACCTCCCCCTCACAGTCACCCGTGTTCCGGATTTCTGAGTGTGGGGGGGTTCCTTCTTCTGTCTGCAGCACACGGGATCTCCTAGGAGCCCTTCGAGTGTCTTCCCCGAGTCCCTCCCAGTGCGGGCTGCCGGGGAAAGGCGGGGGTTTGGCTGGAAACGCAGGTAGCATCTAGTGCCTCCCCATGGAGAGGGGAGGTAATTAGCGGAATTCCCCTTGCGAGGGAACACCTGTGACACCAGGCAGCTGCGTGGAGGGCGGCCCCGAACCTCCCCCACACAGTCACCCGTGTTCCGGAATTCTGAGTGTGGGGAGGTACCGTCTTCTGTCTGCAGAACCCGGGATCTCCTAGGAGCCCTTCGAGTGTCTTCCCCGAGTCCCTCCCAGTGCGGGCTACCGGGGAAAGGCGGGGGTTGGGCTGGAAAAGCAGGTAGCATCTAGTTCCTCCCCATGGACAGGGGAGGTAATTAGCGGACTACCCCCTGCCAGGGAACACCTGTGACACCAGGCATCTTCGTGGAGGGCGGCCCCGAACCTCCCCCACACAGTCAGCCGTGTTCCGGAATTCTGAGTGTGGGGAGGTTCCGTCTTCTGTCTGCAGCACCCAGGTTCTCCTAGGAGCCCTTCGAGTGTCTTCCCCGAGTCCCTCCCAGTGCGGGATGCCGGGGAAAGGCGGGGGTTTGGCTGGAAACGCAGGTAGCATCTAGTGCCTCCCCATGGACCAGGGAGGTAATTAGCGGACTTCCCCTTGCGAGGGAACACCTGTGACACCAGGCAGCTGCGTGGAGGGCGGCCCCGAACCTCCCCCACACAGTCACACGTGTTCCGGAATTCTGAGTGTGGGGGGGTTCCTTCTTCTGTCTGCAGCACACGGGATCTCCTAGGAGCCCTTCGAGTGTCTTCCCCGAGTCCCTCCCAGTGCGGGCTGCCGGGGAAAGGCGGGGGTTGGGCTGGAAAAGCAGGTAGCATCTAGTGCCTCCCCCTGGACAGGGGAGGTAATTAACGGACTTCCCCCTGCCAGGGAACACCTGTGACACCAGGCAGCTGCGTGGAGGGCGGCCCCGAACCTCCCCCACACAGTCACCCGTGTTCCGGAATTCTGAGTGTGGGGAGGTACCGTCTTCTGTCTGCAGCACCCGGGATCTCCTAGGAGCCCTTCGAGTGTCTTCCCAGAGTCCCTCCCAGTGCGGGCTACCGGGGAAAGGCGGGGGTTGGGCTGGAAAAGCAGGTAGCATCTAGTTCCTCCCCATGGACAGGGGAGGTAATTAGCGGACTACCCCCTTCCAGGGAACACCTGTGACACCAGGCAGCTGCGTGGAGGGCGGCCCCGAACCTCCCCCACACAGTCAGCCGTGTTCCGGAATTCTGAGTGTGGGGAGGTTCCGTCTTCTGTCTGCAGCACCCAGGTTCTCCTAGGAGCCCTTCGAGTGTCTTCCCCGAGTCCCTCCCAGTGCGGGCTGCCGGGGAAAGGCGGGGGTTTGGCTGGAAACGCAGGTAGCATCTAGTGCCTCCCCATGGAGCAGGGAGGTAATTAGCGGACTTCCCCTTGCGAGGGAACACCTGTGACACAAGGCAGCTGCGTGGAGGGCGGCCCCGAACCTCCCCCACACAGTCAGCCGTGTTCCGGAATTCTGAGTGTGGGGAGGTTCCGTCTTCTGTCTGCAGCACCCGGGTTCTCCTAGGAGCCATTCGAGTGTCTTCCCCCAGTCCCTCCCAGTGCGGGCTGCAGGGGAAAGGCGGGGGTTGGGCTGGAAAAGCAGGTAGCATCTAGTGCCTCCCCATGGACAAGGGAGATAATTAGCGGACTTCCCCCTGCCAGGGAACACCTGTGACACCAGGCATCTTCGTGGAGGGCGGCCCCAAACCTCCCCCACACAGTCGGCCGTGTTCCGGAATTCTGAGTGTGGGGAGGTTCCGTCTTCTGTCTGCAGCACCCGGGATCTCCTAGGAGCCCTTCGAGTGTCTTCCCCGAGTCCCTCTCAGTGCGGGCTGCCGGGGAAAGGCGGGGGTTGGGTTGGAAACGCAGGTAGCATCTAGTGCCTCCTCATGGACAGGGGAGGTAATTAGCGGACATCACCCTGCCAGGGAACACCTGTGACACCAGGCAGCTGCGTGGAGGGCGGCTCTGAACCTCCCCCTCACAGTCACCCGTGTTCCGGATTTCTGAGTGTGGGGGGGTTCCTTCTTCTGTCTGCAGCACACGGGATCTCCTAGGAGCCCTTCGAGTGTCTTCCCCGAGTACCTCCCAGTGCGTGCTGCCGGGGAAAGGCGGGGGTTGGGCTGGAAAAGCAGGTAGCATCTAGTTCCTCCCCATGGACAGGGGAGGTAATTTGCGGACTACCCCCTGCCAGGGAACACCTGTGACACCAGGCAGCTGCGTGGAGGGCGGCCCCGAACCTCCCCCACAGAGTCAGCAGTATTCCGGAATTCTGAGTGTGGGGAGGTTCCGTCTTCTGTCTGCAGCACACGGGATCTCCTAGGAGCCCTTCGAGTGTCTTCCCCGAGTCCCTCCCAGTGCGGGCTGCCGGGGAAAGGCGGGGGTTTGGCTGGAAACGCAGGTAGCATCTAGTGCTTCCCCATGGAGGGGGGAGGTAATTAGCGGAATTCCCCTTGCGAGGGAACACCTGTGACACCAGGCAGCTGCGTGGAGGTCGGCCCCGAACCTCCCCCACACAGTCACCCGTGTTCCGGAATTCTGAGTGTGGGGGGGTTCCTTCTTCTGTCTGCAGCACACGGGATCTCCTAGGAGCCCTTCGAGTGTCTTCCCCCAGTCCCTCCCAGTGCGGGCTGCCGGGGAAAGGAGGGGGTTGTGCTGGAAGCGCAGGTAGCATCTAGTGCCTCCCCCTGGACAGGGGAGGTAATTAGCGGACTTCCCCTTGCGAGGGAACACCTGTGACACAAGGCAGCTGCGTGGAGGGCGGCCCCGAACCTCCCCCACACAGTCAGCCGTGTTCCGGAATTCTGAGTGTGGGGAGGTACTGTCTTCTGTCTGCAGCACCCGGGATCTCCTAGGAGCCCTTCGAGTGTCTTCCCCGAGTCCATCCCAGTGCGGGCTACCGGGGAAAGGCGGGGGTTGGGCTGGAAAAGCAGGTAGCATCTAGTTCCTCCCCATGGACAGGGGAGGTAATTAGCGGACTACCCCCTGCCAGGGAACACCTGTGACACCAGGCAGCTGCGTGGAGGGCGGCCCCGAACCTCCCCCACACAGTCAACCGTGTTCCGGAATTCTGAGTGTGGGGAGGTTCCGTCTTCTGTCTGCAGCACCCGGGATCTCCTAGGAGCCCTTCGAGTGTCTTCCCCGAGTACCTCCCAGTGCGGGCTGCCGGGGAAAGTCGGGGGTTGGGCTGGAAAAGCAGGTAGCATCTAGTGCCTCCCCCTGGACAGGGGAGGTAATTAGCGGACTTCCCCTTGCGAGGGAACACCTGTGACACAAGGCAGCTGCGTGGAGGGCGGCCCCGAACCTCCCCCACACAGTCAGCAGTGTTCTGGAATTCTGAGTGTGGGGAGGTACCGTCTTCTGTCTGCAGCACCCGGGATCTCCTAGGAGCCCTTCGAGTGTCTTCCCCGAGTCCATCCCAGTGCGGGCTACCGGGGAAAGGCGGGGGTTGGGCTGGAAAAGCAGGTAGCATCTAGTTCCTCCCCATGGACAGGGGAGGTAATTAGCGGACTACCCCCTGCCAGGGAACACCTGTGACACCAGGCAGCTGCGTGGAGGGCGGCCCCGAACCTCCCCCACACAGTCAGCCGTGTTCCGGAATTCTGAGTGTGGGGAGGTTCCGTCTTCTGTCTGCAGCACCCGGGTTCTCCTAGGAGCCATTCGAGTGTCTTCCCCGTGTCCCTCCCAGTGCGGGCTGCCGGGGAAAGGCGGGGGTTGGGCTGGAAAAGCAGGTAGCATCTAGTTCCTCCCCATGGACAGGGGAGGTAATTAGCGGACTACCCCCTGCCAGGGAACACCTGTGACACCAGGCAGCTGCGTGGAGGGCGGCCCCGAACCTCCCCCACACAGTTAGCCGTATTCCGGAATTCTGAGTGTGGGGAGGTTCCGTCTTCTGTCTGCAGCACCCGGGATCTCCTAGGAGCCCTTCGAGTGTCTTCCCCGAGTCCCTCCCAGTGCGGGCTGCCGGGGAAAGGCGGGGGTTTGGCTGGAAACGCAGGTAGCATCTAGTGCCTCCCCATGGAGAGGGGAGGTAATTAGCGGAATTCCCCTTGCGAGGGAACACCTGTGACACCAGGCAGCTGCGTGGAGCGCGGCCCCGAACCTCCCACACACAGTCACCCGTGTTCCGGAATTCTGAGTGTGGGGGGGTTCCTTCTTCTGTCTGCAGCACACGGGATCTCCTAGGAGCCCTTCGAGTGTCTTCCCTCAGTCCCTCCCAGTGCGGGCTGCCGGGGAAAGGAGGGGGTTGTGCTGGAAACGCAGGTAGCATCTAGTGCCTCCCCATGGACTGGAGAGGTAATTAGCGGACTACCCCCTTCCAGGGAACACCTGTGACACCAGGCAGCTGCGTGGAGGGCGGCCCAGAACCTCCCCCACACAGTCAACCGTGTTCCGGAATTCTGAGTGTGGGGAGGTTCCGTCTTCTGTCTGCAGCAACCGGGATCTCCTGGGAGCCCTTCGAGTGTCTTCCCCGAGTACCTCCCAGTGCGGGCTGCCTGGGAAAGTCGGGGGTTGGGTTGGAAAAGCAGGTAGCATCTAGTGCCTCCCCCTGGACAGGGGAGGTAATTAGCGGACTTCCCCTTGCGAGGGAACACCTGTGACACAAGGCAGCTTCGTGGAGGGCGGCCCCGAACCTCCCCCACACAGTCAGCCGTGTTCCGGAATTCTGAGTGTGGGGAGGTACCGTCTTCTGTCTGCAGCACCCGGGATCTCCTAGGAGCCCTTCGAGTGTCTTCCCCGAGTCCATCCCAGTGCGGGCTACCGGGGAAAGGCGGGGGTTGCGCTGGAAAAGCAGGTAGAATCTAGTGCCTCCCCCTGGACAGGGGAGGTAATTAACGGACTTCCCCCTGCCAGGGAACACCTGTGACACCAGGCAGCTGCGTGGAGGGCGGCCCCGAACCTCCCCCACACAGTCACCCGTGTTCCGGAATTCTGAGTGTGGGGAGGTTCCGTCTTCTGTCTGCAGCACCCGGGATCTCCTAGGAGCCCTTCGAGTGTCTTCCCCGAGTACCTCCCAGTGCTAGCTGCAGGGGAAAGTCGGGGGTTGGGCTGGAAAAGCAGGTAGCATCTAGTGCCTCCCCCTGGACAGGGGAGGTAATTAGCGGACTTCCCCTTGCGAGGGAACACCTGTGACACAAGGCAGCTGCGTGGAGGGCGGCCCCGAACCTCCCCCACACAGTCAGCCGTGTTCCGGATTTCTGAGTGTGGGGAGGTACCGTCTTCTGTCTGCAGCACCCGGGATCTCCTAGGAGCCCTTCGAGTGTCTTCCCCGAGTCCATCCCAGTGCGGGCTACCGGGGAAAGGCGGGGGTTGGGCTGGAAAAGCAGGTAGCATCTAGTGCCTCCCCCTGGACAGGGGAGGTAATTAACGGACTTCCCCCTGCCAGGGAACACCTGTGACACCAGGCAGCTGCGTGGAGGGCGGCCCCGAACCTCCCCCACACAGTCACCCGTGTTCCGGAATTCTGAGTGTGGGGAGGTACCGTCTTCTGTCTGCAGCACCCGGGATCTCCTAGGAGCCCTTCGAGTGTCTTCCCAGAGTCCCTCCCAGTGCGGGCTACCGGGGAAAGGCGGGGGTTGGGCTGGAAAAGCAGGTAGCATCTAGTTCCTCCCCATGGACAGGGGAGGTAATTAGCGGACTACCCCCTGCCAGGGAACACCTGTGACACCAGGCAGCTGCGTGGAGGGCGGCCCCGAACCTCCCCCACACAGTCAACCGTGTTCCGGAATTCTGAGTGTGGGGAGGTTCCGTCTTCTGTCTGCAGCACCCGGGATCTCCTAGGAGCCCTTCGAGTGTCTTCCCCGAGTACCTCCCAGTGCGGGCTGCCGGGGAAAGTCGGGGGTTGGGCTGGAAAAGCAGGTAGCATCTAGTGCCTCCCCCTGGACAGGGGAGGTAATTAGCGGACTTCCCCTTGCGAGGGAACACCTGTGACACAAGGCAGCTGCGTGGAGGGCGGCCCCGAACCTCCCCCACACAGTCAGCCGTGTTCTGGAATTCTGAGTGTGGGGAGGTTCCGTCTTCTGTCTGCAGCACCCGGGATCTCCTAGGAGCCCTTCGAGTGTCTTCCCCGAGTCCATCCCAGTGCGGGCTACCGGGGAAAGGCGGGGGTTGGGCTGGAAAAGCAGGTAGCATCTAGTTCCTCCCCATGGACAGGGGAGGTAATTAGCGGACTACCCCCTGCCAGGGAACACCTGTAACACCAGGCAGTTGCGTGGAGGGCGGCCCCGAACCTCCCCCACACAGTCAGCCGTATTCCGGAATTCTGAGTGTGGGGAGGTTCCGTCTTCTGTCTGCAGCACCCGGGTTCTCCTAGGAGCCCTTCGAGTGTCTTCCCCGAGTCCCTCCCAGTGCGGGCTGCCGGGGAAAGGCGGGGGTTTGGCTGGAAACGCAGGTAGCATCTAGTGCCTCCCCATGGAGAGGGGAGGTAATTAGCGGAATTCCCCTTGCGAGGGAACACCTGTGACACCAGGCAGCTGCGTGGAGGGCGGCCCCGAACCTCCCCCACACAGTCACCCGTGTTCCGGAATTCTGAGTGTGGGGGGGTTCCTTCTTCTGTCTGCAGCACACGGGATCTCCTAGGAGCCCTTCGAGTGTCTTCCCCCAGTCCCTCCCAGTGCGGGCTGCCGGGGAAAGGCGGGGGTTGGGCTGGAAAAGCAGGTAGCATCTAGTGCCTCCCCATGGACAGGGGAGGTAATTAGCGGACTACCCCCTGCCAGGGAACACCTGTGACACCAGGCAGCTGCGTGGAGGGCGGCCCCGAACCTCCCCCACACAGTCAGCCGTGTTCCAGAATTCTGAGTGTGGGGAGGTTCCGTCTTCTATCTGCAGCACCCGGGTTCTCCTAGGAGCCCTTCGAGTGTCTTCCCCGAGTCCCTCCCAGTGCGGGCTGCCGGGGAAAGGCGGGGGTTTGGCTGGAAACGCAGGTAGCATCTAGTGCCTCCCCATGGACAGGGGAGGTAATTAGCGGACTTCCCCTTGCGAGGGAACACCTGTGACACCAGGAAGCTGCGTGGGGGGCGGCCCTAAACCTCCCCCACACAGTCATCCGTGTTCCGGAATTCTGAGTGTGGGGAGGTTCCGTCTTCTGTCTGCAGCACCCGGGTTCTCCTAGGAGCCCTTCGAGTGTGTTCCCCGAGTCCCTCCCTGTGCGGGCGGCCGGGGAAAGGCAGGGGTTGGGCTGGAAACGCAGGTAGCATCTAGTGCCTCCCCATGGACAGGGGAGGTAATTAGCGGACTACCCCCTGCCAGGGAACACCTGTGACACCAGGCAGCTGCGTGGAGGGCGGCCCCGAACCTCCCCCACACAGTCAGCCGTATTCCGGAATTCTGAGTGTGGGGAGGTTCCGTCTTCTGTCTGCAGCACCCGGGTTCTCCTAGGAGCCCTTCGAGTGTCTTCCCCGAGTCCCTCCCAGTGCGGGCTGCCGGGGAAAGGCGGGGGTTTGGCTGGAAATGCAGGTAGCATCTAGTGCCTCCCCATGGACCAGGGAGGTAATTAGCGGACTTCCCCTTGCGAGGGAACACCTGTGACACAAGGCAGCTGCGTGGAGGGCGGCCCCGAACCTCCCCCACACAGTCAGCCGTGTTCCGGAATTCTGAGTGTGGGGAGGTTCCGTCTTCTGTCTGCAGCACCCGGGTTCTCCTAGGAGCCATTCGAGTGTCTTCCCCCAGTCCCTCCCATTGCGGGCTGCCGGGGAAAGGCGGGGGTTGGGCTGGAAAAGCAGGTAGCATCTAGTGCCTCCCCATGGACAAGGGAGATAATTAGCGGACTTCCCCCTGCCAGGGAACACCTGTGACACCAGGCATCTTCGTGGAGGGCGGCCCCAAACCTCCCCCATACAGTCGGCCGTGTTCCGGAATTCTGAGTGTGGGGAGGTACCGTCTTCTGTCTGCAGCACCCGGGATCTCCTAGGAGCCCTTCGAGTGTCTTCCCCGAGTCCCTCTCAGTGCGGGCTGCCGGGGAAAGGCGGGGGTTGGGTTGGAAACGCAGGTAGCATCTAGTGCCTCCTCATGGACAGGGGAGGTAATTAGCGGACATCACCCTGCCAGGGAACACCTGTGACACCAGGCAGCTGCGTGGAGGGCGGCTCTGAACCTCCCCCTCACAGTCACCCGTGTTCCGGATTTCTGAGTGTGGGGGGGTTCCTTCTTCTGTCTGCAGCACACGGGATCTCCTAGGAGCCCTTCGAGTGTCTTCCCCGAGTACCTCCCAGTGCGTGCTGCCGGGGAAAGGCGGGGGTTGGCCTGGAAAAGCAGGTAGCATCTAGTTCCTCCCCATGGACAGGGGAGGTAATTAGCGGACTACCCCCTGCCAGGGAACACCTGTGACACAAGGCAGCTGCGTGGAGGGCGGCCCCGAACCTCCCCCACACAGTCAGCCGTATTCCGGAATTCTGAGTGTGGGGAGGTTCCGTCTTCTGTCTGCAGCACCCGGGTTCTCCTAGGAGCCATTCGAGTGTCTTCCCCGAGTCCCTCCCAGTGCGGGCTGCCGGGGAAAGGCGGGGGTTGGGGTGGAAAAGCAGGTAGCATCTAGTTCCTCCCCATGGACAGGGGAGGTAATTAGCGGACTACCCCCTGCCAGGGAACACCTGTGACACCAGGAAGCTGCGTGGAGGGCGGCCCCGAACCTCCCCCACACAGTCAGCCGTATTCCGGAATTCTGAGTGTGGGGAGGTTCCGTCTTCTGTCTGCAGCACCCGGGTTCTCCTAGGAGCCCTTCGAGTGTCTTCCCCGAGTCCCTCCCAGTGCGGGCTGCCGGGGAAAGGCGGGGGTTTGGCTGGAAACGCAGGTAGCATCTAGTGCCTCCCCATGGACAGGGGAGGTAATTAGCGGACTTCCCCTTGCGAGGGAACACCTGTGACACCAGGAAGCTGCGTGGGGGGCGGCCTTAAACCTCCCCCACACAGTCATCCGTGTTCCGGAATTCTGAGTGTGGGGAGGTTCCGTCTTCTGTCTGCAGCACCCGGGTTCTCCTAGGAGCCCTTCGAGTGTGTTCCCCGCGTCCCTCCCTGTGCGGGCGGCCGGGGAAAGGCGGGGGTTGGGCTGGAAACGCAGGTAGCATCTAGTGCCTCCTCATGGACAGGGGAGGTAATTAGCGGACATCACCCTGCCAGGGAACACCTGTGACACCAGGCAGCTGCGTGGAGGGCGGCCCCGAAACTCCCCCACACAGTCAGCCGTGTTCCAGAATTCTGAGTGTGGGGAGGTTCCGTCTTCTATCTGCAGCACCCGGGTTCTCCTAGGAGCCCTTCGAGTGTCTTCCCCGAGTCCCTCCCAGTGCGGGCTGCCGGGGAAAGGCGGGGGTTTGGCTGGAAACGCAGGTAGCATCTAGTGCCTCCCCATGGACAGGGGAGGTAATTAGCGGACTTCCCCTTGCGAGGGAACACCTGTGACACCAGGAAGCTGCGTGGGGGGCGGCCCTAAACCTCCCCCACACAGTCATCCGTGTTCCGGAATTCTGAGTGTGGGGAGGTTCCGTCTTCTGTCTGCAGCACCCGGGTTCTCCTAGGAGCCCTTCGAGTGTGTTCCCCGAGTCCCTCCCTGTGCGGGCGGCCGGGGAAAGGCAGGGGTTGGGCTGGAAACGCAGGTAGCATCTAGTGCCTCCCCATGGACAGGGGAGGTAATTAGCGGACTACCCCCTGCCAGGGAACACCTGTGACACCAGGCAGCTGCGTGGAGGGCGGCCCCGAACCTCCCCCACACAGTCAGCCGTATTCCGGAATTCTGAGTGTGGGGAGGTTCCGTCTTCTGTCTGCAGCACCCGGGTTGTCCTAGGAGCCCTTCGAGTGTCTTCCCCGAGTCCCTCCCAGTGCGGGCTGCCGGGGAAAGGCGGGGGTTTGGCTGGAAACGCAGGTAGCATCTAGTGCCTCCCCATGGACCAGGGAGGTAATTAGCGGAATTCCCCTTGCGAGGGAACACCTGTGACACAAGGCAGCTGCGTGGAGGGCGGCCCCGAACCTCCCCCACACAGTCAGCCGTGTTCCGGAATTCTGAGTGTGGGGAGGTTCCGTCTTCTGTCTGCAGCACCCGGGTTCTCCTAGGAGCCATTCGAGTGTCTTCCCCCAGTCCCTCCCATTGCGGGCTGCCGGGGAAAGGCGGGGGTTGGGCTGGAAAAGCAGGTAGCATCTAGTGCCTCCCCATGGACAAGGGAGATAATTAGCGGACTTCCCCCTGCCAGGGAACACCTGTGACACCAGGCATCTTCGTGGAGGGCGGCCCCAAACCTCCCCCACACAGTCGGCCGTGTTCCGGAATTCTGAGTGTGGGGAGGTACCGTCTTCTGTCTGCAGCACCCGGGATCTCCTAGGAGCCCTTCGAGTGTCTTCCCCGAGTCCCTCTCAGTGCGGGCTGCCGGGGAAAGGCGGGGGTTGGGTTGGAAACGCAGGTAGCATCTAGTGCCTCCTCATGGACAGGGGAGGTAATTAGCGGACATCACCCTGCCAGGGAACACCTGTGACACCAGGCAGCTGCGTGGAGGGCGGCTCTGAACCTCCCCCTCACAGTCACCCGTGTTCCGGATTTCTGAGTGTGGGGGGGTTCCTTCTTCTGTCTGCAGCACACGGGATCTCCTAGGAGCCCTTCGAGTGTCTTCCCCGAGTACCTCCCAGTGCGTGCTGCCGGGGAAAGGCGGGGGTTGGGCTGGAAAAGCAGGTAGCATCTAGTTCCTCCCCATGGACAGGGGAGGTAATTAGCGGACTACCCCCTGCCAGGGAACACCTGTGACACAAGGCAGCTGCGTGGAGGGCGGCCCCGAACCTCCCCCACACAGTCAGCCGTATTCCGGAATTCTGAGTGTGGGGAGGTTCCGTCTTCTGTCTGCAGCACCCGGGTTCTCCTAGGAGCCCTTCGAGTGTCTTCCCCGAGTCCCTCCCAGTGCGGGCTGCCGGGGAAAGGCGGGGGTTGGGGTGGAAAAGCAGGTAGCATCTAGTTCCTCCCCATGGACAGGGGAGGTAATTAGCGGACTACCCCCTGCCAGGGAACACCTGTGACACCAGGAAGCTGCGTGGAGGACGGCCCCGAACCTCCCCCACACAGTCAGCCGTATTCCGGAATTCTGAGTGTGGGGAGGTTCCGACTTCTGTCTGCAGCACCCGGGTTCTCCTAGGAGCCCTTCGAGTGTCTTCCACGAGTTCCTGCCAGTGCGGGCTGCCGGGGAAAGGCGGGGGTTTGGCTGGAAACGCAGGTAGCCTCTAGTTCCTCCCCATGGACAGGGGAGGTAATTAGCGGACTTCCCCTTGCGAGGGAACACCTGTGACACCAGGAAGCTGCGTGGGGGGCGGCCCTAAACCTCCCCCACACAGTCATCCGTGTTCCGGAATTCTGAGTGTGGGGAGATTCCGTCTTCTGTCTGCAGCACCCGGGTTCTCCTAGGAGCCCTTCGAGTGTGTTCCCCGCGTCCCTCCCTGTGCGGGCGGCCGGGGAAAGGCGGGGGTTGGGCTGGAAACGCAGGTAGCATCTAGTGCCTCCTCATGGACAGGGGAGGTAATTAGCGGACATCACCCTGCCAGGGAACATCTGTGACACCAGGCAGCTGCGTGGAGGGCGGCTCTTAACCTCCCCCTCACAGTCACCCGTGTTCCGGATTTCTGAGTGTGGGGGGGTTCCTTCTTCTGTCTGCAGCACACGGGATCTCCTAGGAGCCCTTCGAGTGTCTTCCCCGAGTCCCTCCCAGTGCGGGCTGCCGGGGAAAGGCGGGGGTTGGGCTGGAAAAGCAGGTAGCATCTAGTTCCTCCCCATGGACAGGGGAGGTATTTAGCGGACTACCCCCTGCCAGGGAACACCTGTGACACCAGGAAGCTGCGTGGAGGGCGGCCCCGAACCTCCCCCACACAGTCAGCCGTATTCCGGAATTCTGAGTGTGGGGAGGTTCCGTCTTCTGTCTGCAGCACCCGGGTTCTCCTAGGAGCCCTTCGAGTGTCTTCCCCGAGTCCCTCCCAGTGCGGGCTGCCGGGGAAAGGCGGGGGTTGGGCTGGAAAAGCAGGTAGCATCTAGTGCCTCCCCCTGGACAGGGGAGGTAATTAGCGGACTTCCCCTTGCGATGGAACCCCTGTGACACCAGGCAGCTGCGTGGAGGGCGGCTCCGAACCTCCCCCACACAGTCATACGTGTTCCGGAATTCTGAGTGTGGGGGGGTTCCTTCTTCTGTCTGCAGCACACGGGATCTCCTAGGAGCCCTTCGAGTGTCTTCCCCCAGTCCCTCCCAGTGCGGGCTGCTGGGGAAAGGCGGGGGTTTGGCTGGAAACGCAGGTAGCATCTAGTGCCTCCCCATGGACAGGGGAGGTAATTAGCGGACTTCCCCTTGCGAGGGAACACCTGTGACACCAGGAAGCTGCGTGGGGGGCGGCCCTAAACCTCCCCCACACAGTCATCCGTGTTCCGGAATTCTGAGTGTGGGGAGGTTCCGTCTTCTGTCTGCAGCACCCGGGTTCTCCTAGGAGGCCTTCGAGTGTGTTCCCCGAGTCCCTCCCTGTGCGGGCGGCCGGGGAAAGGCAGGGGTTGGGCTGGAAACGCAGGTAGCATCTAGTGCCTCCCCATGGACAGGGGAGGTAATTAGCGGACTACCCCCTGCCAGGGAACACCTGTGACACCAGGCAGCTGCGTGGAGGGCGGCCCCGAACCTCCCCCACACAGTCAGCCGTATTCCGGAATTCTGAGTGTGGGGAGGTCCCGTCTTCTGTCTGCAGCACCCGGGTTCTCCTAGGAGCCCTTCGAGTGTCTTCCCCGAGTCCCTCCCAGTGCGGGCTGCCGGGGAAAGGCGGGGGTTTGGCTGGAAACGCAGGTAGCATCTAGTGCCTCCCCATGGACCAGGGAGGTAATTAGCGGACTTCCCCTTGCGAGGGAACACCTGTGACACAAGGAAGCTGCGTGGAGGGCGGCCCCGAACCTCCCCCACACAGTCAGCCGTGTTCCGGAATTCTGAGTGTGGGGAGGTTCCGTCTTCTGTCTGCAGCACCCGGGTTCTCCTAGGAGCCATTCGAGTGTCTTCCCCCAGTCCCTCCCAGTGCGGGCTGCCGGGGAAAGGCGGGGGTTGGGCTGGAAAAGCAGGTAGCATCTAGTGCCTCCCCATGGACAAGGGAGATAATTAGCGGACTTCCCCCTGCCAGGGAACACCTGTGACACCAGGCATCTTCGTGGAGGGCGGCCCCAAACCTCCCCCACACAGTCGGCCGTGTTCCGGAATTCTGAGTGTGGGGAGGTTCCGTCTTCTGTCTGCAGCACCCGGGATCTCCTAGGAGCCCTTCGAGTGTCTTCCCCGAGTCCCTCCCAGTGCGGGCTGCCGGGGAAAGGCGGGGGTTGGGCTGGAAACGCAGGTAGCATCTAGTGCCTCCTCATGGACAGGGGAGGTAATTAGCGGACATCACCCTGCCAGGGAACACCTGTGACACCAGGCATCTGCGTGGAGGGCGGCTCTGAACCTACCCCTCACAGTCACCCGTGTTCCGGATTTCTGAGTGTGGGGAGGTTCCGTCTTCTGTCTGCAGCACCCGGGTTCTCCTAGGAGCCATTCGAGTGTCTTCCCACAGTCCCTCCCAGTGCGGGCTGCCGGGGAATGGCGGGGGTTGGGCTGGAAAAGCAGGTAGCATCTAGTGCCTCCCCATGGACAAGGGAGATAATTAGCGGACTTCCCCCTGCCAGGGAACACCTGTGACACCAGGCAGCTGCGTGGAGGGCGGCCCCGAACCTCCCACACACAGTCACCCGTGTTCCGGAATTCTGAGTGTGGGGAGGTTCCGTCTTCTGTCTGCAGCACCCGGGATCTCCTAGGAGCCCTTCGAGTGTCTTCCCCGAGTCCCTCCCAGTGCGGGCTGCCGGGGAAAGGCGGGGGTTGGGCTGGAAACGCAGGTAGCATCTAGTGCCTCCTCATGGACAGGGGAGGTAATTAGCGGACATCACCCTGCCAGGGAACACCTGTGACACCAGGCAGCTGCGTGGAGGGCGGCTCTGAACCTCCCCCTCACATTCACCCTTGTTCCGGATTTCTGAGTGTGGGGGGGTTCCTTCATCTGTCTGCAGCACACGGGATCTCCTAGGAGCCCTTCGAGTGTCTTCCCCGAGTCCCTCCCAGTGCGGGCTGCCGGGGAAAGTCGGGGGTTGGGCTGGAAAAGCAGGTAGCATCTAGTTCCTCCCCATGGACAGGGGAGGTAATTAGCGGACTACGCCCTGCCAGGGAACACCTGTGACACCAGGCAGCTGCGTCGAGGGCGGCCCCGAACCTCCCCCACACAGTCAGCCGTGTTCCGGAATTCTGAGTGTGGGGAGGTTCCGTCTTCTGTCTGCAGCACCCGGGTTCTCCTAGGAGCCCTTCGAGTGTCTTCCCCGAGTCCCTCCCAGTGCGGGCTGCCGGGGAAAGGCGGGGGTTGGGCTGGAAAAGCAGGTAGCATCTAGTGCCTCCCCCTGGACAGGGGAGGTAATTAGCGGACTTCCCCTTGCGATGGAACCCCTGTGACACCAGGCAGCTGCGTGGAGGGCGGCTCCGAACCTCCCCCACACAGTCATACGTGTTCCGGAATTCTGAGTGTGGGGGGGTTCCTTCTTCTGTCTGCAGCACACGGGATCTCCTAGGAGCCCTTCGAGTGTCTTCCCCCAGTCCCTCCCAGTGCGGGCTGCTGGGGAAAGGCGGGGGTTTGGCTGGAAACGCAGGTAGCATCTAGTGCCTCCCCATGGACAGGGGAGGTAATTAGCGGACTTCCCCTTGCGAGGGAACACCTGTGACACCAGGCAGCTGCGTGGAGGGCGGCCCCGAACCTCCCCCACACAGTCAGCCGTATTCCGGAATTCTGAGTGTGGGGAGGTCCCGTCTTCTGTCTGCAGCACCCGGGTTCTCCTAGGAGCCCTTCGAGTGTCTTCCCCGAGTCCCTCCCAGTGCGGGCTGCCGGGGAAAGGCGGGGGTTTGGCTGGAAACGCAGGTAGCATCTAGTGCCTCCCCATGGACCAGGGAGGTAATTAGCGGACTTCCCCTTGCGAGGGAACACCTGTGACACAAGGAAGCTGCGTGGAGGGCGGCCCCGAACCTCCCCCACACAGTCAGCCGTGTTCCGGAATTCTGAGTGTGGGGAGGTTCCGTCTTCTGTCTGCAGCACCCGGGTTCTCCTAGGAGCCATTCGAGTGTCTTCCCCCAGTCCCTCCCAGTGCGGGCTGCCGGGGAAAGGCGGGGGTTGGGCTGGAAAAGCAGGTAGCATCTAGTGCCTCCCCATGGACAAGGGAGATAATTAGCGGACTTCCCCCTGCCAGGGAACACCTGTGACACCAGGCATCTTCGTGGAGGGCGGCCCCAAACCTCCCCCACACAGTCGGCCGTGTTCCGGAATTCTGAGTGTGGGGAGGTTCCGTCTTCTGTCTGCAGCACCCGGGATCTCCTAGGAGCCCTTCGAGTGTCTTCCCCGAGTCCCTCCCAGTGCGGGCTGCCGGGGAAAGGCGGGGGTTGGGCTGGAAACGCAGGTAGCATCTAGTGCCTCCTCATGGACAGGGGAGGTAATTAGCGGACATCACCCTGCCAGGGAACACCTGTGACACCAGGCAGCTGCGTGGAGGGCGGCTCTGAACCTACCCCTCACAGTCACCCGTGTTCCGGATTTCTGAGTGTGGGGAGGTTCCGTCTTCTGTCTGCAGCACCCGGGTTCTCCTAGGAGCCATTCGAGTGTCTTCCCACAGTCCCTCCCAGTGCGGGCTGCCGGGGAATGGCGGGGGTTGGGCTGGAAAAGCAGGTAGCATCTAGTGCCTCCCCATGGACAAGGGAGATAATTAGCGGACTTCCCCCTGCCAGGGAACACCTGTGACACCAGGCAGCTGCGTGGAGGGCGGCCCCGAACCTCCCACACACAGTCACCCGTGTTCCGGAATTCTGAGTGTGGGGAGGTTCCGTCTTCTGTCTGCAGCACCCGGGATCTCCTAGGAGCCCTTCGAGTGTCTTCCCCGAGTCCCTCCCAGTGCGGGCTGCCGGGGAAAGGCGGGGGTTGGGCTGGAAACGCAGGTAGCATCTAGTGCCTCCTCATGGACAGGGGAGGTAATTAGCGGACATCACCCTGCCAGGGAACACCTGTGACACCAGGCAGCTGCGTGGAGGGCGGCTCTGAACCTCCCCCTCACATTCACCCTTGTTCCGGATTTCTGAGTGTGGGGGGGTTCCTTCTTCTGTCTGCAGCACACGGGATCTCCTAGGAGCCCTTCGAGTGTCTTCCCCGAGTCCCTCCCAGTGCGGGCTGCCGGGGAAAGTCGGGGGTTGGGCTGGAAAAGCAGGTAGCATCTAGTTCCTCCCCATGGACAGGGGAGGTAATTAGCGGACTACGCCCTGCCAGGGAACACCTGTGACACCAGGCAGCTGCGTCGAGGGCGGCCCCGAACCTCCCCCACACAGTCAGCCGTGTTCCGGAATTCTGAGTGTGGGGAGGTTCCGTCTTCTGTCTGCAGCACCCGGGTTCTCCTAGGAGCCCTTCGAGTGTCTTCCCCGAGTCCCTCCCAGTGCGGGCTGCCGGGGAAAGGCGGGGGTTGGGCTGGAAAAGCAGGTAGCATCTAGTGCCTCCCCATGGACAAGGGAGATAATTAGCGGACTTCCCCCTGCCAGGGAACACCTGTGACACCAGGCAGCTGCGTGGAGGGCGGCCCCGAACCTCCCCCACACAGTCACCCGTGTTCCGGAATTCTGAGTGTGGGGAGGTTCCGTCTTCTGTCTGCAGCACCCGGGATCTCCTAGGAGCGCTTCGAGTGTCTTCCCCGAGTCCCTCCCAGTGCGGGCTGCCGGGGAAAGGCGGGGGTTGGGCTAGAAACGCAGGTAGCATCTAGTGCCTCCTCATGGACAGGGGAGGTAATTAGCGGACTTCCCCTTGCGAGGGAACACCTGTGACACCAGGAAGCTGCGTGGGGGGAGGCCCTAAACCTCCCCCACACAGTCATCCGTATTCCGGAATTCTGAGTGTGGGGAGGTTCCGTCTTCTGTCTGCAGCACCCGGGTTCTCCTAGGAGCCCTTCGAGTGTCTTCCCCGAGTCCCTCCCAGTGCGGGCTGCCGGGGAAAGGCGGGGGTTTGGCTGGAAACGCAGGTAGCATCTAGTGCCTCCCCATGGAGAGGGGAGGTAATTAGCGGAATTCCCCTTGCGAGGGAACACCTGTGACACCAGGCAGCTGCGTGGGGGGCGGCCCCGTACCTCCCCCACACAGTCACCCGTGTTCCGGAATTCTGAGTGTGGGGGGGTTCCTTCTTCTGTCTGCAGCACACGGGATCTCCTAGGAGCCCTTCGAGTGTCTTCCCCCAGTCCCTCCCAGTGCGGGCTGCCGGGGAAAGGAGGGGGTTGTGCTGGAAACGCAGGTAGAATCTAGTGCCTCCCCATGGACTGGGGAGGTAATTAGCGGACTACCCCCTGCCAGGGAACACCTGTGACACCAGGCAACTGCGTGGAGGGCGGCCCCGAACCTCCCCCTCACAGTCACCCTTGTTCCGGATTTCTGAGTGTGGGGGGGTTCCTTCTTCTGTCTGCAGCACACGGGATCTCCTAGGAGCCCTTCGAGTGTCTTCCCCGAGTCCCTCCCAGTGCGGGCTGCCGGGGAAAGGCAGGGGTTTGGCTGGAAACGCAGGTAGCATCTAGTTCCTCCCCATGGACAGGGGAGGTAATTAGCGGACTTCCCCTTGCGAGGGAACACCTGTGACACCAGGAAGCTGCGTGTGGGGCGGCCCTAAACCTCCCCCACACAGTCATCCGTGTTCCGGAATTCTGAGTGTGGGGAGGTTCCGTCTTCTGTCTGCAGCACCCGGGTTCTCCTAGGAGCCATTCGAGTGTCTTCCCCGAGTCCCTCCTAGTGCGGGCTGCCGGGGAAAGGCGGGGGTTGGGCTGGAAAAGCAGGTAGCATCTAGTGCCTCCCCATTTACAGGGGAGGTAATTAGCGGACTACCCCCTGCCAGGGAACACCTGTGACACCAGGCAGCTGCGTGGAGGGCGGCCCCGAACCTCCCCCACACAGTCAACCGTGTTCCGGAATTCTGAGTGTGGGGAGGTTCCGTCTTCTGTCTGCAGCACCCGGGTTCTCCTAGGAGCCCTTCGAGTGTCTTCCCCGAGTCCCTCCCAGTGCGGGCTGCCGGGGAAAGGCGGGGGTTTGGCTGGAAACGCAGGTAGCATCTAGTGCCTCCCCATGGAGAGGGGAGGTAATTAGCGGACTTCCCCTTGCGAGGGAACACCTGTGACACCAGGCAGCTGCGTGGGGGGCGGCCCCGTACCTCCCCCACACAGTCACCCGTGTTCCGGAATTCTGAGTGTGGGGGGGTTCCTTCTTCTGTCTGCAGCACACGGGATCTCCTAGGAGCCCTTCGAGTGTCTTCCCCCAGTCCCTCCCAGTGCGGGCTGCCGGGGAAAGGAGGGGGTTGTGCTGGAAACGCAGGTAGAATCTAGTGCCTCCCCATGGACTGGGGAGGTAATTAGCGGACTACCCCCTGCCAGGGAACACCTGTGACACCAGGCAGCTGCGTGGAGGGCGGCCCCGAACCTCCCCCTCACAGTCACCCTTGTTCCGGATTTCTGAGTGTGGGGTGGTTCCTTCTTCTGTCTGCAGCACACGGGATCTCCTAGGAGCCCTTCGAGTGTCTTCCCCGAGTCCCTCCCAGTGCGGGCTGCCGGGGAAAGGCAGGGGTTTGGCTGGAAACGCAGGTAGCATCTAGTTCCTCCCCATGGACAGGGGAGGTAATTAGCGGACTTCCCCTTGCGAGGGAACACCTGTGACACCAGGAAGCTGCGTGGGGGGCGGCCCTAAACCTCCCCCACACAGTCATCCGTGTTCCGGAATTCTGAGTGTGGGGAGATTCCGTCTTCTGTCTGCAGCACCCGGGTTCTCCTAGGAGCCCTTCGAGTGTGTTCCCCGCGTCCCTCCCTGTGCGGGCGGCCGGGGAAAGGCGGGGGTTGGGCTGGAAACGCAGGTAGCATCTAGTGCCTCCTCATGGACAGGGGAGGTAATTAGCGGACATCACCCTGCCAGGGAACATCTGTGACACCAGGCAGCTGCGTGGAGGGCGGCTCTTAACCTCCCCCTCACAGTCACCCGTGTTCCGGATTTCTGAGTGTGGGGGGGTTCCTTCTTCTGTCTGCAGCACACGGGATCTCCTAGGAGCCCTTCGAGTGTCTTCCCCGAGTCCCTCCCAGTGCGGGCTGCCGGGGAAAGGCGGGGGTTGGGCTGGAAAAGCAGGTAGCATCTAGTTCCTCCCCATGGACAGGGGAGGTAATTAGCGGACTACCCCCTGCCAGGGAACACCTGTGACACCAGGAAGCTGCGTGGAGGGCGGCCCCGAACCTCCCCCACACAGTCAGCCGTATTCCGGAATTCTGAGTGTGGGGAGGTTCCGTCTTCTGTCTGCAGCACCCGGGTTCTCCTAGGAGCCCTTCGAGTGTCTTCCCCGAGTCCCTCCCAGTGCGGGCTGCCGGGGAAAGGCGGGGGTTGGGCTGGAAAAGCAGGTAGCATCTAGTGCCTCCCCCTGGACAGGGGAGGTAATTAGCGGACTTCCCCTTGCGATGGAACCCCTGTGACACCAGGCAGCTGCGTGGAGGGCGGCTCCGAACCTCCCCCACACAGTCATACGTGTTCCGGAATTCTGAGTGTGGGGGGGTTCCTTCTTCTGTCTGCAGCACACGGGATCTCCTAGGAGCCCTTCGAGTGTCTTCCCCCAGTCCCTCCCAGTGCGGGCTGCTGGGGAAAGGCGGGGGTTTGGCTGGAAACGCAGGTAGCATCTAGTGCCTCCCCATGGACAGGGGAGGTAATTAGCGGACTTCCCCTTGCGAGGGAACACCTGTGACACCAGGAAGCTGCGTGGGGGGCGGCCCTAAACCTCCCCCACACAGTCATCCGTGTTCCGGAATTCTGAGTGTGGGGAGGTTCCGTCTTCTGTCTGCAGCACCCGGGTTCTCCTAGGAGGCCTTCGAGTGTGTTCCCCGAGTCCCTCCCTGTGCGGGCGGCCGGGGAAAGGCAGGGGTTGGGCTGGAAACGCAGGTAGCATCTAGTGCCTCCCCATGGACAGGGGAGGTAATTAGCGGACTACCCCCTGCCAGGGAACACCTGTGACACCAGGCAGCTGCGTGGAGGGCGGCCCCGAACCTCCCCCACACAGTCAGCCGTATTCCGGAATTCTGAGTGTGGGGAGGTCCCGTCTTCTGTCTGCAGCACCCGGGTTCTCCTAGGAGCCCTTCGAGTGTCTTCCCCGAGTCCCTCCCAGTGCGGGCTGCCGGGGAAAGGCGGGGGTTTGGCTGGAAACGCAGGTAGCATCTAGTGCCTCCCCATGGACCAGGGAGGTAATTAGCGGACTTCCCCTTGCGAGGGAACACCTGTGACACAAGGAAGCTGCGTGGAGGGCGGCCCCGAACCTCCCCCACACAGTCAGCCGTGTTCCGGAATTCTGAGTGTGGGGAGGTTCCGTCTTCTGTCTGCAGCACCCGGGTTCTCCTAGGAGCCATTCGAGTGTCTTCCCCCAGTCCCTCCCAGTGCGGGCTGCCGGGGAAAGGCGGGGGTTGGGCTGGAAAAGCAGGTAGCATCTAGTGCCTCCCCATGGACAAGGGAGATAATTAGCGGACTTCCCCCTGCCAGGGAACACCTGTGACACCAGGCATCTTCGTGGAGGGCGGCCCCAAACCTCCCCCACACAGTCGGCCGTGTTCCGGAATTCTGAGTGTGGGGAGGTTCCGTCTTCTGTCTGCAGCACCCGGGATCTCCTAGGAGCCCTTCGAGTGTCTTCCCCGAGTCCCTCCCAGTGCGGGCTGCCGGGGAAAGGCGGGGGTTGGGCTGGAAACGCAGGTAGCATCTAGTGCCTCCTCATGGACAGGGGAGGTAATTAGCGGACATCACCCTGCCAGGGAACACCTGTGACACCAGGCAGCTGCGTGGAGGGCGGCTCTGAACCTACCCCTCACAGTCACCCGTGTTCCGGATTTCTGAGTGTGGGGAGGTTCCGTCTTCTGTCTGCAGCACCCGGGTTCTCCTAGGAGCCATTCGAGTGTCTTCCCACAGTCCCTCCCAGTGCGGGCTGCCGGGGAATGGCGGGGGTTGGGCTGGAAAAGCAGGTAGCATCTAGTGCCTCCCCATGGACAAGGGAGATAATTAGCGGACTTCCCCCTGCCAGGGAACACCTGTGACACCAGGCAGCTGCGTGGAGGGCGGCCCCGAACCTCCCACACACAGTCACCCGTGTTCCGGAATTCTGAGTGTGGGGAGGTTCCGTCTTCTGTCTGCAGCACCCGGGATCTCCTAGGAGCCCTTCGAGTGTCTTCCCCGAGTCCCTCCCAGTGCGGGCTGCCGGGGAAAGGCGGGGGTTGGGCTGGAAACGCAGGTAGCATCTAGTGCCTCCTCATGGACAGGGGAGGTAATTAGCGGACATCACCCTGCCAGGGAACACCTGTGACACCAGGCAGCTGCGTGGAGGGCGGCTCTGAACCTCCCCCTCACATTCACCCTTGTTCCGGATTTCTGAGTGTGGGGGGGTTCCTTCTTCTGTCTGCAGCACACGGGATCTCCTAGGAGCCCTTCGAGTGTCTTCCCCGAGTCCCTCCCAGTGCGGGCTGCCGGGGAAAGTCGGGGGTTGGGCTGGAAAAGCAGGTAGCATCTAGTTCCTCCCCATGGACAGGGGAGGTAATTAGCGGACTACGCCCTGCCAGGGAACACCTGTGACACCAGGCAGCTGCGTCGAGGGCGGCCCCGAACCTCCCCCACACAGTCAGCCGTGTTCCGGAATTCTGAGTGTGGGGAGGTTCCGTCTTCTGTCTGCAGCACCCGGGTTCTCCTAGGAGCCCTTCGAGTGTCTTCCCCGAGTCCCTCCCAGTGCGGGCTGCCGGGGAAAGGCGGGGGTTGGGCTGGAAAAGCAGGTAGCATCTAGTGCCTCCCCATGGACAAGGGAGATAATTAGCGGACTTCCCCCTGCCAGGGAACACCTGTGACACCAGGCAGCTGCGTGGAGGGCGGCCCCGAACCTCCCCCACACAGTCAGCCGTATTCCGGAATTCTGAGTGTGGGGAGGTCCCGTCTTCTGTCTGCAGCACCCGGGTTCTCCTAGGAGCCCTTCGAGTGTCTTCCCCGAGTCCCTCCCAGTGCGGGCTGCCGGGGAAAGGCGGGGGTTTGGCTGGAAACGCAGGTAGCATCTAGTGCCTCCCCATGGACCAGGGAGGTAATTAGCGGACTTCCCCTTGCGAGGGAACACCTGTGACACAAGGAAGCTGCGTGGAGGGCGGCCCCGAACCTCCCCCACACAGTCAGCCGTGTTCCGGAATTCTGAGTGTGGGGAGGTTCCGTCTTCTGTCTGCAGCACCCGGGTTCTCCTAGGAGCCATTCGAGTGTCTTCCCCCAGTCCCTCCCAGTGCGGGCTGCCGGGGAAAGGCGGGGGTTGGGCTGGAAAAGCAGGTAGCATCTAGTGCCTCCCCATGGACAAGGGAGATAATTAGCGGACTTCCCCCTGCCAGGGAACACCTGTGACACCAGGCATCTTCGTGGAGGGCGGCCCCAAACCTCCCCCACACAGTCGGCCGTGTTCCGGAATTCTGAGTGTGGGGAGGTTCCGTCTTCTGTCTGCAGCACCCGGGATCTCCTAGGAGCCCTTCGAGTGTCTTCCCCGAGTCCCTCCCAGTGCGGGCTGCCGGGGAAAGGCGGGGGTTGGGCTGGAAACGCAGGTAGCATCTAGTGCCTCCTCATGGACAGGGGAGGTAATTAGCGGACATCACCCTGCCAGGGAACACCTGTGACACCAGGCAGCTGCGTGGAGGGCGGCTCTGAACCTACCCCTCACAGTCACCCGTGTTCCGGATTTCTGAGTGTGGGGAGGTTCCGTCTTCTGTCTGCAGCACCCGGGTTCTCCTAGGAGCCATTCGAGTGTCTTCCCACAGTCCCTCCCAGTGCGGGCTGCCGGGGAATGGCGGGGGTTGGGCTGGAAAAGCAGGTAGCATCTAGTGCCTCCCCATGGACAAGGGAGATAATTAGCGGACTTCCCCCTGCCAGGGAACACCTGTGACACCAGGCAGCTGCGTGGAGGGCGGCCCCGAACCTCCCACACACAGTCACCCGTGTTCCGGAATTCTGAGTGTGGGGAGGTTCCGTCTTCTGTCTGCAGCACCCGGGATCTCCTAGGAGCCCTTCGAGTGTCTTCCCCGAGTCCCTCCCAGTGCGGGCTGCCGGGGAAAGGCGGGGGTTGGGCTGGAAACGCAGGTAGCATCTAGTGCCTCCTCATGGACAGGGGAGGTAATTAGCGGACATCACCCTGCCAGGGAACACCTGTGACACCAGGCAGCTGCGTGGAGGGCGGCTCTGAACCTCCCCCTCACATTCACCCTTGTTCCGGATTTCTGAGTGTGGGGGGGTTCCTTCTTCTGTCTGCAGCACACGGGATCTCCTAGGAGCCCTTCGAGTGTCTTCCCCGAGTCCCTCCCAGTGCGGGCTGCCGGGGAAAGTCGGGGGTTGGGCTGGAAAAGCAGGTAGCATCTAGTTCCTCCCCATGGACAGGGGAGGTAATTAGCGGACTACGCCCTGCCAGGGAACACCTGTGACACCAGGCAGCTGCGTCGAGGGCGGCCCCGAACCTCCCCCACACAGTCAGCCGTGTTCCGGAATTCTGAGTGTGGGGAGGTTCCGTCTTCTGTCTGCAGCACCCGGGTTCTCCTAGGAGCCCTTCGAGTGTCTTCCCCGAGTCCCTCCCAGTGCGGGCTGCCGGGGAAAGGCGGGGGTTGGGCTGGAAAAGCAGGTAGCATCTAGTGCCTCCCCATGGACAAGGGAGATAATTAGCGGACTTCCCCCTGCCAGGGAACACCTGTGACACCAGGCAGCTGCGTGGAGGGCGGCCCCGAACCTCCCCCACACAGTCACCCGTGTTCCGGAATTCTGAGTGTGGGGAGGTTCCGTCTTCTGTCTGCAGCACCCGGGATCTCCTAGGAGCGCTTCGAGTGTCTTCCCCGAGTCCCTCCCAGTGCGGGCTGCCGGGGAAAGGCGGGGGTTGGGCTGGAAACGCAGGTAGCATCTAGTGCCTCCTCATGGACAGGGGAGGTAATTAGCGGACTTCCCCTTGCGAGGGAACACCTGTGACACCAGGAAGCTGCGTGGGGGGAGGCCCTAAACCTCCCCCACACAGTCATCCGTATTCCGGAATTCTGAGTGTGGGGAGGTTCCGTCTTCTGTCTGCAGCACCCGGGTTCTCCTAGGAGCCCTTCGAGTGTCTTCCCCGAGTCCCTCCCAGTGCGGGCTGCCGGGGAAAGGCGGGGGTTTGGCTGGAAACGCAGGTAGCATCTAGTGCCTCCCCATGGAGAGGGGAGGTAATTAGCGGAATTCCCCTTGCGAGGGAACACCTGTGACACCAGGCAGCTGCGTGGGGGGCGGCCCCGTACCTCCCCCACACAGTCACCCGTGTTCCGGAATTCTGAGTGTGGGGGGGTTCCTTCTTCTGTCTGCAGCACACGGGATCTCCTAGGAGCCCTTCGAGTGTCTTCCCCCAGTCCCTCCCAGTGCGGGCTGCCGGGGAAAGGAGGGGGTTGTGCTGGAAACGCAGGTAGAATCTAGTGCCTCCCCATGGACTGGGGAGGTAATTAGCGGACTACCCCCTGCCAGGGAACACCTGTGACACCAGGCAACTGCGTGGAGGGCGGCCCCGAACCTCCCCCTCACAGTCACCCTTGTTCCGGATTTCTGAGTGTGGGGGGGTTCCTTCTTCTGTCTGCAGCACACGGGATCTCCTAGGAGCCCTTCGAGTGTCTTCCCCGAGTCCCTCCCAGTGCGGGCTGCCGGGGAAAGGCAGGGGTTTGGCTGGAAACGCAGGTAGCATCTAGTTCCTCCCCATGGACAGGGGAGGTAATTAGCGGACTTCCCCTTGCGAGGGAACACCTGTGACACCAGGAAGCTGCGTGTGGGGCGGCCCTAAACCTCCCCCACACAGTCATCCGTGTTCCGGAATTCTGAGTGTGGGGAGGTTCCGTCTTCTGTCTGCAGCACCCGGGTTCTCCTAGGAGCCATTCGAGTGTCTTCCCCGAGTCCCTCCTAGTGCGGGCTGCCGGGGAAAGGCGGGGGTTGGGCTGGAAAAGCAGGTAGCATCTAGTGCCTCCCCATTTACAGGGGAGGTAATTAGCGGACTACCCCCTGCCAGGGAACACCTGTGACACCAGGCAGCTGCGTGGAGGGCGGCCCCGAACCTCCCCCACACAGTCAACCGTGTTCCGGAATTCTGAGTGTGGGGAGGTTCCGTCTTCTGTCTGCAGCACCCGGGTTCTCCTAGGAGCCCTTCGAGTGTCTTCCCCGAGTCCCTCCCAGTGCGGGCTGCCGGGGAAAGGCGGGGGTTTGGCTGGAAACGCAGGTAGCATCTAGTGCCTCCCCATGGAGAGGGGAGGTAATTAGCGGAATTCCCCTTGCGAGGGAACACCTGTGACACCAGGCAGCTGCGTGGGGGGCGGCCCCGTACCTCCCCCACACAGTCACCCGTGTTCCGGAATTCTGAGTGTGGGGGGGTTCCTTCTTCTGTCTGCAGCACACGGGATCTCCTAGGAGCCCTTCGAGTGTCTTCCCCCAGTCCCTCCCAGTGCGGGCTGCCGGGGAAAGGAGGGGGTTGTGCTGGAAACGCAGGTAGAATCTAGTGCCTCCCCATGGACTGGGGAGGTAATTAGCGGACTACCCCCTGCCAGGGAACACCTGTGACACCAGGCAGCTGCGTGGAGGGCGGCCCCGAACCTCCCCCTCACAGTCACCCTTGTTCCGGATTTCTGAGTGTGGGGTGGTTCCTTCTTCTGTCTGCAGCACACGGGATCTCCTAGGAGCCCTTCGAGTGTCTTCCCCGAGTCCCTCCCAGTGCGGGCTGCCGGGGAAAGGCAGGGGTTTGGCTGGAAACGCAGGTAGCATCTAGTTCCTCCCCATGGACAGGGGAGGTAATTAGCGGACTTCCCCTTGCGAGGGAACACCTGTGACACCAGGAAGCTGCGTGTGGGGCGGCCCTAAACCTCCCCCACACAGTCACCCGTGTTCCGGAATTCTGAGTGTGGGGAGGTTCCGTCTTCTGTCTGCAGCACCCGGGATCTCCTAGGAGCCCTTCGAGTGTCTTCCCCGAGTCCCTCCCAGTGCGGGCTGCCGGGGAAAGGCGGGGGTTGGGCTGGAAACGCAGGTAGCATCTAGTGCCTCCTCATGGACAGGGGAGGTAATTAGCGGACATCACCCTGGAAGGGAACACCTGTGACACCAGGCAGCTGCGTGGAGGGCGGCTCTGAACCTCCCCCTCACAGTCACCCGTGTTCCGGATTTCTGAGTGTGGGGGGGTTCCTTCTTCTGTCTGCAGCACACGGGATCTCCTAGGAGCCCTTCGAGTGTCTTCCCCGAGTCCCTCCCAGTGCGGGCTGCCGGGGAAAGGCGGGGGTTGGGCTGGAAAAGCAGGTAGCATCTAGTTACTCCCCATGGACGGGGGAGGTAATTAGCGGACTACGCCCTGCCAGGGAACACCTGTGACACCAGGCAGCTGCGTGGAGGGCGGCCCCGAACCTCCCCCACACAGTCAGCCGTATTCCGGAATTCTGAGTGTGGGGAGGTTCCGTCTTCTGTCTGCAGCACCCGGGTTCTCCTAGGAGCCCTTCGAGTGTCTTCCCCGAGTCCCTCCCAGTGCGGGCTGCCGGGGAAAGGCGGGGGTTGGGCTGGAAAAGCAGGTAGCATCTAGTGCCTCCCCATGGACAAGGGAGATAATTAGCGGACTTCCCCCTGCCAGGGAACACCTGTGACACCAGGCAGCTGCGTGGAGGGCGGCCCCGAACCTCCCCCACACAGTCACCCGTGTTCCGGAATTCTGAGTGTGGGGAGGTTCCGTCTTCTGTCTGCAGCACCCGGGATCTCCTAGGAGCGCTTCGAGTGTCTTCCCCGAGTCCCTCCCAGTGCGGGCTGCCGGGGAAAGGCGGGGGTTGGGCTGGAAACGCAGGTAGCATCTAGTGCCTCCTCATGGACAGGGGAGGTAATTAGCGGACTTCCCCTTGCGAGGGAACACCTGTGACACCAGGAAGCTTCGTGGGGGGAGGCCCTAAACCTCCCCCACACAGTCATCCGTATTCCGGAATTCTGAGTGTCGGGAGGTTCCGTCTTCTGTCTGCAGCACCCGGGTTCTCCTAGGAGCCCTTCGAGTGTCTTCCCCGAGTCCCTCCCAGTGCGGGCTGCCGGGGAAAGGCGGGGGTTTGGCTGGAAACGCAGGTAGCATCTAGTGCCTCCCCATGGAGAGGGGAGGTAATTAGCGGAATTCCCCTTGCGAGGGAACACCTGTGACACCAGGCAGCTGCGTGGGGGGCGGCCCCGTACCTCCCCCACACAGTCACCCGTGTTCCGGAATTCTGAGTGTGGGGGGGTTCCTTCTTCTGTCTGCAGCACACGGGATCTCCTAGGAGCCCTTCGAGTGTCTTCCCCCAGTCCCTCCCAGTGCGGGCTGCCGGGGAAAGGAGGGGGTTGTGCTGGAAACGCTGGTAGAATCTAGTGCCTCCCCATGGACTGGGGAGGTAATTAGCGGACTACCCCCTGCCAGGGAACACCTGTGACACCAGGCAGCTGCGTGGAGGGCGGCCCCGAACCTCCCCCTCACAGTCACCCTTGTTCCGGATTTCTGAGTGTGGGGGGGTTCCTTCTTCTGTCTGCAGCACACGGGATCTCCTAGGAGCCCTTCGAGTGTCTTCCCCGAGTCCCTCCCAGTGCGGGCTGCCGGGGAAAGGCAGGGGTTTGGCTGGAAACGCAGGTAGCATCTAGTTCCTCCCCATGGACAGGGGAGGTAATTAGCGGACTTCCCCTTGCGAGGGAACACCTGTGACACCAGGAAGCTGCGTGTGGGGCGGCCCTAAACCTCCCCCACACAGTCACCCGTGTTCCGGAATTCTGAGTGTGGGGAGGTTCCGTCTTCTGTCTGCAGCACCCGGGATCTCCTAGGAGCCCTTCGAGTGTCTTCCCCGAGTCCCTCCCAGTGCGGGCTGCCGGGGAAAGGCGGGGGTTGGGCTGGAAACGCAGGTAGCATCTAGTGCCTCCTCATGGACAGGGGAGGTAATTAGCGGACATCACCCTGGAAGGGAACACCTGTGACACCAGGCAGCTGTGTGGAGGGCGGCTCTGAACCTCCCCCTCACAGTCACCCGTGTTCCGGATTTCTGAGTGTGGGGGGGTTCCTTCTTCTGTCTGCAGCACACGGGATCTCCTAGGAGCCCTTCGAGTGTCTTCCCCGAGTCCCTCCCAGTGCGGGCTGCCGGGGAAAGGCGGGGGTTGGGCTGGAAAAGCAGGTAGCATCTAGTTCCTCCCCATGGACGGGGGAGGTAATTAGCGAACTACGCCCTGCCAGGGAACACCTGTGACACCAGGCAGCTGCGTGGAGGGCGGCCCCGAACCTCCCCCACACAGTCAGCCGTATTCCGGAATTCTGAGTGTGGGGAGGTTCCGTCTTCTGTCTGCAGCACCCGGGTTCTCCTAGGAGCCCTTCGAGTGTCTTCCCCGAGTCCCTCCCAGTGCGGGCTGCCGGGGAAAGGCGGGGGTTGGGCTGGAAACGCAGGTAGCATCTAGTGCCTCCTCATGGACAGGGGAGGTAATTAGCAGACATCACCCTGCCAGGGAACACCTGTGACACCAGGCAGCTGCGTGGAGGGTGGCTCTGAACCTCCCCCTCACAGTCACCCGTGTTCCGGATTTCTGAGTGTGGGGGGGTTCCTTCTTCTGTCTGCAGCACACGGGATCTCCTAGGAGCCCTTCGAGTGTCTTCCCCGAGTCCCTCCCAGTGCGGGCTGCCGGGGAAAGGCGGGGGTTGGGCTGGAAAAGCAGGTAGCATCTAGTGCCTCCCCATGGACAAGGGAGATAATTACCGGACTTCCCCCTGCCAGGGAACACCTGTGACACCAGGCAGCTGCGTGGAGGGCGGCCCCGAACCTCCCCCACACAGTCACCCGTGTTCCGGAATTCTGAGTGTGGGGAGGTTCCGTCTTCTGTCTGCAGCACCCGGGATCTCCTAGGAGCCCTTCGAGTGTCTTCCCCGAGTCCCTCCCAGTGCGGGCTGCCGGGGAAAGGCGGGGGTTGGGCTGGAAAAGCAGGTAGCATCTAGTGCCTCCCCCTGGACAGGGGAGGTAATTAGCGGACATCCCCCTGCCAGGGAACACCTGTGACACAAGGCAGCTGCGTGTAGGGCGGCCCCGAACCTCCCCCACACAGTCACCCGTGTTCCGGAATTCTGAGTGTGGGGAGGTTCCGTCTTCTGTCTGCAGCACCCGGGATCTCCTAGGAGCCCTTCGAGTGTCTTCCCCGAGTCCCTCCCAGTGCGGGCTGCCGGGGAAAGGCGGGGGTTGGGCTGGAAACGCAGGTAGCATCTAGTGCCTCCTCATGGACAGGGGAGGTAATTAGCGGACATCACCCTGCCAGGGAACACCTGTGACACCAGGCAGCTGCGTGGAGGGCGGCTCTGAACCTCCCCCTCACAGTCACCCTTGTTCCGGATTTCTGAGTGTGGGGGGGTTCCTTCTTCTGTCTGCAGCACACGGGATCTCCTAGGAGCCCTTCGAGTGTCTTCCCCGAGTCCCTCACAGTGCGGGCTGCTGGGGAAAGGCGGGGGTTTGGCTGGAAACGCAGGTAGCATCTAGTTCCTCCCCATGGACAGGGGAGGTAATTAGCGGACTTCCCCTTGCGAGGGAACACCTGTGACACCAGGAAGCTGCGTGGGGGGCGGCCCTAAACCTCCCCCACACAGTCATCCGTATTCCGGAATTCTGAGTGTGGGGAGGTTCCGTCTTCTGTCTGCAGCACCCGGGTTCTCCTAGGAGCCCTTCGAGTGTCTTCCCCGAGTCCCTCCCAGTGCGGGCTGCCGGGGAAAGGCGGGGGTTTGGCTGGAAACGCAGGTAGCATCTAGTGCCTCCCCATGGAGAGGGGAGGTAATTAGCGGAATTCCCCTTGCGAGGGAACACCTGTGACACCAGGCAGCTGCGTGGAGGGCGGCCCCGAACCTCCCCCACACAGTCACCCGTGTTCCGGAATCCTGAGTGTGGGGGGGTTGCTTCTTCTGTCTGCAGCACACGGGATCTCCTAGGAGCCCTTCGAGTGTCTTCCCCCAGTCCCTCCCAGTGCGGGCTGCCGGGGAAAGGAGGGGGTTGTGCTGGAAACGCAGGTAGAATCTAGTGCCTCCCCATGGACTGGGGAGGTAATTAGCGGACTACCCCCTGCCAGGGAACACCTGTGACACCAGGCAGCTGCGTGGAGGGCGGCCCCGAACCTCCCCCTCACAGTCACCCTTGTTCCGGATTTCTGAGTGTGGGGGGGTTCCTTCTTCTGTCTGCAGCACACGGGATCTCCTAGGAGCCCTTCGAGTGTCTTCCCCGAGTCCCTCCCAGTGCGGGCTGCCGGGGAAAGGCAGGGGTTTGGCTGGAAACGCAGGTAGCATCTAGTTCCTCCCCATGGACAGGGGAGGTAATTAGCGGACTTCCCCTTGCGAGGGAACACCTGTGACACCAGGAAGCTGCGTGTGGGGCGGCCCTAAACCTCCCCCACACAGTCAACCGTGTTCCGGAATTCTGAGTGTGGGGAGGTTCCGTCTTCTGTCTGCAGCACCCGGGTTCTCCTAGGAGCCCTTCGAGTGTCTTCCCCGAGTCCCTCCTAGTGCGGGCTGCCGGGGAAAGGCGGGGGTTTGGCTGGAAACGCAGGTAGCATCTAGTGCCTCCCCATGGACCAGGGAGGTAATTAGCGGACTTCCCCTTGCGCGGGAACACCTCTGACACAAGGCAGCTGCGTGGAGGGCGGCCCCGAACCTCCCCCACACAGTCAGCCGTGTTCCGGAATTCTGAGTGTGGGGAGGTTCCGTCTTCTGTCTGCAGCACCCGGGTTCTCCTAGGAGCCATTCGAGTGTCTTCCCACAGTCCCTCCCAGTGCGGGCTGCCGGGGAAAGGCGGGGGTTGGGCTGGAAAAGCAGGTAGCATCTAGTGCCTCCCCATGGACAAGGGAGATAATTAGCGGACTTCCCCCTGCCAGGGAACACCTGTGACACCAGGCAGCTGCGTGGAGGGCGGCCCCGTACCTCCCCCACACAGTCACCCGTGTTCCGGAATTCTGAGTGTGGGGAGGTTCCGTCTTCTGTCTGCAGCACCCGGGATCTCCTAGGAGCCCTTCGAGTGTCTTCCCCGAGTCCCTCCCAGTGCGGGCTGCCGGGGAAAGGCGGGGGTTGGGCTGGAAACGCAGGTAGCATCTAGTGCCTCCTCATGGACAGGGGAGGTAATTAGCGGACATCACCCTGCCAGGGAACACCTGTGACACCAGGCAGCTGCGTGGAGGGCGGCTCTGAACCTCCCCCTCACAGTCACCCGTGTTCCGGATTTCTGAGTGTGGGGGGGTTCCTTCTTCTGTCTGCAGCACACGGGATCTCCTAGTAGCCCTTCGAGTGTCTTCCCCGAGTCCCTCCCAGTGCGGGCTGCCGGGGAAAGGCGGGGGTTGGGCTGGAAAAGCAGGTAGCATCTAGTTCCTCCCCATGGACAGGGGAGGTAATTAGCGGACTACGCCCTGCCAGGGAACACCTGTGACACCAGGCAGCTGCGTGGAGGGCGGCCCCGAACCTCCCCCACACAGTCAGCCGTGTTCCGGAATTCTGAGTGTGGGGAGGTTCCGTCTTCTGTCTGCAGCACCCGGGTTCTCCTAGGAGCCATTCGAGTGTCTTCCCCGAGTCCCTCAAAGTGCGGGCTGCCGGGGAAAGGCGGGGGTTGGGCTGGAAAAGCAGGTAGCATCTAGTGCCTCCCCATGGACAAGGGAGATAATTAGCGGACTTCCCCCTGCCAGGGAACACCTGTGACACCAGGCAGCTGCGTGGAGGGCGGCCCCGAATCTCCCCCACACAGTCACCCGTGTTCCGGAATTCTGAGTGTGGGGAGGTTCCGTCTTCTGTCTGCAGCACCCGGGATCTCCTAGGAGCCCTTCGAGTGTCTTCCCCGAGTCCCTCTCAGTGCGGGCTGCCGGGGAAAGGCGGGGGTTGGGCTGGAAACGCAGGTAGCAACTAGTGCCTCCTCATGGACAGGGGAGGTAATTAGCGGACATCACCCTGGCAGGGAACACCTGTGACACCAGGCAGCTGCGTGGAGGGCGGCTCTGAACCTCCCCCTCACAGTCACCCGTCTTCCGGATTTCTGAGTGTGGGGGGGTTCCTTCTTCTGTCTGCAGCACACGGGATCTCCTAGGAGCCCTTCGAGTGTCTTCCCCAAGTCCCTCCCAGTGCGGGCTGCCGGGGAAGGCGGGGGTTGGGCTGGAAACGCAGGTAGCATCTAGTTCCTCCCCATGGACAGGGGAGGTAATTAGCGGATTACGCCCTGCCAGGGAACACCTGTGACACCAGGCAGCTGCGTGGAGGGCGGCCCCGAACCTCCGCCACACAGTCAGCCGTATTCCGGAATTCTGAGTGTGGGGAGGTTCCGTCTTCTGTCTGCAGCACCCGGGTTCTCCTAGGAGCCCTTCGAGTGTCTTCCCCGAGTCCCTCCCAGTGCGGGCTGCCGGGGAAAGGCGGGGGTTTGGCTGGAAACGCAGGTAGCATCTAGTGCCTCCCCATGGAGAGGGGAGGTAATTAGCGGAATTCCCCTTGCGAGGGAACACCTGTGACACCAGGCAGCTGCGTGGAGGGCGGCCCCGAACCTCCCCCACACAGTCACCCGTGTTCCGGAATTCTGAGTGTGGGGGGTTCCTTCTTCTGTCTGCAGCACACGGGATCTCCTAGGAGCCCTTCGAGTGTCTTCCCCGAGTCCCTCTCAGTGCGGGCTGCCGGGGAAATGCGGGGGTTGGGCTGGAAAAGCAGGTAGCATCTAGTGCCTCCCCCTGGACATGGGAGGTAATTAGCGGACTTCCCCTTGCGAGGGAACCCCTGTGACACCAGGCAGCTGCGTGGAGAGCGTCTCCGAACCTCCCCCACACAGTCAGCCGTGTTCCGGAATTCTGAGTGTGGGGAGGATCCGTCTTCTGTCTGCAGCACCCGGGTTCTCCTAGGAGCCCTTCGAGTGTCTTCCCCCAGTCCCTCCCAGTGCGGGCTGCCGGGGAAAGGCGGGGGTTGGGCTGGAAAAGCAGGTAGCATCTAGTGCCTCCCCATGGACAAGGGAGATAATTAGCGGACTTCCCCCTGCCAGGGAACACCTGTGACACCAGGCATCTTCGTGGAGTGCGGCCCCAAACCTCCCCCACACAGTCGGCCGTGTTCCGGAATTCTGAGTGTGGGGAGGTTCCGTCTTCTGTCTGCAGCACCCGGGATCTCCTAGGAGCCCTTCGAGTGTCTTCCCCGAGTCCCTCCCAGTGCGGGCTACCGGGGAAAGGCGGGGGTTGGGCTGGAAAAGCAGGTAGCATCTAGTGCCTCCCCCTGGACAGGGGAGATAATTAGCGGACTTCCCCCTGCCAGGGAACACCTGTGACACCAGGCATCTTCGTGGAGGGCGGCCCCAAACCTCCCCCACACAGTCGGCCGTGTTCCGGAATTCTGAGTGTGGGGAGGTTCCGTCTTCTGTCTGCAGCACCCGGGATCTCCTAGGAGCCCTTCGAGTGTCTTCCCCGAGTCCCTCCCAGTGTGGGCTACCGGGGAAAGGCGGGGGTTGGGCTGGAAAAGCAGGTAGCATCTAGTGCCTCCCCCTGGACAGGGGAGATAATTAGCGGACTTCCCCCTGCCAGGGAACACCTGTGACACCAGGCATCTTCGTGGAGGGCGGCCCCAAACCTCCCCCACACAGTCGGCCGTGTTCCGGAATTCTGAGTGTGGGGAGGTTCCGTCTTCTGTCTGCAGCACCCGGGATCTCCTAGGAGCCCTTCGAGTGTCTTCCCCGAGTCCCTCCCAGTGCGGGCTACCGGGGAAAGGCGGGGGTTGGGCTGGAAAAGCAGGTAGCATCTAGTGCCTCCCCCTGGACAGGGGAGATATTTAGCGGACTTCCCCCTGCCAGGGAACACCTGTGACACCAGGCATCTTCGTGGAGGGCGGCCCCAAACCTCCCCCACACACTCGGCCGTGTTCCGGAATTCTGAGTGTGGGGAGGTTCCGTCTTCTGTCTGCAGCACCCGGGATCTCCTAGGAGCCCTTCGAGTGCCTTCCCCGAGTCCCTCTCTGTGCGGGCTGCCGGGGAAAGGCGGGGGTTGGGCTGGAAACGCAGGTAGCATCTAGTGCCTCCCCCTGGACAGGGGAGGTAATTAACGGACTTCCCCTTGCGAGGGAACACCTGTGACACCAGGAAGCTGCGTGGAGGGCGGCCCTAAACTTCCCCACACAGTCACCCTTGTTCCGGAATTCTGAGTGTGGGGAGGTTCCGTCTTCTGTCTGCAGCACCCGGGTTCTCCTAGGAGCACTTCGAGTGTCTTCCCCCAGTCCCTCCCAGTGCGGGCTGCCGGGGAAAGGTGGGGGTTGGGCTGGAAAAGCATGTAGCATCTAGTGCCTCCCCCTGGACAGGGGAGGTAATTAGTGGACATCACCCTGCCAGGGAACACCTGTGACACCAGGCAGCTGCGTGGAGGGCGGCTCTGAACCTCCCCCTCACAGTCACCCTTGTTCCGGATTTCTGAGTGTGGAGGGGTTCCTTCTTCTGTCTGCAGCACACGGGATCTCCTGGGAGCCCTTCGAGTGTCTTCCCCGAGTCCCTCCCAGTGCGGGCTGCTGGGGAAAGGCGGGGGTTTGGCTGGAAACGCAGGTAGCATCTAGTTCCTCCCCATGGACAGGGGAGGTAATTAGCGGACTTCCCCTTGCGAGGGAACACCTGTGACACCAGGAAGCTGCGTGGGGGCGGCCCTAAACCTCCCCCACACAGTCATCCGTATTCCGGAATTCTGAGTGTGGGGAGGTTCCGTCTTCTGTCTGCAGCACCCGGGTTCTCCTAGGAGCCCTTCGAGTGTCTTCCCCGAGTCCCTCCCATTACGGGCTGCCGGGGAAAGGCGGGGGTTTGGCTGGAAACGCAGGTAGCATCTAGTGCCTCCCCATGGAGAGGGGAGGTAATTAGCGGAATTCCCCTTGCGAGGGAACACCTATGACACCAGGCAGCTGCGTGGAGGGCGGCCCCGAACCTCCCCCTCACAGTCACCCTTGTTCCGGATTTCTGAGTGTGGGGGGGTTCCTTCTTCTGTCTGCAGCACACGGGATCTCCTAGGAGCCCTTCGAGTGTCTTCCCCGAGTCCCTCCCAGTGCGGGCTGCCGGGGAAATGCAGGGGTTTGGCTGGAAACGCAGGTAGCATCTAGTTCCTCCCCATGGACAGGGGAGGTAATTAGCGGACTTCCCCTTGCGAGGGAACACCTGTGACACCAGGAAGCTGCGTGTGGGGCGGCCCTAAACCTCCCCCACACAGTCATCCGTGTTCCGGAATTCTGAGTGTGGGGAGGTTCCGTCTTCTGTCTGCAGCACCCGGGTTCTCCTAGGAGCCCTTCGAGTGTCTTCCCCGAGTCCCTCCTTGTGCGGGCTGCCGGGGAAAGGCGGGGGTTTGGCTGGAAACGCAGGTAGCATCTAGTGCCTCCCCATGGACCAGGGAGGTAATTAGCGCACTTCCCCTTGCGAGGGAACACCTGTGACACAAGGCAGCTGCGTGGAGGGCGGCCCCGAACCTCCCCCACACAGTCAGCCGTGTTCCGGAATTCTGAGTGTGGGGAGGTTCCGTCTTCTGTCTGCAGCACCCGGGTTCTCCTAGGAGCCATTCGAGTGTCTTCCCCGAGTCCCTCCCAGTGCGGGCTGCCGGGGAAAGGCGGGGGTTGGGCTGGAAACGCAGGTAGCATCTAGTGCCTCCTCATGGACAGGGGAGGTAATTAGCGGACATCACCCTGGCAGGGAACACCTGTGACACCAGGCAGCTGCGTGGAGGGCGGCTCTGAACCTCCCCCTCACAGTCACCCGTGTTCCGGATTTCTGAGTGTGGGGGGGTTCCTTCTTCTGTCTGCAGCACACGGGATCTCCTAGGAGCCCTTCGAGTGTCTTCCCCGAGTCCCTCCCAGTGCGGGCTGCCGGGGAAAGGCGGGGGTTGGGCTGGAAAAGCAGGTAGCATCTAGTGCCTCCCCATGGACAAGGGAGATAATTAGCGGAATTCCCCCTGCCAGGGAACACCTGTGACACCAGGCAGCTGCGTGGAGGGCGGCCGCGAACCTCCCCCACACAGTCACCCGTGTTCCGGAATTCTGAGTGTGGGGAGGTTCCGTCTTCTGTCTGCAGCACCCGGGATCTCCTAGGAGCCCTTCGAGTGTCTTCCCCGAGTCCCTCCCAGTGCGGGCTGCCGGGGAAAGGCGGGGGTTGGGCTGGAAAAGCAGGTAGCATCTAGTGCCTCCCCCTGGACAGGGGAGGTAATTAGCGGACATCCCCCTGCCAGGGAACACCTGTGACACCAGGCAGCTGCGTGGAGGGCGGCCACGAACCTCCCCCACACAGTCACCCGTGTTCCGGAATTCTGAGTGTGGGGAGGTTCCGTCTTCTGTCTGCAGCACACGGGATCTCCTAGGAGCCCTTCGAGTGTCTTCCCCGAGTCCCTCCCAGTGCGGGCTGCCGGGGAAAGGCGGGGGTTGGGCTGGAAAAGCAGGTAGCATCTAGTTCCTCCCCATGGACAGGGGAGGTAATTAGCGGACTACGCCCTGCCAGGGAACACCTGTGACACCAGGCAGCTGCGTGGAGGGCGGCCCCGAACCTCCCCCACACAGTCAGCCGTGTTCCGGAATTCTGAGTGTGGGGAGGTTCCGTCTTCTGTCTGCAGCACCCGGGTTCTCCTAGGAGCCATTCGAGTGTCTTCCCCCAGTCCCTCCTAGTGCGGGCTGCCGGGGAAAGGCGGGGGTTGGGCTAGAAAAGCAGGTAGCATCTAGTGCCTCCCCATGGACAAGGGAGATAATTAGCGGACTTCCCCCTGCCTGGGAACACCTGTGACACCAGGCAGCTGCGTGGAGGGCGGCCCCGAACCTCCCCCACACAGTCACCCGTGTTCCGGAATTCTGAGTGTGGGGAGGTTCCGTCTTCTGTCTGCAGCACCCGGGATCTCCTAGGAGCCATTCGAGTGTCTTCCCCGAGTCCCTCCCAGTGCGGGCTGCCGGGGAAAGGCGGGGGTTTGGCTGGAAACGCAGGTAGCATCTAGTGCCTCCTCATGGACAGGGGAGGTAATTAGCGGACATTACCCTGCCAGGGAACACCTGTGACACCAGGCAGCTGCGTGGAGGGCGGCTCTGAACCTCCCCCTCACAGTCACACGTGTTCCGGATTTCTGAGTGTGGGGGGGTTCCTTCTTCTGTCTGCAGCACACGGGATCTCCTAGGAGCCCTTCGAGTGTCTTCCCCGAGTCCCTCCCAGTGCGGGCTGCCGGGGAAAGGCGGGGGTTGGGCTGGAAACGCAGGTAGCATCTAGTTCCTCCCCATGGACAGGGGAGGTAATTAGCGGACTACGCCCTGCCAGGGAACACCTGTGACACCAGGCAGCTGCGTGGAGGGCGGCCCCGAACCTCCCCCACACAGTCAGCCGTATTCCGGAATTCTGAGTGTGGGGAGGTTCCGTCTTCTGTCTGCAGCACCCGGGTTCTCCTAGGAGCCCTTCGAGTGTCTTCCCCGAGTCCCTCCCAGTGCGGGCTGCCGGGGAAAGGTGGGGGTTGGGCTGGAAAAGCAGGTAGCATCTAGGTCCTCCCCCTGGACAGGGGAGGTAATTAGTGGACATCACCCTGCCAGGGAACACCTGTGACACCAGGCAGCTGCGTGGAGGGCGGCTCTGAACCTCCCCCTCACAGTCACCCTTGTTCCGGATTTCTGAGTGTGGGGGGGTTCCTTCTTCTGTCTGCAGCACACGGGATCTCCTAGGAGCCCTTCGAGTGTCTTCCCCGAGTCCCTCACAGTGCGGGCTGCTGGGGAAAGGCGGGGGTTTGGCTGGAAACGCAGGTAGCATCTAGTTCCTCCACATGGACAGGGGAGGTAATTAGCGGACTTCCCCTTGCGAGGGAACACCTGTGACACCAGGAAGCTGCGTGGGGGGCGGCCCTAAACCTCCCCCACACAGTCATCCGTATTCCGGAATTCTGAGTGTGGGGAGGTTCCGTCTTCTGTCTGCAGCACCCGGGTTCTCCTAGGGGCCCTTCGAGTTTCTTCCCTGAGTCCCTCCCAGTGCGGGCTGCCGGGGAAAGGCGGGGGTTTGGCTGGAAACGCAGGTAGCATCTAGTGCCACCCCATGGAGAGGGGAGGTAATTAGCGGACTTCCCCTTGCGAGGGAACACCTGTGACACCAGGCAGCTGTGTGGAGGGGGGCCCCGAACCTCCCCCACACAGTCACCCGTGTTCCGGAATTCTGAGTGTGGGGGGGTTGCTTCTTCTGTCTGCAGCACACGGGATCTCCTAGGAGCCCTTCGAGTTTCTTCCCCCAGTCCCTCCCAGTGCGGGCTGCCGGGGAAAGGAGGGGGTTGTGCTGGAAACGCAGGTAGAATCTAGTGCCTCCCCATGGACTGGGGAGGTAATTAGCGGACTACCCCCTGCCAGGGAACACCTGTGACACCAGGCAGCTGCGTGGAGGGCGGCCCCGAACCTCCCCCTCACAGTCACCCTTGTTCCGGATTTCTGAGTGTGGTGGGGTTCCTTCTTCTGTCTGCAGCACACGGGATCTCCTGGGAGCCATTCGAGTGTCTTCCCCGAGTCCCTCCCAGTGCGGGCTGCTGGGGAAAGGCGGGGGTTTGGCTGGAAACGCAGGTAGCATCTAGTTCCTCCCCATGGACAGGGGAGGTAATTAGCGGACTTCCCCTTGCGAGGGAACACCTGTGACACCAGGAAGCTGCGTGGGGGCGGCCCTAAACCTCCCCCTCACAGTCACCCTTGTTCCGGATTTCTGAGTGTGGGGGGGTTCCTTCTTCTGTCTGCAGCACACGGGATCTCCTGGGAGCCCTTCGAGTGTCTTCCCCGAGTCCCTCCCAGTGCGGGCTGCTGGGGAAAGGCGGGGGTTTGGCTGGAAACGCAGGTAGCATCTAGTGCCACCCCATGGAGAGGGGAGGTAATTAGCGGACTTCCCCTTGCGAGGGAACACCTGTGACACCAGGCAGCTGTGTGGAGGGCGGCCCCGAACCTCCCCCTCACAGTCACCCTTGTTCCGGATTTCTGAGTGTGGGGGGGTTCCTTCTTCTGTCTGCAGCACACGGGATCTCCTAGGAGCCCTTCGAGTGTCTTCCCCGAGTCCCTCCCAGTGCGGGCTGCCGGGGAAATGCAGGGGTTTGGCTGGAAACGCAGGTAGCATCTAGTTCCTCCCCATGGACAGGGGAGGTAATTAGCGGACTTCCCCTTGCGAGGGAACACCTGTGACACCAGGAAGCTGCGTGTGGGGCGGCCCTAAACCTCCCCCACACAGTCATCCGTGTTCCGGAATTCTGAGTGTGGGGAGGTTCCGTCTTCTGTCTGCAGCACCCGGGTTCTCCTAGGAGCCCTTCGAGTGTCTTCCCCGAGTCCCTCCTTGTGCGGGCTGCCGGGGAAAGGCGGGGGTTTGGCTGGAAACGCAGGTAGCATCTAGTGCCTCCCCATGGACCAGGGAGGTAATTAGCGCACTTCCCCTTGCGAGGGAACACCTGTGACACAAGGCAGCTGCGTGGAGGGCGGCCCCGAAACTCCCCCACACAGTCAGCCGTGTTCCGGAATTCTGAGTGTGGGGAGGTTCCGTCTTCTGTCTGCAGCACCCGGGTTCTCCTAGGAGCCATTCGAGTGTCTTCCCCGAGTCCCTCCCAGTGCGGGCTGCCGGGGAAAGGCGGGGGTTGGGCTGGAAACGCAGGTAGCATCTAGTGCCTCCTCATGGACAGGGGAGGTAATTAGCGGACATCACCCTGGCAGGGAACACCTGTGACACCAGGCAGCTGCGTGGAGGGCGGCTCTGAACCTCCCCCTCACAGTCACCCGTGTTCCGGATTTCTGAGTGTGGGGGGGTTCCTTCTTCTGTCTGCAGCACACGGGATCTCCTAGGAGCCTTTCGAGTGTCTTCCCCGAGTCCCTCCCAGTGCGGGCTGCCGGGGAAAGGCGGGGGTTGGGCTGGAAAAGCAGGTAGCATCTAGTTCCTCCCCATGGACAGGGGAGGTAATTAGCAGACTACGCCCTGCCAGGGAACACCTGTGACACCAGGCAGCTGCGTGGAGGGCGGCCCCGAACCTCCCCCACACAGTCAGCCGTATTCCGGAATTCTGAGTGTGGGGAGGTTCCGTCTTCTGTCTGCAGCACCCGGGTTCTCCTAGGAGCCCTTCGAGTGTCTTCCCCGAGTCCCTCCCAGTGCGGGCTGCCGGGGAAAGGCGGGGGTTGGGCTGGAAACGCAGGTAGCATCTAGTGCCTCCTCATGGACAGGGGAGGTAATTAGCGGACATCACCCTGCCAGGGAACACCTGTGACACCAGGCAGCTGAGTGGAGGGCGGCTCTGAACATCCCCCTCACAGTCACCCGTGTTCCGGATTTCTGAGTGTGGGGGGGTTCCTTCTTCTGACTGCAGCACACGGGATCTCCTAGGAGCCCTTCGAGTGTCTTCCCCGAGTCCCTCCCAGTGCGGGCTGCCGGGGAAAGTCGGGGGTTGGGCTGGAAAAGCAGGTAGCATCTAGTGCCTCCCCATGGACAAGGGAGATAATTAGCGGACTTCCCCCTGCCAGGGAACACCTGTGACACCAGGCAGCTGCGTGGAGGGCGGCCCCGAACCTCCCCCACACAGTCACCCGTGTTCCGGAATTCTGAGTGTGGGGAGGTTCCGTCTTCTGTCTGCAGCACCCGGGATCTCCTAGGAGCCCTTCGAGAGTCTTCCCCGAGTCCCTCCCAGTGCGGGCTGCCGGGGAAGGCGGGGGTTGGGCTGGAAAAGCAGGTAGCATCTAGTGCCTCCCCCTGGACAGGGGAGGTAATTAGCGGACATCCCCCTGCCAGGGAACACCTGTGACACCAGGCAGCTGCGTGTAGGGCGGCCACGAACCTCCCCCACACAGTCACCCGTGTTCCGGAATTCTGAGTGTGGGGAGGTTCCGTCTTCTGTCTGCAGCACACGGGATCTCCTAGGAGCCCTTCGAGTGTCTTCCCCGAGTCTCTCCCAGTGCGGGCTGCCGGGGAAAGGCGGGGGTTGGGCTGGAAAAGCAGGTAGCATCTAGTTCCTCCCCATGGACAGGGGAGGTAATTAGCGGACTACGCCCTGCCAGGGAACACCTGTGACACCAGGCAGCTGCGTGGAGGGCGGCCCCGAACCTCCCCCACACAGTCAGCCGTGTTCCGGAATTCTGAGTGTGGGGAGGTTCCGTCTTCTGTCTGCAGCACCCGGGTTCTCCTAGGAGCCATTCGAGTGTCTTCCCCCAGTCCCTCCTAGTGCGGGCTGCCGGGGAAAGGCGGGGGTTGGGCTAGAAAAGCAGGTAGCATCTAGTGCCTCCCCATGGACAAGGGAGATAATTAGCGGACTTCCCCCTGCCAGGGAACACCTGTGACACCAGGCAGCTGCGTGGAGGGCGGCCCCGAACCTCCCCCACACAGTCACCCGTGTTCCGGAATTCTGAGTGTGGGGAGGTTCCGTCTTCTGTCTGCAGCACCCGGGATCTCCTAGGAGCCCTTCGAGTGTCTTCCCCGAGTCCCTCCCAGTGCGGGCTGCCGGGGAAAGGCGGGGGTTTGGCTGGAAACGCAGGTAGCATCTAGTGCCTCCTCATGGACAGGGGAGGTAATTAGCGGACATTACCCTGCCAGGGAACACCTGTGACACCAGGCAGCTGCGTGGAGGGCGGCTCTGAACCTCCCCCTCACAGTCACACGTGTTCCGGATTTCTGAGTGTGGGGGGGTTCCTTCTTCTGTCTGCAGCACACGGGATCTCCTAGGAGCCCTTCGAGTGTCTTCCCCGAGTCCCTCCCAGTGCGGGCTGCCGGGGAAAGGCGGGGGTTGGGCTGGAAACGCAGGTAGCATCTAGTTCCTCCCCATGGACAGGGGAGGTAATTAGCGGACTACGCCCTGCCAGGGAACACCTGTGACACCAGGCAGCTGCGTGGAGGGCGGCCCCGAACCTCCCCCACACAGTCAGCCGTATTCCGGAATTCTGAGTGTGGGGAGGTTCCGTCTTCTGTCTGCAGCACCCGGGTTCTCCTAGGGGCCCCTTCGAGTTTCTTCCCTGAGTCCCTCCCAGTGCGGGCTGCCGGGGAAAGGCGGGGGTTTGGCTGGAAACGCAGGTAGCATCTAGTGCCACCCCATGGAGAGGGGAGGTAATTAGCGGACTTCCCCTTGCGAGGGAACACCTGTGACACCAGGCAGCTGTGTGGAGGGGGGCCCCGAACCTCCCCCACACAGTCACCCGTGTTCCGGAATTCTGAGTGTGGGGGGGTTGCTTCTTCTGTCTGCAGCACACGGGATCTCCTAGGAGCCCTTCGAGTTTCTTCCCCCAGTCCCTCCCAGTGCGGGCTGCCGGGGAAAGGAGGGGGTTGTGCTGGAAACGCAGGTAGAATCTAGTGCCTCCACATGGACTGGGGAGGTAATTAGCGGACTACCCCCTGCCAGGGAACACCTGTGACACCAGGCAGCTGCGTGGAGGGCGGCCCCGAACCTCCCCCTCACAGTCACCCTTGTTCCGGATTTCTGAGTGTGGGGGGGTTCCTTCTTCTGTCTGCAGCACACGGGATCTCCTAGGAGCACTTCGAGTGTCTTCCCCGAGTCCCTCACAGTGCGGGCTGCCGGGGAAAGGCAGGGGTTTGGCTGGAAAAGCAGGTAGCATCTAGTTCCTCCCCATGGACAGGGGAGGTAATTAGCGGACTTCCCCTTGCGAGGGAACACCTGTGACACCAGGAAGCTGCGTGTGGGGCGGCCCTAAACCTCCCCCACACAGTCATCCGTGTTCCGGAATTCTGAGTGTGGGGAGGTTCCGTCTTCTGTCTGCAGCACCCGGGTTCTCCTAGGAGCCATTCGAGTGTCTTCCCCCAGTCCCTCCCAGTGCGGGCTGCCGGGGAAAGGCGGGGGTTGGGCTGGAAAAGCAGGTAGCATCTAGTGCCTCCCCATGGACAAGGGAGATAATTAGCGGACTTCCCCCTGCCAGGGAACACCTGTGACACCAGGCAGCTGCGTGGAGGGCGGCCCCGAACCTCCCCCACACAGTCACCCGTGTTCCGGAATTCTGAGTGTGGGGAGGTTCCGTCTTCTGTCTGCAGCACCCGGGATCTCCTAGGAGCCCTTCGAGTGTCTTCCCCGAGTCCCTCCCAGTGCGGGCTGCCGGGGAAAGGCGGGGGTTGGGCTGGAAACGCAGGTAGCATCTAGTGCCTCCTCATGGACAGGGGAGGTAATTAGCGGACATCACCTTGGCAGGGAACACCTGTGACACCAGGCAGCTGCGTGGAGAGCGGCTCTGAACCTCCCCCTCACAGTCACCCGTGTTCCGGATTTCTGAGTGTGGGGGGGTTCCTTCTTCTGTCTGCAGCACACGGGATCTCCTAGGAGCCCTTCGAGTGTCTTCCCCGAGTCCCTCCCAGTGCGGGCTTCCGGGGAAGGCGGGGGTTGGGCTGGAAACGCAGGTAGCATCTAGTTCCTCCCCATGGACAGGGGAGGTAATTAGCGGACTACGCCCTGCCAGGGAACACCTGTGACACCAGGCAGCTGCGTGGAGGGCGGCCCCGAACCTCCCCCACACAGTCAGCCGTATTCCGGAATTCTGAGTGTGGGGAGGTTCCGTCTTCTGTCTGCAGCACCCGGGTTCTCCTAGGAGCCCTTCAAGTGTCTTCCCCGAGTCCCTCCCAGTGCGGGCTGCCGGGGAAAGGCGGGGGTTTGGCTGGAAACGCAGGTAGCATCTAGTGCCTCCCCATGGAGAGGGGAGGTATTTAGCGGAATTCCCCTTGCGAGGGAACACCTGTGACACCAGGCAGCTGCGTGGAGGGCGGCCCCGAACCTCCCCCACACAGTCACCCGTGTTCCGGAATTCTGAGTGTGGGGGGTTCCTTCTTCTGTCTGCAGCACACGGGATCTCCTAGGAGCCCTTCGAGTGTCTTCCCCGAGTCCCTCTCAGTGCGGGCTGCCGAGGAAAGGCGGGGGTTGGGCTGGAAAAGCAGGTAGCATCTAGTGCCTCCCCCTGGACAGGGGAGGTAGTTAGCGGACTTCCCCTTGCGAGGGAACCCCTGTGACACCAGGCAGCTGCGTGGAGGGCGGCTCCGAACCTCCCCCACACAGTCATACGTGTTCCGGAATTCTGAGTGTGGGGGGGTTCCTTCTTCTGTCTGCAGCACACGGGATCTCCAAGGAGCCCTTCGAGTGTCTTCCCCCAGTCCCTCCCAGTGCGGGCTGCCGGGGAAAGGCGGGGGTTTGGCTGGAAACGCAGGTAGCATCTAGTGCCTCCCCATCGACCAGGGAGGTAATTAGCGGACTTCCCCTTGCGAGGGAACACATGTGACACAAGGCAGCTGCGTGGAGGGCGGCCCCGAACCTCCCCCACACAGTCAGCCGTGTTCCGGAATTCTGAGTGTGGGGAGGATCCGTCTTCTGTCTGCAGCACCCGGGTTCTCCTAGGAGCCATTCGAGTGTCTTCCCCCAGTCCCTCCCAGTGCGGGCTGCCGGGGAAAGGCGGGGGTTGGGCTGGAAAAGCAGGTAGCATCTAGTGCCTCCCCATGGACAAGGGAGATAATTAGCGGACTTCCCCCTGCCAGGGAACACCTGTGACACCAGGCATCTTCGTGGAGGGCGGCCCCAAACCTCCCCCACACAGTCGGCCGTGTTCCGGAATTCTGAGTGTGGGGAGGTTCCGTCTTCTGTCTGCAGCACCCGGGTTCTCCTAGGAGCCATTCGAGTGTCTTCCCCCAGTCCCTCCCAGTGCGGGCTGCCGGGGAAAGGCGGGGGTTGGGCTGGAAAAGCAGGTAGCATCTAGTGCCTCCCCATGGACAAGGGAGATAATGAGCGGACTTCCCCCTGCCAGGGAACACCTGTGACACCAGGCAGCTGCGTGGAGGGCGGCCCCGAACCTCCCCCACACAGTCACCCGTGTTCCGGAATTCTGACTGTGGGGAGGTTCCGTCTTCTGTCTGCAGCACCCGGGATCTCCTAGGAGCCCTTCGAGTGTCTTCCCCGAGTCCCTCCCAGTGCGGGCTGCCGGGGAAAGGCGGGGGTTGGGCTGGAAACGCAGGTAGCATCTAGTGCCTCCTCATGGACAGGGGAGGTAATTAGCGGACATCACCCTGCCAGGGAACACCTGTGACACCAGGCAGCTGCGTGGATGGCGGCTCTGAACCTCCCCCTCACAGTCTCCCGTGTTCCGGATTTCTGAGTGTGGGGGGGTTCCTTCTTCTGTCTGCAGCACACGGGATCTTCTAGGAGCCCTTCGAGTGTCTTCCCCGAGTCCCTCCCAGTGCGGGATGCCGGGGAAAGGCGGGGGTTGGGCTGGAAAAGCAGGTAGCATCTAGTTCCTCCCCATGGACAGGGGAGGTAATTAGCGGACTACGCCCTGCCAGGGAACACCTGTGACACCAGGCAGCTGCGTGGAGGGCGGCCCCGAACCTCCCCCACACAGTCAGCCGTGTTCCGGAATTCTGAGTGTGGGGAGGTTCCGTCTTCTGTCTGCAGCACCCGGGTTCTCCTAGGAGCCATTCGAGTGTCTTCCCCCAGTCCCTCCCAGTGCGGGCTGCCGGGGAAAGGCGGGGGTTGGGCTGGAAAATCAGGTAGCATCTAGTGCCTCCCCATGGACAAGGGAGATAATTAGCGGACTTCCCCCTGCCAGGGAACACCTGTGAAACCAGGCAGCTGCGTGGAGGGCGGCCCCGAACCTCCCCCACACAGTCACCCGTGTTCCGGAATTCTGAGTGTGGGGAGGTTCCGTCTTCTGTCTGCAGCAACCGGGATCTCCTAGGAGCCCTTCGAGTGTCTTCCCCGAGTCCCTCCCAGTGCGGGCTGCCGGGGAAAGGCGGGGGTTGGGCTGGAAAAGCAGGTAGCATCTAGTTCCTCCCCATGGACAGGGGAGGTAATTAGCGGAATACGCCCTGCCAGGGAACACCTGTGACACCAGGCAGCTGCGTGGAGGGCGGCCCCGAACCTCCCCCACACAGTCAGCCGTATTCCGGAATTCTGAGTGTGGGGAGGTTCCGTCTTCTGTCTGCAGCACCCGGGTTCTCCTAGGAGCCCTTCGAGTGTCTTCCCCGAGTCCCTCCCAGTGCGGGCTGCCGGGGAAAGGCGGGGGTTTGGCTGGAAACGCAGGTAGCATCTAGTGCCTCCCCATGGAAAGGGGAGGTAATTAGCGGAATTCCCCTTGCGAGGGAACACCTGTGACACCAGGCAGCTGCGTGGAGGGCGGCCCCGAACCTCCCCCACACAGTCACCCGTGTTCCGGAATTCTGAGTGTGGGGGGGTTCCTTCTTCTGTCTGCAGCACACGGGATCTCCTAGGAGCCCTTCGAGTGTCTTCCCCGAGTCCCTCCCAGTGCGGGCTGCCGGGGAAATGCGGGGGTTGGGCTGGAAAAGCAGGTAGCATCTAGTGCATCCCCATGGACAGGGGAGGTAATTAGCGGACTACCCACTGCCAGGGAACACCTGTGACACCAGGCAGCTGCGTGGAGGGCGGCCCCGAACCTCCCCCACACAGTCAGCCGTGTTCCAGAATTCTGAGTGTGGGGAGGTTCCGTCTTCTGTCTGCAGCACCCGGGTTCTCCTAGGAGCCCTTCGAGTGTCTTCCCCGAGTCCCTCCCAGTGCGGGCTGCCGGGGAAAGGCGGGGGTTTGGCTGGAAACGCAGGTAGCATCTAGTGCCTCCCCATGGACAGGGGAGGTAATTAGCGGACTTCCCCTTGCGAGGGAACACCTGTGACACCAGGAAGCTGCGTGGGGGGCGGCCCTAAACCTCCCCCACACAGTCATCCATGTTCCGGAATTCTGAGTGTGGGGAGGTTCCGTCTTCTGTCTGCAGCACCCGGGTTCTCCTAGGAGCCCTTCGAGTGTGTTCCCCGAGTCCCTCCCTGTGCGGGCGGCCGGGGAAAGGCGGGGGTTGGGCTGGAAACGCAGGTAGCATCTAGTGCCTCCCCATGGACAGGGGAGGTAATTAGCGGACTACCCCCTGCCAGGGAACACCTGTGACACCAGGCACCTGCGTGGAGGGCGGCCCCGAACCTCCCCCACACAGTCAGCCGTGTTCCGGAATTCTGAGTGTGGGGAGGTTCCGTCTTCTGTCTGCAGCACCCAGGTTCTCCTAGGAGCCCTTCGAGTGTCTTCCCCGAGTCCCTCCCAGTGCGGGCTGCCGGGGAAATGCGGGGGTTTGGCTGGAAACGCAGGTAGCATCTAGTGGCTCCCCATGGACCATGGAGGTAATTAGCGGACTTCCCCTTGCGAGGGAACACCTGTGACACAAGGCAGCTGCGTGGAGGGCGGCCCCGAACCTCCCCCACACAGTCACCCGTGTTCCGGAATTCTGAGTGTGGGGAGGTTCCGTCTTCTGTCTGCAGCACCCGGGTTCTCCTAATCGCCATTCGAGTGTCTTCCCCCAGTCCCTCCCAGTGCGGGCTGCCGGGGAAAGGCGGGGGTTGGGCTGGAAAAGCAGGTAGCATCTAGTGCCTCCCCATGGACAAGGGAGATAATTAGCGGACTTCCCCCTGCCAGGGAACACCTGTGACACCAGGCATCTTCGTGGAGGGCGGCCCCAAACCTCCCCCACACAGTCGGCCGTGTTCCGGAATTCTGAGTGTGGGGAGGTTCCGTCTTCTTTCTGCAGCACCCGGGATCTCCTAGGAGCCCTTCGAGTGTCTTCCCCGAGTCCCTCACAGTGCGGGCTGCCGGGGAAAGGCGGGGGTTGGGCTGGAAACGCAGGTAGCATCTAGTGCCTCCTCATGGACAGGGGAGGGAATTAGCGGACTTCCCCCTGCGAGGGAACACCTGTGACACCAGGAAGTTGCGTGGGGGCGGCCCTAAACCTCACCCACAGTCAGCCCTGTTCCGGAATTCTGAGTGTGGGGAGGTTACGTCTTCTGTCTGCAGTACCCGGGATCTCCTAGGAGCCCTTCGAGTGTCTTCCCCCAGTCCCTCCCAGTGCGGGCTGCCGGGGAAAGGAGGGGGTTGTGCTGGAAACGCAGGTAGCATCTAGTGCCTCCCCATGGACTGGGGAGGTAATTAGCGGACTACCCCCTGCCAGGGAACACCTGTGACACAAGGCAGCTGCGTGGAGGGCGGCCCCGAACCTCCCCCTCACAGTCAGCCGTGTTCCAGGATTCTGAGTGTGGGGAGGTTCCGTCTTCTGTCTGCAGCACCCGGGTTCTCCTAGGAGCCCTTCGAGTGTCTTCCCCGAGTCCCTCCCAGTGCGGGCTGCCGGGGAAAGGCGGGGGTTGGGCTGGAAACGCAGGTAGCATCTAGTGCCTCCTCATGGACAGGGGAGGTAATTAGCGGACATCACCTTGGCAGGGAACACCTGTGACACCAGGCAGCTGCGTGGAGGGCGGCTCTGAACCTCCCCCTCACAGTCACCCGTGTTCCGGATTTCTGAGTGTGGGGGGGTTCCTTCTTCTGTCTGCAGCACACGGGATCTCCTAGGAGCCCTTCGAGTGTCTTCCCCGAGTCCCTCCCAGTGCGGGCTGCCGGGGAAGGCGGGGGTTGGGCTGGAAACGCAGGTAGCATCTAGTTCCTCCCCATGGACAGGGGAGGTAATTAGCGGACTACGCCCTGCCAGGGAACACCTGTGACACCAGGCAGCTGCGTGGAGGGCGGCCCCGAACCTCCCCCACACAGTCAGCCGTATTCCGGAATTCTGAGTGTGGGGAGGTTCCGTCTTCTGTCTGCAGCACCCGGGTTCTCCTAGGAGCCCTTCGAGTGTCTTCCCCGAGTCCCTCCCAGTGCGGGCTGCCGGGGAAAGGCGGGGGTTTGGCTGGAAACGCAGGTAGCATCTAGTGCCTCCCCATGGAGAGGGGAGGTATTTAGCGGAATTCCCCTTGCGAGGGAAAACCTGTGACACCAGGCAGCTGCGTGGAGGGCGGCCCCGAACCTCCCCCACACAGTCACCCGTGTTCCGGAATTCTGAGTGTGGGGGGTTCCTTCTTCTGTCTGCAGCACACGGGATCTCCTAGGAGCCCTTCGAGTGTCTTCCCCGAGTCCCTCTCTGTGCGGGCTGCCGAGGAAAGGCGGGGGTTGGGCTGGAAAAGCAGGTAGCATCTAGTGCCTCCCCCTGGACAGGGGAGGTAATTAGCGGACTTCCCCTTGCGAGGGAACCCCTGTGACACAAGGCAGCTGCGTGGAGGGCGGCCCCGAACCTCCCCCACACAGTCAGCCGTGTTCCGGAATTCTGAGTGTGGGGAGGATCCGTCTTCTGTCTGCAGCACCCGGGTTCTCCTAGGAGCCATTCGAGTGTCTTCCCCCAGTCCCTCCCAGTGCGGGCTGCCGGGGAAAGGCGGGGGTTGGTCTGGAAAAGCAGGTAGCATCTAGTGCCTCCCCATGGACAAGGGAGATAATTAGCGGACTTCCCCCTGCCAGGGAACACCTGTGACACCAGGCATCTTCGTGGAGGGCGGCCCCAAACCTCCCCCACACAGTCGGCCGTGTTCCGGAATTCTGAGTGTGGGGAGGTTCCGTCTTCTGTCTGCAGCACCCGGGTTCTCCTAGGAGCCATTCGAGTGTCTTCCCCCAGTCCCTCCCAGTGCGGGCTGCCGGGGAAAGGCGGGGGTTGGGCTGGAAAAGCAGGTAGCATCTAGTGCCTCCCCATGGACAAGGGAGATAATGAGCGGACTTCCCCCTGCCAGGGAACACCTGTGACACCAGGCAGCTGCGTGGAGGGCGGCCCCGAACCTCCCCCACACAGTCAGCCGTGTTCCGGAATTCTGAGTGTGGGGAGGTACCGTCTTCTGTCTGCAGCACCCGGGATCTCCTAGGAGCCCTTCGAGTGTCTTCCCCGAGTCCATCCCAGTGCGGGCTACCGGGGAAAGGCGGGGGTTGGGCTGGAAAAGCAGGTAGCATCTAGTGCCTCCCCCTGGACAGGGGAGGTAATTAACGGACTTCCCCCTGCCAGGGAACACCTGTGACACCAGGCAGCTGCGTGGAGGGCGGCCCCGAACCTCCCCCACACAGTCACCCGTGTTCCGGAATTCTGAGTGTGGGGAGGTTCCATCTTCTGTCTGCAGCACACGGGATCTCCTAGGAGCCCTTCGAGTGTCTTCCCCGAGTCCCTCCCAGTGCGGGCTGCCGGGGAAAGGCGGGGGTTGGGCTGGAAAAGCAGGTAGCATCTAGTTCCTCCCCATGGACAGGGGAGGTAATTAGCGGACTACGCCCTGCCAGGGAACACCTGTGACACCAGGCAGCTGCGTGGAGGGCGGCCCCGAACCTCCCCCACACAGTCAGCCGTGTTCCGGAATTCTGAGTGTGGGGAGGTTCCGTCTTCTGTCTGCAGCACCCGGGTTCTCCTAGGAGCAATTCGAGGGTCTTCCCCCAGTCCCTCCCAGTGCGGGCTGCCGGGGAAAGGCGGGGGTTGGGCTGGAAACGCAGGTAGCATCTAGTGCCTCCTCATGGACAGGGGAGGTAATTAGCGGACATCACCCTGGCAGGGAACACCTGTGACACCAGGCAGCTGCGTGGAGGGCGGCTCTGAACCTCCCCCTCACAGTCACCCGTGTTCCGGATTTCTGAGTGTGGGGAGGTTCCGTCTTCTGTCTGCAGCACACGGGATCTCCTAGGAGCCCTTCGAGTGTCTTCCCCGAGTCCCTCTCAGTGCGGGCTGCCGGGGAAAGGCGGTGGTTGGGCTGGAAAAGCAGGTAGCATCTAGTGCCTCCCCCTGGACAGGGGAGGTAATTAGCGGAATTCCCCTTGCGAGGGAACCCCTGTGACACCAGGCAGCTGCGTGGAGGTCGGCTCCGAACCTCCCACACACAGTCATACGTGTTCCGGTATTCTGAGTGTGGGGGGGTTCCTTCTTCTGTCTGCAGCACACGGGATCTCCTAGGAGCCCTTCGAGTGTCTTCCCCCAGTCCCTCGCAGTGCGGGCTGCCGGGGAAAGGCGGGGGTTTGGCTGGAAACGCAGGTAGCATCTAGTGCCTCCCCATGGACCAGGGAGGTAATTAGCGGACTTCCCCTTGCGAGGGAACACCTGTGACACCAGGCATCTTCGTGGAGGGCGGCCCCAAACCTCCCCCACACAGTCGGCCGTGTTCCGGAATTCTGAGTGTGGGGAGGTTCCGTCTTCTGTCTGCAGCACCCGGGATCTCCTAGGAGCCCTTCGAGTGTCTTCCCCGAGTCCCTCCCAGTGCGGGCTACCGGGGAAAGGCGGGGGTTGGGCTGGAAAAGCAGGTAGCATCTAGTTCCTCCCCATGGACAGGGGAGGTAATTAGCGGACTACGCCCTGCCAGGGAACACCTGTGACACCAGGCAGCTGCGTGGAGGGCGGCCCCGAACCTCCCCCACACAGTCAGCCGTGTTCCGGAATTCTGAGTGTGGGGAGGTTCCGTCTTCTGTCTGCAGCACCCGGGTTCTCCTAGGAGCAATTCGAGGGTCTTCCCCCAGTCCCTCCCAGTGCGGGCTGCCGGGGAAAGGCGGGGGTTGGGCTGGAAACGCAGGTAGCATCTAGTGCCTCCTCATGGACAGGGGAGGTAATTAGCGGACATCACCCTGGCAGGGAACACCTGTGACACCAGGCAGCTGCGTGGAGGGCGGCTCTGAACCTCCCCCTCACAGTCACCCGTGTTCCGGATTTCTGAGTGTGGGGAGGTTCCGTCTTCTGTCTGCAGCACACGGGATCTCCTAGGAGCCCTTCGAGTGTCTTCCCCGAGTCCCTCTCAGTGCGGGCTGCCGGGGAAAGGCGGTGGTTGGGCTGGAAAAGCAGGTAGCATCTAGTGCCTCCCCCTGGACAGGGGAGGTAATTAGCGGAATTCCCCTTGCGAGGGAACCCCTGTGACACCAGGCAGCTGCGTGGAGGGCGGCTCCGAACCTCCCACACACAGTCATACGTGTTCCGGAATTCTGAGTGTGGGGGGGTTCCTTCTTCTGTCTGCAGCACACGGGATCTCCTAGGAGCCCTTCGAGTGTCTTCCCCCAGTCCCTCGCAGTGCGGGCTGCCGGGGAAAGGCGGGGGTTTGGCTGGAAACGCAGGTAGCATCTAGTGCCTCCCCATGGACCAGGGAGGTAATTAGCGGACTTCCCCTTGCGAGGGAACACCTGTGACACCAGGCAGCTGCGTGGAGGGCGGCTCTGAACCTCCCCCTCACAGTCACCCGTGTTCCGGATTTCTGAGTGTGGGGAGGTTCCGTCTTCTGTCTGCAGCACACGGGTCTCCTAGGAGCCCTTCGAGTGTCTTCCCCGAGTCCCTCTCAGTGCGGGCTGCCGGGGAAAGGCGGTGGTTGGGCTGGAAAAGCAGGTAGCATCTAGTGCCTCCCCCTGGACAGGGGAGGTAATTAGCGGAATTCCCCTTGCGAGGGAACCCCTGTGACACCAGGCAGCTGCGTGGAGGTCGGCTCCGAACCTCCCACACACAGTCATACGTGTTCCGGAATTCTGAGTGTGGGGGGGTTCCTTCTTCTGTCTGCAGCACACGGGATCTCCTAGGAGCCCTTCGAGTGTCTTCCCCCAGTCCCTCGCAGTGCGGGCTGCCGGGGAAAGGCGGGGGTTTGGCTGGAAACGCAGGTAGCATCTAGTGCCTCCCCATGGACCAGGGAGGTAATTAGCGGACTTCCCCTTGCAAGGGAACACCTGTGACACCAGGCATCTTCGTGGAGGGCGGCCCCAAACCTCCCCCACACAGTCGGCCGTGTTCCGGAATTCTGAGTGTGGGGAGGTTCCGTCTTCTGTCTGCAGCACCCGGGATCTCCTAGGAGCCCTTCGAGTGTCTTCCCCGAGTCCCTCCCAGTGCGGGCTACCGGGGAAAGGCGGGGGTTGGGCTGGAAAAGCAGGTAGCATCTAGTTCCTCCCCATGGACAGGGGAGGTAATTAGCGGACTACGCCCTGCCAGGGAACACCTGTGACACCAGGCAGCTGCGTGGAGGGCGGCCCCGAACCTCCCCCACACAGTCAGCCGTGTTCCGGAATTCTGAGTGTGGGGAGGTTCCGTCTTCTGTCTGCAGCACCCGGGTTCTCCTAGGAGCAATTCGAGGGTCTTCCCCCAGTCCCTCCCAGTGCGGGCTGCCGGGGAAAGGCGGGGGTTGGGCTGGAAACGCAGGTAGCATCTAGTGCCTCCTCATGGACAGGGGAGGTAATTAGCGGACATCACCCTGGCAGGGAACACCTGTGACACCAGGCAGCTGCGTGGAGGGCGGCTCTGAACCTCCCCCTCACAGTCACCCGTGTTCCGGATTTCTGAGTGTGGGGAGGTTCCGTCTTCTGTCTGCAGCACACGGGATCTCCTAGGAGCCCTTCGAGTGTCTTCCCCGAGTCCCTCTCAGTGCGGGCTGCCGGGGAAAGGCGGTGGTTGGGCTGGAAAAGCAGGTAGCATCTAGTGCCTCCCCCTGGACAGGGGAGGTAATTAGCGGAATTCCCCTTGCGAGGGAACCCCTGTGACACCAGGCAGCTGCGTGGAGGGCGGCTCCGAACCTCCCACACACAGTCATACGTGTTCCGGAATTCTGAGTGTGGGGGGGTTCCTTCTTCTGTCTGCAGCACACGGGATCTCCTAGGAGCCCTTCGAGTGTCTTCCCCCAGTCCCTCGCAGTGCGGGCTGCCGGGGAAAGGCGGGGGTTTGGCTGGAAACGCAGGTAGCATCTAGTGCCTCCCCATGGACCAGGGAGGTAATTAGCGGACTTCCCCTTGCGAGGGAACACCTGTGACACCAGGCATCTTCGTGGAGGGCGGCCCCAAACCTCCCCCACACAGTCGGCCGTGTTCCGGAATTCTGAGTGTGGGGAGGTTCCGTCTTCTGTCTGCAGCACCCGGGATCTCCTAGGAGCCCTTCGAGTGTCTTCCCCGAGTCCCTCCCAGTGCGGGCTACCGGGGAAAGGCGGGGGTTGGGCTGGAAAAGCAGGTAGCATGTAGTGCCTCCCCCTGGACAGGGGAGATAATTAGCGGACTTCCCCCTGCCAGGGAACACCTGTGACACCTGGCATCTTCGTGGAGGGCGGCCGCAAACCTCCCCCACACAGTCGGCCGTGTTCCGGAATTCTGAGTGTGGGGAGGTTCCGTCTTCTGTCTGCAGCACCCGGGATCTCCTAGGAGCCCTTCGAGTGTCTTCCCCGAGTCCCTCCCAGTGCGGGCTACCGGGGAAAGGCGGGGGTTGGGCTGGAAAAGCAGGTAGCATCTAGTGCCTCCCCCTGGACAGGGGAGATAATTAGCGGACTTCCCCCTGCCAGGGAACACCTGTGACACCAGGCATCTTCGTGGAGGGCGGCCCCAAACCTCCCCCACACAGTCGGCCGTGTTCCGGAATTCTGAGTGTGGGGAGGTTCCGTCTTCTGTCTGCAGCACCCGGGATCTCCTAGGAGCCCTTCGAGTGTCTTCCCCGAGTCCCTCCCAGTGCGGGCTACCGGGGAAAGGCGGGGGTTGGGCTGGAAAAGCAGGTAGCATCTAGTGCCTCCCCCTGGACAGGGGAGATATTTAGCGGACTTCCCCCTGCCAGGGAACACCTGTGACACCAGGCATCTTCGTGGAGGGTGGCCCCAAACCTCCCCCACACAGTCGGCCGTGTTCCGGAATTCTGAGTGTGGGGAGGTTCCGTCTTCTGTCTGCAGCACCCGGGATCTCCTAGGAGCCCTTCGAGTGTCTTCCCCGAGTCCCTCCCAGTGCGGGCTGCCGGGGAAAGGCGGGGGTTGGGCTGGAAAAGCAGGTAGCATCTAGTGCCTCCCCCTGGACAGGGGAGATATTTAGCGGACTTCCCCCTGCCAGGGAACACCTGTGACACCAGGCATCTTCGTGGAGGGCGGCCCCAAACCTCCCCCACACAGTCGGCCGTGTTCCGGAATTCTGAGTGTGGGGAGGTTCCGTCTTCTGTCTGCAGCACCCGGGATCTCCTAGGAGCCCTTCGAGTGTCTTCCCCGAGTCCCTCCCAGTGCGGGCTGCCGGGGAAAGCCGGGGGTTGGGCTGGAAACGCAGGTAGCATCTAGTGCCTCCCCCTGGACAGGGGAGGTAATTAACGGACTTCCCCTTGCGAGGGAACACCTGTGACACCAGGAAGCTGCGTGGAGGGCGGCCCTAAACTTCCCCACACAGTCACCCTTGTTCCGGAATTCTGAGTGTGGGGAGGTTCCGTCTTCTGTCTGCAGCACCCGGGTTCTCCTAGGAGCCCTTCGAGTGTCTTCCCCCAGTCCCTCCCTTGCGGGCTGCCGGGGAAAGGTGGGGGTTGGGCTGGAAAAGCAGGTAGCATCTAGTGCCTCCCCCTGGACAGGGGAGGTAATTAGTGGACATCACCCTGCCAGGGAACACCTGTGACACCAGGCAGCTGCGTGGAGGGCGGCTCTGAACCTCCCCCTCACAGTCACCCTTGTTCCGGATTTCTGAGTGTGGGGGGGTTCCTTCTTCTGTCTGCAGCACACGGGATCTCCTGGGAGCCCTTCGAGTGTCTTCCCCGAGTCCCTCCCATTGCGGGCTGCTGGGGAAAGGCGGGGGTTGGGCTGGAAACGCAGGTAGCATCTAGTTCCTCCCCATGGACAGGGGAGGTAATTAGCGGACTTCCCCTTGCGAGGGAACACCTGTGACACCAGGAAGCTGCGTGGAGGGCGGCCCTAAACTTCCCCACACAGTCACCCTTGTTCCGGAATTCTGAGTGTGGGGAGGTTCCGTCTTCTGTCTGCAGCACCCGGGTTCTCCTAGGAGCCCTTCGAGTGTCTTCCCCCAGTCCCTCCAAGTGCGGGCTGCCGGGGAAAGTTGGGGGTTGGGCTGGAAAAGCAGGTAGCATCTAGTGCCTCCCCCTGGACAGGGGAGGTAATTAGTGGACATCACCCTGCCAGGGAACACCTGTGACACCAGGCAGCTGCGTGGAGGGCGGCTCTGAACCTCCCCCTCACAGTCACCCTTGTTCTGGATTTCTGAGTGTGGGGGTTTTCCTTCTTCTGTCTGCAGCACACGGGATCTCCTAGGAGCCCTTCGAGTGTCTTCCCCGAGTCCCTCCCAGTGCGGGCTGCCGGGGAAAGGCGGGGGTTGGGCTGGAAAAGCAGGTAGCATCTAGTGCCTCCCCCTGGACATCGGAGGTAATTAGTGGACATCACCCTGCCAGGGAACACCTGTGACACCAGGCAGCTGCGTGGAGGGCGGCTCTGAACCTCCCCCTCACACTCACCCTTGTTCTGGATTTCTGAGTGTGGGGGGGTTCCTTCTTCTGTCTGCAGCACACGGGATCTCCTAGGAGCCCTTCGAGTGTCTTCCCCGAGTCCCTCCCAGTGCGGGCTGCCGGGGAAAGGCGGGGGTTTGGCTGGAAAAGCAGGTAGCATCTAGTGCCTCCCCCTGGACAGGGGAGGTAATTAGCGGACTTCCCCTTGCGAGGGAACCCCTGTGACACCAGGCAGCTGCGTGGAGGGCGGCTCCGAACCTCCCCCACACAGTCATACGTGTTCCGGAATTCTGAGTGTGGGGGGGTTCCTTCTTCTGTCTGCAGCACACGGGATCTCCTAGGAGCCCTTCGAGTGTCTTCCCCCAGTCCCTCCCAGTGCGGGCTGCCGGGGAAAGGCGGGGTTTGGGCTGGAAAAACAGGTAGCATCTAGTGCCTCCCCATGGACAGGGGAGGTTATTAGCGGACTACCCCCTGCCAGGGAACACCTGTGACACCAGGCAGCTGCGTGGAGGGCGGCCCCGAACCTCCCCCACACAGTCAGCCGTGTTCCAGAATTCTGAGTGTGGGGAGGTTCCGTCTTCTGTCTGCAGCACCCGGGTTCTCCTAGGAGCCCTTCGAGTGTCTTCCCCGAGTCCCTCCCAGTGCGGGCTGCCGGGGAAAGGCGGGGGTTTGGCTGGAAACGCAAGTAGCATCTAGTGCCTCCCCATGGACAAGGGAGATAATTAGCGGACTTCCCCCTGCCAGGGAACACCTGTGACACCAGGCAACTTCGTGGAGGGCGGCCCCAAACCTCCCCCACACAGTCGGCCGTGTTCCGGAATTCTGAGTGTGGGGAGGTTCCGTCTTCTGTCTGCAGCACCCGGGATTTCCTAGGAGCCCTTCGAGTGTCTTCCCCGAGTCCCTCCCAGTGCGGGCTGCCGGGGAAAGGCGGGGGTTGGGCTGGAAACGCAGGTAGCATCTAGTGCCTCCTCATGGACAGGGGAGGTAATTAGCGGACATCACCCTGCCAGGGAACACCTGTGACACCAGGCAGCTGCGTGGAGGGCGGCTCTGAACCTCCCCCTCACAGTCACCCGTGTTCTGGATTTCTGAGTGTGGGGGGGTTCCTTCTTCTGTCTGCAGCACACGGGATCTCCTAGGAGCCCTTCGAGTGTCTTCCCCGAGTCCCTCCCAGTGCGGGCTGCCGGGGAAAGGCGGGGGTTGGGCTGGAAAATCAGGTAGCATCTAGTTCCTCCCCATGGACAGGGGAGGAAATTAGCGGACTACGCCCTGCCAGGGAACACCTGTGACACCAGGCAGCTGCGTGGAGGGCGGCCCCGAACCTCCCCCACACAGTCAGCCGTATTCCGGAATTCTGAGTGTGGGGAGGTTCCGTCTTCTGTCTGCAGCACCCGGGTTCTCCTAGGAGCCCTTCGAGTGTCTTCCCCGAGTCCCTCCCAGTGCGGGCTGCCGGGGAAAGGCGGGGGTTTGGCTGGAAACGCAGGTAGCATCTAGTGCCTCCCCATGGAGAGGGGAGGTAATTAGCGGAATTCCCCTTGCGAGGGAACACCTGTGACACCAGGCAGCTGCGTGGAAGGCGGCTCCGAACCTCCCCCACACAGTCACCCGTGTTCCGGAATTCTGAGTGTGGGGGGGTTCCTTCTTCTGTCTGCAGCACACGGGATCTCCTAGGAGCCCTTCGAGTGTCTTCCCCGAGTCCCTCCCAGTGCGGGCTGCCGGGGAAAGGCGGGGGTTGGGCTGGAAAAGCAGGTAGCATCTAGTGCCTCCCCCTGGACAGGGGAGGTAATTAGCGGACTTCCCCTTGCGAGGGAACCCCTGTGACACCAGGCAGCTGCGTGGAGGGCGGCTCCGAACCTCCCCCACACAGTCATACGTGTTCCGGTATTCTGAGTGTGGGGGGGTTCCTTCTTCTGTCTGCAGCACACGGGATCACCTAGGAGCCCTTCGAGTGTCTTCCCCCAGTCCCTCCCAGTGCGGGCTGCCGGGGAATGGCGGGGGTTTGGCTGGAAACGCAGGTAGCATCTAGTGCCTCCCCATGGACAGGGGAGGTAATTAGCGGACTACCCCCTGCCAGGGAACACCTGTGACACCAGGCAGCTGCGTGGAGGGCGGCCCCGAACCTCCCCCACACAGTCAGCCGTGTTCCGGAATTCTGAGTGTGGGGAGGTACCGTCTTCTGTCTGCAGCACCCGGGATCTCCTAGGAGCCCTTCGAGTGTCTTCCCCGAGTCCATCCCAGTGCGGGCTACCGGGGAAAGGCGGGGGTTGGGCTGGAAAAGCAGGTAGCATCTAGTGCCTCCCCATGGACAGGGGAGGTAATTAACGGACTTCCCCCTGCCAGGGAACACCTGTGACACCAGGCAGCTGCGTGGAGGGCGGCCCCGAACCTCCCCCACACAGTCACCCGTGTTCCGGAATTCTGAGTGTGGGGAGGTTCCGTCTTCTGTCTGCAGCACCCGGGATCTCCTAGGAGCCCTTCGAGTGTCTTCCCCGAGTCCCTCCCAGTGCGGGCTACCGGGGAAAGGCGGGGGTTGGGCTGGAAAAGCAGGTAGCATCTAGTTCCTCCCCATGGACAGGGTAGGTAATTAGCGGACTACCCCCTGCCAGGGAACACTTGTGACACCAGGCAGCTGCGTGGAGGGCGGCCCCGAACCTCCCCCTCACAGTCAGCCGTGTTCCGGAATTCTGAGTGTGGGGAGGTTCCGTCTTCTGTCTGCAGCACCCAGGTTCTCCTAGGAGCCCTTCGAGTGTCTTCCCCGAGTCCCTCCCAGTGCGGGCTGCCGGGGAAAGGCGGGGGTTTGGCTGGAAACGCAGGTAGCATCTAGTGCCTCCTCATGGACAGGGGAGGTAATTAGCGGACATCACCCTGCCAGGGAACACCTGTGACACCAGGCAGCTGCGTGGAGGGCGGCTCTGAACCTCCCCCTCACAGTCACCCGTGTTCCGGATTTCTGAGTGTGGGGGGGTTCCTTCTTCTGTCTGCAGCACACGGGATCTCCTAGGAGCCCTTCGAGTGTCTTCCCCGAGTCCCTCCCAGTGCGGGCTGCCGGGGAAAGGCGGGGGTTTGGCTGGAAACGCAGGTAGCATCTAGTGCCTCCCCATGGATAGGGGAGGTAATTAGCGGAATTCCCCTTGCGAGGGAACACCTGTGACACCAGGCAGCTGCGTGGAGGGCGGCCCCGAACCTCCCCCACACAGTCACCCGTGTTCCGGAATTCTGAGTGTGGGGGGGTTCCTTCTTCTGTCTGCAGCACACGGGATCTCCTAGGAGCCCTTCGAGTGTCTTCCCCCAGTCCCTCCCAGTGCGGGCTGCCGGGGAAAGGAGGGGGTTGTGCTGGAAACGCAGGTAGCATCTAGTGCCTCCCCATGGACAAGGGAGATAATTAGCGGACTTCCCCCTGCCAGGGAACACCTGTGACACCAGGCAGCTGCGTGGAGGGCGGCCCCGAACCTCCCCCACACAGTCACCCGTGTTCCGGAATTCTGAGTGTGGGGAGGTTCCGTCTTCTGTCTGCAGCACCCGGGATCTCCTAGGAGCCCCTCGAGTGTCTTCCCCGAGTCCCTCCCAGTGCGGGCTGCCGGGTAAAGGCGGGGGTTTGGCTGGAAACGCAGGTAGTATCTAGTGCCTCCCCATGGACCAGGGAGGTAATTAGCGGACTTCCCCTTGCGAGGGAACACCTGTGACACAAGGCAGCTGCGTGGAGGGCGGCCCCGAACCTCCCCCACACAGTCAGCCGTGTTCCGGAATTCTGAGTGTGGGGAGGTTCCGTCTTCTGTCTGCAGCACCCGGGTTCTCCTAGGAGCCATTCGAGTGTCTTCCCCCAGTCCCTCCCAGTGCGGGCTGCCGGGGAAAGGCGGGGGTTGGGCTGGAAAAGCAGGTAGCATCTAGTGCCTCCCCATGGACAAGGGAGATAATTAGCGGACTTCCCCCTGCCAGGGAACACCTGTGACACCAGGCATCTTCGTGGAGGGCGGCCCCAAACCTCCCCCACACAGTCGGCCGTGTTCCGGAATTCTGAGTGTGGGGAGGTTCCGTCTTCTGTCTGCAGCACCTGGGATCTCCTAGGAGCCCTTCGAGTGTCTTCCCCGAGTCCCTCCCAGTGCGGGCTGCCGGGGAAAGGCGGGGGTTGGGCTGGAAACGCAGGTAGCATCTAGTGCCTCCTCATGGACAGGGGAGGTAATTAGCGGACATCACCCTGCCAGGGAACACCTGTGACACCAGGCAGCTGCGTGGAGGGCGGCTCTCAACCTCCCCCTCACAGTCACCCGTGTTCCGGATTTCTGAGTGTGGGGAGGTTCCGTCTTCTGTCTGCAGCACCCGGGTTCTCCTAGGAGCCATTCGAGTGTCTTCCCCCAGTCCCTCCCAGTGCGGGCTGCCGGGGAAAGGCGGGGGTTGGGCTGGAAAAGCAGGTAGCATCTAGTGCCTCCCCATGGACAAGGGAGATAATTAGCGGACTTCCCCCTGCCAGGGAACACCTGTGACACCAGGCAGCTGCATGGAGGGCGGCCCCGAACCTCCCCCACACAGTCACCCGTGTTCCGGAATTCTGAGTGTGGGGAGGTTCCGTCTTCTGTCTGCAGCACCCGGGATCTCCTAGGAGCCCTTCGAGTGTCTTCCCCGAGTCCCTCCCAGTGCGGGCTGCCGGGGAAAGGCGGGGGTTGGGCTGGAAACGCAGGTAGCATCTAGTGCCTCCTCATGGACAGGGGAGGTAATTAGCGGACATCACCCTGCCAGGGAACACCTGTGACACCAGGCAGCTGCGTGGAGGGCGGCTCTCAACCTCCCCCTCACAGTCACCCGTGTTCCGGATTTCTGAGTGTGGGGAGGTTCCGTCTTCTGTCTGCAGCACCCGGGTTCTCCTAGGAGCCATTCGAGTGTCTTCCCCCAGTCCCTCCCAGTGCGGGCTGCCGGGGAAAGGCGGGGGTTGGGCTGGAAAAGCAGGTAGCATCTAGTGCCTCCCCATGGACAAGGGAGATAATTAGCGGACTTCCCCCTGCCAGGGAACACCTGTGACACCAGGCAGCTGCATGGAGGGCGGCCCCGAACCTCCCCCACACAGTCACCCGTGTTCCGGAATTCTGAGTGTGGGGAGGTTCCGTCTTCTGTCTGCAGCACCCGGGATCTCCTAGGAGCCCTTCGAGTGTCTTCCCCGAGTCCCTCCCAGTGCGGGCTGCCGGGGAAAGGCGGGGGTTGGGCTGGAAAAGCAGGTAGCATCTAGTGCCTCCTCATGGACAGGGGAGGTAATTAGCGGACATCACCCTGCCAGGGAACACCTGTGACACCAGGCAGCTGCGTGGAGGGCGGCTCTGAACCTCCCCCTCACAGTCACCCGTGTTCCGGATTTCTGAGTGTGGGGGGGTTCCTTCTTCTGTCTGCAGCACACGGGATCTCCTAGGAGCCCTTCGAGTGTCTTCCCCGAGTCCCTCCCAGTGCGGGCTGCTGGGGAAAGGCGGGGGTTGGGCTGGAAAACAGGTAGCATCTAGTTCCTCCCCATGGACAGGGGAGGTAATTAGCGGACTACGCCCTGCCAGGGAACACCTGTGACACCAGGCAGCTGCGTGGAGGGCGGCCCCGAACCTCCCCCACACAGTCAGCCGTGTTCCGGAATTCTGAGTGTGGGGAGGTTCCGTCTTCTGTCTGCAGCACCCGGGTTCTCCTAGGAGCCATTCGAGTGTCTTCCCCCAGTCCCTCCCAGTGCGGGCTGCCGGGGAAAGGCGGGGGTTGGGCTGGAAAAGCAGGTAGCATCTAGTGCCTCCCCATGGACAAGGGAGATAATTAGCGGACTTCCCCCTGCCAGGGAACACCTGTGACACCAGGCAGCTGCGTGGAGGGCGGCCCCGAACCTCCCCCACACAGTCACCCGTGTTCCGGAATTCTGAGTGTGGGGAGGTTCCGTCTTCTGTCTGCAGCACCCGGGATCTCCTAGGAGCCCATCGAGTGTCTTCCCCGAGTCCCTCCCAGTGCGGGCTGCCGGGGAAAGGCGGGGGTTGGGCTGGAAACGCAGGTAGCATCTAGTGCCTCCCCATGGAGCGGGGAGGTAATTAGCGGAATTCCCCTTGCGAGGGAACACCTGTGACACCAGGCAGCTGCGTGGAGGGCGGCCCCGAACCTCCCCCACACAGTCACCCGTGTTCCGGAATTCTGAGTGTGGGGGGGTTGCTTCTTCTGTCTGCAGCACACGGGATCTCCTAGGAGCCCTTCGAGTGTCTTCCCCCAGTCCCTCCCAGTGCGGGCTGCCGGGGAAAGGAGGGGGTTGTGCTGGAAACGCAGGTAGAATCTAGTGCCTCCCCATGGACTGGGGAGGTAATTAGCGGACTACCCCCTGCCAGGGAACACCTGTGACACCAGGCAGCTGCGTGGAGGGCGGCCCCGAACCTCCCCCTCACAGTCAACCTTGTTCCGGATTTCTGAGTGTGGGGGGGTTCCTTCTTCTGTCTGCAGCACACGGGATCTCCTAGGAGCCCTTCGAGTGTCTTCCCCGAGTCCCTCCCAGTGCGGGCTGCCGGGGAAAGGCAGGGGTTTGGCTGGAAACGCAGGTAGCATCTAGTACCTCCCCATGGACAGGGGAGGTAATTAGCGGACTTCCCCTTGCGAGGGAACACCTGTGACACCAGGAAGCTGCGTGTGGGGCGGCCCTAAACCTCCCCCACACAGTCATCCGTGTTCCGGAATTCTGAGTGTGGGGAGGTTCCGTCTTCTGTCTGCAGCACCCGGGTTCTCCTAGGAGCCCTTCGAGTGTCTTCCCCGAGTCCCTCCTAGTGCGGGCTGCCGGGGAAAGGCGGGGGTTTGGCTGGAAACGCAGGTAGCATCTAGTGCCTCCCCATGGACCAGGGAGGTAATTAGCGGACTTCCCCTTGCGAGGGAACACCTGTGACACAAGGCAGCTGCGTGGAGGGCGGCCCCGAACCTCCCCCACACAGTCAGCCGTGTTCCGGAATTCTGAGTGTGGGGAGGTTCCGTCTTCTCTCTGCAGCACCCGGGTTCTCCTAGGAGCCCTTCGAGTGTCTTCCCCGAGTCCCTCCCAGTGCGGGCTGCCGGGGAAAGGCGGGGGTTGGGCTGGAAACGCAGGTAGCATCTAGTGCCTCCTCATGGACAGGGGAGGTAATTAGCGGACATCACCCTGGCAGGGAACACCTGTGACACCAGGCAGCTGCGTGGAGGGCGGCTCTGAACCTCCCCCTCACAGTCACCCGTGTTCCGGATTTCTGAGTGTGGGGGGGGTCCTTCTTCTGTCTGCAGCACACGGGATCTCCTAGGAGCCCTTCGAGTGTCTTCCCCGAGTCCTTCCCAGTGCGGGCTGCCGGGGAAGGCGGGGGTTGGGCTGGAAAGGCAGGTAGCATCTAGTGCCTCCCCATGGACAAGGGAGATAATTAGCGGACTTCCCCCTGCCAGGGAACACCTGTGACACCAGGCAGCTGCGTGGAGGGCGGCCCCGAACCTCCCCCACACAGTCACCCGTGTTCCGGAATTCTGAGTGTGGGGAGGTTCCGTCTTCTGTCTGCAGCACCCGGGATCTCCTAGGAGCCCTTCGAGTGTCTTCCCCGAGTCCCTCCCAGTGCGGGCTGCCGGGGAAAGGCGGGGGTTGGGCTGGAAACGCAGGTAGCATCTAGTGCCTCCTTATGGACAGGGGAGGTAATTAGCGGACATCACCCTGCCAGGGAACACCTGTGACACCAGGCAGCTGCGTGGAGGGCGGCTCTGAACCTCCCCCTCACAGTCACCCGTGTTCCGGATTTCTGAGTGTGGGGGGGTTCCTTCTTCTGTCTGCAGCACACGGGATCTCCTAGGAGCCCTTCGAGTGTCTTCCCCGAGTCCCTCCCAGTGCGGGCTGCCGGGGAAATGCGGGGGTTGGGCTGGAAACGCTGGTAGCATCTAGTTCCTCCCCATGGACAGGGGAGGTAATTAGCGGACTACGCCCTGCCAGGGAACACCTGTGACACCAGGCAGCTGCGTGGAGGGCGGCCCCGAACCTCCCCCACACAGTCAGCCGTATTCCGGAATTCTGAGTGTGGGGAGGTTCCGTCTTCTGTCTGCAGCACCCGGGTTCTCCTAGGAGCCCTTCGAGTGTCTTCCCCGAGTCCCTCCTAGTGCGGGCTGCCGGGGAAAGGCGGGGGTTGGGCTGGAAACGCAGGTAGCATCTAGTGCCTCCCCATGGACCAGGGAGGTAATTAGCGGACTTCCCCTTGCGAGGGAACACCTGTGACACAAGGCAGCTGCGTGGAGGGCGGCCCCGAACCTCCCCCACACAGTCAGCCGTGTTCCGGAATTCTGAGTGTGGGGAGGTTCCGTCTTCTGTCTGCAGCACCCGGGTTCTCCTAGGAGCCATTCGAGTGTCTTCCCCCAGTCCCTCCCAGTGCGGGCTGCCGGGGAAAGGCGGGGGTTGGGCTGGAAAAGCAGGTAGCATCTAGTGCCTCCCCATGGACAAGGGAGATAATTAGCGGACTTCCCCCTGCCAGGGAACACCTGTGACACCAGGCAGCTGCGTGGAGGGCGGCCCCGAACCTCCCCCACACAGTCACCCGTGTTCCGGAATTCTGAGTGTGGGGAGGTTCCGTCTTCTGTCTGCAGCACCCGGGATCTCCTAGGAGCCCTTCGAGTGTCTTCCCCGAGTCCCTCCCAGTGCGGGCTGCCGGGGAAAGGCGGGGGTTGGGCTGGAAACGCAGGTAGCATCTAGTGCCTCCTCATGGACAGGGGAGGTAATTAGCGGACATCACCCTGCCAGGGAACACCTGTGACACCAGGCAGCTGCGTGGAGGGCGGCTCTGAACCTCCCCCTCACAGTCACCCGTGTTCCGGATTTCTGAGTGTGGGGGGGTTCCTTCTTCTGTCTGCAGGACACGGGATCTCCTAGGAGCCCTTCGAGTGTCTTCCCCGAGTCCCTCCCAGTGCGGGCTGCCGGGGAAAGGCGGGGGTTGGGCTGGAAAAGCAGGTAGCATCTAGTTCCTCCCCATGGACAGGGGAGGTAATTAGCGGACTACGCCCTGCCAGGGAACACCTGTGACACCAGGCAGCTGCGTGGAGGGCGGCCCCGAACCTCCCCCACACAGTCAGCCGTGTTCCGGAATTCTGAGTGTGGGGAGGTTCCGTCTTCTGTCTGCAGCACCCGGGTTCTCCTAGGAGCCATTCGAGGGTCTTCCCCCAGTCCCTCCCAGTGCGGGCTGCCGGGGAAAGGCGGGGGTTTGGCTGGAAACGCAGGTAGCATCTAGTGCCTTCCCATGGAGAGGGGAGGTAATTAGCGGAATTCCCCTTGCGAGGGAACACCTGTGACACCAGGCAGCTGCGTGGAGGGCGGCCCCGAACCTCCCCTACACAGTCACCCGTGTTCCGGAATTCTGAGTGTGGGGGGTTCCTTCTTCTGTCTGCAGCACACGGGATCTCCTAGGAGCCCTTCGAGTGTCTTCCCCGAGTCCCTCTCAGTGCGGGCTGCCGGGGAAAGGCGGGGGTTGGGCTGGAAAAGCAGGTAGCATCTAGTGCCTCCCCCTGGACAGGGGAGGTAATTAGCGGACTTCCCCTTGCGAGGGAACCCCTGTGACACCAGGCAGCTGCGTGGAGGGCGGCTCCGAACCTCCCCCACACAGTCATACGTGTTCCGGAATTCTGAGTGTGGGGGGGTTCCTTCTTCTGTCTGCAGCACACGGGATCTCCTAGGAGCCCTTCGAGTGTCTTCCCCCAGTCCCTCGCAGTGCGGGCTGCCGGGGAAAGGCGGGGGGTTTGGCTGGAAACGCAGGTAGCATCTAGTGCCTCCCCATGGACCAGGGAGGTAATTAGCGGACTTCCCCTTGCGAGGGAACACCTGTGACACCAGGCATCTTCGTGGAGGGCGGCCCCAAACCTCCCCCACACAGTCGGCCGTGTTCCGGAATTCTGAGTGTGGGGAGGTTCCGTCTTCTGTCTGCAGCACCCGGGATCTCCTAGGAGCCCTTCGAGTGTCTTCCCCGAGTCCCTCCCAGTGCGGGCTACCGGGGAAAGGCGGGGGTTGGGCTGGAAAAGCAGGTAGCATCTAGTGCCTCCCCCTGGACAGGGGAGATATTTAGCGGACTTCCCCCTGCCAGGGAACACCTGTGACACCAGGCATCTTCTTGGAGGGCGGCCCCAAACCTCCCCCACACAGTCGGCCGTGTTCCGGAATTCTGAGTGTGGGGAGGTTCCGTCTTCTGTCTGCAGCAACCGGGATCTCCTAGGAGCCCTTCGAGTGTCTTCCCCGAGTCCCTCCCAGTGCGGGCTGCCGGGGAAAGGCGGGGGTTGGGCTGGAAACGCAGGTAGCATCTAGTGCCTCCCCCTGGACAGGGGAGGTAATTAACGGACTTCCCCTTGCGAGGGAACACCTGTGACACCAGGAAGCTGCGTGGAGGGCGGCCCTAAACTTCCCCACACAGTCACCCTTGTTCCGGAATTCTGAGTGTGGGGAGGTTCCGTCTTCTGTCTGCAGCACCCGGGTTCTCCTAGGAGCCCTTCGATTGTCTTCCCCCAGTCCCTCCCAGTGCGGGCTGCCGGGGAAAGGTGAGGGTTGGGCTGGAAAAGCAGGTAGCATCTAGTGCCTCCCCCTGGACAGGGGAGGTAATTAGTGGACATCACCCTGCCAGGGAAAACCTGTGACACCAGGCAGCTGCGTGGAGTGCGGCTCTGAACCTCCCCCTCACAGTCACCCTTGTTCCGGATTTCTGAGTGTGGGGGGGTTCCTTCTTCTGTCTGCAGCACACGGGATCTCCTGGGAGCCATTCGAGTGTCTTCCCCGAGTCCCTCCCAGTGCGGGCTGCCGGGGAAAGGCGGGGGTTTGGCTGGAAACGCAGGTAGCATCTAGTGCCTCCCCATGGACAGGGGAGGTAATTAGCGGACTTCCCCTTGCGAGGGAACACCTGTGACACAAGGCAGCTGCGTGGAGGGCGGCCCCGAACCTCCCCCACACAGTCAGCCGTGTTCCGGAATTCTGAGTGTGGGGAGGTACCGTCTTCTGTCTGCAGCACCCGGGATCTCCTAGGAGCCCTTCGAGTGTCTTCCCCGAGTCCATCCCAGTGCGGGTTACCGGGGAAAGGCGGGGGTTGGGCTGGAAAAGCAGGTAGCATCTAGTGCCTCCCCCTGGACAGGGGAGGTAATTAACGGACTTCCCCCTGCCAGGGAACACCTGTGACACCAGGCAGCTGCGTGGAGGGCGGCCCCGAACCTCCCCCACACAGTCACCCGTGTTCCGGAATTCTGAGTGTGGGGAGGTTCCGTCTTCTGTCTGCAGCACCCGGGATCTCCTAGGAGCCCTTCGAGTGTCTTCCCCGAGTCCCTCCCAGTGCGGGCTACCGGGGAAAGGCGGGGGTTGGGCTGGAAAAGCAGGTAGCATCTAGTGCCTCCCCCTGGACAGGGGAGGTAATTAGCGGACTTCCCCTTGCGAGGGAACCCCTGTGACACCAGGCAGCTGCGTGGAGGGCGGCTCCGAACCTCCCCCACACAGTCATACGTGTTCCGGAATTCTGAGTGTGGGGGGGTTCCTTCTTCTGTCTGCAGCACACGGGATCTCCTAGGAGCCCTTCGAGTGTCTTCCCCCAGTCCCTCGCAGTGCGGGCTGCCGGGGAAAGGCGGGGGTTTGGCTGGAAACGCAGGTAGCATCTAGTTCCTCCCCATGGACCAGGGAGGTAATTAGCGGACTTCCCCTTGCGAGGGAACACCTGTGACACCAGGCATCTTCGTGGAGGGCGGCCCCAAACCTCCCCCACACAGTCGGCCGTGTTCCGGAATTCTGAGTGTGGGGAGGTTCCGTCTTCTGTCTGCAGCACCCGGGATCTCCTAGGAGCCCTTCGAGTGTCTTCCCCGAGTCCCTCCCAGTGCGGGCTACCGGGGAAAGGCGGGGGTTGGGCTGGAAAAGCAGGTAGCATCTAGTGCCTCCCCCTGGACAGGGGAGATATTTAGCGGACTTCCCCCTGCCAGGGAACACCTGTGACACCAGGCATCTTCTTGGAGGGCGGCCCCAAACCTCCCCCACACAGTCGGCCGTGTTCCGGAATTCTGAGTGTGGGGAGGTTCCGTCTTCTGTCTGCAGCACCCGGGATCTCCTAGGAGCCCTTCGAGTGTCTTCCCCGAGTCCCTCCCAGTGCGGGCTGCCGGGGAAAGGCGGGGGTTGGGCTGGAAACGCAGGTAGCATCTAGTGCCTCCCCCTGGACAGGGGAGGTAATTAACGGACTTCCCCTTGCGAGGGAACACCTGTGACACCAGGAAGCTGCGTGGAGGGCGGCCCTAAACTTCCCCACACAGTCACCCTTGTTCCGGAATTCTGAGTGTGGGGAGGTTCCGTCTTCTGTCTGCAGCACCCGGGTTCTCCTAGGAGCCCTTCGATTGTCTTCCCCAAGTCCCTCCCAGTGCGGGCTGCCGGGGAAAGGTGAGGGTTGGGCTGGAAAAGCAGGTAGCATCTAGTGCCTCCCCCTGGACAGGGGAGGTAATTAGTGGACATCACCCTGCCAGGGAACACCTGTGACACCAGGCAGCTGCGTGGAGGGCGGCTCTGAACCTCCCCCTCACAGTCACCCTTGTTCCGGATTTCTGAGTGTGGGGGGGTTCCTTCTTCTGTCTGCAGCACACGGGATCTCCTGGGAGCCATTCGAGTGTCTTCCCCGAGTCCCTCCCAGTGCGGGCTGCCGGGGAAAGGCGGGGGTTTGGCTGGAAACGCAGGTAGCATCTAGTGCCTCCCCATGGACAGGGGAGGTAATTAGCGGACTTCCCCTTGCGAGGGAACACCTGTGACACAAGGCAGCTGCGTGGAGGGCGGCCCCGAACCTCCCCCACACAGTCAGCCGTGTTCCGGAATTCTGAGTGTGGGGAGGTACCGTCTTCTGTCTGCAGCACCCGGGATCTCCTAGGAGCCCTTCGAGTGTCTTCCCCGAGTCCATCCCAGTGCGGGCTACCGGGGAAAGGCGGGGGTTGGGCTGGAAAAGCAGGTAGAATCTAGTGCCTCCCCCTGGACAGGGGAGGTAATTAACGGACTTCCCCCTGCCAGGGAACACCTGTGACACCAGGCAGCTGCGTGGAGGGCGGCCCCGAACCTCCCCCACACAGTCACCCGTGTTCCGGAATTCTGAGTGTGGGGAGGTTCCGTCTTCTGTCTGCAGCACCCGGGATCTCCTAGGAGCCCTTCGAGTGTCTTCCCCGAGTCCCTCCCAGTGCGGGCTACCGGGGAAAGGCGGGGGTTGGGCTGGAAAAGCAGGTAGCATCTAGTTCCTCCCCATGGACAGGGTAGGTAATTAGCGGACTACCCCCTGCCAGGGAACACCTGTGACACCAGGCAGCTGCGTGGAGGGCGGCCCCGAACCTCCCCCACACAGTCAGCCGTGTTCCGGAATTCTGAGTGTGGGGAGGTTCCGTCTTCTGTCTGCAGCACCCAGGTTCTCCTAGGAGCCCTTCGAGTGTCTTCCCCGAGTCCCTCCCAGTGCGGGCTGCCGGGGAAATGCGGGGGTTTGGCTGGAAACGCAGGTAGCATCTAGTGCCTCCTCATGGACAGGGGAGGTAATTAGCGGACATCACCCTGCCAGGGAACACCTGTGACACCAGGCAGCTGCGTGGAGGGCGGCTCTGAACCTCCCCCTCACAGTCACCCGTGTTCCGGATTTCTGAGTGTGGGGGGGTTCCTTCTTCTGTCTGCAGCACACGGGATCTCCTAGGAGCCCTTCGAGTGTCTTCCCCGAGTCCCTCCCAGTGCGGGCTGCCGGGGAAAGGCGGGGGTTTGGCTGGAAACGCAGGTAGCATCTAGTGCCTCCCCATGGAGAGGGGAGGTAATTAGCGGAATTCCCCTTGCGAGGGAACACCTGTGACACCAGGCAGCTGCGTGGAGGGCGGCCCCGAACCTCCCCCACACAGTCACACGTGTTCCGGAATTCTGAGTGTGGGGGGGTTCCTTCTTCTGTCTGCAGCACACGGGATCTCCTAGGAGCCCTTCGAGTGTCTTCCCCCAGTCCCTCCCAGTGCGGGCTGCCGGGGAAAGGAGGGGGTTGTGCTGGAAACGCAGGTAGCATCTAGTGCCTCCCCATGGACAAGGGAGATAATTAGCGGACTACCCCCTGCCAGGGAACACCTGTGACACCAGGCAGCTGCGTGGAGGGCGGCCCCGAACCTCCCCCACACAGTCACCCGTGTTCCGGAATTCTGAGTGTGGGGAGGTTCCGTCTTCTGTCTGCAGCACCCGGGATCTCCTAGGAGCCCTTCGAGTGTCTTCCCCGAGTCCCTCCCAGTGCGGGCTGCCGGGGAAAGGCTGGGGTTTGGCTGGAAACGCAGGTAGTATCTAGTGCCTCCCCATGGACCAGGGAGGTAATTAGCGGACTTCCCCTTGCGAGGGAACACCTGTGACACAAGGCAGCTGCGTGGAGGGCGGCCCCGAACCTCCCCCACACAGTCAGCCGTGTTCCGGAATTCTGAGTGTGGGGAGGTTCCGTCTTCTGTCTGCAGCACCCGGGTTCTCCTAGGAGCCATTCGAGTGTCTTCCCCCAGTCCCTCCCAGTGCGGGCTGCCGGGGAAAGGCGGGGGTTGGGCTGGAAAAGCAGGTAGCATCTAGTGCCTCCCCATGGACAAGGGAGATAATTAGCGGACTTCCCCCTGCCAGGGAACACCTGTGACACCAGGCATCTTCGTGGAGGGCGGCCCCAAACCTCCCCCACACAGTCGGCCGTGTTCCGGAATTCTGAGTGTGGGGAGGTTCCGTCTTCTGTCTGCAGCACCCGGGATCTCCTAGGAGCCCTTCGAGTGTCTTCCCCGAGTCCCTCCCAGTGCGGGCTGCCGGGGAAAGGCGGGGGTTGGGCTGGAAACGCAGGTAGCATCTAGTGCCTCCTCATGGACAGGGGAGGTAATTAGCGGACATCACCCTGCCAGGGAACACCTGTGACACCAGGCAGCTGCGTGGAGGGCGGCTCTCAACCTCCCCCTCACAGTCACCCGTGTTCCGGATTTCTGAGTGTGGGGAGGTTCCGTCTTCTGTCTGCAGCACCCGGGTTCTCCTAGGAGCACTTCGAGTGTCTTCCCCCAGTCCCTCCCAGTGCGGGCTGCCGGGGAAAGGTGGGGGTTGGGCTGGAAAAGCAGGTAGCATCTAGTGCCTCCCCCTGGACAGGGGAGGTAATTAGTGGACATCACCCTGCCAGGGAACACCTGTGACACCAGGCAGCTGCGTGGAGGGCGGCTCTGAACCTCACCCTCACAGTCACCCGTGTTCCGGATTTCTGAGTGTGGGGGGGTTCCTTTTTCTGTCTGCAGCACACGGGATCTCCTAGGAGCCCTTCGAGTGTCTTCCCCGAGTCCCTCCCAGTGCGGGCTGCCGGGGAAAGGCGGGGGTTGGGCTGGAAAAGCAGGTAGCATCTAGTTCCTCCCCATGGACAGGGGAGGTAATTAGCGGACTACGCCCTGCCAGGGAAAACCTGTGACACCAGGCAGCTGCGTGGAGGGCGGCCCCGAACCTCCCCCACACAGTCAGCCGTATTCCGGAATTCTGAGTGTGGGGAGGTTCCGTCTTCTGTCTGCAGCACCCGGGTTCTCCTAGGAGCCCTTCGAGTGTCTTCCCCGAGTCCCTCCCAGTGCGGGCTGCCGGGGAAAGGCGGGGGTTGGGCTGGAAACGCAGGTAGCATCTAGTGCCTCCTCATGGACAGGGGAGGTAATTAGCGGACATCACCCTGCCAGGGAACACCTGTGACACCAGGCAGCTGCGTGGAGGGCGGCTCTGAACCTCCCCCTCACAGTCACCCGTGTTCCGGATTTCTGAGTGTGGGGGGGTTCCTTCTTCTGTCTGCAGCACACGGGATCTCCTAGGAGCCCTTCGAGTGTCTTCCCCGAGTCCCTCCCAGTGCGGGCTGCCGGGGAAAGGCAGGGGTTTGGCTGGAAACGCAGGTAGCATCTAGTAAATCCCCATGGACAGGGGAGGTAATTAGCGGACTTCCCCTTGCGAGGGAACACCTGTGACACCAGGAAGCTGCGTGTGGGGCGGCCCTAAACCTCCCCCACACAGTCATCCGTGTTCCGGAATTCTGAGTGTGGGGAGGTTCCGTCTTCTGTCTGCAGCACCCGGGTTCTCCTAGGAGCCCTTCGAGTGTCTTCCCCGAGTCCCTCCTAGTGCGGGCTGCCGGGGAAAGGCGGGGGTTTGGCTGGAAACGCAGGTAGCATCTAGTGCCTCCCCATGGACCAGGGAGGTAATTAGCGGACTTCCCCTTGCGAGGGAACACCTGTGACACAAGGCAGCTGCGTGGAGGGCGGCCCCGAACCTCCCCCACACAGTCAGCCGTGTTCCGGAATTCTGAGTGTGGGGAGGTTCCGTCTTCTGTCTGCAGCACCCGGGTTCTCCTAGGAGCCATTCGAGTGTCTTCCCCCAGTCCCTCCCAGTGCGGGCTGCCGGGGAAATGCGGGGGTTGGGCTGGAAAAGCAGGTAGCATCTAGTGCCTCCCCATGGACAAGGGAGATAATTAGCGGACTTCCCCCTGCCAGGGAACACCTGTGACACCAGGCAGCTGCGTGGAGGGCGGCCCCGAACCTCCCCCACACAGTCACTCGTGTTCCGGAATTCTGAGTGTGGGGAGGTTCCGTCTTCTGTCTGCAGCACCCGGGATCTCCTAGGAGCCCTTCGAGTGTCTTCCCCGAGTCCCTCCCAGTGCGGGCTGCCGGGGAAAGGCGGGGGTTGGGCTGGAAACGCAGGTAGCATCTAGTGCCTCCTCATGGACAGGGGAGGTAATTAGCGGACATCACCCTGCCAGGGAACACCTGTGACACCAGGCAGCTGCGTGGAGGGCGGCTCTGAACCTCCCCCTCACAGTCACCCGTGTTCCGGATTTCTGAGTGTGGGGGGGTTCCTTCTTCTGTCTGCAGCACACGGGATCTCCTAGGAGCCCTTCGAGTGTCTTCCCCGAGTCCCTCCCATTGCGGGCTGCCGGGGAAAGGCGGGGGTTGGGCTGGAAAAGCAGGTAGCATCTAGTTCCTCCCCATGGACAGGGGAGGTAATTAGCGGACTACGCCCTGCCAGGGAACACCTGTGACACCAGGCAGCTGCGTGGAGGGCGGCCCCGAACCTCCCCCACACAGTCAGCCGTGTTCCGGAATTCTGAGTGTGGGGAGGTTCCGTCTTCTCTCTGCAGCACCCGGGTTCTCCTAGGAGCCATTCGAGTGTCTTCCCCCAGTCCCTCCCAGTGCGGGCTGCCGGGGAAAGGCGGGGGTTGGGCTGGAAAAGCAGGTAGCATCTAGTGCCTCCCCATGGACAAGGGAGATAATTAGCGGACTTCCCCCTGCCAGGGAACACCTGTGACACCAGGCAGCTGCGTGGAGGGCGGCCCCGAACCTCCCCCACACAGTCACCCGTGTTCCGGAATTCTGAGTGTGGGGAGGTTCCGTCTTCTGTCTGCAGCACCCGGGATCTCCTAGGAGCCCTTCGAGTGTCTTCCCCGAGTCCCTCCCAGTGCGGGCTGCCGGGGAAAGGCGGGGGTTGGGCTGGAAACGCAGGTAGCATCTAGTGCCTCCTCATGGACAGGGGAGGTAATTAGCGGACATCACCCTGGCAGGGAACACCTGTGACACCAGGCAGCTGCGTGGAGGGCGGCTCTGAACCTCCCCCTCACAGTCACCCGTGTTCCGGATTTCTGAGTGTGGGGGGGGTCCTTCTTCTGTCTGCAGCACACGGGATCTCCTAGGAGCCCTTCGAGTGTCTTCCCCGAGTCCTTCCCAGTGCGGGCTTCCGGGGAAGGCGGGGGTTGGGCTGGAAACGCAGGTAGCATCTAGTGCCTCCCCATGGACAAGGGAGATAATTAGCGGACTTCCCCCTGCCAGGGAACACCTGTGACACCAGGCAGCTGCGTGGAGGGCGGCCCCGAACCTCCCCCACACAGTCACCCGTGTTCCGGAATTCTGAGTGTGGGGAGGTTCCGTCTTCTGTCTGCAGCACCCGGGATCTCCTAGGAGCCCTTCGAGTGTCTTCCCCGAGTCCTTCCCAGTGCGGGCTGCCGGGGAAAGGCGGGGGTTGGGCTGGAAACGCAGGTAGCATCTAGTGCCTCCTTATGGACAGGGGAGGTAATTAGCGGACATCACCCTGCCAGGGAACACCTGTGACACCAGGCAGCTGCGTGGAGGGCGGCTCTGAACCTCCCCCTCACAGTCACCCGTGTTCCGGATTTCTGAGTGTGGGGGGGTTCCTTCTTCTGTCTGCAGCACACGGGATCTCCTAGGAGCCCTTCGAGTGTCTTCCCCGAGTCCCTCCCAGTGCGGGCTGCCGGGGAAAGGCGGGGGTTGGGCTGGAAACGCTGGTAGCATCTAGTTCCTCCCCATGGACAGGGGAGGTAATTAGCGGACTACGCCCTGCCAGGGAACACCTGTGACACCAGGCAGCTGCGTGGAGGGCGGCCCCGAACCTCCCCCACACAGTCAGCCGTATTCCGGAATTCTGAGTGTGGGGAGGTTCCGTCTTCTGTCTGCAGCACCCGGGTTCTCCTAGGCGCCCTTCGAGTGTCTTCCCCGAGTCCCTCCCAGTGCGGGCTGCCGGGGAAAGGTGGGGGTTGGGCTGGAAAAGCAGGTAGCATCTAGTGCCTCCCCCTGGACAGGGGAAGTAATTAGTGGACATCACCCTGCCAGGGAACACCTGTGACACCAGGCAGCTGCGTGGAGGGCGGCTCTGAACCTCCCCCTCACAGTCACCCTTGTTCCGGATTTCTGAGTGTGGGGAGGTTCCTTCTTCTGTCTGCAGCACACGGGATTTCCTAGGAGCCCTTCGAGTGTCTTCCCCGAGTCCCTCACAGTGCGGGCTGCTGGGGAAAGGCGGGGGTTTGGCTGGAAACGCAGGTAGCATCTAGTTCCTCCCCATGGACAGGGGAGGTAATTAGCGGACTTCTCCTTGCGAGGGAACACCTGTGACACCAGGAAGCTGCGTGGGGGGCGGCCCTAAACCTCCCCCACACAGTCATCCGTATTCCGGAATTCTGAGTGTGGGGAGGTTCCGTCTTCTGTCTGCAGCACCCGGGTTCTCCTAGGAGCCCTACGAGTGTCTTCCCCGATTCCCTCCCAGTGCGGGCTGCCGGGGAAAGGCGGGGGTTTGGCTGGAAACGCAGGTAGCATCTAGTGCCTCCCCATGGAGCGGGGAGGTAATTAGCGGAATTCCCCTTGCGAGGGAACACCTGTGACACCAGGCAGCTGCGTGGAGGGCGGCCCCGAACCTCCCCCACACAGTCACCCGTGTTCCGGAATTCTGAGTGTGGGGGGGTTGCTTCTTCTGTCTGCAGCACACGGGATCTCCTAGGAGCCCTTCGAGTGTCTTCCCCCAGTCCCTCCCAGTGCGGGCTGCCGGGGAAAGGAGGGGGTTGTGCTGGAAACGCAGGTAGAATCTAGTGCCTCCCCATGGACTGGGGAGGTAATTAGCGGACTACCCCCTGCCAGGGAACACCTGTGACACCAGGCAGCTGCGTGGAGGGCGGCCCCGAACCTCCCCCTCACAGTCACCCTTGTTCCGGATTTCTGAGTGTGGGGGGGTTCCTTCTTCTGTCTGCAGCACACGGGATCTCCTAGGAGCCCTTCGAGTGTCTTCCCCGAGTCCCTCCCAGTGCGGGCTGCCGGGGAAAGGCAGGGGTTTGGCTGGAAACGCAGGTAGCATCTAGTTCCTCCCCATGGACAGGGGAGGTAATTAGCGGACTTCCCCTTGCGAGGGAACACCTGTGACACCAGGAAGCTGCGTGTGGGGCGGCCCTAAACCTCCCCCACACAGTCATCCGTGTTCCGGAATTCTGAGTGTGGGGAGGTTCCGTCTTCTGTCTGCAGCACCCGGGTTCTCCTAGGAGCCCTTCGAGTGTCTTCCCCGAGTCCCTCCTAGTGCGGGCTGCCGGGGAAAGGCGGGGGTTGGGCTGGAAACGCAGGTAGCATCTAGTGCCTCCCCATGGACCAGGGAGGTAATTAGCGGACTTCCCCTTGCGAGGGAACACCTGTGACACAAGGCAGCTGCGTGGAGGGCGGCCCCGAACCTCCCCCACACAGTCAGCCGTGTTCCGGAATTCTGAGTGTGGGGAGGTTCCGTCTTCTGTCTGCAGCACCCGGGTTCTCCTAGGAGCCATTCGAGTGTCTTCCCCCAGTCCCTCCCAGTGCGGGCTGCCGGGGAAAGGCGGGGGTTGGGCTGGAAAAGCAGGTAGCATCTAGTGCCTCCCCATGGACAAGGGAGATAATTAGCGGACTTCCCCCTGCCAGGGAACACCTGTGACACCAGGCAGCTGCGTGGAGGGCGGCCCCGAACCTCCCCCACACAGTCAGCCGTGTTCCGGAATTCTGAGTGTGGGGAGGTTCCGTCTTCTGTCTGCAGCACCCGGGTTCTCCTAGGAGCCATTCGAGTGTCTTCCCCCAGTCCCTCCCAGTGCGGGCTGCCGGGGAAAGGCGGGGGTTGGGCTGGAAAAGCAGGTAGCATCTAGTGCCTCCCCATGGACAAGGGAGATAATTAGCGGACTTCCCCCTGCCAGGGAACACCTGTGACACCAGGCAGCTGCGTGGAGGGCGGCCCCGAACCTCCCCCACACAGTCACCCGTGTTCCGGAATTCTGAGTGTGGGGGGGTTGCTTCTTCTGTCTGCAGCACACGGGATCTCCTAGGAGCCCTTCGAGTGTCTTCCCCCAGTCCCTCCCAGTGCGGGCTGCCGGGGAAAGGAGGGGGTTGTGCTGGAAACGCAGGTAGAATCTAGTGCCTCCCCATGGACTGGGGAGGTAATTAGCGGACTACCCCCTGCCAGGGAACACCTGTGACACCAGGCAGCTGCGTGGAGGGCGGCCCCGAACCTCCCCCTCACAGTCACCCTTGTTCCGGATTTCTGAGTGTGGGGGGGTTCCTTCTTCTGTCTGCAGCACACGGGATCTCCTAGGAGCCCTTCGAGTGTCTTCCCCGAGTCCCTCCCAGTGCGGGCTGCCGGGGAAAGGCGGGGGTTGGGCTGGAAAAGCAGGTAGCATCTAGTTCCTCCCCATGGACAGGGGAGGTAATTAGCGGACTACGCCCTGCCAGGGAACACCTGTGACACCAGGCAGCTGCGTGGAGGGCGGCCCCGAACCTCCCCCACACAGTCAGCCGTGTTCCGGAATTCTGAGTGTGGGGAGGTTCCGTCTTCTGTCTGCAGCACCCGGGTTCTCCTAGGAGCCATTCGAGTGTCTTCCGCCAGTCCCTCCCAGTGCGGGCTGCCGGGGAAAGGCGGGGGTTTGGCTGGAAACGCAGGTAGCATCTAGTGCCTCCCCATGGAGAGGGGAGGTAATTAGCGGAATTCCCCTTGCGAGGGAACACCTGTGACACCAGGCAGCTGCGTGGAGGGCGGCCCCGAACCTCCCCTACACAGTCACCCGTGTTCCGGAATTCTGAGTGTGGGGGGTTCCTTCTTCTGTCTGCAGCACACGGGATCTCCTAGGAGCCCTTCGAGTGTCTTCCCCGAGTCCCTCTCAGTGCGGGCTGCCGGGGAAAGGCGGGGGTTGGGCTGGAAAAGCAGGTAGCATCTAGTGCCTCCCCCTGGACAGGGGAGGTAATTAGCGGACTTCCCCTTGCGAGGGAACCCCTGTGACACCAGGCAGCTGCGTGGAGGGCGGCTCCGAACCTCCCCCACACAGTCATACGTGTTCCGGAATTCTGAGTGTGGGGGGGTTCCTTCTTCTGTCTGCAGCACACGGGATCTCCTAGGAGCCCTTCGAGTGTCTTCCCCCAGTCCCTCGCAGTGCGGGCTGCCGGGGAAAGGCGGGGGTTTGGCTGGAAACGCAGGTAGCATCTAGTGCCTCCCCATGGACCAGGGAGGTAATTAGCGGACTTCCCCTTGCGAGGGAACACCTGTGACACCAGGCATCTTCGTGGAGGGCGGCCCCAAACCTCCCCCACACAGTCGGCCGTGTTCCGGAATTCTGAGTGTGGGGAGGTTCCGTCTTCTGTCTGCAGCACCCGGGATCTCCTAGGAGCCCTTCGAGTGTCTTCCCCGAGTCCCTCCCAGTGCGGGCTACCGGGGAAAGGCGGGGGTTGGGCTGGAAAAGCAGGTAGCATCTAGTGCCTCCCCCTGGACAGGGGAGATATTTAGCGGACTTCCCCCTGCCAGGGAACACCTGTGACACCAGGCATCTTCTTGGAGGGCGGCCCCAAACCTCCCCCACACAGTCGGCCGTGTTCCGGAATTCTGAGTGTGGGGAGGTTCCGTCTTCTGTCTGCAGCAACCGGGATCTCCTAGGAGCCCTTCGAGTGTCTTCCCCGAGTCCCTCCCAGTGCGGGCTGCCGGGGAAAGGCGGGGGTTGGGCTGGAAACGCAGGTAGCATCTAGTGCCTCCCCCTGGACAGGGGAGGTAATTAACGGACTTCCCCTTGCGAGGGAACACCTGTGACACCAGGAAGCTGCGTGGAGGGCGGCCCTAAACTTCCCCACACAGTCACCCTTGTTCCGGAATTCTGAGTGTGGGGAGGTTCCGTCTTCTGTCTGCAGCACCCGGGTTCTCCTAGGAGCCCTTCGATTGTCTTCCCCCAGTCCCTCCCAGTGCGGGCTGCCGGGGAAAGGTGAGGGTTGGGCTGGAAAAGCAGGTAGCATCTAGTGCCTCCCCCTGGACAGGGGAGGTAATTAGTGGACATCACCCTGCCAGGGAACACCTGTGACACCAGGCAGCTGCGTGGAGGGCGGCTCTGAACCTCCCCCTCACAGTCACCCTTGTTCCGGATTTCTGAGTGTGGGGGGGTTCCTTCTTCTGTCTGCAGCACACGGGATCTCCTGGGAGCCATTCGAGTGTCTTCCCCGAGTCCCTCCCAGTGCGGGCTGCCGGGGAAAGGCGGGGGTTTGGCTGGAAACGCAGGTAGCATCTAGTGCCTCCCCATGGACAGGGGAGGTAATTAGCGGACTTCCCCTTGCGAGGGAACACCTGTGACACAAGGCAGCTGCGTGGAGGGCGGCCCCGAACCTCCCCCACACAGTCAGCCGTGTTCCGGAATTCTGAGTTTGGGGAGGTACCGTCTTCTGTCTGCAGCACCCGGGATCTCCTAGGAGCCCTTCGAGTGTCTTCCCCGAGTCCATCCCAGTGCGGGCTACCGGGGAAAGGCGGGGGTTGGGCTGGAAAAGCAGGTAGCATCTAGTGCCTCCCCCTGGACAGGGGAGGTAATTAACGGACTTCCCCCTGCCAGGGAACACCTGTGACACCAGGCAGCTGCGTGGAGGGCGGCCCCGAACCTCCCCCACACAGTCACCCGTGTTCCGGAATTCTGAGTGTGGGGAGGTTCCGTCTTCTGTCTGCAGCACCCGGGATCTCCTAGGAGCCCTTCGAGTGTCTTCCCCGAGTCCCTCCCAGTGCGGGCTACCGGGGAAAGGCGGGGGTTGGGCTGGAAAAGCAGGTAGCATCTAGTGCCTCCCCCTGGACAGGGGAGGTAATTAGCGGACTTCCCCTTGCGAGGGAACCCCTGTGACACCAGGCAGCTGCGTGGAGGGCGGCTCCGAACCTCCCCCACACAGTCATACGTGTTCCGGAATTCTGAGTGTGGGGGGGTTCCTTCTTCTGTCTGCAGCACACGGGATCTCCTAGGAGCCCTTCGAGTGTCTTCCCCCAGTCCCTCGCAGTGCGGGCTGCCGGGGAAAGGCGGGGGTTTGGCTGGAAACGCAGGTAGCATCTAGTGCCTCCCCATGGACCAGGGAGGTAATTAGCGGACTTCCCCTTGCGAGGGAACACCTGTGACACCAGGCATCTTCGTGGAGGGCGGCCCCAAACCTCCCCCACACAGTCGGCCGTGTTCCGGAATTCTGAGTGTGGGGAGGTTCCGTCTTCTGTCTGCAGCACCCGGGATCTCCTAGGAGCCCTTCGAGTGTCTTCCCCGAGTCCCTCCCAGTGCGGGCTACCGGGGAAAGGCGGGGGTTGGGCTGGAAAAGCAGGTAGCATCTAGTGCCTCCCCCTGGACAGGGGAGATATTTAGCGGACTTCCCCCTGCCAGGGAACACCTGTGACACCAGGCATCTTCTTGGAGGGCGGCCCCAAACCTCCCCCACACAGTCGGCCGTGTTCCGGAATTCTGAGTGTGGGGAGGTTCCGTCTTCTGTCTGCAGCACCCGGGATCTCCTAGGAGCCCTTCGAGTGTCTTCCCCGAGTCCCTCCCAGTGCGGGCTGCCGGGGAAAGGCGGGGGTTGGGCTGGAAACGCAGGTAGCATCTAGTGCCTCCCCCTGGACAGGGGAGGTAATTAACGGACTTCCCCTTGCGAGGGAACACCTGTGACACCAGGAAGCTGCGTGGAGGGCGGCCCTAAACTTCCCCACACAGTCACCCTTGTTCCGGAATTCTGAGTGTGGGGAGGTTCCGTCTTCTGTCTGCAGCACCCGGGTTCTCCTAGGAGCCCTTCGATTGTCTTCCCCCAGTCCCTCCCAGTGCGGGCTGCCGGGGAAAGGTGAGGGTTGGGCTGGAAAAGCAGGTAGCATCTAGTGCCTCCCCCTGGACAGGGGAGGTAATTAGTGGACATCACCCTGCCAGGGAACACCTGTGACACCAGGCAGCTGCGTGGAGGGCGGCTCTGAACCTCCCCCTCACAGTCACCCTTGTTCCGGATTTCTGAGTGTGGGGGGGTTCCTTCTTCTGTCTGCAGCACACGGGATCTCCTGGGAGCCATTCGAGTGTCTTCCCCGAGTCCCTCCCAGTGCGGGCTGCCGGGGAAAGGCGGGGGTTTGGCTGGAAACGCAGGTAGCATCTAGTGCCTCCCCATGGACAGGGGAGGTAATTAGCGGACTTCCCCTTGCGAGGGAACACCTGTGACACAAGGCAGCTGCGTGGAGGGCGGCCCCGAACCTCCCCCACACAGTCACCCGTGTTCCGGAATTCTGAGTGTGGGGAGGTACCGTCTTCTGTCTGCAGCACCCGGGATCTCCTAGGAGCCCTTCGAGTGTCTTCCCCGAGTCCATCCCAGTGCGGGCTACCGGGGAAAGGCGGGGGTTGGGCTGGAAAAGCAGGTAGCATCTAGTGCCTCCCCCTGGACAGGGGAGGTAATTAACGGACTTCCCCCTGCCAGGGAACACCTGTGACACCAGGCAGCTGCGTGGAGGGCGGCCCCGAACCTCCCCCACACAGTCACCCGTGTTCCGGAATTCTGAGTGTGGGGAGGTTCCGTCTTCTGTCTGCAGCACCCGGGATCTCCTAGGAGCCCTTCGAGTGTCTTCCCCGAGTCCCTCCCAGTGCGGGCTACCGGGGAAAGGCGGGGGTTGGGCTGGAAAAGCAGGTAGCATCTAGTTCCTCCCCATGGACAGGGTAGGTAATTAGCGGACTACCCCCTGCCAGGGAACACCTGTGACACCAGGCAGCTGCGTGGAGGGCGGCCCCGAACCTCCCCCACACAGTCAGCCGTGTTCCGGAATTCTGAGTGTGGGGAGGTTCCGTCTTCTGTCTGCAGCACCCAGGTTCTCCTAGGAGCCCTTCGAGTGTCTTCCCCGAGTCCCTCCCAGTGCGGGCTGCCGGGGAAATGCGGGGGTTTGGCTGGAAACGCAGGTAGCATCTAGTGCCTCCTCATGGACAGGGGAGGTAATTAGCGGACATCACCCTGCCAGGGAACACCTGTGACACCAGGCAGCTGCGTGGAGGGCGGCTCTGAACCTCCCCCTCACAGTCACCCGTGTTCCGGATTTCTGAGTGTGGGGGGGTTCCTTCTTCTGTCTGCAGCACACGGGATCTCCTAGGAGCCCTTCGAGTGTCTTCCCCGAGTCCCTCCCAGTGCGGGCTGCCGGGGAAAGGCGGGGGTTTGGCTGGAAACGCAGGTAGCATCTAGTGCCTCCCCATGGAGAGGGGAGGTAATTAGCGGAATTCCCCTTGCGAGGGAACACCTGTGACACCAGGCAGCTGCGTGGAGGGCGGCCCCGAACCTCCCCCACACAGTCACCCGTGTTCCGGAATTCTGAGTGTGGGGGGGTTCCTTCTTCTGTCTGCAGCACACGGGATCTCCTAGGAGCCCTTCGAGTGTCTTCCCCCAGTCCCTCCCAGTGCGGGCTGCCGGGGAAAGGTGGGGGTTGGGCTGGAAACGCAGGTAGCATCTAGTGCCTCCTCATGGACAGGGGAGGTAATTAGCGGACATCACCCTGCCAGGGAACACCTGTGACACCAGGCAGCTGCGTGGAGGGCGGCTCTCAACCTCCCCCTCACAGTCACCCGTGTTCCGGATTTCTGAGTGTGGGGAGGTTCCGTCTTCTGTCTGCAGCACCCGGGTTCTCCTAGGAGCACTTCGAGTGTCTTCCCCCAGTCCCTCCCAGTGCGGGCTGCCGGGGAAAGGTGGGGGTTGGGCTGGAAAAGCAGGTAGCATCTAGTGCCTCCCCCTGGACAGGGGAGGTAATTAGTGGACATCACCCTGCCAGGGAACACCTGTGACACCAGGCAGCTGCGTGGAGGGCGGCTCTGAACCTCCCCCTCACAGTCACCCGTGTTCCGGATTTCTGAGTGTGGGGGGGTTCCTTTTTCTGTCTGCAGCACACGGGATCTCCTAGGAGCCCTTCGAGTGTCTTCCCCGAGTCCCTCCCAGTGCGGGCTGCCGGGGAAAGGCGGGGGTTGGGCTGGAAAAGCAGGTAGCATCTAGTTCCTCCCCATGGACAGGGGAGGTAATTAGCGGACTACGCCCTGCCAGGGAACACCTGTGACACCAGGCAGCTGCGTGGAGGGCGGCCCCGAACCTCCCCCACACAGTCAGCCGTATTCCGGAATTCTGAGTGTGGGGAGGTTCCGTCTTCTGTCTGCAGCACCCGGGTTCTCCTAGGAGCCATTCGAGTGTCTTCCCCGAGTCCCTCCCAGTGCGGGCTGCCGGGGAAAGGCGGGGGTTGGGCTGGAAACGCAGGTAGCATCTAGTGCCTCCTCATGGACAGGGGAGGTAATTAGCGGACATCACCCTGCCAGGGAACACCTGTGACACCAGGCAGCTGCGTGGAGGGCGGCTCTGAACCTCCCCCACACAGTCACCCGTGTTCCGGAATTCTGAGTGTGGGGAGGTTCCGTCTTCTGTCTGCAGCACCCGGGATCTCCTAGGAGCCCTTCGAGTGTCTTCCCCGAGTCCCTCCCAGTGCGGGCTGCCGGGGAAAGGCGGGGGTTGGGCTGGAAAAGCAGGTAGCATCTAGTGCCTCCCCCTGGACAGGGGAGGTAATTAGCGGACATCCCCCTGCCAGGGAACACCTGTGACACCAGGCAGCTGCGTGTAGGGCGGCCACGAACCTCCCCCACACAGTCACCCGTGTTCCGGAAATCTGAGTGTGGGGAGGTTCCGTCTTCTGTCTGCAGCACACGGGATCTCCTAGGAGCCCTTCGAGTGTCTTCCCCGAGTCCCTCCCAGTGCGGGCTGCCGGGGAAAGGCGGGGGTTGGGCTGGAAAAGCAGGTAGCATCTAGTTCCTCCCCATGGACAGGGGAGGTAATTAGCGGACTACGCCCTGCCAGGGAACACCTGTGACACCAGGCAGCTGCGTGGAGGGCGGCCCCGAACCTCCCCCACACAGTCAGCCGTGTTCCGGAATTCTGAGTGTGGGGAGGTTCCGTCTTCTGTCTGCAGCACCCGGGTTCTCCTAGGAGCCATTCGAGTGTCTTCCCCCAGTCCCTCCCAGTGCGGGCTGCCGGGGAAAGGCGGGGGTTGGGCTAGAAAAGCAGGTAGCATCTAGTGCCTCCCCATGGACAAGGGAGATAATTAGCGGACTTCCCCCTGCCAGGGAACACCTGTGACACCAGGCAGCTGCGTGGAGGGCGGCCCCGAACCTCCCCCACACAGTCACCCGTGTTCCGGAATTCTGAGTGTGGGGAGGTTCCGTCTTCTGTCTGCAGCACCCGGGATCTCCTAGGAGCCCTTCGAGTGTCTTCCCCGAGTCCCTCCCAGTGCGGGCTGCCGGGGAAAGGCGGGGGTTGGGCTGGAAACGCAGGTAGCATCTAGTGCCTCCTCATGGACAGGGGAGGTAATTAGCGGACATCACCCTGCCAGGGAACACCTGTGACACCAGGCAGCTGCGTGGAGGGCGGCTCTGAACCTCCCCCTCACAGTCACCCGTGTTCCGGATTTCTGAGTGTGGGGGGGTTCCTTCTTCTGTCTGCAGCACACGGGATCTCCTAGGAGCCCTTCGAGTGTCTTCCCCGAGTCCCTCCCAGTGCGGGCTGCCGGGGAAAGGCGGGGGTTGGGCTGGAAACGCTGGTAGCATCTAGTTCCTCCCCATGGACAGGGGAGGTAATTAGCGGACTACGCCCTGCCAGGGAACACCTGTGACACCAGGCAGCTGCGTGGAGGGCGGCCCCGAACCTCCCCCACACAGTCAGCCGTATTCCGGAATTCTGAGTGTGGGGAGGTTCCGTCTTCTGTCTGCAGCACCCGGGTTCTCCTAGGAGCCCTTCGAGTGTCTTCCCCGAGTCCCTCCCAGTGCGGGCTGCCGGGGAAAGGTGGGGGTTGGGCTGGAAAAGCAGGTAGCATCTAGTGCCTCCCCCTGGACAGGGGAGGTAATTAGTGGACATCACCCTGCCAGGGAACACCTGTGACACCAGGCAGCTGCGTGGAGGGCGGCTCTGAACCTCCCCATCACAGTCACCCTTGTTCCGGATTTCTGAGAGTGGGGGGGTTCCTTCTTCTGTCTGCAGCACACGGGATCTCCTAGGAGCCCTTCGAGTGTCTTCCCCGAGTCCCTCACAGTGCGGGCTGCTGGGGAAAGGCGGGGGTTTGGCTGGAAACGCAGGTAGCATCTAGTTCCTCCCCATGGACAGGGGAGGTAATTAGCGGACTTCTCCTTGCGAGGGAACACCTGTGACACCAGGAAGCTGCGTGGGGGGCGGCCCTAAACCTCCCCCACACAGTCATCCGTATTCCGGAATTCTGAGTGTGGGGAGGTTCCGTCTTCTGTCTGCAGCACCCGGGTCCTCCTAGGAGCCCTACGAGTGTCTTCCCCGATTCCCTCCCAGTGCGGGCTGCCGGGGAAAGGCGGGGGTTTGGCTGGAAACGCAGGTAGCATCTAGTGCCTCCCCATGGAGCGGGGAGGTAATTAGCGGAATTCCCCTTGCGAGGGAACACCTGTGACACCAGGCAGCTGCGTGGAGGGCGGCTCTGAACCTCCCCCTCACAGTCACCCGTGTTCCGGATTTCTGAGTGTGGGGGGGTTCCGTCTTCTGTCTGCAGCACCCAGGTTCTCCTAGGAGCCCTTCGAGTGTCTTCCCCGAGTCCCTCCCAGTGCGGGCTGCCGGGGAAAGGCGGGGGTTTGGCTGGAAACGCAGGTAGCATCTAGTGCCTCCCCATGGACCAGGGAGGTAATTAGCGGACTTCCCCTTGCGAGGGAACACCTGTGACACAAGGCAGCTGCGTGGAGGGCGGCCCCGAACCTCCCCCACACAGTCAGCCGTGTTCCGGAATTCTGAGTGTGGGGAGGTTCCGTCTTCTGTCTGCAGCACCCGGGTTCTCCTAGGAGCCATTCGAGTGTCTTCCCCCAGTCCCTCCCAGTGCGGGCTGCCGGGGAAAGGCGGGGGTTGGGCTGGAAAAGCAGGTAGCATCTAGTGCCTCCCCATGGACAAGGGAGATAATTAGCGGACTTCCCCCTGCCAGGGAACACCTGTGACACCAGGCATCTTCGCGGAGGGCGGCCCCGAACCTCCCCCTCACAGTCACCCTTGTTCCGGATTTCTGAGTGTGGGGGGGTTCCTTCTTCTGTCTGCAGCACACGGGATCTCCTAGGAGCCCTTCGAGTGTCTTCCCCGAGTCCCTCCCAGTGCGGGCTGCCGGGGAAAGGCAGGGGTTTGGCTGGAAACGCAGGTAGCATCTAGTTCCTCCCCATGGACAGGGGAGGTAATTAGCGGACTTCCCCTTGCGAGGGAACACCTGTGACACCAGGAAGCTGCGTGTGGGGCGGCCCTAAACCTCCCCCACACAGTCATCCGTGTTCCGGAATTCTGAGTGTGGGGAGGTTCCGTCTTCTGTCTGCAGCACCCGGGTTCTCCTAGGAGCCCTTCGAGTGTCTTCCCCGAGTCCCTCCTAGTGCGGGCTGCCGGGGAAAGGCGGGGGTTGGGCTGGAAACGCAGGTAGCATCTAGTGCCTCCCCATGGACCAGGGAGGTAATTAGCGGACTTCCCCTTGCGAGGGAACACCTGTGACACAAGGCAGCTGCGTGGAGGGCGGCCCCGAACCTCCCCCACACAGTCAGCCGTGTTCCGGAATTCTGAGTGTGGGGAGGTTCCGTCTTCTGTCTGCAGCACCCGGGTTCTCCTAGGAGCCATTCGAGTGTCTTCCCCCAGTCCCTCCCAGTGCGGGCTGCCGGGGAAAGGCGGGGGTTGGGCTGGAAAAGCAGGTATCATCTAGTGCCTCCCCATGGACAAGGGAGATAATTAGCGGACTTCCCCCTGCCAGGGAACACCTGTGACACCAGGCAGCTGCGTGGAGGGCGGCCCCGAACCTCCCCCACACAGTCACCCGTGTTCCGGAATTCTGAGTGTGGGGAGGTTCCGTCTTCTGTCTGCAGCACCCGGGATCTCCTAGGAGCCCTTCGAGTGTCTTCCCCGAGTCCCTCCCAGTGCGGGCTGCCGGGGAAAGGCGGGGGTTGGGCTGGAAACACAGGTAGCATCTAGTGCCTCCTCATGGACAGGGGAGGTAATTAGCGGACATCACCCTGCCAGGGAACACCTGTGACACCAGGCAGCTGCGTGGAGGGCGGCTCTGAACCTCCCCCTCACAGTCACCCGTGTTCCGGATTTCTGAGTGTGGGGGGGTTCCTTCTTCTGTCTGCAGCACACGGGATCTCCTAGGAGCCTTTCGAGTGTCTTCCCCGAGTCCCTCCCAGTGCGGGCTGCCGGGGAAAGGCGGGGGTTGGGCTGGAAAAGCAGGTAGCATCTAGTTCCTCCCCATGGACAGGGGAGGTAATTAGCGGACTACGCCCTGCCAGGGAACACCTGTGACACCAGGCAGCTGCGTGGAGGGCGGCCCCGAACCTCCCCCACACAGTCAGCCGTGTTCCGGAATTCTGAGTGTGGGGAGGTTCCGTCTTCTGTCTGCAGCACCCGGGTTCTCCTAGGAGCCATTCGAGTGTCTTCCCCCAGTCCCTCCCAGTGCGGGCTGCCGGGGAAAGGCGGGGGTTTGGCTGGAAACGCAGGTAGCATCTAGTGCCTCCCCATGGAGAGGGGAGGTAATTAGCGGAATTCCCCTTGCGAGGGAACACCTGTGACACCAGGCAGCTGCGTGGAGGGCGGCCCCGAACCTCCCCTACACAGTCACCCGTGTTCCGGAATTCTGAGTGTGGGGGGTTCCTTCTTCTGTCTGCAGCACACGGGATCTCCTAGGAGCCCTTCGAGTGTCTTCCCCGAGTCCCTCTCAGTGCGGGCTGCCGGGGAAAGGCGGGGGTTGGGCTGGAAAAGCAGGTAGCATCTAGTGCCTCCCCCTGGACAGGGGAGGTAATTAGCGGACTTCCCCTTGCGAGGGAACCCCTGTGACACCAGGCAGCTGCGTGGAGGGCGGCTCCGAACCTCCCCCACACAGTCATACGTGTTCCGGAATTCTGAGTGTGGGGGGGTTCCTTCTTCTGTCTGCAGCACAAGGGATCTCCTAGGAGCCCTTCGAGTGTCTTCCCCCAGTCCCTCGCAGTGCGGGCTGCCGGGGAAAGGCGGGGGTTTGGCTGGAAACGCAGGTAGCATCTAGTGCCTCCCCATGGACCAGGGAGGTAATTAGCGGACTTCCCCTTGCGAGGGAACACCTGTGACACCAGGCATCTTCGTGGAGGGCGGCCCCAAACCTCCCCCACACAGTCGGCCGTGTTCCGGAATTCTGAGTGTGGGGAGGTTCCGTCTTCTGTCTGCAGCACCCGGGATCTCCTAGGAGCCCTTCGAGTGTCTTCCCCGAGTCCCTCCCAGTGCGGGCTACCGGGGAAAGGCGGGGGTTGGGCTGGAAAAGCAGGTAGCATCTAGTGCCTCCCCCTGGACAGGGGAGATATTTAGCGGACTTCCCCCTGCCAGGGAACACCTGTGACACCAGGCATCTTCTTGGAGGGCGGCCCCAAACCTCCCCCACACAGTCGGCCGTGTTCCGGAATTCTGAGTGTGGGGAGGTTCCGTCTTCTGTCTGCAGCACCCGGGATCTCCTAGGAGCCCTTCGAGTGTCTTCCCCGAGTCCCTCCCAGTGCGGGCTGCCGGGGAAAGGCGGGGGTTGGGCTGGAAACGCAGGTAGCATCTAGTGCCTCCCCCTGGACAGGGGAGGTAATTAACGGACTTCCCCTTGCGAGGGAACACCTGTGACACCAGGAAGCTGCGTGGAGGGCGGCCCTAAACTTCCCCACACAGTCACCCTTGTTCCGGATTTCTGAGTGTGTGGAGGTTCCGTCTTCTGTCTGCAGCACCCGGGTTCTCCTAGGAGCCCTTCGAGTGTCTTCCCCGAGTCCCTCCCAGTGCGGGCTGCCGGGGAAAGGCGGGGGTTGGACTGGAAACGCAGGTAGCATCTAGTGCCTCCTCATGGACAGGGGAGGTAATTAGCGGACATCACCCTGCCAGGGAACACCTGTGACACCAGGCAGCTGCGTGGAGGGCGGCTCTGAACCTCCCACTCACAGTCACCCGTGTTCCGGATTTCTGAGTGTGGGGAGGTTCCGTCTTCTGTCTGCAGCACCCGGGTTCTCCTAGGAGCCATTCGAGTGTCTTCCCCCAGTCCCTCCCAGTGCGGGCTGCCGGGGAAAGGCGGGGGTTGGGCTGGAAAAGCAGGTAGCATCTAGTGCCTCCCCATGGACAAGGGAGATAATTAGCGGACTTCCCCCTGCCAGGGAACACCTGTGACACCAGGCAGCTGCGTGGAGGGCGGCCCCGAACCTCCCCCACACAGTCACCCGTGTTCCGGAATTCTGAGTGTGGGGAGGTTCCGTCTTCTGTCTGCAGCACCCGGGATCTCCTAGGAGCCCTTCGAGTGTCTTCCCCGAGTCCCTCCCAGTGCGGGCTGCCGGGGAAAGGCGGGGGTTGGGCTGGAAACGCAGGTAGCATCTAGTGCCTCCTCATGGACAGGGGAGGTAATTAGCGGACATCACCCTGCCAGGGAATACCTGTGACACCAGGCAGCTGCGTGGAGGGCGGCTCTGAACCTCCCCCTCACAGTCACCCGTGTTCCGGATTTCTGAGTGTGGGGGGGTTCCTTCTTCTGTCTGCAGCACACGGGATCTCCTAGGAGCCCTTCGAGTGTCTTCCCCGAGTCCCTCCCAGTGCGGGCTGCCGGGGAAAGGCGGGGGTTGGGCTGGAAAAGCAGGTAGCATCTAGTTCCTCCCCATGGACAGGGGAGGTAATTAGCGGACTTCCCCTTGCGAGGGAACACCTGTGACACCAGGAAGCTGCGTGGGGGGCGGCCCTAAACCTCCCCCACACAGTCATCCGTATTCCGGAATTCTGAGTGTGGGGAGGTTCCGTCTTCTGTCTGCAGCACCCGGGTTCTCCTAAGAGCCCTTCGAGTGTCTTCCCCGAGTCCCTCCCAGTGCGGGCTGCCGGGGAAAGGCGGGGGTTTGGCTGGAAACGCAGGTAGCATCTAGTGCCTCCCCATGGAGAGGGGAGGTAATTAGCGGAATTCCCCTTGCGAGGGAACACCTGTGACACCAGGCAGCTGCGTGGAGGGCGGCCCCGAACCTCCCCCACACAGTCACCCGTGTTCCGGAATTCTGAGTGTGGGGGGGTTGCTTCTTCTGTCTGCAGCACACGGGATCTCCTAGGAGCCCTTCGAGTGTCTTCCCCCAGTCCCTCCCAGTGCGGGCTGCCGGGGAAAGGAGGGGGTTGTGCTGGAAACGCAGGTAGAATCTAGTGCCTCCCCATGGACTGGGGAGGTAATTAGCGGACTACCCCCTGCCAGGGAACACCTGTTACACCAGGCAGCTGCGTGGAGGGCGGCCCCGAACCTCCCCCTCACAGTCACCCTTGTTCCGGATTTCTGAGTGTGGGGGGGTTCCTTCTTCTGTCTGCAGCACACGGGATCTCCTAGGAGCCCTTCGAGTGTCTTCCCCGAGTCCCTCCCAGTGCGGGCTGCCGGGGAAAGGCAGGGGTTTGGCTGGAAACGCAGGTAGCATCTAGTTCCTCCCCATGGAAAGGGGAGGATATTAGCGGACTTCCCCTTGCGAGGGAACACCTGTGACACCAGGAAGCTGCGTGTGGGGCGGCCCTAAACCTCCCCCACACTGTCATCCGTGTTCCGGAATTCTGAGTGTGGGGAGGTTCCGTCTTCTGTCTGCAGCACCCGGGTTCTCCTAGGAGCCATTCGAGTGTCTTCCCCCAGTCCCTCCCAGTGCGGGCTGCCGGGGAAAGGCGGGGGTTGGGCTGGAAAAGCAGGTAGCATCTAGTGCCTCCCCATGGACAAGGGAGATAATTAGCGGACTTCCCCCTGCCAGGGAACACCTGTGACACCAGGCAGCTGCGTGGAGAGCGGCCCCGAACCTCCCCCACACAGTCACCCGTGTTCCGGAATTCTGAGTGTGGGGAGGTTCCGTCTTCTGTCTGCAGCACCCGGGATCTCCTAGGAGCCCTTCGAGTGTCTTCCCCGAGTCCCTCCCAGTGCGGGCTGCCGGGGAAAGGCGGGGGTTGGGCTGGAAACGCAGGTAGCATCTAGTGCCTCCCCATGGACTGGGGAGGTAATTAGCGGACTACCCCCTGCCAGGGAACACCTGTGACACCAGGCAGCTGCGTGGAGGGCGGCCCCGAACCTCCCCCTCACAGTCACCCTTGTTCCGGATTTCTGAGTGTGGGGGGGTTCCTTCTTCTGTCTGCAGCACACGGGATCTCCTAGGAGCCCTTCGAGTGTCTTCCCCGAGTCCCTCCCAGTGCGGGCTGCCGGGGAAAGGCAGGGGTTTGGCTGGAAACGCAGGTAGCATCTAGTTCCTCCCCATGGACAGGGGAGGTAATTAGCGGACTTCGCCTTGCGAGGGAACACCTGTGACACCAGGAAGCTGCGTGTGGGGCGGCCCTAAACCTCCCCAACACAGTCATCCGTGTTCCGGAATTCTGAGTGTGGGGAGGTTCCGTCTTCTGTCTGCAGCACCCGGGTTCTCCTAGGAGCCATTCGAGTGTCTTCCCCCAGTCCCTCCCAGTGCGGGCTGCCGGGGAAAGGCGGGGGTTGGGCTGGAAAAGCAGGTAGCATCTAGTGCCTCCCCATGGACAAGGGAGATAATTAGCGGACTTCCCCCTGCCAGGGAACACCTGTGACACCAGGCAGCTGCGTGGAGGGCGGCCCCGAACCTCCCCCACACAGTCACCCGTGTTCCGGAATTCTGAGTGTGGGGAGGTTCCGTCTTCTGTCTGCAGCACCCGGGATCTCCTAGGAGCCCTTCGAGTGTCTTCCCCGAGTCCCTCCCAGTGCGGGCTGCCGGGGAAAGGCGGGGGTTGGGCTGGAAACGCAGGTAGCATCTAGTGCCTCCTCATGGACAGGGGAGGTAATTAGCGGACATCACCCTGCCAGGGAACACCTGTGACACCAGGCAGCTGCGTGGAGGGCGGCTCTGAACCTCCCCCTCACAGTCACCCGTGTTCCGGATTTCTGAGTGTGGGGGGGTTCCTTCTTCTGTCTGCAGCACACGGGATCTCCTAGGAGCCCTTCGAGTGTCTTCCCCGAGTCCCTCCCAGTGCGGGCTGCCGGGGAAAGGCGGGGGTTGGGCTGGAAAAGCAGGTAGCATCTAGTTCCTCCCCATGGACAGGGGAGGTAATTAGCGGACTACGCCCTGCCAGGGAACACCTGTGACACCAGGCAGCTGCGTGGAGGGCGGCCCCGAACCTCCCCCACACAGTCAGCCGTGTTCCGGAATTCTGAGTGTGGGGAGGTTCCGTCTTCTGTCTGCAGCACCCGGGTTCTCCTAGGAGCCATTCGAGTGTCTTCCCCCAGTCCCTCCCAGTGCGGGCTGCCGGGGAAAGGCGGGGGTTGGGCTGGAAAAGCAGGTAGCATCTAGTGCCTCCCCATGGACAAGGGAGATAATTAGCGGACTTCCCCCTGCCAGGGAACACCTGTGACACCAGGCAGCTGCGTGGAGGGCGGCCCCGAACCTCCCCCACACAGTCACCCGTGTTCCGGAATTCTGAGTGTGGGGAGGTTCCGTCTTCTGTCTGCAGCACCCGGGATCTCCTAGGAGCCCTTCGAGTGTCTTCCCCGAGTCCCTCCCAGTGCGGGCTGCCGGGGAAAGGCGGGGGTTGGGCTGGAAACGCAGGTAGCATCTAGTGCCTCCTCATGGACAGGGGAGGTAATTAGCGGACATCACCCTGGCAGGGAACACCTGTGACACCAGGCAGCTGCGTGGAGGGCGGCTCTGAACCTCCCCCTCACAGTCACCCGTGTTCCGGATTTCTGAGTGTGGGGGGGTTCCTTCTTCTGTCTGCAGCACACGGGATCTCCTAGGAGCCCTTCGAGTGTCTTCCCCGAGTCCCTCCCAGTGCGGGCTGCCGGGGAAAGGCGGGGGTTGGGCTGGAAACGCAGGTAGCATCTAGTGCCTCCCCATGGACAGGGGAGGTAATTAGCGGACATCACCCTGCCAGGGAACACCTGTGACACCAGGCAGCTGCGTGGAGTGCGGCTCTGAACCTCCCCCTCACAGTCACCCGTGTTCCGGATTTCTGAGTGTGGGGGGGTTCCTTCTTCTGTCTGCAGCACACGGGATCTCCTAGGAGCCCTTCGAGTGTCTTCCCCGAGTCCCTCCCAGTGCGGGCTGCCGGGGAAAGGCGGGGGTTGGGCTGGAAAAGCAGGTAGCATCTAGTGCCTCCCCATGGACAAGGGAGATAATTAGCGGACTTCCCCCTGCCAGGGAACACCTGTGACACCAGGCAGCTGCGTGGAGGGCGGCCCCGAACCTCCCCCACACAGTCACCCGTGTTCCGGAATTCTGAGTGTGGGGAGGTTCCGTCTTCTGTCTGCAGCACCCGGGATCTCCTAGGAGCCCTTCGAGTGTCTTCCCCGAGTCCCTCCCAGTGCGGGCTGCCGGGGAAAGGCGGGGGTTGGGCTGGAAACGCAGGTAGCATCTAGTGCCTCCCCATGGACTGGGGAGGTAATTAGCGGACTACCCCCTGCCAGGGAACACCTGTGACACCAGGCAGCTGCGTGGAGGGCGGCCCCGAACCTCCCCCTCACAGTCACCCTTGTTCCGGATTTCTGAGTGTGGGGGGGTTCCTTCTTCTGTCTGCAGCACACGGGATCTCCTAGGAGCCCTTCGAGTGTCTTCCCCGAGTCCCTCCCAGTGCGGGCTGCCGGGGAAAGGCAGGGGTTTGGCTGGAAACGCAGGTAGCATCTAGTTCCTCCCCATGGACAGGGGAGGTAATTAGCGGACTTCGCCTTGCGAGGGAACACCTGTGACACCAGGAAGCTGCGTGTGGGGCGGCCCTAAACCTCCCCAACACAGTCATCCGTGTTCCGGAATTCTGAGTGTGGGGAGGTTCCGTCTTCTGTCTGCAGCACCCGGGTTCTCCTAGGAGCCATTCGAGTGTCTTCCCCCAGTCCCTCCCAGTGCGGGCTGCCGGGGAAAGGCGGGGGTTGGGCTGGAAAAGCAGGTAGCATCTAGTGCCTCCCCATGGACAAGGGAGATAATTAGCGGACTTCCCCCTGCCAGGGAACACCTGTGACACCAGGCAGCTGCGTGGAGGGCGGCCCCGAACCTCCCCCACACAGTCACCCGTGTTCCGGAATTCTGAGTGTGGGGAGGTTCCGTCTTCTGTCTGCAGCACCCGGGATCTCCTAGGAGCCCTTCGAGTGTCTTCCCCGAGTCCCTCCCAGTGCGGGCTGCCGGGGAAAGGCGGGGGTTGGGCTGGAAACGCAGGTAGCATCTAGTGCCTCCTCATGGACAGGGGAGGTAATTAGCGGACATCACCCTGCCAGGGAACACCTGTGACACCAGGCAGCTGCGTGGAGGGCGGCCCCGAACCTCCCCCACACAGTCACCCGTGTTCCGGAATTCTGAGTGTGGGGGGGTTGCTTCTTCTGTCTGCAGCACACGGGATCTCCTAGGAGCCCTTCGAGTGTCTTCCCCCAGTCCCTCCCAGTGCGGGCTGCCGGGGAAAGGAGGGGGTTGTGCTGGAAACGCAGGTAGAATCTAGTGCCTCCCCATGGACTGGGGAGGTAATTAGCGGACTACCCCCTGCCAGGGAACACCTGTTACACCAGGCAGCTGCGTGGAGGGCGGCCCCGAACCTCCCCCTCACAGTCACCCTTGTTCCGGATTTCTGAGTGTGGGGGGGTTCCTTCTTCTGTCTGCAGCACACGGGATCTCCTAGGAGCCCTTCGAGTGTCTTCCCCGAGTCCCTCCCAGTGCGGGCTGCCGGGGAAAGGCAGGGGTTTGGCTGGAAACGCAGGTAGCATCTAGTTCCTCCCCATGGAAAGGGGAGGATATTAGCGGACTTCCCCTTGCGAGGGAACACCTGTGACACCAGGAAGCTGCGTGTGGGGCGGCCCTAAACCTCCCCCACACTGTCATCCGTGTTCCGGAATTCTGAGTGTGGGGAGGTTCCGTCTTCTGTCTGCAGCACCCGGGTTCTCCTAGGAGCCATTCGAGTGTCTTCCCCCAGTCCCTCCCAGTGCGGGCTGCCGGGGAAAGGCGGGGGTTGGGCTGGAAAAGCAGGTAGCATCTAGTGCCTCCCCATGGACAAGGGAGATAATTAGCGGACTTCCCCCTGCCAGGGAACACCTGTGACACCAGGCAGCTGCGTGGAGAGCGGCCCCGAACCTCCCCCACACAGTCACCCGTGTTCCGGAATTCTGAGTGTGGGGAGGTTCCGTCTTCTGTCTGCAGCACCCGGGATCTCCTAGGAGCCCTTCGAGTGTCTTCCCCGAGTCCCTCCCAGTGCGGGCTGCCGGGGAAAGGCGGGGGTTGGGCTGGAAACGCAGGTAGCATCTAGTGCCTCCCCATGGACTGGGGAGGTAATTAGCGGACTACCCCCTGCCAGGGAACACCTGTGACACCAGGCAGCTGCGTGGAGGGCGGCCCCGAACCTCCCCCTCACAGTCACCCTTGTTCCGGATTTCTGAGTGTGGGGGGGTTCCTTCTTCTGTCTGCAGCACACGGGATCTCCTAGGAGCCCTTCGAGTGTCTTCCCCGAGTCCCTCCCAGTGCGGGCTGCCGGGGAAAGGCAGGGGTTTGGCTGGAAACGCAGGTAGCATCTAGTTCCTCCCCATGGACAGGGGAGGTAATTAGCGGACTTCGCCTTGCGAGGGAACACCTGTGACACCAGGAAGCTGCGTGTGGGGCGGCCCTAAACCTCCCCAACACAGTCATCCGTGTTCCGGAATTCTGAGTGTGGGGAGGTTCCGTCTTCTGTCTGCAGCACCCGGGTTCTCCTAGGAGCCATTCGAGTGTCTTCCCCCAGTCCCTCCCAGTGCGGGCTGCCGGGGAAAGGCGGGGGTTGGGCTGGAAAAGCAGGTAGCATCTAGTGCCTCCCCATGGACAAGGGAGATAATTAGCGGACTTCCCCCTGCCAGGGAACACCTGTGACACCAGGCAGCTGCGTGGAGGGCGGCCCCGAACCTCCCCCACACAGTCACCCGTGTTCCGGAATTCTGAGTGTGGGGAGGTTCCGTCTTCTGTCTGCAGCACCCGGGATCTCCTAGGAGCCCTTCGAGTGTCTTCCCCGAGTCCCTCCCAGTGCGGGCTGCCGGGGAAAGGCGGGGGTTGGGCTGGAAACGCAGGTAGCATCTAGTGCCTCCTCATGGACAGGGGAGGTAATTAGCGGACATCACCCTGCCAGGGAACACCTGTGACACCAGGCAGCTGCGTGGAGGGCGGCTCTGAACCTCCCCCTCACAGTCACCCGTGTTCCGGATTTCTGAGTGTGGGGGGGTTCCTTCTTCTGTCTGCAGCACACGGGATCTCCTAGGAGCCCTTCGAGTGTCTTCCCCGAGTCCCTCCCAGTGCGGGCTGCCGGGGAAAGGCGGGGGTTGGGCTGGAAAAGCAGGTAGCATCTAGTTCCTCCCCATGGACAGGGGAGGTAATTAGCGGACTACGCCCTGCCAGGGAACACCTGTGACACCAGGCAGCTGCGTGGAGGGCGGCCCCGAACCTCCCCCACACAGTCAGCCGTGTTCCGGAATTCTGAGTGTGGGGAGGTTCCGTCTTCTGTCTGCAGCACCCGGGTTCTCCTAGGAGCCATTCGAGTGTCTTCCCCCAGTCCCTCCCAGTGCGGGCTGCCGGGGAAAGGCGGGGGTTGGGCTGGAAAAGCAGGTAGCATCTAGTGCCTCCCCATGGACAAGGGAGATAATTAGCGGACTTCCCCCTGCCAGGGAACACCTGTGACACCAGGCAGCTGCGTGGAGGGCGGCCCCGAACCTCCCCCACACAGTCACCCGTGTTCCGGAATTCTGAGTGTGGGGAGGTTCCGTCTTCTGTCTGCAGCACCCGGGATCTCCTAGGAGCCCTTCGAGTGTCTTCCCCGAGTCCCTCCCAGTGCGGGCTGCCGGGGAAAGGCGGGGGTTGGGCTGGAAACGCAGGTAGCATCTAGTGCCTCCTCATGGACAGGGGAGGTAATTAGCGGACATCACCCTGGCAGGGAACACCTGTGACACCAGGCAGCTGCGTGGAGGGCGGCTCTGAACCTCCCCCTCACAGTCACCCGTGTTCCGGATTTCTGAGTGTGGGGGGGTTCCTTCTTCTGTCTGCAGCACACGGGATCTCCTAGGAGCCCTTCGAGTGTCTTCCCCGAGTCCCTCCCAGTGCGGGCTGCCGGGGAAAGGCGGGGGTTGGGCTGGAAACGCAGGTAGCATCTAGTGCCTCCCCATGGACAGGGGAGGTAATTAGCGGACATCACCCTGCCAGGGAACACCTGTGACACCAGGCAGCTGCGTGGAGTGCGGCTCTGAACCTCCCCCTCACAGTCACCCGTGTTCCGGATTTCTGAGTGTGGGGGGGTTCCTTCTTCTGTCTGCAGCACACGGGATCTCCTAGGAGCCCTTCGAGTGTCTTCCCCGAGTCCCTCCCAGTGCGGGCTGCCGGGGAAAGGCGGGGGTTGGGCTGGAAAAGCAGGTAGCATCTAGTGCCTCCCCATGGACAAGGGAGATAATTAGCGGACTTCCCCCTGCCAGGGAACACCTGTGACACCAGGCAGCTGCGTGGAGGGCGGCCCCGAACCTCCCCCACACAGTCACCCGTGTTCCGGAATTCTGAGTGTGGGGAGGTTCCGTCTTCTGTCTGCAGCACCCGGGATCTCCTAGGAGCCCTTCGAGTGTCTTCCCCGAGTCCCTCCCAGTGCGGGCTGCCGGGGAAAGGCGGGGGTTGGGCTGGAAACGCAGGTAGCATCTAGTGCCTCCCCATGGACTGGGGAGGTAATTAGCGGACTACCCCCTGCCAGGGAACACCTGTGACACCAGGCAGCTGCGTGGAGGGCGGCCCCGAACCTCCCCCTCACAGTCACCCTTGTTCCGGATTTCTGAGTGTGGGGGGGTTCCTTCTTCTGTCTGCAGCACACGGGATCTCCTAGGAGCCCTTCGAGTGTCTTCCCCGAGTCCCTCCCAGTGCGGGCTGCCGGGGAAAGGCAGGGGTTTGGCTGGAAACGCAGGTAGCATCTAGTTCCTCCCCATGGACAGGGGAGGTAATTAGCGGACTTCGCCTTGCGAGGGAACACCTGTGACACCAGGAAGCTGCGTGTGGGGCGGCCCTAAACCTCCCCAACACAGTCATCCGTGTTCCGGAATTCTGAGTGTGGGGAGGTTCCGTCTTCTGTCTGCAGCACCCGGGTTCTCCTAGGAGCCATTCGAGTGTCTTCCCCCAGTCCCTCCCAGTGCGGGCTGCCGGGGAAAGGCGGGGGTTGGGCTGGAAAAGCAGGTAGCATCTAGTGCCTCCCCATGGACAAGGGAGATAATTAGCGGACTTCCCCCTGCCAGGGAACACCTGTGACACCAGGCAGCTGCGTGGAGGGCGGCCCCGAACCTCCCCCACACAGTCACCCGTGTTCCGGAATTCTGAGTGTGGGGAGGTTCCGTCTTCTGTCTGCAGCACCCGGGATCTCCTAGGAGCCCTTCGAGTGTCTTCCCCGAGTCCCTCCCAGTGCGGGCTGCCGGGGAAAGGCGGGGGTTGGGCTGGAAACGCAGGTAGCATCTAGTGCCTCCTCATGGACAGGGGAGGTAATTAGCGGACATCACCCTGCCAGGGAACACCTGTGACACCAGGCAGCTGCGTGGAGGGCGGCTCTGAACCTCCCCCTCACAGTCACCCGTGTTCCGGATTTCTGAGTGTGGGGGGGTTCCTTCTTCTGTCTGCAGCACACGGGATCTCCTAGGAGCCCTTCGAGTGTCTTCCCCGAGTCCCTCCCAGTGCGGGCTGCCGGGGAAAGGCGGGGGTTGGGCTGGAAAAGCAGGTAGCATCTAGTTCCTCCCCATGGACAGGGGAGGTAATTAGCGGACTACGCCCTGCCAGGGAACACCTGTGACACCAGGCAGCTGCGTGGAGGGCGGCCCCGAACCTCCCCCACACAGTCAGCCGTGTTCCGGAATTCTGAGTGTGGGGAGGTTCCGTCTTCTGTCTGCAGCACCCGGGTTCTCCTAGGAGCCATTCGAGTGTCTTCCCCCAGTCCCTCCCAGTGCGGGCTGCCGGGGAAAGGCGGGGGTTGGGCTGGAAAAGCAGGTAGCATCTAGTGCCTCCCCATGGACAAGGGAGATAATTAGCGGACTTCCCCCTGCCAGGGAACACCTGTGACACCAGGCAGCTGCGTGGAGGGCGGCCCCGAACCTCCCCCACACAGTCACCCGTGTTCCGGAATTCTGAGTGTGGGGAGGTTCCGTCTTCTGTCTGCAGCACCCGGGATCTCCTAGGAGCCCTTCGAGTGTCTTCCCCGAGTCCCTCCCAGTGCGGGCTGCCGGGGAAAGGCGGGGGTTGGGCTGGAAACGCAGGTAGCATCTAGTGCCTCCTCATGGACAGGGGAGGTAATTAGCGGACATCACCCTGGCAGGGAACACCTGTGACACCAGGCAGCTGCGTGGAGGGCGGCTCTGAACCTCCCCCTCACAGTCACCCGTGTTCCGGATTTCTGAGTGTGGGGGGGTTCCTTCTTCTGTCTGCAGCACACGGGATCTCCTAGGAGCCCTTCGAGTGTCTTCCCCGAGTCCCTCCCAGTGCGGGCTGCCGGGGAAAGGCGGGGGTTGGGCTGGAAACGCAGGTAGCATCTAGTGCCTCCCCATGGACAGGGGAGGTAATTAGCGGACATCACCCTGCCAGGGAACACCTGTGACACCAGGCAGCTGCGTGGAGTGCGGCTCTGAACCTCCCCCTCACAGTCACCCGTGTTCCGGATTTCTGAGTGTGGGGGGGTTCCTTCTTCTGTCTGCAGCACACGGGATCTCCTAGGAGCCCTTCGAGTGTCTTCCCCGAGTCCCTCCCAGTGCGGGCTGCCGGGGAAAGGCGGGGGTTGGGCTGGAAAAGCAGGTAGCATCTAGTGCCTCCCCATGGACAAGGGAGATAATTAGCGGACTTCCCCCTGCCAGGGAACACCTGTGACACCAGGCAGCTGCGTGGAGGGCGGCCCCGAACCTCCCCCACACAGTCACCCGTGTTCCGGAATTCTGAGTGTGGGGAGGTTCCGTCTTCTGTCTGCAGCACCCGGGATCTCCTAGGAGCCCTTCGAGTGTCTTCCCCGAGTCCCTCCCAGTGCGGGCTGCCGGGGAAAGGCGGGGGTTGGGCTGGAAAAGCAGGTAGCATCTAGTGCCTCCCCCTGGACAGGGGAAGTAATTAGCGGACATCCCCCTGCCAGGGAACACCTGTGACACCAGGCAGCTGCGTGTAGGGCGGCCACGAACCTCCCCCACACAGTCACCCGTGTTCCGGAATTCTGAGTGTGGGGAGGTTCCGTCTTCTGTCTGCAGCACACGGGATCTCCTAGGAGCCCTTCGAGTGTCTTCCCCGAGTCCCTCCCAGTGCGGGCTGCCGGGGAAATGCGGGGGTTGGGCTGGAAAAGCAGGTAGCATCTAGTCCCTCCCCATGGACAGGGGAGGTAATTAGCGGACTACGCCCTGCCAGGGAACACCTGTGACACCAGGCAGCTGCGTGGAGGGCGGCCCCGAACCTCCCCCACACAGTCAGCCGTGTTCCGGAATTCTGAGTGTGGGGAGGTTCCGTCTTCTGTCTGCAGCACCCGGGTTCTCCTAGGAGCCATTCGAGTGTCTTCCCCCAGTCCCTCCCAGTGCGGGCTGCCGGGGAAAGGCGGGGGTTGGGCTAGAAAAGCAGGTAGCATCTAGTGCCTCCCCATGGACAAGGGAGATAATTAGCGGACTTCCCCCTGCCAGGGAACACCTGTGACACCAGGCAGCTGCGTGGAGGGCGGCCCCGAACCTCCCCCACACAGTCAGCCGTGTTCCAGAATTCTGAGTGTGGGGAGGTTCCGTCTTCTATCTGCAGCACCCGGGTTCTCCTAGGAGCCCTTCGAGTGTCTTCCCCGAGTCCCTCCCAGTGCGGGCTGCCGGGGAAAGTCGGGGGTTTGGCTGGAAACGCAGGTAGCATCTAGTGCCTCCCCATGGACAGGGGAGGTAATTAGCGGACTTCCCCTTGCGAGGGAACACCTGTGACACCAGGAAGCTGCGTGGGGGGCGGCCCTAAACCTCCCCCACACAGTCATCCGTGTTCCGGAATTCTGAGTGTGGGGAGGTTCCGTCTTCTGTCTGCAGCACCCGGGTTCTCCTAGGAGCCCTTCGAGTGTGTTCCCCGAGTCCCTCCCTGTGCGGGCGGCCGGGGAAAGGCAGGGGTTGGGCTGGAAACGCAGGTAGCATCTAGTGCCTCCCCATGGACAGGGGAGGTAATTAGCGGACTACCCCCTGCCAGGGAACACCTGTGACACCAGGCAGCTGCGTGGAGGGCGGCCCCGAACCTCCCCCACACAGTCAGCCGTATTCTGGAATTCTGAGTGTGGGGAGGTTCCGTCTTCTGTCTGCAGCAACCGGGTTCTCCTAGGAGCCCTTCGAGTGTCTTCCCCGAGTCCCTCCCAGTGCGGGCTGCCGGGGAAAGGCGGGGGTTGGACTGGAAACGCAGGTAGCATCTAGTGCCTCCTCATGGACAGGGGAGGTAATTAGCGGACATCACCCTGCCAGGGAACACCTGTGACACCAGGCAGCTGCGTGGAGGGCGGCTCTGAACCTCCCACTCACAGTCACCCGTGTTCCGGATTTCTGAGTGTGGGGAGGTTCCGTCTTCTGTCTGCAGCACCCGGGTTCTCCTAGGAGCCATTCGAGTGTCTTCCCCCAGTCCCTCCCAGTGCGGGCTGCCGGGGAAAGGCGGGGGTTGGGCTGGAAAAGCAGGTAGCATCTAGTGCCTCCCCATGGACAAAGGAGATAATTAGCGGACTTCCCCCTGCCAGGGAACACCTGTGACACCAGGCAGCTGCGTGGAGGGCGGCCCCGAACCTCCCCCACACAGTCACCCGTGTTCCGGAATTCTGAGTGTGGGGAGGTTCCGTCTTCTGTCTGCAGCACCCGGGATCTCCTAGGAGCCCTTCGAGTGTCTTCCCCGAGTCCCTCACAGTGCGGGCTGCCGGGGAAAGGCGGGGGTTGGGCTGGAAACGCAGGTAGCATCTAGTGCCTCCTCATGGACAGGGGAGGTAATTAGCGGACATCAACCTGCCAGGGAATACCTGTGACACCAGGCAGCTGCGTGGAGGGCGGCTCTGAACCTCCCCCTCACAGTCACCCGTGTTCCGGATTTCTGAGTGTGGGGGGGTTCCTTCTTCTGTCTGCAGCACACGGGATCTCCTAGGAGCCCTTCGAGTGTCTTCCCCGAGTCCCTCCCAGTGCGGGCTGCCGGGGAAAGGCGGGGGTTGGGCTGGAAAAGCAGGTAGCATCTAGTTCCTCCCCATGGACAGGGGAGGTAATTAGCGGACTTCCCCTTGCGAGGGAACACCTGTGACACCAGGAAGCTGCGTGGGGGGCGGCCCTAAACCTCCCCAACACAGTCATCCGTATTCCGGAATTCTGAGTGTGGGGAGGTTCCGTCTTCTGTCTGCAGCACCCGGGTTCTCCTAGGAGCCCTTCGAGTGTCTTCCCCGAGTCCCTCCCAGTGCGGGCTGCCGGGGAAAGGCGGGGGTTTGGCTGGAAACGCAGGTAGCATCTAGTGCCTCCCCATGGAGAGGGGAGGTAATTAGCGGAATTCCCCTTGCGAGGGAACACCTGTGACACCAGGCAGCTGCGTGGAGGGCGGCCCCGAACCTCCCCCACACAGTCACCCGTGTTCCGGAATTCTGAGTGTGGGGGGGTTGCTTCTTCTGTCTGCAGCACACGGGATCTCCTAGGAGCCCTTCGAGTGTCTTCCCCCAGTCCCTCCCAGTGCGGGCTGCCGGGGAAAGGAGGGGGTTGTGCTGGAAACGCAGGTAGAATCTAGTGCCTCCCCATGGACTGGGGAGGTAATTAGCGGACTACCCCCTGCCAGGGAACACCTGTGACACCAGGCAGCTGCGTGGAGGGCGGCCCCGAACCTCCCCCTCACAGTCACCCTTGTTCCGGATTTCTGAGTGTGGGGGGGTTCCTTCTTCTGTCTGCAGCACACGGGATCTCCTAGGAGCCCTTCGAGTGTCTTCCCCGAGTCCCTCCCAGTGCGGGCTGCCGGGGAAAGGCAGGGGTTTGGCTGGAAACGCAGGTAGCATCTAGTTCCTCCCCATGGAAAGGGGAGGATATTAGCGGACTTCCCCTTGTGAGGGAACACCTGTGACACCAGGAAGCTGCGTGTGGGGCGGCCCTAAACCTCCCCCAACTGTCATCCGTGTTCCGGAATTCTGAGTGTGGGGAGGTTCCGTCTTCTGTCTGCAGCACCCGGGTTCTCCTAGGAGCCATTCGAGTGTCTTCCCCCAGTCCCTCCCAGTGCGGGCTGCCGGGGAAAGGCGGGGGTTGGGCTGGAAAAGCAGGTAGCATCTAGTGCCTCCCCATGGACAAGGGAGATAATTAGCGGACTTCCCCCTGCCAGGGAACACCTGTGACACCAGGCAGCTGCGTGGAGAGCGGCCCCGAACCTCCCCCACACAGTCACCCGTGTTCCGGAATTCTGAGTGTGGGGAGGTTCCGTCTTCTGTCTGCAGCACCCGGGATCTCCTAGGAGCCCTTCGAGTGTCTTCCCCGAGTCCCTCCCAGTGCGGGCTGCCGGGGAAAGGCGGGGGTTGGGCTGGAAACGCAGGTAGCATCTAGTGCCTCCCCATGGACTGGGGAGGTAATTAGCGGACTACCCCCTGCCAGGGAACACCTGTGACACCAGGCAGCTGCGTGGAGGGCGGCCCCGAACCTCCCCCTCACAGTCACCCTTGTTCCGGATTTCTGAGTGTGGGGGGGTTCCTTCTTCTGTCTGCAGCACACGGGATCTCCTAGGAGCCCTTCGAGTGTCTTCCCCGAGTCCCTCCCAGTGCGGGCTGCCGGGGAAAGGCAGGGGTTTGGCTGGAAACGCAGGTAGCATCTAGTTCCTCCCCATGGACAGGGGAGGTAATTAGCGGACTTCGCCTTGCGAGGGAACACCTGTGACACCAGGAAGCTGCGTGTGGGGCGGCCCTAAACCTCCCCAACACAGTCATCCGTGTTCCGGAATTCTGAGTGTGGGGAGGTTCCGTCTTCTGTCTGCAGCACCCGGGTTCTCCTAGGAGCCATTCGAGTGTCTTCCCCGAGTCCCTCCCAGTGCGGGCTGCCGGGGAATGGCGGGGGTTTGGCTGGAAACGCAGGTAGCATCTAGTGCCTCCCCATGGAGAGGGGAGGTAGTTAGCGGAATTCCCCTTGCGAGGGAACACCTGTGACACCAGGCAGCTGCGTGGAGGGCGGCCCCGAACCTCCCCCACACAGTCACCCGTGTTCCGGAATTCTGAGTGTGGGGGGGTTGCTTCTTCTGTCTGCAGCACACGGGATCTCCTAGGAGCCCTTCGAGTGTCTTCCCCCAGTCCCTCCCAGTGCGGGCTGCCGGGGAAAGGAGGGGGTTGTGCTGGAAACGCAGGTAGAATCTAGTGCCTCCCCATGGACTGGGGAGGTAATTAGCGGACTACCCCCTGCCAGGGAACACCTGTGACACCAGGCAGCTGCGTGGAGGGCGGCCCCGAACCTCCCCCTCACAGTCACCCTTGTTCCGGATTTCTGAGTGTGGGGGGGTTCCTTCTTCTGTCTGCAGCACACGGGATCTCCTAGGAGCCCTTCGAGTGTCTTCCCCGAGTCCCTCCCAGTGCGGGCTGCCGGGGAAAGGCAGGGGTTTGGCTTTAAACGCAGGTAGCATCTAGTTCCTCCCCATGGACAGGGGAGGTAATTAGCGGACTTCCCTTTGCGAGGGAACACCTGTGACACCAGGAAGCTGCGTGTGGGGCGGCCCTAAACCTCCCCCACACAGTCATCCGTGTTCCGGAATTCTGAGTGTGGGGAGGTTCCGTCTTCTGTCTGCAGCACCCGGGTTCTCCTAGGAGCCCTTCGAGTGTCTTCCCCGAGTCCCTCCTAGTGCGGGCTGCCGGGGAAAGGCGGGGGTTTGGCTGGAAACGCAGGTAGCATCTAGTGCCTCCCCATGGACCAGGGAGGTAATTAGCGGACTTCCCCTTGCGAGGGAACACCTGTGACACAAGGCAGCTGCGTGGAGGGCGGCCCCGAACCTCCCCCACACAGTCAGCCGTGTTCCGGAATTCTGAGTGTGGGGAGGTTCCGTCTTCTGTCTGCAGCACCCGGGATCTCCTAGGAGCCCTTCGAGTGTCTTCCCCGAGTCCCTCCCAGTGCGGGCTGCCGGGGAAAGGCGGGGGTTTGGCTGGAAACGCAGGTAGCATCTAGTGCCTCCTCATGGACAGGGGAGGTAATTAGCGGACATCACCCTGCCAGGGAACACCTGTGACACCAGGCAGCTGCGTGGATGGCGGCTCTGAACCTCCCCCTCACAGTCACCCTTGTTCCTGATTTCTGAGTGTGGGGGGGTTCCTTCTTCTGTCTGCTGCACACGGGATCTCCTAGGAGCCCTTCGAGTGTCTTCCCCGAGTCCCTCCCAGTGCGGGCTGCCGGGGAAAGGCGGGGGTTGGGCTGGAAAAGCAGGTAGCATCTAGTTCCTCCCCATGGACAGGGGAGGTAATTAGCGGACTACGCCCTGCCAGGGAACACCTGTGACACCAGGCAGCTGCGTGGAGGGCGGCCCCGAACCTCCCCCACACAGTCAGCCGTGTTCCGGAATTCTGAGTGTGGGGAGGTTCCGTCTTCTGTCTGCAGCACCCGGGTTCTCCTAGGAGCCATTCGAGTGTCTTCCCCCAGTCCCTCCCAGTGCGGGCTGCCGGGGAAAGGCGGGGGTTGGGCTGGAAAAGCAGGTAGCATCTAGTGCCTCCCCATGGACAAGGGAGATAATTAGCGGACTTCCCCCTGCCAGGGAACACCTGTGACACCAGGCAGCTGCGTGGAGGGCGGCCCCGAACCTCCCCCACACAGTCAGCCGTGTTCCGGAATTCTGAGTGTGGGGAGGTTCCGTCTTCTGTCTGCAGCACCCGGGATCTCCTAGGAGCCCTTCGAGTGTCTTCCCCGAGTCCCTCCCAGTGCGGGCTGCCGGGGAAAGGCGGGGGTTGGGCTGGAAACGCAGGTAGCATCTAGTGCCTCCTCATGGACATGGGAGGTAATTAGCGGACATCACCCTGGCAGGGAACACCTGTGACACCAGGCAGCTGCGTGGAGGGCGGCTCTGAACCTCCCCCTCACAGTCACCCGTGTTCCGGATTTCTGAGTGTGGGGGGGTTCCTTCTTCTGTCTGCAGCACACGGGATCTCCTAGGAGCCCTTCGAGTGTCTTCCCCGAGTCCCTCCCAGTGCGGGCTGCCGGGGAAAGGCGGGGGTTGGGCTGGAAAAGCAGGTAGCATCTAGTTCCTCCCCATGGACAGGGGAGGTAATTAGCGGACTACGCCCTGCCAGGGAACACCTGTGACACCAGGCAGCTGCGTGGAGGGCGGCCCCGAACCTCCCCCACACAGTCAGCCGTATTCCGGAATTCTGAGTGTGGGGAGGTTCCGTCTTCTGTCTGCAGCACCCGGGTTCTCCTAGGAGCCCTTCGAGTGTCTTCCCCGAGTCCCTCCCAGTGCGGGCTGCCGGGGAAAGGCGGGGGTTGGGCTGGAAACGCAGGTAGCATCTAGTGCCTCCTCATGGACAGGGGAGGTAATTAGCGGACATCACCCTGCCAGGGAACACCTGTGACACCAGGCAGCTGCGTGGAGGGCGGCTCTGAACCTCCCCCTCACAGTCACCCTTGTTCCGGATTTCTGAGTGTGGGGGGGTTCCTTCTTCTGTCTGCAGCACACGGGATCTCCTAGGAGCCCTTCGAGTGTCTTCCCCGAGTCCCTCCCAGTGCGGGCTGCCGGGGAAAGGCGGGGGTTGGGCTGGAAAAGCAGGTAGCATCTAGTTCCTCCCCATGGACAGGGGAGGTAATTAGCGGACTTCGCCTTGCGAGGGAACACCTGTGACACCAGGAAGCTGCGTGTGGGGCGGCCCTAAACCTCCCCAACACAGTCATCCGTGTTCCGGAATTCTGAGTGTGGGGAGGTTCCGTCTTCTGTCTGCAGCACCCGGGTTCTCCTAGGAGCCATTCGAGTGTCTTCCCCCAGTCCCTCCCAGTGCGGGCTGCCGGGGAAAGGCGGGGGTTGGGCTGGAAAAGCAGGTAGCATCTAGTGCCTCCCCATGGACAAGGGAGATAATTAGCGGACTTCCCCCTGCCAGGGAACACCTGTGACACCAGGCAGCTGCGTGGAGGGCGGCCCCGAACCTCCCCCACACAGTCACCCGTGTTCCGGAATTCTGAGTGTGGGGAGGTTCCGTCTTCTGTCTGCAGCACCCGGGATCTCCTAGGAGCCCTTCGAGTGTCTTCCCCGAGTCCCTCCCAGTGCGGGCTGCCGGGGAAAGGCGGGGGTTGGGCTGGAAACGCAGGTAGCATCTAGTGCCTCCTCATGGACAGGGGAGGTAATTAGCGGACATCACCCTGCCAGGGAACACCTGTGACACCAGGCAGCTGCGTGGAGGGCGGCTCTGAACCTCCCCCTCACAGTCACCCGTGTTCCGGATTTCTGAGTGTGGGGGGGTTCCTTCTTCTGTCTGCAGCACACGGGATCTCCTAGGAGCCCTTCGAGTGTCTTCCCCGAGTCCCTCCCAGTGCGGGCTGCCGGGGAAAGACGGGGGTTGGGCTGGAAAAGCAGGTAGCATCTAGTTCCTCCCCATGGACAGGGGAGGTAATTAGCGGACTACGCCCTGCCAGGGAACACCTGTGACACCAGGCAGCTGCGTGGAGGGCGGCCCCGAACCTCCCCCACACAGTCAGCCGTGTTCCGGAATTCTGAGTGTGGGGAGGTTCCGTCTTCTGTCTGCAGCACCCGGGTTCTCCTAGGAGCCATTCGAGTGTCTTCCCCCAGTCCCTCCCAGTGCGGGCTGCCGGGGAAAGGCGGGGGTTGGGCTGGAAAAGCAGGTAGCATCTAGTGCCTCCCCATGGACAAGGGAGATAATTAGCGGACTTCCCCCTGCCAGGGAACACCTGTGACACCAGGCAGCTGCGTGGAGGGCGGCCCCGAACCTCCCCCACACAGTCACCCGTGTTCCGGAATTCTGAGTGTGGGGAGGTTCCGTCTTCTGTCTGCAGCACCCGGGATCTCCTAGGAGCCCTTCGAGTGTCTTCCCCGAGTCCCTCCCAGTGCGGGCTGCCGGGGAAAGGCGGGGGTTGGGCTGGAAACGCAGGTAGCATCTAGTGCCTCCTCATGGACAGGGGAGGTAATTAGCGGACATCACCCTGGCAGGGAACACCTGTGACACCAGGCAGCTGCGTGGAGGGCGGCTCTGAACCTCCCCCTCACAGTCACCCGTGTTCCGGATTTCTGAGTGTGGGGGGGTTCCTTCTTCTGTCTGCAGCACACGGGATCTCCTAGGAGCCCTTCGAGTGTCTTCCCCGAGTCCCTCCCAGTGCGGGCTGCCGGGGAAAGGCGGGGGTTGGGCTGGAAAAGCAGGTAGCATCTAGTTCCTCCCCATGGACAGGGGAGGTAATTAGCGGACTACCCCCTGCCAGGGAACACCTGTGACACCAGGCAGCTGCGTGGAGGGCGGCCCCGAACCTCCCCCACACAGTCAGCCGTATTCCGGAATTCTGAGTGTGGGGAGGTTCCGTCTTCTGTCTGCAGCACCCGGGTTCTCCTAGGAGCCCTTCGAGTGTCTTCCCCGAGTCCCTCCCAGTGCGGGCTGCCAGGGAAAGGCGGGGGTTGGGCTGGAAACGCAGGTAGCATCTAGTGCCTCCTCATGGACAGGGGAGGTAATTAGCGGACATCACCCTGCCAGGGAACACCTGTGACACCAGGCAGCTGCGTGGAGTGCGGCTCTGAACCTCCCCCTCACAGTCACCCGTGTTCCGGATTTCTGAGTGTGGGGGGGTTCCTTCTTCTGTCTGCAGCACACGGGATCTCCTAGGAACCCTTCGAGTGTCTTCCCCGAGTCCCTCCCAGTGCGGGCTGCCGGGGAAAGGCGGGGGTTGGGCTGGAAAAGCAGGTAGCATCTAGTGCCTCCCCATGGACAAGGGAGATAATTAGCGGACTTCCCCCTGCCAGGGAACACCTGTGACACCAGGCAGCTGCGTGGAGGGCGGCCCCGAACCTCCCCCACACAGTCACCCTTGTTCCGGAATTCTGAGTGTGGGGAGGTTCCGTCTTCTGTCTGCAGCACCCGGGATCTCCTAGGAGCCCTTCGAGTGTCTTCCCCGAGTCCCTCCCAGTGCGGGCTGCCGGGGAAAGGCGGGGGTTGGGCTGGAAAAGCAGGTAGCATCTAGTGCCTCCCCCTGGACAGGGGAAGTAATTAGCGGACATCCCCCTGCCAGGGAACACCTGTGACACCAGGCAGCTGCGTGTAGGGCGGCCACGAACCTCCCCCACACAGTCACCCGTGTTCCGGAATTCTGAGTGTGGGGAGGTTCCGTCTTCTGTCTGCAGCACACGGGATCTCCTAGGAGCCCTTCGAGTGTCTTCCCCGAGTCCCTCCCAGTGCGGGCTGCCGGGGAAAGGCGGGGGTTGGGCTGGAAAAGCAGGTAGCATCTAGTTCCTCCCCATGGACAGGGGAGGTAATTAGCGGACTACGCCCTGCCAGGGAACACCTGTGACACCAGGCAGCTGCGTGGAGGGCGGCCCCAAACCTCCCCCACACAGTCAGCCGTGTTCCGGAATTCTGAGTGTGGGGAGGTTCCGTCTTCTGTCTGCAGCACCCGGGTTCTCCTAGGAGCCATTCGAGTGTCTTCCCCCAGTCCCTCCCAGTGCGGGCTGCCGGGGAAAGGCGGGGGTTGGGCTAGAAAAGCAGGTAGCATCTAGTGCCTCCCCATGGACAAGGGAGATAATTAGCGGACTTCCCCCTGCCAGGGAACACCTGTGACACCAGGCAGCTGCGTGGAGGGCGGCCCCGAACCTCCCCCACACAGTCAGCCGTGTTCCAGAATTCTGAGTGTGGGGAGGTTCCGTCTTCTATCTGCAGCACCCGGGTTCTCCTAGGAGCCCTTCGAGTGTCTTCCCCGAGTCCCTCCCAGTGCGGGCTGCCGGGGAAAGTCGGGGGTTTGGCTGGAAACGCAGGTAGCATCTAGTGCCTCCCCATGGACAGGGGAGGTAATTAGCGGACTTCCCCTTGCGAGGGAACACCTGTGACACCAGGAAGCTGCGTGGGGGGCGGCCCTAAACCTCCCCCACACAGTCATCCGTGTTCCGGAATTCTGAGTGTGGGGAGGTTCCGTCTTCTGTCTGCAGCACCCGGGTTCTCCTAGGAGCCCTTCGAGTGTGTTCCCCGAGTCCCTCCCTGTGCGGGCGGCCGGGGAAAGGCAGGGGTTGGGCTGGAAACGCAGGTAGCATCTAGTGCCTCCCCATGGACAGGGGAGGTAATTAGCGGACTACCCCCTGCCAGGGAACACCTGTGACACCAGGCAGCTGCGTGGAGGGCGGCCCCGAACCTCCCCCACACAGTCAGCCGTATTCTGGAATTCTGAGTGTGGGGAGGTTCCGTCTTCTGTCTGCAGCACCCGGGTTCTCCTAGGAGCCCTTCGAGTGTCTTCCCCGAGTCCCTCCCAGTGCGGGCTGCCGGGGAAAGGCGGGGGTTGGACTGGAAACGCAGGTAGCATCTAGTGCCTCCTCATGGACAGGGGAGGTAATTAGCGGACATCACCCTGCCAGGGAACACCTGTGACACCAGGCAGCTGCGTGGAGGGCGGCTCTGAACCTCCCACTCACAGTCACCCGTGTTCCGGATTTCTGAGTGTGGGGAGGTTCCGTCTTCTGTCTGCAGCACCCGGGTTCTCCTAGGAGCCATTCGAGTGTCTTCCCCCAGTCCCTCCCAGTGCGGGCTGCCGGGGAAAGGCGGGGGTTGGGCTGGAAAAGCAGGTAGCATCTAGTGCCTCCCCATGGACAAGGGAGATAATTAGCGGACTTCCCCCTGCCAGGGAACACCTGTGACACCAGGCAGCTGCGTGGAGGGCGGCCCCGAACCTCCCCCACACAGTCACCCGTGTTCCGGAATTCTGAGTGTGGGGAGGTTCCGTCTTCTGTCTGCAGCACCCGGGATCTCCTAGGAGCCCTTCGAGTGTCTTCCCCGAGTCCCTCCCAGTGCGGGCTGCCGGGGAAAGGCGGGGGTTGGGCTGGAAACGCAGGTAGCATCTAGTGCCTCCTCATGGACAGGGGAGGTAATTAGCGGACATCAACCTGCCAGGGAATACCTGTGACACCAGGCAGCTGCGTGGAGGGCGGCTCTGAACCTCCCCCTCACAGTCACCCGTGTTCCGGATTTCTGAGTGTGGGGGGGTTCCTTCTTCTGTCTGCAGCACACGGGATCTCCTAGGAGCCCTTCGAGTGTCTTCCCCGAGTCCCTCCCAGTGCGGGCTGCCGGGGAAAGGCGGGGGTTGGGCTGGAAAAGCAGGTAGCATCTAGTTCCTCCCCATGGACAGGGGAGGTAATTAGCGGACTTCCCCTTGCGAGGGAACACCTGTGACACCAGGAAGCTGCGTGGGGGGCGGCCCTAAACCTCCCCCACACAGTCATCCGTATTCCGGAATTCTGAGTGTGGGGAGGTTCCGTCTTCTGTCTGCAGCACCCGGGTTCTCCTAGGAGCCCTTCGAGTGTCTTCCCCGAGTCCCTCCCAGTGCGGGCTGCCGGGGAAAGGCGGGGGTTTGGCTGGAAACGCAGGTAGCATCTAGTGCCTCCCCATGGACTGGGGAGGTAATTAGCGGACTACCCCCTGCCAGGGAACACCTGTGACACCAGGCAGCTGCGTGGAGGGCGGCCCCGAACCTCCCCCTCACAGTCACCCTTGTTCCGGATTTCTGAGTGTGGGGGGGTTCCTTCTTCTGTCTGCAGCACACGGGATCTCCTAGGAGCCCTTCGAGTGTCTTCCCCGAGTCCCTCCCAGTGCGGGCTGCCGGGGAAAGGCAGGGGTTTGGCTGGAAACGCAGGTAGCATCTAGTTCCTCCCCATGGAAAGGGGAGGATATTAGCGGACTTCCCCTTGCGAGGGAACACCTGTGACACCAGGAAGCTGCGTGTGGGGCGGCCCTAAACCTCCCCCAACTGTCATCCGTGTTCCGGAATTCTGAGTGTGGGGAGGTTCCGTCTTCTGTCTGCAGCACCCGGGTTCTCCTAGGAGCCATTCGAGTGTCTTCCCCCAGTCCCTCCCAGTGCGGGCTGCCGGGGAAAGGCGGGGGTTGGGCTGGAAAAGCAGGTAGCATCTAGTGCCTCCCCATGGACAAGGGAGATAATTAGCGGACTTCCCCCTGCCAGGGAACACCTGTGACACCAGGCAGCTGCGTGGAGAGCGGCCCCGAACCTCCCCCACACAGTCACCCGTGTTCCGGAATTCTGAGTGTGGGGAGGTTCCGTCTTCTGTCTGCAGCACCCGGGATCTCCTAGGAGCCCTTCGAGTGTCTTCCCCGAGTCCCTCCCAGTGCGGGCTGCCGGGGAAAGGCGGGGGTTGGGCTGGAAACGCAGGTAGCATCTAGTGTTTCCCCATGGACTGGGGAGGTAATTAGCGGACTACCCCCTGCCAGGGAACACCTGTGACACCAGGCAGCTGCGTGGAGGGCGGCCCCGAACCTCCCCCTCACAGTCACCCTTGTTCCGGATTTCTGAGTGTGGGGGGGTTCCTTCTTCTGTCTGCAGCACACGGGATCTCCTAGGAGCCCTTCGAGTGTCTTCCCCGAGTCCCTCCCAGTGCGGGCTGCCGGGGAAAGGCAGGGGTTTGGCTGGAAACGCAGGTAGCATCTAGTTCCTCCCCATGGACAGGGGAGGTAATTAGCGGACTTCGCCTTGCGAGGGAACACCTGTGACACCAGGAAGCTGCGTGTGGGGCGGCCCTAAACCTCTCCAACACAGTCATCCGTGTTCCGGAATTCTGAGTGTGGGGAGGTTCCGTCTTCTGTCTGCAGCACCCGGGTTCTCCTAGGAGCCATTCGAGTGTCTTCCCCGAGTCCCTCCCAGTGCGGGCTGCCGGGGAAAGGCGGGGGTTTGGCTGGAAACGCAGGTAGCATCTAGTGCCTCCCCATGGAGAGGGGAGGTAATTAGCGGAATTCCCCTTGCGAGGGAACACCTGTGACACCAGGCAGCTGCGTGGAGGGCGGCCCCGAACCTCCCCCACACAGTCACCCGTGTTCCGGAATTCTGAGTGTGGGGGGGTTGCTTCTTCTGTCTGCAGCACACGGGATCTCCTAGGAGCCCTTCGAGTGTCTTCCCCCAGTCCCTCCCAGTGCGGGCTGCCGGGGAAAGGAGGGGGTTGTGCTGGAAACGCAGGTAGAATCTAGTGCCTCCCCATGGACTGGGGAGGTAATTAGCGGACTACCCCCTGCCAGGGAACACCTGTGACACCAGGCAGCTGCGTGGAGGGCGGCCCCGAACCTCCCCCTCACAGTCACCCTTGTTCCGGATTTCTGAGTGTGGGGGGGTTCCTTCTTCTGTCTGCAGCACACGGGATCTCCTAGGAGCCCTTCGAGTGTCTTCCCCGAGTCCCTCCCAGTGCGGGCTGCCGGGGAAAGGCAGGGGTTTGGCTGGAAACGCAGGTAGCATCTAGTTCCTCCCCATGGACAGGGGAGGTAATTAGCGGACTTCCCTTTGCGAGGGAACACCTGTGACACCAGGAAGCTGCGTGTGGGGCGGCCCTAAACCTCCCCCACACAGTCATCCGTGTTCCGGAATTCTGAGTGTGGGGAGGTTCCGTCTTCTGTCTGCAGCACCCGGGTTCTCCTAGGAGCCCTTCGAGTGTCTTCCCCGAGTCCCTCCTAGTGCGGGCTGCCGGGGAAAGGCGGGGGTTTGGCTGGAAACGCAGGTAGCATCTAGTGCCTCCCCATGGACCAGGGAGGTAATTAGCGGACTTCCCCTTGCGAGGGAACACCTGTGACACAAGGCAGCTGCGTGGAGGGCGGCCCCGAACCTCCCCCACACAGTCAGCCGTGTTCCGGAATTCTGAGTGTGGGGAGGTTCCGTCTTCTGTCTGCAGCACCCGGGTTCTCCTAGGAGCCATTCGAGTGTCTTCCCCCAGTCCCTCCCAGTGCGGGCTGCCGGGGAAAGGCGGGGGTTGGGCTGGAAAAGCAGGTAGCATCTAGTGCCTCCCCATGGACAAGGGAGATAATTAGCGGACTTCCCCCTGCCAGGGAACACCTGTGACACCAGGCAGCTGCGTGGAGGGCGGCCCCGAACCTCCCCCACACAGTCACCCGTGTTCCGGAATTCTGAGTGTGGGGAGGTTCCGTCTTCTGTCTGCAGCACCCGGGATCTCCTAGGAGCCCTTCGAGTGTCTTCCCCGAGTCCCTCCCAGTGCGGGCTGCCGGGGAAAGGCGGGGGTTTGGCTGGAAACGCAGGTAGCATCTAGTGCCTCCTCATGGACAGGGGAGGTAATTAGCGGACATCACCCTGCCAGGGAACACCTGTGACACCAGGCAGCTGCGTGGATGGCGGCTCTGAACCTCCCCCTCACAGTCACCCTTGTTCCTGATTTCTGAGTGTGGGGGGGTTCCTTCTTCTGTCTGCTGCACACGGGATCTCCTAGGAGCCCTTCGAGTGTCTTCCCCGAGTCCCTCCCAGTGCGGGCTGCCGGGGAAAGGCGGGGGTTGGGCTGGAAAAGCAGGTAGCATCTAGTTCCTCCCCATGGACAGGGGAGGTAATTAGCGGACTACGCCCTGCCAGGGAACACCTGTGACACCAGGCAGCTGCGTGGAGGGCGGCCCCGAACCTCCCCCACACAGTCAGCCGTGTTCCGGAATTCTGAGTGTGGGGAGGTTCCGTCTTCTGTCTGCAGCACCCGGGTTCTCCTAGGAGCCATTCGAGTGTCTTCCCCCAGTCCCTCCCAGTGCGGGCTGCCGGGGAAAGGCGGGGGTTGGGCTGGAAAAGCAGGTAGCATCTAGTGCCTCCCCATGGACAAGGGAGATAATTAGCGGACTTCCCCCTGCCAGGGAACACCTGTGACACCAGGCAGCTGCGTGGAGGGCGGCCCCGAACCTCCCCCACACAGTCAGCCGTGTTCCGGAATTCTGAGTGTGGGGAGGTTCCGTCTTCTGTCTGCAGCACCCGGGATCTCCTAGGAGCCCTTCGAGTGTCTTCCCCGAGTCCCTCCCAGTGCGGGCTGCCGGGGAAAGGCGGGGGTTGGGCTGGAAACGCAGGTAGCTTCTAGTGCCTCCTCATGGACATGGGAGGTAATTAGCGGACATCACCCTGGCAGGGAACACCTGTGACACCAGGCAGCTGCGTGGAGGGCGGCTCTGAACCTCCCCCTCACAGTCACCCGTGTTCCGGATTTCTGAGTGTGGGGGGGTTCCTTCTTCTGTCTGCAGCACACGGGATCTCCTAGGAGCCCTTCGAGTGTCTTCCCCGAGTCCCTCCCAGTGCGGGCTGCCGGGGAAAGGCGGGGGTTGGGCTGGAAAAGCAGGTAGCATCTAGTTCCTCCCCATGGACAGGGGAGGTAATTAGCGGACTACGCCCTGCCAGGGAACACCTGTGACACCAGGCAGCTGCGTGGAGGGCGGCCCCGAACCTCCCCCACACAGTCAGCCGTATTCCGGAATTCTGAGTGTGGGGAGGTTCCGTCTTCTGTCTGCAGCACCCGGGTTCTCCTAGGAGCCCTTCGAGTGTCTTCCCCGAGTCCCTCCCAGTGCGGGCTGCCGGGGAAAGGCGGGGGTTGGGCTGGAAACGCAGGTAGCATCTAGTGCCTCCTCATGGACAGGGGAGGTAATTAGCGGACATCACCCTGCCAGGGAACACCTGTGACACCAGGCAGCTGCGTGGAGGGCGGCTCTGAACCTCCCCCTCACAGTCACCCTTGTTCCGGATTTCTGAGTGTGGGGGGGTTCCTTCTTCTGTCTGCAGCACACGGGATCTCCTAGGAGCCCTTCGAGTGTCTTCCCCGAGTCCCTCCCAGTGCGGGCTGCCGGGGAAAGGCGGGGGTTGGGCTGGAAAAGCAGGTAGCATCTAGTGCCTCCCCATGGACAAGGGAGATAATTAGCGGACTTCCCCCTGCCAGGGATCACCTGTGACACCAGGCAGCTGCGTGGAGGGCGGCCCCGAACCTCCCCCACACAGTCACCCGTGTTCCGGAATTCTTAGTGTGGGGAGGTTCCGTCTTCTGTCTGCAGCACCGGGGATCTCCTAGGAGCCCTTCGAGTGTCTTCCCCGAGTCCCTCCCAGTGCGGGCTGCCGGGGAAAGGCGGGGGTTGGGCTGGAAACGCAGGTAGCATCTAGTGCCTCCTCATGGACATGGGAGGTAATTAGCGGACATCACCCTGGCAGGGAACACCTGTGACACCAGGCAGCTGCGTGGAGGGCGGCTCTGAACCTCCCCCTCACAGTCACCCGTGTTCCGGATTTCTGAGTGTGGGGGGGTTCCTTCTTCTGTCTGCAGCACACGGGATCTCCTAGGAGCCCTTCGAGTGTCTTCCCCGAGTCCCTCCCAGTGCGGGCTGCCGGGGAAAGGCGGGGGTTGGGCTGGAAAAGCAGGTAGCATCTAGTTCCTCCCCATGGACAGGGGAGGTAATTAGCGGACTACGCCCTGCCAGGGAACACCTGTGACACCAGGCAGCTGCGTGGAGGGCGGCCCCGAACCTCCCCCACACAGTCAGCCGTATTCCGGAATTCTGAGTGTGGGGAGGTTCCGTCTTCTGTCTGCAGCACCCGGGTTCTCCTAGGAGCCCTTCGAGTGTCTTCCCCGAGTCCCTCCCAGTGCGGGCTGCCGGGGAAAGGCGGGGGTTGGGCTGGAAACGCAGGTAGCATCTAGTGCCTCCTCATGGACAGGGGAGGTAATTAGCGGACATCACCCTGCCAGGGAACACCTGTGACACCAGGCAGCTGCGTGGAGGGCGGCTCTGAACCTCCCCCTCACAGTCACCCTTGTTCCGGATTTCTGAGTGTGGGGGGGTTCCTTCTTCTGTCTGCAGCACACGGGATCTCCTAGGAGCCCTTCGAGTGTCTTCCCCGAGTCCCTCCCAGTGCGGGCTGCCGGGGAAAGGCGGGGGTTGGGCTGGAAAAGCAGGTAGCATCTAGTGCCTCCCCATGGACAAGGGAGATAATTAGCGGACTTCCCCCTGCCAGGGATCACCTGTGACACCAGGCAGCTGCGTGGAGGGCGGCCCCGAACCTCCCCCACACAGTCACCCGTGTTCCGGAATTCTTAGTGTGGGGAGGTTCCGTCTTCTGTCTGCAGCACCGGGGATCTCCTAGGAGCCCTTCGAGTGTCTTCCCCGAGTCCCTCCCAGTGCGGGCTGCCGGGGAAAGGCGGGGGTTGGGCTGGAAAAGCAGGTAGCATCTAGTGCCTCCCCCTGGACAGGGGAGGTAATTAGCGGACATCCCCCTGCCAGGGAACACCTGTGACACCAGGCAGCTGCGTGTAGGGCGGCCACGAACCTCCCCCACACAGTCACCCGTGTTCCGGAATTCTGAGTGTGGGGAGATTCCGTCTTCGGTCTGCAGCACACGGGATCTCCTAGGAGCCCTTCGAGTGTCTTCCCCGAGTCCCTCCCAGTGCGGGCTGCCGGGGAAAGGCGGGGGTTGGGCTGGAAAAGCAGGTAGCATCTAGTTCCTCCCCATGGACAGGGGAGGTAATTAGCGGACTACGCCCTGCCAGGGAACACCTGTGACACCAGGCAGCTGCGTGGAGGGCGGCCCCGAACCTCCCCCACACAGTCAGCCGTGTTCCGGAATTCTGAGTGTGGGGAGGTTCCGTCTTCTGTCTGCAGCACCCGGGTTCTCCTGGGAGCCATTCGAGTGTCTTCCCCCAGTCCCTCCCAGTGCGGGCTGCCGGGGAAAGGCTGGGGTTGGGCTAGAAAAGCAGGTAGCATCTAGTGCCTCCCCATGGACAAGGGAGATAATTAGCGGACTTCCCCCTGCCAGGGAACACCTGTGACACCAGGCAGCTGCGTGGAGGGCGGCCCCGAACCTCCCCCACACAGTCACCCGTGTTCCGGAATTCTGAGTGTGGGGAGGTTCCGTCTTCTGTCTGCAGCACCCGGGATCTCCTAGGAGCCCTTCGAGTGACTTCCCCGAGTCCCTCCCAGTGCGGGCTGCCGGGGAAAGGCGGGGGTTGGGCTGGAAACGCAGGTAGCATCTAGTGCCTCCTCATGGACAGGGGAGGTAATTAGCGGACATCACCCTGCCAGGGAACACCTGTGACACCAGGCAGCTGCGTGGAGGGCGGCTCTGAACCTCCCCCTCACAGTCACACGTGTTCCGGATTTCTGAGTGTGGGGGGGTTCCTTCTTCTGTCTGCAGCACACGGGATCTCCTATGAGCCCTTCGAGTGTCTTCCCCGAGTCCCTCCCAGTGCGGGCTGCCGGGGAAAGCGGGGGTTGGGCTGGAAACGCAGGTAGCATCTAGTTCCTCCCCATGGACAGGGGAGGAAATTAGCGGACTACGCCCTGCCAGGGAACACCTGTGACACCAGGCAGCTGCGTGGAGGGCGGCCCCGAACCTCCCCCACACAGTCAGCAGTATTCCGGAATTCTGAGTGTGGGGAGGTTCCGTCTTCTGTCTGCAGCACCCGGGTTCTCCTAGGAGCCCTTCGAGTGTCTTCCCCGAGTCCCTCCCAGTGCGGGCTGCCGGGGAAAGGTGGGGGTTGGGCTGGAAATGCAGGTAGCATCTAGTGCCTCCCCCTGGACAGGGGAGGTAATTAGTGGACATCACCCTGCCAGGGAACACCTGTGACACCAGGCAGCTGCGTGGAGGGCGGCTCTGAACCTCCCCCTCACAGTCACCCTTGTTCCGGATTTCTGAGTGTGGGGGGGTTCCTTCTTCTGTCTGCAGCACACGGGATCTCCTAGGAGCCCTTCGAGTGTCTTCCCCGAGTCCCTCACAGTGCGGGCTGCTGGGGAAAGGCGGGGGTTTGGCTGGAAACGCAGGTAGCATCTAGTTCCTCCCCATGGACAGGGGAGGTAATTAGCGGACTTCCCCTTGCGAGGGAACACCTGTGACACCAGGAAGCTGCGTGGGGGGCGGCCCTAAACCTCCCCCACACAGTCATCCGTATTTCGGAATTCTGAGTTTGGGGAGGTTCCGTCTTCTGTCTGCAGCACCCGGGTTCTCCTAGGAGCCCTTCGAGTGTCTTCCCCGAGTCCCTCCCAGTGCGGGCTGCCGGGGAAAGGCGGGGGTTTGGCTGGAAACGCAGGTAGCATCTAGTGCCTCCCCATGGAGAGGGGAGGTAATTAGCGGAATTCCCCTTGCGAGGGAACACCTGTGACACCAGGCAGCTGCGTGGAGGGCGGCCCCGAACCTCCCCCTCACAGTCACCCTTGTTCCGGATTTCTGAGTGTGGGGGGGTTCCTTCTTCTGTCTGCAGCACACGGGATCTCCTAGGAGCCCTTCGAGTGTCTTCCCCGAGTCCCTCCCAGTGCGGGCTGCCGGGGAAAGGCAGGGGTTTGGCTGGAAACGCAGGTAGCATCTAGTTCCTCCCCATGGACAGGGGAGGTAATTAGCGGACTTCCCCTTGCGAGGGAACACCTGTGACACCAGGAAGCTGCGTGTGGGGCGGCCCTAAACCTCCCCCACACAGTCATCCGTGTTCCGGAATTCTGAGTGTGGGGAGGTTCCGTCTTCTGTCTGCAGCACCCGGGTTCTCCTAGGAGCCCTTCGAGTGTCTTCCCCGAGTCCCTCCTAGTGCGGTCTGCCGGGGAAAGGCGGGGGTTTGGCTGGAAACGCAGGTAGCATCTAGTGCCTCCCCATGGACCAGGGAGGAAATTAGCGGACTTCCCCTTGCGAGGGAACACCTGTGACACAAGGCAGCTGCGTGGAGGGCGGCCCCGAACCTCCCCCACACAGTCAGCCGTGTTCCGGAATTCTGAGTGTGGGGAGGTTCCGTCTTCTGTCTGCAGCACCCGGGTTCTCCTAGGAGCCATTCGAGTGTCTTCCCCCAGTCCCTCCCAGTGCGGGCTGCCGGGGAAAGGCGGGGGTTGGGCTGGAAAAGCAGGTAGCATCTAGTGCCTCCCCATGGACAAGGGAGATAATTAGCGGACTTCCCCCTGCCAGGGAACACCTGTGACACCAGGCAGCTGCGTGGAGGGCGGCCCCGAACCTCCCCCACACAGTCACCCGTGTTCCGGAATTCTGAGTGTGGGGAGGTTCCGTCTTCTGTCTGCAGCACCCGGGATCGCCTAGGAGCCCTTCGAGTGTCTTCCCCGAGTCCCTCCCAGTGCGGGCTGCCGGGGAAAGGCGGGGGTTGGGCTGGAAACGCAGGTAGCATCTAGTGCCTCCTCATGGACAGGGGAGGTAATTAGCGGACATCACCCTGGCAGGGAACACCTGTGACACCAGGCAGCTGCGTGGAGGGCGGCTCTGAACCTCCCCCTCACAGTCACCCGTGTTCCGGATTTCTGAGTGTGGGGGGGTTCCTTCTTCTGTCTGCAGCACACGGGATCTCCTAGGAGCCCTTCGAGTGTCTTCCCCGAGTCCCTCCCAGTGCGGGCGGCCGGGGAAAGGCGGGGGTTGGGCTGGAAACGCAGGTAGCATCTAGTGCCTCCCCATGGACAGGGGAGGTAATTAGCGGACTACCCCCTGCCAGGGAACACCTGTGACACCAGGCAGCTGCGTGGGGGGCGGCCCTAAACCTCCCCCACACAGTCATCCGTATTTCGGAATTCTGAGTTTGGGGAGGTTCCGTCTTCTGTCTGCAGCACCCGGGTTCTCCTAGGAGCCCTTCGAGTGTCTTCCCCGAGTCCCTCCCAGTGCGGGCTGCCGGGGAAAGGCGGGGGTTTGGCTGGAAACGCAGGTAGCATCTAGTGCCTCCCCATGGACCAGGGAGGTAATTAGCGGACTTCCCCTTGCGAGGTAACACCTGTGACACAAGGCAGCTGCGTGGAGGGCGGCCCCGAACCTCCCCCACACAGTCAGCCGTGTTCCGGAATTCTGAGTGTGGGGAGGTTCCGTCTTCTGTCTGCAGCACCCGGGTTCTCCTAGGAGCCATTCGAGTGTCTTCCCCCAGTCCCTCCCAGAGCGGGCTGCCGGGGAAAGGCGGGGGTTGGGCTGGAAACGCAGGTAGCATCTAGTGCCTCCCCATGGACAAGGGAGATAATTAGCGGACTTCCCCCTGCCAGGGAACACCTGTGACACCAGGCATCTTCGTGGAGGGCGGCCCCAAACCTCCCCCACACAGTCGGCCGTGTTCCGGAATTCTGAGTGTGGGGAGGTTCCGTCTTCTTTCTGCAGCACCCGGGATCTCCTAGGAGCCCTTCGAGGGTCTTCCCCGAGTCCCTCCCAGTGCGGGCTGCCGGGGAAAGGCGGGGGTTGGGCTGGAAACGCAGGTAGCATCTAGTGCCTCCTCATGGACAGGGGAGGTAATTAGCGGACTTCCCCCTGCGAGGGAACACCTGTGACACCAGGAAGTTGCGTGGGGGCGGCACTAAACCTCACACACAGTCAGCCCTGTTCCGGAATTCTGAGTGTGGGGAGGTTACGTCTTCTGTCTGCAGCACCCGGGATCTCCTAGGAGCCCTTCGAGTGTCTTCCCCCAGTCCCTCCTAGTGCGGGCTGCCGGGGAAAGGAGGGGGTTGTGCTGGAAACGCTGGTAGCATCTAGTGCCTCCCCATGGACTGGGGAGGTAATTAGCGGACTACCCCCTGCCAGGGAACACCTGTGACACAAGGCAGCTGCGTGGAGGGCGGCCCCGAACCTCCCCCACACAGTCAACCGTGTTCCGGAATTCTGAGTGTGGGGAGGTTCCGTCTTCTGTCTGCAGCACCCGGGATCTCCTAGGAGCCCTTCGAGTGTCTTCCCCGAGTACCTCCCAGTGCGGGCTACCGGGGAAAGTCGGGGGTTGGGCTGGAAAAGCAGGTAGCATCTAGTGCCTCCCCCTGGACAGGGGAGGTAATTAGCGGACTTCCCCTTGCGAGGGAACACCTGTGACACAAGGCAGCTGCATGGAGGGCGGCCCCGAACCTCCCCCACACAGTCAGCCGTGTTCCGGAATTCTGAGTGTGGGGAGGTACCGTCTTCTGTCTGCAGCACCCGGGATCTCCTAGGAGCCCTTCGAGTGTCTTCCCCGAGTCCATCCCAGTGCGGGCTACCGGGGAAAGGCGGGGGTTGGGCTGGAAAAGCAGGTAGCATCTAGTGCCTCCCCCTGGACAGGGGAGGTAATTAACGGACTTCCCCCTGCCAGGGAACACCTGTGACACCAGGCAGCTGCGTGGAGGGCGGCCCCGAACCTCCCCCACACAGTCACTCGTGTTCCGGAATTCTGAGTGTGGGGAGGTTCCGTCTTCTGTCTGCAGCACCCGGGATCTCCTAGGAGCCCTTCGAGTGTCTTCCCCGAGTCCCTCCCAGTGCGGCCTACCGGGGAAAGGCGGGGGTTGGGCTGGAAAAGCAGGTAGCATCTAGTTCCTCCCCATGGACAGGGGAGGTAATTAGCGGACTACCCCCTGCCAGGGAACACCTGTGACACCAGGCAGCTGCGTGGAGGGCGGCCCCGAACCTCCCCCACACAGTCAGCCGTGTTCCGGAATTCTGAGTGTGGGGAGGTTCCGTCTTCTGTCTGCAGCACCCAGGTTCTCCTAGGAGCCCTTCGAGTGTCTTCCCCGAGTCCCTCCCAGTGCGGGCTGCCGGGGAAAGGCGGGGGTTTGGCTGGAAACGCAGGTAGCATCTAGTGCCTCCCCATGGACCAGGGAGGTAATTAGCGGACTTCCCCTTGCGAGGGAACACCTGTGACACAAGGCAGCTGCGTGGAGGGCGGCCCCGAACCTCCCCCACACAGTCAGCCGTGTTCCGGAATTCTGAGTGTGGGGAGGTTCCGTCTTCTGTCTGCAGCACCCGGGTTCTCCTAGGAGCCATTCGAGTGTCTTCCCCCAGTCCCTCCCAGTGCGGGCTGCCGGGGAAAGGCGGGGGTTGGGCTGGAAAAGCAGGTAGCATCTAGTGCCTCCCCATGGACAAGGGAGATAATTAGCGGACTTCCCCCTGCCAGGGAACACCTGTGACACCAGGCATCTTCGTGGAGGGCGGCCCCAAACCTCCCCCACACAGTCGGCCGTGTTCCGGAATTCTGAGTGAGGGGAGGTTCCGTCTTCTGTCTGCAGCACCCGGGATCTCCTAGGAGCCCTTCGAGTGTCTTCACCGAGTCCCTCCCAGTGCGGGCTGCCGGGGAAAGGCGGGGGTTGGGCTGGAAACGCAGGTAGCATCTAGTGCCTCCTCATGGACAGGGGAGGTAATTAGCGGACATCACCCTGGCAGGGAACACCTGTGACACCAGGCAGCTGCGTGGAGGGCGGCTCTGAACCTCCCCCTCACAGTCACCCGTGTTCCGGAATTCTGAGTGTGGGGGGGTTCCTTCTTCTGTCTGCAGCACACGGGATCTCCTAGGAGCCCTTCGAGTGTCTTCCCCGAGTCCCTCCCAGTGCGGGCTGCCGGGGAAAGGCGGGGGTTTGGCTGGAAAAGCAGGTAGCATCTAGTGCCTCCCCCTGGACAGGGGAGGTAATTAACGGACTTCCCCCTGCCAGGGAACACCTGTGACACCAGGCAGCTGCGTGGAGGGCGGCCCCGAACTTCCCCCACACAGTCACCCGTGTTCCGGAATTCTGAGTGTGGGGAGGTACCGTCTTCTGTCTGCAGCACCCGGGATCTCCTAGGAGCCCTTCGAGTGTCTTCCCCGAGTCCCTCCCAGTGTGGGCTACCGGGGAAAGGCGGGGGTTGGGCTGGAAAAGCAGGTAGCATCTAGTTCCTCCCCATGGACAGGGGAGGTAATTAGCGGACTACCCCCTGCCAGGGAACACCTGTGACACCAGGCAGCTGCGTGGAGGGCGGCCCCGAACCTCCCCCACACAGTCAGCCGTGTTCCGGAATTCTGAGTGTGGGGAGGTTCCGTCTTCTGTCTGCAGCACCCAGGTTCTCCTAGGAGCCCTTCGAGTGTCTTCCCCGAGTCCCTCCCAGTGCGGGCTGCCGGGGAAAGGCGGGGGTTTGGCTGGAAACGCAGGTAGCATCTAGTGCCTCCCCATGGACCTGGGAGGTAATTAGCGGACTTCCCCTTGCGAGGGAACACCTGTGACACAAGGCAGCTGCGTGGAGGGCGGCCCCGAAACTCCCCCACACAGTCAGCCGTGTTCCGGAATTCTGAGTGTGGGGAGGTTCCGTCTTCTGTCTGCAGAACCCGGGTTCTCCTAGGAGCCATTCGAGTGTCTTCCCCCAGTCCCTCCCAGTGCGGGCTGCAGGGGAAAGGCGGGGGTTGGGCTGGAAAAGCAGGTAGCATCTAGTGCCTCCCCATGGACAAGGGAGATAATTAGCGGTCTTCCCCCTGCCAGGGAACACCTGTGACACCAGGCATCTTCGTGGAGGGCGGCCCCAAACCTCCCCCACACAGTCGGCCGTGTTCCGGAATTCTGAGTGTGGGGAGGTTCCGTCTTCTGTCTGCAGCACCCGGGATCTCCTAGGAGCCCTTCGAGTGTCTTCCCCGAGTCCCTCTCAGTGCGGGCTGCCGGGGAAAGGCGGGGGTTGGGTTGGAAACGCAGGTAGCATCTAGTGCCTCCTCATGGACAGGGGAGGTAATTAGCGGACATCACCCTGCCAGGGAACACCTGTGACACCAGGCAGCTGCGTGGAGGGCGGCTCTGAACCTCCCCCTCACAGTCACCCGTGTTCCGGATTTCTGAGTGTGGGGGGGTTCCTTCTTCTGTCTGCAGCACACGGGATCTCCTAGGAGCCCTTCGAGTGTCTTCCCCGAGTACCTCCCAGTGCGTGCTGCCGGGGAAAGGCGGGGGTTGGGCTGGAAAAGCAGGTAGCATCTAGTTCCTCCCCATGGACAGGGGAGGTAATTAGCGGACTACCCCCTGCCAGGGAACACCTGTGACACCAGGCAGCTGCGTGGAGGGCGGCCCCGAACCTCCCCCACACAGTCAGCCGTATTCCGGAATTCTGAGTGTGGGGAGGTTCCGTCTTCTGTCTGCAGCACCCGGGTTCTCCTAGGAGCCCTTCGAGTGTCTTCCCCGAGTCCCTCCCAGTGCGGGCTGCCGGGGAAAGGCGGGGGTTGGGCTGGAAACGCAGGTAGCATCTAGTGCCTCCTCATGGACAGGGGAGGTAATTAGCGGACATCACCCTGGCAGGGAACACCTGTGACACCAGGCAGCTGCGTGGAGGGCGGCTCTGAACCTCCCCCTCACAGTCACCCGTGTTCCGGATTTCTGAGTGTGGGGGGGTTCCTTCTTCTGTCTGCAGCACACGGGATCTCCTAGGAGCCCTTCGAGTGTCTTCCCCGAGTCCCTCCCAGTGCGGGCTGCCGGGGAAAGGCGGGGGTTGGGCTGGAAAAGCAGGTAGCATCTAGTTCCTCCCCATGGACAGGGGAGGTAATTAGCGGACTACCTCCTGCCAGGGAACACCTGTGACACCAGGCAGCTGCGTGGAGGGCGGCCCCGAACCTCACCCACACAGTTAGCCGTATTCCGGAATTCTGAGTGTGGGGAGGTTCCGTCTTCTGTCTGCAGCACCCGGGATCTCCTAGGAGCCCTTCGAGTGTCTTCCCCGAGTCCCTCCCAGTGCGGGCTGCCGGGGAAAGGCGGGGGTTTGGCTGGAAACGCAGGTAGCATCTAGTGCCTCCCCATGGAGAGGGGAGGTAATTAGCGGAATTCCCCTTGCGAGGGAACACCTGTGACACCAGGCAGCTGCGTGGAGGGCGGCCCCGAACCTCCCCCACACAGTCACCCGTGTTCCGGAATTCTGAGTGTGGGGGGGTTCCTTCTTCTGTCTGCAGCACACGGGATCTCCTAGGAGCCCTTCGAGTGTCTTCCCCCAGTCCCTCCCAGTGCGGGCTGCCGGGGAAAGGAGGGGGTTGTGCTGGAAATGCAGGTAGCATCTAGTGCCTCCCCATGGACTGGAGAGGTAATTAGCGGACTACCCCCTGCCAGGGAACACCTGTGACACCAGGCAGCTGCGTGGAGGGCGGCCCCGAACCTCCCCCACACAGTCAACCGTGTTCCGGAATTCTGAGTGTGGGGAGGTTCCGTCTTCTGTCTGCAGCACCCGGGATCTCCTGGGAGCCCTTCGAGTGTCTTCCCCGAGTACCTCCCAGTGCGGGCTGCCTGGGAAAGTCGGGGGTTGGGCTGGAAAAGCAGGTAGCATCTAGTGCCTCCCCCTGGACAGGGGAGGTAATTAGCGGACTTCCCCTTGCGAGGGAACACCTGTGACACAAGGCAGCTTCGTGGAGGGCGGCCCCGAACCTCCCCCACACAGTCAGCCGTGTTCCGGAATTCTGAGTGTGGGGAGGTACCGTCTTCTGTCTGCAGCACCCGGGATCTCCTAGGAGCCCTTCGAGTGTCTTCCCCGAGTCCATCCCAGTGCGGGCTACCGGGGAAAGGTGGGGGTTGGGCTGGAAAAGCAGGTAGCATCTAGTGCCTCCCCCTGGACAGGGGAGGTAATTAACGGACTTCCCCCTGCCAGGGAACACCTGTGACACCAGGCAGCTGCGTGGAGGGCGGCCCCGAACCTCCCCCACACAGTCACCCGTGTTCCGGAATTCTGAGTGTGGGGAGGTTCCGTCTTCTGTCTGCAGCACCCGGGTTCTCCTAGGAGCCATTCGAGTGTCTTCCCCCAGTCCCTCCCAGTGCGGGCTGCCGGGGAAAGGCGGGGGTTGGGCTGGAAAAGCAGGTAGCATCTAGTGCCTCCCCATGGACAAGGGAGATAATTAGCGGACTTCCCCTTGCGAGGGAACACCTGTGACACAAGGCAGCTTCGTGGAGGGCGGCCCCGAACCTCCCCCACACAGTCAGCCGTGTTCCGGAATTCTGAGTGTGGGGAGGTACCGTCTTCTGTCTGCAGCACCCGGGATCTCCTAGGAGCCCTTCGAGTGTCTTCCCCGAGTCCCTCTCAGTGCGGGCTGCCGGGGAAAGGCGGGGGTTGGGTTGGAAACGCAGGTAGCATCTAGTGCCTCCTCATGGACAGGGGAGGTAATTAGCGGACATCACCCTGCCAGGGAACACCTGTGACACCAGGCAGCTGCGTTAAGGGCGGCTCTGAACCTCCCCCTCACAGTCACCCGTGTTCCGGATTTCTGAGTGTGGGGGGGTTCCTTCTTCTGTCTGCAGCACACGGGATCTCCTAGGAGCCCTTCGAGTGTCTTCCCCGAGTACCTCCCAGTGCGTGCTGCCGGGGAAAGGCGGGGGTTGGGCTGGAAAAGCTGGTAGCATCTAGTTCCTCCCCATGGACAGGGGAGGTAATTAGCGGACTACCCCCTGCCAGGGAACACCTGTGACACCAGGCAGCTGCGTGGAGGGCGGCCCCGAACCTCCCCCACACAGTCAGCCGTGTTCCAGAATTCTGAGTGTGGGGAGGTTCCGTCTTCTGTCTGCAGCACCCGGGTTCTCCTAGGAGCCCTTCGAGTGTCTTCCCCGAGTCCCTCCCTGTGCGGGCTGCCGGGGAAAGGCGGGGGTTTGGCTGGAAACGCAGGTAGCATCTAGTGCCTCCCCATGGACAGGGGAGGTAATTAGCGGACTTCCCCTTGCGAGGGAACACCTGTGACACCAGGAAGCTGCGTGGGGGGCGGCCATAAACCTCCCCCACACAGTCATCCGTGTTCCGGAATTCTGAGTGTGGGGAGGTTCCGTCTTCTGTCTGCAGCACCCGGGTTCTCCTAGGAGCCCTTCGAGTGTCTTCCCCGCGTCCCTCCCTGTGCGGGCGGCCGGGGAAAGGCGGGGGTTGGGCTGGAAACGCAGGTAGCATCTAGTGCCTCCTCATGGACAGGGGAGGTAATTAGCGGACATCACCCTGCCAGGGAACATCTGTGACACCAGGCAGCTGCGTGGAGGGCGGCTCTTAACCTCCCCCTCACAGTCACCCGTGTTCCGGATTTCTGAGTGTGGGGGGGTTCCTTCTTCTGTCTGCAGCACACGGGATCTCCTAGGAGCCCTTCGAGTGTCTTCCCCGAGTCCCTCCCAGTGCGGGCTGCCGGGGAAAGGCGGGGGTTGGGCTGGAAAAGCAGGTAGCATCTAGTTCCTCCCCATGGACAGGGGAGGTAATTAGCGGACTACCCCCTGCCAGGGAACACCTGTGACACCAGGAAGCTGCGTGGAGGGCGGCCCCGAACCTCCCCCACACAGTCAGCCGTATTCCGGAATTCTGAGTGTGGGGAGGTTCCGTCTTCTGTCTGCAGCACCCGGGTTCTCCTAGGAGCCCTTCGAGTGTCTTCCCCGAGTCCCTCCCAGTGCGGGCTGCCGGGGAAAGGCGGGGGTTTGGCTGGAAACGCAGGTAGCATCTAGTGCCTCCCCATGGAGAGGGGAGGTAATTAGCGGAATTCCCCTTGCGAGGGAACACCTGTGACACCAGGCAGCTGCGTGGAGGGCGGCCCCGAACCTCCCCCACACAGTCACCCGTGTTCCGGAATTCTGAGTGTGGGGGGGTTCCTTCTTCTGTCTGCAGCACACGGGATCTCCTAGGAGCCCTTCGAGTGTCTTCCCCGAGTCCCTCCCAGTGCGGGCTGCCGGGGAAAGGCGGGGGTTGGGCTGGAAAAGCAGGTAGCATCTAGTGCCTCCCCCTGGACAGGGGAGGTAATTAACGGACTTCCCCCTGCCAGGGAACACCTGTGACACCAGGCAGCTGCGTGGAGGGCGGCCCCGAACCTCCCCCACACAGTCACCCGTGTTCCGGAATTCTGAGTGTGGGGAGGTACCGTCTTCTGTCTGCAGCACCCGGGATCTCCTAGGAGCCCTTCGAGTGTCTTCCCCGAGTCCCTCCCAGTGCGGGCTACCGGGGAAAGGCGGGGGTTGGGCTGGAAAAGCAGGTAGCATCTAGTTCCTCCCCATGGACAGGGGAGGTAATTAGCGGACTACCCCCTGCCAGGGAACACCTGTGACACCAGGCAGCTGCGTGGAGGGCGGCCCCGAACCTCCCCTACACAGTCAGCCGTGTTCCGGAATTCTGAGTGTGGGGAGGTTCCGTCTTCTGTCTGCAGCACCCAGGTTCTCCTAGGAGCCCTTCGAGTGTCTTCCCCGAGTCCCTCCCAGTGCGGGATGCCGGGGAAAGGCGGGGGTTTGGCTGGAAACGCAGGTAGCATCTAGTGCCTCCCCATGGACCAGGGAGGTAATTAGCGGACTTCCCCTTGCGAGGGAACACCTGTGACACCAGGCAGCTGCGTGGAGGGCGGCCCCGAACCTCCCCCACACAGTCACCCGTGTTCCGGAATTCTGAGTGTGGGGGGGTTCCTTCTTCTGTCTGCAGCACACGGGATCTCCTAGGAGCCCTTCGAGTGTCTTCCCCGAGTCCCTCCCAGTGCGGGCTGCCGGGGAAAGGCGGGGGTTTGGCTGGAAAAGCAGGTAGCATCTAGTGCCTCCCCCTGGACAGGGGAGGTAATTAACGGACTTCCCCCTGCCAGGGAACACCTGTGACACCAGGCAGCTGCGTGGAGGGCGGCCCCGAACTTCCCCCACACAGTCACCCGTGTTCCGGAATTCTGAGTGTGGGGAGGTACCGTCTTCTGTCTGCAGCACCCGGGATCTCCTAGGAGCCCTTCGAGTGTCTTCCCCGAGTCCCTCCCTGTGTGGGCTACCGGGGAAAGGCGGGGGTTGGGCTGGAAAAGCAGGTAGCATCTAGTTCCTCCCCATGGACAGGGGAGGTAATTAGCGGACTACCCCCTGCCAGGGAACACCTGTGACACCAGGCAGCTGCGTGGAGGGCGGCCCCGAACCTCCCCCACACAGTCAGCCGTGTTCCGGAATTCTGAGTGTGGGGAGGTTCCGTCTTCTGTCTGCAGCACCCAGGTTCTCCTAGGAGCCCTTCGAGTGTCTTCCCCGAGTCCCTCCCAGTGCGGGCTGCCGGGGAAAGGCGGGGGTTTGGCTGGAAACGCAGGTAGCATCTAGTGCCTCCCCATGGACCAGGGAGGTAATTAGCGGACTTCCCCTTGCGAGGGAACACCTGTGACACAAGGCAGCTGCGTGGAGGGCGGCCCCGAAACTCCCCCACACAGTCAGCCGTGTTCCGGAATTCTGAGTGTGGGGAGGTTCCGTCTTCTGTCTGCAGCACCCGGGTTCTCCTAGGAGCCATTCGAGTGTCTTCCCCCAGTCCCTCCCAGTGCGGGCTGCAGGGGAAAGGCGGGGGTTGGGCTGGAAAAGCAGGTAGCATCTAGTGCCTCCTCATGGACAAGGGAGATAATTAGCTGTCTTCCCCCTGCCAGGGAACACCTGTGACACCAGGCATCTTCGTGGAGGGCGGCCCCAAACCTCCCCCACACAGTCGGCCGTGTTCCGGAATTCTGAGTGTGGGGAGGTTCCGTCTTCTGTCTGCAGCACCCGGGATCTCCTAGGAGCCCTTCGAGTGTCTTCCCCGAGTCCCTCTCAGTGCGGGCTGCCGGGGAAAGGCGGGGGTTGGGTTGGAAACGCAGGTAGCATCTAGTGCCTCCTCATGGACAGGGGAGGTAATTAGCGGACATCACCCTGCCAGGGAACACCTGTGACACCAGGCAGCTGCGTGGAGGGCGGCTCTGAACCTCCCCCTCACAGTCACCCGTGTTCCGGATTTCTGAGTGTGGGGGGGTTCCTTCTTCTGTCTGCAGCACACGGGATCTCCTAGGAGCCCTTCGAGTGTCTTCCCCGAGTACCTCCCAGTGCGTGCTGCCGGGGAAAGGCGGGGGTTGGGCTGGAAAAGCAGGTAGCATCTAGTTCCTCCCCATGGACAGGGGAGGTAATTAGCGGACTACCCCCTGCCAGGGAACACCTGTGACACCAGGCAGCTGCGTGGAGGGCGGCCCCGAACCTCCCCCACACAGTCAGCCGTATTCCGGAATTCTGAGTGTGGGGAGGTTCCGTCTTCTGTCTGCAGCACCCGGGTTCTCCTAGGAGCCCTTCGAGTGTCTTCCCCGAGTCCCTCCCAGTGCGGGCTGCCGGGGAAAGGCGGGGGTTTGGCTGGAAACGCAGGTAGCATCTAGTGCCTCCCCATGGAGAGGGGAGGTAATTAGCGGAATTCCCCTTGCGAGGGAACACCTGTGACACCAGGCAGCTGCGTGGAGGTCGGCCCCGAACCTCCCCCACACAGTCACCCGTGTTCCGGAATTCTGAGTGTGGGGGGGTTCCTTCTTCTGTCTGCAGCACACGAGATCTCCTAGGAGCCCTTCGAGTGTCTTCCCCCAGTCCCTCCCAGTGCGGGCCGCCGGGGAAAGGAGGGGGTTGTGCTGGAAACGCAGGTAGCATCTAGTGCCTCCCCCTGGACAGGGGAGGTAATTAGCGGACTTCCCCTTGCGAGGGAACACCTGTGACACAAGGCAGCTGCGTGGAGGGCGGCCCCGAACCTCCCCCACACAGTCAGCCGTGTTCCGGAATTCTGAGTGTGGGGAGGTACCGTCTTCTGTCTGCAGCACCCGGGATCTCCTAGGAGCCCTTCGAGTGTCTTCCCCGAGTCCATCCCAGTGCGGGCTGCCGGGGAAAGGCGGGGGTTTGGCTGGAAACGCAGGTAGCATCTAGTGCCTCCCCATGGACCAGGGAGGTAATTAGCGGACTTCCCCTTGCGAGGGAACACCTGTGACACAAGGCAGCTGCGTGGAGGGCGGCCCCGAACCTCCCCCACACAGTCAGCCGTGTTCCGGAATTCTGAGTGTGGGGAGGTTCCGTCTTCTGTCTGCAGCACCCGGGTTCTCCTAGGAGCCATTCGAGTGTCTTCCCCCAGTCCCTCCCAGTGCGGGCTGCCGGGGAAAGGCGGGGGTTGGGCTGGAAAAGCAGGTAGCATCTAGTGCCTCCCCATGGACAAGGGAGATAATTAGCGGACTTCCCCCTGCCAGGGAACACCTGTGACACCAGGCATCTTCGTGGAGGGCGGCCCCAAACCTCCCCCACACAGTCGGCCGTGTTCCGGAATTCTGAGTGTGGGGAGGTTCCGTCTTCTGTCTGCAGCACCCGGGATCACCTAGGAGCCCTTCGAGTGTCTTCCCCGAGTCCCTCTCAGTGCGGGCTGCCGGGGAAAGGCGGGGGTTGGGCTGGAAAAGCAGGTAGCATCTAGTTCCTCCCCATGGACAGGGGAGGTAATTAGCGGACTACCCCCTGCCAGGGAACACCTGTGACACCAGGCAGCTGCGTGGAGGGCGGCCCCGAACCTCCCCCACACAGTCAGCCGTATTCCGGAATTCTGAGTGTGGGGAGGTTCCGTCTTCTGTCTGCAGCACCCGGGTTCTCCTAGGAGCCCTTCGAGTGTCTTCCCCGAGTCCCTCCCAGTGCGGGCTGCCGGGGAAAGGCGGGGGTTTGGCTGGAAACGCAGGTAGCATCTAGTGCCTCCCCATGGAGAGGGGAGGTAATTAGCGGAATTCCCCTTGCGAGGGAACACCTGTGACACCAGGCAGCTGCGTGGAGGTCGGCCCCGAACCTCCCCCACACAGTCACCCGTGTTCCGGAATTCTGAGTGTGGGGGGGTTCCTTCTTCTGTCTGCAGCACACGGGATCTCCTAGGAGCCCTTCGAGTGTCTTCCCCCAGTCCCTCCCAGTGCGGGCTGCCGGGGAAAGGAGGGGGTTGTGCTGGAAGCGCAGGTAGCATCTAGTGCCTCCCCCTGGACAGGGGAGGTAATTAGCGGACTTCCCCTTGCGAGGGAACACCTGTGACACAAGGCAGCTGCGTGGAGGGCGGCCCCGAACCTCCCCCACACAGTCAGCCGTGTTCCGGAATTCTGAGTGTGGGGAGGTACCGTCTTCTGTCTGCAGAACCCGGGATCTCCTAGGAGCCCTTCGAGTGTCTTCCCCGAGTCCATCCCAGTGCGGGCTACCGGGGAAAGACGGGGGTTGGGCTGGAAAAGCAGGTAGCATCTAGTTCCTCCCCATGGACAGGGGAGGTAATTAGCGGACTACCCCCTGCCAGGGAACACCTGTGACACCAGGCAGCTGCGTGGAGGGCGGCCCCGAACCTCCCCCACACAGTCAACCGTGTTCCGGAATTCTGAGTGTGGGGAGGTTCCGTCTTCTGTATGCAGCACCCGGGATCTCCTAGGAGCCCTTCGAGTGTCTTCCCCGAGTACCTCCCAGTGCGGGCTGCCGGGGAAAGGCGGGGGTTGGGCTGGAAAAGCAGGTAGCATCTAGTGCCTCCCCCTGGACAGGGGAGGTAATTAGCGGACTTCCCCTTGCGAGGGAACACCTGTGACACCAGGCAGCTGCGTGGAGGGCGGCCCCGAACCTCCCCCACACAGTCAGCCGTGTTCTGGAATTCTGAGTGTGGGGAGGTACCGTCTTCTGTCTGCAGCACCCGGGATCTCCTAGGAGCCCTTCGAGTGTCTTCCCCGAGTCCATCCCAGTGCGGGCTACCGGGGAAAGGCGGGGGTTGGGCTGGAAAAGCAGGTAGCATCTAGTTCCTCCCCATGGACAGGGGAGGTAATTAGCGGACTACCCCCTGCCAGGGAACACCTGTGACACCAGGCAGCTGCGTGGAGGGCGGCCCCGAACCTCCCCCACACAGTCAGCCGTATTCCGGAATTCTGAGTGTGGGGAGGTTCCGTCTTCTGTCTGCAGCACCCGGGTTCTCCTAGGAGCCCTTCGAGTGTCTTCCCCGAGTCCCTCTCAGTGCGGGCTGCCGGGGAAAGGCGGGGGTTGGGTTGGAAACGCAGGTAGCATCTAGTGCCTCCTCATGGACAGGGGAGGTAATTAGCGGACATCACCCTGCCAGGGAACACCTGTGACACCAGGCAGCTGCGTGGAGGGCGGCTCTGAACCTCCCCCTCACAGTCACCCGTGTTCCGGATTTCTGAGTGTGGGGGGGTTCCTTCTTCTGTCTGCAGCACACGGGATCTCCTAGGAGCCCTTCGAGTGTCTTCCCCGAGTACCTCCCTGTGCGTGCTGCCGGGGAAAGGCGGGGGTTGGGCTGGAAAAGCAGGTAGCATCTAGTTCCTCCCCATGGACAGGGGAGGTAATTAGCGGACTACCCCCTGCCAGGGAACACCTGTGACACCAGGCAGCTGCGTGGAGGGCGGCCCCGAACCTCCCCCACACAGTCAGCCGTATTCCGGAATTCTGAGTGTGGGGAGGTTCCGTCTTCTGTCTGCAGCACCCGGGTTCTCCTAGGAGCCCTTCGAGTGTCTTCCCCGAGTCCCTCCCAGTGCGGGCTGCCGGGGAAAGGCGGGGGTTTGGCTGGAAACGCAGGTAGCATCTAGTGCCTCCCCATGGAGAGGGGAGGTAATTAGCGGAATTCCCCTTGCGAGGGAACACCTGTGACACCAGGCAGCTGCGTGGAGGTCGGCCCCGAACCTCCCCCACACAGTCACCCGTGTTCAGGAATTCTGAGTGTGGGGGGGTTCCTTCTTCTGTCTGCAGCACACGGGATCTCCTAGGAGCCCTTCGAGTGTCTTCCCACAGTCCCTCCCAGTGCGGGCTGCCGGGGAAAGGAGGGGGTTGTGCTGGAAGCGCAGGTAGCATCTAGTGCCTCCCCCTGGACAGGGGAGGTAATTAGCGGACTTCCCCTTGCGAGGGAACACCTGTGACACAAGGCAGCTGCGTGGAGGGCGGCCCCGAACCTCCCCCACACAGTCAGCCGTGTTCCGGAATTCTGAGTGTGGGGAGGTACCGTCTTCTGTCTGCAGCACCCGGGATCTCCTAGGAGCCCTTCGAGTGTCTTCCCCGAGTCCATCCCAGTGCGGGCAACCGGGGAAAGGCGGGGGTTGGGCTGGAAAAGCAGGTAGCATCTAGTTCCTACCCATGGACAGGGGAGGTAATTAGCGGACTACCCCCTGCCAGGGAACACCTGTGACACCAGGCAGCTGCGTGGAGGGCGGCCCCGAACCTCCCCCACACAGTCAACCGTGTTCAGGAATTCTGAGTGTGGGGAGGTTCCGTCTTCTGTCTGCAGCACCCGGGATCTCCTAGGAGCCCTTCGAGTGTCTTCCCCGAGTACCTCCCAGTGCGGGCTGCCGGGGAAAGTCGGGGGTTGGGCTGGAAAAGCAGGTAGCATCTAGTGCCTCCCCCTGGACAGGGGAGGTATTTAGCGGACTTCCCCTTGCGAGGGAACACCTGTGACACAAGGCAGCTGCGTGGAGGGCGGCCCCGAACCTCCCCCACACAGTCAGCCGTGTTCTGGAATTCTGAGTGTGGGGAGGTACCGTCTTCTGTCTGCAGCACCCGGGATCTCCTAGGAGCCCTTCGAGTGTCTTCCCCGAGTCCATCCCAGTGCGGGCTACCGGGGAAAGGCGGGGGTTGGGCTGGAAAAGCATGTAGCATCTAGTTCCTCCCCATGGACAGGGGAGGTAATTAGCGGACTACCCCCTGCCAGGGAACACCTGTGACAGCAGGCAGCTGCGTGGAGGGCGGCCCCGAACCTCCCCCACACAGTCAGCCGTATTCCGGAATTCTGAGTGTGGGGAGGTTCCGTCTTCTGTCTGCAGCACCCGGGTTCTCCTAGGAGCCCTTCGAGTGTCTTCCCAGAGTCCCTCCCAGTGCGGGCTGCCGGGGAAAGGCGGGGGTTTGGCTGGAAACGCAGGTAGCATCTAGTGCCTCCCCATGGAGAGGGGAGGTAATTAGCGGAATTCCCCTTGCGAGGGAACACCTGTGACACCAGGCAGCTGCGTGGAGGGCGGCCCCGAACCTCCCCCACACAGTCACACGTGTTCCGGAATTCTGAGTGTGGGGGGGTTCCTTCTTCTGTCTGCAGCACACGGGATCTCCTAGGAGCCCTTCGAGTGTCTTCCCCCAGTCCCTCCCAGTGCGGGCTGCCGGGGAAAGGCGGGGGTTGGGCTGGAAAAGCTGGTAGCATCTAGTGCCTCCCCATGGACAGGGGAGGTAATTAGCGGACTACCCCCTGCCAGGGAACACCTGTGACACCAGGCAGCTGCGTGGAGGGCGGCCCCGAACCTCCCCCACACAGTCAGCCGTGTTCCAGAATTCTGAGTGTGGGGAGGTTCCGTCTTCTGTCTGCAGCACCCGGGTTCTCCTAGGAGCCCTTCGAGTGTCTTCCCCGAGTCCCTCCCTGTGCGGGCTGCCGGGGAAAGGCGGGGGTTTGGCTGGAAACGCAGGTAGCATCTAGTGCCTCCCCATGGACAGGGGAGGTAATTAGCGGACTTCCCCTTGCGAGGGAACACCTGTGACACCAGGAAGCTGCGTGGGGGGCGGCCATAAACCTCCCCCACACAGTCATCCGTGTTCCGGAATTCTGAGTGTGGGGAGGTTCCGTCTTCTGTCTGCAGCACCCGGGTTCTCCTAGGAGCCCTTCGAGTGTTTTCCCCGCGTCCCTCCCTGTGCGGGCGGCCGGGGAAAGGCGGGGGTTGGGCTGGAAACGCAGGTAGCATCTAGTGCCTCCTCATGGACAGGGGAGGTAATTAGCGGACATCACCCTGCCAGGGAACATCTGTGACACCAGGCAGCTGCGTGGAGGGCGGCTCTTAACCTCCCCCTCACAGTCACCCGTGTTCCGGATTTCTGAGTGTGGGGGGGTTCCTTCTTCTGTCTGCAGCACACGGGATCTCCTAGGAGCCCTTCGAGTGTCTTCCCCGAGTCCCTCCCAGTGCGGGCTGCCGGGGAAAGGCGGGGGTTGGGCTGGAAAAGCAGGTAGCATCTAGTTCCTCCCCATGGACAGGGGAGGTAATTAGCGGACTACCCCCTGCCAGGGAACACCTGTGACACCAGGAAGCTGCGTGGAGGGCGGCCCCGAACCTCCCCCACACAGTCAGCCGTATTCCGGAATTCTGAGTGTGTGGAGGTTCCGTCTTCTGTCTGCAGCACCCGGGTTCTCCTAGGAGCCCTTCGAGTGTCTTCCCCGAGTCCCTCCCAGTGCGGGCTGCCGGGGAAAGGCGGGGGTTTGGCTGGAAACGCAGGTAGCATCTAGTGCCTCCCCATGGAGAGGGGAGGTAATTAGCGGAATTCCCCTTGCGAGGGAACACCTGTGACACCAGGCAGCTGCGTGGAGGGCGGCCCCGAACCTCCCCCACACAGTCACACGTGTTCCGGAATTCTGAGTGTGGGGGGGTTCCTTCTTCTGTCTGCAGCACACGGGATCTCCTAGGAGCCCTTCGAGTGTCTTCCCCGAGTCCCTCCCAGTGCGGGCTGCCGGGGAAAGGCGGGGGTTGGGCTGGAAAAGCAGGTAGCATCTAGTGCCTCCCCCTGGACAGGGGAGGTAATTAACGGACTTCCCCCTGCCAGGGAACACCTGTGACACCAGGCAGCTGCGTGGAGGGCGGCCCCGAACTTCCCCCACACAGTCACCCGTGTTCCGGAATTCTGAGTGTGGGGAGGTACCGTCTTCTGTCTGCAGCACCCGGGATCTCCTAGGAGCCCTTCGAGGGTCTTCCCCGAGTCCCTCCCAGTGCGGGCTACCGGGGAAAGGCGGGGGTTGGGCTGGAAAAGCAGGTAGCATCTAGTTCCTCCCCATGGACAGGGGAGGTAATTAGCGGACTACCCCCTGCCAGGGAACACCTGTGACACCAGGCAGCTGCGTGGAGGGCGGCCCCGAACCTCCCCCACACAGTCAGCCGTGTTCCGGAATTCTGAGTGTGGGGAGGTTCCGTCTTCTGTCTGCAGCACCCAGGTTCTCCTAGGAGCCCTTCGAGTGTCTTCCCCGAGTCCCTCCCAGTGCGGGCTGCCGGGGAAAGGCGGGGGTTTGGCTGGAAACGCAGGTAGCATCTAGTGCCTCCCCATGGACCAGGGAGGTAATTAGCGGACTTCCCCTTGCGAGGGAACACCTGTGACACAAGGCAGCTGCGTGGAGGGCGGCCCCGAACCTCCCCCACACAGTCAGCCGTGTTCCGGAATTCTGAGTGTGGGGAGGTTCCGTCTTCTGTCTGCAGCACCCGGGTTCTCCTAGGAGCCATTCGAGTGTCTTCCCCCAGTCCCTCCCAGTGCGGGCTGCAGGGGAAAGGCGGGGGTTGGGCTGGAAAAGCAGGTAGCATCTAGTGCCTCCCCATGGACAAGGGAGATAATTAGCGGTCTTCCCCCTGCCAGGGAACACCTGTGACACCAGGCATCTTCGTGGAGGGCGGCCCCAAACCTCCCCCACACAGTCGGCCGTGTTCCGGAATTCTGAGTGTGGGGAGGTTCCGTCTTCTGTCTGCAGCACCCGGGATCTCCTAGGAGCCCTTCGAGTGTCTTCCCCGAGTCCCTCTCAGTGCGGGCTGCCGGGGAAAGGCGGGGGTTGGGTTGGAAACGCAGGTAGCATCTAGTGCCTCCTCATGGACAGGGGAGGTAATTAGCGGACATCACCCTGCCAGGGAACACCTGTGACACCAGGCAGCTGCGTGGAGGGCGGCTCTGAACCTCCCCCTCACAGTCACCCGTGTTCCGGATTTCTGAGTGTGGGGGGGTTCCTTCTTCTGTCTGCAGCACACGGGATCTCCTAGGAGCCCTTCGAGTGTCTTCCCCCAGTCCCTCCCAGTGCGGGCTGCCGGAGAAAGGAGGGGGTTGTGCTGGAAGCGCAGGTAGCATCTAGTGCCTCCCCCTGGACAGGGGAGGTAATTAGCGGACTTCCCCTTGCGAGGGAACACCTGTGACACAAGGCAGCTGCGTGGAGGGCGGCCCCGAACCTCCCCCACACAGTCAGCCGTGTTCCGGAATTCTGAGTGTGGGGAGGTACCGTCTTCTGTCTGCAGCACCCGGGATCTCCTAGGAGCCCTTCGAGTGTCTTCCCCGAGTCCATCCCAGTGCGGGCTGCCGGGGAAAGGCGGGGGTTGGGCTGGAAACGCAGGTAGCATCTAGTGCCTCCCCATGGAGAGGGGAGGTAATTAGCGGAATTCCCCTTGCGATGGAACACCTGTGACACCAGGCAGCTGCGTGGAGAGCGGCCCCGAACCTCCCCCACACAGTCACCCGTGTTCCGGAATTCTGAGTGTGGGGGGGTTCCTTCTTCTGTCTGCAGCACACGGGATCTCCTAGGAGCCCTTCGAGTGTCTTCCCCCAGTCCCTCCCAGTGCGGGCTGCCGGGGAAAGGCGGGGGTTGGGCTGGAAAAGCAGGTAGCATCTAGTGCCTCCCCATGGACAGGGGAGGTAATTAGCGGACTAACCCCTGCCAGGGAACACCTGTGACACCAGGCAGCTGCGTGGAGGGCGGCCCCGAACCTCCCCCACACAGTCAGCCGTGTTCCAGAATTCTGAGTGTGGGGAGGTTCCGTCTTCTATCTGCAGCACCCGGGTTCTCCTAGGAGCCCTTCGAGTGTGTTCCCCGAGTCCCTCCCTGTGCGGGCTGCCGGGGAAAGGCAGGGGTTGGGCTGGAAACGCAGGTAGCATCTAGTGCCTCCCCATGGACAGGGGAGGTAATTAGCGGACTACCCCCTGCCAGGGAACACCTGTGACACCAGGCAGCTGCGTGGAGGGCGGCCCCGAACCTCCCCCACACAGTCAGCCGTATTCCGGAATTCTGAGTGTGGGGAGGTTCCGTCTTCTGTCTACAGCACCCGGGTTCTCCTAGGAGCCCTTCGAGTGTCTTCCCCGAGTCCCTCCCAGTGCGGGCTGCCGGGGAAAGGCGGGGGTTTGGCTGGAAACGCAGGTAGCATCTAGTGCCTCCCCATGGACCAGGGAGGTAATTAGCGGACTTCCCCTTGCGAGGGAACACCTGTGACACAAGGCAGCTGCGTGGAGGGCGGCCCCGAACCTCCCCCACACAGTCAGCCGTGTTCCGGAATTCTGAGTGTGGGGAAGTTCCGTCTTCTGTCTGCAGCACCCGGGTTCTCCTAGGAGCCATTCGAGTGTCTTCCCCCAGTACCTCCCAGTGCGGGCTGCCGGGGAAAGGCGGGGGTTGGGCTGGAAAAGCAGGTAGCATCTAGTGCCTCCCCATGGACAAGGGAGATAATTAGCGGACTTCCCCCTGCCAGGGAACACCTGTGACACCAGGCATCTTCATGGAGGGCGGCCCCAAACCACCCCCACACAGTCGGCCGTGTTCCGGAATTCTGAGTGTGGGGAGGTTCCGTCTTCTGTCTGCAGCACCCGGGATCTCCTAGGAGCCCTTCGAGTGTCTTCCCCGAGTCCCTCTCAGTGCGGGCTGCCGGGGAAAGGCGGGGGTTGGGTTGGAAACGCAGGTAGCATCTAGTGCCTCCTCATGGACAGGGGAGGTAATTAGCGGACATCACCCTGCCAGGGAACACCTGTGACACCAGGCAGCTGCGTGGAGGGCGGCTCTGAACCTCCCCCTCACAGTCACCCGTGTTCCGGATTTCTGAGTGTGGGGGGGTTCCTTCTTCTGTCTGCAGCACACGGGATCTCCTAGGAGCCATTCGAGTGTCTTCCCCGAGTACCTCCCAGTGCGTGCTGCCGGGGAAAGGCGGGGGTTGGGCTGGAAAAGCAGGTAGCATCTAGTTCCTCCCCATGGACAGGGGAGGTAATTAGCGGACTACCCCCTGCCAGGGAACACCTGTGACACCAGGCAGCTGCGTGGAGAGCGGCCCCGAACCTCCCCCTCACAGTCAGCCGTGTTCCGGAATTCTGAGTGTGGGGAGGTTCCGTCTTCTGTCTGCAGCACCCAGGTTCTCCTAGGAGCCCTTCGAGTGTCTTCCCCGAGTCCCTCCCAGTGCGGGCTGCCGGGGAAAGGCGGGGGTTTGGCTGGAAACGCAGGTAGCATCTAGTGCCTCCCCATGGAGAGGGGAGGTAATTAGCGGAATTCCCCTTGCGAGGGAACACCTGTGACACCAGGCAGCTGCGTGGAGGTCGGCCCCGAACCTCCCCCACACAGTCACCCGTGTTCCGGAATTCTGAGTGTGGGGGGTTCCTTCTTCTGTCTGCAGCACACGGGATCTCCTAGGAGCCCTTCGAGTGTCTTCCCCCAGTCCCTCCCATTGCGGGCTGCCGGGGAAAGGAGGGGGTTGTGCTGGAAGCGCAGGTAGCATCTAGTGCCTCCCCCTGGACAGGGGAGGTAATTAGCGGACTTCCCCTTGCGAGGGAACACCTGTGACACAAGGCAGCTGCGTGGAGGGCGGCCCCGAACCTCCCCCACACAGTCAGCCGTGTTCCGGAATTCTGAGTGTGGGGAGGTACCGTCTTCTGTCTGCAGCACCCGGGATCTCCTAGGAGCCCTTCGAGTGTCTTCCCCGAGTCCCTCTCAGTGCGGGCTGCCGGGGAAAGGCGGGGGTTGGGTTGGAAACGCAGGTAGCATCTAGTGCCTCCTCATGGACAGGGGAGGTAATTAGCGGACATCACCCTGCCAAGGAACACCTGTGACACCAGGCAGCTGCGTGGAGGGCGGCTCTGAACCTCCCCCTCACAGTCACCCGTGTTCCGGATTTCTGAGTGTGGGGGGGTTCCTTCTTCTGTCTGCAGCACACGGGATCTCCTAGGAGCCATTCGAGTGTCTTCCCCGAGTACCTCCCAGTGCGTGCTGCCGGGGAAAGGCGGGGGTTGGGCTGGAAAAGCAGGTAGCATCTAGTTCCTCCCCATGGACAGGGGAGGTAATTAGCGGACTACCCCCTGCCAGGGAACACCTGTGACACCAGGCAGCTGCGTGGAGGGCGGCCCCGAACCTCCCCCTCACAGTCAGCCGTGTTCCGGAATTCTGAGTGTGGGGAGGTTCCGTCTTCTGTCTGCAGCACCCAGGTTCTCCTAGGAGCCCTTCGAGTGTCTTCCCCGAGTCCCTCCCAGTGCGGGCTGCCGGGGAAAGGCGGGGGTTTGGCTGGAAACGCAGGTAGCATCTAGTGCCTCCCCATGGAGAGGGGAGGTAATTAGCAGAATTCCCCTTGCGAGGGAACACCTGTGACACCAGGCAGCTGCGTGGAGGTCGGCCCCGAACCTCCCCCACACAGTCACCCGTGTTCCGGAATTCTGAGTGTGGGGGGTTCCTTCTTCTGTCTGCAGCACACGGGATCTCCTAGGAGCCCTTCGAGTGTCTTCCCCCAGTCCCTCCCATTGCGGGCTGCCGGGGAAAGGAGGGGGTTGTGCTGGAAGCGCAGGTAGCATCTAGTGCCTCCCCCTGGACAGGGGAGGTAATTAGCGGACTTCCCCTTGCGAGGGAACACCTGTGACACAAGGCAGCTGCGTGGAGGGCGGCCCCGAACCTCCCCCACACAGTCAGCCGTGTTCCGGAATTCTGAGTGTGGGGAGGTACCGTCTTCTGTCTGCAGCACCCGGGATCTCCTAGGAGCCTTTCGAGTGTCTTCCCCGAGTCCATCCCAGTGCGGGCTACCGGGGAAAGGCGGGGGTTGGGCTGGAAAAGCAGGTAGCATCTAGTTCCTCCCCATGGACAGGGGAGGTAATTAGCGGACTACCCCCTGCCAGGGAACACCTGTGACACCAGGCAGCTGCGTGGAGGGCGGCCCCGAACCTCCCCCACACAGTCAACCGTGTTCCGGAATTCTGAGTGTGGGGAGGTTCCGTCTTCTGTCTGCAGCACCCGGGATCTCCTAGGAGCCCTTCGAGTGTCTTCCCCGAGTACCTCCCAGTGCGGGCTGCCGGGGAAAGTCGGGGGTTGGGCTGGAAAAGCAGGTAGCATCTAGTGCCTCCCCCTGGACAGGGGAGGTAATTAGCGGACTTCCCCTTGCGAGGGAACACCTGTGACACAAGGCAGCTGCGTGGAGGGCGGCCCCGAACCTCCCCCACACAGTCAGCCGTGTTCTGGAATTCTGAGTGTGGGGAGGTTCCGTCTTCTGTCTGCAGCACCCGGGTTCTCCTAGGAGCCCTTCGAGTGTGTTCCCCGAGTCCCTCCCTGTGCGGGCGGCCGGGGAAAGGCGGGCGTTGGGCTGGAAACGCAGGTAGCATCTAGTGCCTCCTCATGGACAGGGGAGGTAATTAGCGGACATCACCCTGCCAGGGAACATCTGTGACACCAGGCAGCTGCGTGGAGGGCGGCTCTTAACCTCCCCCTCACAGTCACCCGTGTTCCGGATTTCTGAGTGTGGGGCGGTTCCTTCTTCTGTCTGCAGCACACGGGATCTCCTAGGAGCCCTTCGAGTGTCTTCCCCGAGTCCCTCCCAGTGCGGGCTGCCGGGGAAAGGCGGGGGTTGGGCTGGAAAAGCAGGTAGCATCTAGTTCCTCCCCATGGACAGGGGAGGTAATTAGCGGACTACCCCCTGCCAGGGAACACCTGTGACACCAGGAAGCTGCGTGGAGGGCGGCCCCGAACCTCCCCCACACAGTCAGCCGTATTCCGGAATTCTGAGTGTGGGGAGGTTCCGTCTTCTGTCTGCAGCACCCGGGTTCTCCTAGGAGCCCTTCGAGTGTCTTCCCCGGGTCCCTCCCAGTGCGGGCTGCCGGGGAAAGGCGGGGGTTTGGCTGGAAACGCAGGTAGCATCTAGTGCCTCCCCATGGACAGGGGAGGTAATTAGCGGACTTCCCCTTGCGAGGGAACACCTGTGACACCAGGAAGCTGCGTGGGGGGCGGCCCTAAACCTCCCCCACACAGTCATCCGTGTTCCGGAATTCTGAGTGTGGGGAGGTTCCGTCTTCTGTCTGCAGCACCAAGGTTCTCCTAGGAGCTCTTCGAGTGTGTTCCCCGCGTCCCTCCCTGTGCGGGCGGTCGGGGAAAGGCGGGGGTTGGGCTGGAAACGCAGGTAGCATCTAGTGCCTCCTCATGGACAGGGGAGGTAATTAGCGGACATCACCCTGCCAGGGAACATCTGTGACACCAGGCAGCTGCGTGGAGGGCGGCTCTTAACCTCCCCCTCACAGTCACCCGTGTTCCGGATTTCTGAGTGTGGGGGGGTTCCTTCTTCTGTCTGCAGCACACGGGATCTCCTAGGAGCCCTTCGAGTGTCTTCCCCGAGTCCCTCCCAGTGCGGGCTGCCGGGGAAAGGCGGGGGTTTGGCTGGAAAAGCAGGTAGCATCTAGTTCCTCCCCATGGACAGGGGAGGTAATTAGCGGACTACCCCCTGCCAGGGAACACCTGTGACACCAGGAAGCTGCGTGGAGGGCGGCCCCGAACCTCCCCCACACAGTCAGCCGTATTCCGGAATTCTGAGTGTGGGGAGGTTCCGTCTTCTGTCTGCAGCACCCGGGTTCTCCTAGGAGCCCTTCGAGTGTCTTCCCCGAGTCCCTCCCAGTGCGGGCTGCCGGGGAAAGGCGGGGGTTTGGCTGGAAACGCAGGTAGCATCTAGTGCCTCCCCATGGAGAGGGGAGGTAATTAGCGGAATTCCCCTTGCGAGGGAACACCTGTGACACCAGGCAGCTGCGTGGAGGGCGGCCCCGAACCTCCCCCACACAGTCACCCGTGTTCCGGAATTCTGAGTGTGGGGGGGTTCCTTCTTCTGTCTGCAGCACACGGGATCTCCTAGGAGCCCTTCGAGTGTCTTCCCCCAGTCCCTCCCAGTGCGGGCTGCCGGGGAAAGGAGGGGGTTGTGCTGGAAGCGCAGGTAGCATCTAGTGCCTCCCCCTGGACAGGGGAGGTAATTAGCGGACTTCCCCTTGCGAGGGAACACCTGTGACACAAGGCAGCTGCGTGGAGGGCGGCCCCGAACCTCCCCCACACAGTCAGCCGTGTTCCGGAATTCTGAGTGTGGGGAGGTACCGTCTTCTGTCTGCAGCACCCGGGATCTCCTAGGAGCCCTTCGAGTGTCTTCCCCGAGTCCATCCCAGTGCGGGCTACCGGGGAAAGGCGGGGGTTGGGCTGGAAAAGCAGGTAGCATCTAGTTCCTCCCCATGGACAGGGGAGGTAATTAGCGGACTACCCCCTGCCAGGGAACACCTGTGACACCAGGCAGCTGCGTGGAGGGCGGCCCCGAACCTACCCCACACAGTCAACCGTGTTCCGGAATTCTGAGTGTGGGGAGGTTCCGTCTTCTGTCTGCAGCACCCGGGATCTCCTAGGAGCCCTTCGAGTGTCTTCCCCGAGTACCTCCCAGTGCGGGCTGCCGGGGAAAGTCGGGGGTTGGGCTGGAAAAGCAGGTAGCATCTAGTGCCTCCCCCTGGACAGGGGAGGTAATTAGCGGACTTCCCCTTGCGAGGGAACTCCTGTGACACAAGGCAGCTGCGTGGAGGGCGGCCTCGAACCTCCCCCACACAGTCAGCCGTGTTCGGGAATTCTGAGTGTGGGGAGGTACCGTCTTCTGTCTGCAGCACCCGGGATCTCCTAGGAGCCTTTCGAGTGTCTTCCCCGAGTCCATCCCAGTGCGGGCTACCGGGGAAAGGCGGGGGTTGGGCTGGAAAAGCAGGTAGCATCTAGTTCCTCCCCATGGACAGGGGAGGTAATTAGCGGACTACCCCTGCCAGGGAACACCTGTGACACCAGGCAGCTGCGTGGAGGGCGGCCCCGAACCTCCCCCACACAGTCAGCCGTATTCCGGAATTCTGAGTGTGGGGAGGTTCCGTCTTCTGTCTGCAGCACCCGGGTTCTCCTAGGAGCCCTTCGAGTGTCTTCCCCGAGTCCCTCCCAGTGCGGGCTGCCGGGGAAAGGCGGGGGTTTGGCTGGAAACGCAGGTAGCATCTAGTGCCTCCCCATGGAGAGGGGAGGTAATTAGCGGAATTCCCCTTGCGAGGGAACACCTGTGACACCAGGCAGCTGCGTGGAGGGTGGCCCCGAACCTCCCCCACACAGTCACCCGTGTTCCGGAATTCTGAGTGTGGGGGGGTTCCTTCTTCTGTCTGCAGCACACGGGATCTCCTAGGAGCCCTTCGAGTGTCTTCCCCCAGTCCCTCCCAGTGCGGGCTGCCGGGGAAAGGCGGGGGTTGGGCTGGAAACGCAGGTAGCATCTAGTGCCTCCCCATGGACAGGGGAGGTAATTAGCGGACTTCCCCTTGCGAGGGAACACCTGTGACACCAGGAAGCTGCGTGGGGGGCGGCCCTAAACCTCCCCCACACAGTCATCCGTGTTGCGGAATTCTGAGTGTGGGGAGGTTCCGTCTTCTGTATGCAGCACCCGGGTTCTCCTAGGAGCACTTCGAGTGTGTTCCCCGAGTCCCTCCCTGTGCGGGCGGCCGGGGAAAGGCGGGGGTTGGGCTGGAAACGCAGGTAGCATCTAGTGCCTCCTCATGGACAGGGGAGGTAATTAGCGGACATCACCCTGCCAGGGAACATCTGTGACACCAGGCAGCTGCGTGGAGGGCGGCTCTTAACCTCCCCCTCACAGTCACCCGTGTTCCGGATTTCTGAGTGTGGGGGGGTTCCTTCTTCTGTCTGCAGCACACGGGATCTCCTAGGAGCCCTTCGAGTGTCTTCCCCGAGTCCCTCCCTGTGCGGGCTGCCGGGGAAAGGCGGGGGTTGGGCTGGAAAAGCAGGTAGCATCTAGTTCCTCCCCATGGACAGGGGAGGTAATTAGCGGACTACCCCCTGCCAGGGAACACCTGTGACACCAGGAAGCTGCGTGGAGGGCGGCCCCGAACCTCCCCCACACAGTCAGCCGTATTCCGGAATTCTGAGTGTGGGGAGGTTCCGTCTTCTGTCTGCAGCACCCGGGTTCTCCTAGGAGCCCTTCGAGTGTCTTCCCCGAGTCCCTCCCAGTGCGGGCTGCCGGGGAAAGGCGGGGGTTTGGCTGGAAACGCAGGTAGCATCTAGTGCCTCCCCATGGACAGGGGAGGTAATTAGCGGACTTCCCCTTGCGAGGGAACACCTGTGACACCAGGAAGCTGCGTGGGGGGCGGCCCTAAACCTCCCCCACACAGTCATCCGTGTTCCGGAATTCTGAGTGTGGGGAGGAACCGTCTTCTGTCTGCAGCACCCGGGTTCTCCTAGGAGCCCTTCGAGTGTGTTCCCCGCGTCCCTCCCTGTGCGGGCGGCCGGGGAAAGGCGGGGGTTGGGCTGGAAACGCAGGTAGCATCTAGTGCCTCCTCATGGACAGGGGAGGTAATTAGCGGACATCACCCTGCCAGGGAACATCTGTGACACCAGGCAGCTGCGTGGAGGGCGGCTCTTAACCTCCCCCTCACAGTCACCCGTGTTCCGGATTTCTGAGTGTGGGGGGGTTCCTTCTTCTGTCTGCAGCACACGGGATCTCCTAGGAGCCCTTCGAGTGTCTTCCCCGAGTCCCTCCCAGTGCGGGCTGCCGGGGAAAGGCGGGGGTTGGGCTGGAAAAGCAGGTAGCATCTAGTGCCTCCCCCTGGACAGGGGAGGTAATTAGCGGACTTCCCCTTGCGATGGAACCCCTGTGACACCAGGCAGCTGCGTGGAGGGCGGCTCCGAACCTCCCCCACACAGTCATACGTGTTCTGGAATTCTGAGTGTGGGGGGGTTCCTTCTTCTGTCTGCAGCACACGGGATCTCCCAGGAGCCCTTCGAGTGTCTTCCCCCAGTCCCTCCCAGTGCGGGCTGCCGGGGAAAGGCGGGGGTTGGGCTGGAAAAGCAGGTAGGATCTAGTGCCTCCCCTTGGACGGGGGAGGTAATTAGCGGACTACCCCCTGCCAGGGAACACCTGTGACACCAGGCAGCTGCGTGGAGGGCGGCCCCGAACCTCCCCCACACAGTCAGCCGTGTTCCAGAATTCTGAGTGTGGGGAGGTCCCGTCTTCTATCTGCAGCACCCGGGTTCTCCTAGGAGCCCTTCGAGTGTCTTCCCCGAGTCCCTCCCAGTGCGGGCTGCCGGGGAAAGGCGGGGGTTTGGCTGGAAACGCAGGTAGCATCTAGTGCCTCCCCATGGACAGGGGAGGTAATTAGCGGACTTCCCCTTGCGAGGGAACACCTGTGACACCAGGAAGCTGCGTGGGGGGCGGCCCTAAACCTCCCCCACACAGTCATCCGTGTTCCGGAATTCTGAGTGTGGGGAGGTTCCGTCTTCTGTCTGCAGCACCCGGGTTCTCCTAGGAGCCCTTCGAGTGTGTTCCCCGAGTCCCTCCCTGTGCGGGCGGCCGGGGAAAGGCAGGGGTTAGGCTGGAAACGCAGGTAGCATCTAGTGCCTCCCCATGGACAGGGGAGGTAATTAGCGGACTACCCCCTGCCAGGGAACACCTGTGACACCAGGCAGCTGCGTGGAGGGCGGCCCCAAACCTCCCCCACACAGTCGGCCGTGTTCCGGAATTCTGAGTGTGGGGAGGTTCCGTCTTCTGTCTGCAGCACCCGGGATCTCCTAGGAGCCCTTCGAGTGTCTTCCCCGAGTCCCTCCCAATGCGGGCTGCCGGGGAAAGGCGGGGGTTGGGCTGGAAAAGCAGGTAGCATCTAGTGCCTCCTCATGGACAGGGGAGGTAATTAGCGGACATCACCCTGCCAGGGAACACCTGTGACACCAGGCAGCTGCGTGGAGGGCGGCTCTGAAACTCCCCCTCACAGTCACCCGTGTTCCGGATTTCTGAGTGTGGGGAGGTTCCGTCTTCTGTCTGCAGCACCCGGGTTCTCCTAGGAGCCATTCGAGTGTCTTCCCCCAGTCCCTCCCAGTGCGGGCTGCCGGGGAAAGGCGGGGGTTGGGCTGGAAAAGCAGGTAGCATCTAGTGCCTCCCCATGGACAAGGGAGATAATTAGCGGACTTCCCCCTGCCAGGGAACACCTGTGACACCAGGCAGCTGCGTGGAGGGCGGCCCCGAATCTCCCCCACACAGTCACCCGTGTTCCGGAATTCTGAGTGTGGGGAGGTTCCGTCTTCTGTCTGCAGCACCCTGGATCTCCTAGGAGCCCTTCGAGTGTCTTCCCCGAGTCCCTCCCAGTGCGGGCTGCCGGGGAAAGGCGGGGGTTGGGCTGGAAAAGCAGGTAGCATCTAGTGCCTCCCCATGGACAAGGGAGATAATTAGCGGACTTCCCCCTGCCAGGGAACACCTGTGACACCAGGCAGCTGCGTGGAGGGCGGCCCTAAACTTCCCCACACAGTCACCCTTGTTCCGGAATTCTGAGTGTGGGGAGGTTCCGTCTTCTGTCTGCAGCACCCGGTTTCTCCTAGGAGCCCTTCGAGTGTCTTCCCCCAGTCCCTCCCAGTGCGGGCTGCCGGGGAAAGGTGGGGGTTGGGCTGGAAAAGCAGGTAGCATCTAGTGCCTCCCCCTGGACAGGGGAGGTAATTAGTGGACATCACCCTGCCAGGGAACACCTGTGACACCAGGCAGCTGCGTGGAGGGCGGCTCTGAACCTCCCCCTCACAGTCACCCTTTTTCCGGATTTCTGAGTGTGGGGGGGTTCCTTCTTCTGTCTGCAGCACACGGGATCTCCTGGGAGCCCTTCGAGTGTCTTCCCCGAGTCCCTCCCAGTGCGGGCTGCTGGGGAAAGGCGGGGGTTTGGCTGGAAACGCAGGTAGCATCTAGTTCCTCCCCATGGACAGGGGAGGTAATTAGCGGACTTCCCCTTGCGAGGGAACACCTGTGACACCAGGAAGCTGCGTGGGGGGCGGCCCTAAACCTCCCCCACACAGTCATCCGTATTCCGGAATTCTGTGTGTGGGGAGGTTCCGTCTTCTGTCTGCAGCACCCGGGTTCTCCTAGGAGCCCTTCGAGTGTCTTCCCCGAGTCCCTCCCAGTGCGGGCTGCCGGGGAAAGGCGGGGGTTTGGCTGGAAACGCAGGTAGCATCTAGTGCCTCCCCATGGAGAGGGGAGGTAATTAGCGGAATTCCCCTTGCGAGGGAACACCTGTGACACCAGGCAGCTGCGTGGAGGGCGGCCCTGAAACTCCCCCACACAGTCACCCGTGTTCCGGAATTCTGAGTGTGGGGGGGTTGCTTCTTCTGTCTGCAGCACACGGGATCTCCTAGGAGCCCTTCGAGTGTCTTCCCCCAGTCCCTCCCAGTGCGGGCTGCCGGGGAAAGGAGGGGGTTGTGCTGGAAACGCAGGTAGAATCTAGTGCCTCCCCATGGACTGGGGAGGTAATTAGCGGACTACCCCCTGCCAGGGAACACCTGTGACACCAGGCAGCTGCGTGGAGGGCGGCCCCGAACCTCCCCCTCACAGTCACCCTTGTTCCGGATTTCTGAGTGTGGGGAGGTTCCGTCTTCTGTCTGCAGCACCCGGGTTCTCCTAGGAGCCATTCGAGTGTCTTCCCCCAGTCCCTCCCAGTGCGGGTTGCCGGGGAAAGGCGGGGGTTGGGCTGGAAAAGCAGGTAGCATCTAGTGCCTCCCCATGGACAAGGGAGATAATTAGCGGACTTCCCCCTGCCAGGGAACACCTGTGACACCAGGCATCTTCGTGGAGGGCGGCCCCAAACCTCCCCCACACAGTCGGCCGTGTTCCGGAATTCTGAGTGTGGGGAGGTTCCGTCTTCTGTCTGCAGCACCCGGGATCTCCTAGGAGCCCTTTGAGTGTCTTCCCCGAGTCCCTCCCAATGCGGGCTGCCGGGGAAAGGCGGGGGTTGGGCTGGAAACGCAGGTAGCATCTAGTGCCTCCTCATGGACAGGGGAGGTAATTAGCGGACATCACCCTGCCAGGGAACACCTGTGACACCAGGCAGCTGCGTGGAGGGCGGCTCTGAAACTCCCCCTCACAGTCACCCGTGTTCCGGATTTCTGAGTGTGGGGAGGTTCCGTCTTCTGTCTGCAGCACCCGGGTTCTCCTAGGAGCCATTCGAGTGTCTTCCCCCAGTCCCTCCCAGTGCGGGCTGCCGGGGAAAGGCGGGGGTTGGGCTGGAAAAGCAGGTAGCATCTAGTGCCTCCCCATGGACAAGGGAGATAATTAGCGGACTTCCCCCTGCCAGGGAACACCTGTGACACCAGGCAGCTGCGTGGAGGGCGGCCCCGAATCTCCCCCACACAGTCACCCGTGTTCCGGAATTCTCAGTGTGGGGAGGTTCCGTCTTCTGTCTGCAGCACCCGGGATCTCCTAGGAGCCCTTCGAGTGTCTTCCCCGAGTCCCTCCCAGTGCGGGCTGCCGGGGAAAGGCGGGGGTTGGGCTGGAAAAGCAGGTAGCATCTAGTGCCTCCCCATGGACAAGGGAGATAATTAGCGGACTTCCCCCTGCCAGGGAACACCTGTGACACCAGGCAGCTGCGTGGAGGGCGGCCCTAAACTTCCCCACACAGTCACCCTTGTTCCGGAATTCTGAGTGTGGGGAGGTTCCGTCTTCTGTCTGCAGCACCCGGTTTCTCCTAGGAGCCCTTCGAGTGTCTTCCCCCAGTCCCTCCCAGTGCGGGCTGCCGGGGAAAGGTGGGGGTTGGGCTGGAAAAGCAGGTAGAATCTAGTGCCTCCCCCTGGACAGGGGAGGTAATTAGTGGACATCACCCTGCCAGGGAACACCTGTGACACCAGGCAGCTGCGTGGAGGGCGGCTCTGAACCTCCCCCTCACAGTCAAACTTTTTCCGGATTTCTGAGTGTGGGGGGGTTCCTTCTTCTGTCTGCAGCACACGGGATCTCCTGGGAGCCCTTCGAGTGTCTTCCCCGAGTCCCTCCCAGTGCGGGCTGCTGGGGAAAGGCGGGGGTTTGGCTGGAAACGCAGGTAGCATCTAGTTCCTCCCCATGGACAGGGGAGGTAATTAGCGGACTTCCCCTTGCGAGGGAACACCTGTGACACCAGGAAGCTGCGTGGGGGGCGGCCCTAAACCTCCCCCACACAGTCATCCGTATTCCGGAATTCTGAGTGTGGGGAGGTTCCGTCTTCTGTCTGCAGCACCCGGGTTCTCCTAGGAGCCCTTCGAGTGTCTTCCCCGAGTCCCTCCCAGTGCGGGCTGCCGGGGAAAGGCGGGGGTTTGGCTGGAAACGCAGGTAGCATCTAGTGCCTCCCCATGGAGAGGGGAGGTAATTAGCGGAATTCCCCTTGCGAGGGAACACCTGTGACACCAGGCAGCTGCGTGGAGGGCGGCCCTGAACCTCCCCCACACAGTCACCCGTGTTCCGGAATTCTGAGTGTGGGGGGGTTGCTTCTTCTGTCTGCAGCACACGGGATCTCCTAGGAGCCCTTCGAGTGTCTTCCCCCAGTCCCTCCCAGTGCGGGCTGCCGGGGAAAGGAGGGGGTTGTGCTGGAAACGCAGGTAGAATCTAGTGCCTCCCCATGGACTGGGGAGGCAATTAGCGGACTACCCCCTGCCAGGGAACACCTGTGACAGCAGGCAGCTGCGTGGAGGGCGGCCCCGAACCTCCCCCTCACAGTCACCCTTGTTCCGGATTTCTGAGTGTGGGGAGGTTCCGTCTTCTGTCTGCAGCACCCGGGTTCTCCTAGGAGCCATTCGAGTGTCTTCCCCCAGTCCCTCCCAGTGCGGGTTGCCGGGGAAAGGCGGGGGTTGGGCTGGAAAAGCAGGTAGCATCTAGTGCCTCCCCATGGACAAGGGAGATAATTAGCGGACTTCCCCCTGCCAGGGAACACCTGTGACACCAGGCAGCTGCGTGGAGGGCGGCCCCGAACCTCCCCCACACAGTCACCCGTGTTCCGGAATTCTGAGTGTGGGGAGGTTCCGTCTTCTGTCTGCAGCACCCGGGATCTCCTAGGAGCCCTTCGAGTGTCTTCCCCGAGTCCCTCCCAGTGCGGGCTGCCGGGGAAAGGCGGGGGTTGGGCTGGAAACGCAGGTAGCATCTAGTGCCTCCTCATGGACAGGGGAGGTAATTAGCGGACATCACCTTGCCAGGGAACACCTGTGACACCAGGCAGCTGCGTGGAGGGCGGCTCTGAACCTCCCCCTCACAGTCACCCGTGTTCCGGATTTCTGAGTGTGGGGGGGTTCCTTCTTCTGTCTGCAGCACACGGGATCTCCTAGGAGCCCTTCGAGTGTCTTCCCCGAGTCCCTCCCAGTGCGGGCTGCCGGGGAAAGGCGGGGGTTGGGCTGGAAAAGCAGGTAGCATCTAGTTCCTCCCCATGGACAGGGGAGGTAATTAGCGGACTACGCCCTGCCAGGGAACACCTGTGACACCAGGCAGCTGCGTGGAGGGCGGCCCCGAACCTCCCCCACACAGTCAGCCGTGTTCCGGAATTCTGAGTTTGGGGAGGTTCCGTCTTCTGTCTGCAGCACCCGGGTTCTCCTAGGAGCCATTCGAGTGTCTTCCCCCAGTCCCTCCCAGTGCGGGCTGCCGGGGAAAGGCGGGGGTTGGGCTGGAAAAGCAGGTAGCATCTAGTGCCTCCCCATGGACAAGGGAGATAATTAGCGGACTTCCCCCTGCCAGGGAACACCTGTGACACCAGGCAGCTGCGTGGAGGGCGGCCCCGAACCTCCCCCACACAGTCACCCGTGTTCCGGAATTCTGAGTGTGGGGAGGTTCCGTCTTCTGTCTGCAGCACCCGGGATCTCCTAGGAGCCCTTCGAGTGTCTTCCCCGAGTCCCTCCCAGTGCGGGCTGCCGGGGAAAGGCGGGGGTTGGGCTGGAAACGCAGGTAGCATCTAGTGCCTCCTCATGGACAGGGGAGGTAATTAGCGGACATCACCCTGGCAGGGAACACCTGTGACACCAGGCAGCTGCGTGGAGGGCGGCTCTGAACCTCCCCCTCACAGTCACCCGTGTTCCGGATTTCTGAGTGTGGGGGGGTTCCTTCTTCTGTCTGCAGCACACGGGATCTCCTAGGAGCCCTTCGAGTGTCTTCCCCGAGTCCCTCCCAGTGCGGGCTGCCGGGGAAAGGCGGGGGTTGGGCTGGAAAAGCAGGTAGCATCTAGTTCCTCCCCATGGACAGGGGAGGTAATTAGCGGACTACGCCCTGCCAGGGAACACCTGTGACACCAGGCAGCTGCGTGGAGGGCGGCCCCGAACCTCCCCCACACAGTCAGCCGTATTCCGGAATTCTGAGTGTGGGGAGGTTCCGTCTTCTGTCTGCAGCACCCGGGTTCTCCTAGGAGCCCTTCGAGTGTCTTCCCCGAGTCCCTCCCATTGCGGGCTGCCGGGGAAAGGCGGGGGTTGGGCTGGAAACGCAGGTAGCATCTAGTGCCTCCTCATGGACAGGGGAGGTAATTAGCGGACATCACCCTGCCAGGGAACACCTGTGACACCAGGCAGCTGCGTGGAGGGCGGCTCTGAACCTCCCCCTCACAGTCACCCGTGTTCCGGATTTCTGAGTGTGGGGGGGTTCCTTCTTCTGTCTGCAGCACACGGGATCTCCTAGGAGCCCTTCGAGTGTCTTCCCCGAGTCCCTCCCAGTGCGGGCTGCCGGGGAAAGGCGGGGGTTGGGCTGGAAAAGCAGGTAGCATCTAGTGCCTCCCCATGGACAGGGGAGGTAATTAGCGGACATCCCCCTGCCAGGGAACACCTGTGACACCAGGCAGCTGCGTGTAGGGCGGCCACGAACCTCCCCCACACAGTCACACGTGTTCCGGAATTCTGAGTGTGGGGAGGTTCCGTCTTCTGTCTGCAGCACACGGGATCTCCTAGGAGCCCTTCGAGTGTCTTCCCCGAGTCCCTCCCAGTGCGGGCTGCCGGGGAAAGGCGGGGGTTGGGCTGGAAAAGCAGGTAGCATCTAGTTCCTCCCCATGGACAGGGGAGGTAATTAGCGGAATACGCCCTGCCAGGGAACACCTGTGACACCAGGCAGCTGCGTGGAGGGCGGCCCCGAACCTCCCCCACACAGTCAGCCGTGTTCCGGAATTCTGAGTGTGGGGAGGTTCCCTCTTCTGTCTGCAGCACCCGGGTTCTCCTAGGAGCCATTCGAGTGTCTTCCCACAGTCCCTCCCAGTGCGGGCTGCCGGGGAAAGGCGGGGGTTGGGCTAGAAAAGCAGGTAGCATCTAGTGCCTCCCCATGGACAAGGGAGATAATTAGCGGACTTCCCCCTGCCAGGGAACACCTGTGACACCAGGCAGCTGCGTGGAGGGCGGCCCCGAACCTCCCCCACACAGTCACCCGTGTTCCGGAATTCTGAGTGTGGGGAGGTTCCGTCTTCTGTCTGCAGCACCCGGGATCTCCTAGGAGCCCTTCGAGTGTCTTCCCCGAGTCCCTCCCAGTGCGGGCTGCCGGGGAAAGGCGGGGGTTGGGCTGGAAACGCAGGTAGCATCTAGTGCCTCCTCATGGACAGGGGAGGTAATTAGCGGACATCACCCTGCCAGGGAACACCTGTGACACCAGGCAGCTGCGTGGAGGGCGGCCCCGAACCTCCCCCACACAGTCAGCCGTATTCCGGAATTCTGAGTGTGGGGAGGTTCCGTCTTCTGTCTGCAGCACCCGGGTTCTCCTAGGAGCCCTTCGAGTGTCTTCCCCGAGTCCCTCCCAGTGCGGGCTGCCGGGGAAAGGTGGGGGTTGGGCTGGAAAAGCAGGTAGCATCTAGTGCCTCCCCCTGGACAGGGGAGGTAATTAGTGGACATCACCCTGCCAGGGAACACCTGTGACACCAGGCAGCTGCGTGGAGGGCGGCTCTGAACCTCCCCCTCACAGTCACCCTTGTTCCGGATTTCTGAGTGTGGGGGGGTTCCTTCTTCTGTCTGCAGCACACGGGATCTCCTAGGAGCCCTTCGAGTGTCTTCCCCGAGTCCCTCACAGTGCGGGCTGCTGGGGAAAGGCGGGGGTTTGGCTGGAAACGCAGGTAGCATCTAGTTCCTCCCCATGGACATGGGAGGTAATTAGCGGACTTCCCCTTGCGAGGGAACACCTGTGACACCAGGAAGCTGCGTGGGGGGCGGCCCTAAACCTCCCCCACACAGTCACCCGTGTTCCGGAATTCTGAGTGTGGGGGGGTTGCTTCTTCTGTCTGCAGCACACGGGATCTCCTAGGAGCCCTTCGAGTGTCTTCCCCCATTCCCTGCCAGTGCGGGCTGCCGGGGAAAGGAGGGGGTTGTGCTGGAAACGCAGGTAGAATCTAGTGCCTCCCCATGGACTGGGGAGGTAATTAGCGGACTACCCCCTGCCAGGGAACACCTGTGACACCAGGCAGCTGCGTGGAGGGCGGCCCCGAACCTCCCCCTCACAGTCACCCTTGTTCCGGATTTCTGAGTGTGGGGGGGTTCCTTCTTCTGTCTGCAGCACACGGGATCTCCTAGGAGCCCTTCGAGTGTCTTCCCCGAGTCCCTCCCAGTGCGGGCTGCCGGGGAAAGGCAGGGGTTTGGCTGGAAACGCAGGTAGCATCTAGTTCCTCCCCATGGACATGGGAGGTAATTAGCGGACTTCCCCTTGCGAGGGAACACCTGTGACACCAGGAAGCTGCGTGGGGGGCGGCCCTAAACCTCCCCCACACAGTCACCCGTGTTCCGGAATTCTGAGTGTGGGGGGGTTGCTTCTTCTGTCTGCAGCACACGGGATCTCCTAGGAGCCCTTCGAGTGTCTTCCCCCATTCCCTCCCAGTGCGGGCTGCCGGGGAAAGGAGGGGGTTGTGCTGGAAACGCAGGTAGAATCTAGTGCCTCCCCATGGACTGGGGAGGTAATTAGCGGACTACCCCCTGCCAGGGAACACCTGTGACACCAGGCAGCTGCGTGGAGGGCGGCTCTGAACCTCCCCCTCACAGTCACCCGTGTTCCGGATTTCTGAGTGTGGGGGGGTTCCTTCTTCTGTCTGCAGCACACGGGATCTCCTAGGAGCCATTCGAGTGTCTTCCCCGAGTACCTCCCAGTGCGTGCTGCCGGGGAAAGGCGGGGGTTGGGCTGGAAAAGCAGGTAGCATCTAGTTCCTCCCCATGGACAGGGGAGGTAATTAGCGGACTACCCCCTGCCAGGGAACACCTGTGACACCAGGCAGCTGCGTGGAGGGCGGCCCCGAACCTCCCCCACACAGTCAGCCGTATTCCGGAATTCTGAGTGTGGGGAGGTTCCGTCTTCTGTCTGCAGCACCCGGGTTCTCCTAGGAGCCCTTCGAGTGTCTTCCCCGAGTCCCTCCCAGTGCGGGCTGCCGGGGAAAGGCGGGGGTTTGGCTGGAAACGCAGGTAGCATCTAGTGCCTCCCCATGGAGAGGGGAGGTAATTATCGGAATTCCCCTTGCGAGGGAACACCTGTGACACCAGGCAGCTGCGTGGAGGTCGGCCCCGAACCTCCCCCACACAGTCACCCGTGTTCCGGAATTCTGAGTGTGGGGGGTTCCTTCTTCTGTGTGCAGCACACGGGATCTCCTAGGAGCCCTTCGAGTGTCTTCCCCCAGTCCCTCCCATTGCGGGCTGCCGGGGAAAGGAGGGGGTTGTGCTGGAAGCGCAGGTAGCATCTAGTGCCTCCCCCTGGACAGGGGAGGTAATTAGCGGACTTCCCCTTGCGAGGGAACACCTGTGACACAAGGCAGCTGCGTGGAGGGCGGCCCCGAACCTCCCCCACACAGTCAGCCGTGTTCCGGAATTCTGAGTGTGGGGAGGTACCGTCTTCTGTCTGCAGCACCCGGGATCTCCTAGGAGCCCTTCGAGTGTCTTCCCCGAGTCCATCCCAGTGCGGGCTACCGGGGAAAGGCGGGGGTTGGGCTGGAAAAGCAGGTAGCATCTAGTTCCTCCCCATGGACAGGGGAGGTAATTAGCGGACTACCCCCTGCCAGGGAACACCTGTGACACCAGGCAGCTGCGTGGAGGGCGGCCCCGAACCTCCCCCACACAGTCAACCGTGTTCCGGAATTCTGAGTGTGGGGAGGTTCCGTCTTCTGTCTGCAGCACCCGGGATCTCCTAGGAGCCCTTCGAGTGACTTCCCCGAGTACCTCCCAGTGCGGGCTGCCGGGGAAAGTCGGGGGTTGGGCTGGAAAAGCAGGTAGCATCTAGTGCCTCCCCCTGGACAGGGGAGGTAATTAGCGGACTTCCCCTTGCGAGGGAACACCTGTGACACAAGGCAGCTGCGTGGAGGGCGGCCCCGAACCTCCCCCACACAGTCAGCCGTGTTCTGGAATTCTGAGTGTGGGGAGGTTCCGTCTTCTGTCTGCAGCACCCGGGTTCTCCTAGGAGCCCTTCGAGTGTGTTCCCCGAGTCCCTCCCTGTGCGGGCGGCCGGGGAAAGGCGGGGGTTGGGCTGGAAACGCAGGTAGCATCTAGTGCCTCCTCATGGACAGGGGAGGTAATTAGCGGACATCACCCTGCCAGGGAACATCTGTGACACCAGGCAGCTGCGTGGAGGGCGGCTCTTAACCTCCCCCTCACAGTCACCCGTGTTCCGGATTTCTGAGTGTGGGGGGGTTCCTTCTTCTGTCTGCAGCACACGGGATCTCCTAGGAGCCCTTCGAGTGTCTTCCCCGAGTCCCTCCCAGTGCGGTCTGCCGGGGAAAGGCGGGGGTTTGGCTGGAAAAGCAGGTAGCATCTAGTGCCTCCCCATGGACAGGGGAGGTAATTAGCGGACTTCCCCTTGCGAGGGAACACCTGTGACACCAGGAAGCTGCGTGGGGGGCGGCCCTAAACCTCCCCCACACAGTCATCCGTGTTCCGGAATTCTGAGTGTGGGGAGGTTCCGTCTTCTGTCTGCAGCACCAAGGTTCTCCTAGGAGCCCTTCGAGTGTGTTCCCCGCGTCCCTCCCTGTGCGGGCGGTCGGGGAAAGGCGGGGGTTGGGCTGGAAACGCAGGTAGCATCTAGTGCCTCCTCATGGACAGGGGAGGTAATTAGCGGACATCACCCTGCCAGGGAACATCTGTGACACCAGGCAGCTGCGTGGAGGGCGGCTCTTAACCTCCCCCTCACAGTCACCCGTGTTCCGGATTTCTGAGTGTGGGGGGGTTCCTTCTTCTGTCTGCAGCACACGGGATCTCCTAGGAGCCCTTCGAGTGTCTTCCCCGAGTCCCTCCCAGTGCGGGCTGCCGGGGAAAGGCGGGGGTTTGGCTGGAAAAGCAGGTAGCATCTAGTTCCTCCCCATGGACAGGGGAGGTAATTAGCGGACTACCCCCTGCCAGGGAACACCTGTGACACCAGGAAGCTGCGTGGAGGGCGGCCCCGAACCTCCCCCACACAGTCAGCCGTATTCCGGAATTCTGAGTGTGGGGAGGTTCCGTCTTCTGTCTGCAGCACCCGGGTTCTCCTAGGAGCCCTTCGAGTGTCTTCCCCGAGTCCCTCCCAGTGCGGGCTGCCGGGGAAAGGCGGGGGTTTGGCTGGAAACGCAGGTAGCATCTAGTGCCTCCCCATGGAGAGGGGAGGTAATTAGCGGAATTCCCCTTGCGAGGGAACACCTGTGACACCAGGCAGCTGCGTGGAGGGCGGCCCCGAACCTCCCCCACACAGTCACCCGTGTTCCGGAATTCTGAGTGTGGGGGGGTTCCTTCTTCTGTCTGCAGCACACGGGATCTCCTAGGAGCCCTTCGAGTGTCTTCCCCGAGTCCCTCCCAGTGCGGGCTGCCGGGGAAAGGTGGGGGTTGGGCTGGAAAAGCAGGTAGCATCTAGTGCCTCCCCCTAGACAGGGGAGGTAATTAGCGGACTTCCCCTTGCGATGGAACCCCTGTGACACCAGGCAGCTGCGTGGAGGGCGGCTCCGAACCTCCCCCACACAGTCATACGTGTTCCGGAATTCTGAGTGTGGGGGGGTTCCTTCTTCTGTCTGCAGCACACGGGATCTCCTAGGAGCCCTTCGAGTGTCTTCCCCCAGTCCCTCCCAGTGCGGGCTGCCGGGGAAAGGCGGGGGTTGGGCTGGAAAAGCAGGTAGCATCTAGTGCCTCCCCATGGACAGGGGAGGTAATTAGCGGACTACCCCCTGCCAGGGAACACCTGTGACACCAGGCAGCTGCGTGGAGGGCGGCCCCGAACCTCCCCCACACAGTCAGCCGTGTTCCGGAATTCTGAGTGTGGGGAGGTTCCGTCTTCTGTCTGCAGCACCCGGGTTCTCCTAGGAGCCATTCGAGTGTCTTCCCCCAGTCCCTCCCAGTGCGGGCTGCCGGGGAAAGGCGGGGGTTGGGCTGGAAAAGCAGGTAGCATCTAGTGCCTCCCCATGGACAAGGGAGATAATTAGCGGACTTCCCCCTGCCAGGGAACACCTGTGACACCAGGCATCTTCGTGGAGGGCGGCCCCAAACCTCCCCCACACAGTCGGCCGTGTTCCGGAATTCTGAGTGTGGGGAGGTTCCGTCTTCTGTCTGCAGCACCCGGGATCTCCTAGGAGCCCTTCGAGTGTCTTCCCCGAGTCCCTCTCAGTGCGGGCTGCCGGGGAAAGGCGGGGGTTGGGTTGGAAACGCAGGTAGCATCTAGTGCCTCCTCATGGACAGGGGAGGTAATTAGCGGACATCACCCTGCCAGGGAACACCTGTGACACCAGGCAGCTGCGTGGAGGGCGGCTCTGAACCTCCCCCTCACAGTCACCCGTGTTCCGGATTTCTGAGTGTGGGGGGGTTCCTTCTTCTGTCTGCAGCACACGGGATCTCCTAGGAGCCCTTCGAGTGTCTTCCCCGAGTACCTCCCAGTGCGTGCTGCCGGGGAAAGGCGGGGGTTGGGCTGGAAAAGCAGGTAGCATCTAGTTCCTCCCCATGGACAGGGGAGGTAATTAGCGGACTACCCCCTGCCAGGGAACACCTGTGACACCAGGCAGCTGCGTGGAGGGCGGCCCCGAACCTCCCCCACACAGTCAGCCGTATTCCGGAATTCTGAGTGTGGGGAGGTTCCGTCTTCTGTCTGCAGCACCCGGGTTCTCCTAGGAGCCCTTCGAGTGTCTTCCCCGAGTCCCTCCCAGTGCGGGCTGCCGGGGAAAGGCGGGGGTTTGGCTGGAAACGCAGGTAGCATCTAGTGCCTCCCCATGGAGAGGGGAGGTAATTAGCGGAATTCCCCTTGCGAGGGAACACCTCTGACACCAGGCAGCTACGTGGAGGTCGGCCCCGAACCTCCCCCACACAGTCACCCGTGTTCCGGAATTCTGAGTGTGGGGGGGTTCCTTCTTCTGTCTGCAGCACACGGGATCTCCTAGGAGCCCTTCGAGTGTCTTCCCCCAGTCCCTCCCAGTGCGGGCTGCCGGGGAAAGGAGGGGGTTGTGCTGGAAGCGCAGGTAGCATCTAGTGCCTCCCCCTGGACAGGGGAGGTAATTAGCGGACTTCCCCTTGCGAGGGAACACCTGTGACACAAGGCAGCTGCGTGGAGGGCGGCCCCGAACCTCCCCCACACAGTCAGCCGTGTTCCGGAATTCTGAGTGTGGGGAGGTACCGTCTTCTGTCTGCAGCACCCGGGATCTCCTAGGAGCCCTTCGAGTGTCTTCCCCGAGTCCATCCCAGTGCGGGCTACCGGGGAAAGGCGGGGGTTGGGCTGGAAAAGCAGGTAGCATCTAGTTCCTCCCCATGGACAGGGGAGGTAATTAGCGGACTACCCCCTGCCAGGGAACACCTGTGACACCAGGCAGCTGCGTGGAGGGCGGCCCCGAACCTACCCCACACAGTCAACCATGTTCCGGAATTCTGAGTGTGGGGAGGTTCCGTCTTCTGTCTGCAGCACCCGGGATATCCTAGGAGCCCTTCGAGTGTCTTCCCCGAGTACCTCCCAGTGCGGGCTGCCGGGGAAAGTCGGGGGTTGGGCTGGAAAAGCAGGTAGCATCTAGTGCCTCCCCCTGGACAGGGGAGGTAATTAGCGGACTTCCCCTTGTGAGGGAACACCTGTGACACAAGGCAGCTGCGTGGAGGGCGGCCTCGAACCTCCCCCACACAGTCAGCCGTGTTCTGGAATTCTGAGTGTGGGGAGGTACCGTCTTCTGTCTGCAGCACCCGGGATCTCCTAGGAGCCTTTCGAGTGTCTTCCCCGAGTCCATCCCAGTGCGGGCTACCGGGGAAAGGCGGGGGTTGGGCTGGAAAAGCAGGTAGCATCTAGTTCCTCCCCATGGACAGGGGAGGTAATTAGCGGACTACCCCCTGCCAGGGAACACCTGTGACACCAGGCAGCTGCGTGGAGGGCGGCCCCGAACCTCCCCCACACAGTCAGCCGTATTCCGGAATTCTGAGTGTGGGGAGGTTCCGTCTTCTGTCTGCAGCACCCGGGTTCTCCTAGGAGCCCTTCGAGTGTCTTCCCCGAGTCCCTCCCAGTGCGGGCTGCCGGGGAAAGGCGGGGGTTTGGCTGGAAACGCAGGTAGCATCTAGTGCCTCCCCATGGAGAGGGGAGGTAATTAGCGGAATTCCCCTTGCGAGGGAACACCTGTGACACCAGGCAGCTGCGTGGAGGGCGGCCCCGAACCTCCCCCACACAGTCACCCGTGTTCCAGAATTCTGAGTGTGGGGGGGTTCCTTCTTCTGTCTGCAGCACACGGGATCTCCTAGGAGCCCTTCGAGTGTCTTCCCCCAGTCCCTCCCAGTGCGGGCTGCCGGGGAAAGGCGGGGGTTGGGCTGGAAAAGCAGGTAGCATCTAGTGCCTCCCCATGGACAGGGGAGGTAATTAGCGGACTACCCCCTGCCAGGGAACACCTGTGACACAAGGCAGCTGCGTGGAGGGCGGCCCCGAACCTCCCCCACACAGTCAGCCGTGTTCCAGAATTCTGAGTGTGGGGAGGTTCCGTCTTCTGTCTGCAGCACCCGGGTTCTCCTAGGAGCCCTTCGAGTGTCTTCCCCGAGTCCCTCCCAGTGCGGGCTGCCGGGGAAAGGCGGGGGTTTGGCTGGAAACGCAGGTAGCATCTAGTGCCTCCCCATGGACAGGGGAGGTAATTAGCGGACTTCCCCTTGCGAGGGAACACCTGTGACACCAGGAAGCTGCGTGGGGGGCGGCCCTAAACCTCCCCCACACAGTCATCCGTGTTGCGGAATTCTGAGTGTGGGGAGGTTCCGTCTTCTGTATGCAGCACCCGGGTTCTCCTAGGAGCATTTCGAGTGTGTTCCCCGAGTCCCTCCCTGTGCGGGCGGCCGGGAAAAGGCGGGGGTTGGGCTGGAAACGCAGGTAGCATCTAGTGCCTCCTCATGGACAGGGGAGGTAATTAGCGGACATCACCCTGCCAGGGAACATCTGTGACACCAGGCAGCTGCGTGGAGGGCGGCTCTTAACCTCCCCCTCACAGTCACCCGTGTTCCGGATTTCTGAGTGTGGGGGGGTTCCTTCTTCTGTCTGCAGCACACGGGATCTCCTAGGAGCCCTTCGAGTGTCTTCCCCGAGTCCCTCCCAGTGCGGGCTGCCGGGGAAAGGCGGGGGTTGGGCTGGAAAAGCAGGTAGCATCTAGTTCCTCCCCATGGACAGGGGAGGTAATTAGCGGACTACCCCCTGCCAGGGAACACCTGTGACACCAGGAAGCTGCGTGGAGGGCGGCCCCGAACCTCCCCCACACAGTCAGCCGTATTCCGGAATTCTGAGTGTGGGGAGGTTCCGTCTTCTGTCTGCAGCACCCGGGTTCTCCTAGGAGCCCTTCGAGTGTCTTCCCCGAGTCCCTCCCAGTGCGGGCTGCCGGGGAAAGGCGGGGGTTTGGCTGGAAACGCAGGTAGCATCTAGTGCCTCCCCATGGACAGGGGAGGTAATTAGCGGACTTCCCCTTGCGAGGGAACACCTGTGACACCAGGAAGCTGCGTGGGGGGCGGCCCTAAACCTCCCCCACACAGTCATCCGTGTTCCGGAATTCTGAGTGTGGGGAGGAACCGTCTTCTGTCTGCAGCACCCGGGTTCTCCTAGGAGCCCTTCGAGTGTGTTCCCCGCGTCCCTCCCTGTGCGGGCGGCCGGGGAAAGGCGGGGGTTGGGCTGGAAACGCAGGTAGCATCTAGTGCCTCCTCATGGACAGGGGAGGTAATTAGCGGACATCACCCTGCCAGGGAACATCTGTGACACCAGGCAGCTGCGTGGAGGGCGGCTCTTAACCTCCCCCTCACAGTCACCCGTGTTCCGGATTTCTGAGTGTGGGGGGGTTCCTTCTTCTGTCTGCATCACACGGGATCTCCTAGGAGCCCTTCGAGTGTCTTCCCCGAGTCCCTCCCAGTGCGGGCTGCCGGGGAAAGGCGGGGGTTGGGCTGGAAAAGCAGGTAGCATCTAGTTCCTCCCCATGGACAGGGGAGGTAATTAGCGGACTACCCCCTGCCAGGGAACACCTGTGACACCAGGAAGCTGCGTGGAGGGCGGCCCCGAACCTCCCCCACACAGTCAGCCGTATTCCGGAATTCTGAGTGTGGGGAGGTTCCGTCTTCTGTCTGCAGCACCCGGGTTCTCCTAGGAGCCCTTCGAGTGTCTTCCCCGAGTCCCTCCCAGTGCGGGCTGCCGGGGAAAGGCGGGGGTTTGGCTGGAAACGCAGGTAGCATCTAGTGCCTCCCCATGGAGAGGGGAGGTAATTAGCGGAATTCCCCTTGCGAGGGAACACCTGTGACACCAGGCAGCTGCGTGGAGGGCGGCCCCGAACCTCCCCCACACAGTCACACGTGTTCCGGAATTCTGAGTGTGGGGGGGTTCCTTCTTCTGTCTGCAGCACACGGGATCTCCTAGGAGCCCTTCGAGTGTCTTCCCCGAGTCCTTCCCAGTGCGGGCTGCCGGGGAAAGGCGGGGGTTGGGCTGGAAAAGCAGGTAGCATCTAGTGCCTCCCCCTGGACAGGGGAGGTAATTAGCGGACTTCCCCTTGCGATGGAACCCCTGTGACACCAGGCAGCTGCGTGGAGGGCGGCTCCGAACCTCCCCCACACAGTCATACGTGTTCTGGAATTCTGAGTGTGGGGGGGTTCCTTCTTCTGTCTGCAGCACACGGGATCTCCCAGGAGCCCTTCGAGTGTCTTCCCCCAGTCCCTCCCAGTGCGGGCTGCCGGGGAAAGGCGGGGGTTGGGCTGGAAAAGCAGGTAGAATCTAGTGCCTCCCCATGGACTGGGGAGGTAATTAGCGGACTACCCCCTGCCAGGGAACACCTGTGACACCAGGCAGCTGCGTGGAGGGCGGCCCCGAACCTCCCCCTCACAGTCACCCTTGTTCCGGATTTCTGAGTGTGGGGAGGTTCCGTCTTCTGTCTGCAGCACCCGGGTTCTCCTAGGAGCCATTCGAGTGTCTTCCCCCAGTCCCTCCCAGTGCGGGTTGCCGGGGAAAGGCGGGGGTTGGGCTGGAAAAGCAGGTAGCATCTAGTGCCTCCCCATGGACAAGGGAGATAATTAGCGGACTTCCCCCTGCCAGGGAACACCTGTGACACCAGGCATCTTCGTGGAGGGCGGCCCCAAACCTCCCCCACACAGTCGGCCGTGTTCCGGAATTCTGAGTGTGGGGAGGTTCCGTCTTCTGTCTGCAGCACCCGGGATCTCCTAGGAGCCCTTTGAGTGTCTTCCCCGAGTCCCTCCCAATGCGGGCTGCCGGGGAAAAGCAGGGGTTGGGCTGGAAACGCAGGTAGCATCTAGTGCCTCCTCATGGACAGGGGAGGTAATTAGCGGACATCACCCTGCCAGGGAACACCTGTGACACCAGGCAGCTGCGTGGAGGGCGGCTCTGAAACTCCCCCTCACAGTCACAAGTGTTCCGGATTTCTGAGTGTGGGGAGGTTCCGTCTTCTGTCTGCAGCACCCGGGTTCTCCTAGGAGCCATTCGAGTGTCTTCCCCCAGTCCCTCCCAGTGCGGGCTGCCGGGGAAAGGCGGGGGTTGGGCTGGAAAAGCAGGTAGCATCTAGTGCCTCCCCATGGACAAGGGAGATAATTAGCGGACTTCCCCCTGCCAGGGAACACCTGTGACACCAGGCAGCTGCGTGGAGGGCGGCCCCGAATCTCCCCCACACAGTCACCCGTGTTCCGGAATTCTGAGTGTGGGGAGGTTCCGTCTTCTGTCTGCAGCACCCGGGATCTCCTAGGAGCCCTTCGAGTGTCTTCCCCGAGTCCCTCCCAGTGCGGGCTGCCGGGGAAAGGCGGGGGTTGGGCTGGAAAAGCAGGTAGCATCTAGTGCCTCCCCATGGACAAGGGAGATAATTAGCGGACTTCCCCCTGCCAGGGAACACCTGTGACACCAGGCAGCTGCGTGGAGGGCGGCCCTAAACTTCCCCACACAGTCACCCTTGTTCCGGAATTCTGAGTGTGGGGAGGTTCCGTCTTCTGTCTGCAGCACCCGGTTTCTCCTAGGAGCCCTTCGAGTGTCTTCCCCCAGTCCCTCCCAGTGCGGGCTGCCGGGGAAAGGTGGGGGTTGGGTTGGAAAAGCAGGTAGCATCTAGTGCCTCCCCCTGGACAGGGGAGGTAATTAGTGGACATCACCCTGCCAGGGAACACCTGTGACACCAGGCAGCTGCGTGGAGGGCGGCTGTGAACCTCCCCCTCACAGTCACACTTTTTCCGGATTTCTGAGTGTGGGGGGGTTCCTTCTTCTGTCTGCAGCACACGGGATCTCTTGGGAGCCCTTCGAGTGTCTTCCCCGAGTCCCTCCCAGTGCGGGCTGCCGGGGAAAGGCGGGGGTTTGGCTGGAAACGCAGGTAGCATCTAGTGCCTCCCCATGGAGAGGGGAGGTAATTAGCGGAATTCCCCTTGCGAGGGAACACCTGTGACACCAGGCAGCTGCGTGGAGGGCGGCCCTGAACCTCCCCCACACAGTCACCCGTGTTCCGGAATTCTGAGTGTGGGGGGGTTGCTTCTTCTGTCTGCAGCACACGGGATCTCCTAGGAGCCCTTCGAGTGTCTTCCCCCAGTCCCTCCCAGTGCGGGCTGCCGGGGAAAGGAGGGGGTTGTGCTGGAAACGCAGGTAGAATCTAGTGCCTCCCCATGGACTGGGGAGGTAATTAGCGGACTACCCCCTGCCAGGGAACACCTGTGACACCAGGCAGCTGCGTGGAGGGCGGCCCCGAACCTCCCCCTCACAGTCACCCTTGTTCCGGATTTCTGAGTGTGGGGAGGTTCCGTCTTCTGTCTGCAGCACCCGGGTTCTCCTAGGAGCCATTCGAGTGTCTTCCCCCAGTCCCTCCCAGTGCGGGTTGCCGGGGAAAGGCGGGGGTTGGGCTGGAAAAGCAGGTAGCATCTAGTGCCTCCCCATGGACAAGGGAGATAATTAGCGGACTTCCCCCTGCCAGGGAACACCTGTGACACCAGGCATCTTCGTGGAGGGCGGCCCCAAACCTCCCCCACACAGTCGGCCGTGTTCCGGAATTCTGAGTGTGGGGAGGTTCCGTCTTCTGTCTGCAGCACCCGGGATCTCCTAGGAGCCCTTTGAGTGTCTTCCCCGAGTCCCTCCCAATGCGGGCTGCCGGGGAAAGGCGGGGGTTGGGCTGGAAACGCAGGTAGCATCTAGTGCCTCCTCATGGACAGGGGAGGTAATTAGCGGACATCACCCTGCCAGGGAACACCTGTGACACCAGGCAGCTGCGTGGAGGGCGGCTCTGAAACTCCCCCTCACAGTCACAAGTGTTCCGGATTTCTGAGTGTGGGGAGGTTCCGTCTTCTGTCTGCAGCACCCGGGTTCTCCTAGGAGCCATTCGAGTGTCTTCCCCCAGTCCCTCCCAGTGCGGGCTGCCGGGGAAAGGCGGGGGTTGGGCTGGAAAAGCAGGTAGCATCTAGTGCCTCCCCATGGACAAGGGAGATAATTAGCGGACTTCCCCCTGCCAGGGAACACCTGTGACACCAGGCAGCTGCGTGGAGGGCGGCCCCGAATCTCCCCCACACAGTCACCCGTGTTCCGGAATTCTGAGTGTGGGGAGGTTCCGTCTTCTGTCTGCAGCACCCGGGATCTCCTAGGAGCCCTTCGAGTGTCTTCCCCGAGTCCCTCCCAGTGCGGGCTGCCGGGGAAAGGCGGGGGTTGGGCTGGAAAAGCAGGTAGCATCTAGTGCCTCCCCATGGACAAGGGAGATAATTAGCGGACTTCCCCCTGCCAGGGAACACCTGTGACACCAGGCAGCTGCGTGGAGGGCGGCCCTAAACTTCCCCACACAGTCACCCTTGTTCCGGAATTCTGAGTGTGGGGAGGTTCCGTCTTCTGTCTGCAGCACCCGGTTTCTCCTAGGAGCCCTTCGAGTGTCTTCCCCCAGTCCCTCCCAGTGCGGGCTGCCGGGGAAAGGTGGGGGTTGGGCTGGAAAAGCAGGTAGCATCTAGTGCCTCCCCCTGGACAGGGGAGGTAATTAGTGGACATCACCCTGCCAGGGAACACCTGTGACACCAGGCAGCTGCGTGGAGGGCGGCTCTGAACCTCCCCCTCACAGTCACCCTTTTTCCGGATTTCTGAGTGTGGGGGGGTTCCTTCTTCTGTCTGCAGCACACGGGATCTCCTGGGAGCCCTTCGAGTGTCTTCCCCGAGTCCCTCCCAGTGCGGGCTGCTGGGGAAAGGCGGGGGTTTGGCTGGAAACGCAGGTAGCATCTAGTTCCTCCCCATGGACAGGGGAGGTAATTAGCGGACTTCCCCTTGCGAGGGAACACCTGTGACACCAGGAAGCTGCGTGGGGGGCGGCCCTAAACCTCCCCCACACAGTCATCCGTATTCCGGAATTCTGAGTGTGGGGAGGTTCCGTCTTCTGTCTGCAGCACCCGGGTTCTCCTAGGAGCCCTTCGAGTGTCTTCCCCGAGTCCCTCCCAGTGCGGGCTGCCGGGGAAAGGCGGGGGTTTGGCTGGAAACGCAGGTAGCATCTAGTGCCTCCCCATGGAGAGGGGAGGTAATTAGCGGAATTCCCCTTGCGAGGGAACACCTGTGACACCAGGCAGCTGCGTGGAGGGCGGCCCTGAACCTCCCCCACACAGTCACCCGTGTTCCGGAATTCTGAGTGTGGGGGGGTTGCTTCTTCTGTCTGCAGCACACGGGATCTCCTAGGAGCCCTTCGAGTGTCTTCCCCCAGTCCCTCCCAGTGCGGGCTGCCGGGGAAAGGAGGGGGTTGTGCTGGAAACGCAGGTAGAATCTAGTGCCTCCCCATGGACTGGGGAGGCAATTAGCGGACTACCCCCTGCCAGGGAACACCTGTGACACCAGGCAGCTGCGTGGAGGGCGGCCCCGAACCTCCCCCTCACAGTCACCCTTGTTCCGGATTTCTGAGTGTGGGGAGGTTCCGTCTTCTGTCTGCAGCACCCGGGTTCTCCTAGGAGCCATTCGAGTGTCTTCCCCCAGTCCCTCCCAGTGCGGGTTGCCGGGGAAAGGCGGGGGTTGGGCTGGAAAAGCAGGTAGCATCTAGTGCCTCCCCATGGACAAGGGAGATAATTAGCGGACTTCCCCCTGCCAGGGAACACCTGTGACACCAGGCAGCTGCGTGGAGGGCGGCCCCGAACCTCCCCCACACAGTCACCCGTGTTCCGGAATTCTGAGTGTGGGGAGGTTCCGTCTTCTGTCTGCAGCACCCGGGATCTCCTAGGAGCCCTTCGAGTGTCTTCCCCGAGTCCCTCCCAGTGCGGGCTGCCGGGGAAAGGCGGGGGTTGGGCTGGAAACCCAGGTAGCATCTAGTGCCTCCTCATGGACAGGGGAGGTAATTAGCGGACATCACCTTGCCAGGGAACACCTGTGACACCAGGCAGCTGCGTGGAGGGCGGCTCTGAACCTCCCCCTCACAGTCACCCGTGTTCCGGATTTCTGAGTGTGGGGGGGTTCCTTCTTCTGTCTGCAGCACACGGGATCTCCTAGGAGCCCTTCGAGTGTCTTCCCCGAGTCCCTCCCAGTGCGGGCTGCCGGGGAAAGGCGGGGGTTGGGCTGGAAAAGCAGGTAGCATCTAGTTCCTCCCCATGGACAGGGGAGGAAATTAGCGGACTACGCCCTGCCAGGGAACACCTGTGACACCAGGCAGCTGCGTGGAGGGCGGCCCCGAACCTCCCCCACACAGTCAGCCGTGTTCCGGAATTCTGAGTTTGGGGAGGTTCCGTCTTCTGTCTGCAGCACCCGGGTTCTCCTAGGAGCCATTCGAGTGTCTTCCCCCAGTCCCTCCCAGTGCGGGCTGCCGGGGAAAGGCGGGGGTTGGGCTGGAAAAGCAGGTAGCATCTAGTGCCTCCCCATGGACAAGGGAGATAATTAGCGGACTTCCCCCTGCCAGGGAACACCTGTGACACCAGGCAGCTGCGTGGAGGGCGGCCCCGAACCTCCCCCACACAGTCACCCGTGTTCCGGAATTCTGAGTGTGGGGAGGTTCCGTCTTCTGTCTGCAGCACCCGGGATCTCCTAGGAGCCCTTCGAGTGTCTTCCCCGAGTCCCTCCCAGTGCGGGCTGCCGGGGAAAGGCGGGGGTTGGGCTGGAAACGCAGGTAGCATCTAGTGCCTCCTCATGGACAGGGGAGGTAATTAGCGGACATCACCCTGGCAGGGAACACCTGTGACACCAGGGAGCTGCGTGGAGGGCGGCTCTGAACCTCCCCCTCACAGTCACCCGTGTTCCGGATTTCTGAGTGTGGGGGGGTTCCTTCTTCTGTCTGCAGCACACGGGATCTCCTAGGAGCCCTTCGAGTGTCTTCCCCGAGTCCCTCCCAGTGCGGGCTGCCGGGGAAAGGCGGGGGTTGGGCTGGAAAAGCAGGTAGCATCTAGTTCCTCCCCATGGACAGGGGAGGTAATTAGCGGACTACGCCCTGCCAGGGAACACCTGTGACACCAGGTAGCTGCGTGGAGGGCGGCCCCGAACCTCCCCCACACAGTCAGCCGTATTCCGGAATTCTGAGTGTGGGGAGGTTCCGTCTTCTGTCTGCAGCACCCGGGTTCTCCTAGGAGCCCTTCGAGTGTCTTCCCCGAGTCCCTCCCATTGCGGGCTGCCGGGGAAAGGCGGGGGTTGGGCTGGAAACGCAGGTAGCATCTAGTGCCTCCTCATGGACAGGGGAGGTAATTAGCGGACATCACCCTGCCAGGGAACACCTGTGACACCAGGCAGCTGCGTGGAGGGCGGCCCCGAACCTCCCCCACACAGTCAGCCGTATTCCGGAATTCTGAGTGTGGGGAGGTTCCGTCTTCTGTCTGCAGCACCCGGGTTCTCCTAGGAGCCCTTCGAGTGTCTTCCCCCATTCCCTCCCAGTGCGGGCTGCCGGGGAAAGGAGGGGGTTGTGCTGGAAACGCAGGTAGAATCTAGTGCCTCCCCATGGACTGGGGAGGTAATTAGCGGACTACCCCCTGCCAGGGAACACCTGTGACACCAGGCAGCTGCGTGGAGGGCGGCCCCGAACCTCCCCCTCACAGTCACCCTTGTTCCGGATTTCTGAGTGTGGGGGGGTTCCTTCTTCTGTCTGCAGCACACGGGATCTCCTAGGAGCCCTTCGAGTGTCTTCCCCGAGTCCCTCCCAGTGCGGGCTGCCGGGGAAAGGCAGGGGTTTGGCTGGAAACGCAGGTAGCATCTAGTTCCTCCCCATGGACATGGGAGGTAATTAGCGGACTTCCCCTTGCGAGGGAACACCTGTGACACCAGGAAGCTGCGTGGGGGGCGGCCCAAAACCTCCCCCACACAGTCACCCGTGTTCCGGAATTCTGAGTGTGGGGGGGTTGCTTCTTCTGTCTGCAGCACACGGGATCTCCTAGGAGCCCTTCGAGTGTCTTCCCCCATTCCCTCCCAGTGCGGGCTGCCGGGGAAGGAGGGGGTTGTGCTGGAAACGCAGGTAGAATCTAGTGCCTCCCCATGGACTGGGGAGGTAATTAGCGGACTACCCCCTGCCAGGGAACACCTGTGACACCAGGCAGCTGCGTGGAGGGCGGCCCCGAACCTCCCCATCACAGTCACACGTGTTCCGGATTTCTGAGTGTGGGGGGGTTCCTTCTTCTGTCTGCAGCACACGGGATCTCCTAGGAGCCCTTCGAGTGTCTTCCCCGAGTCCCTCCCAGTGCGGGCTGCCGGGGAAAGGCAGGGGTTTGGCTGGAAACGCAGGTAGCATCTAGTTCCTCCCCATGGACAGGGGAGGTAATTAGCGGACTTCCCCTTGCGAGGGAACACCTGTGACACCAGGAAGCTGCGTGTGGGGCGGCCCTAAACCTCCCCCACTCAGTCATCCGTGTTCCGGAATTCTGAGTGTGGGGAGGTTCCGTCTTCTGTCTGCAGCACCCGGGTTCTCCTAGGACCCTTTCGAGTGTCTTCCCCGAGTCCCTCCTAGTGCGGGCTGCCGGGGAAAGGCGGGGGTTTGGCTGGAAACGCAGGTAGCATCTAGTGCCTCCCCATGGACCAGGGAGGTAATTAGCGGACTTCCCCTTGCGAGGGAACACCTGTGACACTAGGCAGCTGCGTGGAGGGCGGCCCCGAACCTCCCCCACACAGTCAGCCGTGTTCCGGAATTCTGAGTGTGAGGAGGTTCCGTCTTCTGTCTGCAGCACCCGGGTTCTCCTAGGAGCCATTAGAGTGTCTTCCCCCAGTCCCTCCCAGTGCGGGCTGCCGGGGAAAGGCGGGGGTTGGGCTGGAAAAGCAGGTAGCATCTAGTGCCTCCCCATGGACAAGGGAGATAATTAGCGGACTTCCCCCTGCCAGGGAACACCTGTGACACCAGGCAGCTGCGTGGAGGGCGGCCCCGAACCTCCCCCACACAGTCACCCGTGTTCCGGAATTCTGAGTGTGGGGAGGTTCCGTCTTCTGTCTGCAGCACCCGGGAACTCCTAGGAGCCCTTCAAGTGTCTTCCCCGAGTCCCTCCCAGTGCGGGCTGCCGGGGAAAGGCGGGGGTTGGGCTGGAAACGCAGGTAGCATCTAGTGCCCCCTCATGGACAAGGGAGGTAATTAGCGGACATCACCCTGCCAGGGAACACCTGTGACACCAGGCAGCTGCGTGGAGGGCGGCTCTGAACCTCCCCCTCACAGTCACCCGTGTTCCGGATTTCTGAGTGTGGGGGGGTTCCTTCTTCTGTCTGCAGCACACGGGATCTCCTAGGAGCCCTTCGAGTGTCTTCCCCGAGTCCCTCCCAGTGCGGGCTGCCGGGGAAAGGCGGGGGTTGGGCTGGAAAAGCAGGTAGCATCTAGTTCCTCCCCATGGACAGGGGAGGTAATTAGCGGACTACGCCCTGCCAGGAAACACCTGTGACACCAGGCAGCTGCGTGGAGGGCGGCCCCGAACCTCCCCCACACAGTCAGCCGTGTTCCGGAATTCTGAGTGTGGGGAGGTTCCGTCTTCTGTCTGCAGCACCCGGGTTCCCCTAGGAGCCATTCGAGTGTCTTCCCACAGTCCCTCCCAGTGCGGGCTGCCGGGGAAAGGTGGGGGTTGGGCTGGAAAAGCAGGTAGCATCTAGTGCCTCCCCCTGGACAGGGGAGGTAATTAGTGGACATCACCCTGCCAGGGAACACCTGTGACACCAGGCAGCTGCGTGGAGGGCGGCTCTGAACCTCCCCCTCACAGTCACCCTTGTTCTGGATTTCTGAGTGTGGGGGGGTTCCTTCTTCTGTCTGCAGCACACGGGATCACCTAGGAGCCCTTCGAGTGTCTTCCCCGAGTCCCTCCCAGTGCGGGCTGCCGGGGAAAGGCGGGGGTTGGGCTGGAAAAGCAGGTAGCATCTAGTGCCTCCCCCTGGACAGGGGAGGTAATTAGTGGACATCACCCTGCCAGGGAACACCTGTGACACCAGGCAGCTGCGTGGAGGGCGGCTCTGAACCTCCCCCTCACAGTCACCCTTGTTCTGGATTTCTGAGTGTGGGGGGGTTCCTTCTTCTGTCTGCAGCACACGGGATCTCCTAGGAGCCCTTCGAGTGTCTTCCCCGAGTCCCTCCCAGTGCGGGCTGCCGGGGAAAGGCGGGGGTTGGGCTGGAAAAGCAGGTAGCATCTAGTGCCTCCCCCTGGACAGGGGAGGTAATTAGCGGACTTCCCCTTGCGAGGGAACCCCTGTGACACCAGGCAGCTGCGTGGAGGGCGGCTCCGAACCTCCCCCACACAGTCATACGTGTTCCGGGATTCTGAGTGTGGGGGGGTTCCTTCTTCTGTCTGCAGCACACGGGATCTCCTAGGAGCCCTTCGAGTGTCTTCCCCCAGTCCCTCCCAGTGCGGGCTGCCGGGGAAAGGCGGATTTTGGGCTGGAAAAGCAGGTAGCATCTAGTGCCTCCCCATGGACAGGGGAGGTAATTAGCGGACTACCCCCTGCCAGGGAACACCTGTGACACCAGGCAGCTGCGTGGAGGGCGGCCCCGAACCTCCCCCACACAGTCAGCCGTGTTCCAGAATTCTGAGTGTGGGGAGGTTCCGTCTTCTGTCTGCAGCACCCGGGTTCTCCTAGGAGCCCTTCGAGTGTCTTCCCCGAGTCCCTCCCAGTGCGGGCTGCCGGGGAAAGGCGGGGGTTGGGCTGGAAACGCAGGTAGCATCTAGTGCCTCCCCATGGACAAGGGAGATAATTAGCGGACTTCCCCCTGCCAGGGAACACCTGTGACACCAGGCAACTTCGTGGAGGGCGGCCCCAAACCTCCCCCACACAGTCGGCCGTGTTCCGGAATTCTGAGTGTGGGGAGGTTCCGTCTTCTGTCTGCAGCAACCGGGATCTCCTAGGAGCCCTTCGAGTGTCTTCCCCGAGTCCCTCCCAGTGCGGGCTGCCGGGGAAAGGCGGGGGTTGGGCTGGAAACGCAGGTAGCATCTAGTGCCTCCTCATGGACAGGGGAGGTAATTAGGGGACATCACCCTGCCAGGGAACACCTGTGACACCAGGCAGCTGCGTGGAGGGCGGCTCTGTACCTCCCCCTCACAGTCACCCGTGTTCTGGATTTCTGAGTGTGGGGGGGTTCCTTCTTCTGTCTGCAGCACACGGGATCTCCTAGGAGCCCTTCGAGTGTCTTCCCCGAGTCCCTCCCAGTGCGGGCTGCCGGGGAAAGGCGGGGGTTTGGCTGGAAAAGCAGGTAGCATCTAGTGCCTCCCCATGGACAGGGGAGGTATTTAGCGGACTTCCCCTTGCGAGGGAACACCTGTGACACCATGAAGCTGCGTGGGGGGCGGCCCTAAACCTCCCCCACACAGTCATCCGTGTTCCGGGATTCTGAGTGTGGGGAGGTTCCGTCTTCTGTCTGCAGCACCCGGGATCTCCTAGGAGCCCTTCGAGTGTGTTCCCCGAGTCCCTCCCTGTGCGGGCGGCCGGGGAAAGGCGGGGGTTGGGCTGGAAACGCAGGTAGCATCTAGTGCCTCCCCATGGACAGGGGAGGTAATTAGCGGACTACCCCCTGCCAGGGAACACCTGTGACACCAGGCAGCTGCGTGGAGGGCGGCCCCGAACCTCCCCCACACAGTCAGCCGTGTTCCGGAATTCTGAGTGTGGGGAGCTTCCGTCTTCTGTCTGCAGCACCCAGGTTCTCCTAGGAGCCCTTCGAGTGTCTTCCCCGAGTCCCTCCCAGTGCGGGCTGCCGGGGAAAGGCGGGGGTTTGGCTGGAAACGCAGGTAGCATCTAGTGCCTCCCCATGGACCAGGGAGGTAATTAGCGGACTTCCCCTTGCGAGGGAACACCTGTGACACAAGGCAGCTGCGTGGAGGGCGGCCCCGAACCTCCCCCACACAGTCAGCCGTGTTCCGGAATTCTGAGTGTGGGGAGGTACCGTCTTCTGTCTGCAGCACACGGGATCTCCTGGGAGCCCTTCGAGTGTCTTCCCCGAGTCCCTCCCAGTGCGGGCTGCTGGGGAAAGGCGGGGTTTGGGCTGGAAACGCAGGTAGCATCTAGTTCCTCCCCATGGACAGGGGAGGTAATTAGCGGACTTCCCCTTGCGAGGGAACACCTGTGACACCAGGAAGCTGCGTGGAGGGCGGCCCTAAACTTCCCCACACAGTCACCCTTGTTCCGGAATTCTGAGTGTGGAGAGGTTCCGTCTTCTGTCTGCAGCACCCGGGTTCTCCTAGGAGCCCTTCGAGTGTCTTCCCCCAGTCCCTCCCAGTGCGGGCTGCCGGGGAAAGGTGGGGGTTGGGCTGGAAAAGCAGGTAGCATCTAGTGCCTCCCCCTGGACAGGGGAGGTAATTAGTGAACATCACCCTGCCAGGGAACACCTGTGACACCAGGCAGCTGCGTGGAGGGAGGCTCTGAACCTCCCCCTCACAGTCACCCTTGTTCTGGATTTCTGAGTGTGGGGGGGTTCCTTCTTCTGTCTGCAGCACACGGGATCTCCTAGGAGCCCTTCGAGTGTCTTCCCCGAGTCCCTCCCAGTGCGGGCTGCCGGGGAAAGGCGGGGGTTGGGCTGGAAAAGCAGGTAGCATCTAGTGCCTCCCCCTGGACAGGGGAGGTAATTAGTGGACATCACCCTGCCAGGGAACACCTGTGACACTAGGCAGCTGCGTGGAGGTCGGCTCTGAACCTCCCCCTCACAGTCAGCCGTGTTCCAGAATTCTGAGTGTGGGGAGGTTCCGTCTTCTGTCTGCAGCACCCGGGTTCTCCTAGGAGCCCTTCGAGTGTCTTCCCCGAGTCCCTCCCAGTGCGGGCTGCCGGGGAAAGGCGGGGGTTGGGCTGGAAACGCAGGTAGCATCTAGTGCCTCCCCATGGACAAGGGAGATAATTAGCGGACTTCCCCCTGCCAGGGAACACCTGTGACACCAGGCAACTTCGTGGAGGGCGGCCCCAAACCTCCGCCACACAGTCGGCCGTGTTCCGGAATTCTGAGTGTGGGGAGGTTCCGTCTTCTGTCTGCAGCACCCGGGATCTCCTAGGAGCTCTTCGAGTGTCTTCCCCGAGTCCCTCCCAGTGCGGGCTGCCGGGGAAATGCGGGGGTTGGGCTGGAAACGCAGGTAGCATCTAGTGCCTCCTCATGGACAGGGGAGGTAATTAGCGGACATCACCCTGCCAGGGAACACCTGTGACACCAGGCAGCTGCGTGGAGGGCGGCTCTGAACCTCCCCCTCACAGTCACCCGTGTTCTGGATTTCTGAGTGTGGGGGGGTTCCTTCTTCTGTCTGCAGCACACGGGATCTCCTAGGAGCCCTTCGAGTGTCTTCCCCGAGTCCCTCCCAGTGCGGGCTGCCGGGGAAAGGCGGGGGTTGGGCTGGAAAAGCAGGTAGCTTCTAGTTCCTCCCCATGGACAGGGGAGGTAATTAGCGGACTACGCCCTGCCAGGGAACACCTGTGACACCAGGCAGCTGCGTGGAGGGCGGCCCAGAACCTCCCCCACACAGTCAGCCGTATTCCGGAATTCTGAGTGTGGGGAGGTTCCGTCTTCTGTCTGCAGCACCCGGGTTCTCCTAGGAGCCCTTCGAGTGTCTTCCCCGAGTCCCTCCCAGTGCGGGCTGCCGGGGAAATGCGGGGGTTTGGCTGGAAACGCAGGTAGCATCTAGTGCCTCCCCATGGACAGGGGAGGTAATTAGCGGACTTCCCCTTGCGAGGGAACACCTGTGACACCAGGAAGCTGCGTGGGGGGCGGCCCTAAACCTCCCCCACACAGTCATCCGTGTTCCGGAATTCTGAGTGTGGGGAGGTTCCGTCTTCTGTCTGCAGCACCCGGGATCTCCTAGGAGCCCTTCGAGTGTGTTCCCCAAGTCCCTCCCTGTGCGGGCGGCCGGGGAAAGGCGGGGGTTGGGCTGGAAACGCAGGTAGCATCTAGTGCCTCCCCATGGACAGGGGAGGTAATTAGCGGACTACCCCCTGCCAGGGAACACCTGTGACACCAGGCAGCTGCGTGGAGGGCGGCCCCGAACCTCCCCCACACAGTCAGCCGTGTTCCGGAATTCTGAGTGTGGGGAGGTTCCGTCTTCTGTCTGCAGCACCCAGGTTCTCCTAGGAGCCCTTCGAGTGTCTTCCCCGAGTCCCTCCCAGTGCGGGCTGCCGGGGAAAGGCGGGGGTTTGGCTGGAAACGCAGGTAGCATCTAGTGCCTCCCCATCCACCAGGGAGGTAATTAGCGGACTTCCCCTTGCGAGGGAACACCTGTGACACAAGGCAGCTGCGTGGAGGGCGGCCCCGAACCTCCCCCACACAGTCAGCCGTGTTCCGGAATTCTGAGTGTGGGGAGGTACCGTCTTCTGTCTGCAGCACCCGGGATCTCCTAGGAGCCCTTCGAGTGTCTTCCCCGAGTCCATCCCAGTGCGGGCTACCGGGGAAAGGCGGGGGTTGGGCTGGAAAAGCAGGTTGCATCTAGTGCCTCCCCCTGGACAGGGGAGGTAATTAACGGACTTCCCCCTGCCAGGGAACACCTGTGACACCAGGCAGCTGCGTGGAGGGCGGCCCCGAACTTCCCCCACACAGTCACCCGTGTTCCGGAATTCTGAGTGTGGGGAGGTTCCGTCTTCTGTCTGCAGCACCCGGGATCTCCTAGGAGCCCTTCGAGTGTCTTCCCCGAGTCCCTCCCAGTGCGGGCTACCGGGGAAAGGCGGGGGTTGGGCTGGAAAAGCAGGTAGCATCTAGTTCCTCCCCATGGACAGGGTAGGTAATTAGCGGACTACCCCCTGCCAGGGAACACCTGTGACACCAGGCAGCTGCGTGGAGGGCGGCCCCGAACCTCCCCCACACAGTCAGCCGTGTTCCGGAATTCTGAGTGTGGGGAGGTTCCGTCTTCTGTCTGCAGCACCCAGGTTCTCCTAGGAGCCCTTCGAGTGTCTTCCCCGAGTCCCTCCCAGTGCGGGCTGCCGGGGAAAGGCGGGGGTTTGGCTGGAAACGCAGGTAGCATCTAGTGCCTCCCCATGGACCAGGGAGGTAAGTAGCGGAATTCCCCTTGCGAGGGAACACCTGTGACACAAGGCAGCTGCGTGGAGGGCGGCCCCGAACCTCCCCAACACAGTCAGCCGTGTTCCGGAATTCTGAGTGTGGGGAGGTTCCGTCTTCTGTCTGCAGCACCCGGGTTCTCCTAGGAGCCATTCGAGTGTCTTCCTCCAGTCCCTCCCAGTGCGGGCTACCGGGGAAAGTCGGGGGTTGGGCTGGAAAAGCAGGTAGCATCTAGTGCCTCCCCATGGACAAGGGAGATAATTAGCGGACTTCCCCCTGCCAGGGAACACCTGTGACACCAGGCATCTTCGTGGATGGCGGCCCCAAACCTCCCCCACACAGTCGGCCGTGTTCCGGAATTCTGAGTGTGGGGAGGTTCCGTCTTCTGTCTGCAGCACCCGGGATCTCCTAGGAGCCCTTCGAGTGTCTTCCCCGAGTCCCTCCCAGTGCGGGCTGCCGGGGAAAGGCGGGGGTTGGGCTGGAAACGCAGGTAGCATCTAGTGCCTCCTCATGGACAGGGGAGGTAATTAGCGGACATCACCCTGCCAGGGAACACCTGTGACACCAGGCAGCTGCGTGGAGGGCGGCTCTGAACCTCCCCCTCACTGTCACCCGTGTTCCGGATTTCTGAGTGTGGGGGGGTTCCTTCTTCTGTCTGCAGCACACGGGATATCCTAGGAGCCCTTCGAGTGTCTTCCCCGAGTCCCTCCCAGTGCGGGCTGCCGGGGAAAGGCGGGGGTTGGGCTGGAAAAGCAGGTAGCATCTAGTTCCTCCCCATGGACAGGGGAGGTAATTAGCGGACTACCCCCTGCCAGGGAACACCTGTGACACCAGGCAGCTGCGTGGAGGGCGGCCCCGAACCTCCCCCACACAGTTAGCCGTATTCCGGAATTCTGAGTGTGGGGAGGTTCCGTCTTCTGTCTGCAGCACCCGGGATCTCCTAGGAGCCCTTCGAGTGTCTTCCCCGAGTCCCTCCCAGTGCGGGCTGCCGGGAAAAGGCGGGGGTTTGGCTGGAAACGCAGGTAGCATCTAGTGCCTCCCCATGGATAGGGGAGGTAATTAGCGGAATTCCCCTTGCGAGGGAACACCTGTGACACCAGGCAGCTGCGTGGAGGGCGGCCCCGAACCTCCCCCACACAGTCACCCGTGTTCCGGAATTCTGAGTGTGGGGGGGTTCCTTCTTCTGTCTGCAGCACACGGGATCTCCTAGGAGCCCTTCGAGTGTCTTCCCCCAGTCCCTCCCAGTGCGGGCTGCCGGGGAAAGGAGGGGGTTGTGCTGGAAACGCAGGTAGCATCTAGTGCCTCCCCATGGACTGGAGAGGTAATTAGCGGACTACCCCCTGCCAGGGAACACCTGTGACACCAGGCAGCTGCGTGGAGGGCGGCCCCGAACCTCCCCCACACAGTCAACCGTGTTCCGGAATTCTGAGTGTGGGGAGGTTCCGTCTTCTGTCTGCAGCACCCGGGATCTCCTGGGAGCCCTTCGAGTGTCTTCCCCGAGTACCTCCCAGTGCGGGCTGCCTGGGAAAGTCGGGGGTTGGGATGGAAAAGCAGGTAGCATCTAGTGCCTCCCCCTGGACAGGGGAGGTAATTAGCGGACTTCCCCTTGCGAGGGAACACCTGTGACACAAGGCAGCTTCGTGGAGGGCGGCCCCGAACCTCCCCCACACAGTCAGCCGTGTTCCGGAATTCTGAGTGTGGGGAGGTACCGTCTTCTGTCTGCAGCACCCGGGATCTCCTAGGAGCCCTTCGAGTGTCTTCCCCGAGTCCATCCCTGTGCGGGCTACCGGGGAAAGGCGGGGGTTGCGCTGGAAAAGCAGGTAGCATCTAGTGCCTCCCCCTGGACAGGGGAGGTAATTAACGGACTTCCCCCTGCCAGGGAACACCTGTGACACCAGGCAGCTGCGTGGAGGGCGGCCCCGAACCTCCCCCACACAGTCACCCGTGTTCCGGAATTCTGAGTGTGGGGAGGTTCCGTCTTCTGTCTGCAGCACCCGGGATCTCCTAGGAGCACTTCGAGTGTCTTCCCCGAGTACCTCCCAGTGCTGGCTGCCCGGGAAAGTCGGGGGTTGGGCTGGAAAAGCAGGTAGCATCTAGTGCCTCCCCCTGGACAGGGGAGGTAATTAGCGGAATTCCCCTTGCGAGGGAACACCTGTGAAACAAGGCAGCTGCGTGGAGGGCGGCCCCGAACCTCCCCCACACAGTCAGCCGTGTTCTGGAATTCTGAGTGTGGGGAGGTACCGTCTTCTGTCTGCAGCACCCGGGATCTCCTAGGAGCCCTTCGAGTGTCTTCCCCGAGTCCATCCCAGTGCGTGCTGCCGGGGAAAGGCGGGGGTTGGGCTGGAAAAGCAGGTAGCATCTAGTTCCTCCCCATGGACAGGGGAGGTAATTAGCGGACTACCCCCTGCCAGGGAACACCTGTGACACCAGGCAGCTGCGTGGAGGGCGGCCCCGAACCTCCCCCACACAGTCAGCCGTATTCCGGAATTCTGAGTGTGGGGAGGTTCCGTCTTCTGTCTGCAGCACCCGGGTTCTCCTAGGAGCCCTTCGAGTGTCTTCCCCGAGTCCCTCACAGTGCGGGCTGCCGGGGAAAGGCGGGGGTTTGGCTGGAAACGCAGGTAGCATCTAGTGCCTCCCCATGGAGAGGGGAGGTAATTAGCGGAATTCCCCTTGCGAGGGAACACCTGTGACACCAGGCAGCTGCGTGGAGGTCGGCCCCGAACCTCCCCCACACAGTCACCCGTGTTCCGGAATTCTGAGTGTGGGGGGGTTCCTTCTTCTGTCTGCAGCACACGGGATCTCCTAGGAGCCCTTCGAGTGTCTTCCCCCAGTCCCTCCCAGTGCGGGCTGCCGGGGAAAGGAGGGGGTTGTGCTGGAAGCGCAGGTAGCATCTAGTGCCTCCCCCTGGACAGGGGAGGTAATTAGCGGACTTCCCCTTGCGAGGGAACACCTGTGACACAAGGCAGCTGCGTGGAGGGCGGCCCCGAACCTCCCCCACACAGTCAGCCATGTTCTGGAATTCTGAGTGTGGGGAGGTACCGTCTTCTGTCTGCAGCACCCGGGATCTCCTTGGAGCCCTTCGAGTGTCTTCCCCGAGTCCATCCCATTGCGGGCTACCGGGGAAAGGCGGGGGTTGTGCTGGAAAAGCAGGTAGCATCTAGTTCCTCCCCATGGACAGGGGAGGTAATTAGCGGACTACCCCCTGCCAGGGAACACCTGTGACACCAGGCAGCTGCGTGGAGGGCGGCCCCGAACCTCCCCCACACAGTCAGCCGTATTCCGGAATTCTGAGTGTGGGGAGGTTCCGTCTTCTGTCTGCAGCACCCGGGTTCTCCTAGGAGCCCTTCGAGTGTCTTCCCCGAGTCCCTCCCAGTGCGGGCTGCCGGGGAAATGCGGGGGTTTGGCTGGAAACGCAGGTAGCATCTAGTGCCTCCCCATGGAGAGGGGAGGTAATTAGCGGAATTCCCCTTGCGAGGGAACACCTGTGACACCAGGCAGCTGCGTGGAGGGCGGCCCCGAACCTCCCCCACACAGTCACCCGTGTTCCGGAATTCTGAGTGTGGGGGGGTTCCTTCTTCTGTCTGCAGCACACGGGATCTCCTAGGAGCCCTTCGAGTGTCTTCCCCCAGTCCCTCCCAGTGCGGGCTGCCGGGGAAAGGCGGGGGTTGGGCTGGAAATTCAGGTAGCATCTAGTGCCGCCCCATGGACAGGGGAGGTAATTAGCGGACTACCCCCTGCCAGGGAACACCTGTGACACCAGGCAGCTGCGTGGAGGGCGGCCCCGAACCTCCCCCACACAGTCAGCCGTGTTCCAGAATTCTGAGTGTGGGGAGGTTCCGTCTTCTGTCTGCAGCACCCGGGTTCTCCTAGGAGCCCTTCGAGTGTCTTCCCCGAGTCCCTCCCAGTGCGGGCTGCCGGGGAAAGGCGGGGGTTTGGCTGGAAACGCAGGTAGCATCTAGTGCCTCCCCATGGACAGGGGAGGTAATTAGCGGACTTCCCCTTGCGAGGGAACACCTGTGACACCAGGAAGCTGCGTGGGGGGCGGCCCTAAACCTCCCCCACACAGTCATCCGTGTTCCGGAATTCTGAGTGTGGGGAGGTTCCGTCTTCTGTCTGCAGCTCCCGGGTTCTCCTAGGAGCCCTTCGAGTGTGTTCCCCGCGTCCCTCCCTGTGCGGGCGGCCGGGGAAAGGCGGGGGTTGGGCTGGAAACGCAGGTAGCATCTAGTGCCTCCTCATGGACAGGGGAGGTAATTAGCGGACATCACCCTGCCAGGGAACATCTGTGACACCAGGCAGCTGCGTGGAGGGCGGCTCTTAACCTCCCCCTCACAGTCACCCGTGTTCCGGATTTCTGAGTGTGGGGGGGTTCCTTCTTCTGTCTGCAGCACACGGGATCTCCTAGGAGCCCTTCGAGTGTCTTCCCCGAGTCCCTCCCAGTGCGGGCTGCCGGGGAAAGGCGGGGGTTGGGCTGGAAATGCAGGTAGCATCTAGTTCCTCCCCATGGACAGGGGAGGTAATTAGCGGACTACCCCCTGCCAGGGAACACCTGTGACACCAGGAAGCTGCGTGGAGGGCGGCCCCGAACCTCCCCCACACAGTCAGCCGTATTCCGGAATTCTGAGTGTGGGGAGGTTCCGTCTTCTGTCTGCAGCACCCGGGTTCTCCTATGAGCCCTTCGAGTGTCTTCCCCGAGTCCCTCCCAGTGCGGGCTGCCGGGGAAAGGCGGGGGTTTGGCTGGAAACGCAGGTAGCATCTAGTGCCTCCCCATGGAGAGGGGAGGTAATTAGCGGAATTCCCCTTGCGAGGGAACACCTGTGACACCAGGCAGCTGCGTGGAGGGCGGCCCCGAACCTCCCCCACACAGTCACCCGTGTTCCGGAATTCTGAGTGTGGGGGGGTTCCTTCTTCTGTCTGCAGCACCTGGGATCTCCTAGGAGCCCTTCGAGTGTCTTCCCCGAGTCCCTCCCAGTGCGGGCTGCCGGGGAAAGGCGGGGGTTGGGCTGGAAACGCAGGTAGCATCTAGTGCCTCCCCCTGGACAGGGGAGGTAATTAACGGACTTCCCCCTGCCAGGGAACACCTGTGACACCAGGCAGCTGCGTGGAGGGCGGCCCCGAACCTCCCCCACACAGTCACCCGTGTTCCGGAATTCTGAGTGTGGGGAGGTACCGTCTTCTGTCTGCAGAACCCGGGATCTCCTAGGAGCCCTTCGAGTGTCTTCCCCGAGTCCTTCCCAGTGCGGGCTACCGGGGAAAGGCGGGGGTTGGGCTGGAAAAGCAGGTAGCATCTAGTTCCTCCCCATGGACAGGGGAGGTAATTAGCGGACTACCCCCTGCCAGGGAACACCTGTGACACCAGGCATCTTCGTGGAGGGCGGCCCCGAACCTCCCCCACACAGTCAGCCGTGTTCCGGAATTCTGAGTGTGGGGAGGTTCCGTCTTCTGTCTGCAGCACCCAGGTTCTCCTAGGAGCCCTTCGAGTGTCTTCCCCGAGTCCCTCCCAGTGCGGGATGCCGGGGAAAGGCGGGGGTTTGGCTGGAAACGCAGGTAGCATCTAGTGCCTCCCCATGGACCAGGGAGGTAATTAGCGGACTTCCCCTTGCGAGGGAACACCTGTGACACCAGGCAGCTGCGTGGAGGGCGGCCCCGAACCTCCCCCACACAGTCACCCGTGTTCCGGAATTCTGAGTGTGGGGGGGTTCCTTCTTCTGTCTGCAGCACACGGGATCTCCTAGGAGCCCTTCGAGTGTCTTCCCCGAGTCCCTCCCAGTGCGGGCTGCCGGGGAAAGGCGGGGGTTGGGCTGGAAAAGCAGGTAGCATCTAGTGCCTCCCCCTGGACAGGGGAGGTAATTAACGGACTTCCCCCTGCCAGGGAACACCTGTGACACCAGGCAGCTGCGTGGAGGGCGGCCCCGAACCTCCCCCACACAGTCACCCGTGTTCCGGAATTCTGAGTGTGGGGAGGTACCGTCTTCTGTCTGCAGCACCCGGGATCTCCTAGGAGCCCTTCGAGTGTCTTCCCAGAGTCCCTCCCAGTGCGGGCTACCGGGGAAAGGCGGGGGTTGGGCTGGAAAAGCAGGTAGCATCTAGTTCCTCCCCATGGACAGGGGAGGTAATTAGCGGACTACCCCCTTCCAGGGAACACCTGTGACACCAGGCAGCTGCGTGGAGGGCGGCCCCGAACCTCCCCCACACAGTCAGCCGTGTTCCGGAATTCTGAGTGTGGGGAGGTTCCGTCTTCTGTCTGCAGCACCCAGGTTCTCCTAGTAGCCCTTCGAGTGTCTTCCCCGAGTCCCTCCCAGTGCGGGCTGCCGGGGAAAGGCGGGGGTTTGGCTGGAAACGCAGGTAGCATCTAGTGCCTCCCCATGGAGCAGGGAGGTAATTAGCGGACTTCCCCTTGCGAGGGAACACCTGTGACACAAGGCAGCTGCGTGGAGGGCGGCCCCGAACCTCCCCCACACAGTCAGCCGTGTTCCGGAATTCTGAGTGTGGGGAGGTTCCGTCTTCTGTCTGCAGCACCCGGGTTCTCCTAGGAGCCATTCGAGTGTCTTCCCCCAGTCCCTCCCAGTGCGGGCTGCAGGGGAAAAGCGGGGGTTGGGCTGGAAAAGCAGGTAGCATCTAGTGCCTCCCCATGGACAAGGGAGATAATTAGCGGACTTCCCCCTGCCAGGGAACACCTGTGACACCAGGCATCTTCGTGGAGGGCGGCCCCAAACCTCCCCCACACAGTCGGCCGTGTTCCGGAATTCTGAGTGTGGGGAGGTTCCGTCTTCTGTCTGCAGCACCCGGGATCTCCTAGGAGCCCTTCGAGTGTCTTCCCCGAGTCCCTCTCAGTGCGGGCTGCCGGGGAAAGGCGGGGGTTGGGTTGGAAACGCAGGTAGCATCTAGTGCCTCCTCATGGACTGGGGAGGTAATTAGCGGACATCACCCTGCCAGGGAACACCTGTGACACCAGGCAGCTGCGTGGAGGGCGGCTCTGAACCTCCCCCTCACAGTCACCCGTGTTCCGGATTTCTGAGTGTGGGGGGGTTCCTTCTTCTGTCTGCAGCACACGGGATCTCCTAGGAGCCCTTCGAGTGTCTTCCCCGAGTACCTCCCAGTGCGTGCTGCCGGGGAAAGGCGGGGGTTGGGCTGGAAAAGCAGGTAGCATCTAGTTCCTCCCCATGGACAGGGGAGGTAATTTGCGGACTACCCCCTGCCAGGGAACACCTGTGACACCAGGCAGCTGCGTGGAGGGCGGCCCCGAACCTCCCCCACAGAGTCAGCAGTATTCCGGAATTCTGAGTGTGGGGAGGTTCCGTCTTCTGTCTGCAGCACCCGGGTTCTCCTAGGAGCCCTTCGAGTGTCTTCCCCGAGTCCCTCCCAGTGCGGGCTGCCGGGGAAAGGCGGGGGTTTGGCTGGAAACGCAGGTAGCATCTAGTGCCTCCCCATGGAGGGGGGAGGTAATTAGCGGAATTCCCCTTGCGAGGGAACACCTGTGACACCAGGCAGCTGCGTGGAGGTCGGCCCCGAACCTCCCCCACACAGTCACCCGTGTTCCGGAATTCTGAGTGTGGGGGGGTTCCTTCTTCTGTCTGCAGCACACGGGATCTCCTAGGAGCCCTTCGAGTGTCTTCCCCCAGTCCCTCCCAGTGCGGGCTGCCGGGGAAAGGAGGGGGTTGTGCTGGAAGCGCAGGTAGCATCTAGTGCCTCCCCCTGGACAGGGGAGGTAATTAGCGGACTTCCCCTTGCGAGGGAACACCTGTGACACAAGGCAGCTGCGTGGAGGGCGGCCCCGAACCTCCCCCACACAGTCAGCCGTGTTCCGGAATTCTGAGTGTGGGGAGGTACTGTCTTCTGTCTGCAGCACCCGGGATCTCCTAGGAGCCATTCGAGTGTCTTCCCCGAGTCCATCCCAGTGCGGGCTACCGGGGAAAGGCGGGGGTTGGGCTGGAAAAGCAGGTAGCATCTAGTTCCTCCCCATGGACAGGGGAGGTAATTAGCGGACTACCCCCTGCCAGGGAACACCTGTGACACCAGGCAGCTGCGTGGAGGGCGGCCCCGAACCTCCCCCACACAGTCAACCGTGTTCCGGAATTCTGAGTGTGGGGAGGTTCCGTCTTCTGTCTGCAGCACCCGGGATCTCCTAGGAGCCCTTCGAGTGTCTTCCCCGAGTACCTCCCAGTGCGGGCTGCCGGGGAAAGTCGGGGGTTGGGCTGGAAAAGCAGGTAGCATCTAGTGCCTCCCCCTGGACAGGGGAGGTAATTAGCGGACTTCCCCTTGCGAGGGAACACCTGTGACACAAGGCAGCTGCGTGGAGGGCGGCCCCGAACCTCCCCCACACAGTCAGCAGTGTTCTGGAATTCTGAGTGTGGGGAGGAACCGTCTTCTGTCTGCAGCACCCGGGATCTCCTAGGAGCCCTTCGAGTGTCTTCCCCGAGTCCATCCCAGTGCGGGCTACCGGGGAAAGGCGGGGGTTGGGCTGGAAAAGCAGGTAGCATCTAGTTCCTCCCCATGGACAGGGGAGGTAATTAGCGGACTACCCCCTGCCAGGGAACACCTGTGACACCAGGCAGCTGCGTGGAGGGCGGCCCCGAACGTCCCCCACACAGTCAGCCGTGTTCCGGAATTCTGAGTGTGGGGAGGTTCCGTCTTCTGTCTGCAGCACCCGGGTTCTCCTAGGAGCCATTCGAGTGTCTTCCCCGAGTCCCTCCCAGTGCGGGCTGCCGGGGAAAGGCGGGGGTTGGGCTGGAAAAGCAGGTAGCATCTAGTTCCTCCCCATGGACAGGGGAGGTAATTAGCGGACTACCCCCTGCCAGGGAACACCTGTGACACCAGGCAGCTGCGTGGAGGGCGGCCCCGAACCTCCCCCACACAGTTAGCCGTATTCCGGAATTCTGAGTGTGGGGAGGTTCCGTCTTCTGTCTGCAGCACCCGGGATCTCCTAGGAGCCCTTCGAGTGTCTTCCCCGAGTCCCTCCCAGTGCGGGCTGCCGGGGAAAGGCGGGGGTTTGGCTGGAAACGCAGGTAGCATCTAGTGCCTCCCCATGGAGAGGGGAGGTAATTAGCGGAATTCCCCTTGCGAGGGAACACCTGTGACACCAGGCAGCTGCGTGGAGCGCGGCCCCGAACCTCCCACACACAGTCACCCGTGTTCCGGAATTCTGAGTGTGGGGGGGTTCCTTCTTCTGTCTGCAGCACACGGGATCTCCTAGGAGCCCTTCGAGTGTCTTCCCTCAGTCCCTCCCAGTGCGGGCTGCCGGGGAAAGGAGGGGGTTGTGCTGGAAACGCAGGTAGCATCTAGTGCCTCCCCATGGACTGGAGAGGTAATTAGCGGACTACCACCTTCCAGGGAACACCTGTGACACCAGGCAGCTGCGTGGAGGGCGGCCCAGAACCTCCCCCACACTGTCAACCGTGTTCCGGAATTCTGAGTGTGGGGAGGTTCCGTCTTCTGTCTGCAGCAACCGGGATCTCCTGGGAGCCCTTCGAGTGTCTTCCCCGAGTACCTCCCAGTGCGGGCTGCCTGGGAAAGTCGGGGGTTGGGTTGGAAAAGCAGGTAGCATCTAGTGCCTCCCCCTGGACAGGGGAGGTAATTAGCGGACTTCCCCTTGCGAGGGAACACCTGTGACACAAGGCAGCTTCGTGGAGGGCGGCCCCGAACCTCCCCCACACAGTCAGCCGTGTTCCGGAATTCTGAGTGTGGGGAGGTACCGTCTTCTGTCTGCAGCACCCGGGATCTCCTAGGAGCCCTTCGAGTGTCTTCCCCGAGTCCATCCCAGTGCGGGCTACCGGGGAAAGGCGGGGGTTGCGCTGGAAAAGCAGGTAGAATCTAGTGCCTCCCCCTGGACAGGGGAGGTAATTAACGGACTTCCCCCTGCCAGGGAACACCTGTGACACCAGGCAGCTGCGTGGAGGGCGGCCCCGAACCTCCCCCACACAGTCACCCGTGTTCCGGAATTCTGAGTGTGGGGAGGTTCCGTCTTCTGTCTGCAGCACCCGGGATCTCCTAGGAGCCCTTCGAGTGTCTTCCCCGAGTACCTCCCAGTGCTAGCTGCAGGGGAAAGTCGGGGGTTGGGCTGGAAAAGCAGGTAGCATCTAGTGCCTCCCCCTGGACAGGGGAGGTAATTAGCGGACTTCCCCTTGCGAGGGAACACCTGTGACACAAGGCAGCTGCGTGGAGGGCGGCCCCGAACCTCCCCCACACAGTCAGCCGTGTTCCGGAATTCTGAGTGTGGGGAGGTACCGTCTTCTGTCTGCAGCACCCGGGATCTCCTAGGAGCCCTTCGAGTGTCTTCCCCGAGTCCATCCCAGTGCGGGCTACCGGGGAAAGGCGGGGGTTGGGCTGGAAAAGCAGGTAGCATCTAGTGCCTCCCCCTGGACAGGGGAGGTAACTAACGGACTTCCCCCTGCCAGGGAACACCTGTGACACCAGGCAGCTGCGTGGAGGGCGGCCCCGAACCTCCCCCACACAGTCACCCGTGTTCCGGAATTCTGAGTGTGGGGAGGTACCGTCTTCTGTCTGCAGCACCCGGGATCTCCTAGGAGCCCTTCGAGTGTCTTCCCAGAGTCCCTCCCAGTGCGGGCTACCGGGGAAAGGCGGGGGTTGGGCTGGAAAAGCAGGTAGCATCTAGTTCCTCCCCATGGACAGGGGAGGTAATTAGCGGACTACCCCCTGCCAGGGAACACCTGTGACACCAGGCAGCTGCGTGGAGGGCGGCCCCGAACCTCCCCCACACATTCAGCCGTGTTCCGGAATTCTGAGTGTGGGGAGGTTCCGTCTTCTGTCTGCAGCACCCAGGTTCTCCTAGGAGCCCTTCGAGTGTCTTCCCCGAGTCCCTCCCAGTGCGGGCTGCCGGGGAAAGGCGGGGGTTTGGCTGGAAACGCAGGTAGCATCTAGTGCCTCCCCATGGACCAGGGAGGTAATTAGCGGACTTCCCCTTGCGAGGGAACACCTGTGACACAAGGCAGCTGCGTGGAGGGCGGCCCCGAACCTCCCCCACACAGTCAGCCGTGTTCCGGAATTCTGAGTGTGGGGAGGTTCCGTCTTCTGTCTGCAGCACCCGGGTTCTCCTAGGAGCCATTCGAGTGTCTTCCCCCAGTCCCTCCCAGTGCGGGCTGCCGGGGAAAGGCGGGGGTTGGGCTGGAAAAGCAGGTAGCATCTAGTGCCTCCCCATGGACAAGGGAGATAATTAGCGGACTTCCCCCTGCCAGGGAACACCTGTGACACCAGGCATCTTCGTGGAGGGCGGCCCCGAACCTCCCCCACACAGTCAGCCTTGTTCCGGAATTCTGAGTGTGGGGAGGTACCGTCTTCTGTCTGCAGCACCCGGGATCTCCTAGGAGCCCTTCGAGTGTCTTCCCCGAGTCCATCCCAGTGCGGGCTACCGGGGAAAGGCGGGGGTTGGGCTGGAAAAGCAGGTAGCATCTAGTTCCTCCCCATGGACAGGGGAGGTAATTAGCGGACTACCCCCTGCCAGGGAACACCTGTGACACCAGGCAGCTGCGTGGAGGGCGGCCCCGAACCTCCCCCACACAGTCAACCGTGTTCCGGAATTCTGAGTGTGGGGAGGTTCCGTCTTCTGTCTGCAGCACCCGGGATCTCCTAGGAACCCTTCGAGTGTCTTCCCCGAGTACCTCCCAGTGCGGGCTGCCGGGGAAAGTCGGGGGTTGGGCTGGAAAAGCAGGTAGCATCTAGTGCCTCCCCCTGGACAGGGGAGGTAATTAGCGGACTTCCCCTTGCGAGGGAACACCTGTGACACAAGGCAGCTGCGTGGAGGGCGGCCCCGAACCTCCCCCACACAGTCAGCCGTGTTCTGGAATTCTGAGTGTGGGGAGGTACCGTCTTCTGTCTGCAGCACCCGGGATCTCCTAGGAGCCCTTCGAGTGTCTTCCCCGAGTCCATCCCAGTGCGGGCTACCGGGGAAAGGCGGGGGTTGGGCTGGAAAAGCAGGTAGCATCTAGTTCCTCCCCATGGACAGGGGAGGTAATTAGCGGACTACCCCCTGCCAGGGAACACCTGTAACACCAGGCAGTTGCGTGGAGGGCGGCCCCGAACCTCCCCCACACAGTCAGCCGTATTCCGGAATTCTGAGTGTGGGGAGGTTCCGTCTTCTGTCTGCAGCACCCGGGTTCTCCTAGGAGCCCTTCGAGTGTCTTCCCCGAGTCCCTCCCAGTGCGGGCTGCCGGGGAAAGGCGGGGGTTTGGCTGGAAACGCAGGTAGCATCTAGTGCCTCCCCATGGAGAGGGGAGGTAATTAGCGGAATTCCCCTTGCGAGGGAACACCTGTGACACCAGGCAGCTGCGTGGAGGGCGGCCCCGAACCTCCCCCACACAGTCACCCGTGTTCCGGAATTCTGAGTGTGGGGGGGTTCCTTCTTCTGTCTGCAGCACACGGGATCTCCTAGGAGCCCTTCGAGTGTCTTCCCCCAGTCCCTCCCAGTGCGGGCTGCCGGGGAAAGGCGGGGGTTGGGCTGGAAAAGCAGGTAGCATCTAGTGCCTCCCCATGGACAGGGGAGGTAATTAGCGGACTACCCCCTGCCAGGGAACACCTGTGACACCAGGCAGCTGCGTGGAGGGCGGCCCCGAACCTCCCCCACACAGTCAGCCGTGTTCCAGAATTCTGAGTGTGGGGAGGTTCCGTCTTCTATCTGCAGAACCCGGGTTCTCCTAGGAGCCCTTCGAGTGTCTTCCCCGAGTCCCTCCCAGTGCGGGCTGCCGGGGAAAGGCGGGGGTTTGGCTGGAAACGCAGGTAGCATCTAGTGCCTCCCCATGGACAGGGGAGGTAATTAGCGGACTTCCCCTTGCGAGGGAACACCTGTGACACCAGGAAGCTGCGTGGGGGGCGGCCCTAAACCTCCCCCACACAGTCATCCGTGTTCCGGAATTCTGAGTGTGGGGAGGTTCCGTCTTCTGTCTGCAGCACCCGGGTTCTCCTAGGAGCCCTTCGAGTGTGTTCCCCGAGTCCCTCCCTGTGCGGGCGGCCGGGGAAAGGCAGGGGTTGGGCTGGAAACGCAGGTAGCATCTAGTGCCTCCCCATGGACAGGGGAGGTAATTAGCGGACTACCCCCTGCCAGGGAACACCTGTGACACCAGGCAGCTGCGTGGAGGGCGGCCCCGAACCTCCCCCACACAGTCAGCCGTATTCCGGAATTCTGAGTGTGGGGAGGTTCCGTCTTCTGTCTGCAGCACCCGGGTTCTCCTAGGAGCCCTTCGAGTGTCTTCCCCGAGTCCCTCCCAGTGCGGGCTGCCGGGGAAAGGCGGGGGTTTGGCTGGAAATGCAGGTAGCATCTAGTGCCTCCCCATGGACCAGGGAGGTAATTAGCGGACTTCCCCTTGCGAGGGAACACCTGTGACACAAGGCAGCTGCGTGGAGGGCGGCCCCGAACCTCCCCCACACAGTCAGCCGTGTTCCGGAATTCTGAGTGTGGGGAGGTTCCGTCTTCTGTCTGCAGCACCCGGGTTCTCCTAGGAGCCATTCGAGTGTCTTCCCCCAGTCCCTCCCATTGCGGGCTGCCGGGGAAAGGCGGGGGTTGGGGTGGAAAAGCAGGTAGCATCTAGTTCCTCCCCATGGACAGGGGAGGTAATTAGCGGACTACCCCCTGCCAGGGAACACCTGTGACACCAGGAAGCTGCGTGGAGGGCGGCCCCGAACCTCCCCCACACAGTCAGCCGTATTCCGGAATTCTGAGTGTGGGGAGGTTCCGTCTTCTGTCTGCAGCACCCGGGTTCTCCTAGGAGCCCTTCGAGTGTCTTCCCCGAGTCCCTCCCAGTGCGGGCTGCCGGGGAAAGGCGGGGGTTTGGCTGGAAACGCAGGTAGCATCTAGTGCCTCCCCATGGACAGGGGAGGTAATTAGCGGACTTCCCCTTGCGAGGGAACACCTGTGACACCAGGAAGCTGCGTGGGGGGCGGCCTTAAACCTCCCCCACACAGTCATCCGTGTTCCGGAATTCTGAGTGTGGGGAGGTTCCGTCTTCTGTCTGCAGCACCCGGGTTCTCCTAGGAGCCCTTCGAGTGTGTTCCCCGCGTCCCTCCCTGTGCGGGCGGCCGGGGAAAGGCGGGGGTTGGGCTGGAAACGCAGGTAGCATCTAGTTCCTCCCCATGGACAGGGGAGGTAATTAGCGGACTACCCCCTGCCAGGGAACACCTGTGACACCAGGCAGCTGCGTGGAGGGCGGCCCCGAAACTCCCCCACACAGTCAGCCGTGTTCCAGAATTCTGAGTGTGGGGAGGTTCCGTCTTCTATCTGCAGCACCCGGGTTCTCCTAGGAGCCCTTCGAGTGTCTTCCCCGAGTCCCTCCCAGTGCGGGCTGCCGGGGAAAGGCGGGGGTTTGGCTGGAAACGCAGGTAGCATCTAGTGCCTCCCCATGGACAGGGGAGGTAATTAGCGGACTTCCCCTTGCGAGGGAACACCTGTGACACCAGGAAGCTGCGTGGGGGGCGGCCCTAAACCTCCCCCACACAGTCATCCGTGTTCCGGAATTCTGAGTGTGGGGAGGTTCCGTCTTCTGTCTGCAGCACCCGGGTTCTCCTAGGAGCCCTTCGAGTGTGTTCCCCGAGTCCCTCCCTGTGCGGGCGGCCGGGGAAAGGCAGGGGTTGGGCTGGAAACGCAGGTAGCATCTAGTGCCTCCCCATGGACAGGGGAGGTAATTAGCGGACTACCCCCTGCCAGGGAACACCTGTGACACCAGGCAGCTGCGTGGAGGGCGGCCCCGAACCTCCCCCACACAGTCAGCCGTATTCCGGAATTCTGAGTGTGGGGAGGTTCCGTCTTCTGTCTGCAGCACCCGGGTTCTCCTAGGAGCCCTTCGAGTGTCTTCCCCGAGTCCCTCCCAGTGCGGGCTGCCGGGGAAAGGCGGGGGTTTGGCTGGAAACGCAGGTAGCATCTAGTGCCTCCCCATGGACCAGGGAGGTAATTAGCGGAATTCCCCTTGCGAGGGAACACCTGTGACACAAGGCAGCTGCGTGGAGGGCGGCCCCGAACCTCCCCCACACAGTCAGCCGTGTTCCGGAATTCTGAGTGTGGGGAGGTTCCGTCTTCTGTCTGCAGCACCCGGGTTCTCCTAGGAGCCATTCGAGTGTCTTCCCCCAGTCCCTCCCATTGCGGGCTGCCGGGGAAAGGCGGGGGTTGGGCTGGAAAAGCAGGTAGCATCTAGTGCCTCCCCATGGACAAGGGAGATAATTAGCGGACTTCCCCCTGCCAGGGAACACCTGTGACACCAGGCATCTTCGTGGAGGGCGGCCCCAAACCTCCCCCACACAGTCGGCCGTGTTCCGGAATTCTGAGTGTGGGGAGGTACCGTCTTCTGTCTGCAGCACCCGGGATCTCCTAGGAGCCCTTCGAGTGTCTTCCCCGAGTCCCTCTCAGTGCGGGCTGCCGGGGAAAGGCGGGGGTTGGGTTGGAAACGCAGGTAGCATCTAGTGCCTCCTCATGGACAGGGGAGGTAATTAGCGGACATCACCCTGCCAGGGAACACCTGTGACACCAGGCAGCTGCGTGGAGGGCGGCTCTGAACCTCCCCCTCACAGTCACCCGTGTTCCGGATTTCTGAGTGTGGGGGGGTTCCTTCTTCTGTCTGCAGCACACGGGATCTCCTAGGAGCCCTTCGAGTGTCTTCCCCGAGTACCTCCCAGTGCGTGCTGCCGGGGAAAGGCGGGGGTTGGGCTGGAAAAGCAGGTAGCATCTAGTTCCTCCCCATGGACAGGGGAGGTAATTAGCGGACTACCCCCTGCCAGGGAACACCTGTGACACAAGGCAGCTGCGTGGAGGGCGGCCCCGAACCTCCCCCACACAGTCAGCCGTATTCCGGAATTCTGAGTGTGGGGAGGTTCCGTCTTCTGTCTGCAGCACCCGGGTTCTCCTAGGAGCCCTTCGAGTGTCTTCCCCGAGTCCCTCCCAGTGCGGGCTGCCGGGGAAAGGCGGGGGTTGGGGTGGAAAAGCAGGTAGCATCTAGTTCCTCCCCATGGACAGGGGAGGTAATTAGCGGACTACCCCCTGCCAGGGAACACCTGTGACACCAGGAAGCTGCGTGGAGGGCGGCCCCGAACCTCCCCCACACAGTCAGCCGTATTCCGGAATTCTGAGTGTGGGGAGGTTCCGACTTCTGTCTGCAGCACCCGGGTTCTCCTAGGAGCCCTTCGAGTGTCTTCCACGAGTTCCTGCCAGTGCGGGCTGCCGGGGAAAGGCGGGGGTTTGGCTGGAAACGCAGGTAGCCTCTAGTTCCTCCCCATGGACAGGGGAGGTAATTAGCGGACTTCCCCTTGCGAGGGAACACCTGTGACACCAGGAAGCTGCGTGGGGGGCGGCCCTAAACCTCCCCCACACAGTCATCCGTGTTCCGGAATTCTGAGTGTGGGGAGATTCCGTCTTCTGTCTGCAGCACCCGGGTTCTCCTAGGAGCCCTTCGAGTGTGTTCCCCGCGTCCCTCCCTGTGCGGGCGGCCGGGGAAAGGCGGGGGTTGGGCTGGAAACGCAGGTAGCATCTAGTGCCTCCTCATGGACAGGGGAGGTAATTAGCGGACATCACCCTGCCAGGGAACATCTGTGACACCAGGCAGCTGCGTGGAGGGCGGCTCTTAACCTCCCCCTCACAGTCACCCGTGTTCCGGATTTCTGAGTGTGGGGGGGTTCCTTCTTCTGTCTGCAGCACACGGGATCTCCTAGGAGCCCTTCGAGTGTCTTCCCCGAGTCCCTCCCAGTGCGGGCTGCCGGGGAAAGGCGGGGGTTGGGCTGGAAAAGCAGGTAGCATCTAGTTCCTCCCCATGGACAGGGGAGGTAATTAGCGGACTACCCCCTGCCAGGGAACACCTGTGACACCAGGAAGCTGCGTGGAGGGCGGCCCCGAACCTCCCCCACACAGTCAGCCGTATTCCGGAATTCTGAGTGTGGGGAGGTTCCGTCTTCTGTCTGCAGCACCCGGGTTCTCCTAGGAGCCCTTCGAGTGTCTTCCCCGAGTCCCTCCCAGTGCGGGCTGCCGGGGAAAGGCGGGGGTTGGGCTGGAAAAGCAGGTAGCATCTAGTGCCTCCCCCTGGACAGGGGAGGTAATTAGCGGAATTCCCCTTGCGATGGAACCCCTGTGACACCAGGCAGCTGCGTGGAGGGCGGCTCCGAACCTCCCCCACACAGTCATACGTGTTCCGGAATTCTGAGTGTGGGGGGGTTCCTTCTTCTGTCTGCAGCACACGGGATCTCCTAGGAGCCCTTCGAGTGTCTTCCCCCAGTCCCTCCCAGTGCGGGCTGCTGGGGAAAGGCGGGGGTTTGGCTGGAAACGCAGGTAGCATCTAGTGCCTCCCCATGGACAGGGGAGGTAATTAGCGGACTTCCCCTTGCGAGGGAACACCTGTGACACCAGGAAGCTGCGTGGGGGGCGGCCCTAAACCTCCCCCACACAGTCATCCGTGTTCCGGAATTCTGAGTGTGGGGAGGTTCCGTCTTCTGTCTGCAGCACCCGGGTTCTCCTAGGAGGCCTTCGAGTGTGTTCCCCGAGTCCCTCCCTGTGCGGGCGGCCGGGGAAAGGCAGGGGTTGGGCTGGAAACGCAGGTAGCATCTAGTGCCTCCCCATGGACAGGGGAGGTAATTAGCGGACTACCCCCTGCCAGGGAACACCTGTGACACCAGGCAGCTGCGTGGAGGGCGGCCCCGAACCTCCCCCACACAGTCAGCCGTATTCCGGAATTCTGAGTGTGGGGAGGTCCCGTCTTCTGTCTGCAGCACCCGGGTTCTCCTAGGAGCCCTTCGAGTGTCTTCCCCGAGTCCCTCCCAGTGCGGGCTGCCGGGGAAAGGCGGGGGTTTGGCTGGAAACGCAGGTAGCATCTAGTGCCTCCCCATGGACCAGGGAGGTAATTAGCGGACTTCCCCTTGCGAGGGAACACCTGTGACACAAGGCAGCTGCGTGGAGGGCGGCCCCGAACCTCCCCCACACAGTCAGCCGTGTTCCGGAATTCTGAGTGTGGGGAGGTTCCGTCTTCTGTCTGCAGCACCCGGGTTCTCCTAGGAGCCATTCGAGTGTCTTCCCCCAGTCCCTCCCAGTGCGGGCTGCCGGGGAAAGGCGGGGGTTGGGCTGGAAAAGCAGGTAGCATCTAGTGCCTCCCCATGGACAAGGGAGATAATTAGCGGACTTCCCCCTGCCAGGGAACACCTGTGACACCAGGCATCTTCGTGGAGGGCGGCCCCAAACCTCCCCCACACAGTCGGCCGTGTTCCGGAATTCTGAGTGTGGGGAGGTTCCGTCTTCTGTCTGCAGCACCCGGGATCTCCTAGGAGCCCTTCGAGTGTCTTCCCCGAGTCCCTCCCAGTGCGGGCTGCCGGGGAAAGGCGGGGGTTGGGCTGGAAACGCAGGTAGCATCTAGTGCCTCCTCATGGACAGGGGAGGTAATTAGCGGACATCACCCTGCCAGGGAACACCTGTGACACCAGGCAGCTGCGTGGAGGGCGGCTCTGAACCTCCCCCTCACATTCACCCTTGTTCCGGATTTCTGAGTGTGGGGGGGTTCCTTCTTCTGTCTGCAGCACACGGGATCTCCTAGGAGCCCTTCGAGTGTCTTCCCCGAGTCCCTCCCAGTGCGGGCTGCCGGGGAAAGTCGGGGGTTGGGCTGGAAAAGCAGGTAGCATCTAGTTCCTCCCCATGGACAGGGGAGGTAATTAGCGGACTACGCCCTGCCAGGGAACACCTGTGACACCAGGCAGCTGCGTCGAGGGCGGCCCCGAACCTCCCCCACACAGTCAGCCGTGTTCCGGAATTCTGAGTGTGGGGAGGTTCCGTCTTCTGTCTGCAGCACCCGGGTTCTCCTAGGAGCCCTTCGAGTGTCTTCCCCGAGTCCCTCCCAGTGCGGGCTGCCGGGGAAAGGCGGGGGTTGGGCTGGAAAAGCAGGTAGCATCTAGTGCCTCCCCATGGACAAGGGAGATAATTAGCGGACTTCCCCCTGCCAGGGAACACCTGTGACACCAGGCAGCTGCGTGGAGGGCGGCCCCGAACCTCCCCCACACAGTCACCCGTGTTCCGGAATTCTGAGTGTGGGGAGGTTCCGTCTTCTGTCTGCAGCACCCGGGATCTCCTAGGAGCGCTTCGAGTGTCTTCCCCGAGTCCCTCCCAGTGCGGGCTGCCGGGGAAAGGAGGGGGTTGTGCTGGAAACGCAGGTAGAATCTAGTGCCTCCCCATGGACTGGGGAGGTAATTAGCGGACTACCCCCTGCCAGGGAACACCTGTGACACCAGGCAACTGCGTGGAGGGCGGCCCCGAACCTCCCCCTCACAGTCACCCTTGTTCCGGATTTCTGAGTGTGGGGGGGTTCCTTCTTCTGTCTGCAGCACACGGGATCTCCTAGGAGCCCTTCGAGTGTCTTCCCCGAGTCCCTCCCAGTGCGGGCTGCCGGGGAAAGGCAGGGGTTTGGCTGGAAACGCAGGTAGCATCTAGTTCCTCCCCATGGACAGGGGAGGTAATTAGCGGACTTCCCCTTGCGAGGGAACACCTGTGACACCAGGAAGCTGCGTGTGGGGCGGCCCTAAACCTCCCCCACACAGTCATCCGTGTTCCGGAATTCTGAGTGTGGGGAGGTTCCGTCTTCTGTCTGCAGCACCCGGGTTCTCCTAGGAGCCATTCGAGTGTCTTCCCCGAGTCCCTCCTAGTGCGGGCTGCCGGGGAAAGGCGGGGGTTGGGCTGGAAAAGCAGGTAGCATCTAGTGCCTCCCCATTTACAGGGGAGGTAATTAGCGGACTACCCCCTGCCAGGGAACACCTGTGACACCAGGCAGCTGCGTGGAGGGCGGCCCCGAACCTCCCCCACACAGTCAACCGTGTTCCGGAATTCTGAGTGTGGGGAGGTTCCGTCTTCTGTCTGCAGCACCCGGGTTCTCCTAGGAGCCCTTCGAGTGTCTTCCCCGAGTCCCTCCCAGTGCGGGCTGCCGGGGAAAGGCGGGGGTTTGGCTGGAAACGCAGGTAGCATCTAGTGCCTCCCCATGGAGAGGGGAGGTAATTAGCGGAATTCCCCTTGCGAGGGAACACCTGTGACACCAGGCAGCTGCGTGGGGGGCGGCCCCGTACCTCCCCCACACAGTCACCCGTGTTCCGGAATTCTGAGTGTGGGGGGGTTCCTTCTTCTGTCTGCAGCACACGGGATCTCCTAGGAGCCCTTCGAGTGTCTTCCCCCAGTCCCTCCCAGTGCGGGCTGCCGGGGAAAGGAGTTGGTTGTGCTGGAAACGCAGGTAGAATCTAGTGCCTCCCCATGGACTGGGGAGGTAATTAGCGGACTACCCCCTGCCAGGGAACACCTGTGACACCAGGCAGCTGCGTGGAGGGCGGCCCCGAACCTCCCCCTCACAGTCACCCTTGTTCCGGATTTCTGAGTGTGGGGGGGTTCCTTCTTCTGTCTGCAGCACACGGGATCTCCTAGGAGCCCTTCGAGTGTCTTCCACGAGTCCCTCCCAGTGCGGGCTGCCGGGGAAAGGCAGGGGTTTGGCTGGAAACGCAGGTAGCATCTAGTTCCTCCCCATGGACAGGGGAGGTAATTAGCGGACTTCCCCTTGCGAGGGAACACCTGTGACACCAGGAAGCTGCGTGTGGGGCGGCCCTAAACCTCCCCCACACAGTCACCCGTGTTCCGGAATTCTGAGTGTGGGGAGGTTCCGTCTTCTGTCTGCAGCACCCGGGATCTCCTAGGAGCCCTTCGAGTGTCTTCCCCGAGTCCCTCCCAGTGCGGGCTGCCGGGGAAAGGCGGGGGTTGGGCTGGAAACGCAGGTAGCATCTAGTGCCTCCTCATGGACAGGGGAGGTAATTAGCGGACATCACCCTGGAAGGGAACACCTGTGACACCAGGCAGCTGCGTGGAGGGCGGCTCTGAACCTCCCCCTCACAGTCACCCGTGTTCCGGATTTCTGAGTGTGGGGGGGTTCCTTCTTCTGTCTGCAGCACACGGGATCTCCTAGGAGCCCTTCGAGTGTCTTCCCCGAGTCCCTCCCAGTGCGGGCTGCCGGGGAAAGGCGGGGGTTGGGCTGGAAAAGCAGGTAGCATCTAGTTACTCCCCATGGACGGGGGAGGTAATTAGCGGACTACGCCCTGCCAGGGAACACCTGTGACACCAGGCAGCTGCGTGGAGGGCGGCCCCGAACCTCCCCCACACAGTCAGCCGTATTCCGGAATTCTGAGTGTGGGGAGGTTCCGTCTTCTGTCTGCAGCACCCGGGTTCTCCTAGGAGCCCTTCGAGTGTCTTCCCCGAGTCCCTCCCAGTGCGGGCTGCCGGGGAAAGGCGGGGGTTGGGCTGGAAACGCAGGTAGCATCTAGTGCCTCCTCATGGACAGGGGAGGTAATTAGCGGACATCACCCTGCCAGGGAACACCTGTGACACCAGGCAGCTGCGTGGAGGGCGGCTCTGAACCTCCCCCTCACAGTCACCCGTGTTCCGGATTTCTGAGTGTGGGGGGGTTCCTTCTTCTGTCTGCAGCACACGGGATCTCCTAGGAGCCCTTCGAGTGTCTTCCCCGAGTCCCTCCCAGTGCGGGCTGCCGGGGAAAAGCGGGGGTTGGGCTGGAAAAGCAGGTAGCATCTAGTGCCTCCCCATGGACAAGGGAGATAATTAGCGGACTTCCCCCTGCCAGGGAACACCTGTGACACCAGGCAGCTGCGTGGAGGGCGGCCCCGAACCTCCCCCACACAGTCACCCGTGTTCCGGAATTCTGAGTGTGGGGAGGTTCCGTCTTCTGTCTGCAGCACCCGGGATCTCCTAGGAGCGCTTCGAGTGTCTTCCCCGAGTCCCTCCCAGTGCGGGCTGCCGGGGAAAGGCGGGGGTTGGGCTGGAAACGCAGGTAGCATCTAGTGCCTCCTCATGGACAGGGGAGGTAATTAGCGGACTTCCCCTTGCGAGGGAACACCTGTGACACCAGGAAGCTGCGTGGGGGGAGGCCCTAAACCTCCCCCACACAGTCATCCGTATTCCGGAATTCTGAGTGTCGGGAGGTTCCGTCTTCTGTCTGCAGCACCCGGGTTCTCCTAGGAGCCCTTCGAGTGTCTTCCCCGAGTCCCTCCCAGTGCGGGCTGCCGGGGAAAGGCGGGGGTTTGGCTGGAAACGCAGGTAGCATCTAGTGCCTCCCCATGGAGAGGGGAGGTAATTAGCGGAATTCCCCTTGCGAGGGAACACCTGTGACACCAGGCAGCTGCGTGGGGGGCGGCCCCGTACCTCCCCCACACAGTCACCCGTGTTCCGGAATTCTGAGTGTGGGGGGGTTCCTTCTTCTGTCTGCAGCACACGGGATCTCCTAGGAGCCCTTCGAGTGTCTTCCCCCAGTCCCTCCCAGTGCGGGCTGCCGGGGAAAGGAGGGGGTTGTGCTGGAAACGCAGGTAGAATCTAGTGCCTCCCCATGGACTGGGGAGGTAATTAGCGGACTACCCCCTGCCAGGGAACACCTGTGACACCAGGCAGCTGCGTGGAGGGCGGCCCCGAACCTCCCCCTCACAGTCACTCTTGTTCCGGATTTCTGAGTGTGGGGGGGTTCCTTCTTCTGTCTGCAGCACACGGGATCTCCTAGGAGCCCTTCGAGTGTCTTCCCCGAGTCCCTCCCAGTGCGGGCTGCCGGGGAAAGGCAGGGGTTTGGCTGGAAACGCAGGTAGCATCTAGTTCCTCCCCATGGACAGGGGAGGTAATTAGCGGACTTCCCCTTGCGAGGGAACACCTGTGACACCAGGAAGCTGCGTGTGGGGCGGCCCTAAACCTCCCCCACACAGTCACCCGTGTTCCGGAATTCTGAGTGTGGGGAGGTTCCGTCTTCTGTCTGCAGCACCCGGGATCTCCTAGGAGCCCTTCGAGTGTCTTCCCCGAGTCCCTCCCAGTGCGGGCTGCCGGGGAAAGGCGGGGGTTGGGCTGGAAACGCAGGTAGCATCTAGTGCCTCCTCATGGACAGGGGAGGTAATTAGCGGACATCACCCTGGAAGGGAACACCTGTGACACCAGGCAGCTGTGTGGAGGGCGGCTCTGAACCTCCCCCTCACAGTCACCCGTGTTCCGGATTTCTGAGTGTGGGGGGGTTCCTTCTTCTGTCTGCAGCACACGGGATCTCCTAGGAGCCCTTCGAGTGTCTTCCCCGAGTCCCTCCCAGTGCGGGCTGCCGGGGAAAGGCGGGGGTTGGGCTGGAAATGCAGGTAGCATCTAGTTCCTCCCCATGGACGGGGGAGGTAATTAGCGGACTACGCCCTGCCAGGGAACACCTGTGACACCAGGCAGCTGCGTGGAGGGCGGCCCCGAACCTCCCCCACACAGTCAGCCGTATTCCGGAATTCTGAGTGTGGGGAGGTTCCGTCTTCTGTCTGCAGCACCCGGGTTCTCCTAGGAGCCCTTCGAGTGTCTTCCCCGAGTCCCTCCCAGTGCGGGCTGCCGGGGAAAGGCGGGGGTTGGGCTGGAAACGCAGGTAGCATCTAGTGCCTCCTCATGGACAGGGGAGGTAATTAGCGGACATCACCCTGCCAGGGAACACCTGTGACACCAGGCAGCTGCGTGGAGGGTGGCTCTGAACCTCCCCCTCACAGTCACCCGTGTTCCGGATTTCTGAGTGTGGGGGGGTTCCTTCTTCTGTCTGCAGCACACGGGATCTCCTAGGAGCCCTTCGAGTGTCTTCCCCGAGTCCCTCCCAGTGCGGGCTGCCGGGGAAAGGCGGGGGTTGGGCTGGAAAAGCAGGTAGCATCTAGTGCCTCCCCATGGACAAGGGAGATAATTAGCGGACTTCCCCCTGCCAGGGAACACCTGTGACACCAGGCAGCTGCGTGGAGGGCGGCCCCGAACCTCCCCCACACAGTCACCCGTGTTCCGGAATTCTGAGTGTGGGGAGGTTCCGTCTTCTGTCTGCAGCACCCGGGATCTCCTAGGAGCCCTTCGAGTGTCTTCCCCGAGTCCCTCCCAGTGCGGGCTGCCGGGGAAAGGCGGGGGTTGGGCTGGAAAAGCAGGTAGCATCTAGTGCCTCCCCCTGGACAGGGGAGGTAATTAGCGGACATCCCCCTGCCAGGGAACACCTGTGACACAAGGCAGCTGCGTGTAGGGCGGCCACGAACCTCCCCCACACAGTCACCCGTGTTCCGGAATTCTGAGTGTGGGGAGGTTCCGTCTTCTGTCTGCAGCACACGGGATCTCCTAGGAGCCCTTCGAGTGTCTTCCCCGAGTCCCTCCCAGTGCGGGCTGCCGGGGAAAGGCGGGGGTTGGGCTGGAAAAGCAGGTAGCATCTAGTTCCTCCCCATGGACAGGGGAGGTAATTAGCGGACTACGCCCTGCCAGAGAACACCTGTGACACCAGGCAGCTGCGTGGAGTGCGGCCCCGAACCTCCCCCACACAGTCAGCCGTGTTCCGGAATTCTGAGTGTGGGGAGGTTCCATCTTCTGTCTGCAGCACCCGGGTTCTCCTAGGAGCCATTCGAGTGTCTTCCCCCAGTCCCTCCCAGTGCGGGCTGCCGGGGAAAGGCGGGGGTTGGGCTAGAAAAGCAGGTAGCATCTAGTGCCTCCCCATGGACAAGGGAGATAATTAGCGGACTTCCCCCTGCCAGGGAACACCTGTGACACCAGGCAGCTGCGTGGAGGGCGGCCCCGAACCTCCCCCACACAGTCACCCGTGTTCCGGAATTCTGAGTGTGGGGAGGTTCCGTCTTCTGTCTGCAGCACCCGGGATCTCCTAGGAGCCCTTCGAGTGTCTTCCCCGAGTCCCTCCCAGTGCGGGCTGCCGGGGAAAGGCGGGGGTTGGGCTGGAAACGCAGGTAGCATCTAGTGCCTCCTCATGGACAGGGGAGGTAATTAGCGGACATCACCCTGCCAGGGAACACCTGTGACACCAGGCAGCTGCGTGGAGGGCGGCTCTGAACCTCCCCCTCACAGTCACCCGTGTTCCGGATTTCTGAGTGTGGGGGGGTTCCTTCTTCTGTCTGCAGCACACGGGATCTCCTAGGAGCCCTTCGAGTGTCTTCCCCGAGTCCCTCCCAGTGCGGGCTGCCGGGGAAAGGCGGGGGTTGGGCTGGAAACGCAGGTAGCATCTAGTTCCTCCCCATGGACAGGGGAGGTAATTAGCGGACTACGCCCTGCCAGGGAACACCTGTGACACCAGGCAGCTGCGTGGAGGGCGGCCCCGAACCTCCCCCACACAGTCAGCCGTATTCCGGAATTCTGAGTGTGGGGAGGTTCCGTCTTCTGTCTGCAGCACCCGGGTTCTCCTAGGAGCCCTTCGAGTGTCTTCCCCGAGTCCCTCCTAGTGCGGGCTGCCGGGGAAAGGTGGGGGTTGGGCTGGAAAAGCAGGTAGCATCTAGTGCCTCCCCCTGGACAGGGGAGGTAATTAGTGGACATCACCCTGCCAGGGAACACCTGTGACACCAGGCAGCTGCGTGGAGGGCGGCTCTGAACCTCCCCCTCACAGTCACCCTTGTTCCGGATTTCTGAGTGTGGGGGGGTTCCTTCTTCTGTCTGCAGCACACGGGATCTCCTAGGAGCCCTTCGAGTGTCTTCCCCGAGTCCCTCACAGTGCGGGCTGCTGGGGAAAGGCGGGGGTTTGGCTGGAAACGCAGGTAGCATCTAGTTCCTCCCCATGGACAGGGGAGGTAATTAGCGGACTTCCCCTTGCGAGGGAACACCTGTGACACCAGGAAGCTGCGTGGGGGGCGGCCCTAAACCTCCCCCACACAGTCATCCGTATTCCGGAATTCTGAGTGTGGGGAGGTTCCGTCTTCTGTCTGCAGCACCCGGGTTCTCCTAGGAGCCCTTCGAGTGTCTTCCCCGAGTCCCTCCCAGTGCGGGCTGCCGGGGAAAGGCGGGGGTTTGGCTGGAAACGCAGGTAGCATCTAGTGCCTCCCCATGGAGAGGGGAGGTAATTAGCGGAATTCCCCTTGCGAGGGAACACCTGTGACACCAGGCAGCTGCGTGGAGGGCGGCCCCGAACCTCCCCCACACAGTCACCCGTGTTCCGGAATCCTGAGTGTGGGGGGGTTGCTTCTTCTGTCTGCAGCACACGGGATCTCCTAGGAGCCCTTCGAGTGTCTTCCCCCAGTCCCTCCCAGTGCGGGCTGCCGGGGAAAGGAGGGGGTTGTGCTGGAAACGCAGGTAGAATCTAGTGCCTCCCCATGGACTGGGGAGGTAATTAGCGGACTACCCCCTGCCAGGGAACACCTGTGACACCAGGCAGCTGCGTGGAGGGCGGCCCCGAACCTCCCCCTCACAGTCACCCTTGTTCCGGATTTCTGAGTGTGGGGGGGTTCCTTCTTCTGTCTGCAGCACACGGGATCTCCTAGGAGCCCTTCGAGTGTCTTCCCCGAGTCCCTCCCAGTGCGGGCTGCCGGGGAAAGGCAGGGGTTTGGCTGGAAACGCAGGTAGCATCTAGTTCCTCCCCATGGACAGGGGAGGTAATTAGCGGACTTCCCCTTGCGAGGGAACACCTGTGACACCAGGAAGCTGCGTGTGGGGCGGCCCTAAACCTCCCCCACACAGTCAACCGTGTTCCGGAATTCTGAGTGTGGGGAGGTTCCGTCTTCTGTCTGCAGCACCCGGGTTCTCCTAGGAGCCCTTCGAGTGTCTTCCCCGAGTCCCTCCTAGTGCGGGCTGCCGGGGAAAGGCGGGGGTTTGGCTGGAAACGCAGGTAGCATCTAGTGCCTCCCCATGGACCAGGGAGGTAATTAGCGGACTTCCCCTTGCGAGGGAACACCTCTGACACAAGGCAGCTGCGTGGAGGGCGGCCCCGAACCTCCCCCACACAGTCAGCCGTGTTCCGGAATTCTGAGTGTGGGGAGGTTCCGTCTTCTGTCTGCAGCACCCGGGTTCTCCTAGGAGCCATTCGAGTGTCTTCCCACAGTCCCTCCCAGTGCGGGCTGCCGGGGAAAGGCGGGGGTTGGGCTGGAAAAGCAGGTAGCATCTAGTGCCTCCCCATGGACAAGGGAGATAATTAGCGGACTTCCCCCTGCCAGGGAACACCTGTGACACCAGGCAGCTGCGTGGAGGGCGGCCCCGTACCTCCCCCACACAGTCACCCGTGTTCCGGAATTCTGAGTGTGGGGAGGTTCCGTCTTCTGTCTGCAGCACCCGGGATCTCCTAGGAGCCCTTCGAGTGTCTTCCCCGAGTCCCTCCCAGTGCGGGCTGCCGGGGAAAGGCGGGGGTTGGGCTGGAAACGCAGGTAGCATCTAGTGCCTCCTCATGGACAGGGGAGGTAATTAGCGGACATCACCCTGCCAGGGAACACCTGTGACACCAGGCAGCTGCGTGGAGGGCGGCTCTGAACCTCCCCCTCACAGTCACCCGTGTTCCGGATTTCTGAGTGTGGGGGGGTTCCTTCTTCTGTCTGCAGCACACGGGATCTCCTAGTAGCCCTTCGAGTGTCTTCCCCGAGTCCCTCCCAGTGCGGGCTGCCGGGGAAAGGCGGGGGTTGGGCTGGAAAAGCAGGTAGCATCTAGTTCCTCCCCATGGACAGGGGAGGTAATTAGCGGACTACGCCCTGCCAGGGAACACCTGTGACACCAGGCAGCTGCGTGGAGGGCGGCCCCGAACCTCCCCCACACAGTCAGCCGTGTTCCGGAATTCTGAGTGTGGGGAGGTTCCGTCTTCTGTCTGCAGCACCCGGGTTCTCCTAGGAGCCATTCGAGTGTCTTCCCCGAGTCCCTCCCAGTGCGGGCTGCCGGGGAAAGGCGGGGGTTGGGCTGGAAAAGCAGGTAGCATCTAGTGCCTCCCCATGGACAAGGGAGATAATTAGCGGACTTCCCCCTGCCAGGGAACACCTGTGACACCAGGCAGCTGCGTGGAGGGCGGCCCCGAATCTCCCCCACACAGTCACCCGTGTTCCGGAATTCTGAGTGTGGGGAGGTTCCGTCTTCTGTCTGCAGCACCCGGGATCTCCTAGGAGCCCTTCGTGTGTCTTCCCCGAGTCCCTCTCAGTGCGGGCTGCCGGGGAAAGGCGGGGGTTGGGCTGGAAACGCAGGTAGCAACTAGTGCCTCCTCATGGACAGGGGAGGTAATTAGCGGACATCACCCTGGCAGGGAACACCTGTGACACCAGGCAGCTGCGTGGAGGGCGGCTCTGAACCTCCCCCTCACAGTCACCCGTCTTCCGGATTTCTGAGTGTGGGGGGGTTCCTTCTTCTGTCTGCAGCACACGGGATCTCCTAGGAGCCCTTCGAGTGTCTTCCCCAAGTCCCTCCCAGTGCGGGCTGCCGGGGAAGGCGGGGGTTGGGCTGGAAACGCAGGTAGCATCTAGTTCCTCCCCATGGACAGGGGAGGTAATTAGCGGATTACGCCCTGCCAGGGAACACCTGTGACACCAGGCAGCTGCGTGGAGGGCGGCCCCGAACCTCCGCCACACAGTCAGCCGTATTCCGGAATTCTGAGTGTGGGGAGGTTCCGTCTTCTGTCTGCAGCACCCGGGTTCTCCTAGGAGCCCTTCGAGTGTCTTCCCCGAGTCCCTCCCAGTGCGGGCTGCCGGGGAAAGGCGGGGGTTTGGCTGGAAACGCAGGTAGCATCTAGTGCCTCCCCATGGAGAGGGGAGGTAATTAGCGGAATTCCCCTTGCGAGGGAACACCTGTGACACCAGGCAGCTGCGTGGAGGGCGGCCCCGAACCTCCCCCACACAGTCACCCGTGTTCCGGAATTCTGAGTGTGGGGGGTTCCTTCTTCTGTCTGCAGCACACGGGATCTCCTAGGAGCCCTTCGAGTGTCTTCCCCGAGTCCCTCTCAGTGCGGGCTGCCGGGGAAATGCGGGGGTTGGGCTGGAAAAGCAGGTAGCATCTAGTGCCTCCCCCTGGACAGGGGAGGTAATTAGCGGACTTCCCCTTGCGAGGGAACCCCTGTGACACCAGGCAGCTGCGTGGAGAGCGGCTCCGAACCTCCCCCACACAGTCAGCCGTGTTCCGGAATTCTGAGTGTGGGGAGGATCCGTCTTCTGTCTGCAGCACCCGGGTTCTCCTAGGAGCCCTTCGAGTGTCTTCCCCCAGTCCCTCCCAGTGCGGGCTGCCGGGGAAAGGCGGGGGTTGGGCTGGAAAAGCAGGTAGCATCTAGTGCCTCCCCATGGACAAGGGAGATAATTAGCGGACTTCCCCCTGCCAGGGAACACCTGTGACACCAGGCATCTTCGTGGAGTGCGGCCCCAAACCTCCCCCACACAGTCGGCCGTGTTCCGGAATTCTGAGTGTGGGGAGGTTCCGTCTTCTGTCTGCAGCACCCGGGATCTCCTAGGAGCCCTTCGAGTGTCTTCCCCGAGTCCCTCCCAGTGCGGGCTACCGGGGAAAGGCGGGGGTTGGGCTGGAAAAGCAGGTAGCATCTAGTGCCTCCCCCTGGACAGGGGAGATAATTAGCGGACTTCCCCCTGCCAGGGAACACCTGTGACACCAGGCATCTTCGTGGAGGGCGGCCCCAAACCTCCCCCACACAGTCGGCCGTGTTCCGGAATTCTGAGTGTGGGGAGGTTCCGTCTTCTGTCTGCAGCACCCGGGATCTCCTAGGAGCCCTTCGAGTGTCTTCCCCGAGTCCCTCCCAGTGCGGGCTACCGGGGAAAGGCGGGGGTTGGGCTGGAAAAGCAGGTAGCATCTAGTGCCTCCCCCTGGACAGGGGAGATAATTAGCGGACTTCCCCCTGCCAGGGAACACCTGTGACACCAGGCATCTTCGTGGAGGGCGGCCCCAAACCTCCCCCACACAGTCGGCCGTGTTCCGGAATTCTGAGTGTGGGGAGGTTCCGTCTTCTGTCTGCAGCACCCGGGATCTCCTAGGAGCCCTTCGAGTGTCTTCCCCGAGTCCCTCCCAGTGCGGGCTACCGGGGAAAGGCGGGGGTTGGGCTGGAAAAGCAGGTAGCATCTAGTGCCTCCCCCTGGACAGGGGAGATATTTAGCGGACTTCCCCCTGCCAGGGAACACCTGTGACACCAGGCATCTTCGTGGAGGGCGGCCCCAAACCTCCCCCACACACTCGGCCGTGTTCCGGAATTCTGAGTGTGGGGAGGTTCCGTCTTCTGTCTGCAGCACCCGGGATCTCCTAGGAGCCCTTCGAGTGCCTTCCCCGAGTCCCTCTCAGTGCGGGCTGCCGGGGAAAGGCGGGGGTTGGGCTGGAAACGCAGGTAGCATCTAGTGCCTCCCCCTGGACAGGGGAGGTAATTAACGGACTTCCCCTTGCGAGGGAACACCTGTGACACCAGGAAGCTGCGTGGAGGGCGGCCCTAAACTTCCCCACACAGTCACCCTTGTTCCGGAATTCTGAGTGTGGGGAGGTTCCGTCTTCTGTCTGCAGCACCCGGGTTCTCCTAGGAGCACTTCGAGTGTCTTCCCCCAGTCCCTCCCAGTGCGGGCTGCCGGGGAAAGGTGGGGGTTGGGCTGGAAAAGCATGTAGCATCTAGTGCCTCCCCCTGGACAGGGGAGGTAATTAGTGGACATCACCCTGCCAGGGAACACCTGTGACACCAGGCAGCTGCGTGGAGGGCGGCTCTGAACCTCCCCCTCACAGTCACCCTTGTTCCGGATTTCTGAGTGTGGAGGGGTTCCTTCTTCTGTCTGCAGCACACGGGATCTCCTGGGAGCCCTTCGAGTGTCTTCCCCGAGTCCCTCCCAGTGCGGGCTGCTGGGGAAAGGCGGGGGTTTGGCTGGAAACGCAGGTAGCATCTAGTTCCTCCCCATGGACATGGGAGGTAATTAGCGGACTTCCCCTTGCGAGGGAACACCTGTGACACCAGGAAGCTGCGTGGGGGCGGCCCTAAACCTCCCCCACACAGTCATCCGTATTCCGGAATTCTGAGTGTGGGGAGGTTCCGTCTTCTGTCTGCAGCACCCGGGTTCTCCTAGGAGCCCTTCGAGTGTCTTCCCCGAGTCCCTCCCAGTACGGGCTGCCGGGGAAAGGCGGGGGTTTGGCTGGAAACGCAGGTAGCATCTAGTGCCTCCCCATGGAGAGGGGAGGTAATTAGCGGAATTCCCCTTGCGAGGGAACACCTATGACACCAGGCAGCTGCGTGGAGGGCGGCCCCGAACCTCCCCCTCACAGTCACCCTTGTTCCGGATTTCTGAGTGTGGGGGGGTTCCTTCTTCTGTCTGCAGCACACGGGATCTCCTAGGAGCCCTTCGAGTGTCTTCCCCGAGTCCCTCCCAGTGCGGGCTGCCGGGGAAATGCAGGGGTTTGGCTGGAAACGCAGGTAGCATCTAGTTCCTCCCCATGGACAGGGGAGGTAATTAGCGGACTTCCCCTTGCGAGGGAACACCTGTGACACCAGGAAGCTGCGTGTGGGGCGGCCCTAAACCTCCCCCACACAGTCATCCGTGTTCCAGAATTCTGAGTGTGGGGAGGTTCCGTCTTCTGTCTGCAGCACCCGGGTTCTCCTAGGAGCCCTTCGAGTGTCTTCCCCGAGTCCCTCCTTGTGCGGGCTGCCGGGGAAAGGCGGGGGTTTGGCTGGAAACGCAGGTAGCATCTAGTGCCTCCCCATGGACCAGGGAGGTAATTAGCGCACTTCCCCTTGCGAGGGAACACCTGTGACACAAGGGAGCTGCGTGGAGGGCGGCCCCGAACCTCCCCCACACAGTCAGCCGTGTTCCGGAATTCTGAGTGTGGGGAGGTTCCGTCTTCTGTCTGCAGCACCCGGGTTCTCCTAGGAGCCATTCGAGTGTCTTCCCCGAGTCCCTCCCAGTGCGGGCTGCCGGGGAAAGGCGGGGGTTGGGCTGGAAACGCAGGTAGCATCTAGTGCCTCCTCATGGACAGGGGAGGTAATTAGCGGACATCACCCTGGCAGGGAACACCTGTGACACCAGGCAGCTGCGTGGAGGGCGGCTCTGAACCTCCCCCTCACAGTCACCCGTGTTCCGGATTTCTGAGTGTGGGGGGGTTCCTTCTTCTGTCTGCAGCACACGGGATCTCCTAGGAGCCCTTCGAGTGTCTTCCCCGAGTCCCTCCCAGTTCGGGCTGCCGGGGAAAGGCGGGGGTTGGGCTGGAAAAGCAGGTAGCATCTAGTGCCTCCCCATGGACAAGGGAGATAATTAGCGGAATTCCCCCTGCCAGGGAACACCTGTGACACCAGGCAGCTGCGTGGAGGGCGGCCGCGAACCTCCCCCACACAGTCACCCGTGTTCCGGAATTCTGAGTGTGGGGAGGTTCCGTCTTCTGTCTGCAGCACCCGGTTTCTCCTAGGAGCCCTTCGAGTGTCTTCCCCGAGTCCCTCCCAGTGCGGGCTGCCGGGGAAAGGCGGGGGTTGGGCTGGAAAAGCAGGTAGCATCTAGTGCCTCCCCCTGGACAGGGGAGGTAATTAGCGGACATCCCCCTGCCAGGGAACACCTGTGACACCAGGCAGCTGCGTGGAGGGCGGCCACGAACCTCCCCCTCACAGTCACCCGTGTTCTGGATTTCTGAGTGTGGGGGGGTTCCTTCTTCTGTCTGCAGCACACGGGATCTCCTAGGAGCCCTTCGAGTGTCTTCCCCGAGTCCCTCCCAGTGCGGGCTGCCGGGGAAAGGCGGGGGTTGGGCTGGAAAAGCAGGTAGCATCTAGTTCCTCCCCATGGACAGGGGAGGTAATTAGCGGACTACGCCCTGCCAGGGAACACCTGTGACACCAGGCAGCTGCGTGGAGGGCGGCCCCGAACCTCCCCCACACAGTCAGCCGTGTTCCGGAATTCTGAGTGTGGGGAGGTTCCGTCTTCTGTCTGCAGCACCCGGGTTCTCCTAGGAGCCATTCGAGTGTCTTCCCCCAGTCCCTCCTAGTGCGGGCTGCCGGGGAAAGGCGGGGGTTGGGCTAGAAAAGCAGGTAGCATCTAGTGCCTCCCCATGGACAAGGGAGATAATTAGCGGACTTCCCCCTGCCAGGGAACACCTGTGACACCAGGCAGCTGCGTGGAGGGCGGCCCCGAACCTCCCCCACACAGTCACCCGTGTTCCGGAATTCTGAGTGTGGGGAGGTTCCGTCTTCTGTCTGCAGCACCCGGGATCTCCTAGGAGCCCTTCGAGTGTCTTCCCCGAGTCCCTCCCAGTGCGGGCTGCCGGGGAAAGGCGGGGGTTTGGCTGGAAACGCAGGTAGCATCTAGTGCCTCCTCATGGACAGGGGAGGTAATTAGCGGACATTACCCTGCCAGGGAACACCTGTGACACCAGGCAGCTGCGTGGAGGGCGGCTCTGAACCTCCCCCTCACAGTCACACGTGTTCCGGATTTCTGAGTGTGGGGGGGTTCCTTCTTCTGTCTGCAGCACACGGGATCTCCTAGGAGCCCTTCGAGTGTCTTCCCCGAGTCCCTCCCAGTGCGGGCTGCCGGGGAAAGGCGGGGGTTGGGCTGGAAACGCAGGTAGCATCTAGTTCCTCCCCATGGACAGGGGAGGTAATTAGCGGACTACGCCCTGCCAGGGAACACCTGTGACACCAGGCAGCTGCGTGGAGGGCGGCCCCGAACCTCCCCCACACAGTCAGCCGTATTCCGGAATTCTGAGTGTGGGGAGGTTCCGTCTTCTGTCTGCAGCACCCGGGTTCTCCTAGGAGCCCTTCGAGTGTCTTCCCCGAGTCCCTCCCAGTGCGGGCTGCCGGGGAAAGGTGGGGGTTGGGCTGGAAAAGCAGGTAGCATCTAGGTCCTCCCCCTGGACAGGGGAGGTAATTAGTGGACATCACCCTGCCAGGGAACACCTGTGACACCAGGCAGCTGCGTGGAGGGCGGCTCTGAACCTCCCCCTCACAGTCACCCTTGTTCCGGATTTCTGAGTGTGGGGGGGTTCCTTCTTCTGTCTGCAGCACACGGGATCTCCTAGGAGCCCTTCGAGTGTCTTCCCCGAGTCCCTCACAGTGCGGGCTGCTGGGGAAAGGCGGGGGTTTGGCTGGAAACGCAGGTAGCATCTAGTTCCTCCCCATGGACAGGGGAGGTAATTAGCGGACTTCCCCTTGCGAGGGAACACCTGTGACACCAGGAAGCTGCGTGGGGGGCGGCCCTAAACCTCCCCCACACAGTCATCCGTATTCCGGAATTCTGAGTGTGGGGAGGTTCCGTCTTCTGTCTGCAGCACCCGGGTTCTCCTAGGGGCCCTTCGAGTTTCTTCCCTGAGTCCCTCCCAGTGCGGGCTGCCGGGGAAAGGCGGGGGTTTGGCTGGAAACGCAGGTAGCATCTAGTGCCACCCCATGGAGAGGGGAGGTAATTAGCGGACTTCCCCTTGCGAGGGAACACCTGTGACACCAGGCAGCTGTGTGGAGGGGGGCCCCGAACCTCCCCCACACAGTCACCCGTGTTCCGGAATTCTGAGTGTGGGGGGGTTGCTTCTTCTGTCTGCAGCACACGGGATCTCCTAGGAGCCCTTCGAGTTTCTTCCCCCAGTCCCTCCCAGTGCGGGCTGCCGGGGAAAGGAGGGGGTTGTGCTGGAAACGCAGGTAGAATCTAGTGCCTCCCCATGGACTGGGGAGGTAATTAGCGGACTACCCCCTGCCAGGGAACACCTGTGACACCAGGCAGCTGCGTGGAGGGCGGCCCCGAACCTCCCCCTCACAGTCACCCTTGTTCCGGATTTCTGAGTGTGGTGGGGTTCCTTCTTCTGTCTGCAGCACACGGGATCTCCTGGGAGCCATTCGAGTGTCTTCCCCGAGTCCCTCCCAGTGCGGGCTGCTGGGGAAAGGCGGGGGTTTGGCTGGAAACGCAGGTAGCATCTAGTTCCTCCCCATGGACAGGGGAGGTAATTAGCGGACTTCCCCTTGCGAGGGAACACCTGTGACACCAGGAAGCTGCGTGGGGGCGGCCCTAAACCTCCCCATCACAGTCACCCTTGTTCCGGATTTCTGAGTGTGGGGGGGTTCCTTCTTCTGTCTGCAGCACACGGGATCTCCTGGGAGCCCTTCGAGTGTCTTCCCCGAGTCCCTCCCAGTGCGGGCTGCTGGGGTAAGGCGGGGGTTTGGCTGGAAACGCAGGTAGCATCTAGTGCCACCCCATGGAGAGGGGAGGTAATTAGCGGACTTCCCCTTGCGAGGGAACACCTGTGACACCAGGCAGCTGTGTGGAGGGCGGCCCCGAACCTCCCCCTCACAGTCACCCTTGTTCCGGATTTCTGAGTGTGGGGGGGTTCCTTCTTCTGTCTGCAGCACACGGGATCTCCTAGGAGCCCTTCGAGTGTCTTCCCCGAGTCCCTCCCAGTGCGGGCTGCCGGGGAAATGCAGGGGTTTGGCTGGAAACGCAGGTAGCATCTAGTTCCTCCCCATGGACAGGGGAGGTAATTAGCGGACTTCCCCTTGCGAGGGAACACCTTTGACACCAGGAAGCTGCGTGTGGGGCGGCCCTAAACCTCCCCCACACAGTCATCCGTGTTCCGGAATTCTGAGTGTGGGGAGGTTCCGTCTTCTGTCTGCAGCACCCGGGTTCTCCTAGGAGCCCTTCGAGTGTCTTCCCCGAGTCCCTCCTTGTGCGGGCTGCCGGGGAAAGGCGGGGGTTTGGCTGGAAACGCAGGTAGCATCTAGTGCCTCCCCATGGACCAGGGAGGTAATTAGCGCACTTCCCCTTGCGAGGGAACACCTGTGACACAAGGCAGCTGCGTGGAGGGCGGCCCCGAACCTCCCCCACACAGTCAGCCGTGTTCCGGAATTCTGAGTGTGGGGAGGTTCCGTCTTCTGTCTGCATCACCCGGGTTCTCCTAGGAGCCATTCGAGTGTCTTCCCCGAGTCCCTCCCAGTGCGGGCTGCCGGGGAAAGGCGGGGGTTGGGCTGGAAACGCAGGTAGCATCTAGTGCCTCCTCATGGACAGGGGAGGTAATTAGCGGACATCACCCTGGCAGGGAACACCTGTGACACCAGGCAGCTGCGTGGAGGGCGGCTCTGAACCTCCCCCTCACAGTCACCCGTGTTCCGGATTTCTGAGTGTGGGGGGGTTCCTTCTTCTGTCTGCAGCACACGGGATCTCCTAGGAGCCTTTCGAGTGTCTTCCCCGAGTCCCTCCCAGTGCGGGCTGCCGGGGAAAGGCGGGGGTTGGGCTGGAAAAGCAGGTAGCATCTAGTTCCTCCCCATGGACAGGGGAGGTAATTAGCAGACTACGCCCTGCCAGGGAACACCTGTGACACCAGGCAGCTGCGTGGAGGGCGGCCCCGAACCTCCCCCACACAGTCAGCCGTATTCCGGAATTCTGAGTGTGGGGAGGTTCCGTCTTCTGTCTGCAGCACCCGGGTTCTCCTAGGAGCCCTTCGAGTGTCTTCCCCGAGTCCCTCCCAGTGCGGGCTGCCGGGGAAAGGCGGGGGTTGGGCTGGAAACGCAGGTAGCATCTAGTGCCTCCTCATGGACAGGGGAGGTAATTAGCGGACATCACCCTGCCAGGGAACACCTGTGACACCAGGCAGCTGAGTGGAGGGCGGCTCTGAACCTCCCCCTCACAGTCACCCGTGTTCCGGATTTCTGAGTGTGGGGGGGTTCCTTCTTCTGACTGCAGCACACGGGATCTCCTAGGAGCCCTTCGAGTGTCTTCCCCGAGTCCCTCCCAGTGCGGGCTGCCGGGGAAAGTCGGGGGTTGGGCTGGAAAAGCAGGTAGCATCTAGTGTCTCCCCATGGACAAGGGAGATAATTAGCGGACTTCCCCCTGCCAGGGAACACCTGTGACACCAGGCAGCTGCGTGGAGGGCGGCCCCGAACCTCCCCCACACAGTCACCCGTGTTCCGGAATTCTGAGTGTGGGGAGGTTCCGTCTTCTGTCTGCAGCACACGGGATCTCCTAGGAGCCCTTCGAGTGTCTTCCCCGAGTCCCTCCCAGTGCGGGCTGCCGGGGAAAGGCGGGGGTTGGGCTGGAAAAGCAGGTAGCATCTAGTTCCTCCCCATGGACAGGGGAGGTAATTAGCGGACTACGCCCTGCCAGGGAACACCTGTGACACCAGGCAGCTGCGTGGAGGGCGGCCCCGAACCTCCCCCACACAGTCAGCCGTGTTCCGGAATTCTGAGTGTGGGGAGGTTCCGTCTTCTGTCTGCAGCACCCGGGTTCTCCTAGGAGCCATTCGAGTGTCTTCCCCCAGTCCCTCCTATTGCGGGCTGCCGGGGAAAGGCGGGGGTTGGGCTAGAAAAGCAGGTAGCATCTAGTGCCTCCCCATGGACAAGGGAGATAATTAGCGGACTTCCCCCTGCCAGGGAACACCTGTGACACCAGGCAGCTGCGTGGAGGGCGGCCCCGAACCTCCCCCACACAGTCACCCGTGTTCCGGAATTCTGAGTGTGGGGAGGTTCCGTCTTCTGTCTGCAGCACCCGGGATCTCCTAGGAGCCCTTCGAGTGTCTTCCCCGAGTCCCTCCCAGTGCGGGCTGCCGGGGAAAGGCGGGGGTTTGGCTGGAAACGCAGGTAGCATCTAGTGCCTCCTCATGGACAGGGGAGGTAATTAGCGGACATTACCCTGCCAGGGAACACCTGTGACACCAGGCAGCTGCGTGGAGGGCGGCTCTGAACCTCCCCCTCACAGTCACACGTGTTCCGGATTTCTGAGTGTGGGGGGGTTCCTTCTTCTGTCTGCAGCACACGGGATCTCCTAGGAGCCCTTCGAGTGTCTTCCCCGAGTCCCTCCCAGTGCGGGCTGCCGGGGAAAGGCGGGGGTTGGGCTGGAAACGCAGGTAGCATCTAGTTCCTCCCCATGGACAGGAGAGGTAATTAGCGGACTACGCCCTGCCAGGGAACACCTGTGACACCAGGCAGCTGCGTGGAGGGCGGCCCCGAACCTCCCCCACACAGTCAGCCGTATTCCGGAATTCTGAGTGTGGGGAGGTTCCGTCTTCTGTCTGCAGCACCCGGGTTCTCCTAGGAGCCCTTCGAGTGTCTTCCCCGAGTCCCTCCCAGTGCGGGCTGCCGGGGAAAGGTGGGGGTTGGGCTGGAAAAGCAGGTAGCATCTAGGTCCTCCCCCTGGACAGGGGAGGTAATTAGTGGACATCACCCTGCCAGGGAACACCTGTGACACCAGGCAGCTGCGTGGAGGGCGGCTCTGAACCTCCCCCTCACAGTCACCCTTGTTCCGGATTTCTGAGTGTGGGGGGGTTCCTTCTTCTGTCTGCAGCACACGGGATCTCCTAGGAGCCCTTCGAGTGTCTTCCCCGAGTCCCTCACAGTGCGGGCTGCTGGGGAAAGGCGGGGGTTTGGCTGGAAACGCAGGTAGCATCTAGTTCCTCCCCATGGACAGGGGAGGTAATTAGCGGACTTCCCCTTGCGAGGGAACACCTGTGACACCAGGAAGCTGCGTGGGGGGCGGCCCTAAACCTCCCCCACACAGTCATCCGTATTCCGGAATTCTGAGTGTGGGGAGGTTCCGTCTTCTGTCTGCAGCACCCGGGTTCTCCTAGGGGCCCTTCGAGTTTCTTCCCTGAGTCCCTCCCAGTGCGGGCTGCCGGGGAAAGGCGGGGGTTTGGCTGGAAACGCAGGTAGCATCTAGTGCCACCCCATGGAGAGGGGAGGTAATTAGCGGACTTCCCCTTGCGAGGGAACACCTGTGACACCAGGCAGCTGTGTGGAGGGGGGCCCCGAACCTCCCCCACACAGTCACCCGTGTTCCGGAATTCTGAGTGTGGGGGGGTTGCTTCTTCTGTCTGCAGCACACGGGATCTCCTAGGAGCCCTTCGAGTTTCTTCCCCCAGTCCCTCCCAGTGCGGGCTGCCGGGGAAAGGAGGGGGTTGTGCTGGAAACGCAGGTAGAATCTAGTGCCTCCACATGGACTGGGGAGGTAATTAGCGGACTACCCCCTGCCAGGGAACACCTGTGACACCAGGCAGCTGCGTGGAGGGCGGCCCCGAACCTCCCCCTCACAGTCACCCTTGTTCCGGATTTCTGAGTGTGGGGGGGTTCCTTCTTCTGTCTGCAGCACACGGGATCTCCTAGGAGCACTTCGAGTGTCTTCCCCGAGTCCCTCACAGTGCGGGCTGCCGGGGAAAGGCAGGGGTTTGGCTGGAAACGCAGGTAGCATCTAGTTCCTCCCCATGGACAGGGGAGGTAATTAGCGGACTTCCCCTTGCGAGGGAACACCTGTGACACCAGGAAGCTGCGTGTGGGGCGGCCCTAAACCTCCCCCACACAGTCATCCGTGTTCCGGAATTCTGAGTGTGGGGAGGTTCCGTCTTCTGTCTGCAGCACCCGGGTTCTCCTAGGAGCCATTCGAGTGTCTTCCCCCAGTCCCTCCCAGTGCGGGCTGCCGGGGAAAGGCGGGGGTTGGGCTGGAAAAGCAGGTAGCATCTAGTGCCTCCCCATGGACAAGGGAGATAATTAGCGGACTTCCCCCTGCCAGGGAACACCTGTGACACCAGGCAGCTGCGTGGAGGGCGGCCCCGAACCTCCCCCACACAGTCACCCGTGTTCCGGAATTCTGAGTGTGGGGAGGTTCCGTCTTCTGTCTGCAGCACCCGGGATCTCCTAGGAGCCCTTCGAGTGTCTTCCCCGAGTCCCTCCCAGTGCGGGCTGCCGGGGAAAGGCGGGGGTTGGGCTGGAAACGCAGGTAGCATCTAGTGCCTCCTCATGGACAGGGGAGGTAATTAGCGGACATCACCTTGGCAGGGAACACCTGTGACACCAGGCAGCTGCGTGGAGAGCGGCTCTGAACCTCCCCCTCACAGTCACCCGTGTTCCGGATTTCTGAGTGTGGGGGGGTTCCTTCTTCTGTCTGCAGCACACGGGATCTCCTAGGAGCCCTTCGAGTGTCTTCCCCGAGTCCCTCCCAGTGCGGGCTGCCGGGGAAGGCGGGGGTTGGGCTGGAAACGCAGGTAGCATCTAGTTCCTCCCCATGGACAGGGGAGGTAATTAGCGGACTACGCCCTGCCAGGGAACACCTGTGACACCAGGCAGCTGCGTGGAGGGCGGCCCCGAACCTCCCCCACACAGTCAGCCGTATTCCGGAATTCTGAGTGTGGGGAGGTTCCGTCTTCTGTCTGCAGCACCCGGGTTCTCCTAGGAGCCCTTCGAGTGTCTTCCCCGAGTCCCTCCCAGTGCGGGCTGCCGGGGAAAGGCGGGGGTTTGGCTGGAAACGCAGGTAGCATCTAGTGCCTCCCCATGGAGAGGGGAGGTATTTAGCGGAATTCCCCTTGCGAGGGAACACCTGTGACACCAGGCAGCTGCGTGGAGGGCGGCCCCGAACCTCCCCCACACAGTCACCCGTGTTCCGGAATTCTGAGTGTGGGGGGTTCCTTCTTCTGTCTGCAGCACACGGGATCTCCTAGGAGCCCTTCGAGTGTCTTCCCCGAGTCCCTCTCAGTGCGGGCTGCCGAGGAAAGGCGGGGGTTGGGCTGGAAAAGCAGGTAGCATCTAGTGCCTCCCCCTGGACAGGGGAGGTAATTAGCGGACTTCCCCTTGCGAGGGAACCCCTGTGACACCAGGCAGCTGCGTGGAGGGCGGCTCCGAACCTCCCCCACACAGTCATACGTGTTCCGGAATTCTGAGTGTGGGGGGGTTCCTTCTTCTGTCTGCAGCACACGGGATCTCCTAGGAGCCCTTCGAGTGTCTTCCCCCAGTCCCTCCCAGTGCGGGCTGCCGGGGAAAGGCGGGGGTTTGGCTGGAAACGCAGGTAGCATCTAGTGCCTCCCCATCGACCAGGGAGGTAATTAGCGGACTTCCCCTTGCGAGGGAACACATGTGACACAAGGCAGCTGCGTGGAGGGCGGCCCCGAACCTCCCCCACACAGTCAGCCGTGTTCCGGAATTCTGAGTGTGGGGAGGATCCGTCTTCTGTCTGCAGCACCCGGGTTCTCCTAGGAGCCATTCGAGTGTCTTCCCCCAGTCCCTCCCAGTGCGGGCTGCCGGGGAAAGGCGGGGGTTGGGCTGGAAAAGCAGGTAGCATCTAGTGCCTCCCCATGGACAAGGGAGATAATTAGCGGACTTCCCCCTGCCAGGGAACACCTGTGACACCAGGCATCTTCGTGGAGGGCGGCCCCAAACCTCCCCCACACAGTCGGCCGTGTTCCGGAATTCTGAGTGTGGGGAGGTTCCGTCTTCTGTCTGCAGCACCCGGGTTCTCCTAGGAGCCATTCGAGTGTCTTCCCCCAGTCCCTACCAGTGCGGGCTGCCGGGGAAAGGCGGGGGTTGGGCTGGAAAAGCAGGTAGCATCTAGTGCCTCCCCATGGACAAGGGAGATAATGAGCGGACTTCCCCCTGCCAGGGAACACCTGTGACACCAGGCAGCTGCGTGGAGGGCGGCCCCGAACCTCCCCCACACAGTCACCCGTGTTCCGGAATTCTGACTGTGGGGAGGTTCCGTCTTCTGTCTGCAGCACCCGGGATCTCCTAGGAGCCCTTCGAGTGTCTTCCCCGAGTCCCTCCCAGTGCGGGCTGCCGGGGAAAGGCGGGGGTTGGGCTGGAAACGCAGGTAGCATCTAGTGCCTCCTCATGGACAGGGGAGGTAATTAGCGGACATCACCCTGCCAGGGAACACCTGTGACACCAGGCAGCAGCGTGGAGGGCGGCTCTGAACCTCCCCCTCACAGTCTCCCGTGTTCCGGATTTCTGAGTGTGGGGGGGTTCCTTCTTCTGTCTGCAGCACACGGGATCTTCTAGGAGCCCTTCGAGTGTCTTCCCCGAGTCCCTCCCAGTGCGGGATGCCGGGGAAAGGCGGGGGTTGGGCTGGAAAAGCAGGTAGCATCTAGTTCCTCCCCATGGACAGGGGAGGTAATTAGCGGACTACGCCCTGCCAGGGAACACCTGTGACACCAGGCAGCTGCGTGGAGGGCGGCCCCGAACCTCCCCCACACAGTCAGCCGTGTTCCGGAATTCTGAGTGTGGGGAGGTTCCGTCTTCTGTCTGCAGCACCCGGGTTCTCCTAGGAGCCATTCGAGTGTCTTCCCCCAGTCCCTCCCAGTGCGGGCTGCCGGGGAAAGGCGGGGGTTGGGCTGGAAAAGCAGGTAGCATCTAGTGCCTCCCCATGGACAAGGGAGATAATTAGCGGACTTCCCCCTGCCAGGGAACACCTGTGAAACCAGGCAGCTGCGTGGAGGGCGGCCCCGAACCTCCCCCACACAGTCACCCGTGTTCCGGAATTCTGAGTGTGGGGAGGTTCCGTCTTCTGTCTGCAGCAACCGGGATCTCCTAGGAGCCCTTCGAGTGTCTTCCCCGAGTCCCTCCCAGTGCGGGCTGCCGGGGAAAGGCGGGGGTTGGGCTGGAAAAGCAGGTAGCATCTAGTTCCTCCCCATGGACAGGGGAGGTAATTAGCGGAATACGCCCTGCCAGGGAACAACTGTGACACCAGGCAGCTGCGTGGAGGGCGGCCCCGAACCTCCCCCACACAGTCAGCCGTATTCCGGAATTCTGAGTGTGGGGAGGTTCCGTCTTCTGTCTGCAGCACCCGGGTTCTCCTAGGAGCCCTTCGAGTGTCTTCCCCGAGTCCCTCCCAGTGCGGGCTGCCGGGGAAAGGCGGGGGTTTGGCTGGAAACGCAGGTAGCATCTAGTGCCTCCCCATGGAAAGGGGAGGTAATTAGCGGAATTCCCCTTGCGAGGGAACACCTGTGACACCAGGCAGCTGCGTGGAGGGCGGCCCCGAACCTCCCCCACACAGTCACCCGTGTTCCGGAATTCTGAGTGTGGGGGGGTTCCTTCTTCTGTCTGCAGCACACGGGATCTCCTAGGAGCCCTTCGAGTGTCTTCCCCGAGTCCCTCCCAGTGCGGGCTGCCGGGGAAATGCGGGGGTTGGGCTGGAAAAGCAGGTAGCATCTAGTGCATCCCCATGGACAGGGGAGGTAATTAGCGGACTACCCACTGCCAGGGAACACCTGTGACACCAGGCAGCTGCGTGGAGGGCGGCCCCGAACCTCCCCCACACAGTCAGCCGTGTTCCAGAATTCTGAGTGTGGGGAGGTTCCGTCTTCTGTCTGCAGCACCCGGGTTCTCCTAGGAGCCCTTCGAGTGTCTTCCCCGAGTCCCTCCCAGTGCGGGCTGCCGGGGAAAGGCGGGGGTTTGGCTGGAAACGCAGGTAGCATCTAGTGCCTCCCCATGGACAGGGGAGGTAATTAGCGGACTTCCCCTTGCGAGGGAACACCTGTGACACCAGGAAGCTGCGTGGGGGGCGGCCCTAAACCTCCCCCACACAGTCATCCATGTTCCGGAATTCTGAGTGTGGGGAGGTTCCGTCTTCTGTCTGCAGCACCCGGGTTCTCCTAGGAGCCCTTCGAGTGTGTTCCCCGAGTCCCTCCCTGTGCGGGCGGCCGGGGAAAGGCGGGGGTTGGGCTGGAAACGCAGGTAGCATCTAGTGCCTCCCCATGGACAGGGGAGGTAATTAGCGGACTACCCCCTGCCAGGGAACACCTGTGACACCAGGCAGCTGCGTGGAGGGCGGCCCCGAACCTCCCCCACACAGTCAGCCGTGTTCCGGAATTCTGAGTGTGGGGAGGTTCCGTCTTCTGTCTGCAGCACCCAGGTTCTCCTAGGAGCCCTTCGAGTGTCTTCCCCGAGTCCCTCCCAGTGCGGGCTGCCGGGGAAATGCGGGGGTTTGGCTGGAAACGCAGGTAGCATCTAGTGGCTCCCCATGGACCATGGAGGTAATTAGCGGACTTCCCCTTGCGAGGGAACACCTGTGACACAAGGCAGCTGCGTGGAGGGCGGCCCCGAACCTCCCCCACACAGTCACCCGTGTTCCGGAATTCTGAGTGTGGGGAGGTTCCGTCTTCTGTCTGCAGCACCCGGGTTCTCCTAATCGCCATTCGAGTGTCTTCCCCCAGTCCCTCCCAGTGCGGGCTGCCGGGGAAAGGCGGGGGTTGGGCTGGAAAAGCAGGTAGCATCTAGTGCCTCCCCATGGACAAGGGAGATAATTAGCGGACTTCCCCCTGCCAGGGAACACCTGTGACACCAGGCATCTTCGTGGAGGGCGGCCCCAAACCTCCCCCACACAGTCGGCCGTGTTCCGGAATTCTGAGTGTGGGGAGGTTCCGTCTTCTTTCTGCAGCACCCGGGATCTCCTAGGAGCCCTTCGAGTGTCTTCCCCGAGTCCCTCACAGTGCGGGCTGCCGGGGAAAGGCGGGGGTTGGGCTGGAAACGCAGGTAGCATCTAGTGCCTCCTCATGGACAGGGGAGGTAATTAGCGGACTTCCCCCTGCGAGGGAACACCTGTGACACCAGGAAGTTGCGTGGGGGCGGCCCTAAACCTCACCCACAGTCAGCCCTGTTCCGGAATTCTGAGTGTGGGGAGGTTACGTCTTCTGTCTGCAGTACCCGGGATCTCCTAGGAGCCCTTCGAGTGTCTTCCCCCAGTCCCTCCCAGTGCGGGCTGCCGGGGAAAGGAGGGGGTTGGGCTGGAAAAGCAGGTAGCATCTAGTTCCTCCCCATGGACAGGGGAGGTAATTAGCGGACTACGCCCTGCCAGGGAACACCTGTGACACCAGGCAGCTGCGTGGAGGGCGGCTCCGAACCTCCCCCACTCAGTCATACGTGTTCCGGAATTCTGAGTGTGGGGGGGTTCCTTCTTCTGTCTGCAGCACACGGGATCTCCTAGGAGCCCTTCGAGTGTCTTCCCCCAGTCCCTCCCAGTGCGGGCTGCCGGGGAAAGGCGGGGTTTGGGCTGGAAAAGCAGGTAGCATCTAGTGCCTCCCCATGGACAGGGGAGGTAATTAGCGGACTACCCCCTGCCAGGGAACACCTGTGACACCAGGCAGCTGCGTGGAGGGCGGCCCCGAACCTCCCCCACACAGTCAGCCGTGTTCCAGAATTCTGAGTGTGAGGAGGTTCCGTCTTCTGTCTGCAGCACCCGGGTTCTCCTAGGAGCCCTTCGAGTGTCTTCCCCGAGTCCCTTCCAGTGCGGGCTGCCGGGGAAAGGCGGGGGTTTGGCTGGAAACGCAGGTAGCATCTAGTGCCTCCCCATGGACAAGGGAGATAATTAGCGGACTTCCCCCTGCCAGGGAACACCTGTGACACCAGGCAACTTCGTGGAGGGCGGCCCCAAACCTCCCCCACACAGTCGGCCGTGTTCCGGAATTCTGAGTGTGGGGAGGTTCCGTCTTCTGTCTGCAGCACCCGGGATCTCCTAGGAGCCCTTCGAGTGTCTTCCCCGAGTCCCTCCCAGTGCGGGCTGCCGGGGAAAGGCGGGGGTTGGGCTGGAAACGCAGGTAGCATCTAGTGCCTCCTCATGGACAGGGGAGGTAATTAGCGGACATCACCCTGCCAGGGAACACCTGTGACACCAGGCAGCTGCGTGGAGGGCGGCTCTGAACTTCCCCTCACAGTCACCCGTGTTCTGGATTTCTGAGTGTGGGGGGGTTCCTTCTTCTGTCTGCAGCACACGGGATCTCCCAGGAGCCCTTCGAGTGTCTTCCCCGAGTCCCTCCCAGTGCGGGCTGCCGGGGAAAGGCGGGGGTTGGGCTGGAAAAGCAGGTAGCATCTAGTTCCTCCCCATGGACAGGGGAGGTAATTAGCGGACTACGCCCTGCCAGGGAACACCTGTGACACCAGGCAGCTGCGTGGAGGGCGGCCCCGAACCTCCCCCACACAGTCAGCCGTATTCCGGAATTCTGAGTGTGGGGAGGTTCCGTCTTCTGTCTGCAGCTCCCGGGTTCTCCTAGGAGCCCTTCGAGTGTCTTCCCCGAGTCCCTCCCAGTGCGGGCTGCCGGGGAAAGGCGGGGGTTTGGCTGGAAACGCAGGTAGCATCTAGTGCCTCCCCATGGAGAGGGGAGGTAATTAGCGGAATTCCCCTTGCGAGGGAACACCTGTGACACCAGGCAGCTGCGTGGAAGGCGGCCCCGAACCTCCCCCACACAGTCACCCGTGTTCCGGAATTCTGAGTGTGGGGGGGTTCCTTCTTCTGTCTGCAGCACACGGGATCTCCTAGGAGCCCTTCGAGTGTCTTCCCCGAGTCCCTCACAGTGCGGGCTGCCGGGGAAAGGCGGGGGTTGGGCTGGAAAAGCAGGTAGCATCTAGTGCCTCCCCCTGGACAGGGGAGGTAATTAGCGGACTTCCCCTTGCGAGGGAACCCCTGTGACACCAGGCAGCTGCGTGGAGGGCGGCTCCGAACCTCCCCCACACAGTCATACGTGTTCCGGAATTCTGAGTGTGGGGGGGTTCCTTCTTCTGTCTGCAGCACACGGGATCTCCTAGGAGCCCTTCGAGTGTGTTCCCCGAGTCCCTCCCAGTGCGGGCTGCCGGGGAAAGGCGGGGTTTGGGCTGGAAAAGCAGGTAGCATCTAGTGCCTCCCCATGGACAGGGGAGGTAATTAGCGGACTACCCCCTGCCAGGGAACACCTGTGACACCAGGCAGCTGCGTGGAGGGCGGCCCCGAACCTCCCCCACACAGTCAGCCGTATTCCGGAATTCTGAGTGTGGGGAGGTTCCGTCTTCTGTCTGCAGCACCCGGGTTCTCCTAGGAGCCCTTCGAGTGTCTTCCCCGAGTCCCTCCCAGTGCGGGCTGCCGGGGAAAAGCGGGGGTTTGGCTGGAAACGCAGGTAGCATCTAGTGCCTCCCCATGGAGAAGGGAGGTAATTAGCGGAATTCCCCTTGCGAGGGAACACCTGTGACACCAGGCAGCTGCGTGGAGCGCGGCCCCGAACCTCCCCCACACAGTCATCCGTGTTCCGGAATTCTGAGTGTGGGGAGGTTCCGTCTTCTTTCTGCAGCACCCGGGATCTCCTAGGAGCCCTTCGAGTGTGTTCCCCGAGTCCCTCCCTGTGTGGGCTGCCGGGGAAAGGCGGGGGTTGGGCTGGAAACGCAGGTAGCATCTAGTGCCTCCTCATGGACAGGGGAGGTAATTAGCGGACTTCCCCCTGCGAGGGAACACCTGTGACACCAGGAAGTTGCGTGGGGGCGGCCCTAAACCTCACCCACAGTCAGCCCTGTTCCGGAATTCTGAGTGTGGGGAGGTTCCGTCTTCTGTCTGCAGCACCCGGGATCTCCTAGGAGCCCTTCGAGTGTCTTCCCCGAGTCCCTCCCAGTGCGGGCTGCCGGGGAAAGTCGGGGGTTGGGCTGGAAAAGCAGGTAGCATCTAGTGCCTCCCCCTGGACAGGGGAGGTAATTAGCGGACTTCCCCTTGCGAGGGAACACCTGTGACACAAGGCAGCTGCGTGGAGGGCGGCCCCGAACCTCCCCCACACAGTCAGCCGTGTTCTGGAATTCTGAGTGTGGGGAGGTACCGTCTTCTGTCTGCAGCACCCGGGATCTCCTAGGAGCCCTTCGAGTGTCTTCCCCGAGTCCATCCCAGTGCGGGCTACCGGGGAAAGGCGGGGGTTGGGCTGGAAAAGCAGGTAGCATCTAGTTCCTCCCCATGGACAGGGGAGGTAATTAGCGGACTACCCCCTGCCAGGGAACACCTGTGACACCAGGCAGCTGCGTGGAGGGCGGCCCCGAACCTCCCCCACACAGTCAGCCGTATTCCGGAATTCTGAGTGTGGGGAGGTTCCGTCTTCTGTCTGCAGCACCCGGGTTCTCCTAGGAGCCCTTCGAGTGTCTTCCCCGAGTCCCTCCCAGTGCGGGCTGCCGGGGAAAAGCGGGGGTTTGGCTGGAAACGCAGGTAGCATCTAGTGCCTCCCCATGGAGAAGGGAGGTAATTAGCGGAATTCCCCTTGCGAGGGAACCCCTGTGACACCAGGCAGCTGCGTGGAGGGCGGCTCCGAACCTCCCCCACACAGTCATACGTGTTCCGGAATTCTGAGTGTGGGGGGGTTCCTTCTTCTGTCTGCAGCACACGGGATCTCCTAGGAGCCCTTCGAGTGTCTTCCCCCAGTCCCTCCCAGTGCGGGCTGCCGGGGAAAGGCGGGGTTTGGGCTGGAAAAGCAGGTAGCATCTAGTGCCTCCCCATGGACAGGGGAGGTAATTAGCGGACTACCCCCTGCCAGGGAACACCTGTGACACCAGGCAGCTGCGTGGAGGGCGGCCCCGAACCTCCCCCACACAGTCAGCCGTATTCCGGAATTCTGAGTGTGGGGAGGTTCCGTCTTCTGTCTGCAGCACCCGGGTTTTCCTAGGAGCCCTTCGAGTGTCTTCCCCGAGTCCCTCCCAGTGCGGGCTGCCGGGGAAAAGCGGGGGTTTGGCTGGAAACGCAGGTAGCATCTAGTGCCTCCCCATGGAGAAGGGAGGTAATTAGCGGAATTCCCCTTGCGAGGGAACACCTGTGACACCAGGCAGCTGCGTGGAGGGCGGCCCCGAACCTCCCCCACACAGTCATCCGTGTTCCGGAATTCTGAGTGTGGGGAGGTTCCGTCTTCTTTCTGCAGCACCCGGGATCTCCTAGGAGCCCTTCGAGTGTGTTCCCCGAGTCCCTCCCTGTGTGGGCTGCCGGGGAATGGCGGGGGTTGGGCTGGAAACGCAGGTAGCATCTAGTGCCTCCTCATGGACAGGGGAGATAATTAGCGGACTTCCCCCTGCGAGGGAACACCTGTGACACCAGGAAGTTGCGTGGGGGCGGCCCTAAACCTCACCCACAGTCAGCCCTGTTCCGGAATTCTGAGTGTGGGGAGGTTCCGTCTTCTGTCTGCAGCACCCGGGATCTCCTAGGAGCCCTTCGAGTGTCTTCCCCGAGTCCCTCCCAGTGCGGGCTGCCGGGGAAAGTCGGGGGTTGGGCTGGAAAAGCAGGTAGCATCTAGTGCCTCCCCCTGGACAGGGGAGGTAATTAGCGGACTTCCCCTTGCGAGGGAACACCTGTGACACAAGGCAGCTGCGTGGAGGGCGGCCCCGAACCTCCCCCACACAGTCAGCCGTGTTCTGGAATTCTGAGTGTGGGGAGGTACCGTCTTCTGTCTGCAGCACCCGGGATCTCCTAGGAGCCCTTCGAGTGTCTTCCCCGAGTCCATCCCAGTGCGGGCTACCGGGGAAAGGCGGGAGTTGGGCTGGAAAAGCAGGTAGCATCTAGTTCCTCCCCATGGACAGGGGAGGTAATTAGCGGACTACCCCCTGCCAGGGAACACCTGTGACACCAGGCAGCTGCGTGGAGGGCGGCCCCGAACCTCCCCCACACAGTCAGCCGTATTCCGGAATTCTGAGTGTGGGGAGGTTCCGTCTTCTGTCTGCAGCACCCGGGTTCTCCTAGGAGCCCTTCGAGTGTCTTCCCCGAGTCCCTCCCAGTGCGGGCTGCCGGGGAAAAGCGGGGGTTTGGCTGGAAACGCAGGTAGCATCTAGTGCCTCCCCATGGAGAAGGGAGGTAATTAGCGGAATTCCCCTTGCGAGGGAACACCTGTGACACCAGGCAGCTGCGTGGAGGGCGGCCCCGAACCTCCCCCACACAGTCACCCGTGTTCCGGAATTCTGAGTGTGGGGGGGTTCCTTCTTCTGTCTGCAGCAAACGGGATCTCCTAGGAGCCCTTCGAGTGTCTTCCCCCAGTCCCTCCCAGTGCGGGCTGCCGGGGAAAGGCGGGAGTTGGGCTGGAAAAGCAGGTAGCATCTAGTGCCTCCCCATGGACAGGGGAGGTAATTAGCGGACTACCCCCTGCCAGGGAACACCTGTGACACCAGGCAGCTGCGTGGAGGGCGGCCCCGAACCTCCCCCACACAGTCAGCCGTGTTCCAGAATTCTGAGTGTGGGGAGGTTCCGTCTTCTGTCTGCAGCACCCGGGTTCTCCTAGGAGCCCTTCGAGTGTCTTCCCCGAGTCCCTCCCAGTGCGGGCTGCCGGGGAAAGGCGGGGGTTTGGCTGGAAACGCAGGTAGCATCTAGAGCCTCCTCATGGACAGGGGAGGTAATTAGCGGACATCACCCTGCCAGGGAACATCTGTGACACCAGGCAGCTGCGTGGAGGGCGGCTCTTAACCTCCCCCTCACAGTCACCCGTGTTCCGGATTTCTGAGTGTGGGGGGGTTCCTTCTTCTGTCTGCAGCACACGGGATCTCCTAGGAGCCCTTCGAGTGTCTTCCCCGAGTCCCTCCCAGTGCGGGCTGCCGGGGAAAGGCGGGGGTTGGGCTGGAAAAGCAGGTAGCATCTAGTTCCTCCCCATGGACAGGGGAGGTAATTAGCGGACTACCCCCTGCCAGGGAACACCTGTGACACCAGGAAGCTGCGTGGAGGGCGGCCCCGAACCTCCCCCACACAGTCAGCCGTATTCCGGAATTCTGAGTGTGGGGAGGTTCCGTCTTCTGTCTGCAGCACCCGGGTTCTCCTAGGAGCCCTTCGAGTGTCTTCCCCGAGTCCCTCCCAGTGCGGGCTGCCGGGGAAAGGCGGGGGTTTGGCTGGAAACGCAGGTAGCATCTAGTGCCTCCCCATGGAGAGGGGAGGTAATTAGCGGAATTCCCCTTGCGAGGGAACACCTGTGACACCAGGCAGCTGCGTGGAGGGCGGCCCCGAACCTCCCCCACACAGTCACCCGTGTTCCGGAATTCTGAGTGTGGGGGGGTTCCTTCTTCTGTCTGCAGCACACGGGATCTCCTAGGAGCCCTTCGAGTGTCTTCCTCGAGTCCCTCCCAGTGCGGGCTGCCGGGGAAAGGCGGGGGTTGGGCTGGAAAAGCAGGTAGCATCTAGTGCCTCCCCCTGGACAGGAGAGGTAATTAACGGACTTCCCCCTGCCAGGGAACACCTGTGACACCAGGCAGCTGCGTGGAGGGCGGCCTCGAACCTCACCAACACAGTCACCCGTGTTCCGGAATTCTGAGTGTGGGGAGGTATCGTCTTCTGTCTGCAGCACCCGGGATCTCCTAGGACCCCTTCGAGTGTCTTCCCCGAGTCCCTCCCAGTGCGGGCTACCGGGGAAAGGCGGGGGTTGGGCTGGAAAAGCGGGAAGCATCTAGTTCCTCCCCATGGACGGGGGAGGTAATTAGCGGACTACCCCCTGCCAGGGAACACCTGTGACACCAGGCAGCTGCGTGGAGGGCGGCCCCGAACCTCCCCCACACAGTCAGCCGTGTTCCGGAATTCTGAGTGTGGGGAGGTTCCGTCTTCTGTCTGCAGCACCCAGGTTCTCCTAGGAGCCCTTCGAGTGTCTTCCCCGAGTCCCTCCCAGTGCGGGATGCCGGGGAAAGGCGGGGGTTTGGCTGGAAACGCAGGTAGCATCTAGTGCCTCCCCATGGACCAGGGAGGTAATTAGCGGACTTCCCCTTGCGAGGGAACACCTGTGACACCAGGCAGCTGCGTGGAGGGCGGCCCCGAACCTCCCCCACACAGTCACCCGTGTTCCGGAATTCTGAGTGTGGGGGGGTTCCTTCTTCTGTCTGCAGCACACGGAATCTCCTAGGAGCCCTTCGAGTGTCTTCCCCGAGTCCCTCCCAGTGCGGGCTGCCGGGGAAAGGCGGGGGTTGGGCTGGAAAAGCAGGTAGCATCTAGTGCCTCCCCCTGGACAGGGGAGGCAATTAACGGACTTCCCCCTGCCAGGGAACACCTGTGACACCAGGCAGCTGCGTGGAGGGCGGCCCCGAACCTCCCCCACACAGTCACCCGTGTTCCGGAATTCTGAGTGTGGGGAGGTACCGTCTTCTGTCTGCAGCACCCGGGATCTCCTAGGAGCCCTTCGATTGTCTTCCCCGAGTCCCTCCCAGTGCGGGCTACCGGGGAAAGGCGGGGGTTGGGCTGGAAAAGCAGGTAGCATCTAGTTCCTCCCCATGGACAGGGGAGGTAATTAGCGGACTACCCCCTGCCAGGGAACACCTGTGACACCAGGCAGCTGCGTGGAGGGCGGCCCAGAACCTCCCCCACACAGTCAGCCGTGTTCCGGAATTCTGAGTGTGGGGAGGTTCCGTCTTCTGTCTGCAGCACCCAGGTTCTCCTAGGAGCCCTTCGAGTGTCTTCCCCGAGTCCCTCCCAGTGCGGGCTGCCGGGGAAAGGCGGGGGTTTGGCTGGAAACGCAGGTAGCATCTAGTGCCTCCCCATGGACCAGGTAGGTAATTAGCGGACTTCCCCTTGCGAGGGAACACCTGTGACACAAGGCAGCTGCGTGGAGGGCGGCCCCGAACCTCCCCCACACAGTCAGCCGTGTTCCGGAATTCTGAGTGTGGGGAGGTTCCGTCTTCTGTCTGCAGCACCCGGGTTCTCCTAGGAGCCATTCGAGTGTCTTCCCCCAGTCCCTCCCAGTGCGGGCTGCAGGGGAAAGGCGGGGGTTGGGCTGGAAAAGCAGGTAGAATCTAGTGCCTCCCCATGGACCAGGGAGGTAATTAGCGGACTTCCCCTTGCGAGGGAACACCTGTGACACAAGGCAGCTGCGTGGAGGGCGGCCCCGAACCTCCCCCACACAGTCACCCGTGCTCCGGAATTCTGAGTGTGGGGGGGTTCCTTCTTCTGTCTGCAGCACACGGGATCTCCTAGGAGCCCTTCGAGTGTCTTCCCCCAGTCCCTCCCAGTGCGGGCTGCCGGGGAAAGGAGGGGTTTGTGCTGGAAGCGCAGGTAGCTTCTAGTGCCTCCCCCTGGACAGGGGAGGTAATTAGCGGACTTCCCCTTGCGAGGGAACACCTGTGACACCAGGCAGCTGCGTGGAGGGCGGCCCCGAACCTCCCCCACACAGTCACCCGTGTTCCGGAATTCTGAGTGTGGGGAGGTACCGTCTTCTGTCTGCAGCACCCGGGATCTCCTAGGAGCCCTTCGAGTGTCTTCCCCGAGTCCATCCCAGTGCGGGCTACCGGGGAAAGGCGGGGGTTGGGCTGGAAAAGCAGGTAGCATCTAGTTCCTCCCCATGGACAGGGGAGGTAATTAGCGGACTACCCCCTGCCAGGGAACACCTGTGACACCAGGCAGCTGCGTGGAGGGCGGCCCCGAACCTCCCCCACACAGTCAACCGTGTTCCGGAATTCTGAGTGTGGGGAGGTTCCGTCTTCTGTCTGCAGCACCCGGGATCTCCTAGGAGCCCTTCGAGTGTCTTCCCCGAGTACCTCCCAGTGCGGGCTGCCGGGGAAAGTCGGGGGTTGGGCTGGAAAAGCAGGTAGCATCTAGTGCCTCCCCCTGGACAGGGGAGGTAATTAGCGGACTTCCCCTTGCGAGGGAACACCTGTGACACAAGGCAGCTGCGTGGAGGGCGGCCCCGAACCTCCCCCACACAGTCAGCCGTGTTCTGGAATTCTGAGTGTGGGGAGGTACCGTCTTCTGTCTGCAGCACCCGGGATCTCCTAGGAGCCCTTCGAGAGTCTTCCCCGAGTCCCTCCCAGTGCGGGCTGCCGGGGAAAGGCGGGGGTTGGGCTGGAAAAGCAGGTAGCATCTAGTTCCTCCCCATGGACAGGGGAGGTAATTAGCGGACTACCCCCTGCCAGGGAACACCTGTGACACCAGGCAGCTGCGTGGAGGGCGGCCCCGATCCTCCCCCACACAGTCAACCGTGTTCCGGAATTCTGAGTGTGGGGAGGTTCCGTCTTCTGTCTGCAGCACCCGGGATCTCCTAGGAGCCCTTCGAGTGTCTTCCCCGAGTACCTCCCAGTGCGGGCTGCCGGGGAAATTCGGGGATTGGGCTGGAAAAGCAGGTAGCATCTAGTACCTCCCCCTGGACAGGGGAGGTAATTAGCGGACTTCCCCTTGCGAGGGAACACCTGTGACACAAGGCAGCTGCGTGGAGGGCGGCCCCGAACCTCCCCTACACAGTCAGCCGTGTTCCGGAATTCTGAGTGTGGGGAGGTACCGTCTTCTGTCTGCAGCACCCGGGATCTCCTAGGAGCCCTTCGGGTGTCTTCCCCGAGTCCATCCCAGTGCGGGCTAACGGGGAAAGGCGGGGGTTGGGCTGGAAAAGCAGGTAGCATCTAGTGCCTCCCTCTGGACAGGGGAGGTAATTAACGGACTTCCCCCTGCCAGGGAACACCTGTGACACCAGGCAGCTGCGTGGAGGGCGGCCCCGAACCTCCCCCACACAGTCACCCGTGTTCCGGAATTCTGAGTGTGGGGAGGTTCCGACTTCTGTCTGCAGCACCCGGGATCTCCTAGGAGCCCTTCGAGAGTCTTCCCCGAGTACCTCCCAGTGCGGGCTGCCGGGGAAAGTCGGGGGTTGGGCTGGAAAAGCAGGTAGCATCTAGTGCCTCCCCCTGGACAGGGGAGGTAATTAGCGGACTTCCCCTTGCGAGGGAACACCTGTGACACAAGGCAGCTGCGTGGAGGGCGGCCCCGAACCTCCCCCACACAGTCAGCCGTGTTCCGGAATTCTGATTGTGGGGAGGTACCGTCTTCTGTCTGCAGCACCCGGGATCTCCTAGGAGCCCTTCGAGTGTCTTCCCCGAGTCCATCCCAGTGCGGGCTACCGGGGAAAGGCGGGGGTTGGGCTGGAAAAGCAGGTAGCATCTAGAGCCTCCCCCTGGACAGGGGAGGAAATTAACGGACTTCCCCCTGCCAGGGAACACCTGTGACACCAGGCAGCTGCGTGGAGGGCGGCCCCGAACCTCCCCCACACAGTCACCCGTGTTCCGGAATTCTGAGTGTGGGGAGGTACCGTCTTCTGTCTGCAGCACCCGGGATCTCCTAGGAGCCCTTCGAGTGTCTTCCCCGAGTCCCTCCCAGTGCGGGCTACCGGGGAAAGGCGGGGGTTGGGCTGGAAAAGCAGGTAGCATCTAGTTCCTCCCCATTTACAGGGGAGGTAATTAGCGGACTACCCCCTGCCAGGGAACACCTGTGACACCAGGCAGCTGCGTGGAGGGCGGCCCCGAACCTCCCCCACACAGTCAACCGTGTTCCGGAATTCTGAGTGTGGGGAGGTTCCGTCTTCTGTCTGCAGCACCCAGGTTCTCCTAGGAGCCCTTCGAGTGTCTTCCCCGAGTCCCTCCCAGTGCGGGCTGCCGGGGAAAGGCGGGGGTTTGGCTGGAAACGCAGGTAGCATCTAGTGCCTCCCCATGGACCAGGGAGGTAATTAGCGGACTTCCCCTTGCGAGGGAACACCTGTGACACAAGGCAGATGCGTGGAGGGCGGCCCCGAACCTCCCCCACACAGTCAGCCGTGTTCCGGTATTCTGAGTGTGGGGAGGTTCCGTCTTCTGTCTGCAGCACCCGGGTTCTCCTAGGAGCCATTCGAGTGTCTTCCCCCAGTCCCTCCCAGTGCGGGCTGCCGGGGAAAGGCGGGGGTTGGGCTGGAAAAGCAGGTAGCATCTAGTGCCTCCCCATGGACAAGGGAGATAATTAGCGGACTTCCCCCTGCCAGGGAACACCTGTGACACCAGGCATCTTCGTGGAGGGCGGCCCCAAACCTCCCCCACACAGTCGGCCGTGTTCCGGAATTCTGAGTGTGGGGAGGTTCCGTCTTCTGTCTGCAGCACCCGGGATCTCCTAGGAGCCCTTCGAGTGTCTTCCCCGAGTCCCTCCCAGTGCGGGCTGCCGGGGAAAGGCGGGGGTTGGGCTGGAAACGCAGGTAGCATCTAGTGCCTCCTCATGGACAGGGGAGGTAATTAGCGGACATCACCCTGCCAGGGAACACCTGTGACACCAGGCAGCTGCGTGGAGGGCGGCTCTGAACCTCCCCCTCACAGTCACCCGTGTTCCGGATTTCTGAGTGTGGGGGGGGTTCCTTCTTCTGTCTGCAGCACACGGGATCTCCTAGGAGCCCTTCGAGTGTCTTCCCCGAGTCCCTCCCAGTGCGGGCTGCCGGGGAAAGGCGGGGGTTTGGCTGGAAACGCAGGTAGCATCTAGTGCCTCCCCATGGACCAGGGAGGTAATTAGCGGACTTCCCCTTGCGAGGGAACACCTGTGACAGAAGGCAGCTGCGTGGATTGCGGCCCCGAACCTCCCCCACACAGTCAGCGGTGTTCCGGAATTCTGAGTGTGGGGAGGTACCGTCTTCTGTCTGCAGCACCCGGGATCTCCTAGGAGCCCTTCGAGTGTCTTCCCCGAGTCCCTCCCAGTGCGGGCTACCGGGGAAATGCGGGGGTTGGGCTGGAAAAGCAGGTAGCATCTAGTTCCTCCCCATGGACAGGGGAGGTAATTAGCGGACTACCCCCTGCCAGGGAACACCTGTGACACCAGGCAGCTGCGTGGAGGGCGGCCCCGAACCTCCCCCACACAGTCAGCCGTGTTCCGGAATTCTGAGTGTGGGGAGGTTCCGTCTTCTGTCTGCAGCACCCAGGTTCTCCTAGGAGCCCTTCGAGTGTCTTCCCCGAGTCCCTCCCAGTGCGGGCTGCCGGGGAAAGGCGGGGGTTTGGCTGGAAACGCAGGTAGCATCTAGTGCCTCCCCATGGACCAGGGAGGTAATTAGCGGACTTCCCCTTGCGAGGGAACACCTGTGACACAAGGCAGATGCGTGGAGGGCGGCCCCGAACCTCCCCCACACAGTCAGCTGTGTTCCGGAATTCTGAGTGTGGGGAGGTTCCGTCTTCTGTCTGCAGCACCCGGGTTCTCCTAGGAGCCATTCGAGTGTGTTCCCCCAGTCCCTCCCAGTGCGGGCTGCCGGGGAAAGTCGGGGGTTGGGCTGGAAAAGCAGGTAGCATCTAGTGCCTCCCCATGGACAAGGGAGATAATTAGCGGACTTCCCCCTGCCAGGGAACACCTGTGACACCAGGCATCTTCGTGGAGGGCGGCCCCAAACCTCCCCCACACAGTCGGCCGTGTTCCGGAATTCTGAGTGTGGGGAGGTTCCGTCTTCTGTCTGCAGCACCCGGGATCTCCTAGGAGCCCTTCGAGTGTCTTCCCCGAGTCCCTCCCAGTGCGGGCTGCTGGGGAATAGGTGGGGGTTGGGCTGGAAACGCAGGTAGCATCTAGTGCCTCCTCATGGACAGGGGAGGTAATTAGCGGACATCACCCTGCCAGGGAACACCTGTGACACCAGGCAGCTGCGTGGAGGGCGGCTCTGAACCTCCCCCTCACAGTCACCCGTGTTCCGGATTTCTGAGTGTGGGGGGGTTCCTTCTTCTGTCTGCAGCACACGGGATCTCCTAGGAGCCCTTCGAGTGTCTTCCCCGAGTCCCTCCCAGTGCGGGCTGCCGGGGAAAGGCGGGGGTTGGGCTGGAAAAGCAGGTAGCATCTAGTTCCTCCCCATGGACAGGGGAGGTAATTAGCGGACTACCCCCTGCCAGGGAACACCTGTGACACCAGGCAGCTGCGTGGAGGGCGGCCCCGAACCTCCCCCACACAGTTAGCCGTATTCCGGAATTCTGAGTGTGGGGAGGTTCCGTCTTCTGTCTGCAGCACCCGGGTTCTCCTAGGAGCCATTCGAGTGTCTTCCCCCAGTCCCTCCCAGTGCGGGCTGCCGGGGAAAGGCGGGGGTTGGGCTGGAAAAGCAGGTAGCATCTAGTGCCTCCCCATGGACAAGGGAGATAATTAGCGGACTTCCCCCTGCCAGGGAACACCTGTGACACCAGGCAGCTGCGTGGAGGGCGGCCCCAAACCTCCCCCACACAGTCGGCCGTGTTCGGAATTCTGAGTGTGGGGAGGTTCCGTCTTCTGTCTGCAGCACCCGGGATCTCCTAGGAGCCCTTCGAGTGTCTTCCCCGAGTCCCTCCCAGTGCGGGTTGCCGGGGAAAGGCGGGGGTTGGGCTGGAAACGCAGGTAGCATCTAGTGCCTCCTCATGGACAGGGGAGGTAATTAGCGGACATCACCCTGCCAGGGAACACCTGTGACACCAGGCAGCTGCGTGGAGGGCGGCTCTGAACCTCCCCCTCACAGTCACCCGTGTTCCGGATTTCTGAGTGTGGGGGGGTTCCTTCTTCTGTCTGCAGCACACGGGATCTCCTAGGAGCCCTTCGAGTGTCTTCCCCGAGTCCCTCCCAGTGCGGGCTGCCGGGGAAAGGCGGGGGTTTAGCTGGAAACGCAGGTAGCATCTAGTGCCTCCCCATGGACCAGGGAGGTAATTAGCGGACTTCCCCTTGCGAGGGAACACCTGTGACAGAAGGCAGCTGCGTGGAGGGCGGCCCCGAACCTCCCCCACACAGTCAGCGGTGTTCCGGAATTCTGAGTGTGGGGAGGTACCGTCTTCTGTCGGCAGCACCCGGGATCTCCTAGGAGCCCTTCGAGTGTCTTCCCCGAGTCCCTCCCAGTGCGGGCTACCGGGGAAATGCGGGGGTTGGGCTGGAAAAGCAGGTAGCATCTAGTTCCTCCCCATGGACAGGGGAGGTAATTAGCGGACTACCCCCTGCCAGGGAACACCTGTGACACCAGGCAGCTGCGTGGAGGGCGGCCCCGAACCTCCCCCACACAGTCAGCCGTGTTCCGGAATTCTGAGTGTGGGGAGGTTCCGTCTTCTGTCTGCAGCACCCAGGTTCTCCTAGGAGCCCTTCGAGTGTCTTCCCCGAGTCCCTCCCAGTGCGGGCTGCCGGGGAAAGGCGGGGGTTTGGCTGGAAACGCAGGTAGCATCTAGTGCCTCCCCATGGACCAGGGAGGTAATTAGCGGACTTCCCCTTGCGAGGGAACACCTGTGACACAAGGCAGATGCGTGGAGGGCGGCCCCGAACCTCCCCCACACAGTCAGCCGTGTTCCGGAATTCTGAGTGTGGGGAGGTTCCGTCTTCTGTCTGCAGCACCCGGGTTCTCCTAGGAGCCATTCGAGTGTCTTCCCCCAGTCCCTCCCAGTGCGGGCTGCCGGGGAAAGGCGGGGGTTGGGCTGGAAAAGCAGGTAGCATCTAGTGCCTCCCCATGGACAAGGGAGATAATTAGCGGACTTCCCCCTGCCAGGGAACACCTGTGACACCAGGCATCTTCGTGGAGGGCGGCCCCAAACCTCCCCCACACAGTCGGCCGTGTTCCGGAATTCTGAGTGTGGGGAGGTTCCGTCTTCTGTCTGCAGCACCCGGGATCTCCTAGGAGCCCTTCGAGTGTCTTCCCCGAGTCCCTCCCAGTGCGGGCTGCTGGGGAAAGGCGGGGGTTGGGCTGGAAACGCAGGTAGCATCTAGTGCCTCCCCATGGACAGGGGAGGTAATTAGCGGACTACCCCCTGCCAGGGAACACCTGTGACACCAGGCAGCTGCGTGGAGGGCGGCCCCGAACCTCCCCCACACAGTCAGCCGTGTTCCGGAATTCTGAGTGTGGGGAGGTTCCGTCTTCTGTCTGCAGCACCCAGGTTCTCCTAGGAGCCCTTCGAGTGTCTTCCCCGAGTCCCTCCCAGTGCGGGCTGCCGGGGAAAGGCGGGTGTTTGGCTGGAAACGCAGGTAGCATCTAGTGCCTCCCTCTGGACAGGGGAGGTAATTAACGGACTTCCCCCTGCCAGGGAACACCTGTGACACCAGGCAGCTGCGTGGAGGGCGGCCCCGAACCTCCCCCACACAGTCACCCGTGTTCCGGAATTCTGAGTGTGGGGAGGTTCCGTCTTCTGTCTGCAGCACCCGGGATCTCCTAGGAGCCCTTCGAGAGTCTTCCCCGAGTACCTCCCAGTGCGGGCTGCCGGGGAAAGTCGGGGGTTGGGCTGGAAAAGCAGGTAGCATCTAGTGCCTCCCCCTGGACAGGGGAGGTAATTAGCGGACTTCCCCTTGCGAGGGAACACCTGTGACACAAGGCAGCTGCGTGGAGGGCGGCCCCGAACCTCCCCCACACAGTCAGCCGTGTTCCGGAATTCTGAGTGTGGGGAGGTACCGTCTTCTGTCTGCAGCACCCGGGATCTCCTAGGAGCCCTTCGAGTGTCTTCCCCGAGTCCATCCCAGTGCGGGCTACCGGGGAAAGGCGGGGGTTGGGCTGGAAAAGCAGGTAGCATCTAGTGCCTCCCCCTGGACAGGGGAGGTAATTAACGGACTTCCCCCTGCCAGGGAACACCTGTGACACCAGGCAGCTGCGTGGAGGGCGGCCCCGAACCTCCCCCACACAGTCACCCGTGTTCCGGAATTCTGAGTGTGGGGAGGTACCGTCTTCTGTCTGCAGCACCCGGGATCTCCTAGGAGCCCTTCGAGTGTCTTCCCCGAGTCCCTCCCAGTGCGGGCTACCGGGGAAAGGCGGGGGTTGGGCTGGAAAAGCAGGTAGCATCTAGTTCCTCCCCATTTACAGGGGAGGTATTTAGCGGACTACCCCCTGCCAGGGAACACCTGTGACACCAGGCAGCTGCGTGGAGAGCGGCCCCGAACCTCCCCCACACAGTCAACCGTGTTCCGGAATTCTGAGTGTGGGGAGGTTCCGTCTTCTGTCTGCAGCACCCAGGTTCTCCTAGGAGCCCTTCGAGTGTCTTCCCCGAGTCCCTCCCAGTGCGGGCTGCCGGGGAAAGGCGGGGTTTGGCTGGAAACGCAGGTAGCATCTAGTGCCTCCCCATGGACCAGGGAGGTAATTAGCGGACTTCCCCTTGCGAGGGAACACCTGTGACACAAGGCAGCCTGCGTGGAGGGCGGCCCCGAACCTCCCCCACACAGTCAGCCGTGTTCCGGAATTCTGAGTGTGGGGAGGTACCGTCTTCTGTCTGCAGCACCCGGGATCTCCTAGGAGCCCTTCGAGTGTCTTCCCCGAGTCCCTCCCAGTGCGGGCTACCGGGGAAATGTGGGGGTTGGGCTGGAAAAGCAGGTAGCATCTAGTTCCTCCCCATGGACAGGGGAGGTAATTAGCGGACTACCCCCTGCCAGGGAACACCTGTGACACCAGGCAGCTGCGTGGAGGGCGGCCCCGAACCTCCCCCACACAGTCAGCCGTGTTCCGGAATTCTGAGTGTGGGGAGGTTCCGTCTTCTGTCTGCAGCACCCAGGTTCTCCTAGGAGCCCTTCGAGTGTCTTCCCCGAGTCCCTCCCAGTGCGGGCTGCCGGGGAAAGGCGGGGGTTTGGCTGGAAACGCAGGTAGCATCTAGTGCCTCCACATGGACCAGGGAGGTAATTAGCGGACTTCCCCTTGCGAGGGAACACCTGTGACACAAGGCAGCTGCGTGGAGGGCGGCCCCGAACCTCCCCCACACAGTCAGCCGTGTTCCGGAATTCTGAGTGTGGGGAGGTTCCGTCTTCTGTCTGCAGCACCCGGGTTCTCCTAGGAGCCATTCGAGTGTCTTCCCCCAGTCCCTCCCAGTGCGGGCTGCCGGGGAAAGGCGGGGGTTGGGCTGGAAAAGCAGGTAGCATCTAGTGCCTCCCCATGGACAAGGGAGATAATTAGCGGACTTCCCCCTGCCAGGGAACACCTGTGACACCAGGCATCTTCGTGGAGGGCGGCCCCAAACCTCCCCCACACAGTCGGCCGTGTTCCGGAATTCTGAGTGTGGGGAGGTTCCGTCTTCTGTCTGCAGCACCCGGGATCTCCTAGGAGCCCTTCGAGTGTCTTCCCCGAGTCCCTCCCAGTGCGGGCTGCTGGGGAAAGGCGGGGGTTGGGCTGGAAACGCCGGTAGCATCTAGTGCCTCCTCATGGACAGGGGAGGTAATTAGCGGACATCACCCTGCCAGGGAACACCTGTGACACCAGGCAGCTGCGTGGAGGGCGGCTCTGAACCTCCCCCTCACAGTCACCCGTGTTCCGGATTTCTGAGTGTGGGGGGGTTCCTTCTTCTGTCTGCAGCACACGGGATCTCCTAGGAGCCCTTCGAGTGTCTTCCCCGAGTCCCTCCCAATGCGGGCTGCCGGGGAAAGGCGGGGGTTGGGCTGGAAAAGCAGGTAGCATCTAGTTCCTCCCCATGGACAGGGGAGGTAATTAGCGGACTACCCCCTGCCAGGGAACACCTGTGACACCAGGCAGCTGCGTGGAGGGCGGCCCCGAACCTCCCCCACACAGTTAGCCGTATTCCGGAATTCTGAGTGTGGGGAGGTTCCGTCTTCTGTCTGCAGCACCCGGGTTCTCCTAGGAGCCCTTCGAGTGTCTTCCCCGAGTCCCTCCCAGTGCGGGCTGCCGGGGAAAGGCGGGGGTTTGGCTGGAAACGCAGGTAGCATCTAGTGCCTCCCCATGGAGAGGGGAGGTAATTAGCGGAATTCCCCTTGCGAGGGAACACCTGTGACACCAGGCAGCTGCGTGGAGGTCGGCCCCGAACCTCCCCTACACAGTCACCCGTGTTCCGGAATTCTGAGTGTGGGGGGGTTCCTTCTTCTGTCTGCAGCACACGGGATCTCCTAGGAGCCCTTCGAGTGTCTTCCCCCAGTCCCTCCCAGTGCGGGCTGCCGGGGAAAGGAGGGGGTTGTGCTGGAAACGCAGGTAGCATCTAGTGCCTCCCCATGGACTGGGGAGGTAATTAGCGGACTACCCCCTGCCAGGGAACACCTGTGACACCAGGCAGCTGCGTGGAGGGCGGCCCCGAACCTCCCCCACACAGTCAACCGTGTTCCGGAATTCTGAGTGTGGGGAGGTACCGTCTTCTGTCTGCAGCACCCGGGATCTCCTAGGAGCCCTTCGAGTGTCTTCCCCGAGTCCATCCCAGTGCGGGCTACCGGGGAAATGCGGGGGTTGGGCTGGAAAAGCAGGTAGCATCTAGTGCCTCCCCCTGGACAGGGGAGGTAATTAACGGAATTCCCCCTGCCAGGGAACACCTGTGACACCAGGCAGCTGCGTGGAGGGTGGCCCCGAACCTCCCCCACACAGTCACCCGTGTTCCGGAATTCTGAGTGTGGGGAGGTTCCGTCTTCTGTCTGCAGCACCCGGGATCTCCTAGGAGCCCTTCGAGAGTCTTCCCCGAGTACCTCCCAGTGCGGGCTGCCGGGGAAAGTCGGGGGTTGGGCTGGAAAAGCAGGTAGCATCTAGTGCCTCCCCCTGGACAGGGGAGGTAATTAGCGGACTTCCCCTTGCGAGGGAACACCTGTGACACAAGGCAGCTGCGTGGAGGGCGGCCCCGAACCTCCCCCACACAGTCAGCCGTGTTCCGGAATTCTGAGTGTGGGGAGGTTCCGTCTTCTGTCTGAAGCACCCGGGATCTCCTAGGAGCCCTTCGAGTGTCTTCCCCGAGTCCATCCCAGTGCGGGCTACCGGGGAAAGGCGGGGGTTGGGCTGGAAAAGCAGGTAGCATCTAGTGCCTCCCCCTGGACAGGGGAGGTAATTAACGGACTTCCCCCTGCCAGGGAACACCTGTGACACCAGGCAGCTGCGTGGAGGGCGGCCCCGAACCTCCCCCACACAGTCACCCGTGTTCCGGAATTCTGAGTGTGGGGAGGTACCGTCTTCTGTCTGCAGCACACGGGATCTCCTAGGAGCCCTTCGAGTGTCTTCCCCGAGTCCCTCCCAGTGCGGGCTACCGGGGAAAGGCGGGGGTTGGGCTGGAAAAGCAGGTATCATCTAGTTCCTCCCCATGGACAGGGGAGGTAATTAGCGGACTACCCCCTGCCAGGGAACACCTGTGACACCAGGCAGCTGCGTGGAGGGCGGCCCCGAACCTCCCCCACACAGTCAACCGTGTTCCGGAATTCTGAGTGTGGGGAGGTTCCGTCTTCTGTCTGCAGCACCCAGGTTCTCCTAGGAGCCCTTCGAGTGTCTTCCCCGAGTCCCTCCCAGTGCGGGCTGCCGGGGAAAGGCGGGGGTTTGGCTGGAAACGCAGGTAGCATCTAGTGCCTCCCCATGGACCAGGGAGGTAATTAGCGGACTTCCCCTTGCGAGGGAACACCTGTGACACAAGGCAGATGCGTGGAGGGCGGCCCCGAACCTCCCCCACACAGTCAGCCGTGTTCCGGAATTCTGAGTGTGGGGAGGTTCCGTCTTCTGTCTGCAGCACCCGGGTTCTCCTAGGAGCCATTCGAGGGTCTTTCCCCAGTCCCTCCCAGTGCGGGATGCCGGGGAAAGGCGGGGGTTGGGCTGGAAAAGCAGGTAGCATCTAGTGCCTCCACATGGACAAGGGAGATAATTAGCGGACTTCCCCCTGCCAGGGAACACCTGTGACACCAGGCATCTTCGTGGAGGGCGGCCCCAAACCTCCCTCACACAGTCGGCCGTGTTCCGGAATTCTGAGTGTGGGGAGGTTCCGTCTTCTGTCTGCAGCACCCGGGATCTCCTAGGAGCCCTTCGAGTGTCTTCCCCGAGTCCCTCCCAGTGCGGGCTGCCGGGGAAAGGCGGGGGTTGGGCTGGAAACGCAGGTAGCATCTAGTGCCTCCTCATGGACAGGGGAGGTAATTAGCGGACATCACCCTGCCAGGGAACACCTGTGACACCAGGCAGCTGCGTGGAGGGCGGCTCTGAACCTCCCCCTCACAGTCACCCGTGTTCCGGATTTCTGAGTGTGGGGGGGTTCCTTCTTCTGTCTGCAGCACACGGGATATCCTAGGAGCCTTTCGAGTGTCTTCCCCGAGTCCCTCCCAGTGCGGGCTGCCTGGGAAAGGCGGGGGTTGGGCTGGAAAAGCAGGTAGCATCTAGTTCCTCCCCATGGACAGGGGAGGTAATTAGCGGACTACCCCCTGCCAGGGAACACCTGTGACACCAGGCAGCTGCGTGGAGGGCGGCCCCGAACCTCCCCCACACAGTCAGCCGTATTCCGGAATTCTGAGTGTGGGGAGGTTCCGTCTTCTGTCTGCAGCACCCGGGTTCTCCTAGGAGCCCTTCGAGTGTCTTCCCCGAGTCCCTCCCAGTGCGGGCTGCCGGGGAAAGGCGGGGGTTTGGCTGGAAACGCAGGTAGCATCTAGTGCCTCCCCATGGAGAGGGGAGGTAATTAGCGGAATTCCCCTTGCGAGGGAACACCTGTGACACCAGGCAGCTGCGTGGAGGGCGGCCCCGAACCTCCCCCACACAGTCACCCGTGTTCCGGAATTCTGAGTGTGGGGGGGTTCCTTCTTCTGTCTGCAGCACACGGGATCTCCTAGGAGCCCTTCGAGTGTCTTCCCCCAGTCCCTCCCTGTGCGGGCTGCCGGGGAAAGGAGGGGGTTGTGCTGGAAACGCAGGTAGAATCTAGTGCCTCCCCATGGACTGGGGAGGTAATTAGCGGACTACCCCCTGCCAGGGAACACCTGTGACACCAGGCAGCTGCGTGGAGGGCGGCCCCGAACCTCCCCCACACAGTCAACCGTGTTCCGGAATTCTGAGTGTGGGGAGGTTCCGTCTTCTGTCTGCAGCACCCGGGATCTCCTAGGAGCCCTTCGAGTGTCTTCCCCGAGTCCCTCCCAGTGCGGGCTGCCGGGGAAAGGCGGGGGTTGGGCTGGAAAAGCAGGTAGCATCTAGTGCCTCCCCCTGGACAGGGGAGGTAATTAGCGGACATCCCCCTGCCAGGGAACACCTGTGACACCAGGCAGCTGCGTGGAGGGCGGCCCCGAACCTCCCCCACACAGTCACCCGTGTTCCGGAATTCTGAGTGTGGGGGGGTTCCTTCTTCTGTCTGCAGCAACCGGGATCTCCTAGGAGCCCTTCGAGTGTCTTCCCCGAGTCCCTCCCAGTGCGGGCTGCCGGGGAAAGGAGGGGGTTGTCCTGGAAAAGCAGGTAGCATCTAGTGCCTCCCCATGGACAGGGGAGGTAATTAGCGGACTACCCCCTGCCAGGGAACACCTGTGACAACAGGCAGCTGCGTGGAGGGCGGCCCCGAACCTCCCCCACACAGTCAGCCGTGTTCCAGAATTCTGAGTGTGGGGAGGTTCCGTCTTCTGTCTGCAGCACCCGGGTTCTCCTAGGAGCCCTTCGAGTGTCTTCTCCGAGTCCCTCTCTGTGCGGGCTGCCGGGGAAAGGCGGGGGTTTGGCTGGAAACGCAGGTGGCATCTAGTGCCTCCCCATGGACAGGGGAGGTAATTAGCGGACTTCCCCTTGCGAGGGAACACCTGTGACACCAGGAAGCTGCGTGGGGGGCGGCCCTAAACCTCCCCCACACAGTCATCCGTGTTCCGGAATTCTGAGTGTGGGGAGGTTCCGTCTTCTGTCTGCAGCACCCGTGTTCTCCTAGGAGCCCTTCGAGTGTGTTCCCTGATTCTCTCCCTGTGCGGGCGGCCGGGGAAAGGCGGGGGTTGGGCTGGAAACGCAGGTAGCATCTAGTGCCTCCCCATGGACAGGGGAGGTAATTAGCGGACTACCCCCTGCCAGGGAACACCTGTGACACCAGGCAGCTGCGTGGAGGGCGGCCCCGAACCTCCCCCACACAGTCAGCCGTGTTCCGGAATTCTGAGTGTGGGGAGGTTCCGTCTTCTGTCTGCAGCACCCAGGTTCTCCTAGGAGCCCTTCGAGTGTCTTCCCCGAGTCCCTCCCAGTGCGGGCTGCCGGGGAAAGGCGGGGGTTTGGCTGGAAACGCAGGTAGCATCTAGTGCCTCCCCATGGACCAGGGAGGTAATTAGCGGACTTCCCCTTGCGAGGGAACACCTGTGACACAAGGCAGCTGCGTGGAGGGCGGCCCCGAACCTCCCCCACACAGTCAGCCGTGTTCCGGAATTCTGAGTGTGGGGAGGTTCCGTCTTCTGTCTGCAGCACCCGGGTTCTCCTAGGAGCCCTTCGAGTGTCTTCCCCCAGTCCCTCCCAGTGCGGGCTGCCGGGGAAAGGCGGGGGTTGGGCTGGAAAAGCAGGTAGCATCTAGTGCCTCCCCATGGACAAGGGAGATAATTAGCGGACTTCCCCCGGCCAGGGAACACCTGTGACACCAGGCATCTTCGTGGAGGGCGGCTCCAAACCTCCCCCACACACTCGGCCGTGTTCCGGAATTCTGAGTGTGGGGAGGTTCCGTCTTCTGTCTGCAGCACCCGGGATCTCCTAGGAGCCCTTCGAGTGTCTTCCCCGAGTCCCTCCCAGTGCGGGCTACCGGGGAAAGGCGGGGGTTGGGCTGGAAATGCAGGTAGCATCTAGTGCCTCCCCCTGGACAGGGGAGATAATTAGCGGACTTCCCCCTGCCAGGGAACACCTGTGACACCAGGAAGCTGCGTGGAGGGCGGCCCCGAACCTCCCCCACACAGTCACCCTTGTTCCGGAATTCTGAGTGTGGGGAGGTTCCGTCTTCTGTCTGCAGCACCCGGGTTCTCCTAGGAACCCTTCGAGTGTCTTCCCCCAGTCCCTCCCAGTGCGGGCTGCCGGGGAAAGGTGGGGGTTGGGCTGGAAAAGCAGGTAGCATCTAGTGCCTCCCCCTGGACGGGGGAGGTAATTAGCGGACATCACCCTGCCAGGGAACACCTGTGACACCATGCAGCTGCGTGGAGGGCGGCTCTGAACCTCCCCCTCACAGTCACCCTTGTTCCGGATTTCTGAGTGTGGGGGGGTTCCTTCTTCTGTCTGCAGCACACGGGATCTCCTAGGAGCCCTTCGAGTGTCTTCCCCGAGTCCCTCCCAGTGCGGGCTGCCGGGGAAAGGCGGGGGTTTGGCTGGAAACGCAGGTAGCATCTAGTTCCTCCCCATGGACAGGGGAGGTAATTAGCGGACTTCCCCTTGCGAGGGAACACCTGTGACACCAGGAAGCTGCGTGGGGGGCGGCCCTAAACCTCCCCCACACAGTCATCCTTATTCCGGATTTCTGAGTGTGGGGAGGTTCCGTCTTCTGTCTGCAGCACCCGGGTTCTCCTAGGAGCCCTTCGAGTGTCTTCCCCGAGTCCCTCCCAGTGCGGGCTGCCGGGGAAAGGCGGGGGTTTGGCTGGAAACGCAGGTAGCATCTAGTGCCTCCCCATGGAGAGGGGAGGTAATTAGCGGAATTCCCCTTGCGAGGGAACACGTGTGACACCAGGCAGCTGCGTGGAGGGCGGCCCCGAACCTCCCCCACACAGTCACCCGTGTTCCGGAATTCTGAGTGTGGGGGGGTTCCTTCTTCTGTCTGCAGCACACGGGATCTCCTAGGAGCCCTTCGAGTGTCTTCCCCCAGTCCCTCCCAGTGCGGGCTGCCGGGGAAAGGAGGGGGTTCTGCTGGAAACGCAGGTAGAATCTAGTGCCTCCCCATGGACTGGGGAGGTAATTAGCGGACTACCCCCTGCCAGGGAACACCTGTGACACCAGACAGCTGCGTGGAGGGCGGCCCCGAACCTCCCCCACACAGTCAACCGTGTTCCGGAATTCTGAGTGTGGGGAGGTTCCGTCTTCTGTCTGCAGCACCCGGGATCTCCTAGGAGCCCTTCGAGTGTCTTCCCCGAGTCCCTCCCAGTGCTGGCTGCCGGGGAAAGTCGGGGGTTGGGCTGGAAAAGCAGGTAGCATCTAGTGCCTCCCCCTGGACAGGGGAGGTAATTAGCGGACATCCCCCTGCCAGGGAACACCTGTGACACCAGGCAGCTGCGTGTAGGGCGGCCACGAACCTCCCCCACACAGTCACCCGTGTTCCGGAATTCTGAGTGTGGGGAGGTTCCGTCTTCTGTCTGCAGCACCCGTGTTCTCCTAGGAGCCCTTCGAGTGTGTTCCCCGAGTCCCTCCCTGTGCGGGCGGCCGGGGAAAGGCGGGGGTTGGGCTGGAAACGCAGGTAGCATCTAGTGCCTCCCCATGGACGGGGGAGGTAATTAGCGGACTACCCCCTGCCAGGGAACACCTGTGACACCAGGCAGCTGCGTGGAGGGCGGCCCCGAACCTCCCCCACACAGTCAGCCGTGTTCCGGAATTCTGAGTGTGGGGAGGTTCCGTCTTCTGTCTGCAGCACCCAGGTTCTCCTAGGAGCCCTTCGAGTGTCTTCCCCGAGTCCCTCCCAGTGCGGGCTGCCGGGGAAAGGCGGGGGTTTGGCTGGAAACGCAGGTAGCATCTAGTGCCTCCCCATGGACCAGGGAGGTAATTAGCGGACTTCCCCTTGCGAGGGAACACATGTGACACAAGGCAGCTGCGTGGAGGGCGGCCCCGAACCTCCCCCACACAGTCAGCCGTGTTCCGGAATTCTGAGTGTGGGGAGGATCCGTCTTCTGTCTGCATCACACGGGTTCTCCTAGGAGCCATTCGAGTGTCTTCCCCCAGTCCCTCCCAGTGCGGGCTGCCTGGGAAAGGCGGGGGTTGGGCTGGAAAAGCAGGTAGCATCTAGTGCCTCCCCATGGACAAGGGAGATAATTAGCGGACTTCCCCCTGCCAGGGAACACCTGTGACACCAGGCATCTTCGTGGAGGGCGGCCCCAAACCTCCCCCACACAGTCGGCCGTGTTCCGGAATTCTGAGTGTGGGGAGGTTCCGTCTTCTGTCTGCAGCACCCGGGATCTCCTAGGAGCCCTTCGAGTGTCTTCCCCGAGTCCCTCCCAGTGCGGGCTACCGGGGAAAGGCGGGGGTTGGGCTGGAAAAGCAGGTAGCATCTAGTGCCTCCCCCTGGACAGGGGAGATAATTAGCGGACTTCCCCCTGCCAGGGAACACCTGTGACACCAGGCATCTTCGTGGAGGGCGGCCCCAAACCTCCCCCACACAGTCGGCCGTGTTCCGGAATTCTGAGTGTGGGGAGGTTCCGTCTTCTGTCTGCAGCACACGGGATCTCCTAGGAGCCCTTCGAGTGTCTTCCCCGAGTCCCTCCCAGTGCGGGCTACCGGGGAAAGGCGGGGGTTGGGCTGGAAAAGCAGGTAGCATCTAGTGCCTCCCCCTGGACAGGGGAGATATTTAGCGGACTTCCCCCTGCCAGGGAACACCTGTGACACCATTCATCTTCGTGGAGGGCGGCCCAAAACCTCCCCCACACAGTCGGCCGTGTTCCGGAATTCTGAGTGTGGGGAGGTTCCGTCTTCTGTCTGCAGCACCCGGGATCTCCTAGGAGCCCTTCGAGTGTCTTCCCCAATCCCTCCCACTGCGGGCTACCGGGGAAAGGCGGGGGTTGGGCTGGAAACGCAGGTAGCATCTAGTTCCTCCCCCTGGACAGGGGAGGTAATTAGCGGACTTCCCCTTGCGAGGGAACACCTGTGACACCATTCATCTTCGTGGAGGGCGGCCCTAAACTTCCCCACACAGTCAACCGTGTTCCGGAATTCTGAGTGTGGGGAGGTTCCGTCTTCTGTCTGCAGCACCCGGGATCTCCTAGGAGCCCTTCGAGTGTCTTCCCCGAGTCCCTCCCAGTGCTGGCTGCCGGGGAAAGTCGGGGGTTGGGCTGGAAAAGCAGGTAGCATCTAGTGCCTCCCCCTGGACAGGGGAGGTAATTAGCGGACATCCCCCTGCCAGGGAACACCTGTGACACCAGGCAGCTGGGTGGAGGGCGGCCCCGAACCTCCCCCACACAGTCACCCGTGTTCCGGAATTCTGAGTGTGGGGAGGTTCCGTCTTCTGTCTGCAGCACCCAGGTTCTCCTAGGAGCCCTTCGAGTGTCTTCCCCGAGTCCCTCCCAGTGCGGGCTGCCGGGGAAAGGCGGGGGTTTGGCTGGAAACGCAGGTAGCATCTAGTGCCTCCCCATGGACCAGGGAGGTAATTAGCGGACTTCCCCTTGCGAGGGAACACCTGTGACACAAGGCAGCTGCGTGGAGGGCGGCCCCGAACCTCCCCCACACAGTCAGCCGTGTTCCGGAATTCTGAGTGTGGGGAGGATCCGTCTTCTGTCTGCATCACACGGGTTCTCCTAGGAGCCATTCGAGTGTCTTCCCCCAGTCCCTCCCAGTGCGGGCTGCCTGGGAAAGGCGGGGGTTGGGCTGGAAAAGCAGGTAGCATCTAGTTCCTCCCCCTGGACAGGGGAGGTAATTAGCGGACTTCCCCTTGCGAGGGTACACCTGTGACACCATTCATCTTCGTGGAGGGCGGCCCTAAACTTCCCCACACAGTCACCCTTGTTCCGGAATTCTGAGTGTGGGGAGGTTCCGTCTTCTGTCTGCAGCACCCGGGTTCTCCTAGGAGCCGTTCGAGTGTCTTCCCCCAGTCCCTCCCAGTGCGGGCTGCCGGGGAAAGGTGGGGGTTGGGCTGGAAAAGCAGGTAGCATCTAGTGCCTCCCCCTGGACAGGGGAGGTAATTAGTGGACATCACCTTGCCAGGGAACACCTGTGACACCAGGCAGCTGCGTGGAGGGCGGCTCTGAACCTCCCCCTCACAGTCACCCTTGTTCCGGATTTCTGAGTGTGGGGGGGTTCCTTCTTCTGTCTGCAGCACACGGGATCTCCTAGGAGCCCTTCGAGTGTCTTCCCCGAGTCCCTCCCAGTGCGGGCTGCCGGGGAAAGGCGGGGGTTGGGCTGGAAAAGCAGGTAGCATCTAGTGCCTCCCCCTGGACAGGGGAGGTAATTAGCGGACTTCCCCTTGCGAGGGAACCCATGTGACACCAGGCAGCTGCGTGGAGGGCGGCTCCGAAACTCCCCCACACAGTCATACGTGTTCCGGAATTCTGAGTGTGGGGGGGTTCCTTCTTCTGTCTGCAGCACACGGGATCTCCTAGGAGCCCTTCGAGTGTCTTCCCCCAGTCCCTCCCAGTGCGGGCTGCCGGGGAAAGGCGGGGGTTGGGCTGGAAAAGCAGGTAGCATCTAGTGCCTCCCCATGGACAGGGGAGGTAATTAGCGGACTACCCACTGCCAGGGAACACCTGTGACACCAGGCAGCTGCGTGGAGGTCGGCCCCGAACCTCCCCCACACAGTCAGCCGTGTTCCAGAATTCTGAGTGTGGGGAGGTTCCGTCTTCTGTCTGCAGCACCCGGGTTCTCCTAGGAGCCCTTCGAGTGTCTTCCCCGAGTCCCTCCCAGTGCGGGCTGCCGGGGAAAGGCGGGGGTTTGGCTGGAAACGCAGGTAGCATCTAGTGCCTCCCCATGGACAGGGGAGGTAATTAGCGGACTTCCCCTTGCGAGGGAACACCTGTGACACCAGGAAGCTGCGTGGGGGGCGGCCCTAAAACTCCCCCACACAGTCATCCATGTTCCGGAATTCTGAGTGTGGGGAGGTTCCGTCTTCTGTCTGCAGCACCCGGGTTCTCCTAGGAGCCCTTCGAGTGTGTTCCCCGAGTCCCTCCCTGTGCGGGCGGCCGGGGAAAGGCGGGGGTTGGGCTGGAAACGCAGGTAGCATCTAGTGCCTCCCCATGGACAGGGGAGGTAATTAGCGGACTACCCCCTGCCAGGGAACACCTGTGACACCAGGCAGCTGCGTGGAGGGCGGCCCCGAACCTCCCCCACACAGTCAGCCGTGTTCCGGAATTCTGAGTGTGGGGAGGTTCCGTCTTCTGTCTGCAGCACCCAGGTTCTCCTAGGAGCCCTTCGAGTGTCTTCCCCGAGTCCCTCCCAGTGCGGGCTGCCGGGGAAAGGCGGGGGTTTGGCTGGAAACGCAGGTAGCATCTAGTGCCTCCCCATGGACCAGGGAGGTAATTAGCGGACTTCCCCTTGCGAGGGAACACCTGTGACACAAGGCAGCTGCGTGGAGGGCGGCCCCGAACCTCCCCCACACAGTCAGCCGTGTTCCGGAATTCTGAGTGTGGGGAGGTTCCGTCTTTTGTCTGCAGCACCCGGGTTCTCCTAGGAGCCATTCGAGTGTCTTCCCCCAGTCCCTCCCAGTGCGGGCTGCCGGGGAAAGGCGGGGGTTGGGCTGGAAAAGCAGGTAGCATCTAGTGCCTCCCCATGGACAAGGGAGATAATTAGCGGACTTCCCCCTGCCAGGGAACACCTGTGACACCAGGCATCTTCGTGGAGGGCGGCCCCAAACCTCCCCCACACAGTCGGCCGTGTTCCGGAATTCTGAGTGTGGGGAGGTTCCGTCTTCTGTCTGCAGCACCCGGGATCTCCTAGGAGCCCTTCGAGTGTCTTCCCCGAGTCCCTCCCAGTGCGGGCTACCGGGGAAAGGCGGGGGTTGGGCTGGAAAAGCAGGTAGCATCTAGTGCCTCCCCCTGGACAGGGGAGATAATTAGCGGACTTCCCCCTGCCAGGGAACACCTGTGACACCAGGCATCTTCGTGGAGGGCGGCCCCAAACCTCCCCCACACAGTCGGCCGTGTTCCGGAATTCTGAGTGTGGGGAGGTTCCGTCTTCTGTCTGCAGCACACGGGATCTCCTAGGAGCCCTTCGAGTGTCTTCCCCGAGTCCCTCCCAGTGCGGGCTACCGGGGAAAGGCGGGGGTTGGGCTGGAAAAGCAGGTAGCATCTAGTGCCTCCCCCTGGACAGGGGAGATATTTAGCGGACTTCCCCCTGCCAGGGAACACCTGTGACACCATTCATCTTCGTGGAGGGCGGCCCAAAACCTCCCCCACACAGTCGGCCGTGTTCCGGAATTCTGAGTGTGGGGAGGTTCCGTCTTCTGTCTGCAGCACCCGGGATCTCCTAGGAGCCCTTCGAGTGTCTTCCCCAATCCCTCCCACTGCGGGCTACCGGGGAAAGGCGGGGGTTGGGCTGGAAACGCAGGTAGCATCTAGTTCCTCCCCCTGGACAGGGGAGGTAATTAGCGGACTTCCCCTTGCGAGGGAACACCTGTGACACCATTCATCTTCGTGGAGGGCGGCCCTAAACTTCCCCACACAGTCACCCTTGTTCCGGAATTCTGAGTGTGGGGAGGTTCCGTCTTCTGTCTGCAGCACCCGGGTTCTCCTAGGAGCCGTTCGAGTGTCTTCCCCCAGTCCCTCCCAGTGCGGGCTGCCGGGGAAAGGTGGGGGTTGGGCTGGAATAGCAGGTAGCATCTAGTGCCTCCCCCTGGACAGGGGAGGTAATTAGTGGACATCACCCTGCCAGGGAACACCTGTGACACCAGGCAGCTGCGTGGAGGGCGGCTCTGAACCTCCCCCTCACAGTCACCCTTGTTCCGGATTTCTGAGTGTGGGGGGGTTCCTTCTTCTGTCTGCAGCACCCGGGATCTCCTAGGAGCCCTTCGAGTGTCTTCCCCGAGTCCCTCCCAGTGCGGGCTGCTGGGGAAAGGCGGGGGTTTGGCTGGAAACGCAGGTAGCATCTAGTTCCTCCCCATGGACGGGGGAGGTAATTAGCGGACTTCCCCTTGCGAGGGAACACCTGTGACACCAGGAAGCTGCGTGGGGGGCGGCCCTAAACCTCCCCCACACAGTCATCCGTATTCCGGAATTCTGAGTGTGGGGAGGTTCCGTCTTCTGTCTGCAGCACCCGGGTTCTCCTAGGAGCCCTTCGAGTGTCTTCCCCGAGTCCCTCCCAGTGCGGGCTGCCGGGGAAAGGCGGGGGTTTGGCTGGAAACGCAGGTAGCATCTAGTGCCTCCCCATGGAGAGGGGAGGTAATTAGCGGAATTCCCCTTGCGAGGGAACACCTGTGACACCAGGCAGCTGCGTGGAGGGCGGCCCCGAACCTCCCCCACACAGTCACCCGTGTTCCGGAATTCTGAGTGTGGGGGGGTTCCTTCTTCTGTCTGCAGCACACGGGATCTCCTAGGAGCCCTTCGAGTGTCTTCCCCGAGTCCCTCTCAGTGCGGGCTGCCGGGGAAAGGCGGGGGTTGGGCTGGAAAAGCAGGTAGCATCTAGTGCCTCCCCCTGGACAGGGGAGGTAATTAGCGGACTTCCCCTTGCGAGGGAACCCATGTGACACCAGGCAGCTGCGTGGAGGACGGCTCCGAACCTCCCCCACACAGTCATACGTGTTCCGGAATTCTGAGTGTGGGGGGGTTCCTTCTTCTGTCTGCAGCACACGGGATCTCCTAGGAGCCCTTCGAGTGTCTTCCCCCAGTCCCTCCCAGTGCGGGCTGCCGGGGAAAGGCGGGGGTTGGGCTGGAAAAGCAGGTAGCATCTAGTGCCTCCCCATGGACAGGGGAGGTAATTAGCGGACTACCCTCTGCCAGGGAACACCTGTGACACCAGGCAGCTGCGTGGAGGGCGGCCCCGAACCTCCCCCACACAGTCAGCCGTGTTCCAGAATTCTGAGTGTGGGGAGGTTCCGTCTTCTGTCTGCAGCACCCGGGTTCTCCTAGGAGCCCTTCGAGTGTCTTCCCCGAGTCCCTCCCAGTGCGGGCTGCCGGGGAAAGGCGGGGGTTTGGCTGGAAACGCAGGTAGCATCTAGTGCCTCCCCATGGACAGGGGAGGTAATTAGCGGACTTCCCCTTGCGAGGGAACACCTGTGACACCAGGAAGCTGCGTGGGGGGCGGCCCTAAAACTCCCCCACACAGTCATCCATGTTCCGGAATTCTGAGTGTGGGGAGGTTCCGTCTTCTGTCTGCAGCACCCGGGTTCTCCTAGGAGCCCTTCGAGTGTGTTCCCCGAGTCCCTCCCTGTGCGGGCGGCCGGGGAAAGGCGGGGGTTGGGCTGGAAACGCAGGTAGCATCTAGTGCCTCCCCATGGACAGGGGAGGTAATTAGCGGACTACCCCCTGCCAGGGAACACCTGTGACACCAGGCAGCTGCGTGGAGGGCGGCCCCGAACCTCCCCCACACAGTCAGCCGTGTTCCGGAATTCTGAGTGTGGGGAGGTTCCGTCTTCTGTCTGCAGCACCCAGGTTCTCCTAGGAGCCCTTCGAGTGTCTTCCCCGAGTCCCTCCCAGTGCGGGCTGCCGGGGAAAGGCGGGGGTTTGGCTGGAAACGCAGGTAGCATCTAGTGCCTCCCCATGGACCAGGGAGGTAATTAGCGGACTTCCCCTTGCGAGGGAACACCTGTGACACAAGGCAGCTGCGTGGAGGGCGGCCCCGAACCTCCCCCACACAGTCAGCCGTGTTCCGGAATTCTGAGTGTGGGGAGGTTCCGTCTTTTGTCTGCAGCACCCGGGTTCTCCTAGGAGCCATTCAAGTGTCTTCCCCCAGTCCCTCCCAGTGCGGGCTGCCGGGGAAAGGCGGGGGTTGGGCTGGAAAAGCAGGTAGCATCTAGTGCCTCCCCATGGACAAGGGAGATAATTAGCGGACTTCCCCCTGCCAGGGAACACCTGTGACACCAGGAAGTTGCGTGGGGGCGGCCCTAAACCTCACCCACAGTCAGCCCTGTTCCGGAATTCTGAGTGTGGGGAGGTTACGTCTTCTGTCTGCAGTACCCGGGATCTCCTAGGAGCCCTTCGAGTGTCTTCCCCGAGTCCCTCCCAGTGCGGGCTGCCGGGGAAAGGCGGGGGTTGGGCTGGAAACGCAGGTAGCATCTAGTGCCTCCTCATGGACAGGGGAGGTAATTAGCGGACTTCCCCCTGCCAGGGAACACCTGTGACATCAGGAAGTTGCGTGGGGGCGGCCCTAAACCTCACCCACAGTCAGCCCTGTTCCGGAATTCTGAGTGTGGGGAGGTTACGTCTTCTGTCTGCAGTACCCGGGATCTCCTAGGAGCCCTTCGAGTGTCTTCCCCCAGTCCCTCCCAGTGCGGGCTGCCGGGGAAAGGAGGGGGTTGTGCTGGAAACGCAGGTAGCATCTAGTGCCTCCCCATGGACTGGGGAGGTAATTAGCGGACTACCCCCTGCCAGGGAACACCTGTGACACAAGGCAGCTGCGTGGAGGGCGGCCCCGAACCTCCCCCACACAGTCAGCCGTGTTCCAGAATTCTGAGTTTGGGGAGGTTCCGTCTTCTGTCTGCAGCACCCGGGTTCTCCTAGGAGCCCTTCGAGTGTCTTACCCGAGTCCCTCCCAGTGCGGGCTGCCGGGGAAAGGCGGGGGTTTGGCTGGAAACGCAGGTAGCATCTAGTGCCTCCCCATGGACAGGGGAGGTAATTACCGGACTTCCCCTTGCGAGGGAACACCTGTGACACCAGGAAGCTGCGTGGGGGGCGGCCCTATACCTCCCCCACACAGTCATCCGTGTTCCGGAATTCTGAGTGTGGGGAGGATCCGTCTTCTGTCTGCAGCACCCGGGTTCTCCTAGGAGCCCTTCGAGTGTGTTCCCCGAGTCCCTCCCTGTGCGGGCGGCCGGGGAAATGCGGGGGTTGGGCTGGAAACGCAGGTAGCATCTAGTGCCTCCCCATGGACGGGGGAGGTAATTAGCGGACTACCCCCTGCCAGGGAACACCTGTGACACCAGGCAGCTGCGTGGAGGGCGGCCCCGAACCTCCCCTACACAGTCAGCCGTTTTCCGGAATTCTGAGTGTGGGGAGGTTCCGTCTTCTGTCTGCAGCACCCAGGTTCTCCTAGGAGCCCTTCGAGTGTCTTCCCCGAGTCCCTCCCAGTGCGGGCTGCCGGGGAAAGGCGGGGGTTTGGCTGGAAAAGCAGGTAGCATCTAGTGCCTCCCCATGGACAAGGGAGATAATTAGCGGACTTCCCCCTGCCAGGGAACACCTGTGACACCAGGCAACTTCGTGGAGGGCGGCCCCAAACCTCCCCCACACAGTCGGCCGTGTTCCGGAATTCTGAGTGTGGGGAGGTTCCGTCTTCTGTCTGCAGCACCCGGGATCTCCTAGGAGCCCTTCGAGTGTCTTCCCCGAGTCCCTCCCAGTGCGGGCTGCCGGGGAAAGGCGGGGGTTGGGCTGGAAACGCAGGTAGCATCTAGTGCCTCCTCATGGACAGGGGAGGTAATTAGCGGACATCACCCTGCCAGGGAACACCTGTGACACCAGGCAGCTGCGTGGAGGGCGGCTCTGAACCTCCCCCTCACAGTCACCCGTGTTCCGGATTTCTGAGTGTGGGGGGGTTCCTTCTTCTGTCTGCAGCACACGGGATCTCCTAGGAGCCCTTCGAGTGTCTTCCCCGAGTCCCTCCCAGTGCGAGCTGCCGGGGAAAGGCGGGGGTTGGGCTGGAAAAGCAGGTAGCATCTAGTTCCTCCCCATGGACAGGGGAGGTAATTAGCGGACTACGCCCTGCCAGGGAACACCTGTGACACCAGGCATCTTCGTGGAGGGCGGCCCCAAACCTCCCCCACACAGTCGGCCGTGTTCCGGAATTCTGAGTGTGGGGAGGTTCCGTCTTCTGTCTGCAGCACCCGGGATCTCCTAGGAGCCCTTCGAGTGTCTTCCCCGAGTCCCTCCCAGTGCGGGCTGCCGGGGAAAGGCGGGGGTTGGGCTGGAAACGCAGGTAGCATCTAGTGCCTCCTCATGGACAGGGGAGGTAATTAGCGGACTTCCCCCTGCCAGGGAACACCTGTGACACCAGGAAGTTGCGTGGGGGCGGCCCTAAACCTCACCCACAGTCAGCCCTGTTCCGGAATTCTGAGTGTGGGGAGGTTACGTCTTCTGTCTGCAGTACCCGTGATCTCCTAGGAGCCCTTCGAGTGTCTTCCCCCAGTCCCTCCCAGTGCGGGCTGCCGGGGAAAGGAGGGGGTTGTGCTGGAAACGCAGGTAGCATCTAGTGCCTCCCCATGGACTGGGGAGGTAATTAGCGGACTACCCCCTGCCAGGGAACACCTGTGACACAAGGCAGCTGCGTGGAGGGCGGCCCCGAACCTCCCCCACACAGTCAGCCGTGTTCCAGAATTCTGAGTGTGGGGAGGTTCCGTCTTCTGTCTGCAGCACCCGGGTTCTCCTAGGAGCCCTTCGAGTGTCTTCCCCGAGTCCTTCCCAGTGCGGGCTGCCGGGGAAAGGCGGGGGTTTGGCTGGAAACGCAGGTAGCATCTAGTGCCTCCCCATGGACAGGGGAGGTAATTAGCGGACTTCCCCTTGCGAGGGAACACCTGTGACACCAGGAAGCTGCGTGGGGGGCGGCCCTATACCTCCCCCACACAGTCATCCGTGTTCCGGAATTCTGAGTGTGGGGAGGTTCCGTCTTCTGTCTGCAGCACCCGGGTTCTCCTAGGAGCCCTTCGAGTGTGTTCCCCGAGTCCCTCCCTGTGCGGGCGGCCGGGGAAAGGCGGGGGTTGGGCTGGAAACGCAGGTAGCATCTAGTGCCTCCCCATGGACAGGGGAGGTAATTAGCGGACTACCCCCTGCCAGGGAACACCTGTGACACCAGGCAGCTGCGTGGAGGGCGGCCCCGAACCTCCCCTACACAGTCAGCCGTGTTCCGGAATTCTGAGTGTGGGGAGGTTCCGTCTTCTGTCTGCAGCACCCAGGTTCTCCTAGGAGCCCTTCGAGTGTCTTCCCCGAGTCCCTCACAGTGCGGGCTGCCGGGGAAAGGCGGGGGTTTGGCTGGAAAAGCAGGTAGCATCTAGTGCCTCCCCATGGACAAGGGAGATAGTTAGCGGACTTCCCCCTGCCAGGGAACACCTGTGACACCAGGCAACTTCGTGGAGGTCGGCCCCAAACCTCCCCCACACAGTCGGCCGTGTTCCGGAATTCTGAGTGTGGGGAGGTTCCGTCTTCTGTTTGCAGCACCCGGGATCTCCTAGGAGCCCTTCGAGTGTCTTCCCCGAGTCCCTCCCAGTGCGGGCTGCCGGGGAAAGGCGGGGGTTGGGCTGGAAACGCAGGTAGCATCTAGTGCCTCCTCATGGACAGGGGAGGTAATTAGCGGACATCACCCTGCCAGGGAACACCTGTGACACCAGGCAGCTGCGTGGAGGGCGGCTCTGAACCTCCCCCTCACAGTCACCCGTGTTCCGGATTTCTGAGTGTGGGGGGGTTCCTTCTTCTGTCTGCAGCACACGGGATCTCCTAGGAGCCCTTCGAGTGTCTTCCCCGAGTCCCTCCCAGTGCGGGCTGCCGGGGAAAGGCGGGGGTTGGGCTGGAAAAGCAGGTAGCATCTAGTTCCTCCCCATGGACAGGGGAGGTAATTAGCGGACTACGCCCTGCCAGGGAACACCTGTGACACCAGGCAGCTGCGTGGAGGGCGGCCCCGAACCTCCCCCACACAGTCAGCCGTATTCCGGAATTCTGAGTGTGGGGAGGTTCCGTCTTCTGTCTGCAGCACCCGGGTTCTCCTAGGAGCCCTTCGAGTGTCTTCCCCGAGTCCCTCCCAGTGCGGGCTGCCGGGGAAAGGCGGGGGTTTGGCTGGAAACGCAGGTAGCATCTAGTGCCTCCCCATGGAGAGGGGAGGTAATTAGCGGAATTCCCCTTGCGAGGGAACACCTGTGACACCAGGCAGCTGCGTGGAGGGCGGCCCCGAACCTCCCCCACACAGTCACCCGTGTTCCGGAATTCTGAGTGTGGGGGTGTTCCTTCTTATGTCTGCAGCACACGGGATCTCCTAGGAGCTCTTCGAGTGTCTTCCCCGAGTCCCTCCCAGTGCGGGCTGCCGGGGAAAGGCGGGGGTTGTGCTGGAAAAGCAGGTAGCATCTAGTGCCTCCCCCTGGACAGGGGAGGTATTTAGCGGACTTCCCCTTGCGAGGGAACCCCTGTGACACCTTGCAGCTGCGTGGAGGGCGGCTCCGAACCTCCCCCACACAGTCATACGTGTTCCGGAATTCTGAGTGTGGGGGGGTTCCTTCTTCTGTCTGCAGCACCCGGGTTCTCCTAGGAGCCCTTCGAGTGTCTTCCCCGAGTCCCTCCCAGTGCGGGCTGCCGGGGAAAGGCGGGGGTTTGGCTGGAAACGCAGGTAGCATCTAGTGCCTCCCCATGGACAGGGGAGGTAATTAGCGGACTTCCCCTTGCGAGGGAACACCTGTGACACCAGGAAGCTGCGTGAGGGGCGGCCCTAAACCTCCCCCACACAGTCATCCGTGTTCCGGAATTCTGAGTGTGGGGAGGTTCCGTCTTCTGTCTGCAGCACCCGGGATCTCCTAGGAGCCCTTCGAGTGTGTTCCCCGAGTCCCTCCCTGTGCGGGCGGCCGGGGAAAGGCGGGGGTTGGGCTGGAAACGCAGGTAGCATCTAGTGCCTCCCCATGGACAGGGGAGGTAATTAGCGGACTACCCCCTGCCAGGGAACACCTGTGACACCAGGCAGCTGCGTGGAGGGCGGCCCCGAACCTCCCCCACACAGTCAGCCGTGTTCCGGAATTCTGAGTGTGGGGAGGTTCCGTCTTCTGTCTGCAGCACCCGGGTTCTCCTAGGAGCCATTCGAGTGTCTTCCCCCAGTCCCTCCCAGTGCGGGCTGCCGGGGAAAGGCGGGGGTTGGGCTGGAAAAGCAGGTAGCATCTAGTGCCTCCCCATGGACAAGGGAGATAATTAGCGGACTTCCCCCTGCCAGGGAACACCTGTGACACCAGGCATCTTCGTGGAGGGCGGCCCCAAACCTCCCCCACACAGTCGGCCGTGTTCCGGAATTCTGAGTGTGGGGAGGTTCCGTCTTCTGTCTGCAGCACCCGGGATCTCCTAGGAGCCCTTCGAGTGTCTTCCCCGAGTCCCTCCCAGTGCGGGCTGCCGGGGAAAGGCGGGGGTTGGGCTGGAAACGCAGGTAGCATCTAGTGCCTCCTCATGGACAGGGGAGGTAATTAGCGGACTTCCCCCTGCGAGGGAACACCTGTGACACCAGGAAGTTGCGTGGGGGCGGCCCTAAACCTCACCCACAGTCAGCCCTGTTCCGGAATTCTGAGTGTGGGGAGGTTACGTCTTCTGTCTGCAGCACCCGGGATCTCCTAGGAGCCCTTCGAGTGTCTTCCCCCAGTCCCTCCCAGTGCGGGCTGCCGGGGAAAGGAGGGGGTTGTGCTGGAAACGCTGGTAGCATCTAGTGCCTCCCCATGGACTGGGGAGGTAATTAGCGGACTACCCCCTGCCAGGGAACACCTGTGACACAAGGCAGCTGCGTGGAGGGCGGCCCCGAACCTCCCCCACACAGTAAACCGTGTTCAGGAATTCTGAGTGTGGGGAGGTTCCGTCTTCTGTCTGCAGAACCCGGGATCTCCTAGGAGCCCTTCGAGGGTCTTCCCCGAGTACCTCCCAGTGCGGGCTGCCGGGGAACGTCGGGGGTTGGGCTGGAAAAGCAGGTAGCATCTAGTGCCTCCCCCTGGACAGGGGAGGTAATTAGCGGACTTCCCCTTGCGAGGGAACACCTGTGACACCAGGCAGCTGCGTGGAGGGCGGCCCCGAACCTCCCCCACACAGTCACCCGTGTTCCGGAATTCTGAGTGTGGGGGGGTTCCTTCTTCTGTCTGCAGCACACGGGATCTCCTAGGAGCCCTTCGAGTGTCTTCCCCGAGTCCCTCCCAGTGCGGGCTGCCGGGGAAAGGCGGGGGTTTGGCTGGAAACGCAGGTAGCATCTAGTGCCTCCCCATGGACCAGGGAGGTAATTAGCGGACTTCCCCTTGCGAGGGAACACCTGTGACACCAGACAGCTGCGTGGAGGGCGGCCCCGAACCTCCCCCACACAGTCAACCGTGTTCCGGAATTCTGAGTGTGGGGAGGTACCGTCTTCTGTCTGCAGCACCCGGGATCTCCTAGGAGCCCTTCGAGTGTCTTCCCCGAGTCCCTCCCTGTGCGGGCTACCGGGGAAAGGCGGGGGTTGGGCTGGAAAAGCAGGTAGCATCTAGTTCCTCCCCATGGACAGGGGAGGTAATTAGCGGACTACCCCCTGCCAGGGAACACCTGTGACACCAGGCAGCTGCGTGGAGGGCGGCCCCGAACTCCCCAACACAGTCAGCCGTGTTCCGGAATTCTGAGTGTGGGGAGGTTCCGTCTTCTGTCTGCAGCACCCGGGTTCTCCTAGGAGCCCTTCGAGTGTCTTCCCCGAGTCCCTCCCAGTGCGGGCTGCCGGGGAAAGGCGGGGGTTTGGCTGGAAACGCAGGTAGCATCTAGTGCCTCCCCATGGAGAGGGGAGGTAATTAGCGGAATTCCCCTTGCGAGGGAACACCTGTGACACCAGGCAGCTGCGTGGAGGGCGGCCCCGAACCTCCCCCACACAGTCACCCGTGTTCCGGAATTCTGAGTGTGGGGGGGTTCCTTCTTCTGTCTGCAGCACACGGGATCTCCTAGGAGCCCTTCGAGTGTCTTCCCCCAGTCCCTCCCAGTGCGGGCTGCCGGGGAAAGGCGGGGGTTGGGCTGGAAAAGCAGGTAGCATCTAGTGCCTCCCCATGGACAGGGGAGGTAATTAGCGGACTACCCCCTGCCAGGGAACACCTGTGACACCAGGCAGCTGCGTGGAGGGCGGCCCCGAACCTCCCCCACACAGTCAGCCGTGTTCCAGAATTCTGAGTGTGGGGAGGTTCCGTCTTCTGTCTGCAGCACCCGGGTTCTCCTAGGAGCCCTTCGAGTGTGTTCCCCGAGTCCCTCCCTGTGCGGGCGGCCGGAGAAAGGCGGGGGTTGGGCTGGAAACGCAGGTAGCATCTAGTGCCTCCTCATGGACAGGGGAGGTAATTAGCGGACATCACCCTGCCAGGGAACATCTGTGACACCAGGCAGCTGCGTGGAGGGCGGCTCTGAACCTCCCCCTCACAGTCACCCGTGTTCCGGATTTCTGAGTGTGGGGGGGTTCCTTCTTCTGTCTGCAGCACACGGGATCTCCTAGGAGCCCTTCGAGTGTCTTCCCCGAGTCCCTCCCAGTGCGGGCTGCCGGGGAAAGGCGGGGGTTGGGCTGGAAAAGCAGGTAGCATCTAGTTCCTCCCCATGGACAGGGGAGGTAATTAGCGGACTACCCCCTGCCAGGGAACACCTGTGACACCAGGAAGCTGCGTGGAGGGCGGCCCCGAACCTCCCCCACACAGTCATCCGTATTCCGGAATTCTGAGTGTGGGGAGGTTCCGTCTTCTGTCTGCAGCACCCGGGTTCTCCTAGGAGCCCTTCGAGTGTCTTCCCCGAGTCCCTCCCAGTGCGGGCTGCCGGGGAAAGGCGGGGGTTGGGCTGGAAAAGCAGGTAGCATCTAGTGCCTCCTCATGGACAGGGGAGGTAATTAGCGGAATTCCCCCTGAGAGGGAACACCTGTGACACCAGGAAGTTGCGTGGGGGCGGCCCTAAACCTCACCCACACAGTCAGCCCTGTTCCGGAATTCTGAGTGTGGGGAGGTTACGTCTTCTGTCTGCAGCACCCGGGATCTCCTAGGAGCCCTTCGAGTGTCTTCCCCCAGTCCCTCCCAGTGCGGGCTGCCGGGGAAAGGAGGGGGTTGTGCTGGAAACGCAGGTAGCATCTAGTGCCTCCACATGGAGAGGGGAGGTAATTAGCGGAATTCCCCTTGCGAGGGAACACCTGTGACACCAGGCAGCTGCGTGGAGGGCGGCCCCGAACCTCCCCCACACAGTCACCCGTGTTCCGGAATTCTGAGTGTGGGGGGGTTCCTTCTTCTGTCTGCAGCACACGGGAGCTCCTAGGAGCCCTTCGAGTGACTTCCCCCAGTCCCTCCCAGTGCGGGCTGCCGGGGAAAGGAGGGGGTTGTGCTGGAAACGCAGGTAGCATCTAGTGCCTCCCCATGGACTGGGGAGATAATTAGCGGACTACCCCCTGCCAGGGAACACCTGTGACACCAGGCAGCTGCGTGGAGGGCGGCCCCGAACCTCCCCCACACAGTCAACCGTGTTCCGGAATTCTGAGTGTGGGGAGGTTCCGTCTTCTGTATGCAGCACCCGAGATCTCCTAGGAGCCCTTCGAGTGTCTTCCCCGAGTACCTCCCAGTGCGGGCTGCAGGGGAAAGTCGGGGGTTGGGCTGGAAAAGCAGGTAGCATCTAGTGCCTCCCCCTGGACAGGGGAGGTAATTAGCGGACTTCCCCTTGCGAGGGAACACCTGTGACACCAGGCAGCTGCGTGGAGGGCGGCCCCGAACCTCCCCCACACAGTCACCCGTGTTCCGGAATTCTGAGTGTGGGGGGGTTCCTTCTTCTGTCTGCAGCACACGGGATCTCCTAGGAGCCCTTCGAGTGTCTTCCCCGAGTCCCTCCCAGTGCGGGCTGCCGGGGAAAGGCGGGGGTTTGGCTGGAAACGCAGGTAGCATCTAGTGCCTCCCCATGGACCAGGGAGGTAATTAGCGGACTTCCCCTTGCGAGGGAACACCTGTGACACAAGGCAGCTGCGTGGAGGGCGGCCCCGAACCTCCCCCACACAGTCAACCGTGTTCCGGAATTCTGAGTGTGGGGAGGTACCGTCTTCTGTCTGCAGCACCCGGGATCTCCTAGGAGCCCTTCGAGTGTCTTCCCCGAGTCCCTCCCTGTGCGGGCTACCGGGGAAAGGCGGGGGTTGGGCTGGAAAAGCAGGTAGCATCTAGTTCCTCCCCATGGACAGGGGAGGTAATTAGCGGACTACCCCCTGCCAGGGAACACCTGTGACACCAGGCAGCTGCGTGGAGGGCGGCCCCGAACTCCCCAACACAGTCAGCCGTGTTCCGGAATTCTGAGTGTGGGGAGGTTCCGTCTTCTGTCTGCAGCACCCGGGTTCTCCTAGGAGCCCTTCGAGTGTCTTCCCCGAGTCCCTCCCAGTGCGGGCTGCCGGGGAAAGGCGGGGGTTTGGCTGGAAACGCAGGTAGCATCTAGTGCCTCCCCATGGAGAGGGGAGGTAATTAGCGGAATTCCCCTTGCGAGGGAACACCTGTGACACCAGGCAGCTGCGTGGAGGGCGGCCCCGAACCTCCCCCACACAGTCACCCGTGTTCCGGAATTCTGAGTGTGGGGGGGTTCCTTCTTCTGTCTGCAGCACACGGGATCTCCTAGGAGCCCTTCGAGTGTCTTCCCCCAGTCCCTCCCAGTGCGGGCTGCCGGGGAAAGGCGGGGGTTGGGCTGGAAAAGCAGGTAGCATCTAGTGCCTCCCCATGGACAGGGGAGGTAATTAGCGGACTACCCCCTGCCAGGGAACACCTGTGACACCAGGCAGCTGCGTGGAGGGCGGCCCCGAACCTCCCCCACACAGTCAGCCGTGTTCCAGAATTCTGAGTGTGGGGAGGTTCCGTCTTCTGTCTGCAGCACCCGGGTTCTCCTAGGAGCCCTTCGAGTGTGTTCCCCGAGTCCCTCCCTGTGCGGGCGGCCGGAGAAAGGCGGGGGTTGGGCTGGAAACGCAGGTAGCATCTAGTGCCTCCTCATGGACAGGGGAGGTAATTAGCGGACATCACCCTGCCAGGGAACATCTGTGACACCAGGCAGCTGCGTGGAGGGCGGCTCTGAACCTCCCCCTCACAGTCACCCGTGTTCCGGATTTCTGAGTGTGGGGGGGTTCCTTCTTCTGTCTGCAGCACACGGGATCTCCTAGGAGCCCTTCGAGTGTCTTCCCCGAGTCCCTCCCAGTGCGGGCTGCCGGGGAAAGGCGGGGGTTGGGCTGGAAAAGCAGGTAGCATCTAGTTCCTCCCCATGGACAGGGGAGGTAATTAGCGGACTACCCCCTGCCAGGGAACACCTGTGACACCAGGAAGCTGCGTGGAGGGCGGCCCCGAACCTCCCCCACACAGTCATCCGTATTCCGGAATTCTGAGTGTGGGGAGGTTCCGTCTTCTGTCTGCAGCACCCGGGTTCTCCTAGGAGCCCTTCGAGTGTCTTCCCCGAGTCCCTCCCAGTGCGGGCTGCCGGGGAAAGGCGGGGGTTGGGCTGGAAAAGCAGGTAGCATCTAGTGCCTCCTCATGGACAGGGGAGGTAATTAGCGGAATTCCCCCTGAGAGGGAACACCTGTGACACCAGGAAGTTGCGTGGGGGCGGCCCTAAACCTCACCCACACAGTCAGCCCTGTTCCGGAATTCTGAGTGTGGGGAGGTTACGTCTTCTGTCTGCAGCACCCGGGATCTCCTAGGAGCCCTTCGAGTGTCTTCCCCCAGTCCCTCCCAGTGCGGGCTGCCGGGGAAAGGAGGGGGTTGGGCTGGAAACGCAGGTAGCATCTAGTGCCTCCACATGGAGAGGGGAGGTAATTAGCGGAATTCCCCTTGCGAGGGAACACCTGTGACACCAGGCAGCTGCGTGGAGGGCGGCCCCGAACCTCCCCCACACAGTCACCCGTGTTCCGGAATTCTGAGTGTGGGGGGGTTCCTTCTTCTGTCTGCAGCACACGGGAGCTCCTAGGAGCCCTTCGAGTGACTTCCCCCAGTCCCTCCCAGTGCGGGCTGCCGGGGAAAGGAGGGGGTTGTGCTGGAAACGCAGGTAGCATCTAGTGCCTCCCCATGGACTGGGGAGATAATTAGCGGACTACCCCCTGCCAGGGAACACCTGTGACACCAGGCAGCTGCGTGGAGGGCGGCCCCGAACCTCCCCCACACAGTCAACCGTGTTCCGGAATTCTGAGTGTGGGGAGGTTCCGTCTTCTGTATGCAGCACCCGAGATCTCCTAGGAGCCCTTCGAGTGTCTTCCCCGAGTACCTCCCAGTGCGGGCTGCAGGGGAAAGTCGGGGGTTGGGCTGGAAAAGCAGGTAGCATCTAGTGCCTCCCCCTGGACAGGGGAGGTAATTAGCGGACTTCCCCTTGCGAGGGAACACCTGTGACACAAGGCAGCTGCGTGGAGGGCGGCCCCGAACCTCCCCCACATAGTCAGCCGTGTTCCGGAATTCTGAGTGTGGGGAGGTTCCGTCTTCTGTCTGCAGCACCCGGGATCTCCTAGGAGCCCTTCGAGTGTCTTCCCCGAGTCCCTCCCAGTGCGGGCTGCCGGGGAAAGCCGGGGGTTGGGCTGGAAACGCAGGTAGCATCTAGTGCCTCCTCATGGACAGGGGAGGTATTTAGCGGACTTCCCCCTGCGAGGGAACACCTGTGACACCAGGAAGTTGCGTGTGGGCGGCCCTAAACCTCACCCACAGTCAGCCCTGTTCCGGATTTCTGAGTGTGGGGAGGTTACGTCTTCTGTCTGCAGCACCCGGGATCTCCTAGGAGCCCTTCGAGTGTCTTCCCCCAGTCCCTCCCAGTGCGGGCTGCCGGGGAAAGGAGGGGGTTGTGCTGGAAACGCAGGTAGCATCTAGTGCCTCCCCATGGACTGGGGAGGTAATTAGCGGACTACCCCTTGCCAGGGAACACCTGTGACACCAGGCAGCTGCGTGGAGGGCGGCCCCGAACCTCCCCCACACAGTCAACCGTGTTCCGGAATTCTGAGTGTGGGGAGGTTCCGTCTTCTGTCTGCAGCACCCGGGTTCTCCTAGGAGCCCTTCGAGTGTCTTCCCCGAGTCCCTCCCAGTGCGGGCTGCCGGGGAAAGGCGGGGGTTTGGCTGGAAACGCAGGTAGCATCTAGTGCCTCCCCATGGAGAGGGGAGGTAATTAGCGGAATTCCCCTTGCGAGGGAACACCTGTGAAACCAGGCAGCTGCGTGGAGGGCGGCCCCGAACCTCCCCAACACAGTCACCCGTGTTCCGGAATTCTGAGTGTGGGGGGGTTCCTTCTTTTGTCTGCAGCACACGGGATCTCCTAGGAGCCCTTCGAGTGTCTTCCCCGAGTCCCTCCCAGTGCGGGCTGCCGGGGAAAGGCGGGGGTTGGGCTGGAAATGCAGGTAGCATCTAGTGCCTCCCCCTGGACAGGGGAGGTAATTAGCGGACTTCCCCTTGCGAGGGAACCCCTGTGACACCAGGCAGCTGCGTGGAGGGCGGCTCCGAACCTCCCCCACACAGTCACCCGTGTTCCGGAATTCTGAGTGTGGGGAGGTTCCGTCTTCTGTCTGCAGCACCCGGGATCTCCTAGGAGCCCTTCGAGTGTCTTCACCGAGTCCCTCCCAGTGCGGGCGGCCGGGGAAAGGCGGGGGTTGGGCTGGAAAAGCAGGTAGCATCTAGTGCCTCCTCATGGACAGGGGAGGTAATTAGCGGACTTCCCCCTGCGAGGGAACACCTGTGACACCAGGAAGTTGCGTGGGGGCGGCCCTAAACCTCACCCACACAGTCAGCCCTGTTCCGGAATTCTGAGTGTGGGGAGGTTACGTCTTCTGTCTGCAGCACCCGGGATCTCCTAGGAGCCCTTCGAGTGTCTTCCCCCAGTCCCTCCCAGTGCGGGCTGCCGGGGAAAGGAGGGGGTTGTTTTGGAAACGCAGGTAGCATCTAGTGCCTCCCCATGGAGAGGGGAGGTAATTAGCGGAATTCCCCTTGCGAGGGAACACCTGTGACACCAGGCAGCTGCGTGGAGGGCGGCCCCGAACCTCCCCCACACAGTCACCCGTGTTCCGGAATTCTGAGTGTGGGGGGGTTCCTTCTTCTGTCTGCAGCACACGGGAGCTCCTAGGAGCCCTTCGAGTGTCTTCCCCCAGTCCCTCCCAGTGCGGGCTGCCGGGGAAAGGAGGGGGTTGTGCTGGAAACGCAGGTAGCATCTAGTGCCTCCCCATGGACTGGGGAGGTAATTAGCGGACTACCCCCTGCCAGGGAACACCTGTGACACCAGGCAGCTGCGTGGAGGGCGGCCCCGAACCTCCCCCACACAGTCAACCGTGTTCCGGAATTCTGAGTGTGGGGAGGTTCCGTCTTCTGTCTGCAGCACCCGAGATCTCCTAGGAGCCCTTCGAGTGTCTTCCCCGAGTACCTCCCAGTGCGGGCTGCCGGGGAAAGTCGGGGGTTGGGCTGGAAAAGCAGGTAGCATCTAGTGCCTCCCCCTGGACAGGGGAGGTAATTAGCGGACTTCCCCTTGCGAGGGAACACCTGTGACACAAGGCAGCTGCGTGGAGGGCGGCCCCGAACCTCCCCCACACAGTCAGCCGTGTTCCGGAATTCTGAGTGTGGGGAGGTACCGTCTTCTGTCTGCAGCACCCGGGATCTCCTAGGAGCCCTTCGAGTGTCTTACCCGAGTACCTCCCAGTGCGGGCTGCCGGGGAAAGGCGGGGGTTGGGCTGGAAAAGCAGGTAGCATCTAGTGCCTCCCCCTGGACAGGGGAGGTAATTAACGGACTTCCCCCTGCCAGGGAACACCTGTGACACCAGGCAGCTGCGTGGAGGGCGGCCCCGAACCTCCCCCACACAGTCAGCCGTGTTCCGGAATTCTGAGTGTGGGGAGGTTCCGTCTTCTGTCTGCAGCACCCGGGTTCTCCTAGGAGCCATTCGAGTGTCTTCCCCCAGTCCCTCCCAGTGCGGGCTGCCGGGGAAAGGCGGGGGTTGGGCTGGAAAAGCAGGTAGCATCTAGTGCCTCCCCATGGACAAGGGAGATAATTAGCGGACTTCCCCCTGCCAGGGAACACCTGTGACACCAGGCATCTTCGTGGAGGGCGGCCCCAAACCTCCCCCACACAGTCGGCCGTGTTCCGGAATTCTGAGTGTGGGGAGGTTCCGTCTTCTGTCTGCAGCACCCGGGATCTCCTAGGAGCCCTTCGAGTGTCTTCCCCGAGTCCCTCCCAGTGCGGGCTGCCGGGGAAAGGCGGGGGTTGGGCTGGAAACGCAGGTAGCATCTAGTGCCTCCTCATGGACAGGGGAGGTAATTAGCGGACATCACCCTGCCAGGGAACACCTGTGACACCAGGCAGCTGCGTGGAGGGCGGCTCTGAACCTCCCCCTCACAGTCACCCGTGTTCCGGATTTCTGAGTGTGGGGGGGTTCCTTCTTCTGTCTGCAGCACACGGGATCTCCTAGGAGCCCTTCGAGTGTCTTCCCCGAGTCCCTCCCAGTGCGGGCTGCCGGGGAAAGGCGGGGGTTGGGCTGGAAAAGCAGGTAGCATCTAGTTCCTCCCCATGGACCGGGGAGGTAATTAGCGGACTACCCCCTGCCAGGGAACACCTGTGACACCAGGCAGCTGCGTGGAGGGCGGCCCCGAACCTCCCCCACACTGTCAGCCGTATTCCGGAATTCTGAGTGTGGGGAGGTTCCGTCTTCTGTCTGCAGCACCCGGGTTCTCCTAGGAGCCCTTCGAGTGTCTTCCCCGAGTCCCTCCCAGTGCGGGCTGCCGGGGAAAGGCGGGGGTTTGGCTGGAAACGCAGGTAGCATCTAGTGCCTCCCCATGGAGAGGGGAGGTAATTAGCGGAATTCTCCTTGCGAGGGAACACCTGTGACACCAGGCAGCTGCGTGGAGGGCGGCCCCGAACCTCCCCCACACAGTCACCCGTGTTCCGGAATTCTGAGTGTGGGGTGGTTCCTTCTTCTGTCTGCAGCACACGGGATCTCCTAGGAGCCCTTCGAGTGTCTTCCCCCAGTCCCTCCCAGTGCGGGCTGCCGGGGAAAGGAGGGGGTTGTGCTGGAAACGCAGGTAGCATCTAGTGCCTCCCCATGGACTGGGGAGGTAATTAGCGGACTACCCCCTGCCAGGGAACACCTGTGACACCAGGCAGCTGCGTGGAGTGCGGCCCCGAACCTCCCCCACACAGTCAACCGTGTTCCGGAATTCTGAGTGTGGGGAGGTACCGTCTTCAGTCTGCAGCACCCGGGATCTCCTAGGAGCCCTTCGAGTGTCTTCCCCGAGTCCCTCCCAGTGCGGGCTGCCGGGGAAAGGCGGGGGTTGGGCTGGAAAAGCAGGTAGCATCTAGTGCCTCCCCCTGGACAGGGGAGGTAATTAGCGGACATCCCCCTGCCAGGGAACACCTGTGACACCAGGCAGCTGCGTGGAGGGCGGCCCCGAACCTCCCCCACACAGTCACCCTTGTTCCGGAATTCTGAGTGTGGGGGGGTTCCTTCTTCTGTCTGCAGCCCACGGGATCTCCTAGGAGCCCTTCGAGTGTCTTCCCCGAGTCCCTCCCAGTGCGGTCTCCCGGGGAAAGGAGGGGGTTGGGCTGGAAAAGCAGGTAGCATCTAGTGCCTCCCCCTGGACAGGGGAGGTAATTAGCGGACATCCCCCTGCCAGGGAACACCTGTGACACCAGGCAGCTGCGTGGAGGGCGGCCCCGAACCTCCCCCACACAGTCAGCCGTGTTCCGGAATTCTGAGTGTGGGGAGGTACCGTCTTCTGTCTGCAGCACCCGGGATCTCCTAGGAGCCCTTCGAGTGTCTTCCCCGAGTCCATCCCATTGCGGGCTACCGGGGAAAGGCGGGGGTTGGGCTGGAAAAGCAGGTAGCATCTAGTGCCTCCCCCTGGACAGGGGAGGTAATTAACGGACTTCCCCCTGCCAGGGAACACCTGTGACACCAGGCAGCTGCGTGGAGGGCGGCCCCGAACCTCCCCCACACAGTCACCCGTGTTCCGGAATTCTGAGTGTGGGGAGGTTCCGTCTTCTGTCTGCAGCACCCGGGATCTCCTAGGAGCCCTTCGAGTGTCTTCCCCGAGTCCCTCCCAGTGCGGGCTGCCGGGGAAAGGCGGGGGTTGGGCTGGAAAAGCAGGTAGCATCTAGTGCCTCCCCCTGGACAGGGGAGGTAATTAGCGGACATCCCCCTGCCAGGGAACACCTGTGACACCAGGCAGCTGCGTGGAGGGCGGCCCCGAACCTCCCCCACACAGTCACCCTTGTTCCGGAATTCTGAGTGTGGGGGGGTTCCTTCTTCTGTCTGCAGCCCACGGGATCTCCTAGGAGCCCTTCGAGTGTCTTCCCCGAGTCCCTCCCAGTGCGGTCTCCCGGGGAAAGGAGGGGGTTGGGCTGGAAAAGCAGGTAGCATCTAGTGCCTCCCCATGGACAGGGGAGGTAATTAGCGGACTACCCCCTGCCAGGGAACACCTGTGACACCAGGCAGCTGCGTGGAGGGCGGCCCCGAACCTCCCCCACACAGTCAGCCGTGTTCCAGAATTCTGAGTGTGGGGAGGTTCCGTCTTCTGTCTGCAGCACCCGGGTTCTCCTAGGAGCCCTTCGAGTGTCTTCCCCGAGTCCCTCCCTGTGCGGGCTGCCGGGGAAAGGCGGGGGTTTGGCTGGAAACGCAGGTAGCATCTAGTGCCTCCCCATGGACATGGGAGGTAATTAGCGGACTTCCCCTTGCGAGGGAACACCTGTGACACCAGGAAGCTGCGTGGGGGGCGGCCCTAAACCTCCCCCACACAGTCATCCGTGTTCCGGAATTCTGAGTGTGGGGAGGTTCCGTCTTCTGTCTGCAGCACCCGTGTTCTCCTAGGAGCCCTTCGAGTGTGTTCCCCGAGTCCCTCCCTGTGCGGGGGGCCGGGGAAAGGCGGGGGTTGGGCTGGAAACGCAGGTAGCATCTAGTGCCTCCCCATGGACAGGGGAGGTAATTAGCGGACTACCCCCTGCCAGGGAACACCTGTGACACCAGGCAGCTGCGTGGAGGGCGGCCCCGAACCTCCCCCACACAGTCAGCCGTGTTCCGGAATTCTGAGTGTGGGGAGGTTCCGTCTTCTGTCTGCAGCACCCGTGTTCTCCTAGGAGCCCTTCGAGTGTCTTCCCCCAGTCCCTCCCAGTGCGGGCTGCCGGGGAAATGCGGGGGTTGGGCTGGAAAAGCAGGTAGCATCTAGTGCCTCCCCATGGACAAGGGAGATAATTAGCGGACTTCCCCCTGCTAGGGAACACCTGTGACACCAGGCATCTTCGTGGAGGGCGGCCCCAAACCTCCCCCACACAGTCGGCCGTGTTCCGGAATTCTGAGTGTGGGGAGGTTCCGTCTTCTGTCTGCAGCACCCGGGATCTCCTAGGAGCCCTTCGAGTGTCTTCCCCGAGTCCCTCACAGTGCGGGCTACCGGGGAAAGGCGGGGGTTGGGCTGGAAAAGCAGGTAGCATCTAGTGCCTCCCCCTGGACATGGGAGATAATTAGCGGACTTCCCCCTGCCAGGGAACACCTGTGACACCAGGCATCTTCGTGGAGGGCGGCCCCAAACCTCCCCCACACAGTCGGCCGTGTTCCGGAATTCTGAGTGTGGGGAGGTTCCGTCTTCTGTCTGCAGCACCCGGGATCTCCTAGGAGCCCTTCGAGTGTCTTCCCCGAGTCCCTCCCAGTGCCGGCTGCCGGGGAAAGGCGGGGGTTGGGCTGGAAACGCAGGTAGCATCTAGTGCCTCCTCATGGACAGGGGAGGTAATTAGCGGACTTCCCCCTGCGAGGGAACACCTGTGACACCAGGAAGTTGCGTGGGGGCGGCCCTAAACCTCACCCACACAGTCAGCCCTGTTCCGGAATTCTGAGTGTGGGGAGGTTACGTCTTCTGTCTGCAGCACCCGGGATTTCCTAGGACCCCTTCGAGTGTCTTCCCCCAGTCCCTCCCAGTGCGGGCTGCCGGGGAAAGGCGGGGGTTGGGCTGGAAAAGCAGGTAGCATCTAGTTCCTCCCCATGGACCGGGGAGGTAATTAGCGGACTACCCCCTGCCAGGGAACACCTGTGACACCAGGCAGCTGCGTGGAGGGCGGCCCCGAACCTCCCCCACACAGTCAGCCGTATTCCGGAATTCTGAGTGTGTGGAGGTTCCGTCTTCTGTCTGCAGCACCCGGGTTCTCCTAGGAGCCCTTCGAGTGTCTTCCCCGAGTCCCTCCCAGTGCGGGCTGCCGGGGAAAGTCGGGGGTTTGGCTGGAAACGCAGGTAGCATCTAGTGCCTCCCCATGGAGAGGGGAGGAAATTAGCGGAATTCCCCTTGCGAGGGAACACCTGTGACACCAGGCAGCTGCGTGGAGGGCGGCCCCGAACCTCCCCCACACAGTCACCCGTGTTCCGGAATTCTGAGTGTGGGGGGGTTCCTTCTTCTGTCTGCAGCACACGGGATCTCCTAGGAGCCCTTCGAGTGTCTTCCCCGAGTCCCTCCCAGTGCGGGCTGCCGGGGAAAGGCGGGGGTTGGGCTGGAAATGCAGGTAGCATTTAGTGCCTCCCCCTGGACAGGGGAGGTAATTAGCGGACTTCCCCTTGCGATGGAACCCCTGTGACACCAGGCAGCTGCGTGGAGGGCGGCTCTGAACCTCCCCCACACAGTCATACGTGTTCCGGAATTCTGAGTGTGGGGGGGTTCCTTCTTCTGTCTGCAGCACACGGGATCTCCTAGGAGCCCTTCGAGTGTCTTCCCCCAGTCCCTCCCAGTGCGGGCTGCCGGGGAAAGGCGGGGGTTGGGCTGGAAAAGCAGGTAGCATCTAGTGCCTCCCCATGGACAGGGGAGGTAATTAGCGGACTACCCCCTGCCAGGGAACACCTGTGACACCAGGCAGCTGCGTGGAGGGCGGCCCCGAACCTCCCCCACACAGTCAGCCGTGTTCCAGAATTCTGAGTGTGGGGAGGTTCCGTCTTCTATCTGCAGCACCCGGGTTCTCCTAGGAGCCCTTCGAGTGTCTTCCCCGAGTCCCTCCCAGTGCGGGCTGCCGGGGAAAGGCGGGGGTTTGGCTGGAAACGCAGGTAGCATCTAGTGCCTCCCCATGGACAGGGGAGGTAATTAGCGGACTTCCCCTTGCGAGGGAACACCTGTGACACCAGGAAGCTGCGTGGGGGCGGCCCCGAACCTCCCCCACACAGTCACCCGTGTTCCGGAATTCTGAGTGTGGGGAGGTTCCGTCTTCTGTCTGCAGCACCCGGGTTCTCCTAGGAGCCCTTCGAGTGTGTTCCCCGAGTCCCTCCCTGTGCGGGCGGCCGGGGAAAGGCAGGGGTTGGGCTGGAAACGCAGGTAGCATCTAGTGCCTCCCCATGGACAGGGGAGGTAATTAGCGGACTACCCCCTGCCAGGGAACACCTGTGACACCAGGCAGCTGCGTGGAGGGCGGCCCCGAACCTCCCCCACACAGTCAGCCGTATTCCGGAATTCTGAGTGTGGGGAGGTTCCGTCTTCTGTCTGCAGCACCCGGGTTCTCCTAGGAGCCCTTCGAGTGTCTTCCCCCAGTCCCTCCCAGTGCGGGCTGCCGGGGAAAGGCGGGGGTTGGGCTGGAAAAGCAGGTAGCATCTAGTGCCTCCCCATGGACAAGGGAGATAATTAGCGGACTTCCCCCTGCCAGGGAACACCTGTGACACCAGGCATTTTCGTGGAGGGCGGCCCCAAACCTCCCCCACACAGTCGGCCGTGTTCCGGAATTCTGAGTGTGGGGAGGTTCCGTCTTCTGTCTGCAGCACCCGGGATCTCCTAGGAGCCCTTCGAGTGTCTTCCCCGAGTCCCTCCCAGTGCGGGCTGACGGGGAAAGGCGGGGGTTGCGCTGGAAACGCAGGTAGCATCTAGTGCCTCCCCATGGAGAGGGGAGGTAATTAGCGGAATTCCCCTTGCGAGGGAACACCTGTGACACCAGGCAGCTGCGTGGAGGGCGGCCCCGAACCTCCCCCACACAGTCACCCGTGTTCCGGAATTCTGAGTGTGGGGGGGTTCCTTCTTCTGTCTGCAGCACACGGGATCTCCTAGGAGCCCTTCCAGTGTCTTCCCCCAGTCCCTCCCAGTGCGGGCTGCCGGGGAAAGGAGGGGGTTGTGCTGGAAACGCAGGTAGCATCTAGTGCCTCCCCATGGACTGGGGAGGTAATTAGCGGACTACCCCCTGCCAGGGAACACCTGTGACACCAGGCAGCTGCGTGGAGGGCGGCCCCGAACCTCCCCCACACAGTCAACCGTGTTCCGGAATTCTGAGTGTGGGGAGGTTCCGTCTTCTGTCTGCAGCACCCGGGATCTCCTGGGAGCCCTTCGAGTGTCTTCCCCGAGTACCTCCCAGTGCGGGCTGCCTGGGAAAGTCGGGGGTTGGGCTGGAAAAGCAGGTAGCATCTAGTGCCTCCCCCTGGACAGGGGAGGTAATTAACGGACTTCCCCCTGCCAGGGAACACCTGTGACACCAGGCAGCTGCGTGGAGGGCGGCCCCGAACCTCCCCCACACAGTCACCCGTGTTCCGGAATTCTGAGTGTGGGGAGGTTCCGTCTTCTGTCTGCAGCACCCGGGATCTCCTAGGAGCCCTTCGAGTGTCTTCCCGGAGTACCTCCCAGTGCTGGCTGCCGTTGAAAGTCGGGGGTTGGGCTGGAAAAGCAGGTAGCATCTAGTGCCTCCCCCTGGACAGGGGAGGTAATTAGCGGACTTCCCCTTGCGAGGGAACACCTGTGACACAAGGCAGCTGCGTGGAGGGCGGCCCCGAACCTCCCCCACACAGTCAGCCGTGTTCCGGAATTCTGAGTGTGGGGAGGTACCGTCTTCTGTCTGCAGCACCCGGGATCTCCTAGGAGCCCTTCGAGTGTCTTCCCCGAGTCCATCCCAGTGCGGGCTACCGGGGAAAGGCGGGGGTTGGGCTGGAAAAGCAGGTAGCATCTAGTGCCTCCCCCTGGACAGGGGAGGTAATTAACAGACTTCCCCCTGCCAGGGAACACCTGTGACACCAGGCAGCTGCGTGGAGGGTGGCCCCGAACCTCCCCCACACAGTCACCCGTGTTCCGGAATTCTGAGTGTGGGGAGGTACCGTCTTCTGTCTGCAGCACCCGGGATCTCCTAGGAGCCCTTCGAGTGTCTTCCCCGAGTCCCTCCCAGTGCGGGCTACCGGGGAAAGGCGGGGGTTGGGCTGGAAAAGCAGGTAGCATCTAGTTCCTCCCCATGGACAGGGGAGGTAATTAGAGGACTACCCCCTGCCAGGGAACACCTGTGACACCAGGCAGCTGCGTGGAGGGCGGCCCCGAACCTCCCCCACACAGTCAGCCGTGTTCCGGAATTCTGAGTGTGGGGAGGTTCCGTCTTCTGTCTGCAGCACCCGGGTTCTCCTAGGAGCCCTTCGAGTGTCTTCCCCGAGTCCCTCCCAGTGCGGGCTGCCGGGGAAAGGCGGGGGTTTGGCTGGAAACGCAGGTAGCATCTAGTGCCTCCCCATGGACCAGGGAGGTAATTAGCGGACTTCCCCTTGCGAGGGAACACCTGTGACACAAGGCAGCTGCGTGGAGGGCGGCCCCGAACCTCCCCCACACAGTCAGCCGTGTTCCGGAATTCTGAGTGTGGGGAGGTTCCGTCTTCTGTCTGCAGGACCCGGGTTCTCCTAGGAGCCATTCGTGTGTCTTCCCCCAGTCCCTCCCAGTGCGGGCTGCCGGGGAAAGGCGGGGGTTTGGCTGGAAACGCAGGGAGCATCTAGTGCCTCCCCATGGACAGGGGAGGTAATTAGCGGACTTCCCCTTGCGAGGGAACACCTGTGACACCAGGAAGCTGCGTGGGGGGCGGCCCTAAACCTCCCCCACACAGTCACCCGTGTTCCGGAATTCTGATTGTGGGGAGGTTCCGTCTTCTGTCTGCAGCACCCGGGTTCTCCTAGGAGCCCTTCGAGTGTGTTCCCCGAGTCCCTCCCTGTGCGGGCGGCCGGGGAAAGGCAGGGGTTGGGCTGGAAAAGCAGGTAGCATCTAGTGCCTCCCCATGGACAGGGGAGGTAATTAGCGGACTACCCCCTGCCAGGGAACACCTGTGACACCAGGCAGCTGCGTGGAGGGCGGCCCCGAACCTCCCCCACACAGTCAGCCGTATTCCGGAATTCTGAGTGTGGGGAGGTTCCGTCATCTGTCTGCAGCACCCGGGTTCTCCTAGGAGCCCTTCGAGTGTCTTCCCCGAGTCCCTCCCAGTGCGGGCTGCCGGGGAAAGGCGGGGGTTTGGCTGGAAACGCAGGTAGCATCTAGTGCCTCCCCATGGAGAGGGGAGGTAATTAGCGGAATTCCCCTTGCGAGGGAACACCTGTGACACCAGGCAGCTGCGTGGAGGGCGGCCCCGAACCTCCCCCACACAGTCACCCGTGTTCCGGAATTCTGAGTGTGGGGGGGTTCCTTCTTCTGTCTGCAGCACCCGGGTTCTCCTAGGAGCCCTTCGAGTGTCTTGCCTGAGTCCCTCCCAGTGCGGGCTGCCGGGGAAAGGCGGGGGTTTGGCTGGAAAAGCAGGTAGCATCTAGTGCCTCCCCATGGACAGGGGAGGTAATTAGCGGACTACCCCCTGCCAGGGAACACCTGTGACACCAGGCAGCTGCGTGGAGGGCGGCCCCGAACCTCCCCCACACAGTCATCCGTGTTCCGGAATTCTGAGTGTGGGGAGGTTCCGTCTTCTGTCTGCAGCACCCGGGTTCTCCTAGGAGCCCTTCGAGTGTGTTCCCCGAGTCCCTCCCTGTGCGGACGGCCGGGGAAAGGCAGGGGTTGGGCTGGAAACGCAGGTAGCATCTAGTGCCTCCCCATGGACAGGGGAGGTAATTAGCGGACTACCCCCTGCCAGGGAACACCTGTGACACCAGGCAGCTGCGTGGAGGGCGGCCCCGAACCTCCCCCACACAGTCAGCCGTGTTCCGGAATTCTGAGTGTGGGGAGGTACCGTCTTCTGTCTGCAGCACCCGGGATCTCCTAGGAGCCCTTCGAGTGTCTTCCCCGAGTCCATCCCAGTGCGGGCTGCCTGGGAAAGTCGGGGGTTGGGCTGGAAAAGCAGGTAGCATCTAGTGCCTCCCCCTGGACAGGGGAGGTAATTAGCGGACTTCCCCTTGCGAGGGAACACCTGTGACACAAGGCAGCTTCGTGGAGGCCGGCCCCGAACCTCCCCCACACAGTCAGCCGTGTTCCGGAATTCTGAGTGTGGGGAGGTACCGTCTTCTGTCTGCAGCACCCGGGATCTCCTAGGAGCCCTTCGAGTGTCTTCCCCGAGTCCATCCCAGTGCGGGCTACCGGGGAAAGGCGGGGGTTGCGCTGGAAAAGCAGGTAGCATCTAGTGCCTCCCCCTGGACAGGGGAGGTAATTAACGGACTTCCCCCTGCCAGGGAACACCTGTGACACCAGGCAGCTGCGTGGAGGGCGGCCCCGAACCTCCCCCACACAGTCACCCGTGTTCCGGAATTCTGAGTGTGGGGAGGTTCCGTCTTCTGTCTGCAGCACCCGGGATCTCCTAGGAGCCCTTCGAGTGTCTTCCCCGAGTACCTCCCAGTGCTGGCTGCCGTTGAAAGTCGGGGGTTGGGCTGGAAATGCAGGTAGCATCTAGTGCCTCCCCCTGGACAGGGGAGGTAATTAGCGGACTTCCCCTTGCGAGGGAACACCTGTGACACAAGGCAGCTGCGTGGAGGGCGGCCCCGAACCTCCCCCACACAGTCAGCCGTGTTCCGGAATTCTGAGTGTGGGGAGGTACCGTCTTCTGTCTGCAGCACCCGGGATCTCCTAGGAGCCCTTCGAGTGTCTTCCCCGAGTCCATCCCAGTGCGGGCTACCGGGGAAAGGCGGGGGATGGGCTGGAAAAGCAGGTAGCATCTAGTGCCTCCCCCTGGACAGGGGAGGTAATTAACAGACTTCCCCCTGCCAGGGAACACCTGTGACACCAGGCAGCTGCGTGGAGGGCGGCCCCGAACCTCCCCCACACAGTCACCCGTGTTCCGGAATTCTGAGTGTGGGGAGGTACCGTCTTCTGTCTGCAGCACCCGGGATCTCCTAGGAGCCCTTCGAGTGTCTTCCCCGAGTCCCTCCCAGTGCGGGCTACCGGGGAAAGGCGGGGGTTGGGCTGGAAAAGCAGGTAGCATCTAGTTCCTCCCCATGGACAGGGGAGGTAATTAGCGGACTACCCCCTGCCAGGGAACACCTGTGACACCAGGCAGCTGCGTGGAGGGCGGCCCCGAACCTCCCCCACACAGTCAGCCGTGTTCCGGAATTCTGAGTGTGGGGAGGTTCCGTCTTCTGTCTGCAGCACCCGGGTTCTCCTAGGAGCCCTTCGAGTGTCTTCCCCGAGTCCCTCCCAGTGCGGGCTGCCGGGGAAAGGCGGGGGTTTGGCTGGAAACGCAGGTAGCATCTAGTGCCTCCCCATGGACCAGGGAGGTAATTAGCGGACTTCCCCTTGCGAGGGAACACCTGTGACACAAGGCAGCTGCGTGGAGGGCGGCCCCGAACCTCCCCCACACAGTCAGCCGTGTTCCGGAATTCTGAGTGTGGGGAGGTTCCGTCTTCTGTCTGCAGGACCCGGGTTCTCCTAGGAGCCATTCGTGTGTCTTCCCCCAGTCCCTCCCAGTGCGGGCTGCCGGGGAAAGGCGGGGGTTTGGCTGGAAACGCAGGTAGCATCTAGTGCCTCCCCATGGACAGGGGAGGTAATTAGCGGACTTCCCCTTGCGAGGGAACACCTGTGACACCAGGAAGCTGCGTGGGGGGCGGCCCTAAACCTCCCCCACACAGTCACCCGTGTTCCGGAATTCTGAGTGTGGGGAGGTTCCGTCTTCTGTCTGCAGCACCCGGGATCTCCTAGGAGCCCTTGGAGTGTCTTCCCCGAGTCCCTCCCAGTGCGGGCTGCCAGGGAAAGGCGGGGGTTTGGCTGGAAACGCAGGTAGCATCTAGTGCCTCCCCATGGAGAGGGGAGGTAATTAGCGGAATTCCCCTTGCGAGGGAACACCTGTGACACCAGGCAGCTGCGTGGAGGGCGGCCCCGAACCTCCCCCACACAGTCACCCGTGTTCCGGAATTCTGAGTGTGGGGGGATTCCTTCTTCTGTCTGCAGCACCCGGGTTCTCCTAGGAGCCCTTCGAGTGTCTTCCCCGAGTCCCTCCCAGTGCGGGCTGCCGGGGAAAGGCGGGGGTTTGGCTGGAAAAGCAGGTAGCATCTAGTGCCTCCCCATGGACAGGGGAGGTAATTAGCGGACTACCCCCTGCCAGGGAACACCTGTGACACCAGGCAGCTGCGTGGAGGGCGGCCCCGAACCTCCCCCACACAGTCATCCGTGTTCCGGAATTCTGAGTGTGGGGAGGTTCCGTCTTCTGTCTGCAGCACCCGGGTTCTCCTAGGAGCCCTTCGAGTGTGTTCCCCGAGTCCCTCCCTGTGCGGACGGCCGGGGAAAGGCAGGGGTTGGGCTGGAAACGCAGGTAGCATCTAGTGCCTCCCCATGGACAGGGGAGGTAATTAGCGGACTACCCCCTGCCAGGGAACACCTGTGACACCAGGCAGCTGCGTGGAGGGCGGCCCCGAACCTCCCCCACACAGTCAGCCGTATTCCGGAATTCTGAGTGTGGGGAGGTTCCGTCTTCTGTCTGCAGCACCCGGGATCTCCTAGGAGCCCTTCGAGTGTCTTCCCCGAGTCCCTCCCAGTGCGGGCTGCCGGGGAAAGGCGGGGGTTTGGCTGGAAACGCAGGTAGCATCTAGTGCCTCCCCATGGAGAGGGGAGGTAATTAGCGGAATTCCCCTTGCGAGGGAACACCTGTGACACCAGGCAGCTGCGTGGAGGGCGGCCCCGAACCTCCCCCACACAGTCACCCGTGTTCCGGAATTCTGAGTGTGGGGGGGTTCCTTCTTCTGTCTGCAGCACACGGGATCTCCTAGGAGCCCTTCGAGTGTCTTCCCCCAGTCCCTCCCAGTGCGGGCTGCCGGGGAAAGGCGGGGGTTGGGTGGAAAAGCAGGTAGCATCTAGTGCCTCCCCATGGACAGGGGAGGTAATTAGCGGACTACCCCCTGCCAGGGAACACCTGTGACACCAGGCAGCTGCGTGGAGGGCGGCCCCGAACCTCCCCCACACAGTCAGCCGTGTTCCAGAATTCTGAGTGTGGGGAGGTTCCGTCTTCTGTCTGCAGCACCCGGGTTCTCCTAGGAGCCCTTCGAGTGTCTTCCCCGAGTCCCTCCCAGTGCGGGCTGCCGGGGAAAGGCGGGGGTTTGGCTGGAAACGCAGGTAGCATCTAGTGCCTCCCCATGGACCAGGGAGGTAATTAGCGGACTTCCCCTTGCGAGGGAACACCTGTGACACAAGGCAGCTGCGTGGAGGGCGGCCCCGAACCTCCCCCACACAGTCAGCCGTGTTCCGGAATTCTGAGTGTGGGGAGGTTCCGTCTTCTGTCTGCAGGACCCGGGTTCTCCTAGGAGCCCTTCGAGTGTCTTCCCCGAGTCCCTCCCAGTGCGGGCTGCCGGGGAAAGGCGGGGGTTTGGCTGGAAAAGCAGGTAGCATCTAGTGCCTCCCCATGGACAGGGGAGGTAATTAGCGGACTACCCCCTGCCAGGGAACACCTGTGACACCAGGCAGCTGCGTGGAGGGCGGCCCCGAACCTCCCCCACACAGTCATCCGTGTTCCGGAATTCTGAGTGTGGGGAGGTTCCGTCTTCTGTCTGCAGCACCCGGGTTCTCCTAGGAGCCCTTCGAGTGTGTTCCCCGAGTCCCTCCCTGTGCGGACGGCCGGGGAAAGGCAGGGGTTGGGCTGGAAACGGAGGTAGCATCTAGTGCCTCCCCATGGACAGGGGAGGTAATTAGCGGACTACCCCCTGCCAGGGAACACCTGTGACACCAGGCAGCTGCGTGGAGGGCGGCCCCGAACCTCCCCCACACAGTCAGCCGTATTCCGGAATTCTGAGTGTGGGGAGGTTCCGTCTTCTGTCTGCAGCACCCGGGTTCTCCTAGGAGCCCTTCGAGTGTCTTCCCCGAGTCCCTCCCAGTGCGGGCTGCCGGGGAAAGGCGGGGGTTTGGCTGGAAACGCAGGTAGCATCTAGTGCCTCCCCATGGAGAGGGGAGGTAATTAGCGGAATTCCCCTTGCGAGGGAACACCTGTGACACCAGGCAGCTGCGTGGAGGGCGGCCCCGAACCTCCCCCACACAGTCACCCGTGTTCCGGAATTCTGAGTGTGGGGGGGTTCCTTCTTCTGTCTGCAGCACACGGGATCTCCTAGGAGCCCTTCCAGTGTGTTCCCCGAGTCCCTCCCTGTGCGGGCGGCCGGGGAAAGGCGGGGGTTGGGCTGGAAACGCAGGTAGCATCTAGTGCCTCCCCCTGGACAGGGGAGGTAATTAGCGGACTTCCCCTTGCGATGGAACCCCTGTGACACCAGGCAGCTGCGTGGAGGGCGGCTCCGATCCTCCCCCACACAGTCATACGTGTTCCGGAATTCTGAGTGTGGGGGGGTTCCTTCTTCTGTCTGCAGCACACGGGATCTCCTAGGAGCCCTTCGAGTGTCTTCCCCCAGTCCCTCCCAGTGCGGGCTGCCGGGGAAAGGCGGGGGTTGGGCTGGAAAAGCAGGTAGCATCTAGTGCCTCCCCATGGACAGGGGAGATAATTAGCGGACTACCCCCTGCCAGGGAACACCTGTGACACCAGGCAGCTGCGTGGAGGGCGGCCCCGAACCTCCCCCACACAGTCAGCCGTGTTCCAGAATTCTGAGTGTGGGGAGGTTCCGTCTTCTGTCTGCAGCACCCGGGTTCTCCTAGGAGCCCTTCGAGTGTCTTCCCCGAGTCCCTCCCAGTGCGGGCTGCCGGGGAAAGGTGGGGGTTTGGCTGGAAACGCAGGTAGCATCTAGTGCCTCCCCATGGACAGGGGAGGTAATTAGCGGACTTCCCCTTGCGAGGGAACACCTGTGACACCAGGAAGCTGCGTGGGGGGCGGCCCTAAACCTCCCCCACACAGTCATCCGTGTTCCGGAATTCTGAGTGTGGGGAGGTTCCGTCTTCTGTCTGCAGCACCCGGGTTCTCCTAGGAGCCCTTCGAGTGTGTTCCCCGAGTCCCTCCCTGTGCGGGCGGCCGGGGAAAGGCAGGGGTTGGGCTGGAAACGCAGGTAGCATCTAGTGCCTCCCCATGGACAGGGGAGGTAATTAGCGGACTACCCCCTGCCAGGGAACACCTGTGACACCAGGCAGCTGCGTGGAGGGCGGCCCCGAATCTCCCCCACACAGTCAGCCGTGTTTCGGAATTCTGAGTGTGGGGAGGTTCCGTCTTCTGTCTGCAGCACCCAGGTTCTCCTAGGAGCCCTTCGAGTGTCTTCCCCGAGTCCCTCCCAGTGCGGGCTGCCGGGGAAAGGCGGGGGTTTGGCTGGAAACGCAGGTAGCATCTAGTGCCTCCCCATGGACCAGGGAGGTAATTAGCGGACTTCCCTTTGCGAGGGAACACCTGTGACACAAGGCAGCTGCGTGGAGGGCGGCCCCGAACCTCCCCCACACAGTCAGCCGTGTTCCGGAATTCTGAGTGTGGGGAGGTTCCGTCTTCTGTCTGCAGCACCCGGGTTCTCCTAGGAGCCATTCGAGTGTCTTCCCCCAGTTCCTCCCAGTGCGGGCTGCCGGGGAAAGGCGGGGGTTGGGCTGGAAAAGCAGGTAGCATCTAGTGCCTCCCCAAGGACAAGGGAGATAATTAGCGGACTTCCCCCTGCCAGGGAACACCTGTGACACCAGGCATCTTCGTGGAGGGCGGCCCAAAACCTCCCCCACACAGTCGGCCGTGTTCCGGAATTCTGAGTGTGGGGAGGTTCCGTCTTCTGTCTGCAGCACCCGGGATCTCCTAGGAGCCCTTCGAGTGTCTTCCCCGAATCCCTCCCAGTGCGGGCTGCCGGGGAAAGGCGGGGGTTGGGCTGGAAACGCAGGTAGCATCTAGTGCCTCCTCATGGACAGGGGAGGTAATTAGCGGACTTCCCCCTGCGAGGGAACAGCTGTGACACCAGGAAGTTGCGTGGGGGCGGCCCTAAACCTCACCCACAGTCAGCCCTGTTCCGGAATTCTGAGTGTGGGGAGGTTCCGTCTTCTGTCTGCAGCACCCGGGATCTCCTAGGAGCCCTTCGAGTGTCTTCCCCGAGTACCTCCCAGTGCGGGCTGCCGGGGAAAGTCGGGGGTTGGGCTGGAAAAGCAGGTAGCATCTAGTGCCTCCCTCTGGACAGGGGAGGTAATTAACGGACTTCCCCCTGCCAGGGAACACCTGTGACACCAGGCAGCTGCGTGGAGGGCGGCCCCGAACCTCCCCCACACTGTCACACTTGTTCCGGAATTCTGAGTGTGGGGAGGTTCCTTCTTCTGTCTGCAGCACCCGGGATCTCCTAGGAGCCCTTCGAGTGTCTTCCCCGAGTCCATCCCAGTGCGGGCTACCGGGGAAACGCGGGGGATGGGCTGGAAAAGCAGGCAGCATCTAGTGCCTCCCCCTGGACAGGGGAGGTAATTAACGGACTTCCCCCTGCCAGGGAACACCTGTGACACCAGGCAGCTGCGTGGAGGGCGGCCCCGAACCTCCCCCACACAGTCACCCGTGTTCCGGAATTCTGAGTGTGGGGGGGTTCCTTCTTCTGTCTGCAGCACACGGGATCTCCTAGGAGCCCTTCGAGTGTCTTCCCCGAGTCCCTCCCAGTGCGGGCTCCCGGGGAAAGGCGGGGGTTTGGCTGGAAACGCAGGTAGCATCTAGTGCCTCCCCATGGACCAGGGAGGTAATTAGAGGACTTCCCCTTGCGAGGGAACACCTGTGACACAAGGCAGCTGCGTGGAGGGCGGCCCCGAACCTCCCCCACACACTCAGCCGTGTTCCGGAATTCTGAGTGTGGGGAGGTACCGTCTCCTGTCGGCAGCACCCGGGATCTCCTAGGAGCCCTTCGAGTGTCTTCCCCGAGTCCCTCCCAGTGCGGGCTACCGGGGAAAGGCGGGGGTTGGGCTGGAAAAGCAGGTAGCATCTAGTTCCTCCCCATGGACAGGGGAGGTAATTAGCGGACTACCCCCTGCCAGGGAACACCTGTGACACCAGGCAGCTGCGTGGAGGGCGTCCCCGAACCTCCCCCACACAGTCAGCCGTATTCCGGAATTCTGAGTGTGGGGAGGTTCCGTCTTCTGTCTGCAGTACCCGGGTTCTCCTAGGAGCCATTCGAGTGTCTTCCCCGAGTCCCTCCCAGTGCGGGCTGCCAGGGAAAGGCGGGGGTTTGGCTGGAAACGCAGGTAGCATCTAGTGCCTCCCCATGGAGAGGGGAGGTAATTAGCGGAATTCCCCTTGCGAGGGAACACCTGTGACACCAGGCAGCTGCGTGGAGGGCGGCCCCGAACCTCCCCCACACAGTCACCCGTGTTTCGGAATTCTGAGTGTGGGGGGGTTCCTTCTTCTGTCTGCAGCACACGGGATCTCCTAGGAGCCCTTCGAGTGTCTTCCCCGAGTCCCTCCCAGTGCGGGCTGCCGGGGAAAGGCGGGGGTTGGGCTGGAAATGCAGGTAGCATGTAGTGCCTCCCCCTGGACAGGGGAGGTAATTAGCGGACTTCCCCTTGCGAGGGAACCCCTGTGACACCAGGCAGCTGCGTGGAGGGCGGCTCCGAACCTCCCCCACACAGTCACCCGTGTTCCGGAATTCTGAGTGTGGGGAGGTTCCGTCTTCTGTCTGCAGCACCCGGGATCTCCTAGGAGCCCTTCGAGTGTCTTCACCGAGTCCCTCCCAGTGCGGGCGGCCGGGGAAAGGCGGGGGTTGGGCTGGAAACGCAGGTAGCATCTAGTGCCTCCTCATGGACAGGGGAGGTAATTAGCGGACTTCCCCCTGCGAGGGAACAATTGTGACACCAGGAAGTTGCGTGGGGGCGGCCCTAAACCTAACCCACACAGTCAGCCCTGTTCCGGAATTCTGAGTGTGGGGGGGTTCCTTCTTCTGTCTGCAGCACCCGGGTTCTCCTAGGAGCCCTTCGAGTGTCTTGCCTGAGTCCCTCCCAGTGCGGGCTGCCGGGGAAAGGCGGGGGTTTGGCTGGAAAAGCAGGTAGCATCTAGTGCCTCCCCATGGACAGGGGAGGTAATTAGCGGACTACCCCCTGCCAGGGAACACCTGTGACACCAGGCAGCTGCGTGGAGGGCGGCCCCGAACCTCCCCCACACAGTCATCCGTGTTCCGGAATTCTGAGTGTGGGGAGGTTCCGTCTTCTGTCTGCAGCACCCGGGTTCTCCTAGGAGCCCTTCGAGTGTGTTCCCCGAGTCCCTCCCTGTGCGGACGGCCGGGGAAAGGCAGGGGTTGGGCTGGAAACGCAGGTAGCATCTAGTGCCTCCCCATGGACAGGGGAGGTAATTAGCGGACTACCCCCTGCCAGGGAACACCTGTGACACCAGGCAGCTGCGTGGAGGGCGGCCCCGAACCTCCCCCACACAGTCAGCCGTGTTCCGGAATTCTGAGTGTGGGGAGGTACCGTCTTCTGTCTGCAGCACCCGGGATCTCCTAGGAGCCCTTCGAGTGTCTTCCCCGAGTCCATCCCAGTGCGGGCTGCCTGGGAAAGTCGGGGGTTGGGCTGGAAAAGCAGGTAGCATCTAGTGCCTCCCCCTGGACAGGGGAGGTAATTAGCGGACTTCCCCTTGCGAGGGAACACCTGTGACACAAGGCAGCTTCGTGGAGGCCGGCCCCGAACCTCCCCCACACAGTCAGCCGTGTTCCGGAATTCTGAGTGTGGGGAGGTACCGTCTTCTGTCTGCAGCACCCGGGATCTCCTAGGAGCCCTTCGAGTGTCTTCCCCGAGTCCATCCCAGTGCGGGCTACCGGGGAAAGGCGGGGGTTGCGCTGGAAAAGCAGGTAGCATCTAGTGCCTCCCCCTGGACAGGGGAGGTAATTAACGGACTTCCCCCTGCCAGGGAACACCTGTGACACCAGGCAGCTGCGTGGAGGGCGGCCCCGAACCTCCCCCACACAGTCACCCGTGTTCCGGAATTCTGAGTGTGGGGAGGTTCCGTCTTCTGTCTGCAGCACCCGGGATCTCCTAGGAGCCCTTCGAGTGTCTTCCCCGAGTACCTCCCAGTGCTGGCTGCCGTTGAAAGTCGGGGGTTGGGCTGGAAATGCAGGTAGCATCTAGTGCCTCCCCCTGGACAGGGGAGGTAATTAGCGGACTTCCCCTTGCGAGGGAACACCTGTGACACAAGGCAGCTGCGTGGAGGGCGGCCCCGAACCTCCCCCACACAGTCAGCCGTGTTCCGGAATTCTGAGTGTGGGGAGGTACCGTCTTCTGTCTGCAGCACCCGGGATCTCCTAGGAGCCCTTCGAGTGTCTTCCCCGAGTCCATCCCAGTGCGGGCTACCGGGGAAAGGCGGGGGTTGGGCTGGAAAAGCAGGTAGCATCTAGTGCCTCCCCCTGGACAGGGGAGGTAATTAACAGACTTCCCCCTGCCAGGGAACACCTGTGACACCAGGCAGCTGCGTGGAGGGCGGCCCCGAACCTCCCCCACACAGTCACCCGTGTTCCGGAATTCTGAGTGTGGGGAGGTACCGTCTTCTGTCTGCAGCACCCGGGATCTCCTAGGAGCCCTTCGAGTGTCTTCCCCGAGTCCCTCCCAGTGCGGGCTACCGGGGAAAGGCGGGGGTTGGGCTGGAAAAGCAGGTAGCATCTAGTTCCTCCCCATGGACAGGGGAGGTAATTAGCGGACTACCCCCTGCCAGGGAACACCTGTGACACCAGGCAGCTGCGTGGAGGGCGGCCCCGAACCTCCCCCACACAGTCAGCCGTGTTCCGGAATTCTGAGTGTGGGGAGGTTCCGTCTTCTGTCTGCAGCACCCGGGTTCTCCTAGGAGCCCTTCGAGTGTCTTCCCCGAGTCCCTCCCAGTGCGGGCTGCCGGGGAAAGGCGGGGGTTTGGCTGGAAACGCAGGTAGCATCTAGTGCCTCCCCATGGACCAGGGAGGTAATTAGCGGACTTCCCCTTGCGAGGGAACACCTGTGACACAAGGCAGCTGCGTGGAGGGCGGCCCCGAACCTCCCCCACACAGTCAGCCGTGTTCCGGAATTCTGAGTGTGGGGAGGTTCCGTCTTCTGTCTGCAGGACCCGGGTTCTCCTAGGAGCCATTCGTGTGTCTTCCCCCAGTCCCTCCCAGTGCGGGCTGCCGGGGAAAGGCGGGGGTTTGGCTGGAAACGCAGGTAGCATCTAGTGCCTCCCCATGGACAGGGGAGGTAATTAGCGGACTTCCCCTTGCGAGGGAACACCTGTGACACCAGGAAGCTGCGTGGGGGGCGGCCCTAAACCTCCCCCACACAGTCACCCGTGTTCCGGAATTCTGAGTGTGGGGAGGTTCCGTCTTCTGTCTGCAGCACCCGGGTTCTCCTAGGAGCCCTTCGAGTGTGTTCCCCGAGTCCCTCCCTGTGCGGGCGGCCGGGGAAAGGCAGGGGTTGGGCTGGAAACGCAGGTAGCATCTAGTGCCTCCCCATGGACAGGGGAGGTAATTAGCGGACTACCCCCTGCCAGGGAACACCTGTGACACCAGGCAGCTGCGTGGAGGGCGGCCCCGAACCTCCCCCACACAGTCAGCCGTATTCCGGAATTCTGAGTGTGGGGAGGTTCCGTCTTCTGTCTGCAGCACCCGGGTTCTCCTAGGAGCCCTTCGAGTGTCTTCCCCGAGTCCCTCCCAGTGCGGGCTGCCGGGGAAAGGCGGGGGTTTGGCTGGAAACGCAGGTAGCATCTAGTGCCTCCCCATGGAGAGGGGAGGTAATTAGCGGAATTCCCCTTGCGAGGGAACACCTGTGGCACCAGGCAGCTGCGTGGAGGGCGGCCCCGAACCTCCCCCACACAGTCACCCGTGTTCCGGAATTCTGAGTGTGGGGGGATTCCTTCTTCTGTCTGCAGCACCCGGGTTCTCCTAGGAGCCCTTCGAGTGTCTTCCCCGAGTCCCTCCCAGTGCGGGCTGCCGGGGAAAGGCGGGGGTTTGGCTGGAAAAGCAGGTAGCATCTAGTGCCTCCCCATGGACAGGGGAGGTAATTAGCGGACTACCCCCTGCCAGGGAACACCTGTGACACCAGGCAGCTGCGTGGAGGGCGGCCCCGAACCTCCCCCACACAGTCATCCGTGTTCCGGAATTCTGAGTGTGGGGAGGTTCCGTCTTCTGTCTGCAGCACCCGGGTTCTCCTAGGAGCCCTTCGAGTGTGTTCCCCGAGGCCCTCCCTGTGCGGACGGCCGGGGAAAGGCAGGGGTTGGGCTGGAAACGCAGGTAGCATCTAGTGCCTCCCCATGGACAGGGGAGGTAATTAGCGGACTACCCCCTGCCAGGGAACACCTGTGACACCAGGCAGCTGCGTGGAGGGCGGCCCCGAACCTCCCCCACACAGTCAGCCGTATTCCGGAATTCTGAGTGTGGGGAGGTTCCGTCTTCTGTCTGCAGCACCCGGGTTCTCCTAGGAGCCCTTCGAGTGTCTTCCCCGAGTCCCTCCCAGTGCGGGCTGCCGGGGAAAGGCGGGGGTTTGGCTGGAAACGCAGGTAGCATCTAGTGCCTCCCCATGGAGAGGGGAGGTAATTAGCGGAATTCCCCTTGCGAGGGAACACCTGTGACACCAGGCAGCTGCGTGGAGGGCGGCCCCGAACCTCCCCCACACAGTCACCCGTGTTCCGGAATTCTGAGTGTGGGGAGGTTCCGTCTTCTGTCTGCAGGACCCGGGTTCTCCTAGGAGCCCTTCGAGTGTCTTCCCCGAGTCCCTCCCAGTGCGGGCTGCCGGGGAAAGGCGGGGGTTTGGCTGGAAAAGCAGGTAGCATCTAGTGCCTCCCCATGGACAGGGGAGGTAATTAGCGGACTACCCCCTGCCAGGGAACACCTGTGACACCAGGCAGCTGCGTGGAGGGCGGCCCCGAACCTCCCCCACACAGTCATCCGTGTTCCGGAATTCTGAGTGTGGGGAGGTTCCGTCTTCTGTCTGCAGCACCCGGGTTCTCCTAGGAGCCCTTCGAGTGTGTTCCCCGAGTCCCTCCCTGTGCGGACGGCCGGGGAAAGGCAGGGGTTGGGCTGGAAACGGAGGTAGCATCTAGTGCCTCCCCATGGACAGGGGAGGTAATTAGCGGACTACCCCCTGCCAGGGAACACCTGTGACACCAGGCAGCTGCGTGGAGGGCGGCCCCGAACCTCCCCCACACAGTCAGCCGTATTCCGGAATTCTGAGTGTGGGGAGGTTCCGTCTTCTATCTGCAGCACCCGGGTTCTCCTAGGAGCCCTTCGAGTGTCTTCCCCGAGTCCCTCCCAGTGCGGGCTGCCGGGGAAAGGCGGGGGTTTGGCTGGAAACGCAGGTAGCATCTAGTGCCTCCCCATGGAGAGGGGAGGTAATTAGCGGAATTCCCCTTGCGAGGGAACACCTGTGACACCAGGCAGCTGCGTGGAGGGCGGCCCCGAACCTCCCCCACACAGTCACCCGTGTTCCGGAATTCTGAGTGTGGGGGGGTTCCTTCTTCTGTCTGCAGCACACGGGATCTCCTAGGAGCCCTTCCAGTGTGTTCCCCGAGTCCCTCCCTGTGCGGGCGGCCGGGGAAAGGCGGGGGTTGGGCTGGAAACGCAGGTAGCATCTAGTGCCTCCTCATGGACAGGGGAGGTAATTAGCGGACATCACCCTGCCAGGGAACATCTGTGACACCAGGCAGCTGCGTGGAGGGCGGCTCTGAACCTCCCCCTCACAGTCACCCGTGTTCCGGATTTCTGAGTGTGGGGGGGTTCCTTCTTCTTTCTGCAGCACACGGGATCTCCTAGGAGCCCTTCGAGTGTCTTCCCCGAGTCCCTCCCAGTGCGGGCTGCCGGGGAAATGCGGGGGTTGGGCTGGAAAAGCAGGTAGCATCTAGTTCCTCCCCATGGACAGGGGAGGTAATTAGCGGACTACCCCCTGCCAGGGAACACCTGTGACACCAGGAAGCTGCGTGGAGGGCGGCCCCGAACCTCCCCCACACAGTCAGCCGTATTCCGGAATTCTGAGTGTGGGGAGGTTCCGTCTTCTGTCTGCAGCACCCGGGTTCTCCTAGGAGCCCTTCGAGTGTCTTCCCCGAGTCCCTCCCAGTGCGGGCTGCCGGGGAAAGGCGGGGGTTTGGCTGGAAACGCAGGTAGCATCTAGTGCCTCCCCATGGAGAGGGGAGGTAATTAGCGGAATTCCCCTTGCGAGGGAACACCTGTGACACCAGGCAGCTGCGTGGAGGGCGGCCCCGAACCTCCCCCACACAGTCACCCGTGTTCCGGAATTCTGAGTGTGGGGGGGTTCCTTCTTCTGTCTGCAGCACACGGGATCTCCTAGGAGCCCTTCGAGTGTCTTCCCCGAGTCCCTCCCAGTGCGGGCTGCCGGGGAATGGCGGGTGTTGGGCTGGAAAAGCAGGTAGCATCTAGTGCCTCCCCCTGGACAGGGGAGGTAATTAGCGGACTTCCCCTTGCGATGGAACCCCTGTGACACCAGGCAGCTGCGTGGAGGGCGGCTCCGATCCTCCCCCACACAGTCATACGTGTTCCGGAATTCTGAGTGTGGGGGGGTTCCTTCTTCTGTCTGCAGCACACGGGATCTCCTAGGAGCCCTTCGAGTGTCTTCCCCCAGTCCCTCCCAGTGCGGGCTGCCGGGGAAAGGCGGGGGTTGGGCTGGAAAAGCAGGTAGCATCTAGTGCCTCCCCATGGACAGGGGAGGTAATTAGCGGACTACCCCCTGCCAGGGAACACCTGTGACACCAGGCAGCTGCGTGGAGGGCGGCCCCGAACCTCCCCCACACAGTCAGCCGTGTTCCAGAATTCTGAGTGTGGGGAGGTTCCGTCTTCTGTCTGCAGCACCCGGGTTCTCCTAGGAGCCCTTCGAGTGTCTTCCCCGAGTCCCTCCCAGTGCGGGCTGCCGGGGAAAGGTGGGGGTTTGGCTGGAAACGCAGGTAGCATCTAGTGCCTCCCCATGGACAGGGGAGGTAATTAGCGGACTTCCCCTTGCGAGGGAACACCTGTGACACCAGGAAGCTGCGTGGGGGGCGGCCCTAAACCTCCCCCACACAGTCATCCGTGTTCCGGAATTCTGAGTGTGGGGAGGTTCCGTCTTCTGTCTGCAGCACCCGGGTTCTCCTAGGAGCCCTTCGAGTGTGTTCCCCGAGTCCCTCCCTGTGCGGGCGGCCGGGGAAAGGCAGGGGTTGGGCTGGAAACGCAGGTAGCATCTAGTGCCTCCCCATGGACAGGGGAGGTAATTAGCGGACTACCCCCTGCCAGGGAACACCTGTGACACCAGGCAGCTGCGTGGAGGGCGGCCCCGAACCTCCCCCACACAGTCAGCCGTGTTTCGGAGTTCTGAGTGTGGGGAGGTTCCGTCTTCTGTCTGCAGCACCCAGGTTCTCCTAGGAGCCCTTCGAGTGTCTTCCCCGAGTCCCTCCCAGTGCGGGCTGCCGGGGAAAGGCGGGGGTTTGGCTGGAAACGCAGGTAGCATCTAGTGCCTCCCCATGGACCAGGGAGGTAATTAGCGGACTTCCCCTTGCGAGGGAACACCTGTGACACAAGGCAGCTGCGTGGAGGGCGGCCCCGAACCTCCCCCACACAGTCAGCCGTGTTCCGGAATTCTGAGTGTGGGGAGGTTCCGTCTTCTGTCTGCAGCACCCGGGTTCTCCTAGGAGCCATTCGAGTGTCTTCCCCCAGTTCCTCCCAGTGCGGGCTGCCGGGGAAAGGCGGGGGTTGGGCTGGAAAAGCAGGTAGCATCTAGTGCCTCCCCAAGGACAAGGGAGATAATTAGCGGACTTCCCCCTGCCAGGGAACACCTGTGACACCAGGCATCTTCGTGGAGGGCGGCCCAAAACCTCCCCCACACAGTCGGCCGTGTTCCGGAATTCTGAGTGTGGGGAGGTTCCGTCTTCTGTCTGCAGCACCCGGGATCTCCTAGGAGCCCTTCGAGTGTCTTCCCCGAATCCCTCCCAGTGCGGGCTGCCGGGGAAAGGCGGGGGTTGGGCTGGAAACGCAGGTAGCATCTAGTGCCTCCTCATGGACAGGGGAGGTAATTAGCGGACTTCCCCCTGCGAGGGAACAGCTGTGACACCAGGAAGTTGCGTGGGGGCGGCCCTAAACCTCACCCACAGTCAGCCCTGTTCCGGAATTCTGAGTGTGGGGAGGTTCCGTCTTCTGTCTGCAGCACCCGGGATCTCCTAGGAGCCCTTCGAGTGTCTTCCCCGAGTACCTCCCAGTGCGGGCTGCCGGGGAAAGTCGGGGGTTGGGCTGGAAAAGCAGGTAGCATCTAGTGCCTCCCTCTGGACAGGGGAGGTAATTAACGGACTTCCCCCTGCCAGGGAACACCTGTGACACCAGGCAGCTGCGTGGAGGGCGGCCCCGAACCTCCCCCACACTGTCACCCTTGTTCCGGAATTCTGAGTGTGGGGAGGTTCCTTCTTCTGTCTGCAGCACCCGGGATCTCCTAGGAGCCCTTCGAGTGTCTTCCCCGAGTCCATCCCAGTGCGGGCTACCGGGGAAACGCGGGGGATGGGCTGGAAAAGCAGGCAGCATCTAGTGCCTCCCCCTGGACAGGGGAGGTAATTAACGGACTTCCCCCTGCCAGGGAACACCTGTGACACCAGGCAGCTGCGTGGAGGGCGGCCCCGAACCTCCCCCACACAGTCACCCGTGTTCCGGAATTCTGAGTGTGGGGGGGTTCCTTCTTCTGTCTGCAGCACACGGGATCTCCTAGGAGCCCTTCGAGTGTCTTCCCCGAGTCCCTCCCAGTGCGGGCTCCCGGGGAAAGGCGGGGGTTTGGCTGGAAACGCAGGTAGCATCTAGTGCCTCCCCATGGACCAGGGAGGTAATTAGCGGACTTCCCCTTGCGAGGGAACACCTGTGACACAAGGCAGCTGCGTGGAGGGCGGCCCCGAACCTCCCCCACACAGTCAGCCGTGTTCCGGAATTCTGAGTGTGGGGAGGTACCGTCTCCTGTCGGCAGCACCCGGGATCTCCTAGGAGCCCTTCGAGTGTCTTCCCCGAGTCCCTCCCAGTGCGGGCTACCAGGGAAAGGCGGGGGTTGGGCTGGAAAAGCAGGTAGCATCTAGTTCCTCCCCATGGACAGGGGAGGTAATTAGCGGACTACCCCCTGCCAGGGAACACCTGTGACACCAGGCAGCTGCGTGGAGGGCGTCCCCGAACCTCCCCCACACAGTCAGCCGTATTCCGGAATTCTGAGTGTGGGGAGGTTCCGTCTTCTGTCTGCAGTACCCGGGTTCTCCTAGGAGCCATTCGAGTGTCTTCCCCGAGTCCCTCCCAGTGCGGGCTGCCAGGGAAAGGCGGGGGTTTGGCTGGAAACGCAGGTAGCATCTAGTGCCTCCCCATGGAGAGGGGAGGTAATTAGCGGAATTCCCCTTGCGAGGGAACACCTGTGACACCAGGCAGCTGCGTGGAGGGCGGCCCCGAACCTCCCCCACACAGTCACCCGTGTTTCGGAATTCTGAGTGTGGGGGGGTTCCTTCTTCTGTCTGCAGCACACGGGATCTCCTAGGAGCCCTTCGAGTGTCTTCCCCGAGTCCCTCCCAGTGCGGGCTGCCGGGGAAAGGCGGGGGTTGGGCTGGAAATGCAGGTAGCATGTAGTGCCTCCCCCTGGACAGGGGAGGTAATTAGCGGACTTCCCCTTGCGAGGGAACCCCTGTGACACCAGGCAGCTGCGTGGAGGGCGGCTCCGAACCTCCCCCACACAGTCACCCGTGTTCCGGAATTCTGAGTGTGGGGAGGTTCCGTCTTCTGTCTGCAGCACCCGGGATCTCCTAGGAGCCCTTCGAATGTCTTCACCGAGTCCCTCCCAGTGCGGGCGGCCGGGGAAAGGCGGGGGTTGGGCTGGAAACGCAGGTAGCATCTAGTGCCTCCTCATGGACAGGGGAGGTAATTAGCGGACTTCCCCCTGCGAGGGAACAATTGTGACACCAGGAAGTTGCGTGGGGGCGGCCCTAAACCTAACCCACACAGTCAGCCCTGTTCCGGAATTCTGAGTGTGGGGAGGTTACGTCTTCTGTCTGCAGCACCCGGGATCTCCTAGGTGCCCTTCGAGTGTCTTCCCCCAGTCCCTCCCAGTGCGGGCTGCCGGGGAAAGGAGGGGGTTGTGCTGGAAACGCAGGTAGCATCTAGTGCCTCCCCATGGAGAGGGGAGGTAATTAGCGGAATTCCCCTTGCGAGGGAACACCTGTGACACCAGGCAGCTGCGTGGAGGGCGGCCCCGAACCTCCCCCACACAGTCAACCATGTTCCGGAATTCTGAGTGTGGGGAGGTACCGTCTTCTGTCTGCAGCACCCGGGATCTCCTAGGAGCCCTTCGAGTGTCTTCCCCGAGTACCTCCCAGTGCGGGCTGCCGGGGAAAGTCGGGGGTTGGGCTGGAAAAGCAGGTAGCATCTAGTGCCTCCCCCTGGACAGGGGAGGTAATTAGCGGACTTCCCCTTGCGAGGGAACACCTGTGACACAAGGCAGCTGCGTGGAGGGCGGCCCCGAACCTCCCCCACACAGTCAGCCGTGTTCCGGAATTCTGAGTGTGGGGAGGTACCGTCTTCTGTCTGCAGCACCCGGGATCTCCTAGGAGCCCTTCGAGTGTCTTCCCCGAGTCCCTCCCAGTGCGGGCTGCCGGGGAAAGGCGGGGGTTTGGCTGGAAACGCAGGTAGCATCTATTGCCTCCCCATGGAGAGGGGAGGTAATTAGCGGAATTCCCCTTGCGAGGGAACACCTGTGACACCAGGCAGCTGCGTGGAGGGCGGCCCCGAACCTCCCCCACACAGTCAGCCGTGTTCCGGAATTCTGAGTGTGGGGGGGTTCCTTCTTCTGTCTGCAGCACACGGGATCTCCTAGGAGCCCTTCGAGTGTCTTCCCCAAGTCCCTCCCAGTGCGGGCTCCCGGGGAAAGGCGGGGGTTGGGCTGGAAAAGCAGGTAGCATCTAGTGCCTCCCCCTGGACAGGGGAGGTAATTAGCGGACTTCCCCTTGCGATGGAACCCCTGTGACACCAGGCAGCTGCGTGGAGGGCGGCTCCGAACCTCCCCCACACAGTCATACGTGTTCCGGAATTCTGAGTGTGGGGGGGTTCCTTCTTCTGTCTGCAGCACACGGGATCTCCTAGGAGCCCTTCGAGTGTCTTCCCCCAGTCCCTCCCAGTGCGGGCTGCCGGGGAAAGGCGGGGGTTGGGCTGGAAAAGCAGGTAGCATCTAGTGCCTCCCCATGGACAGGGGAGGTAATTAGCGGACTACCCCCTGCCAGGGAACACCTGTGACACCAGGCAGCTGCGTGGAGGGCGGCCCCGAACCTCCCCCACACAGTCAGCCGTGTTCCAGAATTCTGAGTGTGGGGAGGTTCCGTCTTCTGTCTGCAGCACCCGGGTTCTCCTAGGAGCCCTTCGAGTGTCTTCCCCGAGTCCCTCCCAGTGCTGGCTGCCGGGGAAAGGTGGGGGTTTGGCTGGAAACGCAGGTAGCATCTAGTGCCTCCCCATGGACAGGGGAGGTAATTAGCGGACTTCCCCTTGCGAGGGAACACCTGTGACACCAGGAAGCTGCGTGGGGGGCGGCCCTAAACCTCCCCCACACAGTCATCCGTGTTCCGGAATTCTGAGTGTGGGGAGGTTCCGTCTTCTGTCTGCAGCACCCGGGTTCTCCTAGGAGCCCTTCGAGTGTGTTCCCCGAGTCCCTCCCTGTGCGGGCGGCCGGGGAAAGGCAGGGGTTGGGCTGGAAACGCAGGTAGCATCTAGTGCATCCCCATGGACAGGGGAGGTAATTAGCGGACTACCCCCTGCCAGGGAACACCTGTGACACCAGGCAGCTGCGTGGAGGGCGGCCCCGAACCTCCCCCACACAGTCAGCCGTGTTTCGGAATTCTGAGTGTGGGGAGGTTCCGTCTTCTGTCTGCAGCACCCAGGTTCTCCTAGGATCCCTTCGAGTGTCTTCCCCGAGTCCCTCCCAGTGCGGGCTGCCGGGGAAAGGCGGGGGTTTGGCTGGAAACGCAGGTAGCATCTAGTGCCTCCCCATGGACCAGGGAGGTAATTAGCGGACTTCCCCTTGCGAGGGAACACCTGTGACACAAGGCAGCTGCGTGGAGGGCGGCCCCGAACCTCCCCCACACAGTCAGCCGTGTTCCGGAATTCTGAGTGTGGGGAGGTTCCGTCTTCTGTCTGCAGCACCCGGGTTCTCCTAGGAGCCATTCGAGTGTCTTCCCCCAGTCCCTCCCAGTGCGGGCTGCCGGGGAAAGGCGGGGGTTGGGCTGGAAAAGCAGGTAGCATCTAGTGCCTCCCCATGGACAAGGGAGATAATTAGCGGACTTCCCCCTGCCAGGGAACACCTGTGACACCAGGCATCTTCGTGGAGGGCGGCCCCAAACCTCCCCCACACAGTCGGCCGTGTTCCGGAATTCTGAGTGTGGGGAGGTTCCGTCTTCTGTCTGCAGCACCCGGGATTTCCTAGGAGCCCTTCGAGTGTCTTCCCCGAGTCCCTCCCAGTGCGGGCTGCCGGGGAAAGGCGGGGGTTGGGCTGGAAACGCAGGTAGCATCTAGTGCCTCCTCATGGACAGGGGAGGTAATTAGCGGACTTCCCCCTGCGAGGAAACACCTGTGACACCAGGAAGATGCGTGGGGGCGGCCCTAAACCTCACCCACAGTCAGCCCTGTTCCGGAATTCTGAGTGTGGGGAGGTTACGTCTTCTGTCTGCAGCACCCGGGATCTCCTAGGAGCCCTTCGTGTGTCTTCCCCCAGTCCCTCCCAGTGCGGGCTGCCGGGGAAAGGAGGGGGTTGTGCTGGAAACGCAGGTAGCATCTAGTGCCTCCCCATGGACTGGGGAGGTAATTAGCGGACTACCCCTTGCCAGGGAACACCTGTGACACCAGGCATCTTCGTGGAGGGCGGCCCCAAACCTCCCCCACACAGTCGGCCGTGTTCCGGAATTCTGAGTGTGGGGAGGTTCCGTCTTCTGTCTGCAGCACCCGGGATCTCCTAGGAGCCCTTCGAGTGTCTTCCCCGAGTACCTCCCAGTGCGGGCTGCCGGGGAAAGTCGGGGGTTGGGCTGGAAAAGCAGGTAGCATCTAGTGCCTCCCCCTGGACAGGGGAGGTAATTAGCGGACTTCCCCTTGCGAGGGAACACCTGTGACACAAGGCAGCTGCGTGGAGGGCGGCCCCGAACCTCCCCCACACAGTCAGCCGTGTTCCGGAATTCTGAGTGTGGGGAGGTACCGTCTTCTTTCTGCAGCACCCGGGATCTCCTAGGAGCCCTTCGAGTGTCTTCCCCGAGTCCATCCCAGTGCGGGCTACAGGGGAAAGGCGGGGGTTGGGCTGGAAAAGCAGGTAGCATCTAGTGCCTCCCCCTGGACAGGGGAGGTAATTAACGGACTTCCCCCTGCCAGGGAACACCTGTGACATCAGGCAGCTGCGTGGAGGGCGGCCCCGAACCTCCCCAACACTGTCACCCGTGTTCCGGAATTCTGAGTGTGGGGAGGTTCCGTCTTCTGTCTGCAGCACCCGGGATCTCCTAGGAGCCCTTCGAGTGTCTTCCCCGAGTCCATCCCAGTGCGGGCTACCGGGGAAACGCGGGGGATGGGCTGGAAAAGCAGGTAGCATCTAGTGCCTCCCCCTGGACAGGGGAGGTAATTAACGGACTTCCCCCTGCCAGGGAACACCTGTGACACCAGGCAGCTGCGTGGAGGGCGGCCCCGAACCTCCCCCACACAGTCACCCGTGTTCCGGAATTCTGAGTGTGGGGGGGTTCCTTCTTCTGTCTGCAGCACACGGGATCTCCTAGGAGCCCTTCGAGTGTCTTCCCCGAGTCCCTCCCAGTGCGGGCTGCCGGGGAAAGGCGGGGGTTGGGCTGGAAATGCAGGTAGCATCTAGTGCCTCCCCCTGGACAGGGGAGGTAATTAGCGGACTTCCCCTTGCGAGGGAACCCCTGTGACACCAGGCAGCTGCGTGGAGGGCGGCTCCGAACCTCCCCCACACAGTCACCCGTGTTCCGGAATTCTGAGTGTGGGGAGGTTCCGTCTTCTGTCTGCAGCACCCGGGATCTCCTAGGAGCCCTTCGAGTGTCTTCACCGAGTCCCTCCCAGTGCGGGCGGCCGGGGAAAGGCGGGGGTTGGGCTGGAAACGCAGGTAGCATCTAGTGCCTCCTCATGGACAGGGGAGGTAATTAGCGGACTTCCCCCTTCGAGGGAACACCTGTGACACCAGGAAGTTGCGTGGGGGCGGCCCTAAACCTCACCCACACAGTCAGCCCTGTTCCGGAATTCTGAGTGTGGCGAGGTTACGTCTTCTGTCTGCAGCACCCGGGATCTCCTAGGAGCCCTTCGAGTGTCTTCCCCCAGTCCCTCCCAGTGCGGGCTGCCGGGGAAAGGAGGGGGTTGTGCTGGAAACGCAGGTAGCATCTAGTGCCTCCCCATGGAGAGGGGAGGTAATTAGCGGAATTCCCCTTGCGAGGGAACACCTGTGACACCAGGCAGCTGCGTGGAGGGCGGCCCCGAACCTCCCCCACACAGTCAACCATGTTCCGGAATTCTGAGTGTGGGGAGGTTCCGTCTTCTGTCTGCAGCACCCGGGATCTCCTAGGAGCCCTTCGAGTGTCTTCCCCGAGTACCTCCCAGTGCGGGCTGCCGGGGAAAGTCGGGGGTTGGGCTGGAAAAGCAGGTAGCATCTAGTGCCTCCCCCTGGACAGGGGAGGTAATTAGCGGACTTCCCCTTGCGAGGGAACACCTGTGACACAAGGCAGCTGCGTGGAGGGCGGCCCAGAACCTCCCCCACACAGTCAGCCGTGTTCCGGAATTCTGAGTGTGGGGAGGTACCGTCTTCTGTCTGCAGCACCCGGGATCTCCTAGGAGCCCTTCGAGTGTCTTCCCCGAGTCCATCACAGTGCGGGCTACCGGGGAAAGGCGGGGGTTGCGCTGGAAAAGCAGGTAGCATCTAGTGCCTCCCCCTGGACAGGGGAGGTAATTAACGGACTTCCCCCTGCCAGGGAACACCTGTGACACCAGGCAGCTGCGTGGAGGGCGGCCCCGAACCTCCCCCACACAGTCACCCGTGTTCCGGAATTCTGAGTGTGGGGAGGTTCCGTCTTCTGTCTGCAGCACCCGGGATCTCCTAGGAGCCCTTCGAGTGTCTTCCCCGAGTACCTCCCAGTGCGGGCTGCCGGGGAAAGTCGGGGGTTGGGCTGGAAAAGCAGGTAGCATCTAGTGCCTCCCCCTGGACAGGGGAGGTAATTAGCGGACTTCCCCTTGCGAGGGAACACCTGTGACACAAGGCAGCTGCGTGGAGGGCGGCCCCGAACCTCCCCCACACAGTCAGCCGTGTTCCGGAATTCTGAGTGTGGGGAGGTACCGTCTTCTGTCTGCAGCACCCGGGATCTCCTAGGAGCCCTTCGAGTGTCTTCCCTGAGTCCATCCCAGTGCGGGATACCGGGGAAAGGCGGGGGTTGGGCTGGAAAAGCAGGAAGCATCTAGTGCCTCCCCCTGGACAGGGGAGGTAATTATCGGACTTCCCCCTGCCAGGGAACACCTGTGACACCAGGCAGCTGCGTGGAGGTCGGCCCCGAACCTCCCCCACACAGTCACCCGTGTTCCGGAATTCTGAGTGTGGGGGGGTTCCTTCTTCTGTCTGCAGCACACGGGATCTACTAGGAGCCCTTCGAGTGTCTTCCCCGAGTCCCTCCCAGTGCGGGCTGCCGGGGAAAGGCGGGGGTTGGGCTGGAAAAGCAGGTAGCATCTAGTTCCTCCCCATGGACAGGGGAGATAATTAGCGGACTACCCCCTGCCAGGGAACACCTGTGACACCAGGAAGCTGCGTGGGGGGCGGCCCTAAACCTCCCCCTCACAGTCATCCGTGTTCCGGAATTCTGAGTGTGGGGAGGTTCCGTCTTCTGTCTGCAGCACCCGGGTTCTCCTAGGAGCCCTTCGAGTGTGTTCCCCGAGTCCCTCCCTGTGCGGGCGGCCGGGGAAAGGCGGGGGTTGGGCTGGAAACGCAGGTAGCATCTAGTGCCACCCCATGGACAGGGGAGGTAATTAGCGGACTACCCCCTGCCAGGGAACACCTGTGACACCAGGCAGCTGCGTGGAGGGCGGCCCCGAACCTCCCCCACACAGTCAGCCGTGTTCCGGAATTCTGAGTGTGGGGAGGTTCCGTCTTCTGTCTGCAGCACCCAGGTTCTCCTAGGAGCCCTTCGAGTGTCTTCCCCGAGTCCCTCCCAGTGCGGGTTGCCGGGGAAAGGCGGGGGTTTGGCTGGAAACGCAGGTAGCATCTAGTGCCTCCCCATGGACCAGGGAGGTAATTAGCGGACTTCCCCTTGCGAGGGAACACCTGTGACACAAGGCAGCTGCGTGGAGGGCGGCCCCGAACCTCCCCCACACAGTCAGCCGTGTTCCGGAATTCTGAGTGTGGGGAGGTTCCGTCTTCTGTCTGCAGCACCCGGGTTCTCCTAGGAGACATTCGAGTGTCTTCCCCCAGTCCCTCCCAGTGCGGGCTGCCGGGGAAAGGCGGGGGTTGGGCTGGAAACGCAGGTAGCATCTAGTGCCTCCTCATGGACAGGGGAGGTAATTAGCGGACATCACCCTGCCAGGGAACACCTGTGACACCAGGCAGCTGCATGGAGGGCGGCTCTGAACCTCCCCCTCACAGTCACCCGTGTTCCGGATTTCTGAGTGTGGGGGGGTTCCTTCTTCTGTCTGCAGCACCCGGGATCTCCTAGGAGCCCTTCGAGTGTCTTCCCCGAGTCCCTCACAGTGCGGGCTGCCGGGGAAAGGCGGGGGTTTGGCTGGAAACGCAGGTAGCATCTAGTGCCTCCCCATGGAGAGGGGAGGTAATTAGCGGAATTCCCCTTGCGAGGGAACACCTGTGACACCAGGCAGCTGCGTGGAGGGCGGCCCAGAACCTCCCCCACACAGTCACCCGTGTTCCGGAATTCTGAGTGTGGGGGGGTTCTTTCTTCTGTCTGCAGCACACGGGATCTCCTAGGAGCCCTTCGATTGTCTTCCCCGAGTCCATCCCAGTGCGGGCTACCGGGGAAAGGCGGGGGTTGGGCTGGAAAAGCAGGTAGCATCTAGTGCCTCCCCCTGGACAGGGGAGGTAATTAGCGGACTTCCCCCTGCCAGGGAACACCTGTGACACCAGGCATCTTCGTGGAGGGCGGCCCCAAACCTCCCCCACACAGTCGGCCGTGTTCCGGAATTCTGAGTGTGGGGAGGATCCGTCTTCTGTCTGCAGCACCCGGGATCTCCTAGGAGCCCTTTGAGTGTCTTCCCCGAGTACCTCACAGTGCGGGCTGCCGGGGAAAGTCGGGGGTTGGGCTGGAAAAGCAGGTAGAATCTAGTGCCTCCCCCTGGACAGGGGAGGTAATTAGCGGACTTCCCCTTGCGAGGGAACACCTGTGACACAAGGCAGCTGCGTGGAGGGCGGCCCCGAACCTCCCCCACACAGTCAGCCGTGTTCCGGAATTCTGAGTGTGGGGAGGTACCGTCTTCTGTCTGCAGCACACGGGATCTCCTAGGAGCCCTTCGAGTTTCTTCCCCGAGTCCATCCCAGTGCGGGCTACCGGGGAAAGGCGGGGGTTGGGCTGGAAAAGCAGGTAGCATCTAGTGCCTCCCCCTGGACAGGGGAGGTAATTAACGGACTTCCCCCTGCCAGGGAACACCTGTGACACCAGGCAGCTGCGTGGAGGGCGGCCCCGAACCTCCCCCACACAGTCAGCCGTGTTCCGGAATTCTGAGTGTGGGGAGGTACCGTCTTCTGTCTGCAGCACCCGGGATCTCCTAGGAGCCCTTCGAGTGTCTTCCCCGAGTCCCTCCCAGTGCGGGCTGCCGGGGAAAGGCGGGGGTTTGGCTGGAAATGCAGGTAGCATCTAGTTCCTCCCCATGGACAGGGGAGGTAATTAGCGGACTACCCCCTGCCAGGGAACACCTGTGACACCATGCAGCTGCGTGGAGGGCGGCCCCGAACCTCCCCCACACAGTTAGCGGTATTCCGGAATTCTGAGTGTGGGGAGGTTCCGTCTTCTGTCTGCAGCACCCGGGTTCTCCTAGGATCCCTTCGAGTGTCTTCCCCGAGTCCCTCCCAGTGCGGGCTGCCGGGGAAAGGCGGGGGTTTGGCTGGAAACGCAGGTAGCATCTAGTGCCTCCCCATGGAGAGGGAAGGTAATTAGCGGAATTCCCCTTGCGAGGGAACACCTGTGACACCAGGCAGCTGCGTGGAGGGCGGCCCAGAACCTCCCCCACACAGTCACCCGTGTTCCGGAATTCTGAGTGTGGGGGGGTTCTTTCTTCTGTCTGCAGCACACGGGATCTCCTAGGAGCCCTTCGAGTGTCTTCCCCGAGTCCATCCCAGTGCGGGCTACCGGGGAAAGGCGGGGGTTGGGCTGGAAAAGCAGGTAGCATCTAGTGCCACCCCCTGGACAGGGGAGGTAATTAGCGGACTTCCCCCTGCCAGGGAACACCTGTGACACCAGGCATCTTCGTGGAGGGCGGCCCCAAACCTCCCCCACACAGTCGGCCGTGTTCCGGAATTCTGAGTGTGGGGAGGTTCCGTCTTCTGTCTGCAGCACCCGGGATCTCCTAGGAGCCCTTTGAGTGTCTTCCCCGAGTCCCTCCCAGTGCGGGCTGCCGGGGAAAGGCGGGGGTTTGGCTGGAAACGCAGGTAGCATCTAGTGCCTCCCCATGGAGAGGGAAGGTAATTAGCGGAATTCCCCTTGCGAGGGAACACCTGTGACACCAGGCAGCTGCGTGGAGGGCGGCCCAGAACCTCCCCCACACAGTCACCCGTGTTCCGGAATTCTGAGTGTGGGGGGGTTCTTTCTTCTGTCTGCAGCACACGGGATCTCCTAGGAGCCCTTCGAGTGTCTTCCCCGAGTCCATCCCAGTGCGGGCTACCGGGGAAAGGCGGGGGTTGGGCTGGAAAAGCAGGTAGCATCTAGTGCCTCCCCCTGGACAGGGGAGGTAATTAGCGGACTTCCCCCTGCCAGGGAACACCTGTGACACCAGGCATCTTCGTGGAGGGCGGCCCCAAACCTCCCCCACACAGTCGGCCGTGTTCCGGAATTCTGAGTGTGGGGAGGTTCCGTCTTCTGTCTGCAGCACCCGGGATCTCCTAGGAGCCCTTTGAGTGTCTTCCCCGAGTCCCTCCCAGTGCGGGCTGCCGGGAAAGGCGGGGGTTTGGCTGGAAACGCAGGTAGCATCTAGTGCCTCCCCATGGAGAGGGAAGGTAATTAGCGGAATTCCCCTTGCGAGGGAACACCTGTGACACCAGGCAGCTGCGTGGAGGGCGGCCCAGAACCTCCCCCACACAGTCACCCGTGTTCCGGAATTCTGAGTGTGGGGGGGTTCCTTCTTCTGTCTGCAGCACACGGGATCTCCTAGGAGCCCTTCGAGTGTCTTCCCCGAGTCCATCCCAGTGCGGGCTACCGGGGAAAGGCGGGGGTTGGGCTGGAAAAGCAGGTAGCATCTAGTGCCTCCCCCTGGACAGGGGAGGTAATTAGCGGACTTCCCCCTGCCAGGGAACACCTGTGACACCAGGCATCTTCGTGGAGGGCGGCCCCAAACCTCCCCCACACAGTCGGCCGTGTTCCGGAATTCTGAGTGTGGGGAGGTTCCGTCTTCTGTCTGCAGCACCCGGGATCTCCTAGGAGCCCTTTGAGTGTCTTCCCCGAGTCCCTCCCAGTGCGGGCTGCCGGGGAAAGGCGGGGGTTTGGCTGGAAACGCAGGTAGCATCTAGTGCCTCCCCATGGAGAGGGAAGGTAATTAGCGGAATTCCCCTTGCGAGGGAACACCTGTGACACCAGGCAGCTGCGTGGAGGGCGGCCCAGAACCTCCCCCACACAGTCACCCGTGTTCCGGAATTCTGAGTGTGGGGGGGTTCTTTCTTCTGTCTGCAGCACACGGGATCTCCTAGGAGCCCTTCGAGTGTCTTCCCCGAGTCCATCCCAGTGCGGGCTACCGGGGAAAGGCGGGGGTTGGGCTGGAAAAGCAGGTAGCATCTAGTGCCTCCCCCTGGACAGGGGAGGTAATTAGCGGACTTCCCCCTGCCAGGGAACACCTGTGACACCAGGCATCTTCGTGGAGGGCGGCCCCAAACCTCCCCCACACAGTCGGCCGTGTTCCGGAATTCTGAGTGTGGGGAGGTTCCGTCTTCTGTCTGCAGCACCCGGGATCTCCTAGGAGCCCTTTGAGTGTCTTCCCCGAGTACCTCACAGTGCGGGCTGCCGGGGAAAGTCGGGGGTTGGGCTGGAAAAGCAGGTAGCATCTAGTGCCTCCCCCTGGACAGGGGAGGTAATTAGCGGACTTCCCCTTGCGAGGGAACACCTGTGACACAAGGCAGCTGCGTGGAGGGCGGCCCCGAACCTCCCCCACACAGTCAGCCGTGTTCCGGAATTCTGAGTGTGGGGAGGTACCGTCTTCTGTCTGCAGCACCCGGGATCTCCTAGGAGCCCTTCGAGTGTCTTCCCCGAGTCCCTCCCAGTGCGGGCTACCGGGGAAAGGTTGGGGTTGGCCTGGAAAAGCAGGTAGCCTCTAGTTCCTCCCCATGGACAAGGGAGGTAATTAGCGGACTACCCCCTGCCAGGGAACACCTGTGACACCAGGCAGCTTCGTGGAGGGCGGCCCCGAACCTCCCCCACACAGTCAGCCGTGTTCCGGAATTCTGAGTGTGGGGAGGTTCCGTCTTCTGTCTGCAGCACCCAGGTTCTCCTAGGAGCCCTTCGAGTGTCTTCCCCGAGTCCCTCCCAGTGCGGGCTGCCGGGGAAAGGCGGGGGTTTGGCTGGAAACGCAGGTAGCATCTAGTGCCTCCCCATGGACCAGGGAGGTAATTAGCGGACTTCCCCTTGCGAGGGAACACCTGTGACAGAAGGCAGCTGCGTGGAGGGCGACCCCGAACCTCCCCCACACAGTCAGCCGTGTTCCGGAATTCTGAGTGTGGGGAGGTTCCGTCTTCTGTCTGCAGCACCCGGGATCTCCTAGGAGCCCTTTGAGTGTCTTCCCCGAGTACCTCACAGTGCGGGCTGCCGGGGAAAGTCGGGGGTTGGGCTGGAAAAGCAGGTAGCATCTAGTGCCTCCCCCTGGACAGGGGAGGTAATTAGCGGACTTCCCCTTGCGAGGGAACACCTGTGACACAAGGCAGCTGCGTGGAGGGCGGCCCCGAACCTCCCCCACACAGTCAGCCGTGTTCCGGAATTCTGAGTGTGGGGAGGTACCGTCTTCTGTCTGCAGCACCCGGGATCTCCTAGGAGCCCTTCGAGTGTCTTCCCCGAGTCCCTCCCAGTGCGGGCTACCGGGGAAAGGTGGGGGTTGGCCTGGAAAAGCAGGTAGCATCTAGTTCCTCCCCATGGACAGGGGAGGTAATTAGCGGACTACCCCCTGCCAGGGAACACCTGTGACACCAGGCAGCTGCGTGGAGGGCGGCCCCGAACCTCCCCCACACAGTCAGCCGTGTTCCGGAATTCTGAGTGTGGGGAGGTTCCGTCTTCTGTCTGCAGCACCCAGGTTCTCCTAGGAGCCCTTCGAGTGTCTTCCCCGAGTCCCTCCCAGTGCGGGCTGCCGGGGAAAGGCGGGGGTTTGGCTGGAAACGCAGGTAGCATCTAGTGCCTCCCCATGGACCAGGGAGGTAATTAGCGGACTTCCCCTTGCGAGGGAACACCTGTGACACAAGGCAGCTGCGTGGAGGGCGACCCCGAACCTCCCCCACACAGTCAGCCGTGTTCCGGAATTCTGAGTGTGGGGAGGTTCCGTCTTCTGTCTGCAGCACCCGGGTTCTCCTAGGAGCCATTCGAGTGTCTTCCCCCAGTCCCTCCCAGTGCGGGCTGCCGGGGAAAGGCGGGGGTTGGGCTGGAAAAGCAGGTAGCATCTAGTGCCTCCCCATGGACAAGGGAGATAATTAGCGGAGTTCCCCCTGCCAGGGAACACCTGTGACACCAGGCATCTTCGTGGAGGGCGTCCCCAAACCTCCCCCACACAGTCGGCCGTGTTCCGGAATTCTGAGTGTGGGGAGGTTCCGTCTTCTGTCTGCAGCACCCGGGATCTCCTGGGAGCCCTTCGAGTGTCTTCCCCGAGTCCCTCCCAGTGCGGGCTGCCGGGGAAAGGCGGGGGTTGGGCTGGAAACGCAGGTAGCATCTAGTGCCTCCTCATGGACAGGGGAGGTAATTAGCGGACATCACCCTGCCAGGGAACACCTGTGACACCAGGCAGCTGCGTGGAGGGCGGCTCTGAACCTCCCCCTCACAGTCACCCGTGTTCCGGATTTCTGAGTGTGGGGGGGTTCCTTCTTCTGTCTGCAGCACACGGGATCTCCTAGGAGCCCTTCGAGTGTCTTCCCCGAGTCCCTCCCAGTGCGGGCTGCCGGGGAAAGGCGGGGGTTGGGCTGGAAAAGCAGGTAGCATCTAGTTCCTCCCCTTGGACAGGGGAGGTAATTAGCGGACTACCCCCTGCCAGGGAACACCTGTGACACCAGGCAGCTGCGTGGAGGGCGGCCCCGAACCTCCCCCACACAGTTAGCCGTATTCCGGAATTCTGAGTGTGGGGAGGTTCCGTCTTCTGTCTGCAGCACCCGGGTTCTCCTAGGAGCCATTCGAGTGTCTTCCCCGAGTCCCTCCCAGTGCGGGCTGCAGGGGAAAGGCGGGGGTTTGGCTGGAAACGCAGGTAGCATCTAGTGCCTCCCCATGGAGAGGGGAGGTAATTAGCGGAATTCCCCTTGCGAGGGAACACCTGTGACACCAGGCAGCTGCGTGGAGGGCGGCCCCGAACCTCCCCCACACAGTCACCCGTGTTCCGGTATTCTGAGTGTGGGGGGGTTCCTTCTTCTGTCTGCAGCACACGGGATCTCCTAGGAGCCCTTCGAGTGTCTTCCCCCAGTCCCTCCCAGTGCGGGCTGCCGGGGAAAGGAGGGGGTTGTGCTGGAAACGCAGGTAGCATCTAGTGCCTCCCCATGGACTGGGGAGGTAATTAGCGGACTACCCCCTGCCAGGGAACACCTGTGACACCAGGCTGCTGCGTGGGGGGCGGCCCCGATCCTCCCCCACACAGTCAACCGTGTTCCGGAATTCTGAGTGTGGGGAGGTTCCGTCTTCTGTCTGCAGCACCCGGGATCTCCTAGGAGCCCTTCGAGTGTCTTCCCCGAGTCCCTCCCAGTGCGGGCTGCCGGGGAAATTCGGGGGTTGGGCTGGAAAAGCAGGTAGCATCTAGTACCTCCCCCTGGACAGGGGAGGTAATTAGCGGAATTCCCCTTGCGAGGGAACACCTGTGACACAAGGCAGCTGCGTGGAGGGCGGCCCCGAACCTCCCCTACACAGTCAGCCGTGTTCCGGAATTCTGAGTGTGGGGAGGTACCGTCTTCTGTCTGCAGCACCCGGGATCTCCTAGGAGCCTTTCGGGTGTCTTCCCCGAGTCCATCCCAGTGCGGGCTACCGGGGAAAGGCGGGGGTTGGGCTGGAAAAGCAGGTAGCATCTAGTTCCTCCCCATTTACAGGGGAGGTAATTAGCGGACTACCCCCTGCCAGGGAACACCTGTGACACCAGGCAGCTGCGTGGAGGGCGGCCCCGAACCTCCCCCACACAGTCAACCGTGTTCCGGAATTCTGAGTGTGGGGAGGTTCCGTCTTCTGTCTGCAGCACCCAAGTTCTCCTAGGAGCCCTTCGAGTGTCTTCCCCGAGTCCCTCGCAGTGCGGGCTGCCGGGGAAAGGCGGGGGTTTGGCTGGAAACGCAGGTAGCATCTAGTGCCTCCCCATGGACCAGGGAGGTAATTAGCGGACTTCCCCTTGCGAGGGAACACCTGTGACACAAGGCAGATGCGTGGAGGGCGGCCCCGAACCTCCCCCACACAGTCAGCCGTGTTCCGGAATTCTGAGTGTGGGGAGGTTCCGTCTTCTGTCTGCAGCACCCGGGTTCTCCTAGGAGCCATTCGAGTGTCTTCCCCCAGTCCCTCCCAGTGCGGGCTGCCGGGGAAAGGCGGGGGTTGGGCTGGAAAAGCAGGTAGCATCTAGTGCCTCCCCATGGACAAGGGAGATAATTAGCGGACTTCCCCCTGCCAGGGAACACCTGTGACACCAGGCATCTTCGTGGAGGGCGGCCCCAAACCTCCCCCACACAGTCGGCCGTGTTCCGGAATTCTGAGTGTGGGGAGGTTCCATCTTCTGTCTGCAGCACCCGGGATCTCCTAGGAGCCCTTCGAGTGTCTTCCCCGAGTCCCTCCCAGTGCAGGCTGCCGGGGAAAGGCGGGGGTTGGGCTGGAAACGCAGGTAGCATCTAGTGCCTCCTCATGGACAGGGGAGGTAATTAGCGGACATCACCCTGCCAGGGAACACCTGTGACACCAGGCAGCTGCGTGGAGGGCGGCTCTGAACCTCCCCCTCACAGTCACCCGTGTTCCGGATTTCTGAGTGTGGGGGGGTTCCTTCTTCTGTCTGCAGCACACGGGATCTCCTAGGAGCCCTTCGAGTGTCTTCCCCGAGTCCCTCCCAGTGCGGGCTGCCGGGGAAAGGCGGGGGTTGGGCTGGAAAAGCAGGTAGCATCTAGTTCCTCCCCTTGGACAGGGGAGGTAATTAGCGGACTACCCCCTGCCAGGGAACACCTGTGACAACAGGCAGCTGCGTGGAGGGCGGCCCCGAACCTCCCCCACACAGTTAGCCGTATTCCGGAATTCTGAGTGTGGGGAGGTTCCATCTTCTGTCTGCAGCACCCGGGATCTCCTAGGAGCCCTTCGAGTGTCTTCCCCGAGTCCCTCCCAGTGCAGGCTGCCGGGGAAAGGCGGGGGTTGGGCTGGAAACGCAGGTAGCATCTAGTGCCTCCTCATGGACAGGGGAGGTAATTAGCGGACATCACCCTGCCAGGGAACACCTGTGACACCAGGCAGCTGCGTGGAGGGCGGCTCTGAACCTCCCCCTCACAGTCACCCGTGTTCCGGATTTCTGAGTGTGGGGGGGTTCCTTCTTTTGTCTGCAGCACACGGGATCTCCTAGGAGCCCTTCGAGTGTCTTCCCCGAGTCCCTCCCAGTGCGGGCTGCCGGGGAAAGGCGGGGGTTTGGCTGGAAACGCAGGTAGCATCTAGTGCCTCCCCATGGACCAGGGAGGTAATTAGCGGACTTCCCCTTGCGAGGGAACACCTGTGACACAAGGCAGCTGCGTGGAGGGCGGCCCCGAACCTCCCCCACACAGTCAGCCGTGTTCCGGAATTCTGAGTGTGGGGAGGTACCGTCTTCTGTCTGCAGCACCCGGGATCTCCTAGGAGCCCTTCGAGTGTCTTCCCCGAGTCCCCCCCAGTGCGGGCTACCGGGGAAATGCGGGGGTTGGGCTGGAAAAGCAGGTAGCATCTAGTTCCTCCCCATGGACAGGGGAGGTAATTAGCGGACTACCCCCTGCCAGGGAACACCTGTGACACCAGGCAGCTGCGTGGAGGGCGGCCCCGAACCTCCCCCACACAGTCAGCCGTGTTCCGGAATTCTGAGTGTGGGGAGGTTCCGTCTTCTGTCTGCAGCACCCAGGTTCTCCTAGGAGCCCTTCGAGTGTCTTCCCCGAGTCCCTCCCAGTGCGGGCTGCCGAGGAAAGGCGGGGGTTTGGCTGGAAACGCAGGTAGCATCTAGTGCCTCCCCATGGACCAGGGAGGTAATTAGCGGACTTCCCCTTGCGAGGGAACACCTGTGACACAAGGCAGCTGCGTGGAGGGCGGCCCCGAACCTCCCCCGCACAGTCAGCCGTGTTCCGGAATTCTGAGTGTGGGGAGGTTCCGTCTTCTGTCTGCAGCACCCGGGTTCTCCTAGGAGCCATTCGAGTGTCTTCCCCCAGTCCCTCCCAGTGCGGGCTGCCGGGGAAAGGCGGGGGTTGGGCTGGAAAAGCAGGTAGCATCTAGTGCCTCCCCATGGACAAGGGAGATAATTAGCGGACTTCCCCCTGCCAGGGAACACCTGTGACACCAGGCATCTTCGTGGAGGGCGGCCCCAAACCTCCCCCACACAGTCGGCCGTGTTCCGGAATTCTGAGTGTGGGGAGGTTCCGTCTTCTGTCTGCAGCACCCGGGATCTCCTAGGAGCCCTTCGAGTGTCTTCCCCGAGTCCCTCCCAGTGCGGGCTGCTGGGGAAAGGCGGGGGTTGGGCTGGAAACGTAGGTAGCATCTAGTGCCTCCTCATGGACAGGGGAGGTAATTAGCGGACATCACCCTGCCAGGGAACACCTGTGACACCAGGCAGCTGCGTGGAGGGCGGCTCTGAACCTCCCCCTCACAGTCACCCGTGTTCCGGATTTCTGAGTGTGGGGGGGTTCCTTCTTCTGTCTGCAGCACACGAGATCTCCTAGGAGCCCTTCGAGTGTCTTCCCCGAGTCCCTCCCATTGCGGGCTGCCGGGGAAAGGCGGGGGTTGGGCTGGAAAAGCAGGTAGCATCTAGTTCCTCCCCATGGACAGGGGAGGTAATTAGCGGACTACCCCCTGCCAGGGAACACCTGTGACACTAGGCAGCTGCGTGGAGGGCGGCCCCGAACCTCCCCCACACAGTTAGCCGTATTCCGGAATTCTGAGTGTGGGGAGGTTCCGTCTTCAGTCTGCAGCACCCGGGTTCTCCTAGGAGCCCTTCGAGTGTCTTCCCCGAGTCCCTCCCAGTGCGGGCTGCCAGGGAAAGGCGGGGGTTTGGCTGGAAACGCAGGTAGCATCTAGTGCCTCCCCATGGAGAGGGGAGGTAATTAGCGGAATTCCCCTTGCGAGGGAACACCTGTGACACCAGGCAGCTGCGTGGAGGGCGGCCCCGAACCTCCCCCACACAGTCACCCGTGTTCCGGAATTCTGAGTGTGGGGGGGTTCCTTCTTCTGTCTGCAGCACACGGGATCTCCTAGGAGCCCTTCGAGTGTCTTCCCCCAGTCCCTCCCATTGCGGGCTGCCGGGGAAAGGAGGGGGTTGTGCTGGAAAAGCAGGTAGCATCTAGTGCCTCCCCATGGACTGGGGAGGTAATTAGCGGACTACCCCCTGGCAGGGAACACCTGTGACACCAGGCAGCTGCGTGGAGGGCGGCCCCGAACCTCCCCCACACAGTCAACCGTGTTCCGGAATTCTGAGTGTGGGGAGGTTCCGTCTTCTGTCTGCAGCACCCGGGATCTCCTAGGAGCCCTTCGAGTGTCTTCCCCGAGTACCTCCCAGTGCGGGCTGCCGGGGAAAGTCGGGGGTTGGGCTGGAAAAGCAGGTAGCATCTAGTGCCTCCCCCTGGACAGGGGAGGTAATTAGCGGACTTCCCCTTGCGAGGGAACACCTGTGACACAAGGCAGCTGCGTGGAGGGCGGCCCCGAACCTCCCCCACACAGTCAGCCGTGTTCCGGAATTCTGAGTGTGGGGAGGTACCGTCTTCTGTCTGCAGCACCCGGGATCTCCTAGGAGCCCTTCGAGTGTCTTCACCGAGTCCATCCCAGTGCGGGCTACCGGGGAAAGGCGGGGGTTGGGCTGGAAAAGCAGGTAGCAACTAGTGCCTCCCCCTGGACAGGGGAGGTAATTAACGGAATTCCCCCTGCCAGGGAACACCTGTGACACCAGGCAGCTGCGTGGAGGGCGGCCCCGAACCTCCCCCACACAGTCACCCGTGTTCCGGAATTCTGAGTGTGGGGAGGTACCGTCTTCTGTCTGCAGCACCCGGGATCTCCTAGGAGCCCTTCGAGTGTCTTCCCCGAGTCCCTCCCAGTGCGGGCTACCGGGGAAAGGCGGGGGTTGGGCTGGAAAAGCAGGTAGCATCTAGTTCCTCCCCATGGACAGGGGAGGTAATTAGCGGACTACCCCCTGCCAGGGAACACCTGTGACACCAGGCAGCTGCGTGGAGGGCGGCCCCGAACCTCCCCCACACAGTCAACCGTGTTCCGGAATTCTGAGTGTGGGGAGGTTCCGTCTTCTGTCTGCAGCACCCAGGTTCTCCTAGGAGCCCTTCGAGTGTCTTCCCCGAGTCCCTCCCAGTGCGGGCTGCCGGGGAAAGGCGGGGGTTTGGCTGGAAACGCAGGTAGCATCTAGTGCATCCCCATGGACCAGGGAGGTAATTAGCGGACTTCCCCTTGCGAGGGAACACCTGTGACACAAGGCAGATGCGTGGAGGGCGGCCCCGAACCTCCCCCACACAGTCAGCCGTGTTCCGGATTTCTGAGTGTGGGGAGGTTCCGTCTTCTCTCTGCAGCACCCGGGTTCTCCTAGGAGCCATTCGAGTGTCTTCCCCCAGTCCCTCCCAGTGCGGGCTGCCGGGGAAAGGCGGGGGTTGGGCTGGAAAAGCAGGTAGCATCTAGTGCCTCCCCATGGACAAGGGAGAAAATTAGCGGACTTCCCCCTGCCAGGGAACACCTGTGACACCAGGCATCTTCGTGGAGGGCGGCCCCAAACCTCCCCCACACAGTCGGCCGTGTTCCGGAATTCTGAGTGTGGGGAGGTTCCGTCTTCTGTCTGCAGCACCCGGGATCTCCTAGGAGCCCTTCGAGTGTCTTCCCCGAGTCCCTCCCAGTGCGGGCTGCCGGGGAAAGGCGGGGGTTGGGCTGGAAACGCAGGTAGCATCTAGTGCCTCCTCATGGACAGGGGAGGTAATTAGCGGACATCACCCTGCCAGGGAACACCTGTGACACCAGGCAGCTGCGTGGAGGGCGGCTCTGAACCTCCCCCTCACAGTCACCCGTGTTCCGGATTTCTGAGTGTGGGGGGGTTCCTTCTTCTGTCTGCAGCACACGGGATCTCCTAGGAGCCTTTCGAGTGTCTTCCCCGAGTCCCTCCCAGTGCGGGCTGCCGGGGAAAGGCGGGGGTTGGGCTGGAAAAGCAGGTAGCATCTAGTTCCTCCCCATGGACAGGGGAGGTAATTAGCGGACTACCCCCTGCCAGGGAACACCTGTGACACCAGGCAGCTGCGTGGAGGGCGGCCCCGAACCTCCCCCACACAGTCAGCCGTATTCCGGAATTCTGAGTGTGGGGAGGTTCCGTCTTCTGTCTGCAGCACCCGGGTTCTCCTAGGAGCCCTTCGAGTGTCTTCCCCGAGTCCCTCCCAGTGCGGGCTGCCGGGGAAAGGCGGGGGTTTGGCTGGAAACGCAGGTAGCATCTAGTGCCTCCCCATGGAGAGGGGAGGTAATTAGCGGAATTCCCCTTGCGAGGGAACACCTGTGACACCAGGCAGCTGCGTGGAGGGCGGCCCCGAACCTCCCCCACACAGTCACCCGTGTTCCGGAATTCTGAGTGTGGGGGGGTTCCTTCTTCTGTCTGCAGCACACGGGATCTCCTAGGAGCCCTTCGAGTGTCTTCCCCCAGTCCCTCCCAGTGCGGGCTGCCGGGGAAAGGAGGGGGTTGTGCTGGAAACGCAGGTAGAATCTAGTGCCTCCCCATGGACTGGGGAGGTATTTAGCGGACTACCCCCTGCCAGGGAACACCTGTGACACCAGGCAGCTGCGTGGAGGGCGGCCCCGAACCTCCCCCACACAGTCAACCGTGTTCCGGAATTCTGAGTGTGGGGAGGTTCCGCCTTCTGTCTGCAGCACCCGGGATCTCCTAGGAGCCCTTCGAGTGTCTTCCCCGAGTCCCTCCCATTGCGAGCTGCCGGGGAAAGGCGGGGGTTGGGCTGGAAAAGCAGGTAGCATCTAGTGCCTCCCCCTGGACAGGGGAGGTAATTAGCGGACATCCCCCTGCCAGGGAACACCTGTGAAACCAGGCAGCTGCGTGGAGGGCGGCCCCGAACCTCCCCCACACAGTCACCCGTGTTCCGGAATTCTGAGTGTGGGGGGGTTCCTTCTTCTGTCTGCAGCACCCGGGATCTCCTAGGAGCCCTTCGAGTGTCTTCCCCGAGTCCCTCCCAGTGCGGGCTGCCGGGGAAAGGAGGGGGTTGGGCTGGAAAAGCAGGTAGCATCTAGTGCCTCCCCATGGACAGGGGAGGTAATTAGCGGACTACCCCCTGCCAGGGAACACCTGTGACACCAGGCAGCTGCGTGGAGGGCGGCCCCGAACCTCCCCCACACAGTCAGCCGTGTTCCAGAATTCTGAGTGTGGGGAGGTTCCGTCTTCTGTCTGCAGCACCCGGGTTCTCCTAGGAGCCCTTCGAGTGTCTTCTCCGAGTCCCTCTCTGTGCGGGCTGCCGGGGAAAGGCGGGGGTTTGGCTGGAAACGCAGGTAGCATCTAGTGCCTCCCCATGGACAGGGGAGGTAATTAGCGGACTTCCCCTTGCGAGGGAACACCTGTGACACCAGGAAGCTGCGTGGGGGGCGGCCCTAAACCTCCCCCACACAGTCATCCGTGTTCCGGAATTCTGAGTGTGGGGAGGTTCCGTCTTGTGTCTGCAGCACCCGTGTTCTCCTAGGAGCCCTTCGAGTGTGTTCCCCGAGTCCCTCCCTGTGCGGGCGGCCGGGGAAAGGCGGGGGTTGGGCTGGAAACGCAGGTAGCATCTAGTGCCTCCCCATGGACAGGGGAGGTAATTAGCGGACTACCCCCTGCCAGGGAACACCTGTGACCCCAGGCAGCTGCGTGGAGGGCGGCCCCGAACCTCCCCCACACAGTCAGCCGTGTTCCGGAATTCTGAGTGTGGGGAGGTTCCGTCTTCTGTCTGCAGCACCCAGGTTCTCTTAGGAGCCCTTCGAGTGTCTTCCCCGAGTCCCTCCCAGTGCGGGCTGCCGGGGAAAGGAGGGGGTTGGGCTGGAAAAGCAGGTAGCATCTAGTGCCTCCCCATGGACAGGGGAGGTAATTAGCGGACTACCCCCTGCCAGGGAACACCTGTGACACCAGGCAGCTGCGTGGAGGGCGGCCCCGAACCTCCCCCACACAGTCAGCCGTGTTCCAGAATTCTGAGTGTGGGGAGGTTCCGTCTTCTGTCTGCAGCACCCGGGTTCTCCTAGGAGCCCTTCGAGTGTCTTCTCCGAGTCCCTCTCTGTGCGGGCTGCCGGGGAAAGGCGGGGGTTTGGCTGGAAACGCAGGTAGCATCTAGTGCCTCCCCATGGACAGGGGAGGTAATTAGAGGACTTCCCCTTGCGAGGGAACACCTGTGACACCAGGAAGCTGCGTGGGGGGCGGCCCTAAACCTCCCCCACACAGTCATCCGTGTTCCGGAATTCTGAGTGTGGGGAGGTTCCGTCTTGTGTCTGCAGCACCCGTGTTCTCCTAGGAGCACTTCGAGTGTGTTCCCCGAGTCCCTCCCTGTGCGGGCGGCCGGGGAAAGGCGGGGGTTGGGCTGGAAACGCAGGTAGAATCTAGTGCCTCCCCATGGACAGGGGAGGTAATTAGCGGACTACCCCCTGCAAGGGAATACCTGTGACACCAGGCAGCTGCGTGGAGGGCGGCCCCGAACCTCCCCCACACAGTCAGCCGTGTTCTGGAATTCTGAGTGTGGGGAGGTTCCGTCTTCGGTCTGCAGCACCCAGGTTCTCCTAGGAGCCCTTCGAGTGTCTTCCCCGAGTCCCTCCCAGTGCGGGCTGCCGGGGAAAGGCGGGGGTTTGGCTGGAAACGCAGGTAGCATCTAGTGCCTCCCCATGGAGAGGGGAGGTAATTAGCGGAATTCCCCTTGCGAGGGAACACCTGTGACACCAGGCAGCTGCGTGGAGGGCGGCCCCGAACCTCCCCCACACAGTCAACCGTGTTCCGGAATTCTGAGTGTGGGGGGGTTCCTTCTTCTGTCTGCAGCACACGGGATCTCCTAGGAGCCCTTCGAGTGTCTTCCCCCAGTCCCTCCCAGTGCGGGCTGCCGGGGAAAGGAGGGGGTTGTGCTGGAAACGCAGGTAGAATCTAGTGCCTCCCCATGGACTGGGGAGGTAATTAGCGGACTACCCCCTGCCAGGGAACACCTGTGACACCAGGCAGCTGCGTGGAGGGCGGCCCCGAACCTCCCCCTCACAGTCACCCGTGTTCCGGATTTCTGAGTGTGGGGGGGTTCCTTCTTCTGTCTGCAGCACACGGGATCTCCTAGGAGCCCTTCGAGTGTCTTCCCCGAGTCCCTCCCATTGCGGGCTGCCGGGGAAAGGCGGGGGTTTGGCTGGAAACGCAGGTAGCATCTAGTGCCTCCCCATGGACCAGGGAGGTAATTAGCGGACTTCCCCTTGCGAGGGAACACCTGTGACACAAGGCAGCTGCGTGGAGGGCGGCCCCGAACCTCCCCCACACAGTCAGACGTGTTCCGGAATTCTGAGTGTGGGGAGGTTCCGTCTTCTGTCTGCAGCACCCAGGTTCTCCTAGGAGCCCTTCGAGTGTCTTCCCCGAGTCCCTCCCAGTGCGGGCTGCCGGGGAAAGGCGGGGGTTTGTCTGGAAACGCAGGTAGCATCTAGTGCCTCCCCATGGACCAGGGAGGTAATTAGCGGACTTCCCCTTGCGAGGGAACACCTGTGACACAAGGCAGCTGCGTGGAGGGCGGCCCCGAACCTCCCCCACACAGTCAGCCGTGTTCCGGAATTCTGAGTGTGGGGAGGTTCCGTCTTCTGTCTGCAGCACCCTGGTTCTCCTAGGAGCCATTCGAGTGTCTTCCCCCAGTCCCTCCCAGTGCGGGCTGCCGGGGAAAGGCGGGGGTTGGGCTCGAAAAGCAGGTAGCATCTAGTGCCTCCCCATGGACAAGGGAGATAATTAGCGGACTTCCCCCTGCCAGGGAACACCTGTGACACCAGGCATCTTCGTGGAGGGCGGCCCCAAACCTCCCCCACACAGTCGGCCGTGTTCCGGAATTCTGAGTGTGGGGAGGTTCCGTCTTCTGTCTGCAGCACCCGGGATCTCCTAGGAGCCCTTCGAGTGTCTTCCCCGAGTCCCTCCCAGTGCGGGCTGCTGGGGAAAGGCGGGGGTTGGGCTGGAAACGCAGGTAGCATCTAGTGCCTCCTCATGGACAGGGGAGGTAATTAGCGGACATCACCCTGCCAGGGAACACCTGTGACACCAGGCAGCTGCGTGGAGGGCGGCTCTGAACCTCCCCCTCACAGTCACCCGTGTTCCGGATTTCTGAGTGTGGGGGGGTTCCTTCTTCTGTCTGCAGCACACGGGATCTCCTAGGAGCCCTTCGAGTGTCTTCCCCGAGTCCTTCCCAATGCGGGCTGCCGGGGAAAGGCGGGGGTTTTGCTGGAAACGCCGGTAGCATCTAGTGCCTCCCCATGGACTGGGGAGGTAATTAGCGGACTACCCCCTGCCAGGGAACACCTGTGACACCAGGCAGCTGCGTGGAGGGCGGCCCCGAACCTCCCCCACACAGTCAACCGTGTTCCGGAATTCTGAGTGTGGGGAGGTTCCGTCTTCTGTCTGCAGCACCCGGGATCTCCTAGGAGCCCTTCGAGTGTCTTCCCCGAGTACCTCCCAGTGCGGGCTGCCGGGGAAAGGCGGGGGTTGGGCTGGAAAAGCAGGTAGCATCTAGTGCCTCCCCCTGGACAGGGGAGGTAATTAGCGGACTTCCCCTTGCGAGGGAACACCTGTGACACAAGGCAGCTGCGTGGAGGGCGGCCCCGAACCTCCCCCACACAGTCAGCCGTGTTCCGGAATTCTGAGTGTGGGGAGGTACCGTCTTCTGTCTGCAGCACCCGGGATCTCCTAGGAGCCCTTCGAGTGTCTTCCCCGAGTCCATCCCAGTGCGGGCTACCGGGGAAATTCGGGGGTTGGGCTGGAAAAGCAGGTAGCATCTAGTGCCTCCCCCTGGACAGGGGAGGTAATTAACGGACTTCCCCCTGCCAGGGAACACCTGTGACACCAGGCAGCTGCGTGGAGGGCGGCCCCGAACCTCCCCCACACAGTCAGCCGTGTTCCGGAATTCTGAGTGTGGGGAGGTTCCGTCTTCTGTCTGCAGCACCCGGGATCTCCTAGGAGCCCTTCGAGAGTCTTCCCTGAGTACCTCCCAGTGCGGGCTGCCGGGGAAAGTCGGGGGTTGGGCTGGAAAAGCAGGTAGCATCTAGTGCCTCCCCCTGGACAGGGGAGGTAATTAGCGGACTTCCCCTTGCGAGGGAACACCTGTGACACAAGGCAGCTGCGTGGAGGGCGGCCCCGAACCTCCCCCACACAGTCAGCCGTGTTCCGGAATTCTGAGTGTGGGGAGGTACCGTCTTCTGTCTGCAGCACCCGGGATCTCCTAGGAGCCCTTCGAGTGTCTTCCCTGAGTCCATCCCAGTGCGGGCTACCGGGGAAAGGCGGGGGTTGGGCTGGAAAAGCAGGTAGCATCTAGTGCCTCCCCCTGGACAGGGGAGGTAATTAACGGACTTCCCCCTGCCAGGGAACACCTGTGACACCAGGCAGCTGCGTGGAGGGCGGCCCCGAACCTCCCCCACACAGTCACCCGTGTTCCGGAATTCTGAGTGTGGGGAGGTTCCGTCTTCTGTCTGCAGCACCCAGGTTCTCCTAGGAGCCCTTCGAGTGTCTTCCCCGAGTCCCTCCCAGTGCGGGCTGCCGGGGAAAGGCGGGGGTTTGGCTGGAAACGCAGGTAGCATCTAGTGCATCCCCATGGACCAGGGAGGTAATTAGCGGACTTCCCCTTGCGAGGGAACACCTGTGACACAAGGCAGATGCGTGGAGGGCGGCCCCGAACCTCCCCCACACAGTCAGCCGTGTTCCGGAATTCTGAGTGTGGGGAGGTTCCGTCTTCTGTCTGCAGCACCCGGGTTCTCCTAGGAGCAATTCGAGGGTCTTCCCCCAGTCCCTCCCAGTGCGGGCTGCCGGGGAAAGGCGGGGGTTGGGCTGGAAAAGCAGGTAGCATCTAGTGCCTCCCCATGGACAAGGGAGATAATTAGCGGACTTCCCCCTGCCAGGGAACAACTGTGACACCAGGCATCTTCGTGGAGGGCGGCCCCAAACCTCCCCCACACAGTCGGCCGTGTTCCGGAATTCTGAGTGTGGGGAGGTTCCGTCTTCTGTCTGCAGCACCCGGGATCTCCTAGGAGCCCTTCGAGTGTCTTCCCCCAGTCCCTCCCAGTGCGGGCTGCCGGGGAAAGGCGGGGGTTGGGCTGGAAACGCAGGTAGCATCTAGTGCCTCCTCATGGACAGGGGAGGTAATTAGCGGACATCACCCTGCCAGGGAACACCTGTGACACCAGGCAGCTGCGTGGAGGGCGGCTCTGAACCTCCCCCTCACAGTCACCCGTGTTCCGGATTTCTGAGTGTGGGGGGGTTCCTTCTTCTGTCTGCAGCACACGGGATATCCTAGGAGCCTTTCGAGTGTCTTCCCCGAGTCCCTCCCAGTGCGGGCTGCCGGGGAAAGGCGGGGGTTGGGCTGGAAAAGCAGGTAGCATCTAGTTCCCCCCCATGGACAGGGGAGGTAATTAGCGGACTACCCCCTGCCAGGGAACACCTGTGACACCAGGCAGCTGCGTGGAGGGCGGCCCCGAACCTCCCCCACACAGTCAGCCGTATTCCGGAATTCTGAGTGTGGGGAGGTTCCGTCTTCTGTCTGCAGCACCCGGGTTCTCCTAGGAGCCCTTCGAGTGTCTTCCCCGAGTCCCTCCCAGTGCGGGCTGCCGGGGAAAGGCGGGGGTTTGGCTGGAAACGCAGGTAGCATCTAGTGCCTCCCCATGGAGAGGGGAGGTAATTAGCGGAATTCCCCTTGCGAGGGAACACCTGTGACACAAGGCAGCTGCGTGGAGGGCGGCCCCGAACCTCCCCCACACAGTCACCCGTGTTCCGGAATTCTGAGTGTGGGGGGGTTCCTTCTTCTGTCTGCAGCACACGGGATCTCCTAGGAGCCCTTCGAGTGTCTTCCCCCAGTCCCTCCCAGTGCGGGCTGCCGGGGAAAGGAGGGGGTTGTGTTGGAAACGCAGGTAGAATCTAGTGCCTCACCATGGACTGGGGAGGTAATTAGCGGACTACCCCCTGCCAGGGAACACCTGTGACACCAGGCAGCTGCGTGGAGGGCGGCCCCGAACCTCCCCCACACAGTCAACCGTGTTCCGGAATTCTGAGTGTGGGGAGGTTCCGTCTTCTGTCTGCAGCACCCGGGATCTCCTAGGAGCCCTTCGAGTGTCTTCCCCGAGTCCCTCCCAGTGCGGGCTGCCAGGGAAAGGCGGGGGTTGGGCTGGAAAAGCAGGTAGCATCTAGTGCCTCCCCCTGGACAGGGGAGGAAATTAGCGGACATCCCCCTGCCAGGGAACACCTGTGACACCAGGCAGCTGCGTGGAGGGCGGCCCCGAACCTCCCCCACACAGTCACCCGTGTTCCGGAATTCTGAGTGTGGGGGGGTTCCTTCTTCTGTCTGCAGCACACGGGATCTCCTAGGAGCCCTTCGAGTGTCTTCCCCGAGTCCCTCCCAGTGCGGGCTGCCGGGGAAAGGAGGGGGTTGGGCTGGAAAAGCAGGTAGCATCTAGTGCCTCCCCTTGGACAGGGGAGGTAATTAGCGGACTACCCCCTGCCAGGGAACACCTGTGACACCAGGCAGCTGCGTGGAGGGCGGCCCCGAACCTCCCCCACACAGTCAGCCGTGTTCCAGAATTCTGAGTGTGGGGAGGTTCCTTCTTCTGTCTGCAGCACCCGGGTTCTCCTAGGAGCCCTTCGAGTGTCTTCTCCGAGTCCCTCTCTGTGCGGGCTGCCGGGGAAAGGCGGGGGTTGGGCTGGAAACGCAGGTAGCATCTAGTGCCTCCCCATGGACAGGGGAGGTAATTAGCGGACTTCCCCTTGCGAGGGAACACCTGTGACACCAGGAACCTGCGTGGGGGGCGGCCCTAAACCTCCCCCACACAGTCATCCGTGTTCCGGAATTCTGAGTGTGGGGAGGTTCCGTCTTCTGTCTGCAGCACCCGTGTTCTCCTAGGAGCCCTTCGAGTGTGTTCCCCGAGTCCCTCCCTTTGCGGGAGGCCGGGGAAAGGCGGGGGTTGGGCTGGAAACGCAGGTAGCATCTAGTGCCTCCCCATGGACAGGGGAGGTAATTAGCGGACTACCCCCTGCCAGGGAACACCTGTGACACCAGGCAGCTGCGTGGAGGGCGGCCCCGAACCTCCCCCACACAGTCAGACGTGTTCCGGAATTCTGAGTGTGGGGAGGTTCCGTCTTCTGTCTGCAGCACCCAGGTTCTCCTAGGAGCCCTTCGAGTGTCTTCCCCGAGTCCCTCCCAGTGCGGGCTGCCGGGGAAAGGCGGGGGTTTGGCTGGAAACGCAGGTAGCATCTAGTGCCTCCCCATGGACCAGGGAGGTAATTAGCGGACTTCCCCTTGCGAGGGAACACCTGTGACACAAGGCAGCTGCGTGGAGGGCGGCCCCGAACCTCCCCCACACAGTCAGCCGTGTTCCGGAATTCTGAGTGTGGGGAGGTTCCGTCTTCTGTCTGCAGCACCCGGGTTCTCCTAGGAGCCCTTCGAGTGTCTTCCCCCAGTCCCTCCAAGTGCGGGCTGCCGGGGAAAGGCGGGGGTTGGGCTGGAAAAGCAGGTAGCATCTAGTGCCTCCCCATGGACAAGGGAGATAATTAGCGGACTTCCCCCTGCCAGGGAACACCTGTGACACCAGGCATCTTCGTGGAGGGCGGCTCCAAACCTCCCCCACACACTCGGCCGTGTTCCGGAATTCTGAGTGTGGGGAGGTTCCGTCTTCTGTCTGCAGCACCCGGGATCTCCTAGGAGCCCTTCGAGTGTCTTCCCCGAGTCCCTCCCAGTGCGGGCTACCGGGGAAAGGCGGGGGTTGGACTGGAAAAGCAGGTAGCATCTAGTGCCTCCCCCTGGACAGGGGAGATAATTAGCGGACTTCCCCCTGCCAGGGAACACCTGTGACACCAGGAATCTTCGTGGAGGGCGGCCCCAAACCTCCCCCACACAGTCGGCCGTGTTCCGGAATTCTGAGTGTGGGGAGGTTCCGTCTTCTGTCTGCAGCACCCGGGATCTCCTAGGAGCACTTCGAGTGTCTTCCCCGAGTCCCTCCTAGTGCGGGCTGCCGGGGAAAGGCGGGGGTTGGGCTGGAAAAGCAGGTAGCATCTAGTGCCTCCCCCTGGACAGGGGAGGTAATTAGCGGACATCACCCTGCCAGGGAACACCTGTGACACCATGCAGCTGCGTGGAGGGCGGCTCTGAACCTCCCCCTCACAGTCACCCTTGTTCCGGATTTCTGAGTGTGGGGGCGTTCCTTCTTCTGTCTGCAGCACACGGGATCTCCTAGGAGCCCTTCGAGTGTCTTCCCCGAGTCCCTCCCAGTGCGGGCTGCCGGGGAAAGGCGGGGGTTTGGCTGGAAACGCAGGTAGCATCTAGTTCCTCCCCATGGACAGGGGAGGTAATTAGCGGACTTCCCCTTGCGAGGGAACACCTGTGACACCAGGCAGCTGCGTGGAGGGCGGCCCCGAACCTCCCCCACACAGTCACCCGTGTTCCGGAATTCTGAGTGTGGGGGGGTTCCTTCTTCTGTCTGCAGCACACGGGATCTCCTAGGAGCCCTTCGAGTGTCTTCCCCCAGTCCCTCCCAGTGCGGGCTGCCGGGGAAAGGAGGGGGTTCTGCTGGAAACGCAGGTAGAATCTAGTGCCTCCCCATGGACTGGGGAGGTAATTAGCGGACTACCCCCTGCCAGGGAACACCTGTGACACCAGACAGCTGCGTGGAGGGCGGCCCCGAAACTCCCCCACACAGTCAACCGTGTTCCGGAATTCTGAGTGTGGGGAGGTTCCGTCTTCTGTCTGCAAACACCCGGGATCTCCTAGGAGCCCTTCGAGTGTCTTCCCCGAGTCCCTCCCAGTGCGGGCTGCCGGGGAAAGGCGGGGGTTGGGCTGGAAAAGCAGGTAGCATCTAGTGCCTCCCCCTGGACAGGGGAGGTAATTAGCGGACATCCCCCTGCCAGGGAACACCTGTGACACCAGGCAACTGCGTGTAGGGCGGCCACGAACCTCCCCCACACAGTCACCCGTGTTCCGGAATTCTGAGTGTGGGGAGGTTCCGTCTTCTGTCTGCAGCACCCGTGTTCTCCTAGGAGCCCTTCGAGTGTGTTCCCCGAGTCCCTCCCTGTGCGGGCGGCCGGGGAAAGGCGGGGGTTGGGCTGGAAACGCAGGTAGCATCTAGTGCCTCCCCATGGACAGGGGAGGTAATTAGCGGACTACCCCCTGCCAGGGAACACCTGTGACACCAGGCAGCTGCGTGGAGGGCGGCGCCGAACCTCCCCCACACAGTCAGCCGTGTTCCGGAATTCTGAGTGTGGGGAGGTTCCGTCTTCAGACTGCAGCACCCAGGTTCTCCTAGGAGCCCTTCGAGTGTCTTCCCCGAGTCCCTCCCATTGCGGGCTGCCGGGGAAAGGCGGGGGTTTGGCTGGAAACGCAGGTAGCATCTAGTGCCTCCCCATGGACCAGGGAGGTAATTAGCGGACTTCCCCTTGCGAGGGAACACATGTGACACAAGGCAGCTGCGTGGAGGGCGGCCCCGAACCTCCCCCACACAGTCAGCCGTGTTCCGGAATTCTGAGTGTGGGGAGGATCCGTCTTCTGTCTGCAGCACCCGGGTTCTCCTAGGAGCCATTCGAGTGTCTTCCCCCAGTCCCTCCCAGTGCGGGCTGCCGGGGAAAGGCGGGGGTTGGGCTGGAAAAGCAGGTAGCATCTAGTGCCTCCCCATGGACAAGGGAGATAATTAGCGGACTTCCCCCTGCTAGGGAACACCTGTGATACCAGGCATCTTCGTGGAGGGCGGCCCCAAACCTCCCCCACACAGTCGGCCGTGTTCCGGAATTCTGAGTGTGGGGAGGTTCCGTCTTCTGTCTGCAGCACCCGGGATCTCCTAGGAGCCCTTCGAGTGTCTTCCCCGAGTCCCTCCCAGTGCGGGCTGCCGGGGAAAGGCGGGGGTTGGGCTGGAAAAGCAGGTAGCATCTAGTGCCTCCCCCTGGACAGGGGAGATATTTAGCGGACTTCCCCCTGCCAGGGAACACCTGTGACACCATTCATCTTCGTGGAGGGCGGCCCAAAACCTCCCCCACACAGTCGGCCGTGTTCCGGAATTCTGAGTGTGGGGAGGTTCCGTCTTCTGTCTGCAGCACCCGGGATCTACTAGGAGCCCTTCGAGTGTCTTCCCCGAGTCCCTCCCAGTGCGGGCTGCCGGGGAAAGGCGGGGGTTGGGCTGGAAACGCAGGTAGAATCTAGTGCCTCCCCCTGGACAGGGGAGGTAATTAGCGGACTTCCCCTTGCGAGGGAACACCTGTGACACCAGGAAGCTGCGTGGAGGGCGGCCCTAAACTTCCCCACACAGTCACCCTTGTTCCGGAATTCTGAGTGTGGGGAGGTTCCGTCTTCTGTCTGCAGCACCCGGGTTCTCCTAGGAGCCGTTCGAGTGTCTTCCCCCAGTCCCTCCCAGTGCGGGCTGCCGGGGAAAGGTGGGGGTTGGGCTGGAAAAGCAGGTAGCATCTAGTGCCTCCCCCTGGACAGGGGAGGTAATTAGTGGACTTCCCCTTGCGAGGGAACCCCTGTGACACCAGGCAGCTGCGTGGAGGGCGGCTCCGAACCTCCCCCACACAGTCATACGTGTTCCGGAATTCTGAGTGTGGGGGGGTTCCTTCTTCTGTCTGCAGCACACGGGATCTCCTAGGAGCCCTTCGAGTGTCTTCCCCCAGTCCCTCCCAGTGCGGGCTGCCGTGGAAAGGCGGGGGTTGGGCTGGAAAAGCAGGTAGCATCTAGTGCCTCCCCATGGACTGGGGAGGTAATTAGCGGACTACCCCCTGCCAGGGAACACCTGTGACACCAGACAGCTGCGTGGAGGGCGGCCCCGAAACTCCCCCACACAGTCAACCGTGTTCCGGAATTCTGAGTGTGGGGAGGTTCCGTCTTCTGTCTGCAAACACCCGGGATCTCCTAGGAGCCCTTCGAGTGTCTTCCCCGAGTCCCTCCCAGTGCGGGCTGCCGGGGAAAGGCGGGGGTTGGGCTGGAAAAGCAGGTAGCATCTAGTGCCTCCCCCTGGACAGGGGAGGTAATTAGCGGACATCCCCCTGCCAGGGAACACCTGTGACACCAGGCAGCTGCGTGTAGGGCGGCCACGAACCTCCCCCACACAGTCACCCGTGTTCCGGAATTCTGAGTGTGGGGAGGTTCCGTCTTCTGTCTGCAGCACCCGTGTTCTCCTAGGAGCCCTTCGAGTGTGTTCCCCGAGTCCCTCCCTGTGCGGGCGGCCGGGGAAAGGCGGGGGTTGGGCTGGAAACGCAGGTAGCATCTAGTGCCTCCCCATGGACAGGGGAGGTAATTAGCGGACTACCCCCTGCCAGGGAACACCTGTGACACCAGGCAGCTGCGTGTAGGGCGGCCCCGAACCTCCCCCACACAGTCAGCCGTGTTCCGGAATTCTGAGTGTGGGGAGGTTCCGTCTTCTGGCTGCAGCACCCAGGTTCTCCTAGGAGCCCTTCGAGTGTCTTCCCCGAGTCCCTCCCATTGCGGGCTGCCGGGGAAAGGCGGGGGTTTGGCTGGAAACGCAGGTAGCATCTAGTGCCTCCCCATGGACCAGGGAGGTAATTAGCGGACTTCCCCTTGCGAGGGAACACATGTGACACAAGGCAGCTGCGTGGAGGGCGGCCCCGAACCTCCCCCACACAGTCAGCCGTGTTCCGGAATTCTGAGTGTGGGGAGGATCCGTCTTCTGTCTGCAGCACCCGGGTTCTCCTAGGAGCCATTCGAGTGTCTTCCCCCAGTCCCTCCCAGTGCGGGCTGCCGGGGAAAGGCGGGGGTTGGGCTGGAAAAGCAGGTAGCATCTAGTGCCTCCCCATGGACAAGGGAGATAATTAGCGGACTTCCCCCTGCCAGGGAACACCTGTGATACCAGGCATCTTCGTGGAGGGCGGCCCCAAACCTCCCCCACACAGTCGGCCGTGTTCCGGAATTCTGAGTGTGGGGAGGTTCCGTCTTCTGTCTGCAGCACCCGGGATCTCCTAGGAGCCCTTCGAGTGTCTTCCCCGAGTCCCTCCCAGTGCGGGCTACCGGGGAAAGGCGGGGGTTGGGCTGGAAAAGCAGGTAGCATCTAGTGCCTCCCCCTGGACAGGGGAGATAATTAGCGGACTTCCCCCTGCCAGGGAACACCTGTGACACCAGGCATCTTCGTGGAGGGCGGCCCCAAACCTCCCCCACACAGTCGGCCGTGTTCCGGAATTCTGAGTGTGGGGAGGTTCCGTCTTCTGTCTGCAGCACCCGGGATCTCCTAGGAGCCCTTCGAGTGTCTTCCCCGAGTCCCTCCCAGTGCGGGCTACCGGGGAAAGGCGGGGGTTGGGCTGGAAAAGCAGGTAGCATCTAGTGCCTCCCCCTGGACAGGGGAGATATTTAGCGGACTTCCCCCTGCCAGGGAACACCTGTGACACCATTCATCTTCGTGGAGGGCGGCCCAAAACCTCCCCCACACAGTCGGCCGTGTTCCGGAATTCTGAGTGTGGGGAGGTTCCGTCTCTGTCTGCAGCACCCGGGATCTACTAGGAGCCCTTCGAGTGTCTTCCCCGAGTCCCTCCCAGTGCGGGCTGCCGGGGAAAGGCGGGGGTTGGGCTGGAAACGCAGGTAGCATCTAGTGCCTCCCCCTGGACAGGGGAGGTAATTAGCGGACTTCCCCTTGCGAGGGAACACCTGTGACACCAGGAAGCTGCGTGGAGGGCGGCCCTAAACTTCCCCACACAGTCACCCTTGTTCCGGAATTCTGAGTGTGGGGAGGTTCCGTCTTCTGTCTGCAGCACCCGGGTTCTCCTAGGAGCCGTTCGAGTGTCTTCCCCCAGTCCCTCCCAGTGCGGGCTGCCGGGGAAAGGTGGGGGTTGGGCTGGAAAAGCAGGTAGCATCTAGTGCCTCCCCCTGGACAGGGGAGGTAATTAGTGGACATCACCCTGCCAGGGAACACCTGTGACACCAGGCAGCTGCGTGGAGGGCGGCTCTGAACCTCCCCCTCACAGTCACCCTTGTTCCGGATTTCTGAGTGTGGGGGGGTTCCTTCTTCTGTCTGCAGCACACGGGATCTCCTAGGAGCCCTTCGAGTGTCTTCCCCGAGTCCCTCCCAGTGCGGGCTGCTGGGGAAAGGCGGGGGTTTGGCTGGAAACGCAGGTAGCATCTAGTTCCTCCCCATGGACAGGGGAGGTAATTAGCGGACTTCCCCTTGCGAGGGAACACCTGTGACACCAGGAAGCTGCGTGGGGGGCGGCCCTAAACCTCCCCCACACAGTCATCCGTATTCCGGAATTCTGAGTGTGGGGAGGTTCCGTCTTCTGTCTGCAGCACCCGGGTTCTCCTAGGAGCCCTTCGAGTGTCTTCCCCGAGTCCCTCCCAGTGCGGGCTGCCGGGGAAAGGCGGGGGTTTGGCTGGAAACGCAGGTAGCATCTAGTGCCTCCCCATGGAGAGGGGAGGTAATTAGCGGAATTCCCCTTGCGAGGGAACACCTGTGACACCAGGCAGCTGCGTGGAGTGCGGCCCCGAACCTCCCCCACACAGTCACCCGTGTTCCGGAATTCTGAGTGTGGGGGGGTTCCTTCTTCTGTCTGCAGCACACGGGATCTCCTAGGAGCCCTTCGAGTGTCTTCCCCGAGTCCCTCTCAGTGCGGGCTCCCGGGGAAAAGCGGGGGTTGGGCTGGAAAAGCAGGTAGCATCTAGTGCCTCCCCCTGGACAGGGGAGGTAATTAGCGGACTTCCCCTTGCGAGGGAACCCCTGTGACACCAGGCAGCTGCGTGGAGGGCGGCTCCGAACCTCCCCCACACAGTCATACGTGTTCCGGAATTCTGAGTGTGGGGGGGTTCCTTCTTCTGTCTGCAGCACACGGGATCTCCTAGGAGCCCTTCGAGTGTCTTCCCCCAGTCCCTCCCAGTGCGGGCTGCCGTGGAAAGGCGGGGGTTGGGCTGGAAAAGCAGGTAGCATCTAGTGCCTCCCCATGGACAGGGGAGGTAATTAGCGGACTACCCACTGCCAGGGAACACCTGTGACACCAGGCAGCTGCGTGGAGGGCGGCCCCGAACCTCCCCCACACAGTCAGCCGTGTTCCAGAATTCTGAATGTGGGGAGGTTCCGTCTTCTGTCTGCAGCACCCGGGTTCTCCTAGGAGCCCTTCGAGTGTCTTCCCCGAGTCCCTCCCAGTGCGGGCTGCCGGGGAAAGGCGGGGGTTTGGCTGGAAACGCAGGTAGCATCTAGTGCCTCCCCATGGACAGGGGAGGTAATTAGCGGACTTCCCCTTGCGAGGGAACACCTGTGACACCAGGATGCTGCGTGCGGGGCGGCCCTAAACCTCCCCCACACAGTCATCCATGTTCCGGAATTCTGAGTGTGGGGAGGTTCCGTCTTCTGTCTGCAGCACCCGGGTTCTCCTAGGAGCCCTTCGAGTGTGTTCCCCGAGTCCCTCCCTGTGCGGGCGGCCGGGGAAAGGCGGGGGTTGGGCTGGAAACGCAGGTAGCATCTAGTGCCTCCTCATGGACAGGGGAGGTAATTAGCGGACTACCCCCTGCCAGGGAACACCTGTGACACCAGGCAGCTGCGTGGAGGGCGGCCCCGAACCTCCCCCACACAGTCAGCCGTGTTCCGGAATTCTGAGTGTGGGGAGGTTCCGTCTTCTGTCTGCAGCACCCAGGTTCTCCTAGGAGCCCTTCGAGTGTCTTCCCCGAGTCCCTCCCAGTGCGGGCTGCCGGGGAAAGGCGGGGGTTTGGCTGGAAACGCAGGTAGCATCTAGTGCCTCCCCATGGACCAGGGAGGTAATTAGCGGACTTCCCCTTGCGAGGGAACACCTGTGACACCAGGAAGCTGCGTGGGGGGCGGCCCTATACCTCCCCCACACAGTCATCCGTGTTCCGGAATTCTGAGTGTGGGGAGGTTCCGTCTTCTGTCTGCAGCACCCGGGTTCACCTAGGAGCCCTTCGAGTTTGTTCCCCGAGTCCCTCCCTGTGCGGGCGGCCGGGGAAAGGCGGGGGTTGGGCTGGAAACGCAGGTAGCATCTAGTGCCTCCCCATGGACAGGGGAGGTAATTAGCGGACTACCCCCTGCCAGGGAACACCTGTGACACCAGGCAGCTGCGTGGAGGGCGGCCCCGAACCTCCCCTACACAGTCAGCCGTGTTCCGGAATTCTGAGTGTGGGGAGGTTCCGTCTTCTGTCTGCAGCACCCAGGTTCTCCTAGGAGCCCTTCGAGTGTCTTCCCCGAGTCCCTCCCAGTGCGGGCTGCCGGGGAAAAGCGGGGGTTTGGCTGGAAAAGCAGGTAGCATCTAGTGCCTCCCCATGGACAAGGGAGATAATTAGCGGACTTCCCCCTGCCAGGGAACACCTGTGACACCAGGCAACTTCGTGGAGGGCGGCCCCGAACCTCCCCCACACAGTCGGCCGTTTTCCGGAATTCTGAGTGTGGGGAGGTACCGTCTTCTGTCTGCAGCACCCGGGATCTCCTAGGAGCTCTTCGAGTGTCTTCCCCGAGTCCCTCCCTGTGCGGGATACCGGGGAAAGGCGGGGGTTGGGCTGGAAAAGCAGGTAGCATCTAGTTCCTCCCCATGGACAGGGGAGGTAATTAGCGGACTACCCCCTGCCAGGGAACACCTGTGACACCAGGCAGCTGCGTGGAGGGCGGCCCCGAACCGCCCCAACACAGTCAGCCGTGTTCCGGAATTTTGAGTGTGGGGAGGTTCCGTCTTCTGTCTGCAGCACCCGGGTTCTCCTAGGAGCCCTTCGAGTGTCTTCCCCGAGTCCCTCCCAGTGCGGGCTGCCGGGGAAAGGCGGGGGTTTGGCTGGAAACGCAGGTAGCATCTAGTGCCTCCCCATGGACCAGGGAGGTAATTAGCGGACTTCCCCTTGCGAGGGAACACCTGTGACACAAGGCAGCTGCGTGGAGGGCGGCCCCGAACCTCCCCCACACAGTCAGCCGTGTTCCGGAATTCTGAGTGTGGGGAGGTTCCGTCTTCTGTCTGCAGCACCCGGGTTCTCCTAGGAGCCATTCGAGTGTCTTCCCCCAGTCCCTCCCAGTGCGGGCTGCCGGGGAAAGGTGGGGGTTGGGCTGGAAAAGCAGGTAGCATCTAGTGCCTCCCCATGGACAAGGGAGATAATTAGCGGACTTCCCCCTGCCAGGGAACACCTGTGACACCAGGCATCTTCGTGGAGGGCGGCCCCAAACCTCCCCCACACAGTCGGCCGTGTTCCGGAATTCTGAGTGTGGGGAGGTTCCGTCTTCTGTCTGCAGCACCCGGGATCTCCTAGGAGCCCTTCGAGTGTCTTCCCCGAGTCCCTCCCAGTGCGGGCTGCCGGGGAAAGGCGGGGGTTGGGCTGGAAACGCAGGTAGAATCTAGTGCCTCCTCATGGACAGGGGAGGTAATTAGCGGACATCACCCTGCCAGGGAACACCTGTGACACCAGGCAGCTGCGTGGAGGGCGGCTCTGAACCTCCCCCTCACAGTCACTCGTGTTCCGGATTTCTGAGTGTGGGGGGGTTCCTTCTTCTGTCTGCAGCACACGGGATCTCCTAGGAGCCCTTCGAGTGTCTTCCCCGAGTCCCTCCCAGTGCGGGCTCCCGGGGAAAGGCGGGGGTTTGGCTGGAAACGCAGGTAGCATCTAGTGCCTCCCCATGGAGAGGGGAGGTAATTAGCGGAATTCCCCTTGCGAGGGAACACCTGTGACACCAGGCAGCTGCGTGGAGGGCGGCCCCGAACCTCCCCCACACAGTCAGCCGTGTTACGGAATTCTGAGTGTGGGGAGGTACCGTCTTCTGTCTGCAGCACCCGGGATCTCCTAGGAGCCCTTCGAGTGTCTTCCCCGAGTACCTCCCAGTGCGGGCTGCCGGGGAAAGTCGGGGGTTGGGCTGGAAAAGCAGGTAGCATCTAGTGCCTCCCCCTGGACAGGGGAGGTAATTAGCGGACTTCCCCTTGCGAGGGAACACCTGTGACACAAGGCAGCTGCGTGGAGGGCGGCCCCGAACCTCCCCCACACAGTCAGCCGTGTTCCGGAATTCTGAGTGTGGGGAGGTACCGTCTTCTGTCTGCAGCACCCGGGATCTCCTAGGAGCCCTTCGAGTGTCTTCCGCGAGTCCATCCCAGTGCGGGCTACCGGGGAAAGGCGGGGGTTGGTCTGGAAAAGCAGGTAGCATCTAGTGCCTCCCCCTGGACAGGGGAGGTAATTAACGGACTTCCCCCTGCCTGGGAATACCTGTGACACCAGGCAGCTGCGTGGAGGGCGGCCCCGAACCTCCCCCACACAGTCACCCGTGTTCCGGAATTCTGAGTGTGGGGAGGTACCGTCTTCTGTCTGCAGCACCCGGGATCTCCTAGGAGCCCTTCGAGTGTCTTCCCCGAGTCCCTCCCAGTGCGGGCTACCGGGGAAAGGCGGGGGTTGGGATGGAAAAGCAGGTAGCATCTAGTTCCTCCCCATGGACAGGGGAGGTAATTAGCGGACTACCCCCTGCCAGGGAACACCTGTGACAGCAGGCAGCTGCGTGGAGGGCGGCCCCGAACCTCCCCCACACAGTCAGCCGTGTTACGGAATTCTGAGTGTGGGGAGGTTCCGTCTTCTGTCTGCAGCACCCAGGTTCTCCTAGGAGCCCTTCGAGTGTCTTCCCCGAGTCCCTCCCAGTGCGGGCTGCCGGGGAAAGGCGGGGGTTTGGCTGGAAACGCAGGTAGCATCTAGTGCCTCCCCATGGACCAGGGAGGTAATTAGCGGACTTCCCCTTGCGAGGGAACACCTGTGACACAAGGCAGCTGCGTGGATGGCGGCCCCGAACTTCCCCCACACAGTCAGCCGTGTTCCGGAATTCTGAGTGTGGGGAGGTTCCGTCTTCTGTCTGCAGCACCCGGGTTCTCCTAAGAGCCATTCGAGTGTCTTCCCCCAGTCCCTCCCAGTGCGGGCTGCCGGGGAAAGGCGGGGGTTGGGCTGGAAAAGCAGGTAGCATCTAGTTCCTCCCCATGGACAGGGGAGGTAATTAGCGGACTACCCCCTGCCAGGGAACACCTGTGACACCAGGCAGCTGCGTGGAGGGCGGCCCCGAACCTCCCCCACACAGTCAGCCGTATTCCGGAATTCTGAGTGTGGGGAGGTTCCGTCTTCGGTCTGCAGCACCCGGGTTCTCCTAGGAGCCCTTCGAGTGTCTTCCCCGAGTCCCTCCCAGTGCGGGCTGCCGGGGAAAGGCGGGGGTTTGGCTGGAAACGCAGGTAGCATCTAGTGCCTCCCCATGGACAAGGGAGATAATTAGCGGACTTCCCCCTGCCAGGGAACACCTGTGACACCAGGCATCTTCGTGGAGGGCGGCCCCAAACCTCCCCCACACAGTCGGCCGTGTTCCGGAATTCTGAGTGTGGGGAGGTTCCGTCTTCTGTCTGCAGCACCCGGGATCTCCTAGGAGCCCTTCGAGTGTCTTCCCCGAGTCCCTCCCTGTGCGGGATACCGGGGAAAGGCTGGGGTTGGGCTGGAAAAGCAGGTAGCATCTAGTTCCTCCCCATGGACAGGGGAGGTAATTAGCGGACTACCCCCTGCCAGGGAACACGTGTGACACCAGGCAGCTGCGTGGAGGGCGGCCCCTAACCGCCCCAACACAGTCAGCCGTGTTCCGGACTTTTGAGTGTGGGGAGGTTCCGTCTTCTGTCTGCAGCACCCGGGTTCTCCTAGGAGCCCTTCGAGTGTCTTCCCCGAGTCCCTCCCAGTGCGGGCTGCCGGGGAAAGGCGGGGGTTTGGCTGGAAACGCAGGTAGCATCTAGTGCCTCCCCATGGACCAGGGAGGTAATTAGCGGACTTCCCCTTGCGAGGGAACACCTGTGACACAAGGCAGCTGCGTGGAGGGCGGCCCCGAACCTCCCCCACACAGTCAGCCGTGTTCCGGAATTCTGAGTGTGGGGAGGTTCCGTCTTCTGTCTGCAGCACCCGGGTTCTCCTAGGAGCCATTCGAGTGTCTTCCCCCAGTCCCTCCCAGTGCGGGCTGCCGGGGAAAGGCGGGGGTTGGGCTGGAAAAGCAGGTAGCATCTAGTGCCTCCCCATGGACAAGGGAGATAATTAGCGGACTTCCCCCTGCCAGGGAACACCTGTGACACCAGGCATCTTCGTGGAGGGCGGCCCCAAACCTCCCCCACACAGTCGGCCGTGTTCCGGAATTCTGAGTGTGGGGAGGTTCCGTCTTCTGTCTGCAGCACCCGGGATCTCCTAGGAGCCCTTTGAGTGTCTTCCCCGAGTCCCTCCCAGTGCGGGCTGCCGGGGAAAGGCGGGGGTTGGGCTGGAAAAGCAGGTAGAATCTAGTGCCTCCCCCTGGACAGGGGAGGTAATTAGCGGACATCACCCTGCCAGGGAACACCTGTGACACCAGGCAGCTGCGTGGAGGGCGGCTCTGAACCTCCCCCTCACAGTCACCCTTGTTCCGGATTTCTGAGTGTGGGGGGGTTCCTTCTTCTGTCTGCAGCACACGGGATCTCCTAGGAGCCCTTCGAGTGTCTTCCCCGAGTCCCTCCCAGTGCGGGCTGCTGGGGAAAGGCGGGGGTTTGGCTGGAAACGCAGGTAGCATCTAGTTCCTCCCCATGGACAGGGGAGGTAATTAGCGGACTTCCCCTTGCGAGGGAACACCTGTGACACCAGGAAGCTGCGTGGGGGGCGGCCCTAAACCTCCCCCACACAGTCATCCGTATTCCGGAATTCTGAGTGTGGGGAGGTTCCGTCTTCTGTCTGCAGCACCCGTGTTCTCCTAGGAGCCATTCGAGTGTCTTCCCCGAGTCCCTCCCAGTGCGGGCTGCCGGGGAAAGGCGGGGGTTTGGCTGGAAACGCAGGTAGCATCTAGTGCCTCCCCATGGAGAGGGGAGGTAATTAGCGGAATTCCCCTTGCGAGGGAACACCTGTGACACCAGGCAGCTGCGTGGAGGGCGGCCCCGAACCTCCCCCACACAGTCACCCGTGTTCCGGAATTCTGAGTGTGGGGGGGTTCCTTCTTCTGTCTGCAGCACACGGGATCTCCTAGGAGCCCTTCGAGTGTCTTCCCCGAGTCCCTCTCAGTGCGGGCTGCCGGGGAAAGGCGGGGGTTGGGCTGGAAAAGCAGGTAGCATCTAGTGCCTCCCCCTGGACAGGGGAGGTAATTAGCGGACTTCCCCTTGCGAGGGAACCCCTGTGACACCAGGCAGCTGCGTGGAGGGCGGCTCCGAACCTCCCCCACACAGTCATACGTGTTCCGGAATTCTGAGTGTGGGGGGGTTCCTTCTTCTGTCTGCAGCACACGGGATCTCCTAGGAGCCCTTCGAGTGTCTTCCCCCAGTCCCTCCCATTGCGGGCTGCCGTGGAAAGGCGGGGGTTGGGCTGGAAAAGCAGGTAGCATCTAGTGCCTCCCCATGGACTGGGGAGGTAATTAGCGGACTACCCCCTGCCAGGGAACACCTGTGACACCAGACAGCTGCGTGGAGGGCGGCCCCGAAACTCCCCCACACAGTCAACCGTGTTCCGGAATTCTGAGTGTGGGGAGGTTCCGTCTTCTGTCTGCAAACACCCGGGATCTCCTAGGAGCCCTTCGAGTGTCTTCCCCGAGTCCCTCCCAGTGCGGGCTGCCGGGGAAAGGCGGGGGTTGGGCTGGAAAAGCAGGTAGCATCTAGTGCCTCCCCCTGGACAGGGGAGGTAATTAGCGGACATCCCCCTGCCAGGGAACACCTGTGACACCAGGCAGCTGCGTGTAGGGCGGCCACGAACCTCCCCCACACAGTCACCCGTGTTCCGGAATTCTGAGTGTGGGGAGGTTCCGTCTTCTGTCTGCAGCACCCGTGTTCTCCTAGGAGCCCTTCGAGTGTGTTCCCCGAGTCCCTCCCTGTGCGGGCGGCCGGGGAAAGGCGGGGGTTGGGCTGGAAACGCAGGTAGCATCTAGTGCCTCCCCATGGACAGGGGAGGTAATTAGCGGACTACCCCCTGCCAGGGAACACCTGTGACACCAGGCAGCTGCGTGGAGGGCGGCCCCGAACCTCCCCCACACAGTCAGCCGTGTTCCGGAATTCTGAGTGTGGGGAGGTTCCGTCTTCTGACTGCAGCACCCAGGTTCTCCTAGGAGCCCTTCGAGTGTCTTCCCCGAGTCCCTCCCAGTGCGGGCTACCGGGGAAAGGCGGGGGTTGGGCTGGAAAAGCAGGTAGCATCTAGTGCCTCCCCCTGGACAGGGGAGATAATTAGCGGACTTCCCCCTGCCAGGGAACACCTGTGACACCAGGCATCTTCGTGGAGGGCGGCCCCAAACCTCCCCCACACAGTCGGCCGTGTTCCGGAATTCTGAGTGTGGGGAGGTTCCGTCTTCTGTCTGCAGCACCCGGGATCTCCTAGGAGCCCTTCGAGTGTCTTCCCCGAGTCCCTCCCAGTGCGGGCTACCGGGGAAAGGCGGGGGTTGGGCTGGAAAAGCAGGTAGCATCTAGTGCCTCCCCCTGGACAGGGGAGATATTTAGCGGACTTCCCCCTGCCAGGGAACACCTGTGACACCAGGCAGCTGCGTGGAGGGCGGCCCCGAACCTCCCCCACACAGTCGGCCGTGTTCCGGAATTCTGAGTGTGGGGAGGTTCCGTCTTCTGTCTGCAGCACCCGGGATCTACTAGGAGCCCTTCGAGTGTCTTCCCCGAGTCCCTCCCAGTGCGGGCTACCGGGGAAAGGCGGGGGTTGGGCTGGAAAAGCAGGTAGCATCTAGTGCCTCCCCCTGGACAGGGGAGATAATTAGCGGACTTCCCCCTGCCAGGGAACACCTGTGACACCAGGCATCTTCGTGGAGGGCGGCCCCAAACCTCCCCCACACAGTCGGCCGTGTTCCGGAATTCTGAGTGTGGGGAGGTTCCGTCTTCTGTCTGCAGCACCCGGGATCTCCTAGGAGCCCTTCGAGTGTCTTCCCCGAGTCCCTCCCAGTGCGGGCTACCGGGGAAAGGCGGGGGTTGGGCTGGAAAAGCAGGTAGCATCTAGTGCCTCCCCCTGGACAGGGGAGATATTTAGCGGACTTCCCCCTGCCAGGGAACACCTGTGACACCATTCATCTTCGTGGAGGGCGGCCCAAAACCTCCCCCACACAGTCGGCCGTGTTCCGGAATTCTGAGTGTGGGGAGGTTCCGTCTTCTGTCTGCAGCACCCGGGATCTCCTAGGAGCCCTTCGAGTGTCTTCCCCGAGTCCCTCCCAGTGCGGGCTGCCGGGGAAAGGCGGGGGTTGGGCTGGAAACGCAGGTAGCATCTAGTGCCTCCCCCTGGACAGGGGAGGTAATTAGCGGACTTCCCCTTGCGAGGGAACAACTGTGACACCAGGAAGCTGCGTGGAGGGCGGCCCTAAACTTCCCCACACAGTCACCCTTGTTCCGGAATTCTGAGTGTGGGGAGGTTCCGTCTTCTGTCTGCAGCACCCGGGTTCTCCTAGGAGCCGTTCGAGTGTCTTCCCCCAGTCCCTCCCAGTGCGGGCTGCCGGGGAAAGGTGGGGGTTGGGCTGGAAAAGCAGGTAGCATCTAGTGCCTCCCCCTGGACAGGGGAGGTAATTAGTGGACATCACCCTGCCAGGGAACACCTGTGACACCAGGAAGCTGCGTGGGGGGCGGCCCTAAACCTCCCCCACACAGTCATCCATGTTCCGGAATTCTGAGTGTGGGGAGGTTCCGTCTTCTGTCTGCAGCACCCGGGTTCTCCTAGGAGACCTTCGAGTGTGTTCCCCGAGTCCCTCCCTGTGCGGGCGGCCGGGGAAAGGCGGGGGTTGGGCTGGAAACGCAGGTAGCATCTAGTGCCTCCCCATGGAGAGGGGAGGTAATTAGCGGAATTCCCCTTGCGAGGGAACACCTGTGACACCAGGCAGCTGCGTGGAGGGCGGCCCCGAACCTCCCCCACACAGTCACCCGTGTTCCGGAATTCTGAGTGTGGGGGGGTTCCTTCTTCTGTCTGCAGCACACGGGATCTCCTAGGAGCCCTTCGAGTGTCTTCCCCGAGTCCCTCTCAGTGCGGGCTGCCGGGGAAAAGCGGGGGTTGGGCTGGAAAAGCAGGTAGCATCTAGTGCCTCCCCCTGGACAGGGGAGGTAATTAGCGGACTTCCCCTTGCGAGGGAACCCCTGTGACACCAGGCAGCTGCGTGGAGGGCGGCTCCGAACCTCCCCCACACAGTCATACGTGTTCCGGAATTCTGAGTGTGGGGGGGTTCCTTCTTCTGTCTGCAGCACACGGGATCTCCTAGGAGCCCTTCGAGTGTCTTCCCCCAGTCCCTCCCAGTGCGGGCTGCCGTGGAAAGGCGGGGTTTGGGCTGGAAAAGCAGGTAGCATCTAGTGCCTCCCCATGGACAGGGGAGGTAATTAGCGGACTACCCACTGCCAGGGAACACCTGTGACACCAGGCAGCTGCGTGGAGGGCGGCCCCGAACATCCCCCACACAGTCAGCCGTGTTCCAGAATTCTGAATGTGGGGAGGTTCCGTCTTCTGTCTGCAGCACCCGGGTTCTCCTAGGAGCCCTTCGAGTGTCTTCCCCGAGTCCCTCCCAGTGCGGGCTGCCGGGGAAAGGCGGGGGTTTGGCTGGAAACGCAGGTAGCATCTAGTGCCTCCCCATGGACAGGGGAGGTAATTAGCGGACTTCCCCTTGCGAGGGAACACCTGTGACACCAGGAAGCTGCGTGGGGGGCGGCCCTAAACCTCCCCCACACAGTCATCCATGTTCCGGAATTCTGAGTGTGGGGAGGTTCCGTCTTCTGTCTGCAGCACCCGGGTTCTCCTAGGAGACCTTCGAGTGTGTTCCCCGAGTCCCTCCCTGTGCGGGCGGCCGGGGAAAGGCGGGGGTTGGGCTGGAAACGCAGGTAGCATCTAGTGCCTCCCCATGGACAGGGGAGGTAATTAGCGGACTACCCCCTGCCAGGGAACACCTGTGACACCAGGCAGATGCGTGGAGGGCGGCCCCGAACCTCCCCCACACAGTCAGCCGTGTTCCGGAATTCTGAGTGTGGGGAGGTTCCGTCTTCTGTCTGCAGCACCCAGGTTCTCCTAGGAGCCCTTCGAGTGTCTTCCCTGAGTCCCTCCCAGTGCGGGCTGCCGGGGAAAGGCGGGGGTTTGGCTGGAAACGCAGGTAGCATCTAGTGCCTCCCCATGGACCAGGGAGGTAATTAGCGGACTTCCCCTTGCGAGGGAACACCTGTGACACCAGGAAGCTGCGTGGGGGGCGGCCCTATACCTCCCCCACACAGTCATCCGTGTTCCGGAATTCTGAGTGTGGGGAGGTTCCGTCTTCTGTCTGCAGCACCCGGGTTCACCTAGGAGCCCTTCGAGTTTGTTCCCCGAGTCCCTCCCTGTGCGGGCGGCCGGGGAAAGGCGGGGGTTGGGCTGGAAACGCAGGTAGCATCTAGTGCCTCCCCATGGACAGGGGAGGTAATTAGCGGACTACCCCCTGCCAGGGAACACCTGTGACACCAGGCAGCTGCGTGGAGGGCGGCCCCGAACCTCCCCTACACAGTCAGCCGTGTTCCGGAATTCTGAGTGTGGGGAGGTTCCGTCTTCTGTCTGCAGCACCCAGGTTCTCCTAGGAGCCCTTCGAGTGTCTTCCCCGAGTCCCTCCCAGTGCGGGCTGCCGGGGAAAGGCGGGGGTTTGGCTGGAAAAGCAGGTAGCATCTAGTGCCTCCCCATGGACAAGGGAGATAATTAGCGGACTTCCCCCTGCCAGGGAACACCTGTGACACCAGGCAACTTCGTGGAGGGCGGCCCCGAACCTCCCCCACACAGTCGGCCGTTTTCCGGAATTCTGAGTGTGGGGAGGTACCGTCTTCTGTCTGCAGCACCCGGGATCTCCTAGGAGCTCTTCGAGTGTCTTCCCCGAGTCCCTCCCTGTGCGGGATACCGGGGAAAGGCGGGGGTTGGGCTGGAAAAGCAGGTAGCATCTAGTTCCTCCCCATGGACAGGGGAGGTAATTAGCGGACTACCCCCTGCCAGGGAACACCTGTGACACCAGGCAGCTGCGTGGAGGGCGGCCCCGAACCGCCCCAACACAGTCAGCCGTGTTCCGGAATTTTGAGTGTGGGGAGGTTCCGTCTTCTGTCTGCAGCACCCGGGTTCTCCTAGGAGCCCTTCGAGTGTCTTCCCCGAGTCCCTCCCAGTGCGGGCTGCCGGGGAAAGGCGGGGGTTTGGCTGGAAACGCAGGTAGCATCTAGTGCCTCCCCATGGACCAGGGAGGTAATTAGCGGACTTCCCCTTGCGAGGGAACACCTGTGACACAAGGCAGCTGCGTGGAGGGCGGCCCCGAACCTCCCCCACACAGTCAGCCGTGTTCCGGAATTCTGAGTGTGGGGAGGTTCCGTCTTCTGTCTGCAGCACCCGGGTTCTCCTAGGAGCCATTCGAGTGTCTTCCCCCAGTCCCTCCCAGTGCGGGCTGCCGGGGAAAGGCGGGGGTTGGGCTGGAAAAGCAGGTAGCATCTAGTGCCTCCCCATGGACAAGGGAGATAATTAGCGGACTTCCCCCTGCCAGGGAACACCTGTGACACCAGGCATCTTCGTGGAGGGCGGCCCCAAACCTCCCCCACACAGTCGGCCGTGTTCCGGAATTCTGAGTGTGGGGAGGTTCCGTCTTCTGTCTGCAGCACCCGGGATCTCCTAGGAGCCCTTCGAGTGTCTTCCCCGAGTCCCTCCCAGTGCGGGCTGCCGGGGAAAGGCGGGGGTTGGGCTGGAAACACAGGTAGAATCTAGTGCCTCCTCATGGACAGGGGAGGTAATTAGCGGACATCACCCTGCCAGGGAACACCTGTGACACCAGGCAGCTGCGTGGAGGGCGGCTCTGAACCTCCCCCTCACAGTCACTCGTGTTCCGGATTTCTGAGTGTGGGGGGGTTCCTTCTTCTGTCTGCAGCACACGGGATCTCCTAGGAGCCCTTCGAGTGTCTTCCCCGAGTCCCTCCCAGTGCGGGCTCCCGGGTAAAGGCGGGGGTTTGGCTGGAAACGCAGGTAGCATCTAGTGCCTCCCCATGGAGAGGGGAGGTAATTAGCGGAATTCCCCTTGCGAGGGAACACCTGTGACACCAGGCAGCTGCGTGGAGGGCGGCCCCGAACCTCCCCCACACAGTCACCCGTGTTCCGGAATTCTGAGTGTGGGGGGGTTCCTTCTTCTGTCTGCAGCACACGGGATCTCCTAGGAGCCCTTCGAGTGTCTTCCCCGAATCCCTCCCAGTGCGGGCTGCCGGGGAATGTCGGGGGTTGGGCTGGAAAAGCAGGTAGCATCTAGTGCCTCCCCCTGGACAGGGGAGGTAATTAGCGGACTTCCCCTTGCGAGGGAACACCTGTGACACAAGGCAGCTGCGTGGAGGGCGGCCCCGAACCTCCCCCACACAGTCAGCCGTGTTACGGAATTCTGAGTGTGGGGAGGTACCGTCTTCTGTCTGCAGCACCCGGGATCTCCTAGGAGCCCTTCGAGTGTCTTCCCCGAGTACCTCCCAGTGCGGGCTGCCGGGGAAAGTCGGGGGTTGGGCTGGAAAAGCAGGTAGCATCTAGTGCCTCCCCCTGGACAGGGGAGGTAATTAGCGGACTTCCCCTTGCGAGGGAACACCTGTGACACAAGGCAGCTGCGTGGAGGGCGGCCCCGAACCTCCCCCACACAGTCAGCCGTGTTCCGGAATTCTGAGTGTGGGGAGGTACCGTCTTCTGTCTGCAGCACCCGGGATCTCCTAGGAGCCCTTCGAGTGTCTTCCCCGAGTCCATCCCAGTGCGGGCTACCGGGGAAAGGCGGGGGTTGGGCTGGAAAAGCAGGTAGCATCTAGTGCCTCCCCCTGGACAGGGGAGGTAATTAACGGACTTCCCCCTGCCAGGGAATACCTGTGACACCAGGCAGCTGCGTGGAGGGCGGCCCCGAACCTCCCCCACACAGTCACCCGTGTTCCGGAATTCTGAGTGTGGGGAGGTACCGTCTTCTGTCTGCAGCACCCGGGATCTCCTAGGAGCCCTTCGAGTGTCTTCCCCGAGTCCCTCCCAGTGCGGGCTACCGGGGAAAGGCGGGGGTTGGGATGGAAAAGCAGGTAGCATCTAGTTCCTCCCCATGGACAGGGGAGGTAATTAGCGGACTACCCCCTGCCAGGGAACACCTGTGACAGCAGGCAGCTGCGTGGAGGGCGGCCCCGAACCTCCCCCACACAGTCAGCCGTGTTCCGGAATTCTGAGTGTGGGGAGGTTCCGTCTTCTGTCTGCAGCACCCAGGTTCTCCTAGGAGCCCTTCGAGTGTCTTCCCCGAGTCCCTCCCAGTGCGGGCTGCCGGGGAAAGGCGGGGGTTTGGCTGGAAACGCAGGTAGCATCTAGTGCCTCCCCATGGACCAGGGAGGTAATTAGCGGACTTCCCCTTGCGAGGGAACACCTGTGACTCAAGGCAGCTGCGTGGATGGCGGCCCCGAACCTCCCCCACACAGTCAGCCGTGTTCCGGAATTCTGAGTGTGGGGAGGTTCCGTCTTCTGTCTGCAGCACCTGGGTTCTCCTAAGAGCCATTCGAGTGTCTTCCCCCAGTCCCTCCCAGTGCGGGCTGCCGGGGAAAGGCGGGGGTTGTCCTGGAAAAGCAGGTAGCATCTAGTTCCTCCCCATGGACAGGGGAGGTAATTAGCGGACTACCCCCTGCCAGGGAACACCTGTGACACCAGGCAGCTGCGTGGAGGGCGGCCCCGAACCTCCCCCACACAGTCAGCCGTATTCCGGAATTCTGAGTGTGGGGAGGTTCCGTCTTCGGTCTGCAGCACCCGGGTTCTCCTAGGAGCCCTTCGAGTGTCTTCCCCGAGTCCCTCCCAGTGCGGGCTGCCGGGGAAAGGCGGGGGTTTGGCTGGAAACGCAGGTAGCATCTAGTGCCTCCCCATGGACAAGGGAGATAATTAGCGGACTTCCCCCTGCCAGGGAACACCTGTGACACCAGGCATCTTCGTGGAGGGGGCCCCAAACCTCCCCCACACAGTCGGCCGTGTTCCGGAATTCTGAGTGTGGGGAGGTTCCGTCTTCTGTCTGCAGCACCCGGGATCTCCTAGGAGCCCTTCGAGTGTCTTCCCCGAGTCCCTCCCTGTGCGGGATACCGGGGAAAGGCTGGGGTTGGGCTGGAAAAGCAGGTAGCATCTAGTTCCTCCCCATGGACAGGGGAGGTAATTAGCGGACTACCCCCTGCCAGGGAACACCTGTGACACCAGGCAGCTGCGTGGAGGGCGGCCCCGAACCGCCCCAACACAGTCAGCCGTGTTCCGGACTTTTGAGTGTGGGGAGGTTCCGTCTTCTGTCTGCAGCACCCGGGTTCTCCTAGGAGCCCTTCGAGTGTCTTCCCCGAGTCCCTCCCAGTGCGGGCTGCCGGGGAAAGGCGGGGGTTTGGCTGGAAACGCAGGTAGCATCTAGTGCCTCCCCATGGACCAGGGAGGTAATTAGCGGACTTCCCCTTGCGAGGGAACACCTGTGACACAAGGCAGCTGCGTGGAGGGCGACCCCGAACCTCCCCCACACAGTCAGCCGTGTTCCGGAATTCTGAGTGTGGGGAGGTTCCGTCTTCTGTCTGCAGCACCCGGGTTCTCCTAGGAGCCATTCGAGTGTCTTCCCCCAGTCCCTCCCAGTGCGGGCTGCCGGGGAAAGGCGGGGGTTGGGCTGGAAAAGCAGGTAGCATCTAGTGCCTCCCCATGGACAAGGGAGATAATTAGCGGACTTCCCCCTGCCAGGGAACACCTGTGACACCAGGCATCTTCGTGGAGGGCGGCCCCAAACCTCCCCCACACAGTCGGCCGTGTTCCGGAATTCTGAGTGTGGGGAGGTTCCGTCTTCTGTCTGCAGCACCCGGGATCTCCTAGGAGCCCTTCGAGTGTCTTCCCCGAGTCCCTCCCAGTGCGGGCTGCCGGGGAAAGGCGGGGGTTGGGCTGGAAACGCAGGTAGAATCTAGTGCCTCCTCATGGACAGGGGAGGTAATTAGCGGACATCACCCTGCCAGGGAACACCTGTGACACCAGGCAGCTGCGTGGAGGGCGGCTCTGAACCTCCCCCTCACAGTCACTCGTGTTCCGGATTTCTGAGTGTGGGGGGGTTCCTTCTTCTGTCTGCAGCACCCGGGATCTCCTAGGAGCCCTTCGAGTGTCTTCCCCGAGTCCCTCCCAGTGCGGGCTCCCGGGGAAAGGCGGGGGTTTGGCTGGAAACGCAGGTAGCATCTAGTGCCTCCCCATGGAGGGGGGAGGTATTTAGCGGACTTCCCCCTGCGAGGGAACACCTGTGACACCAGGCAGCTGCGTGGAGGGCGGCCCCGAACCTCCCCCACACAGTCACCCGTGTTCCGGAATTCTGAGTGTGGGGGGGTTCCTTCTTCTGTCTGCAGCACACGGGATCTCCTAGGAGCCCTTCGAGTGTCTTCCCCGAGTCCCTCCCAGTGCGGGCTGCCGGGGAATGTCGGGGGTTGGGCTGGAAAAGCAGGTAGCATCTAGTGCCTCCCCCTGGACAGGGGAGGTAATTAGCGGACTTCCCCTTGCGAGGGAACACCTGTGACACAAGGCAGCTGCGTGGAGGGCGGCCCCGAACCTCCCCCACACAGTCAGCCGTGTTACGGAATTCTGAGTGTGGGGAGGTACCGTCTTCTGTCTGCAGCACCCGGGATCTCCTAGGAGCCCTTCGAGTGTCTTCCCCGAGTACCTCCCAGTGCGGGCTGCCGGGGAAAGTCGGGGGTTGGGCTGGAAAAGCAGGTAGCATCTAGTGCCTCCCCCTGGACAGGGGAGGTAATTAGCGGACTTCCCCTTGCGAGGGAACACCTGTGACACAAGGCAGCTGCGTGGAGGGCGGCCCCGAACCTCCCCCACACAGTCAGCCGTGTTCCGGAATTCTGAGTGTGGGGAGGTACCGTCTTCTGTCTGCAGCACCCGGGATCTCCTAGGAGCCCTTCGAGTGTCTTCCCCGAGTCCATCCCAGTGCGGGCTACCGGGGAAAGGCGGGGGTTGGGCTGGAAAAGCAGGTAGCATCTAGTGCCTCCCCCTGGACAGGGGAGGTAATTAACGGACTTCCCCCTGCCAGGGAACACCTGTGACACCAGGCAGCTGCGTGGAGGGCGGCCCCGAACCTCCCCCACAGAGTCACCCGTGTTCCGGAATTCTGAGTGTGGGGAGGTACCGTCTTCTGTCTGCAGCACCCGGGATCTCCTAGGAGCCCTTCGAGTGTCTTCCCCGAGTCCCTCACATTGCGGGCTACCGGGGAAAGGCGGGGGTTGGGATGGAAAAGCAGGTAGCATCTAGTTCCTCCCCATGGACAGGGGAGGTAATTAGCGGACTACCCCCTGCCAGGGAACACCTGTGACAGCAGGCAGCTGCGTGGAGGGCGGCCCCGAACCTCCCCCACACAGTCAGCCGTGTTCCGGAATTCTGAGTGTGGGGAGGTTCCGTCTTCTGTCTGCAGCACCCAGGTTCTCCTAGGAGCCCTTCGAGTGTCTTCCCCGAGTCCCTCCCAGTGCGGGCTGCCGGGGAAAGGCGGGGGTTTGGCTGGAAACGCAGGTAGCATCTAGTGCCTCCCCATGGACCAGGGAGGTAATTAGCGGACTTCCCCTTGCGAGGGAACACCTGTGACACAAGGCAGCTGCGTGGATGGCGGCCCCGAACCTCCCCCACACAGTCAGCCGTGTTCCGGAATTCTGAGTGTGGGGAGGTTCCGTCTTCTGTCTGCAGCACCCGGGTTCTCCTAAGAGCCATTCGAGTGTCTTCCCCCAGTCCCTCCCAGTGCGGGCTGCCGGGGAAAGGCGGGGGTTGGGCTGGAAAAGCAGGTAGCATCTAGTTCCTCCCCATGGACAGGGGAGGTAATTAGCGGACTACCCCCTGCCAGGGAACACCTGTGACACCAGGCAGCTGCGTGGAGGGCGGCCCCGAACCTCCCCCACACAGTCAGCCGTATTCCGGAATTCTGAGTGTGGGGAGGTTCCGTCTTCGGTCTGCAGCACCCGGGTTCTCCTAGGAGCCCTTCGAGTGTCTTCCCCGAGTCCCTCCCATTGCGGGCTGCCGGGGAAAGGCGGGGGTTTGGCTGGAAACGAAGGTAGCATCTAGTGCCTCCCCATGGACAAGGGAGATAATTAGCGGACTTCCCCCTGCCAGGGAACACCTGTGACACCAGGCATCTTCGTGGAGGGCGGCCACAAACCTCCCCCACACAGTCGGCCGTGTTCCGGAATTCTGAGTGTGGGGAGGTTCCGTCTTCTGTCTGCAGCACCCGGGATCTCCTAGGAGCCCTTCGAGTGTCTTCCCCGAGTCCCTCCCAGTGCGGGCTACAGGGGAAAGGCGGGGGTTGGGCTGGAAAAGCAGGTAGCATCTAGTGCCTCCCCCTGGACAGGGGAGGTAATTAGCGGACTTCCCCTTGCGAGGGAACACCTGTGACACAAGGCAGCTGCGTGGAGGGCGGCCCCGAACCTCCCCCACACAGTCAGCCGTGTTCCGGGATTCTGAGTGTGGGGAGGTACCGTCTTCTGTCTGCAGCACCCGTGATCTCCTAGGAGCCCTTCGAGTGTCTTCCCCGAGTCCATCCCAGTGCGGGATACCGGGGAAAGGCGGGGGTTGGGCTGGAAAAGCAGGTAGCATCTAGTTCCTCCCCATGGACAGGGGAGGTAATTAGCGGACTACCCCCTGCCAGGGAACACCTGTGACACCAGGCAGCTGCGTGGAGGGCGGCCCCGAACCTCCCCCACACAGTCAACCGTGTTCCGGAATTCTGAGTGTGGGGAGGTTCCGTCTTCTGTCTGCAGCACCCGGGATCTCCTAGGAGCCCTTCGAGTGTCTTCCCCGAGTACCTCCCAGTGCGGGCTGCCGGGGAAAGTCGGGGGTTGGGCTGGAAAAGCAGGTAGCATCTAGTGCCTCCCCCTGGACAGGGGAGGTAATTAGCGGACTTCCCCTTGCGAGGGAACACCTGTGACACAAGGCAGCTGCGTGGAGGGCGGCCCCGAACCTCCCCCACACAGTCAGCCGTGTTCTGGAATTCTGAGTGTGGGGAGGTACCGTCTTCTGTCTGCAGCACCCGGGATCTCCTAGGAGCCCTTCGAGTGACTTCCCCGAGTCCCTCCCAGTGCGGGCTGCCGGGGAAAGGCGGGGGTTTGGCTGGAAAAGCAGGTAGCATCTAGTGCCTCCCCATGGAGAGGGGAGGTAATTAGCGGAATTCCCCTTGCGAGGGAACACCTGTGACACCAGGCAGCTGCGTGGAGGGCGGCCCCGAACCTCCCCCACACAGTCACCCGTGTTCCGGAATTCTGAGTGTGGGGGGGTTCCTTCTTCTGTCTGCAGCACACGGGATCTCCTAGGAGCCCTTCGAGTGTCTTCCCCCAGTCACTCCCAGTGCGGGCTGCCGGGGAAAGGCGGGGGTTGGGTTGGAAAAGCAGGTAGCATCTAGTGCCTCCCCATGGACAGGGGAGGTAATTAGCGGACTACCCCCTGCCAGGGAACACCTGTGACACCAGGCAGCTGCGTGGAGGGCGGCCCCGAACCTCCCCCACACAGTCAGCCGTGTTCCAGAATTCTGAGTGTGGGGAGGTTCCGTCTTCTGTCTGCAGCACCCGGGATCTCCTAGGAGCCCTTCGAGTGTCTTCCCCGAGTCCATCCCAGTGCGGGCTACCGGGGAAAGGCGGGGGTTGGGCTGGAAAAGCAGGTAGCATCTAGTTCCTCCCCATGGACAGGGGAGGTAATTAGCGGACTACCCCCTGCCAGGGAACACCTGTGACACCAGGCAGCTGCGTGGAGGGCGGCCCCGAACCTCCCCCACACAGTCAACCGTGTTCCGGAATTCTGAGTGTGGGGAGGTTCTGTCTTCTGTCTGCAGCACCCGGGATCTCCTAGGAGCCCTTCGAGTGTCTTCCCCGAGTACCTCCCAGTGCGGGCTGCCTGGGAAAGTCGGGGGTTGGGCTGGAAAAGCAGGTAGCATCTAGTGCCTCCCCCTGGACAGGGGAGGTAATTAGCGGACTTCCCCTTGCGAGGGAACACCTGTGAAACAAGGCAGCTTCGTGGAGGGCGGCCCCGAACCTCCCCCACACAGTCAGCCGTGTTCTGGAATTCTGAGTGTGGGGAGGTACCGTCTTCTGTCTGCAGCACCCGGGATCTCCTAGGAGCCCTTCGAGTGTCTTCCCCGAGTCCATCCCAGTGCGGGCTACCGGGGAAAGGCGGGGGTTGGGCTGGAAAAGCAGGTAGCATCTAGTTCCTCCCCATGGACAGGGGAGGTAATTAGCGGACTACCCCCTGCCAGGGAACACCTGTGACACCAGGCAGCTGCGTGGAGGGCGGCCCCGAACCTCCCCCAAACAGTCAGCCGTATTCCGGAATTCTGAGTGTGGGGAGGTTCCGTCTTCTGTCTGCAGCACCCGGGTTCTCCTAGGAGCCATTCGAGTGTCTTCCCCGAGTCCCTCACAGTGCGGGCTGCCGGGGAAAGGCGGGGGTTTGGCTGGAAACGCAGGTAGCATCTAGTGCTTCCCCATGGAGAGGGGAGGTAATTAGCGGAATTCCCCTTGCGAGTGAACACCTGTGACACCAGGCAGCTGCGTGGAGGGCGGCCCCGAACCTCCCCCACACAGTCACCCGTGTTCCGGAATTCTGAGTGTGGGGGGGTTCCTTCTTCTGTCTGCAGCACACGGGATCTCCTAGGAGCCCTTCGAGTGTCTTCCCCCAGTCCCTCCCAGTGCGGGCTGCCGGGGAAAGGAGGGGGTTGTGCTGGAAACGCAGGTAGCATCTAGTGCCTCCCCATGGACTGGGGAGGTAATTAGCGGACTACCCCTTGCCAGGGAACACCTGTGACACCAGGCAGCTGCGTGGAGGGCGGCCCCGAACCTCCCCCACACAGTCAACCGTGTTCCGGAATTCTGAGTGTGGGGAGGTTCCGTCTTCTGTCTGCAGCACCCGGGATCTCCTAGGAGCCCTTCGAGTGTCTTCCCCGAGTACCTCCCAGTGCGGGCTGCCGGGGAAAGTCGGGGGTTGGGCTGGAAAAGCAGGTAGCATCTAGTGCCTCCCCCTGGACAGGGGAGGTAATTAGCGGACTTCCCCTTGCGAGGGAACACCTGTGACTCAAGGCAGCTGCGTGGAGGGCGGCCCCGAACCTCCCCCACACAGTCAGCCGTGTTCCGGAATTCTGAGTGTGGGGAGGTTCCGTCTTCTGTCTGCAGCACCCGGGATCTCCTAGGAGCCCTTCGAGTGTCTTCCCCGAGTCCATCCCAGTGCGGGCTACCGGGGAAAGGCGGGGGATGGGCTGGAAAAGCAGGTAGCATCTAGTGCCTCCCCCTGGACAGGGGAGGTAATTAACGGACTTCCCCCTGCCAGGGAACACCTGTGACACCAGGCAGCTGCGTGGAGGGCGGCCCCGAACCTCCCCCACACAGTCACCCGTGTTCCGGAATTCTGAGTGTGGGGGGGTTCCTTCTTCTGTCTGCAGCACACGGGATCTCCTAGGAGCCCTTCGAGTGTCTTCCCCGAGTCCCTCCCAGTGCGGGCTCCCGGGGAAAGGCGGGGGTTTGGCTGGAAACGCAGGTAGCATCTAGTGCCTCCCCATGGACCAGGGAGGTAATTAGCGGACTTCCCCTTGCGAGGGAACACCTGTGACACAAGGCAGCTGCGTGGAGGGCGGCCCCGAACCTCCCCCACACAGTCAGCCGTATTCCGGAATTCTGAGTGTGGGGAGGTTCCGTCTTCTGTTTGCAGCACCCGGGTTCTCCTAGGAGCCCTTCGAGTGTCTTCCCCGAGTCCCTCCCATTGCGGGCTGCCGGGGAAATGCGGGGGTTGTGCTGGAAATGCAGGTAGCATCTAGTGCCTCCCCCTGGACAGGGGAGGTAATTAGCGGACTTCCCCTTGCGAGGGAACCCCTGTGACACCAGGCAGCTGCGTGGAGGGCGGCTCCGAACCTCCCCCACACAGTCAGCCGTGTTCCGGAATTCTGAGTGTGGGGAGGTTCCGTCTTCTGTCTGCAGCACCCGAGATCTCCTAGGAGCCCTTCGAGTGTCTTCACCGAGTCCCTCCCAGTGCGGGCGGCCGGGGAAATGCGGGGGTTGGGCTGGAAAAGCAGGTAGCATCTAGTGCCTCCTCATGGACAGGGGAGGTAATTAGCGGACTTCCCCCTGCGAGGGAACACCTGTGACACCAGGAAGTTGCGTGGGGGCGGCCCTAAACCTCACCCACACAGTCAGCCCTGTTCCGGAATTCTGAGTGTGGGGAGGTTACGTCTTCTGTCTGCAGCACCCGGGATCTCCTAGGAGCCCTTCGAATGTCTTCCCCCAGTCCCTCCCAGTGCGGGCTGCCGGGGAAAGGAGGGGGTTGTGCTGGAAACGCAGGTAGCATCTAGTGCCTCCCCATGGAGAGGGGAGGTAATTAGCGGAATTCCCCTTGCGAGGGAACACCTGTGACACCAGGCAGCTGCGTGGAGGGCGGCCCCGAACCTCCCCCACACAGTCACCCGTGTTCCGGAATTCTGAGTGTGGGGGGGTTCCTTCTTCTGTCTGCAGCACACGGGAGCTCCTAGGAGCCCTTCGAGTGTCTTCCCCCAGTCCCTCCCAGTGCGGGCTGCCGGGGAAAGGAGGGGGTTGTGCTGGAAACGCAGGTAGCATCTAGTGCCTCCCCATGGACTGGGGAGGTAATTAGCGGACTACCCCCTGCCAGGGAACACCTGTGACACCAGGCAGCTGCGTGGAGGGCGGCCCCGAACCTCCCCCACACAGTCAACCGTGTTCCGGAATTCTGAGTGTGGGGAGGTTCCGTCTTCTGTCTGCAGCACCCGGGTTCTCCTAGGAGCCCTTCGAGTGTCTTCCCCGAGTACCTCACTGTGCGGGCTGCCGGGGAAAGGCGGGGGTTTGGCTGGAAACCCAGGTAGCATCTAGTGCCTCCCCATGGACAGGGGAGGTAATTAGCGGACTTCCCCTTGCGAGGGAACACCTGTGACACCAGGAAGCTGCGTGGGGGGCGGCCCTAAACCTCCCCCACACAGTCATCCGTGTTCCGGACTTCTGAGTGTGGGGAGGTTCCGTCTTCTGTCTGCAGCACCCGTGTTCTCCTAGGAGCCCTTCGAGTGTGTTCCCCGAGTCCCTCCCTGTGCGGGCGGCCGGGGAAAGGCGGGGGTTGGGCTGGAAACGCAGGTAGCATCTAGTGCCTCCCCATGGACAGAGGAGGTAATTAGCGGACTACCCCTTGCCAGGGAACACCTGTGACACCAGGCAGCTGCGTGGAGGGCGGCCAAGAACCTCCACCACACAGTCAGCCGTGTTCCGGAATTCTGAGTGTGGGGAGGTTCCGTCTTCTGTCTGCAGCACCCAGGTTCTCCTAGGAGCCCTTCGAGTGTCTTCCCCGAGTCCCTCCCAGTGCGGGCTGCCGGGGAAAGGCGGGGGTTTGCCTGGAAACGCAGGTAGCATCTAGTGCCTCCCCATGGACCAGGGAGGTAATTAGCGGACTTCCCTTTGCGAGGGAACACCTGTGACACAAGGCAGCTGCGTGGAGGGCGGCCCCGAACCTCCCCCACACAGTCAGCCGTGTTCCGGAATTCTGAGTGTGGGGAGGTTCCGTCTTCTGTCTGCAGCACCCGGGTTCTCCTAGGAGCCATTCGAGTGTCTTCCCCCAGTCCCTCCCAGTGCGGTCTGCCGGGGAAAGGCGGGGGTTGGGCTGGAAAAGCAGGTAGCATCTAGTGCCTCCCCATGGACAAGGGAGATAATTAGCGGACTTCCCCCTGCCAGGGAACACCTGTGACACCAGGCATCTTCGTGGAGGGCGGCCCCAAACCTCCCCCACACAGTCGGCCGTGTTCCGGAATTCTGAGTGTGGGGAGGTTCCGTCTTCTGTCTGCAGCACCCGGGATCTCCTAGGAGCCCTTCGAGTGTCTTCCCCGAGTCCCTCCCAGTGCGGGCTGCCGGGGAAAGGCGGGGGTTGGGCTGGAAACGCAGGTAGCATCTAGTGCCTCCTCATGGACAGGGGAGGTAATTAGCGGACATCCCCCTGCCAGGGAACACCTGTGACACCAGGAAGTTGCGTGGGGGCGGCCCTAAACCTCACCCACACAGTCAGCCCTGTTCCGGAATTCTGAGTGTGGGGAGGTTACGTCTTCTGTCTGCAGCACCCGGGATCTCCTAGGAGCCCTTCGAGTGTCTTCCCCCAGTCCCTCCCAGTGCGGGCTGCCGGGGAAAGGAGGGGGTTGTGCTGGAAACGCAGGTAGCATCTAGTGCCTCCCCATGGACTGGGGAGGTAATTAGCGGACTACCCCCTGCCAGGGAACACCTGTGACACCAGGCAGCTGCGTGGAGGGCGGCCCCGAACCTCCCCCACACAGTCAGCCGTGTTCCGGAATTCTGAGTGTGGGGAGATTCCGTCTTCTGTCTGCAGCACCCGGGATCTCCTAGGAGCCCTTCGAGTGTCTTCCCCGAGTACCTCCCAGTGCGGGCTGCCGGGGAAAGTCGGGGGTTGGGCTGGAAAAGCAGGTAGCATCTAGTGCCTCCCCCTGGACAGGGGAGGTAATTAGCGGACTTCCCCCTGCGAGGGAACACCTGTGACACCAGGAAGTTGCGTGGGGGCGGCCCTAAACCTCACCCACAGTCAGCCCTGTTCCGGAATTCTGAGTGTGGGGAGGTTACGTCTTCTGTCTGCAGCACCCGGGATCTCCTAGGAGCCCTTCGAGTGTCTTCCCCCAGTCCCTCCCAGTGCGGGCTGCCGGGGAAAGAGGGGGTTGTGCTGGAAACGCAGGTAGCATCTAGTGCCTCCCCATGGACTGGGGAGGTAATTAGCGGACTACCCCCTGCCAGGGAACACCTGTGACACCAGGCAGCTGCGTGGAGGGCGGCCCCGAACCTCCCCCACACAGTCAGCCGTGTTCCGGAATTCTGAGTGTGGGGAGGTACCGTCTTCTGTCTGCAGCACCCGGGATCTCCTAGGAGCCCTTCGAGTGTCTTCCCCGAGTCCATCACAGTGCGGGCTACCGGGGAAAGGACGGGGTTGGGCTGGAAAAGCAGGTAGCATCTAGTGCCTCCCCCTGGACAGGGGAGGTAATTAACGGACTTCCCCCTGCCAGGGAACACCTGTGACACCAGGCAGCTGCGTGGAGGGCGGCCCCGAACCTCCCCCACACAGTCACCCGTGTTCCGGAATTCTGAGTGTGGGGAGGTTCCGTCTTCTGTCTGCAGCACCCGGGATCTCCTAGGAGCCCTTCGAGTGTCTTCCCCGAGTCCATCCCAGTGCGGGCTACCGGGGAAAGGCGGGGGATGGGCTGGAAAATCAGGTAGCATCTAGTGCCTCCCACTGGACAGGGGAGGTATTTAACGGACTTCCCCCTGCCAGGGAACACCTGTGACACCAGGCAGCTGCGTGGAGGGCGGCCCCGAACCTCCCCCACACAGTCACCCGTGTTCCGGAATTCTGAGTGTGGGGGGGTTCCTTCTTCTGTCTGCAGCACACGGGATCTCCTAGGAGCCCTTCGAGTGTCTTCCCCGAGTCCCTCCCAGTGCGGGCTGCCGGGGAAAGGCGGGGGTTGGGCTGGAAAAGCAGGTAGCATCTAGTGCCTCCCCCTGGACAGGGGAGGTAATTAGCGGACTACCCCCTGCCAGGGAACACCTGTGACACCAGGCAGCTGCGTGGAGGGCGGCCCCGAACCTCCCCCACACAGTCAGCCGTGTTCCAGAATTCTGAGTGTGGGGAGGTTCCGTCTTCTGTCTGCAGCACCCGGGTTCTCCTAGGAGCCCTACGAGTGTCTTCCCCGAGTCCCTCCCAGTTTGGGCTGCCGGGGAAAGGCGGGGGTTTGGCTGGAAACGCAGGTAGCATCTAGTGCCTCCCCATGGACAGGGGAGGTAATTAGCGGACTTCCCCTTGCGAGGGAACACCTGTGACACCAGGAAGCTGCGTGGGGGGCGGCCCTAAACCTCCCCCACACAGTCATCCGTGTTCCGGAATTCTGAGTGTGGGGAGGTTCCGTCTTCTGTCTGCAGCACCCGGGTTCTCCTAGGAGCCCTTCGAGTGTCTTCCCCCAGTCCCTCCCAGTGCGGGCTACCAGGGAAAAGCGGGGGTTGGGCTGGAAAAGCAGGTAGCATCTAGTGCCTCCCCCTGGACAGGGGAGGTAATTAGCGGACTTCCCCCTGCCAGGGAACACCTGTGACACCAGGCAGCTGCGTGGAGGGCGGCCCCGAACCTCCCCCACACAGTCACCCGTGTTCCGGAATTCTGAGTGTGGGGAGCTTCCGTCTTCTGTCTGCAGCACCCGGGATCTCCTAGGAGCCCTTCGAGTGTCTTCACCGAGTCCCTCCCAGTGCGGGCGGCCGGGGAAAGGCGGGGGTTGGGCTGGAAACGCAGGTAGCATCTAGTGCCTCCTCATGGACAGGGGAGGTAATTAGCGGACTTCCCCCTGCGAGGGAACAGTGTGACACCAGGAAGTTGCGTGGGGGCGGCCATAAACCTCACCCACACAGTCAGCCCTGTTCCGGAATTCTGAGTGTGGGGAGGTTACGTCTTCTGTCTGCAGCACCCGGGATCTCCTAGGAGCCCTTCGAGTGTCTTCCCCCAGTCCCTCCCAGTGCGGGCTGCCGGGGAAAGGAGGGGGTTGTGCTGGAAACGCAGGTAGCATCTAGTGCCTTCCCATGGACTGGGGAGGTAATTAGCGGACTACCCCCTGCCAGGGAACACCTGTGACACCAGGCAGCTGCGTGGAGGGCGGCCCCGAACATCCCCCACACAGTCAACCGTGTTCCGGAATTCTGAGTGTGGGGAGGTTCCGTCTTATGTCTGCAGCACCCGGGATCTCCTAGGAGCCCTTCGAGTGTCTTCCCCGAGTCCCTCCCAGTGCGGGCTGCCGGGGAAAGGAGGGGGTTGGGCTGGAAAAGCAGGTAGCATCTAGTGCCTCCCCATGGACAGGGGAGGTAATTAGCGGACTACCCCCTGCCAGGGAACACCTGTGACACCAGGCAGCTGCGTGGAGGGCGGCCCCGATCCTCCCCCACACAGTCAGCCGTGTTCCAGAATTCTGAGTGTGGGGAGGTTCCGTCTTCTGTCTGCAGCACCCGGGTTCTCCTAGGAGCCCTTCGAGTGTCTTCCCCGAGTCCCTCCCAGTGCGGGCTGCCGGGGAAAGGCGGGGGTTTGGCTGGAAACGCAGGTAGCATCTAGTGCCTCCACATGGACAGGGGAAGTAATTAGCGGAATTCCCCTTGCGAGGGAACCCCTGTGACACCAGGCAGCTGCGTGGAGGGCGGCTCCGAACCTCCCCCACACAGTCATACGTGTTCCGGAATTCTGAGTGTGGGGGGGTTCCTTCTTCTGTCTGCAGCACACGGGATCTCCTAGGAGCCCTTCGAGTGTCTTCCCCCAGTCCCTTCCAGTGCGGGCTGCCGGGGAAAGGCGGGGGTTGGACTGGAAAAGCAGGTAGCATCTAGTGCCTCCCCATGGACAGGGGAGGTAATTAGCGGACTACCCCCTGCCAGGGAACACCTGTGACACCAGGCAGCTGCGTGGAGGGCGGCCCCGAACCTCCCCCACACAGTCATCCGTGTTCCAGAATTCTGAGTGTGGGGAGGTTCCGTCTTCTGTCTGCAGCACCCGGGTTCTCCTAGGAGCCCTTCGAGTGTCTTCCCCGAGTCCCTCCCAGTGCGGGCTGCCGGGGAAAGGCGGGGGTTGGGCTGGAGACGCAGGTAGCATCTAGTGCCTCCCCATGGACAGGGGAGGTAATTAGCGGACTTCCCCTTGCGAGGGAACACCTGTGACACCAGGAAGCTGCGTGGGGGGCGGCCCTAAAACTCCCCCACACAGTCATCCGTGTTCCGGAATTCTGAGTGTGGGGAGGTTCCGTCTTCTGTCTGCAGCACCCGGGTTCTCCTAGGAGCCCTTCGAGTGTCTTCCCCGAGTCCCTCCCAGTGCGGGGTGCCGGGGAAAGGCGGGGGTTTGGCTGGAAACGCAGGTAGCATCTAGTGCCTCCCCATGGACAGGGGAGGTAATTAGCGGACTTCCCCTTGCGAGGGAACACCTGTGACACCAGGAAGCTGCGTGGGGGGCGGCCCTAAACCTCCCCCACACAGTCATCCGTGTTCCGGAATTCTGAGTGTGGGGAGGTTTCGTCTTCTGTCTGCAGCACCCGTGTTCTCCTAGGAGCCCTTCGAGTGTGTTCCCCGAGTCCCTCCCTGTGCGGGCGGCCCGGGAAAGGCGGGGGTTGGGCTGGAAACGCAGGTAGCATCTAGTGCCTCCCCATGGACAGGGGAGGTAATTAGCGGACTACCCCCTGCCAGGGAACACCTGTGACACCAGGCAGCTGCGTGGAGGGCGGCCCCGAACCTCCCCCACACAGTCAGCCGTGTTCCGGAATTCTGAGTGTGGGGAGGTTCCGTCTTCTGTCTGCAGCACCCGGGTTCTCCTAGGAGCCATTCGAGTGTCTTCCCCCAGTCCCTCCCAGTGCGGGCTGCCGGGGAATGGCGGGGGTTGGGCTGGAAAAGCAGGTAGCATCTAGTGCCTCCCCATGGACAAGGGAGATAATTAGCGGACTTCCCCCTGCCAGGGAACACCTGTGACACCAGGCATCTTCGTGGAGGGTGGCCCCAAATCTCCCCCACACAGTCGACCGTGTTCCGGAATTCTGAGTGTGGGGAGGTTCCGTCTTCTGTCTGCAGCACCCGGGATCTCCTAGGAGCCCTTCGAGTGTCTTCCCCGAGTCCCTCCCAGTGCGGGCTGCCGGGGAAATGCGGGGGTTGGGCTGGAAACGCAGGTAGCATCTAGTGCCTCCTCATGGACAGGGGAGGTAATTAGCGGACATCACCCTGCCAGGGAACACCTGTGACACCAGGCAGCTGCGTGGAGGGCGTCTCTGAACCTCCCCCTCACAGTCACCCGTGTTCCGGATTTCTGAGTGTGGGGGGGTTCCTTCTTCTGTCTGCAGCACACGGGATCTCCTAGGAGCCCTTCGAGTGTCTTCCCCGAGTCCCTCCCAGTGCGGGCTGCCGGGAAAGGCGGGGGTTGGGCTGGAAAAGCAGGTAGCATCTAGTTCCTCCCCATGGACAGGGGAGGTAATTAGCGGACTACGCCCTGCCAGGGAACACCTGTGACACCAGGCAGCTGCGTGGAGGGCGGCCCCGAACCTCCCCCACACAGTCAGCCGTATTCCGGAATTCTGAGTGTGGGGAGGTTCCGTCTTCTGTCTGCAGCACCCGGGTTCTCCTAGGAGCCCTTCGAGTGTCTTCCCCGAGTCCCTCCCAGTGCGGGCTGCCGGGGAAAGGCGGGGGTTTGGCTGGAAACGCAGGTAGCATCTAGTGCCTCCCCATGGACCAGGGAGGTAATTAGCGGACTTCCCCTTGCGAGGGAACACCTGTGACACCAGGCAGCTGCGTGGAGGGCGGCCCCGAACCTCCCCCACACAGTCACCCGTGTTCCGGAATTCTGAGTGTGGGGGGGTTCCTTCTTCTGTCTGCAGCACACGGGATCTCCTAGGAGCCCTTCGAGTGTCTTCCCCGAGTCCCTCTCAGTGCGGGCTGCCGGGGAAAGGCGGGGGTTGGGCTGGAAAAGCAGGTAGCATCTAGTGCCTCCTCCTGGACAGGGGAGGTAATTAGCGGATTTCCCCTTGCGAGGGAACCCCTGTGACACCAGGCAGCTGCGTGGAGGGCGGCTCCGAACCTCCCCCACACAGTCATACGTGTTCCGGAATTCTGAGTGTGGGGGGGTTCCTTCTTCTGTCTGCAGCACACGGGATCTCCTAGGAGCCCTTCGAGTGTCTTCCCCCAGTCCCTCCCAGTGCGGGCTGCCGGGGAAAGGCGGGGGTTTGGCTGGAAACGCAGGTAGCATCTAGTGCCTCCCCATGGACAGGGGAGGTAATTAGCGGACTTCCCCTTGCGAGGGAACACCTGTGACACCAGGCAGCTGCGTGGAGGGCGGCCCCGAACCTCCCCCACACAGTCATCCATGTTCCGGAATTCTGAGTGTGGGGAGGTTCCGTCTTCTGTCTGCAGCACCCGGGTTCTCCTAGGAGCCCTTCGAGTGTGTTCCCCGAGTCCCTCCCTGTGCGGGCGGCCGGGGAAAGGCGGGGGTTGGGCTGGAAACGCAGGTAGCATCTAGTGCCTCCCCATGGACAAGGGAGGTAATTAGCGGACTACCCCCTGCCAGGGAACACCTGTGACACCAGGCAGCTGCGTGGAGGGCGGCCCCGAACCTCCCCCACACAGTCAGCCGTGTTCCGGAATTCTGAGTGTGGGGAGGTTCCGTCTTCTGTCTGCAGCACCCAGGTTCTCCTAGGAGCCCTTCGAGTGTCTTCCCCGAGTCCCTCCCAGTGCGGGCTGCCGGGGAAATGCGGGGGTTTGGCTGGAAACGCAGGTAGCATCTAGTGCCTCCCCATGGACCATGGAGGTAATTAGCGGATTTCCACTTGCGATGGAACACCTGTGACACAAGGCAGCTGCGTGAAGGGCGGCCCCGAACCTCCCCCACACAGTCAGCCGTGTTCCGGAATTCTGAGTGTGGGGAGGTTCCGTCTTCTGTCTGCAGCACCCGGGTTCTCCTAGGAGCCATTCGAGTGTCTTCCCCCAGTCCCTCCCAGTGCGGGCTGCCGGGGAAAGGCGGGGGTTGGGCTGGAAAAGCAGGTAGCATCTAGTGCCTCCCCATGGACCAGGGAGGTAATTAGCGGACTTCCCCCTGCCAGGGAACACCTGTGACACCAGGCATCTTCGTGGAGGGCGGCCCCAAACCTCCCCCACACAGTCGGCCGTGTTCCGGAATTCTGAGTGTGGGGAGGTTCCGTCTTCTGTCTGCAGCACCCGGGATCTCCTAGGAGCCCTTCGAGTGTCTTCCCCGAGTCCCTCACAGTGCGGGCTGCCGGGGAAAGGCGGGGGTTGGGCTGGAAACGCAGGTAGCATCTAGTGCCTCCTCATGGACAGGGGAGGTAATTAGCGGACTTCCCCCTGCGAGGGAACACCTGTGACACCAGGAAGTTGCGTGGGGGCGGCCCTAAACCTCACCCACAGTCAGCCCTGTTCCGGAATTCTGAGTGTGGGGAGGTTACGTCTTCTGTCTGCAGCACCCGGGATCTCCTAGGAGCCCTTCGAGTGTCTTCCCCCAGTCCCTCCCAGTGCGGGCTGCCGGGGAAAGGAGGGGGTTGTGCTGGAAACGCTGGTAGCATCTAGTGCCTCCCCATGGACTGGGGAGGTAATTAGCGGACTACCCCCTGCCAGGGAACACCTGTGACACAAGGCAGCTGCGTGGAGGGCGGCCCCGAACCTCCCCCACACAGTCACCCGTGTTCCGGAATTCTGAGTGTGGGGAGGTTCCGTCTTCTGTCTGCAGCACCCGGGATCCCCTAGGAGCCCTTCGAGTGTCTTCCCTGAGTACCTCCCAGTGCGGGCTGCCGGGGAAAGTCGGGGGTTGGGCTGGAAAAGCAGGTAGCATCTAGTGCCTCCCCCTGGACAGGGGAGGTAATTAGCGGACTTCCCCTTGCGAGGGAACACCTGTGACACAAGGCAGCTGCGTGGAGGGCGGCCCCGAACCTCCCCCACACAGTCAGCCTTGTTCCGGAATTCTGAGTGTGGGGAGGTACCGTCTTCTGTCTGCAGCACCCGGGATCTCCTAGGAGCCCTTCGAGTGTCTTCCCCGAGTCCATCCCAGTGCGGGCTACCGGGGAAAGGCGGGGGTTGGGCTGGAAAAGCAGGTAGCATCTAGTGCCTCCCCCTGGACAGGGGAGGTAATTAACGGACTTCCCCCTGTCAGGGAACACCTGTGATACCAGGCAGCTGCGTGGAGGGCGGCCCCGAACCTCCCCCACACAGTCACCCGTGTTCCGGAATTCTGAGTGTGGGGGGGTTCCTTCTTCTGTCTGCAGCACACGGGATCTCCTAGGAGCCCTTCGAGTGTCTTCCCCGAGTCCCTCCCATTGCGGGTTGCCGGGGAAAGGCGGGGGTTTGGCTGGAAACGCAGGTAGCATCTAGTGCCTCCCCATGGACCAGGGAGGTAATTAGCGGACTTCCCCTTGCGAGGGAACACCTGTGACACAAGGCAGCTGCGTGGAGGGCGGCCCCGAACCTCCCCCACACAGTAGCCGTGTTCCGGAATTCTGAGTGTGGGGGGGTTCCTTCTTCTGTCTGCAGCACCCGGGATCTCCTAGGAGCCCTTCGAGTGTCTTCCCCGAGTCCCTCCCAGTGCGGGCTGCCGGGGAAAGGCGGGGGTTTGGCTGGAAACGCAGGTAGCATCTAGTGCCTCCCCATGGAGAGGGGAGGTAATTAGCGGAATTCCCCTTGCGAGGGAACACCTGTGACACCAGGCAGCTGCGTGGAGGGCGGATCCGAACCTCCCCCACACAGTCACACGTGTTCCGGAATTCTGAGTGTGGGGGGGTTCCTTCTTCTGTCTGCAGCACCCGGGATCTCATGGGAGCCCTTCGAGTGTCTTCCCCGAGTACCTCCCAGTGCGGGCTGCCTGGGAAATTCGGGGGTTGGGCTGGAAAAGCAGGTAGCATCTAGTGCCTCCCCCTGGACCGGGGAGGTAATTAGCGGACTTCCCCATGCGAGGGAACACCTGTGACACCAGGCAGCTTCGTGGAGGGCGGCCCCGAACCTCCCCCACACAGTCAGCCGTGTTCCGGAATTCTGAGTGTGGGGAGGTACCGTCTTCTGTCTGCAGCACCCGGGATCTCCTAGGAGCCCTTCGAGTGTCTTCCCCGAGTCCATCCCAGTGCGGGCTACCGGGGAAAGGCGGGGGTTGCGCTGGAAAAGCAGGTAGCATCTAGTGCCTCCCCCTGGACAGGGGAGGTAATTAACGGACTTCCCCCTGCCAGGGAACACCTGTGACACCAGGCAGCTGCGTGGAGGGCGGCCCCGAACCTCCCCCACACAGTCACCCGTGTTCCGGAATTCTGAGTGTGGGGAGGTTCCGTCTTCTGTCTGCAGCACCCGGGATCTCCTAGGAGCCCTTCGAATGTCTTCCCCGAGTACCTCCCAGTGCGGGCTGCCAGGGAAAGTCGGGGGTTGGGCTGGAAAAGCAGGTAGCATCTAGTGCCTCCCCCTGGACAGGGGAGGTAATTAGCGGACTTCCCCTTGCGAGGGAACACCTGTGACACAAGGCAGCTGCGTGGAGGGCGGCCCCGAACCTCCCCCACACAGTCAGCCGTGTTCCGGAATTCTGAGTGTGGGGAGGTACCGTCTTCTGTCTGCAGCACCCGGGATCACCTAGGAGCCCTTCGAGTGTCTTCCCCGAGTCCATCCCAGTGCGGGCTACCGGGGAAAGGCGGGGGTTGGGCTGGAAAAGCAGGTAGCATCTAGTGCCTCCCCATGGACCAGGGAGGTAATTAGCGGACTTCCCCCTGCCAGGGAACACCTGTGACACCAGGCATCTTCGTGGAGGGCGGCCCCAAACCTCCCCCACACAGTCGGCCGTGTTCCGGAATTCTGAGTGTGGGGAGGTTCCGTCTTCTGTCTGCAGCACCCGGGATCTCCTAGGAGCCCTTCGAGTGTCTTCCCCGAGTCCCTCACAGTGCGGGCTGCCGGGGAAAGGCGGGGGTTGGGCTGGAAACGCAGGTAGCATCTAGTGCCTCCTCATGGACAGGGGAGGTAATTAGCGGACTTCCCCCTGCGAGGGAACACCTGTGACACCAGGAAGTTGCGTGGGGGCGGCCCTAAACCTCACCCACAGTCAGCCCTGTTCTGGAATTCTGAGTGTGGGGAGGTTACGTCTTCTGTCTGCAGCACCCGGGATCTCCTAGGAGCCCTTCGAGTGTCTTCCCCCAGTCCCTCCCAGTGCGGGCTGCCGGGGAAAGGAGGGGGTTGTGCTGGAAACGCTGGTAGCATCTACTGCCTCCCCATGGACTGGGGAGGTAATTAGCGGACTACCCCCTGCCAGGGAACACCTGTGACACAAGGCAGCTGCGTGGAGGGCGGCCCCGAACCTCCCCCACACAGTCACCCGTGTTCCGGAATTCTGAGTGTGGGGAGGTTCCGTCTTCTGTCTGCAGCACCCGGGATCCCCTAGGAGCCCTTCGAGTGTCTTCCCCGAGTACCTCCCAGTGCGGGCTGCCGGGGAAAGTCGGGGGTTGGGCTGGAAAAGCAGGTAGCATCTAGTGCCTCCCCCTGGACAGGGGAGGTAATTAGCGGACTTCCCCTTGCGAGGGAACACCTGTGACACAAGGCAGCTGCGTGGAGGGCGGCCCCGAACCTCCCCCACACAGTCAGCCTTGTTCCGGAATTCTGAGTGTGGGGAGGTACCGTCTTCTGTCTGCAGCACCCGGGATCTCCTAGGAGCCCTTCGAGTGTCTTCCCCGAGTCCATTCCAGTGCGGGCTACCGGGGAAAGGCGGGGGTTGGGCTGGAAAAGCAGGTAGCATCTAGTGCCTCCCCCTGGACAGGGGAGGTAATTAACGGACTTCCCCCTGCCAGGGAACACCTGTGATACCAGGCAGCTGCGTGGAGGGCGGCCCCGAACCTCCCCCACACAGTCACCCGTGTTCCGGAATTCTGAGTGTGGGGGGGTTCCTTCTTCTGTCTGCAGCACCCGGGATCTCCTAGGAGCCCTTCGAGTGTCTTCCCCGAGTCCCTCCCTGTGCGGGCTACCGGGGAAAGGCGGGGGTTGGGCTGGAAAAGCAGGTAGCATCTAGTTCCTCCCCATGGACAGGGGAGGTAATTAGCGGACTACCCCCTGCCAGGGAACACCTGTGACACCAGGCAGCTGCGTGGAGGGCGGCCCCGAACCTCCCCAACACAGTCAGCCGTGTTCCGGAATTCTGAGTGTGGGGAGGTTCCGTCTTCTGTCTGCAGCACCCAGGTTCTCCTAGGAGCCCTTCGAGTGTCTTCCCCGAGTCCCTCCCAGTGCGGGCTGCCGGGGAAAGGCGGGGGTTTGGCTGGAAACGCAGGTAGCATCTAGTGCCTCCCCATGGACCAGGGAGGTAATTAGCGGACTTCCCCTTGCGAGGGAACACCTGTGACACAAGGCAGCTGCGTGGAGGGCGGCCCCGAACCTCCCCCACACAGTCAGCCGTGTTCCGGAATTCTGAGTGTGGGGGGGTTCCTTCTTCTGTCTGCAGCACCCGGGATCTCCTAGGAGCCCTTCGAGTGTCTTCCCCGAGTCCCTCCCAGTGCGGGCTGCCGGGGAAAGGCGGGGGTTTGGCTGGAAACGCAGGTAGCATCTAGTGCCTCCCCATGGAGAGGGGAGGTAATTAGCGGAATTCCCCTTGCGAGGGAACACCTGTGACACCAGGCAGCTGCGTGGAGGGCGGCCCCGAACCTCCCCCACACAGTCACACGTGTTCCGGAATTCTGAGTGTGGGGGGGTTCCTTCTTCTGTCTGCAGCACCCGGGATCTCCTGGGAGCCCTTCGAGTGTCTTCCCAGAGTACCTCCCAGTGCGGGCTGCCTGGGAAATTCGGGGGTTGGGCTGGAAAAGCAGGTAGCATCTAGTGCCTCCCCCTGGACCGGGGAGGTAATTAGCGGACTTCCCCATGCGAGGGAACACCTGTGACACAAGGCAGCTTCGTGGAGGGCGGCCCCGAACCTCCCCCACACAGTCAGCCGTGTTCCGGAATTCTGAGTGTGGGGAGGTACCGTCTTCTGTCTGCAGCACCCGGGATCTCCTAGGAGCCCTTCGAGTGTCTTCCCCGAGTCCATCCCAGTGCGGGCTACCGGGGAAAGGCGGGGGTTGCGCTGGAAAAGCAGGTAGCATCTAGTGCCTCCCCCTGGACAGGGGAGGTAATTAACGGACTTCCCCCTGCCAGGGAACACCTGTGACACCAGGCAGCTGCGTGGAGGGCGGCCCCGAACCTCCCCCACACAGTCACCCGTGTTCCGGAATTCTGAGTGTGGGGAGGTTCCGTCTTCTGTCTGCAGCACCCGGGATCTCCTAGGAGCCCTTCGAGTGTCTTCCCCGAGTACCTCCCAGTGCGGGCTGCCGGGGAAAGTCGGGGGTTGGGCTGGAAATGCAGGTAGCATCTAGTGCCTCCCCCTGGACAGGGGAGGTAATTAGCGGACTTCCCCTTGCGAGGGAACACCTGTGACACAAGGCAGCTGCGTGGAGGGCGGCCCCGAACCTCCCCCACACAGTCAGCCGTGTTCCGGAATTCTGAGTGTGGGGAGGAACCGTCTTCTGTCTGCAGCACCCGGGATCACCTAGGAGCCCTTCGAGTGTCTTCCCCGAGTCCATCCCAGTGCGGGCTACCGGGGAAAGGCGGGGGTTGGTCTGGAAAAGCAGGTAGCATCTAGTGCCTCCCCCTGGACAGGGGAGGTAATTAACGGACTTCCCCCTGCCAGGGAACACCTGTGACACCAGGCAGCTGCGTGGAGGGCGGCCCCGAACCTCCCCCACACAGTCACCCGTGTTCCGGAATTCTGAGTGTGGGGAGGTACCGTCTTCTGTCTGCAGCACCCGGGATCTCCTAGGAGCCCTTCGAGTGTATTCCCCGAGTCCCTCCCAGTGCGGGCTACCGGGGAAAGGCGGGGGTTGGGCTGGAAAAGCAGGTACCATCTAGTTCCTCCCCATGGACAGGGGAGGTAATTAGCGGACTACCCCCTGCCAGGGAACACCTGTGACACCAGGCAGCTGCGTGGAGGGCGGCCCCGAACCTCCCCCACACAGTCAGCCGTGTTCCGGAATTCTGAGTGTGGGGAGGTACCGTCTTCTGTCTGCAGCACCCGGGATCACCTAGGAGCCCTTCGAGTGTCTTCCCCCAGTCCCTCCCAGTGCGGGCTGCCGGGGAAAGGAGGGGGTTTTGCTGGAAACGTAGGTAGCATCTAGTGCCTCCCCATGGACTGGGGAGGTAATTAGCGGACTACCCCCTGCCAGGGAACACCTGTGACACCAGGCAGCTGCGTGGAGGGCGGCCCAGAACCTCCCCCACACAGTCAACCGTGTTCCGGAATTCTGAGTGTGGGGAGGTTCCGTCTTCTGTCTGCAGCACCCGGGATCTCCTGGGAGCCCTTCGAGTGTCTTCCCCGAGTACCTCCCAGTGCGGGCTGCCTGGGAAATTCGGGGGTTGGGCTGGAAAAGCAGGTAGCATCTAGTGCCTCCCCCTGGACCGGGGAGGTAATTAGCGGACTTCCCCATGCGAGGGAACACCTGTGACACAAGGCAGCTTCGTGGAGGGCGGCCCCGAACCTCCCCCACACAGTCAGCCGTGTTCCGGAATTCTGAGTGTGGGGAGGTACCGTCTTCTGTCTGCAGCACCCGGGATCTCCTAGGAGCCCTTCGAGTGTCTTCCCCGAGTCCATCCCAGTGCGGGCTACCGGGGAAAGTCGGGGGTTGGGCTGGAAAAGCAGGTAGCATCTAGTGCCTCCCCCTGGACAGGGGAGGTAATTAACGGACTTCCCCCTGCCAGGGAACACCTGTGACACCAGGCAGCTGCGTGGAGGGCGGCCCCGAACCTCCCCCACACAGTCACCCGTGTTCCGGAATTCTGAGTGTGGGGAGGTTCCGTCTTCTCTCTGCAGCACCCGGGATCTCCTAGGAGCCCTTCGAATGTCTTCCCCGAGTACCTCCCAGTGCGGGCTGCCGGGGAAAGTCGGGGGTTGGGCTGGAAAAGCAGGTAGCATCTAGTGCCTCCCCCTGGACAGGGGAGGTAATTAGCGGACTTCCCCTTGCGAGGGAACACCTGTGACACAAGGCAGCTTCGTGGAGGGCGGCCCCGAACCTCCCCCACACAGTCAGCCGTGTTCCGGAATTCTGAGTGTGGGGAGGTACCGTCTTCTGTCTGCAGCACCCGGGATCACCTAGGAGCCCTTCGAGTGTCTTCCCCGAGTCCATCCCAGTGCGGGCTACCGGGGAAAGGCCGGGGTTGGGCTGGAAAAGCAGGTAGCATCTAGTGCCTCCCCCTGGACAGGGGAGGTAATTAACGGACTTCCCCCTGCCAGGGAACACCTGTGACACCAGGCAGCTGCGTGGAGGGCGGCCCCGAACCTCCCCCACACAGTCACCCGTGTTCCGGAATTCTGAGTGTGGGGAGGTACCGTCTTCTGTCTGCAGCACCCGGGATCTCCTAGGAGCCCTTCGAGTGTCTTCCCCGAGTCCCTCCCAGTGTGGGCTACCGGGGAAAGGCGGGGGTTGGGCTGGAAAAGCAGGTACCATCCAGTTCCTCCCCATGGACAGGGGAGGTAATTAGCGGACTACCCCCTGCCAGGGAACACCTGTGACACCAGGCAGCTGCGTGGAGGGCGGCCCCGAACCTCCCCCACACAGTCAGCCGTGTTCCGGAATTCTGAGTGTGGGGAGGTTCCGTCTTCTGTCTGCAGCACCCAGGTTCTCCTAGGAGCCCTTCGAGTGTCTTCCCCGAGTCCCTCCCAGTGCGGGTTTGCCGGGGAAAGGCGGGGGTTTGGCTGGAAACGCAGGTAGCATCTAGTGCCTCCCCATGGACCAGGGAGGTAATTAGCGGACTTCCCCTTGCGAGGGAACACCTGTGACACAAGGCAGCTGCGTGGAGGGCGGCCCCGAACCTCCCCCACACAGTCAGCCGTGTTCCGGAATTCTGAGTGTGGGGAGGTTCCGTCTTCTGTCTGCAGCACCCGGGTTCTCCTAGGAGCCATTCGAGTGTCTTCCCCCAGTCCCTCCCAGTGCGGGCTGCCGGGGAAAGGCGGGGGTTGGGCTGGAAAAGCAGGTAGCATCTAGTGCCTCCCCATTGACAAGGGAGATAATTAGCGGACTTCCCCCTGCCAGGGAACACCTGTGACACCAGGCAGCTGCGTGGAGGGCGGCTCTGAACCTCCCCCTCACAGTCACCCGTGTTCCGGATTTCTGACTGTGGGGGGGTTCCTTCTTCTGTCTGCAGCACACGGGATCTCCTAGGAGCCCTTCGAGTGTCTTCCCCGAGTCCCTCCCAGTGCGGGCTGCCGGGGAAAGGCGGGGGTTGGGCTGGAAAAGCAGGTAGCATCTAGTTCCTCCCCATGGACATGGGAGGTAATTAGCGGACTACCCCCTGCCAGGGAACACCTGTGACACCAGGCAGCTGCGTGGAGGGCGGCCCCGAACCTCCCCCACACAGTCAGCCGTATTCCGGAATTCTGAGTGTGGGGAGGTTCCGTCTTCTGTCTGCAGCACCCGGGTTCTCCTAGGAGCCCTTCGAGTGTCTTCCCCGAGTCCCTCCCAGTGCGGGCTGCCGGGGAAAGGCGGGGGTTTGGCTGGAAACGCAGTTAGCATCTAGTGCCTCCACATGGAGAGGGGAGGTAATTAGCGGAATTCCCCTTGCGAGGGAACACCTGTGACACCAGGCAGCTGTGTGGAGTTCGGCCCCGAACCTCCCCCACACAGTCACCCGTGTTCCGGAATTCTGAGTGTGGGGGGGTTCCTTCTTCTGTCTGCAGCACACGGGATCTCCTAGGAGCCCTTCGAGTGTCTTCCCCCAGTCCCTCCCAGTGCGGGCTGCCGGGGAAAGGAGGGGGTTGTGCTGGAAGCGCAGGTAGCATCTAGTGCCTCCCCATGGACTGGGGAGGTAATTAGCGGACTACCCCCTGCCAGGGAACACCTGTGACACCAGGCAGCTGCGTGGAGGGCGGCCCCGAACCTCCCCCACACAGTCAGCCGTGTTCCGGAATTCTGAGTGTGGGGAGGTTCCGTCTTCTGTCTGCAGCACCCGGGTTCTCCTAGGAGCCATTCGAGTGTCTTACCCCAGTCCCTCCCAGTGCGGGCTGCCGGGGAAAGGCGGGGGTTGGGCTGGAAAAGCAGGTAGCATCTAGTGCTTCCCCATGGACAAGGGAGATAATTAGCGGACTTCCCCCTGCCAGGGAACACCTGTGACACCAGGCATCTTCGTGGAGGGCGGCCCCAAACCTCCCCCACACAGTCGGCCGTGTTCCGGAATTCTGAGTGTGGGGAGGTTCCGTCTTCTGTCTGCAGCACCCGGGATCTCCTAGGAGCCCTTCGAGTGTCTTCCCCGAGTCCCTCCCAGTGCGGGCTACCGGGGAAAGGCGGGGGTTGGGCTGGAAAAGCAGGTAGCATCTAGTGCCTCCCCCTGGACAGGGGAGGTAATTAGCGGACTTCCCCTTGCGAGGGAACACCTGTGACACAAGGCAGCTGCGTGGAGGGCGGCCCCGAACCTCCCCCACACAGTCAGCCGTGTTCCGGAATTCTGAGTGTGGGGAGGTACCGTCTTCTGTCTGCAGCACCCGGGATCTCCTAGGAGCCCTTCGAGTGTCTTCCCCGAGTCCATCCCAGTGCGGGCTACCGGGGAAAGGCGGGGGTTGGGCTGGAAAAGCAGGTAGCATCTAGTTCCTCCCCATGGACAGGGGAGGTAATTAGCGGACTACCCCCTGCCAGGGAACACCTGTGACACCAGGCAGCTGCGTGGAGGGCGGCCCCGAACCTCCCCCACACAGTCAACCGTGTTCCGGAATTCTGAGTGTGGGGAGGTTCCGTCTTCTGTCTGCAGCACCCGGGATCTCCTAGGAGCCCTTCGAGTGTCTTCCCCGAGTACCTCCCAGTGCGGGCTGCCGGGGAAAGTCGGGGGTTGGGCTGGAAAAGCAGGTAGCATCTAGTGCCTCCCCCTGGACAGGGGAGGTAATTAGCGGACTTCCCCTTGCGAGGGAACACCTGTGACACAAGGCAGCTGCGTGGAGGGCGGCCCCGAACCTCCCCCACACAGTCAGCCGTGTTCTGGAATTCTGAGTGTGGGGAGGTACCGTCTTCTGTCTGCAGCACCCGGGATCTCCTAGGAGCCCTTCGAGTGTCTTCCCCGAGTCCATCCCAGTGCGGGCTACCGGGGAAAGGCGGGGGTTGGGCTGGAAAAGCAGGTAGCATCTAGTTCCTCCCCATGGACAGGGGAGGTAATTAGCGGACTACCCCCTGCCAGGGAACACCTGTGACACCAGGCAGCTGCGTGGAGTGCGGCCCCGAACCTCCCCCACACAGTCAGCCGTATTCCGGAATTCTGAGTGTGGGGAGGTTCCGTCTTCTGTCTGCAGCACCCGGGTTCTCCTAGGAGCCCTTCGAGTGTCTTCCCCGAGTCCCTCCCAGTGCGGGCTGCCGGGGAAAGGCGGGGGTTTGGCTGGAAACGCAGGTAGCATCTAGTGCCTCCCCATGGAGAGGGGAGGTAATTAGCGGAATTCCCCTTTCGAGGGAACACCTGTGACACCAGGCAGCTGCGTGGAGGGCGGCCCCGAACCTCCCCCACACAGTCACCCGTGTTCCGGAATTCTGAGTGTGGGGAGGTTCCTTCTTCTGTCTGCAGCACACGGGATCTCCTAGGAGCCCTTCGAGTGTCTTCCCCCAGTCCCTCCAAGTGCGGGCTGCCGGGGAAAGTCGGGGGTTGGGCTGGAAAAGCAGGTAGCATCTAGTGCCTCCCCATGGACAGGGGAGGTAATTAGCGGACTACCCCCTGCCAGGGAACACCTGTGACACCAGGCAGCTGCATGGAGGGCGGCCCCGAACCTCCCCCACACAGTCAGCGGTGTTCCAGAATTCTGAGTGTGGGGAGGTTCCGTCTTCTGTCTGCAGCACCCGGGTTCTCCTAGGAGCCCTTCGAGTGTCTTCCCCGAGTCCCTCCCAGTGCGGGCTGCCGGGGAAAGGCGGGGGTTTGGCTGGAAACGCAGGTAGCATCTAGTGCCTCCCCATGGACAAGGGAGATAATTAGTGGACTTCCCCCTGCCAGGGAACACCTGTGACACCAGACATCTTCGTGGAGGGCGGCCCCAAACCTCCCCCACACAGTCGGGCGTGTTCCGGAATTCTGAGTGTGGGGAGGTTCCGTCTTCTGTCTGCAGCACCCGGGATCTCCTAGGAGCCCTTCGAGTGTCTTCCCCGAGTCCCTCCCAGTGCGGGCTGCCGGGGAAAGGCGGGGGTTGGGCTGGAAACGCAGGTAGCATCTAGTGCCTCCTCATGGACAGGGGACGTAATTAGCGGAATTCCCCCTGCGAGGGAACACCTGTGACACCAGGAAGTTGCGTGTGGGCGGCCCTAAACCTCACCCACAGTCAGCCCTGTTCCGGAATTCTGAGTGTGGGGAGGTTACGTCTTCTGTCTGCAGCACCCGGGATCTCCTAGGAGCCCTTCGTGTGTCTTCCCCCAGTCCCTCCCAGTGCGGGCTGCCGGGGAAAGGAGGGGGTTGTGCTGGAAACGCAGGTAGCATCTAGTGCCTCCCCATGGACTGGGGAGGTAATTAGCGGACTACCCCTTGCCAGGGAACACCTGTGACACCAGGCAGCTGCGTGGAGGGCGGCCCCGAACCTCCCCCACACAGTCAACCGTGTTCCGGAATTCTGAGTGTGGGGAGGTTCCGTCTTCTGTCTGCAGCACCCGGGATCTCCTAGGAGCCCTTCGAGTGTCTTCCCCGAGTACCTCCCAGTGCGGGCTGCCGGGGAATGTCGGGGGTTGGGCTGGAAAAGCAGGTAGCATCTAGTGCCTCCCCCTGGACAGGGGAGGTAATTAGCGGACTTCCCCTTGCGAGGGAACACCTGTGACTCAAGGCAGCTGCGTGGAGGGCGGCCCCGAACCTCCCCCACACAGTCAGCCGTGTTCCGGAATTCTGAGTGTGGGGAGGTACCGTCTTCTGTCTGCAGCACCCGGGATCTCCTAGGAGCCCTTCGAGTGTCTTCCCCGAGTCCCTCCCAGTGCGGGCTACCGGGGAAAGGCGGGGGTTGGGCTGGAAAATCAGGTAGCATCTAGTTCCTCCCCATGGACAGGGGAGGTAATTAGCGGACTACCCCCTGCCAGGGAACACCTGTGACACCAGGCAGCTGCGTGGAGGGCGTCCCCGAACCTCCCCCACACAGTCAGCCGTATTCCGGAATTCTGAGTGTGGGGAGGTTCCGTCTTCTGTCTGCAGCACCCGGGTTCTCCTAGGAGCCCTTCGAGTGTCTTCCCCGAGTCCCTCCCAGTGCGGGCTGCCGGGGAAAGGCGGGGGTTTGGCTGGAAACGCAGGTAGCATCTAGTGCCTCCCCATGGAGAGGGGAGGTAATTAGCGGAATTCCCCTTGCGAGGGAACACCTGTGACACCAGGCAGCTGCGTGGAGGGCGGCCCCGAACCTCCCCCACACAGTCACCCGTGTTCCGGAATTCTGAGTGTGGGGGGGTTCCTTCTTCTGTCTGCAGCACACGGGATCTCCTAGGAGCCCTTCGAGTGTCTTCCCCGAGTCCCTCCCAGTGCGGGCTGCCGGGGAAAGGCGGGGGTTGGGCTGGAAATGCAGGTAGCATCTAGTGCCTCCCCCTGGACAGGGGAGGTAATTAGCGGACTTCCCCTTGCGAGGGAACCCCTGTGACACCAGGCAGCTGCGTGGAGGGCGGCTCCGAACCTCCCCCACACAGTCACCCGTGTTCCGGAATTCTGAGTGTGGGGAGGTTCCGTCTTCTGTCTGCAGCACCCGGGATCTCCTAGGAGCCCTTCGAGTGTCTTCACCGAGTCCCTCCCAGTGCGGGCGGCCGGGGAAAGGCGGGGGTTGGGCTGGAAAAGCAGGTAGCATCTAGTGCCTCCTCATGGACAGGGGAGGTAATTAGCGGACTTCCCCCTGCGAGGGAACACCTGTGACACCAGGAAGTTGCGTGGGGGCGGCCCTAAACCTCACCCACACAGTCAGCCCTGTTCCGGAATTCTGAGTGTGGGGAGGTTACGTCTTCTGTCTGCAGCACCCGGGATCTCCTAGGAGCCCTTCGAGTGTCTTCCCCCAGTCCCTCCCAGTGCGGGCTGCCGGGGAAAGGAGGGGGTTGTGCTGGAAACGCAGGTAGCATCTAGTGCCTCCCCATGGAGAGGGGAGGTAATTAGCGGAATTCCCCTTGCGAGGGAACACCTGTGACACCAGGCAGCTGCGTGGAGGGCGGCCCCGAACCTCCCCCACACAGTCACCCGTGTTCCGGAATTCTGAGTGTGGGGGGGTTCCTTCTTCTGTCTGCAGCACACGGGAGCTCCTAGGAGCCCTTCGAGTGTCTTCCCCCAGTCCCTCCCAGTGCGGGCTGCCGGGGAAAGGAGGGGGTTGGGCTGGAAATGCAGGTAGCATCTAGTGCCTCCCCCTGGACAGGGGAGGTAATTAGCGGACTTCCCCTTGCGAGGGAACCCCTGTGACACCAGGCAGCTGCGTGGAGGGCGGCTCCGAACCTCCCCCACACAGTCACCCGTGTTCCGGAATTCTGAGTGTGGGGAGGTTCCGTCTTCTGTCTGCAGCACCCGGGATCTCCTAGGAGCCCTTCGAGTGTCTTCACCGAGTCCCTCCCAGTGCGGGCGGCCGGGGAAAGGCGGGGGTTGGGCTGGAAAAGCAGGTAGCATCTAGTGCCTCCTCATGGACAGGGGAGGTAATTAGCGGACTTCCCCTGCGAGGGAACACCTGTGACACCAGGAAGTTGCGTGGGGGCGGCCCTAAACCTCACCCACACAGTCAGCCCTGTTCCGGAATTCTGAGTGTGGGGAGGTTACGTCTTCTGTCTGCAGCACCCGGGATCTCCTAGGAGCCCTTCGAGTGTCTTCCCCCAGTCCCACCTAGTGCGGGCTGCCGGAGAAAGGAGGGGGTTGTGCTGGAAACGCAGGTAGCATCTAGTGCCTCCCCATGGAGAGGGGAGGTAATTAGCGGAATTCCCCTTGCGAGGGAACACCTGTGACACCAGGCAGCTGCGTGGAGGGCGGCCCCGAACCTCCCCCACACAGTCACCCGTGTTCCGGAATTCTGAGTGTGGGGGGGTTCCTTCTTCTGTCTGCAGCACACGGGAGCTCCTAGGAGCCCTTCGAGTGTCTTCCCCCAGTCCCTCCCAGTGCGGGCTGCCGGGGAAAGGAGGGGGTTGTGCTGGAAACGCAGGTAGCATCTAGTGCCTCCCCATGGACTGGGGAGGTAATTAGCGGACTACCCCCTGCCAGGGAACACCTGTGACACCAGGCAGCTGCGTGGAGGGCGGCCCCGAACCTCCTCCACACAGTCAACCGTGTTCCGGAATTCTGAGTGTGGGGAGGTTCCGTCTTCTGTCTGCAGCACCCGAGATCTCCTAGGAGCCCTTCGAGTGTCTTCCCCGAGTACCTCCCAGTGCGGGCTGCCGGGGAAAGTCGGGGGTTGGGCTGGAAAAGCAGGTAGCATCTAGTGCCTCCCCCTGGACAGGGGAGGTAATTAGCGGACTTCCCCTTGCGAGGGAACACCTGTGACACAAGGCAGCTGCGTGGAGGGCGGCCCCGAACCTCCCCCACACAGTCAGCCGTGTTCCGGAATTCTGAGTGTGGGGAGGTTCCGTCTTCTTTCTGCAGCACCCGGGATCTCCTAGGAGCCCTTCGAGTGTCTTCCCCGAGTCCCTCCCAGTGCGGGCTGCCGGGGAAAGGCGGGGGTTGGGCTGGAAACGCAGGTAGCATCTAGTGCCTCCTCATGGACAGGGGAGGTAATTAGCGGACTTCCCCCTGCGAGGGAACACCTGTGACACCAGGAAGTTGCGTGTGGGCGGCCCTAAACCTCACCCACAGTCAGCCCTGTTCCGGAATTCTGAGTGTGGGGAGGTTACGTCTTCTGTCTGCAGCACCCGGGATCTCCTAGGAGCCCTTCGAGTGTCTTCCCCGAGTCCCTCCCAGTGCGGGCTGCCGGGGAAAGGCGGGGGTTGGGCTGGAAATGCAGGTAGCATCTAGTGCCTCCCCCTGGACAGGGGAGGTAATTAGCGGACTTCCCCTTGCGAGGGAACCCCTGTGACACCAGGCAGCTGCGTGGAGGGCGGCTCCGAACCTCCCCCACACAGTCACCCGTGTTCCGGAATTCTGAGTGTGGGGAGGTTCCGTCTTCTGTCTGCAGCACCCGGGATCTCCTAGGAGCCCTTCGAGTGTCTTCACCGAGTCCCTCCCAGTGCGGGCGGCCGGGGAAAGGCGGGGGTTGGGCTGGAAAAGCAGGTAGCATCTAGTGCCTCCTCATGGACAGGGGAGGTAATTAGCGGACTTCCCCCTGCGAGGGAACACCTGTGACACCAGGAAGTTGCGTGGGGGCGGCCCTAAACCTCACCCACACAGTCAGCCCTGTTCCGGAATTCTGAGTGTGGGGAGGTTACGTCTTCTGTCTGCAGCACCCGGGATCTCCTAGGAGCCCTTCGAGTGTCTTCCCCCAGTCCCTCCCAGTGCGGGCTGCCGGGGAAAGGAGGGGGTTGTGCTGGAAACGCAGGTAGCATCTAGTGCCTCCCCATGGAGAGGGGAGGTAATTAGCGGAATTCCCCTTGCGAGGGAACACCTGTGACACCAGGCAGCTGCGTGGAGGGCGGCCCCGAACCTCCCCCACACAGTCACCCGTGTTCCGGAATTCTGAGTGTGGGGGGGTTCCTTCTTCTGTCTGCAGCACACGGGAGCTCCTAGGAGCCCTTCGAGTGTCTTCCCCCAGTCCCTCCCAGTGCGGGCTGCCGGGGAAAGGAGGGGGTTGGGCTGGAAATGCAGGTAGCATCTAGTGCCTCCCCCTGGACAGGGGAGGTAATTAGCGGACTTCCCCTTGCGAGGGAACCCCTGTGACACCAGGCAGCTGCGTGGAGGGCGGCTCCGAACCTCCCCCACACAGTCACCCGTGTTCCGGAATTCTGAGTGTGGGGAGGTTCCGTCTTCTGTCTGCAGCACCCGGGATCTCCTAGGAGCCCTTCGAGTGTCTTCACCGAGTCCCTCCCAGTGCGGGCGGCCGGGGAAAGGCGGGGGTTGGGCTGGAAAAGCAGGTAGCATCTAGTGCCTCCTCATGGACAGGGGAGGTAATTAGCGGACTTCCCCTGCGAGGGAACACCTGTGACACCAGGAAGTTGCGTGGGGGCGGCCCTAAACCTCACCCACACAGTCAGCCCTGTTCCGGAATTCTGAGTGTGGGGAGGTTACGTCTTCTGTCTGCAGCACCCGGGATCTCCTAGGAGCCCTTCGAGTGTCTTCCCCCAGTCCCTCCCAGTGCGGGCTGCCGGAGAAAGGAGGGGGTTGTGCTGGAAACGCAGGTAGCATCTAGTGCCTCCCCATGGAGAGGGGAGGTAATTAGCGGAATTCCCCTTGCGAGGGAACACCTGTGACACCAGGCAGCTGCGTGGAGGGCGGCCCCGAACCTCCCCCACACAGTCACCCGTGTTCCGGAATTCTGAGTGTGGGGGGGTTCCTTCTTCTGTCTGCAGCACACGGGAGCTCCTAGGAGCCCTTCGAGTGTCTTCCCCCAGTCCCTCCCAGTGCGGTCTGCCGGGGAAAGGAGGGGGTTGTGCTGGAAACGCAGGTAGCATCTAGTGCCTCCCCATGGACTGGGGAGGTAATTAGCGGACTACCCCCTGCCAGGGAACACCTGTGACACCAGGCAGCTGCGTGGAGGGCGGCCCCGAACCTCCTCCACACAGTCAACCGTGTTCCGGAATTCTGAGTGTGGGGAGGTTCCGTCTTCTGTCTGCAGCACCCGAGATCTCCTAGGAGCCCTTCGAGTGTCTTCCCCGAGTACCTCCCAGTGCGGGCTGCCGGGGAAAGTCGGGGGTTGGGCTGGAAAAGCAGGTAGCATCTAGTGCCTCCCCCTGGACAGGGGAGGTAATTAGCGGACTTCCCCTTGCGAGGGAACACCTGTGACACAAGGCAGCTGCGTGGAGGGCGGCCCCGAACCTCCCCCACACAGTCAGCCGTGTTCCGGAATTCTGAGTGTGGGGAGGTTCCGTCTTCTTTCTGCAGCACCCGGGATCTCCTAGGAGCCCTTCGAGTGTCTTCCCCGAGTCCCTCCCAGTGCGGGCTGCCGGGGAAAGGCGGGGGTTGGGCTGGAAACGCAGGTAGCATCTAGTGCCTCCTCATGGACAGGGGAGGTAATTAGCGGACTTCCCCCTGCGAGGGAACACCTGTGACACCAGGAAGTTGCGTGTGGGCGGCCCTAAACCTCACCCACAGTCAGCCCTGTTCCGGAATTCTGAGTGTGGGGAGGTTACGTCTTCTGTCTGCAGCACCCGGGATCTCCTAGGAGCCCTTCGAGTGTCTTCCCCGAGTCCCTCCCAGTGCGGGCTGCCGGGGAAAGGCGGGGGTTTGGCTGGAAACGCAGGTAGCATCTAGTGCCTCCCCCTGGACAGGGGAGGTAATTAGCGGACTTCCCCTTGCGAGGGAACACCTGTGACACCAGGCAGCTGCGTGGAGGGCGGCCCCGAACCTCCCCCACACAGTCACCCGTGTTCCGGAATTCTGAGTGTGGGGGGGTTCCTTCTTCTGTCTGCAGCACACGGGATCTCCTAGGAGCCCTTCGAGTGTCTTCCCCGAGTCCCTCCCAGTGCGGGCTGCCGGGGAAAGGCGGGGGTTGGGCTGGAAATGCAGGTAGCATCTAGTGCCTCCCCCTGGACAGGGGAGGTAATTAGCGGACTTCCCCTTGCGAGGGAACCCCTGTGACACCAGGCAGCTGCGTGGAGGGCGGCTCCGAACCTCCCCCACACAGTCACCCGTGTTCCGGAATTCTGAGTGTGGGGAGGTTCCGTCTTCTGTCTGCAGCACCCGGGATCTCCTAGGAGCCCTTCGAGTGCCTTCACCGAGTCCCTCCCAGTGCGGGCGGCCGGGGAAAGGCGGGGGTTGGGCTGGAAAAGCAGGTAGCATCTAGTGCCTCCTCATGGACAGGGGAGGTAATTAGCGGACTTCCCCCTGCGAGGGAACACCTGTGACACCAGGAAGTTGCGTGGGGGCGGCCCTAAACCTCACCCACACAGTCAGCCCTGTTCCGGAATTCTGAGTGTGGGGAGGTTACGTCTTCTGTCTGCAGCACCCGGGATCTCCTAGGAGCCCTTCGAGTGTCTTCCCCCAGTCCCTCCCAGTGCGGGCTGCCGGGGAAAGGAGGGGGTTGTGCTGGAAACGCAGGTAGCATCTAGTGCCTCCCCATGGAGAGGGGAGGTAATTAGCGGAATTCCCCTTGCGAGGGAACACCTGTGACACCAGGCAGCTGCGTGGAGGGCGGCCCCGAACCTCCCCCACACAGTCACCCGTGTTCCGGAATTCTGAGTGTGGGGGGGTTCCTTCTTCTGTCTGCAGCACACGGGAGCTCCTAGGAGCCCTTCGATTGTCTTCCCCCAGTCCCTCCCAGTGCGGGCTGCCGGGGAAAGTCGGGGTTTGGGCTGGAAAAGCAGGTAGCATCTAGTGCCTCCCCCTGGACAGGGGAGGTAATTAGCGGACTTCCCCTTGCGAGGGAACACCTGTGACACAAGGCAGCTGCGTGGAGGGCGGCCCCGTACCTCCCCCACACAGTCAGCCGTGTTCCGGAATTCTGAGTGTGGGGAGGTACCGTCTTCTGTCTGCAGCACCCGGGATCTCCTAGGAGCCCTTCGAGTGTCTTCCCCGAGTCCATCCCATTGCGGGCTACCGGGGAAAGGCGGGGGTTGGGCTGGAAAAGCAGGTAGCATCTAGTGCCTCCCCCTGGACAGGGGAGGTAATTAACGGACTTCCCCCTGCCAGGGAACACCTGTGACACCAGGCAGCTGCGTGGAGGGCGGCCCCGAACCTCCCCCACACAGTCACCCGTGTTCCGGAATTCTGAGTGTGGGGAGGTTCCGTCTTCTGTCTGCAGCACCCGGGATCTCCTAGGAGCCCTTCGAGTGTCTTCCCCGAGTCCCTCCCAGTGCGGGCTACCGGGGAAAGTCGGGGGTTGGGCTGGAAAAGCAGGTAGCATCTAGTGCCTCCCCCTGGACAGGGGAGGTAATTAGCGGACTTCCCCTTGCGAGGGAACACCTGTGACACAAGGCAGCTGCGTGGAGGGCGGCCCCGAACCTCCCTCACACAGTCAGCCGTGTTCCGGAATTCTGAGTGTGGGGAGGTACCGTCTTCTGTCTGCAGCACCCGGGATCTCCTAGGAGCCCTTCGAGTGTCTTCCTCGAGTCCCTCCCAGTGCGGGCTACCGGGGAAAGGCGGGGGTTGGGCTGGAAAAGCAGGTAGCATCTAGTTCCTCCCCATGGACAGGGGAGGTAATTAGCGGACTACCCCCTGCCAGGGAACACCTGTGACACCAGGCAGCTGCGTGGAGGGCGGCCCCGAACCTCCCCCACACAGTCAGCCGTGTTCCGGAATTCTGAGTGTGGGGAGGTTCCGTCTTCTGTCTGCAGCACCCAGGTTCTCCTAGGAGCCCTTCGAGTGTCTTCCCCGAGTCCCTCCCAGTGCGGGCTGCCGGGGAAAGGCGGGGGTTTGGCTGGAAACGCAGGTAGCATCTAGTGCCTCCCCATGGACCAGGGAGGTAATTAGCGGACTTCCCCTTGCGAGGGAACACCTGTGACACAAGGCAGCTGCGTGGAGGGCGGCCCCGAACCTCCCCCACACAGTCAGCCGTGTTCCGGAATTCTGAGTGTGGGGAGGTTCCGTCTTCTGTCTGCAGCACCCGGGTTCTCCTAGGAGCCATTCGAGTGTCTTCCCCCAGTCCCTCCCAGTGCGGGCTGCCGGGGAAAGGCGGGGGTTGGGCTGGAAAAGCAGGTAGCATCTAGTGCCTCCCCATGGACAAGGGAGATAATTAGCGAACTTCCCCCTGCCAGGGATCACCTGTGACACCAGGCAGCTGCGTGGAGGGCGGCTCTGAACCTCCCCCTCACAGTCACCCGTGTTCCGGATTTCTGAGTGTGGGGGGGTTCCTTCTTCTGTCTGCAGCACACGGGATCTCCTAGGAGCCCTTCGAGTGTCTTCCCCGAGTCCCTCCCAGTGCGGGCTGCCGGGGAAAGGCGGGGGTTGGGCTGGAAAAGCAGGTAGCATCTAGTTCCTCCCCATGGACCGGGGAGGTAATTAGCGGACTACCCCCTGCCAGGGAACACCTGTGACACCAGGCAGCTGCGTGGAGGGCGGCCCCGAACCTCCCCCACACAGTCAGCCGTATTCCGGAATTCTGAGTGTGGGGAGGTTCCGTCTTCTGTCTGCAGCACCCGGGTTCTCCTAGGAGCCCTTCGAGTGTCTTCCCCGAGTCCCTCCCAGTGCGGGCTGCCGGGGAAAGGCGGGGGTTTGGCTGGAAACGCAGGTAGAATCTAGTGCCTCCCCATGGAGAGGGGAGGTAATTAGCGGACTTCCCCTTGCGAGGGAACACCTGTGACACCAGGCAGCTGCGTGGAGGGCGGCCCCGAACCTCCCCCACACAGTCACCCGTGTTCCGGAATTCTGAGTGTGGGGTGGTTCCTTCTTCTGTCTGCAGCACACGGGATCTCCTAGGAGCCCTTCGAGTGTCTTCCCCCAGTCCCTCCCAGTGCGGGCTGCCGGGGAAAGGAGGGGTTGTGCTGGAAACGCAGGTAGCATCTAGTGCCTCCCCATGGACTGGGGAGGTAATTAGCGGACTACCCCCTGCCAGGGAACACCTGTGACACCAGGCAGCTGCGTGGAGGGCGGCCCCGAACCTCCCCCACACAGTCAACCGTGTTCCGGAATTCTGAGTGTGGGGAGGTTCCGTCTTCTGTCTGCAGCACCCGGGATCTCCTAGGAGCCCTTCGAGTGTCTTCCCCGAGTCCCTCCCAGTGCGGGCTGCCGGGGAAAGGCGGGGGTTGGGCTGGAAAAGCAGGTAGCATCTAGTTCCTCCCCATGGACCGGGGAGGTAATTAGAGGACTACCCCCTGCCAGGGAACACCTGTGACACCAGGCAGCTGCGTGGAGGGCGGCCCCGAACCTCCCCCACACAGTCAACCGTGTTCCGGAATTCTGAGTGTGGGGAGGTTCCGTCTTCTGTCTGCAGCACCCGGGATCTCCTAGGAGCCCTTCGAGTGTCTTCCCCGAGTCCCTCCCAGTGCGGGCTGCCGGGGAAAGGCGGGGGTTGGGCTGGAAAAGCAGGTAGCATCTAGTTCCTCCCCATGGACCGGGGAGGTAATTAGCGGACTACCCCCTGCCAGGGAACACCTGTGACACCAGGCAGCTGCGTGGAGGGCGGCCCCGAACCTCCCCCACACAGTCAGCCGTATTCCGGAATTCTGAGTGTGGGGAGGTTCCGTCTTCTGTCTGCAGCACCCGGGTTCTCCTAGGAGCCCTTCGAGTGTCTTCCCCGAGTCCCTCCCAGTGCGGGCTGCCGGGGAAAGGCGGGGGTTTGGCTGGAAACGCAGGTAGCATCTAGTGCCTCCCCATGGAGAGGGGAGGTAATTAGCGGACTTCCCCTTGCGAGGGAACACCTGTGACACCAGGCAGCTGCGTGGAGGGCGGCCCCGAACCTCCCCCACACAGTCACCCGTGTTCCGGAATTCTGAGTGTGGGGGGGTTCCTTCTTCTGTCTGCAGCCCACGGGATCTCCTAGGAGCCCTTCGAGTGTCTTCCCCGAGTCCCTCCCTGTGCGGTCTCCCGGGGAAAGGAGGGGGTTGGGCTGGAAAAGCAGGTAGCATCTAGTGCCTCCCCATGGACAGGATAGGTAATTAGCGGACTACCCCCTGCCAGGGAACACCTGTGACACCAGGCAGCTGCGTGGAGGGCGGCCCCGAACCTCCCCCACACAGTCAGCCGTGGTCCAGAATTCTGAGTGTGGGGAGGTTCCGTCTTCTGTCTGCAGCACCCGGGTTCTCCTAGGAGCCCTTCGAGTGTCTTCCCCGAGTCCCTCCCAGTGCGGGCTGCCGGGGAAAGGCGGGGGTTTGGCTGGAAACGCAGGTAGCATCTAGTGCCTCCCCATGGACAGGGGAGGTAATTAGCGGACTTCCCCTTGCGAGGGAACACCTGTGACACCAGGAAGCTGCGTGGGGGGCGGCCCTAAACCTCCCCCACACAGTCATCCGTGTTCCGGAATTCTGAGTGTGGGGAGGTTCCGTCTTCTCTCTGCAGCACCCGTGTTCTCCTAGGAGCCCTTCGAGTGTGTTCCCCGAGTCCCTCCCTGTGCGGGCGGCCGGGGAAAGGCGGGGGTTGGGCTGGAAACGCAGGTAGCATCTAGTGCCTCCCCATGGACAGGGGAGGTAATTAGCGGACTACCCCCTGCCAGGGAACACCTGTGACACCAGGCAGCTGCGTGGAGGGCGGCCCCGAACCTCCCCCACACAGTCAGCCGTGTTCCGGAATTCTGAGTGTGGGGAGGTTCCGTCTTCTGTCTGCAGCACCCAGGTTCTCCTAGGAGCCCTTCGAGTGTCTTCCCCGAGTCCCTCCCAGTGCGGGCTGCCGGGGAAAGGCGGGGGTTTGGCTGGAAACGCAGGTAGCATCTAGTGCCTCCCCATGGACAGGGGAGGTAATTAGCGGACTACCCCCTGCCAGGGAACACCTGTGACACCAGGCAGCTGCGTGGAGGGCGGCCCCGAACCTCCCCCACACAGTCAGCCGTGTTCCAGAATTCTGAGTGTGGGGAGGTTCCGTCTTCTATCTGCAGCACCCGGGTTCTCCTAGGAGCCCTTCGAGTGTCTTCCCCGAGTCCCTCCCAGTGCGGGCTGCCGGGGAAAGGCGGGGGTTTGGCTGGAAACGCAGGTAGCATCTAGTGCCTCCCCATGGACAGGGGAGGTAATTAGCGGACTTCCCCTTGCGAGGGAACACCTGTGACACCAGGAAGCTGCGTGGGGGGCGGCCCGAAACCTCCCCCACACAGTCATCCGTGTTCCGGAATTCTGAGTGTGGGGAGGTTCCGTCTTCTGTCTGCAGCACCCGGGTTCTCCTAGGAGCCCTTCGAGTGTGTTCCCCGAGTCCCTCCCTGTGCGGGCGGCCGGGGAAAGGCAGGGGTTGGGCTGGAAACGCAGGTAGCATCTAGTGCCTCCCCATGGACAGGGGAGGTAATTAGCGGACTACCCCCTGCCAGGGAACACCTGTGACACCAGGCAGCTGCGTGGAGGGCGGCCCCGAACCTCCCCCACACAGTCAGCCGTATTCCGGAATTCTGAGTGTGGGGAGGTTCCGTCTTCTGTCTGCAGCACCCGGGTTCTCCTAGGAGCCCTTCGAGTGTCTTCCCCGAGTCCCTCCCAGTGCGGGCTGCCGGGGAAAGGCGGGGGTTTGCCTGGAAACGCAGGTAGCTTCTAGTGCCTCCCCATGGACCAGGGAGGTAATTAGCGGACTTCCCCTTGCGAGGGAACACCTGTGACACAAGGCAGCTGCGTGGAGGTCGGCCCAGAACCTCCCCCACACAGTCAGCCGTGTTCCGGAATTCTGAGTGTGGGGAGGTTCCGTCTTCTGTCTGCAGCACCCGGGTTCTCCTAGGAGCCATTCGAGTGTCTTCCCCCAGTCCCTCCCAGTGCGGGCTGCCGGGGAAAGGCGGGGGTTGGGCTGGAAAAGCAGGTAGCATCTAGTGCCTCCCCATGGACAAGGGAGATAATTAGCGGACTTCCCCCTGCCAGGGAACACCTGTGACACCAGGCATCTTCGTGGAGGGCGGCCCCAAACCTCCCCCACACAGTCGGCCGTGTTCCGGAATTCTGAGTGTGGGGAGGTTCCGTCTTCTGTCTGCAGCACCCGGGATCTCCTAGGAGCCCTTCGAGTGTCTTCCCCGAGTCCCTCCCAGTGCGGGCTGCCGGGGAAAGGCGGGGGTTGCGCTGGAAACGCAGGTAGCATCTAGTGCCTCCTCATGGACAGGGGAGGTAATTAGCGGACATCACCCTGCCAGGGAACACCTGTGACACCAGGCAGCTGCGTGGAGGGCGGCTCTGAACCTCCCCCTCACAGTCACCCGTGTTCCGGATTTCTGAGTGTGGGGGGGTTCCTTCTTCTGTCTGCAGCACACGGGATCTCCTAGGAGCCCTTCGAGTGTCTTCCCCGAGTCCCTCCCAGTGCGGGCTGCCGGGGAAAGGCGGGGGTTGGGCTGGAAAAGCAAGTAGCATCTAGTTCCTCCCCATGGACAGGGGAGGTAATTAGCGGACTACCCCCTGCCAGGGAACACCTGTGACACCAGGCAGCTGCGTGGAGGGCGGCCCCGAACCTCCCCCACACAGTTAGACGTATTCCGGAATTCTGAGTGTGGGGAGGTTCCGTCTTCTGTCTGCAGCACCCGGGATCTCCTAGGAGCCCTTCGAGTGTCTTCCCCGAGTCCCTCCCAGTGCGGGCTGCCGGGGAAAGGCGGGGGTTTGGCTGGAAACGCAGGTAGCATCTAGTGCCTCCCCATGGAGTGGGGAGGTAATTAGCGGAATTCCCCTTGCGAGGGAACACCTGTGACACAAGGCAGCTGCGTGGAGGGCGGCCCCGAACCTCCCCCACACAGTCACCCGTGTTCCGGAATTCTGAGTGTGGGGGGGTTCCTTCTTCTGTCTGCAGCACACGGGATCTCCTAGGAGCCCTTCGAGTGTCTTCCCCGAGTACCTCCCAGTGCGGGCTGCCTGGGAAAGTCGGGGGTTGGGCTGGAAAAGCAGGTAGCATCTAATGCCTCCCCCTGGACAGGGGAGGTAATTAGCGGACTTCCCCTTGCGAGGGAACACCTGTGACACAAGGCAGCTTCGTGGAGGGCGGCCCAGAACCTCCCCCACACAGTCAGCCGTGTTCCGGAATTCTGAGTGTGGGGAGGTACCGTCTTCTGTCTGCAGCACCCGGGATCTCCTAGGAGCCCTTCGAGTGTCTTCCCCGAGTCCATCCCAGTGCGGGCTACCGGGGAAAGGCGGGGGTTGCGCTGGAAAAGCAGGTAGCATCTAGTGCCTCCCCCTGGACAGGGGAGGTAATTAACGGACTTCCCCCTGCCAGGGAACACCTGTGACACCAGGCAGCTGCGTGGAGGGCGGCCCCGAACCTCCCCCACACAGTCACCCGTGTTCCGGAATTCTGAGTGTGGGGAGGTTCCGTCTTCTGTCTGCAGCACCCGGGATCTCCTAGGAGCCCTTCGAGTGTCTTCCCCGAGTACCTCCCAGTGCTAGCTGCCGGGGAAAGTCGGGGGTTGGGCTGGAAAAGCAGGTAGAATCTAGTGCCTCCCCCTGGACAGGGGAGGTAATTAGCGGACTTCCCCTTGCGAGGGAACACCTGTGACACAAGGCAGCTGCGTGGAGGGCGGCCCCGAACCTCCCCCACACAGTCAGCCGTGTTCCGGAATTCTGAGTGTGGGGAGGTTCCGTCTTCTGTCTGCAGCACCCGGGTTCTCCTAGGAGCCATTCGAGTGTCTTCCCCCAGTCCCTCCCAGTGCGGGCTGCCGGGGAAAGGCGGGGGTTTGGCTGGAAACGCAGGTAGCATCTAGTGCCTCCCCATGGACAGGGGAGGTAATTAGCGGACTTCCCCTTGCGAGGGAACACCTGTGACACCAGGAAGCTGCGTGGGGGGCGGCCCTAAACCTCCCCCACACAGTCATCCGTGTTCCGGAATTCTGAGTGTGGGGAGGTTCCGTCTTCTGTCTGCAGCACCCGGGTTCTCCTAGGAGCCCTTCGAGTGTGTTCCCCGAGTCCCTCCCGCTGCGGGCGGCCGGGGAAAGGCAGGGGTTGGGCTGGAAACGCAGGTAGCATCTAGTGCCTCCCCATGGACAGGGGAGGTAATTAGCGGACTACCCCCTGCCAGGGAACACCTGTGACACCAGGCAGCTGCGCGGAGGGCGGCCCCGAACCTCCCCCACACAGTCAGCCGTATTCCGGAATTCTGAGTGTGGGGAGGTTCCGTCTTCTGTCTGCAGCACCCGGGTTCTCCTAGGAGCCCTTCGAGTGTCTTCCCCGAGTCCCTCCCAGTGCGGGCTGCCGGGGAAAGGCGGGGGTTTGGCTGGAAACGCAGGTAGCATCTAGTGCCTCCCCATGGAGAGGGGAGGTAATTAGCGGAATTCCCCTTGCGAGGGAACACCTGTGACACGAGGCAGCTGCGTGGAGGGCGGCCCCGAACCTCCCCCACACAGTCACCCGTGTTCCGGAATTCTGAGTGTGGGGGGGTTCCTTCTTCTGTCTGCAGCACACGGGATCTCCTAGGAGCCCTTCGAGTGTCTTCCCCCAGTCCCTCCCATTGCGGGCTGCCGGGGAAAGGCGGGGGTTTGGCTGGAAACGCAGGTAGCATCTAGTGCCTCCCCATGGACAGGGGAGGTAATTAGCGGACTTCCCCTTGCGAGGGAACACCTGTGACACCAGGAAGCTGCGTGGGGGGCGGCCCTAAACCTCCCCCACACAGTCAGCCGTGTTTCGGAATTCTGAGTGTGGGGAGGTTCCGTCTTCTGTCTGCAGCACCCAGGTTCTCCTAGGAGCCCTTCGAGTGTCTTCCCCGAGTCCCTCCCAGTGCGGGCTGCCGGGGAAAGGCGGGGGTTTGGCTGGAAACGCAGGTAGCATCTAGTGCCTCCCCATGGACCAGGGAGGTAATTAGCGGACTTCCCCTTGCGAGGGAACACCTGTGACACAAGGCAGCTGCGAGGAGGGCGGCCCCGAACCTCCCCCACACAGTCAGCCGTGTTCCGGAATTCTGAGTGTGGGGAGGTTCCGTCTTCTGTCTGCAGCACCCGGGTTCTCCTAGGAGCCATTCGAGTGTCTTCCCCCAGTCCCTCCCAGTGCGGGCTGCCGGGGAAAGGCGGGGGTTGGGCTGGAAAAGCAGGTAGCATCTAGTGCCTCCCCATGGACAAGGGAGATAATTAGCGGACTTCCCCCTGCCAGGGAACACCTGTGACACCAGGCATCTTCGTGGAGGGCGGCCCCAAACCTCCCCCACACAGTCGGCCGTGTTCCGGAATTCTGAGTGTGGGGAGGTTCCGTCTTCTGTCTGCAGCACCCGGGATCTCCTAGGAGCCCTTCGAGTGTCTTCCCCGAGTCCCTCCCAGTGCGGGCTGCCGGGGAAAGGCGGGGGTTGGGCTGGAAACGCAGGTAGCATCTAGTGCCTCCTCATGGACAGGGGAGGTAATTTGCGGACTTCCCCCTGCGAGGGAACACCTGTGACACCAGGAAGTTGCGTGGGGGCGGCCCTAAACCTCACCCACAGTCAGCCCTGTTCCGGAATTCTGAGTGTGGGGAGGTTACGTCTTCTGTCTGCAGCACCCGGGATCTCCTAGGAGCCCTTCGTGTGTCTTCCCCCAGTCCCTCCCAGTGCGGGCTGCCGGGGAAAGGAGGGGGTTGTGCTGGAAACGCAGGTAGCATCTAGTGCCTCCCCATGGACTCGGGAGGTAATTAGCGGACTACCCCTTGCCAGGGAACACCTGTGACACCAGGCAGCTGCGTGGAGGGCGGCCCCGAACCTCCCCCACACAGTCAACCGTGTTCCGGAATTCTGAGTGTGGGGAGGTTCCGTCTTCTGTCTGCAGCACCCGGGATCTCCTATGAGCCCTTCGAGTGTCTTCCCCGAGTACCTCCCAGTGCGGGCTGCCGGGGAAAGGCGGGGGTTGGGCTGGAAAAGCAGGTAGCATCTAGTGCCTCCCCATGGACTGGGGAGGTAATTAGCGGACTTCCCCTTGCGAGGGAACACCTGTGACACAAGGCAGCTGCGTGGAGGGCGGCCCCGAACCTCCCCCACACAGTCAGCCGTGTTCCGGAATTCTGAGTGTGGGGAGGTACCGTCTTCTGTCTGCAGCACCCGGGATCTCCTAGGAGCCCTTCGAGTGTCTTCCCCGAGTCCATCCCAGTGCGGGCTACCGGGGAAAGGCGGGGGTTGGGCTGGAAAAGCAGGTAGCATCTAGTGCCTCCCCCTGGACAGGGGAGGTAATTAACGGACTTCCCCCTGCCAGGGAACACCTGTGACACCAGGCAGCTGCGTGGAGGGCGGCCCCGAACCTCCCCCACACTGTCACCCGTGTTCCGGAATTCTGAGTGTGGGGAGGTTCCGTCTTCTGTCTGCAGCACCCGGGATCTCCTAGGAGCCCTTCGAGTGTCTTCCCCGAGTCCCTCCCAGTGCGGGCTGCCGGGGAAAGGCGGGGGTTTGGCTGGAAACGCAGGTAGCATCTAGTGCCTCCCCATGGACCAGGGAGGTAATTAGCGGACTTCCCCTTGCGAGGGAACACCTGTGACACAAGGCAGCTGCGTGGAGGGCGGCCCCGAACCTCCCCCACACAGTCAGCCGTGTTCCGGAATTCTGAGTGTGGGGAGGTTCCGTCTTCTGTCTGCAGCACCCGGGTTCTCCTAGGAGCCATTCGAGTGTCTTCCCCCAGTCCCTCCCAGTGCGGGCTGCCGGGGAAAGGCGGGGGTTGGGCTGGAAAAGCAGGTAGCATCTAGTGCCTCCCCATGGACAAGGGAGATAATTAGCGGACTTCCCCCTGCCAGGGAACACCTGTGACACCAGGCATCTTCGTGGAGGGCGGCCCCAAACCTCCCCCACACAGTCGGCCGTGTTCCGGAATTCTGAGTGTGGGGAGGTTCCGTCTTCTGTCTGCAGCACCCGGGATCTCCTAGGAGCCCTTCGAGTGTCTTCCCCGAGTCCCTCCCAGTGCGGGCTGCCGGGGAAAGGCGGGGGTTGGGCTGGAAACGCAGGTAGCATCTAGTGCATCCTCATGGACAGGGGAGGTAATTTGCGGACTTCCCCCTGCGAGGGAACACCTGTGACACCAGGAAGTTGCGTGGGGGCGGCCCTAAACCTCACCCACAGTCAGCCCTGTTCCGGAATTCTGAGTGTGGGGAGGTTACGTCTTCTGTCTGCAGCACCCGGGATCTCCTAGGAGCCCTTCGTGTGTCTTCCCCCAGTCCCTCCCAGTGCGGGCTGCCGGGGAAAGGAGGGGGTTGTGCTGGAAACGCAGGTAGCATCTAGTGCCTCCCCATGGACTCGGGAGGTAATTAGCGGACTACCCCTTGCCAGGGAACACCTGTGACACCAGGCATCTGCGTGGAGGGCGGCCCCGAACCTCCCCCACACAGTCAACCGTGTTCCGGAATTCTGAGTGTGGGGAGGTTCCGTCTTCTGTCTGCAGCACCCGGGATCTCCTATGAGCCCTTCGAGTGTCTTCCCCGAGTACCTCCCAGTGCGGGCTGCCGGGGAAAGGCGGGGGTTGGGCTGGAAAAGCAGGTAGCATCTAGTGCCTCCCCATGGACTGGGGAGGTAATTAGCGGACTTCCCCTTGCGAGGGAACACCTGTGACACAAGGCAGCTGCGTGGAGGGCGGCCCCGAACCTCCCCCACACAGTCAGCCGTGTTCCGGAATTCTGAGTGTGGGGAGGTACCGTATTCTGTCTGCAGCACCCGGGATCTCCTAGGAGCCCTTCGAGTGTCTTCCCCGAGTCCATCCCAGTGCGGGCTACCGGGGAAAGGCGGGGGTTGGGCTGGAAAAGCAGGTAGCATCTAGTGCCTCCCCCTGGACAGGGGAGGTAATTAACGGACTTCCCCCTGCCAGGGAACACCTGTGACACCAGGCAGCTGCGTGGAGGGCGGCCCCGAACCTCCCCCACACTGTCACCCGTGTTCCGGAATTCTGAGTGTGGGGAGGTTCCGTCTTCTGTCTGCAGCACCCGGGATCTCCTAGGAGCCCTTCGAGTGTCTTCCCCGAGTCCATCCCAGTGCGGGCTACCGGGGAAACGCGGGGGATGGGCTGGAAAAGCAGGTAGCATCTAGTGCCTCCCCCTGGACAGGGGAGGTAATTAACGGACTTCCCCCTGCCAGGGAACACCTGTGACACCAGGCAGCTGCGTGGAGGGCGGCCCCGAACCTCCCCCACACAGTCACCCGTGTTCCGGAATTCTGAGTGTGGGGGGGTTCCTTCTTCTGTCTGCAGCACACGGGATCTCCTAGGAGCCCTTCGAGTGTCTTCCCCGAGTCCCTCCCAGTGCGGGCTCCCGGGGAAAGGCGGGGGTTTGGCTGGAAACGCAGGTAGCATCTAGTGCCTCCCCATGGACCAGGGAGGTAATTAGCGGACTTCCCCTTGCGAGGGAACACCTGTGACACAAGGCAGCTGCGTGGAGGGCGGCCCCGAACCTCCCCCACACAGTCAGCCGTGTTCCGGAATTCTGAGTGTGGGGAGGTACCGTCTTCTGTCTGCAGCACCCGGGATCTCCTAGGAGCCCTTCGAGTGTCTTCCCCGAGTCCCTCCCAGTGCGGGCTACCGGGGAAAGGCGGGGGTTGGGCTGGAAAAGCAGGTAGCATCTAGTTCCTCCCCATGGACAGGGGAGGTAATTAGCGGACTACCCCCTGCCAGGGAACACCTGTGACACCAGGCAGCTGCGTGGAGGGCGTCCCCGAACCTCCCCCACACAGTCAGCCGTATTCCGGAATTCTGAGTGTGGGGAGGTTCCGTCTTCTGTCTGCAGCACCCGGGTTCTCCTAGGAGCCCTTCGAGTGTCTTCCCCGAGTCCCTCCCAGTGCGGGCTGCCAGGGAAAGGTGGGGGTTTGGCTGGAAACGCAGGTAGCATCTAGTGCCTCCCCATGGAGAGGGGAGGTAATTAGCGGAATTCCCCTTGCGAGGGAACACCTGTGACACCAGGCAGCTGCGTGGAGGGCGGCCCCGAACCTCCCCCACACAGTCACCCGTGTTCCGGAATTCTGAGTGTGGGGGGGTTCCTTCTTCTGTCTGCAGCACACGGGATCTCCTAGGAGCCCTTAGAGTGTCTTCCCCGAGTCCCTCCCAGTGCGGGCTGCCGGGGAAAGGCGGGGGTTGGGCTGGAAATGCAGGTAGCATCTAGTGCCTCCCCCTGGACAGGGGAGGTAATTAGCGGACTTCCCCTTGCGAGGGAACCCCTGTGACACCAGGCAGCTGCGTAGAGGGCGGCTCCGAACCTCCCCCACACAGTCACCCGTGTTCCGGAATTCTGAGTGTGGGGAGGTTCCGTCTTCTGTCTGCAGCACCCGGGATCTAGTAGGAGCCCTTCGAGTGTCTTCACCGAGTCCCTCCCAGTGCGGGCGGCCGGGGAAAGGCGGGGGTTGGGCTGGAAACGCAGGTAGCATCTAGTGCCTCCTCATGGACAGGGGAGGTAATTAGCGGACTTCCCCCTGCGAGGGAACACCTGTGACACCAGGAAGTTGCGTGGGGGCGGCCCTAAACCTCACCCACACAGTCAGCCCTGTTCCGGAATTCTGAGTGTGGGGAGGTTACGTCTTCTGTCTGCAGCACCCGGGATCTCCTAGGAGCCCTTCGAGTGTCTTCCCCCAGTCCCTCCCAGTGCGGGCTGCCGGGGAAAGGAGGGGGTTGTGCTGGAAACGCAGGTAGCATCTAGTGCCTCCCCATGGAGAGGGGAGGTAATTAGCGGAATTCCCCTTGCGAGGGAACACCTGTGACACGAGGCAGCTGCGTGGAGGGCGGCCCCGAACCTCCCCCACACAGTCACCCGTGTTCCGGAATTCTGAGTGTGGGGGGGTTCCTTCTTCTGTCTGCAGCACACGGGATCTCCTAGGAGCCCTTCGAGTGTCTTCCCCCAGTCCCTCCCAGTGCGGGCTGCCGGGGAAAGGAGGGGGTTGTGCTGGAAACGCAGGTAGCATCTAGTGCCTCCCCATGGACTGGGGAGGTAATTAGCGGACTACCCCCTGCCAGGGAACACCTGTGACACCAGGCAGCTGCGTGGAGGGCGGCCCCGAACCTCCCCCACACAGTCAACCGTGTTCCGGAATTCTGAGTGTGGGGAGGTTCCGTCTTCTGTCTGCAGCACCCGGGATCTCCTAGGAGCCCTTCGAGTGTCTTCCCCGAGTACCTCCCAGTGCGGGCTGCCGGGGAAAGTCGGGGGTTGGGCTGGAAAAGCAGGTAGCATCTAGTGCCTCCCCCTGGACAGGGGAGGTAATTAGCGGACTTCCCCTTGCGAGGGAACACCTGTGACACAAGGCAGCTGCGTGGAGGGCGGCCCCGAACCTCCCCCACACAGTCAGCCGTGTTCCGGAATTCTGAGTGTGGGGAGGTACCGTCTTCTGTCTGCAGCACCCGGGATCTCCTAGGAGCCCTTCGAGTGTCTTCCCTGAGTCCATCCCAGTGCGGGATACCGGGGAAAAGAGGGGGTTGGGCTGGAAAAGCAGGTAGCATCTAGTGCCTCCCCCTGGACAGGGGAGGTAATTAGCGGACTACCCCCTGCCAGGGAACACCTGTGACACCAGGAAGCTGCGTGGGTGGCGGCCCTAAACCTCCCCCTCACAGTCATCCGTGTTCCGGAATTCTGAGTGTGGGGAGGTTCCGTCTTCTGTCTGCAGCACCCGGGTTCTCCTAGGAGCCCTTCGAGTGTGTTCCCCGAGTCCCTCCCTGTGCGGGCGGCCGGGGAAAGGCGGGGGTTGGGCTGGAAACGCAGGTAGCATCTAGTGCCACCCCATGGACAGGGGAGGTAATTAGCGGACTACCCCCTGCCAGGGAACACCTGTGACACCAGGCAGCTGCGTGGAGGGCGGCCCCGAACCTCCCCCACACAGTCACCCGTGTTCCGGAATTCTGAGTGTGGGGGGGTTCCGTCTTCTGTCTGCAGCACCCAGGTTCTCCTAGGAGCCCTTCGAGTGTCTTCCCCGAGTCCCTCCCAGTGCGGGCTGCCGGGGAAAGGCGGGGGTTTGGCTGGAAACGCAGGTAGCATCTAGTGCCTCCCCATGGACCAGGGAGGTAATTAGCGGACTTCCCCTTGCGAGGGAACACCTGTGACACAAGGCAGCTGCGTGGAGGGCGGCCCCGAACCTCCCCCACACAGTCAGCCGTGTTCCGGAATTCTGAGTGTGGGGAGGTTCCGTCTTCTGTCTGCAGCACCCGGGTTCTCCTAGGAGCCATTCGAGTGTCTTCCCCCAGTCCCTCCCAGTGCGGGCTGCCGGGGAAAGGCGGGGGTTGGGCTGGAAAAGCAGGTAGCATCTAGTTCCTCCCCATGGACAGGGGAGATAATTAGCGGACTTCCCCCTGCCAGGGAACACCTGTGACACCAGGCATCTTCGTGGAGGGCGGCCCCAAACCTCCCCAACACAGTCGGCCGTGTTCCGGAATTCTGAGTGTGGGGAGGTTCCGTCTTCTGTCTGCAGCACCCGGGATCTCCTAGGAGCCCTTCGAGTGTCTTCCCCGAGTCCCTCCCAGTGCGGGCTGCCGGGGAAAGGCGGGGGTTGGGCTGGAAACGCAGGTAGCATCTAGTGCCTCCTCATGGACAGGGGAGGTAATTAGCGGACATCACCCTGCCAGGGAACACCTGTGACACCAGGCAGCTGCGTGGAGGGCGGCTCTGAACCTCCCCCTCACAGTCACCCGTGTTCCGGATTTCTGAGTGTGGGGGGGTTCCTTCTTCTGTCTGCAGCACCCGGGATCTCCTAGGAGCCCTTCGAGTGTCTTCCCCGAGTCCCTCCCAGTGCGGGCTGCCGGGGAAAGGCGGGGGTTGGGCTGGAAACGCAGGTAGCATCTAGTGGCTCCTCATGGACAGGGGAGGTAATTAGCGGACATCACCCTGCCAGGGAACACCTGTGACACCAGGTAGCTGCGTGGAGGGCGGCTCTGAACCTCCCCCTCACAGTCACCCGTGTTCCGGATTTCTGAGTGTGGGGGGGTTCCTTTATCTGTCTGCAGCACACGGGATCTCCTAGGAGCCCTTCGAGTGTCTTCCCCGAGTCCCTCCCAGTGCGGGCTGCCGGGGAAAGGCGGGGGTTGGGCTGGAAAAGCAGGTAGCATCTAGTTCCTCCCCATGGACAGGGGAGGTAATTAGCGGACTACCCCCTGCCAGGGAACACCTGTGACACCAGGCAGCTACGTGGAGGGCGGCCCCGAACCTCCCCCACACAGTTAGCGGTATTCCGGAATTCTGATTGTGGGGAGGTTCCGTCTTCTGTCTGCAGCACCCGGGTTCTCCTAGGATCCCTTCGAGTGTCTTCCCCGAGTCCCTCCCAGTGCGGGCTGCCGGGGAAAGGCGGGGATTTGGCTGGAAACGCAGGTAGCATCTAGTGCCTCCCCATGGAGAGGGGAGGTAATTAGCGGAATTCCCCTTGCGAGGGAACACCTGTGACACCAGGCAGCTGCGTGGAGGGCGGCCCCGAACCTCCCCCACACAGTCACCCGTGTTCCGGAATTCTGAGTGTGGGGGGGTTCCTTCTTCTGTCTGCAGCACACGGGATCTCCTAGGAGCCCTTCGAGTGTCTTCCCCCAGTCCCTCCCAGTGCGGGCTGCCGGGGAAAGGAGGGGGTTGTGCTGGAAACGCAGGTAGCATCTAGTTCCTCCCCATGGACAGGGGAGGTAATTAGCGGACTACCCCCTGCCAGGGAACACCTGTGACACCAGGCAGCTGCGTGGAGGGCGGCCCCGAACCTCCCCCACACAGTCAACCGTTTTCCGGAATTCTGAGTGTGGGGAGGTTCCGTCTTCTGTCTGCAGCACCCGGGATCTCCTAGGAGCCCTTCGAGTGTCTTCCCCGAGTACCTCCCAGTGCGGGCTGCCGGGGAAAGTCGGGGGTTGGGCTGGAAAAGCAGGTAGCATCTAGTGCCTCCCCCTGGACAGGGGAGGTAATTAGCGGACTTCCCCTTGCGAGGGAACACCTGTGACACAAGGCAGCTGCGTGGAGGGCGGCCCCGAACCTCCCCCACACCGTCAGCCGTGTTCCGGAATTCTGAGTGTGGGGAGGTACCGTCTTCTGTCTGCAGCACCCGGGATCTCCTAGGAGCCCTTCGAGTGTCTTCCCCGAGTCCATCCCAGTGCGTGCTACCGGGGAAAGGCGGGGGTTGGGCTGGAAAAGCAGGTAGCATCTAATGCCTCCCCCTGGACAGGGGAGGTAATTAGCGGACTTCCCCCTGCCAGGGAACACCTGTGACACCAGACATCTTCGTGGAGGGCGGCCCCAAACCTCCCCCACACAGTCGGCCGTGTTCCGGAATTCTGAGTGTGGGGAGGTTCCGTCTTCTGTCTGCAGCACCCGGGATCTCCTAGGAGCCCTTCGAGTGTCTTCCCCGAGTCCCTCCCAGTGCGGGCTGCCGGGGAAAGGCGGGGGTTGGGCTGGAAACGCAGGTAGCATCTAGTGCCTCCTCATGGACAGGGGAGGTAATTAGCGGACTTCCCCCTGCGAGGGAACACCTGTGACACCAGGAAGTTGCGTGGGGCGGCCCTAAACCTCACCCACAGTCAGCCCTGTTCCGGAATTCTGAGTGTGGGGAGGTTACGTCTTCTGTCTGCAGCACCCGGGATCTCCTAGGAGCCCTTCGAGTGTCTTCCCCCAGTCCCTCCCAGTGCGGGCTGCCGGGGAAAGGAGGGGGTTGTGCTGGAAACGCAGGTAGCATCTAGTGCCTCCCCATGGACTGGGGAGGTAATTAGCGGACTACCCTCTGCCAGGGAACACCTGTGACACAAGGCAGCTGCGTGGAGGGCGGCCCCGAACCTCCCCCACACAGTCAAACGTGTTCCGGAATTCTGAGTGTGGGGAGGTTCCGTCTTCTGTCTGCAGCACCCGGGATCTCCTAGGAGCCCTTCGAGTGTCTTCCCCGAGTACCTCCCAGTGCGGGCTGCCGGGGAAAGTCGGGGGATTGGCTGGAAAAGCAGGTAGCATCTAGTGCCTCCCCCTGGACAGGGAAGGTAATTAGCGGACTTCCCCTTGCGAGGGAACACCTGTGACACAAGGCAGCTGCGTGGAGGGCGGCCCCGAACCTCCCCCACACAGTCAGCCGTGTTCCGGAATTCTGAGTGTGGGGAGGTACCGTCTTCTGTCTGCAGCACCCGGGATCTCCTAGGAGCCCTTCGAGTGTCTTCCCCGAGTCCATCCCAGTGCGGGCTACCGGGGAAAGGCGGGGGTTGGGCTGGAAAAGCAGGTAGCATCTAGTGCCTCCCCCTGGACAGGGGAGGTAATTAACGGACTTCCCCCTGCCAGGGAACACCTGTGACACCAGGCAGCTGCGTGGAGGGCGGCCCCGAACCTCCCCCACACAGTCACCCGTGTTCCGGAATTCTGAGTGTGGGGAGGTTCCGTCTTCTGTCTGCAGCACCCGGGATCTCCTAGGAGCCCTTTGAGTGTCTTCCCCGAGTACCTCACAGTGCGGGCTGCCGGGGAAAGTCGGGGGTTGGGCTGGAAATGCAGGTAGAATCTAGTGCCTCCCCCTGGACAGGGGAGGTAATTAGCGGACTTCCCCTTGCGAGGGAACACCTGTGACACAAGGCAGCTGCGTGGAGGGCGGCCCCGAACCTCCCCCACACAGTCAGCCGTGTTCCGGAATTCTGAGTGTGGGGAGGTACCGTCTTCTGTCTGCAGCACCCGGGATCTCCTAGGAGCCCTTCGAGTGTCTTCCCCGAGTCCCTCCCAGTGCGGGCTGCCGGGGAAAGGCGGGGGTTTGGCTGGAAACGCAGGTAGCATCTAGTGCCTCCCCATGGACCAGGGAGGTAATTAGCGGAATTCCCCTTGCGAGGGAACACCTGTGACACAAGGCAGCTGCGTGGAGGGCGGCCCCGAACCTCCCCTACACAGTCAGCCGTGTTCCGGAATTCTGAGTGTGGGGAGGTACCGTCTTCTGTCTGCAGCACCCGGGATCTCCTAGGAGCCCTTCGGGTGTCTTCCCCGAGTCCATCCCAGTGCGGGCTACCGGGGAAAGGCGGGGGTTGGGCTGGAAAAGCAGGTAGCATCTAGTGCCTCCCTCTGGACAGGGGAGGTAATTAACGGACTTCCCCCTGCCAGGGAACACCTGTGACACCAGGCAGCTGCGTGGAGGGCGGCCCCGAACCTCCCCCACACAGTCACCCGTGTTCCGGAATTCTGAGTGTGGGGAGGTTCCGTCTTCTGTCTGCAGCACCCGGGATCTCCTAGGAGCACTTCGAGAGTCTTCCCCGAGTACCTCCCAGTGCGGGCTGCCGGGGAATGTCGGGGGTTGGGCTGGAAAAGCAGGTAGCATCTAGTGCCTCCCCCTGGACAGGGGAGGTAATTAGCGGACTTCCCCTTGCTAGGGAACATCTGTGACACAAGGCAGCTGCGTGGAGGGCGGCCCCGAACCTCCCCCACACAGTCAGCCGTGTTCCGGAATTCTGAGTGTGGGGAGGTACCGTCTTCTGTCTGCAGCACCCGGGATCTCCTAGGAGCCCTTCGAGTGTCTTCCCCGAGTCCATCCCAGTGCGGGCTACCGGGGAAAGGCGGGGGTTGTGCTGGAAAAGCAGGTAGCATCTAGTGCCTCCCCCTGGACAGGGGAGGCAATTAACGGACTTCCCCCTGCCAGGGAACACCTGTGACACCAGGCAGCTGCGTGGAGGGCGGCCCCGAACCTCCCCCACACAGTCACCCGTGTTCCGGAATACTGAGTGTGGGGAGGTACCGTCTTCTGTCTGCAGCACCCGGGATCTCCTAGGAGCCCTTCGAGTGTCTTCCCCGAGTCCCTCCCAGTGCGGGCTACCGGGGAAAGGCGGGGGTTGTGCTGGAAAAGCAGGTAGCATCTAGTTCCTCCCCATTTACAGGGGAGGTATTTAGCGGACTACCCCCTGCCAGGGAACACCTGTGACACCAGGCAGCTGCGTGGAGGGCGGCCCCGAACCTCCCCCACACAGTCAACCGTGTTCCGGAATTCTGAGTGTGGGGAGGTTCCGTCTTCTGTCTGCAGCACCCAGGTTCTCCTAGGAGCCCTTCGAGTGTCTTCCCCGAGTCCCTCCCAGTGCGGGCTGCCGGGGAAAGGCGGGGGTTTGGCTGGAAACGCAGGTAGCATCTAGTGCCTCCCCATGGACCAGGGAGGTAATTAGCGGACTTCCCCTTGCGAGGGAACACCTGTGACACAAGGCAGCTGCGTGGAGGGCGGCCCCGAACCTCCCCCACACAGTCAGCCGTGTTCCGGAATTCTGAGTGTGGGGAGGTTCCGTCTTCTGTCTGCAGCACCCGGGATCTCCTAGGAGCCATTCGAGTGTCTTCCCCCAGTCCCTCCCAGTGCGGGCTGCCGGGGAAAGGCGGGGGTTGGGCTGGAAAAGCAGGTAGCATCTAGTGCCTCCCCATGGACAAGGGAGGTAATTAGCGGACTTCCCCTTGCGAGGGAACACCTGTGACACAAGGCAGCTGCGTGGAGGGCGGCCCCGAACCTCCCCCACACAGTCAGCCGTGTTCCGGAATTCTGAGTGTGGGGAGGTACCGTCTTCTGTCTGCAGCACCCGGGATCTCCTAGGAGCCATTCGAGTGTCTTCCCCGAGTCCCTCCCAGTGCGGGCTACCGGGGAAATGCGGGGGTTGGGCTGGAAAAGCAGGTAGCATCTAGTTCCTCCCCATGGACAGGGGAGGTAATTAGCGGACTACCCCCTGCCAGGGAACACGTGTGACACCAGGCAGCTGCGTGGAGGGCGGCCCCGAACCTCCCCCACACAGTCAGCCGTGTTCCGGAATTCTGAGTGTGGGGAGGTTCCGTCTTCTGTCTGCAGCACCCAGGTTCTCCTAGGAGCCCTTCGAGTGTCTTCCCCGAGTCCCTCCCAGTGCGGGCTGCCGAGGAAAGGCGGGGGTTTGGCTGGAAACGCAGGTAGCATCTAGTGCCTCCCCATGGACCAGGGAGGTAATTAGCGGACTTCCCCTTGCGAGGGAACACCTGTGACACAAGGCAGCTGCGTGGAGGGCGGCCCCGAACCTCCCCCACACAGTCAGCCGTGTTCCGGAATTCTGAGTGTGGGGAGGTTCCGTCTTCTGTCTGCAGCAACCGGGATCTCCTAGGAGCCATCCGAGTGTCTTCCCCGAGTCCCTCCCAGTGCGGGCTACCGGGGAAATGCGGGGGTTGGGCTGGAAAAGCAGGTAGCATCTAGTTCCTCCCCATGGACAGGGGAGGTAATTAGCGGACTACCCCCTGCCAGGGAACACGTGTGACACCAGGCAGCTGCGTGGAGGGCGGCCCCGAACCTCCCCCACACAGTCAGCCGTGTTCCGGAATTCTGAGTGTGGGGAGGTTCCGTCTTCTGTATGCAGCACCCAGGTTCTCCTAGGAGCCCTTCGAGTGTCTTCCCCGAGTCCCTCCCAGTGCGGGCTGCCGAGGAAAGGCGGGGGTTTGGCTGGAAACGCAGGTAGCATCTAGTGCCTCCCCATGGACCAGGGAGGTAATTAGCGGACTTCCCCTTGCGAGGGAACACCTGTGACACAAGGCAGCTGCGTGGAGGGCGGCCCCGAACCTCCCCCACACAGTCAGCCGTGTTCCGGAATTCTGAGTGTGGGGAGGTTCCGTCTTCTGTCTGCAGCACCCGGGATCTCCTAGGAGCCCTTTGAGTGTCTTCCCCGAGTACCTCACAGTGCGGGCTGCCGGGGAAAGTCGGGGGTTGGGCTGGAAATGCAGGTAGAATCTAGTGCCTCCCCCTGGACAGGGGAGGTAATTAGCGGACTTCCCCTTGCGAGGGAACACCTGTGACACAAGGCAGCTGCGTGGAGGGCGGCCCCGAACCTCCCCCACACAGTCAGCCGTGTTCCGGAATTCTGAGTGTGGGGAGGTACCGTCTTCTGTCTGCAGCACCCGGGATCTCCTAGGAGCCCTTCGAGTGTCTTCCCCGAGTCCCTCCCAGTGCGGGCTGCCGGGGAAAGGCGGGGGTTTGGCTGGAAACGCAGGTAGCATCTAGTGCCTCCCCATGGACCAGGGAGGTAATTAGCGGAATTCCCCTTGCGAGGGAACACCTGTGACACAAGGCAGCTGCGTGGAGGGCGGCCCCGAACCTCCCCTACACAGTCAGCCGTGTTCCGGAATTCTGAGTGTGGGGAGGTACCGTCTTCTGTCTGCAGCACCCGGGATCTCCTAGGAGCCCTTCGGGTGTCTTCCCCGAGTCCATCCCAGTGCGGGCTACCGGGGAAAGGCGGGGGTTGGGCTGGAAAAGCAGGTAGCATCTAGTGCCTCCCTCTGGACAGGGGAGGTAATTAACGGACTTCCCCCTGCCAGGGAACACCTGTGACACCAGGCAGCTGCGTGGAGGGCGGCCCCGAACCTCCCCCACACAGTCACCCGTGTTCCGGAATTCTGAGTGTGGGGAGGTTCCGTCTTCTGTCTGCAGCACCCGGGATCTCCTAGGAGCACTTCGAGAGTCTTCCCCGAGTACCTCCCAGTGCGGGCTGCCGGGGAATGTCGGGGGTTGGGCTGGAAAAGCAGGTAGCATCTAGTGCCTCCCCCTGGACAGGGGAGGTAATTAGCGGACTTCCCCTTGCTAGGGAACACCTGTGACACAAGGCAGCTGCGTGGAGGGCGGCCCCGAACCTCCCCCACACAGTCAGCCGTGTTCCGGAATTCTGAGTGTGGGGAGGTACCGTCTTCTGTCTGCAGCACCCGGGATCTCCTAGGAGCCCTTCGAGTGTCTTCCCCGAGTCCATCCCAGTGCGGGCTACCGGGGAAAGGCGGGGGTTGTGCTGGAAAAGCAGGTAGCATCTAGTGCCTCCCCCTGGACAGGGGAGGCAATTAACGGACTTCCCCCTGCCAGGGAACACCTGTGACACCAGGCAGCTGCGTGGAGGGCGGCCCCGAACCTCCCCCACACAGTCACCCGTGTTCCGGAATACTGAGTGTGGGGAGGTACCGTCTTCTGTCTGCAGCACCCGGGATCTCCTAGGAGCCCTTCGAGTGTCTTCCCCGAGTCCCTCCCAGTGCGGGCTACCGGGGAAAGGCGGGGGTTGTGCTGGAAAAGCAGGTAGCATCTAGTTCCTCCCCATTTACAGGGGAGGTATTTAGCGGACTACCCCCTGCCAGGGAACACCTGTGACACCAGGCAGCTGCGTGGAGGGCGGCCCCGAACCTCCCCCACACAGTCAACCGTGTTCCGGAATTCTGAGTGTGGGGAGGTTCCGTCTTCTGTCTGCAGCACCCAGGTTCTCCTAGGAGCCCTTCGAGTGTCTTCCCCGAGTCCCTCCCAGTGCGGGCTGCCGGGGAAAGGCGGGGGTTTGGCTGGAAACGCAGGTAGCATCTAGTGCCTCCCCATGGACCAGGGAGGTAATTAGCGGACTTCCCCTTGCGAGGGAACACCTGTGACACAAGGCAGCTGCGTGGAGGGCGGCCCCGAACCTCCCCCACACAGTCAGCCGTGTTCCGGAATTCTGAGTGTGGGGAGGTTCCGTCTTCTGTCTGCAGCACCCGGGATCTCCTAGGAGCCATTCGAGTGTCTTCCCCCAGTCCCTCCCAGTGCGGGCTGCCGGGGAAAGGCGGGGGTTGGGCTGGAAAAGCAGGTAGCATCTAGTGCCTCCCCATGGACAAGGGAGGTAATTAGCGGACTTCCCCTTGCGAGGGAACACCTGTGACACAAGGCAGCTGCGTGGAGGGCGGCCCCGAACCTCCCCCACACAGTCAGCCGTGTTCCGGAATTCTGAGTGTGGGGAGGTACCGTCTTCTGTCTGCAGCACCCGGGATCTCCTAGGAGCCATTCGAGTGTCTTCCCCGAGTCCCTCCCAGTGCGGGCTACCGGGGAAATGCGGGGGTTGGGCTGGAAAAGCAGGTAGCATCTAGTTCCTCCCCATGGACAGGGGAGGTAATTAGCGGACTACCCCCTGCCAGGGAACACGTGTGACACCAGGCAGCTGCGTGGAGGGCGGCCCCGAACCTCCCCCACACAGTCAGCCGTGTTCCGGAATTCTGAGTGTGGGGAGGTTCCGTCTTCTGTCTGCAGCACCCAGGTTCTCCTAGGAGCCCTTCGAGTGTCTTCCCCGAGTCCCTCCCAGTGCGGGCTGCCGAGGAAAGGCGGGGGTTTGGCTGGAAACGCAGGTAGCATCTAGTGCCTCCCCATGGACCAGGGAGGTAATTAGCGGACTTCCCCTTGCGAGGGAACACCTGTGACACAAGGCAGCTGCGTGGAGGGCGGCCCCGAACCTCCCCCACACAGTCAGCCGTGTTCCGGAATTCTGAGTGTGGGGAGGTTCCGTCTTCTGTCTGCAGCACCCGGGATCTCCTAGGAGCCATTCGAGTGTCTTCCCCGAGTCCCTCCCAGTGCGGGCTACCGGGGAAATGCGGGGGTTGGGCTGGAAAAGCAGGTAGCATCTAGTTCCTCCCCATGGACAGGGGAGGTAATTAGCGGACTACCCCCTGCCAGGGAACACGTGTGACACCAGGCAGCTGCGTGGAGGGCGGCCCCGAACCTCCCCCACACAGTCAGCCGTGTTCCGGAATTCTGAGTGTGGGGAGGTTCCGTCTTCTGTATGCAGCACCCAGGTTCTCCTAGGAGCCCTTCGAGTGTCTTCCCCGAGTCCCTCCCAGTGCGGGCTGCCGAGGAAAGGCGGGGGTTTGGCTGGAAACGCAGGTAGCATCTAGTGCCTCCCCATGGACCAGGGAGGTAATTAGCGGACTTCCCCTTGCGAGGGAACACCTGTGACACAAGGCAGCTGCGTGGAGGGCGGCCCCGAACCTCCCCCACACAGTCAGCCGTGTTCCGGAATTCTGAGTGTGGGGAGGTTCCGTCTTCTGTCTGCAGCACCCGGGTTCTCCTAGGAGCCATTCGAGTGTCTTCCCCGAGTCCCTCCCAGTGCGGGCTGCCGGGGAAAGGCGGGGGTTGGGCTGGAAAAGCAGGTAGCATCTAGTGCCTCCCCATGGACAAGGGAGATATTTAGCGGACTTCCCCCTGCCAGGGAACACCTGTGACACCAGGCATCTTCGTGGAGGGCGGCCCCAAACCTCCCCCACACAGTCGGCCGTGTTCCGGAATTCTGAGTGTGGGGAGGTTCCGTCTTCTGTCTGCAGCACCCGGGATCTCCTAGGAGCCCTTCGAGAGTCTTCCCCGAGTACCTCCCAGTGCGGGCTGCCGGGGAATGTCGGGGGTTGGGCTGGAAAAGCAGGTAGCATCTAGTGCCTCCCCCTGGACAGGGGAGGTAATTAGCGGACTTCCCCTTGCTAGGGAACACCTGTGACACAAGGCAGCTGCGTGGAGGGCGGCCCCGAACCTCCCCCACACAGTCAACCGTGTTCCGGAATTCTGAGTGTGGGGAGGTTCCGTCTTCTGTCTGCAGCACCCAGGTTCTCCTAGGAGCCCTTCGAGTGTCTTCCCCGAGTCCCTCCCAGTGCGGGCTGCCGGGGAAAGGCGGGGGTTTGGCTGGAAACGCAGGTAGCATCTAGTGCCTCCCCATGGACCAGGGAGGTAATTAGCGGACTTCCCCTTGCGAGGGAACACCTGTGACACAAGGCAGCTGCGTGGAGGGCGGCCCCGAACTTACCCCACACAGTCAGCCGTGTTCCGGAATTCTGAGTGTGGGGAGGTTCCGTCTTCTGTCTGCAGCACCCGGGATCTCCTAGGAGCCATTCGAGTGTCTTCCCCCAGTCCCTCCCAGTGCGGGCTGCCGGGGAAAGGCGGGGGTTGGGCTGGAAAGCAGGTAGCATCTAGTGCCTCCCCATGGACAAGGGAGGTAATTAGCGGACTTCCCCTTGCGAGGGAACACCTGTGACACAAGGCAGCTGCGTGGAGGGCGGCCCCGAACCTCCCCCACACAGTCAGCCGTGTTCCGGAATTCTGAGTGTGGGGAGGTACCGTCTTCTGTCTGCAGCACCCGGGATCTCCTAGGAGCCCTTCGAGTGTCTTCCCCGAGTCCCTCCCAGTGCGGGCTACCGGGGAAATGCGGGGGTTGGGCTGGAAAAGCAGGTAGCATCTAGTTCCTCCCCATGGACAGGGGAGGTAATTAGCGGACTACCCCCTGCCAGGGAACACCTGTGACACCAGGCAGCTGCGTGGAGGGCGGCCCCGAACCTCCCCCACACAGTCAGCCGTGTTCCGGAATTCTGAGTGTGTGGAGGTTCCGTCTTCTGTCTGCAGCACCCAGGTTCTCCTAGGAGCCCTTCGAGTGTCTTCCCCGAGTCCCTCCCAGTGCGGGCTGCCGAGGAAAGGCGGGGGTTTGGCTGGAAACGCAGGTAGCATCTAGTGCCTCCCCATGGACCAGGGAGGTAATTAGCGGACTTCCCCTTGCGAGGGAACACCTGTGACACAAGGCAGCTGCGTGGAGGGCGGCCCCGAACCTCCCCCACACAGTCAGCCGTGTTCCGGAATTCTGAGTGTGGGGAGGTTCCGTCTTCTGTCTGCAGCACCCGGGTTCTCCTAGGAGCCATTCGAGTGTCTTCCCCCAGTCCCTCCCAGTGCGGGCTGCCGGGGAAAGGCGGGGGTTGGGCTGGAAAAGCAGGTAGCATCTAGTGCCTCCCCATGGACAAGGGAGATAATTAGCGGACTTCCCCCTGCCAGGGAACACCTGTGACACCAGGCATCTTCGTGGAGGGCGGCCCCAAACCTCCCCCACACAGTCGGCCGTGTTCCGGAATTCTGAGTGTGGGGAGGTTCCGTCTTCTGTCTGCAGCACCCGGGATCTCCTAGGAGCCCTTCGAGTGTCTTCCCCGTGTCCCTCCCAGTGCGGGCTGCTGGGGAAAGGCGGGGGTTGGGCTGGAAACGTAGGTAGCATCTAGTGCCTCCTCATGGACAGGGGAGGTAATTAGCGGACATCACCCTGCCAGGGAACACCTGTGACACCAGGCAGCTGCGTGGAGGGCGGCTCTGAACCTCCCCCTCACAGTCACCCGTGTTCCGGATTTCTGAGTGTGGGGGGGTTCCTTCTTCTGTCTGCAGCACACGAGATCTCCTAGGAGCCCTTCGAGTGTCTTCCCCGAGTCCCTCCCATTGCGGGCTGCCGGGGAAAGGCGGGGGTTGGGCTGGAAAAGCAGGTAGCATCTAGTTCCTCCCCATGGACAGGGGAGGTAATTAGCGGACTACCCCCTGCCAGGGAACACCTGTGACACCAGGCAGCTGCGTGGAGGGCGGCCCCGAACCTCCCCCACACAGTTAGCCGTATTCCGGAATTCTGAGTGTGGGGAGGTTCCGTCTTCTGTCTGCAGCACCCGGGTTCTCCTAGGAGCCCTTCGAGTGTCTTCCCCGAGTCCCTCCCAGTGCGGGCTGCCAGGGAAAGGCGGGGGTTTGGCTGGAAACGCAGGTAGCATCTAGTGCCTCCCCATGGAGAGGGGAGGTAATTAGCGGAATTCCCCTTGCGAGGGAACACCTGTGACACCAGGCAGCTGCGTGGAGGGCGGCCCCGAACCTCCCCCACACAGTCACCCGTGTTCCGGAATTCTGAGTGTGGGGGGGTTCCTTCTTCTGTCTGCAGCACACGGGATCTCCTAGGAGCCCTTCGAGTGTCTTCCCCCAGTCCCTCCCATTGCGGGCTGCCGGGGAAAGGAGGGGGTTGTGCTGGAAAAGCAGGTAGCATCTAGTGCCTTCCCATGGACTGGGGAGGTAATTAGCGGACTACCCCCTGGCAGGGAACACCTGTGACACCAGGCAGCTGCGTGGAGGGCGGCCCCGAACCTCCCCCACACTGTCAAAAGTGTTCCGGAATTCTGAGTGTGGGGAGGTTCCGTCTTCTGTCTGTAGCACCCGGGATCTCCTAGGAGCCCTTCGAGTGTCTTCCCCGAGTACCTCCCAGTGCGGGCTGCCGGGGAAAGTCGGGGGTTGGGCTGGAAAAGCAGGTAGCATCTAGTGCCTCCCCCTGGACAGGGGAGGTAATTAGCGGACTTCCCCTTGCGAGGGAACACCTGTGACACAAGGCAGCTGCGTGGAGGGCGGCCCCGAACCTCCCCCACACAGTCAGCCGTGTTCCGGAATTCTGAGTGTGGGGAGGTACCGTCTTCTGTCTGCAGCACCCGGGATCCCCTAGGAGCCCTTCGAGTGTCTTCCCCGAGTCCATCCCAGTGCGGGCTACCGGGGAAAGGCGGGGGTTGGGCTGGAAAAGCAGGTAGCATCTAGTGCCTCCCCCTGGACTGGGGAGGTAATTAACGGACTTCCCCCTGCCAGAGAACACCTGTGACACAAGTCAGCTTCGTGGAGGGCGGCCCCGAACCTCCCCCACACAGTCAGCCGTGTTCCGGAATTCTGAGTGTGGGGAGGTACCGTCTTCTGTCTGCAGCACCCGGGATCTCCTAGGAGCCCTTCGAGTGTCTTCACCGAGTCCATCCCAGTGCGGGCTACCGGGGAAAGGCGGGGGTTGGGCTGGAAAAGCAGGTAGCAACTAGTGCCTCCCCCTGGACAGGGGAGGTAATTAACGGACTTCCCCCTGCCAGGGAACACCTGTGACACCAGGCAGCTGCGTGGAGGGCGGCCCCGAACCTCCCCCACACAGTCACCCGTGTTCCGGAATTCTGAGTGTGGGGAGGTACCGTCTTCTGTCTGCAGCACCCGGGATCTCCTAGGAGCCCTTCGAGTGTCTTCCCCGAGTCCCTCCCAGTGCGGGCTACCTGGGAAAGGCGGGGGTTGGGCTGGAAAAGCAGGTAGCATCTAGTTCCTCCCCATGGACAGGGGAGGTAATTAGCGGACTACCCCCTGCCAGGGAACACCTGTGACACCAGGCAGCTGCGTGGAGGGCGGCCCCGAACCTCCCCCACAAAGTCAGCCGTGTTCCGGAATTCTGAGTGTGGGGAGGTTCCGTCTTCTCTCTGCAGCACCCGGGTTCTCCTAGGAGCCATTCGAGTGTCTTCCCCCAGTCCCTCCCAGTGCGGGCTGCCGGGGAAAGGCGGGGGTTGGGCTGGAAAAGCAGGTAGCATCTAGTGCCTCCCCATGGACAAGGGAGAAAATTAGCGGACTTCCCCCTGCCAGGGAACACCTGTGACACCAGGCATCTTCGTGGAGGGCGGCCCCAAACCTCCCCCACACAGTCGGCCGTGTTCCGGAATTCTGAGTGTGGGGAGGTTCCGTCTTCTGTCTGCAGCACCCGGGATCTCCTAGGAGCCCTTCGAGTGTCTTCCCCGAGTCCCTCCCAGTGCGGGCTGCCGGGGAAAGGCGGGGGTTGCGCTGGAAACGCAGGTAGCATCTAGTGCCTCCTCATGGACAGGGGAGGTAATTAGCGGACATCACCCTGCCAGGGAACACCTGTGACACCAGGCAGCTGCGTGGAGGGCGGCTCTGAACCTCCCCCTCACAGTCACCCGTCTTCCGGATTTCTGAGTGTGGGGGGGTTCCTTCTTCTGTCTGCAGCACACGGGATCTCCTAGGAGCCTTTCGAGTGTCTTCCCCGAGTCCCTCCCAGTGCGGGCTGCCGGGGAAAGGCGGGGGTTGGGCTGGAAAAGCAGGTAGCATCTAGTTCCTCCCCATGGACAGGGGAGGTAATTAGCGGACTACCCCCTGCCAGGGAACACCTGTGACACCAGGCAGCTGCGTGGAGGGCGGCCCCGAACCTCCCCCACACAGTCAGCCGTATTCCGGAATTCTGAGTGTGGGGAGGTTCCGTCTTCTGTCTGCAGCACCCGGGTTCTCCTAGGAGCCCTTCGAGTGTCTTCCCCGAGTCCCTCCCAGTGCGGGCTGCCGGGGAAAGGCGGGGGTTTGGCTGGAAACGCAGGTAGCATCTAGTGCCTCCCCATGGAGAGGGGAGGTAATTAGCGGAATTCCCCTTGCGAGGGAACACCTGTGACACCAGGCAGCTGCGTGGAGTGCGGCCCCGAACCTCCCCCACACAGTCACCCGTGTTCCGGAATTCTGAGTGTGGGGGGGTTCCTTCTTCTGTCTGCAGCACACGGGATCTCCTAGGAGCCCTTCGATTGTCTTCCCCCAGTCCCTCCCAGTGCGGGCTGCCGGGGAAAGGAGGGGGTTGTGCTGGAAACGCAGGTAGAATCTAGTGCCTCCCCATGGACTGGGGAGGTATTTAGCGGACTACCCCCTGCCAGGGAACACCTGTGACACCAGGCAGCTGCGTGGAGGGCGGCCCCGAACCTCCCCCACACAGTCAACCGTGTTCCGGAATTCTGAGTGTGGGGAGGTTCCGTCTTCTGTCTGCAGCACCCGGGATCTCCTAGGAGCCCTTCGAGTGTCTTCCCCGAGTCCCTCCCATTGCGGGCTGCCGGGGAAAGGCGGGGGTTGGGCTGGAAAAGCAGGTAGCATCTAGTGCCTCCCCCTGGACAGGGGAGGTAATTAGCGGACATCCCCCTGCCAGGGAACACCTGTGACACCAGGCAGCTGCGTGGAGGGCGGCCCCGAACCTCCCCCACACAGTCACCCGTGTTCCGGAATTCTGAGTGTGGGGGGGTTCCTTCTTCTGTCTGCAGCACCCGGGATCTCCTAGGAGCCCTTCGAGTGTCTTCCCCGAGTCCCTCCCAGTGCGGGCTGCCGGGGAAAGGTGGGGGTTGGGCTGGAAAAGCAGGTAGCATCTAGTGCCTCCCCATGGACAGGGGAGGTAATTAGCGGACTACCCCCTGCCAGGGAACACCTGTGACACCAGGCAGCTGCGTGGAGGGAGGCCCCGAACCTCCCCCACACAGTCAGCCGTGTTCCATAATTCTGAGTGTGGGGAGGTTCCGTCTTCTGTCTGCAGCACCCGGGTTCTCCTAGGAGCCCTTCGAGTGTCTTCTCCGAGTCCCTCTCTGTGCGGGCTGCCGGGGAAAGGCGGGGGTTTGGCTGGAAACGCAGGTAGCATCTAGTGCCTCCCCATGGACAGGGGAGGTAATTAGCGGACTTCCCCTTGCGAGGGAACACCTGTGACACCAGGAAGCTGCGTGGGGGGCGGCCCTAAACCTCCCCCACACAGTCATCCGTGTTCCGGAATTCTGAGTGTGGGGAGGTTCCGTCTTGTGTCTGCAGCACCCGTGTTCTCCTAGGAGCCCTTCGAGTGTGTTCCCCGAGTCCCTCCCTGTGCGGGCGGCCGGGGAAAGGCGGGGGTTGGGCTGGAAACGCAGGTAGCATCTAGTGCCTCCCCATGGACAGGGGAGGTAATTAGCGGACTACCCCCTGCCAGGGAACACCTGTGACACCAGGCAGCTACGTGGAGGGCGGCCCCGAACCTCCCCCACACAGTTAGCGGTATTCCGGAATTCTGAGTGTGGGGAGGTTCCGTCTTCTGTCTGCAGCACCCGGGTTCTCCTAGGATCCCTTCGAGTGTCTTCCCCGAGTCCCTCCCAGTGCGGGCTGCCGGGGAAAGGCGGGGGTTTGGCTGGAAACGCAGGTAGCATCTAGTGCCTCCCCATGGAGAGGGGAGGTAATTAGCGGAATTCCCCTTGCGAGGGAACACCTGTGACACCAGGCAGCTGCGTGGAGGGCGGCCCCGAACCTCCCCCACACAGTCACCCGTGTTCCGGAATTCTGAGTGTGGGGGGGTTCCTTCTTCTGTCTGCAGCACACGGGATCTCCTAGGAGCCCTTCGAGTGTCTTCCCCCAGTCCCTCCCAGTGCGGGCTGCCGGGGAAAGGCGGGGGTTTGGCTGGAAACGCAGGTAGCATCTAGTGCCTCCCCATGGACAGGGGAGGTAATTAGCGGACTTTCCCTTGCGAGGGAACACCTGTGACACCAGGAAGCTGCGTGGGGGGCGGCCCTAAACCTCCCCCACACAGTCATCCGTGTTCCGGAATTCTGAGTGTGGGGAGGTTCCGTCTTGTGTCTGCAGCACCCGTGTTCTCCTAGGAGCCCTTCGAGTGTGTTCCCCGAGTCCCTCCCTGTGCGGGCGGCCGGGGAAAGGCGGGGGTTGGGCTGGAAAAGCAGGTAGCATCTAGTGCCTCCCCATGGACAAGGGAGATAATTAGCGGACTTCCCCCTGCCAGGGAACACCTGTGACACCAGGCAGCTGCGTGGAGGGCGGCTGTGAACCTCCCCCTCACAGTCACCCGTGTTCCGGATTTCTGAGTGTGGGGGGGTTCCTTCTTCTGTCTGCAGCACACGGGATATCCTAGGAGCCTTTCGAGTGTCTTCCCCGAGTCCCTCCCAGTGCGGGCTGCCGGGGAATGGCGGGGGTTGGGCTGGAAAAGCAGGTAGCATCTAGTTCCCCCCCATGGACAGGGGAGGTAATTAGCGGACTACCCCCTGCCAGGGAACACCTGTGACACCAGGCAGCTGCGTGGAGGGCGGCCCCGAACCTCCCCCACACAGTCAGCCGTATTCCGGAATTCTGAGTGTGGGGAGGTTCCGTCTTCTGTCTGCAGCACCCGGGTTCTCCTAGGAGCCCTTCGAGTGTCTTCCCCGAGTCCCTCCCAGTGCGGGCTGCCGGGGAAAGGCGGGGGTTTGGCTGGAAACGCAGGTAGCATCTAGTGCCTCCCCATGGAGAGGGGAGGTAATTAGCGGAATTCCCCTTGCGAGGGAACACCTGTGACACCAGGCAGCTGCGTGGAGGGCGGCCCCGAACCTCCCCCACACAGTCACCCGTGTTCCGGAATTCTGAGTGTGGGGGGGTTCCTTCTTCTGTCTGCAGCACACGGGATCTCCTAGGAGCCCTTCGAATGTCTTCCCCCAGTCCCTCCCAGTGCGGGCTGCCGGGGAAAGGAGGGGGTTGTGCTGGAAACGATGGTAGAATCTAGTGCCTCACCATGGACTGGGGAGGTAATTAGCGGACTACCCCCTGCCAGGGAACACCTGTGACACCAGGCAGCTGCGTGGAGGGCGGCCCCGAACCTCCCCCACACAGTCAACCGTGTTCCGGAATTCTGAGTGTGGGGAGGTTCCGTCTTCTGTCTGCAGCACCCGGGATCTCCTAGGAGCCCTTCGAGTGTCTTCCCCGAGTCCCTCCCAGTGCGGGCTGCCGGGGAAAGGCGGGGGTTGGGCTGGAAAAACAGGTAGCATCTAGTGCCTCCCCCTGGACAGGGGAGGAAATTAGCGGACATCCCCCTGCCAGGGAACACCTGTGACACCAGGCAGCTGCGTGGAGGGCGGCCCCGAACCTCCCCCACACAGTCAGCCGTGTTCCAGAATTCTGAGTGTGGGGAGGTTCCGTCTTCTGTCTGCAGCACCCGGGTTCTCCTAGGAGCCCTTCGAGTGTCTTCTCCGAGTCCCTCTCTGTGCGGGCTGCCGGGGAAAGGCGGGGGTTGGGCTGGAAACGCAGGTAGCATCTACTGCCTCCCCATGGACAGGGGAGGTAATTAGCGGACTTCCCCTTGCGAGGGAACACCTGTGACACCAGGAACCTGCGTGGGGGGCGGCCCTAAACCTCCCCCACACAGTCATCCGTGTTCCGGAATTCTGAGTGTGGGGAGGTTCCGTCTTCTGTCTGCAGCACCCGTGTTCTCCTAGGAGCCCTTCGAGTGTGTTCCCCGAGTCCCTCCCAGTGCGGGCTGCCGGGGAAAGGCGGGGGTTGGGCTGGAAACGCAGGTAGCATCTAGTGCCTCCCCATGGACAGGGGAGGTAATTAGCGGACTACGCCCTGCCAGGGAACACCTGTGACACCAGGCAGCTGCGTGGAGGGCGGCCCCGAACCTCCCCCACACAGTCAGCCGTGTTCCGGAATTCTGAGTGTGGGGAGGTTCCGTCTTCTGTCTGCAGCACCCAGGTTCTCCTAGGAGCCCTTCGAGTGTCTTCCCCGAGTCCCTCCCAGTGCGGGCTGCCGGGGAAAGGCGGGGGTTTGGCTGGAAACGCAGGTAGCATCTAGTGCCTCCCCATGGACCAGGGAGGTAATTAGCGGACTTCCCCTTGCGAGGGAACACCTGTGACACAAGGCAGCTGCGTGGAGGGCGGCCCCGAAACTCCCCCACACAGTCAGCCGTGTTCCGGAATTCTGAGTGTGGGGAGGTTCCGTCTTCTGTCTGCAGCACCCGGGTTCTCCTAGGAGCCCTTCGAGTGTCTTCCCCCAGTCCCTCCCAGTGCGGGCTGCCGGGGAAAGGCGGGGGTTGGGCTGGAAAAGCAGGTAGCATCTAGTGCCTCCCCATGGACAAGGGAGATAATTAGCGGACTTCCCCCTGCCAGGGAACACCTGTGACACCAGGCATCTTCGTGGAGGGCGGCTCCAAACCTCCCCCACACACTCGGCCGTGTTCCGGAATTCTGAGTGTGGGGAGGTTCCGTCTTCTGTCTGCAGCACCCGGGATCTCCTAGGAGCCCTTCGAGTGTCTTCCCCGAGTCCCTCCCAGTGCGGGCTACCGGGGAAAGGCGGGGGTTGGGCTGGAAAAGCAGGTAGCATCTAGTGCCTCCCCCTGGACAGGGGAGGTAATTAGCGGACATCACCCTGCCAGGGAACACCTGTGACACCAGGTAGCTGCGTGGAGGGCGGCTCTGAACCTCCCCCTCACAGTCACCCGTGTTCCGGATTTCTGAGTGTGGGGGGGTTCCTTTATCTGTCTGCAGCACACGGGATCTCCTAGGAGCCCTTCGAGTGTCTTCCCCGAGTCCCTCCCAGTGCGGGCTGCCGGGGAAAGGCGGGGGTTGGGCTGGAAAAGCAGGTAGCATCTAGTTCCTCCCCATGGACAGGGGAGGTAATTAGCGGACTACCCCCTGCCAGGGAACACCTGTGACACCAGGCAGCTACGTGGAGGGCGGCCCCGAACCTCCCCCACACAGTTAGCGGTATTCCGGAATTCTGAGTGTGGGGAGGTTCCGTCTTCTGTCTGCAGCACCCAGGTTCTCCTAGGATCCCTTCGAGTGTCTTCCCCGAGTCCCTCCCAGTGCGGGCTGCCGGGGAAAGGCGGGGATTTGGCTGGAAACGCAGGTAGCATCTAGTGCCTCCCCATGGAGAGGGGAGGTAATTAGCGGAATTCCCCTTGCGAGGGAACACCTGTGACACCAGGCAGCTGCGTGGAGGGCGGCCCCGAACCTCCCCCACACAGTCACCCGTGTTCCGGAATTCTGAGTGTGGGGGGGTTCCTTCTTCTGTCTGCAGCACACGGGATCTCCTAGGAGCCCTTCGAGTGTCTTCCCCCAGTCCCTCCCAGTGCGGGCTGCCGGGGAAAGAGGGGGTTGTGCTGGAAACGCAGGTAGCATCTAGTTCCTCCCCATGGACAGGGGAGGTAATTAGCGGACTACCCCCTGCCAGGGAACACCTGTGACACCAGGCAGCTGCGTGGAGGGCGGCCCCGAACCTCCCCCACACAGTCAACCGTTTTCCGGAATTCTGAGTGTGGGGAGGTTCCGTCTTCTGTCTGCAGCACCCGGGATCTCCTAGGAGCCCTTCGAGTGTCTTCCCCGAGTACCTCCCAGTGCGGGCTGCCGGGGAAAGGCGGGGGTTGGGCTGGAAAAGCAGGTAGCATCTAGTGCCTCCCCCTGGACAGGGGAGGTAATTAGCGGACTTCCCCTTGCGAGGGAACACCTGTGACACAAGGCAGCTGCGTGGAGGGCGGCCCCGAACCTCCCCCACACCGTCAGCCGTGTTCCGGAATTCTGAGTGTGGGGAGGTACCGTCTTCTGTCTGCAGCACCCGGGATCTCCTAGGAGCCCTTCGAGTGTCTTCCCCGAGTCCATCCCAGTGCGTGCTACCGGGGAAAGGCGGGGGTTGGGCTGGAAAAGCAGGTAGCATCTAATGCCTCCCCCTGGACAGGGGAGGTAATTAGCGGACTTCCCCCTGCCAGGGAACACCTGTGACACCAGACATCTTCGTGGAGGGCGGCCCCAAACCTCCCCCACACAGTCGGCCGTGTTCCGGAATTCTGAGTGTGGGGAGGTTCCGTCTTCTGTCTGCAGCACCCGGGATCTCCTAGGAGCCCTTCGAGTGTCTTCCCCGAGTCCCTCCCAGTGCGGGCTGCCGGGGAAAGGCGGGGGTTGGGCTGGAAACGCAGGTAGCATCTAGTGCCTCCTCATGGACAGGGGAGGTAATTAGCGGACTTCCCCCTGCGAGGGAACACCTGTGACACCAGGAAGTTGCGTGGGGCGGCCCTAAACCTCACCCACAGTCAGCCCTGTTCCGGAATTCTGAGTGTGGGGAGGTTACGTCTTCTGTCTGCAGCACCCGGGATCTCCTAGGAGCCCTTCGAGTGTCTTCCCCCAGTCCCTCCCAGTGCGGGCTGCCGGGGAAAGGAGGGGGTTGTGCTGGAAACGCAGGTAGCATCTAGTGCCTCCCCATGGACTGGGGAGGTAATTAGCGGACTACCCTCTGCCAGGGAACACCTGTGACACAAGGCAGCTGCGTGGAGGGCGGCCCCGAACCTCCCCCACACAGTCAAACGTGTTCCGGAATTCTGAGTGTGGGGAGGTTCCGTCTTCTGTCTGCAGCACCCGGGATCTCCTAGGAGCCCTTCGAGTGTCTTCCCCGAGTACCTCCCAGTGCGGGCTGCCGGGGAAAGTCGGGGGATTGGCTGGAAAAGCAGGTAGCATCTAGTGCCTCCCCCTGGACAGGGAAGGTAATTAGCGGACTTCCCCTTGCGAGGGAACACCTGTGACACAAGGCAGCTGCGTGGAGGGCGGCCCCGAACCTCCCCCACACAGTCAGCCGTGTTCCGGAATTCTGAGTGTGGGGAGGTACCGTCTTCTGTCTGCAGCACCCGGGATCTCCTAGGAGCCCTTCGAGTGTCTTCCCCGAGTCCATCCCAGTGCGGGCTACCGGGGAAAGGCGGGGGTTGGGCTGGAAAAGCAGGTAGCATCTAGTGCCTCCCCCTGGACAGGGGAGGTAATTAGCGGACTTCCCCCTGCCAGGGAACACCTGTGACACCAGGCAGCTGCGTGGAGGGCGGCCCCGAACCTCCCCCACACAGTCACCCGTGTTCCGGAATTCTGAGTGTGGGGAGGTTCCGTCTTCTGTCTGCAGCACCCGGGATCTCCTAGGAGCCCTTTGAGTGTCTTCCCCGAGTACCTCACAGTGCGGGCTGCCGGGGAAAGTCGGGGGTTGGGCTGGAAATGCAGGTAGAATCTAGTGCCTCCCCCTGGACAAGGGAGGTAATTAGCGGACTTCCCCTTGCGAGGGAACACCTGTGACACAAGGCAGCTGCGTGGAGGGCGGCCCCGAACCTCCCCCACACAGTCAGCCGTGTTCCGGAATTCTGAGTGTGGGGAGGTACCGTCTTCTGTCTGCAGCACCCGGGATCTCCTAGGAGCCCTTCGAGTGTCTTCCCCGAGTCCCTCCCAGTGCGGGCTGCCGGGGAAAGGCGGGGGTTTGGCTGGAAACGCAGGTAGCATCTAGTGCCTCCCCATGGACCAGGGAGGTAATTAGCGGAATTCCCCTTGCGAGGGAACACCTGTGACACAAGGCAGCTGCGTGGAGGGCGGCCCCGAACCTCCCCTACACAGTCAGCCGTGTTCCGGAATTCTGAGTGTGGGGAGGTACCGTCTTCTGTCTGCAGCACCCGGGATCTCCTAGGAGCCCTTCGGGTGTCTTCCCCGAGTCCATCCCAGTGCGGGCTACCGGGGAAAGGCGGGGGTTGGGCTGGAAAAGCAGGTAGCATCTAGTGCCTCCCTCTGGACAGGGGAGGTAATTAACGGACTTCCCCCTGCCAGGGAACACCTGTGACACCAGGCAGCTGCGTGGAGGGCGGCCCCGAACCTCCCCCACACAGTCACCCGTGTTCCGGAATTCTGAGTGTGGGGAGGTTCCGTCTTCTGTCTGCAGCACCCGGGATCTCCTAGGAGCACTTCGAGAGTCTTCCCCGAGTACCTCCCAGTGCGGGCTGCCGGGGAATGTCGGGGGTTGGGCTGGAAAAGCAGGTAGCATCTAGTGCCTCCCCCTGGAAAGGGGAGGTAATTAGCGGACTTCCCCTTGCTAGGGAACACCTGTGACACAAGGCAGCTGCGTGGAGGGCGGCCCCGAACCTCCCCCACACAGTCAGCCGTGTTCCGGAATTCTGAGTGTGGGGAGGTACCGTCTTCTGTCTGCAGCACCCGGGATCTCCTAGGAGCCCTTCGAGTGTCTTCCCCGAGTCCATCCCAGTGCGGGCTACCGGGGAAAGGCGGGGGTTGTGCTGGAAAAGCAGGTAGCATCTAGTGCCTCCCCCTGGACAGGGGAGGCAATTAACGGACTTCCCCCTGCCAGGGAACACCTGTGACACCAGGCAGCTGCGTGGAGGGCGGCCCCGAACCTCCCCCACACAGTCACCCGTGTTCCGGAATTCTGAGTGTGGGGAGGTACCGTCTTCTGTCTGCAGCACCCGGGATCTCCTAGGAGCCCTTCGAGTGTCTTCCCCGAGTCCCTCCCAGTGCGGGCTACCGGGGAAAGGCGGGGGTTGTGCTGGAAAAGCAGGTAGCATCTAGTTCCTCCCCATTTACAGGGGAGGTATTTAGCGGACTACCCCCTGCCAGGGAACACCTGTGACACCAGGCAGCTGCGTGGAGGGCGGCCCCGAACCTCCCCCACACAGTCAACCGTGTTCCGGAATTCTGAGTGTGGGGAGGTTCCGTCTTCTGTCTGCAGCACCCAGGTTCTCCTAGGAGCCCTTCGAGTGTCTTCCCCGAGTCCCTCCCAGTGCGGGCTGCCGGGGAAAGGCGGGGGTTTGGCTGGAAACGCAGGTAGCATCTAGTGCCTCCCCATGGACCAGGGAGGTAATTAGCGGACTTCCCCTTGCGAGGGAACACCTGTGACACAAGGCAGCTGCGTGGAGGGCGGCCCCGAACCTCCCCCACACAGTCAGCCGTGTTCCGGAATTCTGAGTGTGGGGAGGTTCCGTCTTCTGTCTGCAGCACCCGGGATCTCCTAGGAGCCATTCGAGTGTCTTCCCCCAGTCCCTCCCAGTGCGGGCTGCCGGGGAAAGGCGGGGGTTGGGCTGGAAAAGCAGGTAGCATCTAGTGCCTCCCCATGGACAAGGGAGGTAATTAGCGGACTTCCCCTTGCGAGGGAACACCTGTGACACAAGGCAGCTGCGTGGAGGGCGGCCCCGAACCTCCCCCACACAGTCAGCCGTGTTCCGGAATTCTGAGTGTGGGGAGGTACCGTCTTCTGTCTGCAGCACCCGGGATCTCCTAGGAGCCATTCGAGTGTCTTCCCCGAGTCCCTCCCAGTGCGGGCTACCGGGGAAATGCGGGGGTTGGGCTGGAAAAGCAGGTAGCATCTAGTTCCTCCCCATGGACAGGGGAGGTAATTAGCGGACTACCCCCTGCCAGGGAACACGTGTGACACCAGGCAGCTGCGTGGAGGGCGGCCCCGAACCTCCCCCACACAGTCAGCCGTGTTCCGGGATTCTGAGTGTGGGGAGGTTCCGTCTTCTGTCTGCAGCACCCAGGTTCTCCTAGGAGCCCTTCGAGTGTCTTCCCCGAGTCCCTCCCAGTGCGGGCTGCCGAGGAAAGGCGGGGGTTTGGCTGGAAACGCAGGTAGCATCTAGTGCCTCCCCATGGACCAGGGAGGTAATTAGCGGACTTCCCCTTGCGAGGGAACACCTGTGACACAAGGCAGCTGCGTGGAGGGCGGCCCCGAACCTCCCCCACACAGTCAGCCGTGTTCCGGAATTCTGAGTGTGGGGAGGTTCCGTCTTCTGTCTGCAGCACCCGGGATCTCCTAGGAGCCCTTCGAGTGTCTTCCCCGAGTCCCTCCCAGTGCGGGCTACCGGGGAAATGCGGGGGTTGGGCTGGAAAAGCAGGTAGCATCTAGTTCCTCCCCATGGACAGGGGAGGTAATTAGTGGACTACCCCCTGCCAGGGAACACGTGTGACACCAGGCAGCTGCGTGGAGGGCGGCCCCGAACCTCCCCCACACAGTCAGCCGTGTTCCGGAATTCTGAGTGTGGGGAGGTTCCGTCTTCTGTATGCAGCACCCAGGTTCTCCTAGGAGCCCTTCGAGTGTCTTCCCCGAGTCCCTCCCAGTGCGGGCTGCCGAGGAAAGGCGGGGGTTTGGCTGGAAACGCAGGTAGCATCTAGTGCCTCCCCATGGACCAGGGAGGTAATTAGCGGACTTCCCCTTGCGAGGGAACACCTGTGACACAAGGCAGCTGCGTGGAGGGCGGCCCCGAACCTCCCCCACACAGTCAGCCGTGTTCCGGAATTCTGAGTGTGGGGAGGTTCCGTCTTCTGTCTGCAGCACCCGGGTTCTCCTAGGAGCCATTCGAGTGTCTTCCCCCAGTCCCTCCCAGTGCGGGCTGCCGGGGAAAGGCGGGGGTTGGGCTGGAAAAGCAGGTAGCATCTAGTGCCTCCCCATGGACAAGGGAGATATTTAGCGGACTTCCCCCTGCCAGGGAACACCTGTGACACCAGGCATCTTCGTGGAGGGCGGCCCCAAACCTCCCCCACACAGTCGGCCGTGTTCCGGAATTCTGAGTGTGGGGAGGTTCCGTCTTCTGTCTGCAGCACCCGGGATCTCCTAGGAGCCCTTCGAGAGTCTTCCCCGAGTACCTCCCAGTGCGGGCTGCCGGGGAATGTCGGGGGTTGGGCTGGAAAAGCAGGTAGCATCTAGTGCCTCCCCCTGGACAGGGGAGGTAATTAGCGGAATTCCCCTTGCTAGGGAACACCTGTGACACAAGGCAGCTGCGTGGAGGGCGGCCCCGAACCTCCCCCACACAGTCAACCGTGTTCCGGAATTCTGAGTGTGGGGAGGTTCCGTCTTCTGTCTGCAGCACCCAGGTTCTCCTAGGAGCCCTTCGAGTGTCTTCCCCGAGTCCCTCCCAGTGCGGGCTGCCGGGGAAAGGCGGGGGTTTGGCTGGAAACGCAGGTAGCATCTAGTGCCTCCCCATGGACCAGGGAGGTAATTAGCGGACTTCCCCTTGCGAGGGAACACCTGTGACACAAGGCAGCTGCGTGGAGGGCGGCCCCGAACCTACCCCACACAGTCAGCCGTGTTCCGGAATTCTGAGTGTGGGGAGGTTCCGTCTTCTGTCTGCAGCACCCGGGATCTCCTAGGAGCCATTCGAGTGTCTTCCCCCAGTCCCTCCCAGTGTGGGCTGCCGGGGAAAGGCGGGGGTTGGGCTGGAAAGCAGGTAGCATCTAGTGCCTCCCCATGGACAAGGGAGGTAATTAGCGGACTTCCCCTTGCGAGGGAACACCTGTGACACAAGGCAGCTGCGTGGAGGGCGGCCCCGAACCTCCCCCACACAGTCAGCCGTGTTCCGGGATTCTGAGTGTGGGGAGGTACCGTCTTCTGTCTGCAGCACCCGGGATCTCCTAGGAGCCCTTCGAGTGTCTTCCCCGAGTCCCTCCCAGTGCGGGCTACCGGGGAAATGCGGGGGTTGGGCTGGAAAAGCAGGTAGCATCTAGTTCCTCCCCATGGACAGGGGAGGTAATTAGCGGACTACCCCCTGCCAGGGAACACCTGTGACACCAGGCAGCTGCGTGGAGGGCGGCCCCGAACCTCCCCCACACAGTCAGCCGTGTTCCGGAATTCTGAGTGTGTGGAGGTTCCGTCTTCTGTCTGCAGCACCCAGGTTCTCCTAGGAGCCCTTCGAGTGTCTTCCCCGAGTCCCTCCCAGTGCGGGCTGCCGAGGAAAGGCGGGGGTTTGGCTGGAAACGCAGGTAGCATCTAGTGCCTCCCCATGGACCAGGGAGGTAATTAGCGGACTTCCCCTTGCGAGGGAACACCTGTGACACAAGGCAGCTGCGTGGAGGGCGGCCCCGAACCTCCCCCACACAGTCAGCCGTGTTCCGGAATTCTGAGTGTGGGGAGGTTCCGTCTTCTGTCTGCAGCACCCGGGTTCTCCTAGGAGCCATTCGAGTGTCTTCCCCCAGTCCCTCCCAGTGCGGGCTGCCGGGGAAAGGCGGGGGTTGGGCTGGAAAAGCAGGTAGCATCTAGTGCCTCCCCATGGACAAGGGAGATAATTAGCGGACTTCCCCCTGCCAGGGAACACCTGTGACACCAGGCATCTTCGTGGAGGGCGGCCCCAAACCTCCCCCACACAGTCGGCCGTGTTCCGGAATTCTGAGTGTGGGGAGGTTCCGTCTTCTGTCTGCAGCACCCGGGATCTCCTAGGAGCCCTTCGAGTGTCTTCCCCGTGTCCCTCCCAGTGCGGGCTGCTGGGGAAAGGCGGGGGTTGGGCTGGAAACGTAGGTAGCATCTAGTGCCTCCTCATGGACAGGGGAGGTAATTAGCGGACATCACCCTGCCAGGGAACACCTGTGACACCAGGCAGCTGCGTGGAGGGCGGCTCTGAACCTCCCCCTCACAGTCACCCGTGTTCCGGATTTCTGAGTGTGGGGGGGTTCCTTCTTCTGTCTGCAGCACACGAGATCTCCTAGGAGCCCTTCGAGTGTCTTCCCCGAGTCCCTCCCATTGCGGGCTGCCGGGGAAAGGCGGGGGTTCTGCTGGAAAAGCAGGTAGCATCTAGTTCCTCCCCATGGACAGGGGAGGTAATTAGCGGACTACCCCCTGCCAGGGAACACCTGTGACACCAGGCAGCTGCGTGGAGGGCGGCCCCGAACCTCCCCCACACAGTTAGACGTATTCCGGAATTCTGAGTGTGGGGAGGTTCCGTCTTCTGTCTGCAGCACCCGGGTTCTCCTAGGAGCCCTTCGAGTGTCTTCCCCGAGTCCCTCCCAGTGCGGGCTGCCAGGGAAAGGCGGGGGTTTGGCTGGAAACGCAGGTAGCATCTAGTGCCTCCCCATGGAGAGGGGAGGTAATTAGCGGAATTCCCCTTGCGAGGGAACACCTGTGACACCAGGCAGCTGCGTGGAGGGCGGCCCCGAACCTCCCCCACACAGTCACCCGTGTTCCGGAATTCTGAGTGTGGGGGGGTTCCTTCTTCTGTCTGCAGCACACGGGATCTCCTAGGAGCCCTTCGAGTGTCTTCCCCCAGTCCCTCCCATTGCGGGCTGCCGGGGAAAGGAGGGGGTTGTGCTGGAAAAGCAGGTAGCATCTAGTACCTTCCCATGGACTGGGGAGGTAATTAGCGGACTACCCCCTGGCAGGGAACACCTGTGACACCAGGCAGCTGCGTGGAGGGCGGCCCCGAACCTCCCCCACACTGTCAAAAGTGTTCCGGAATTCTGAGTGTGGGGAGGTTCCGTCTTCTGTCTGTAGCACCCGGGATCTCCTAGGAGCCCTTCGAGTGTCTTCCCCGAGTACCTCCCAGTGCGGGCTGCCGGGGAAAGTCGGGGGTTGGGCTGGAAAAGCAGGTAGCATCTAGTGCCTCCCCCTGGACAGGGGAGGTAATTAGCGGACTTCCCCTTGCGAGGGAACACCTGTGACACAAGGCAGCTGCGTGGAGGGCGGCCCCGAACCTCCCCCACACAGTCAGCCGTGTTCCGGAATTCTGAGTGTGGGGAGGTACCGTCTTCTGTCTGCAGCACCCGGGATCCCCTAGGAGCCCTTCGAGTGTCTTCCCCGAGTCCATCCCAGTGCGGGCTACCGGGGAAAGGCGGGGGTTGGGCTGGAAAAGCAGGTAGCATCTAGTGCCTCCCCCTGGACTGGGGAGGTAATTAACGGACTTCCCCCTGCCAGAGAACACCTGTGACACAAGTCAGCTTCGTGGAGGGCGGCCCCGAACCTCCCCCACACAGTCAGCCGTGTTCCGGAATTCTGAGTGTGGGGAGGTACCGTCTTCTGTCTGCAGCACCCGGGATCTCCTAGGAGCCCTTCGAGTGTCTTCACCGAGTCCATCCCAGTGCGGGCTACCGGGGAAAGGCGGGGGTTGGGCTGGAAAAGCAGGTAGCAACTAGTGCCTCCCCCTGGACAGGGGAGGTAATTAACGGACTTCCCCCTGCCAGGGAACACCTGTGACACCAGGCAGCTGCGTGGAGGGCGGCCCCGAACCTCCCCCACACAGTCACCCGTGTTCCGGAATTCTGAGTGTGGGGAGGTACCGTCTTCTGTCTGCAGCACCCGGGATCTCCTAGGAGCCCTTCGAGTGTCTTCCCCGAGTCCCTCCCAGTGCGGGCTACCGGGGAAAGGCGGGGGTTGGGCTGGAAAAGCAGGTAGCATCTAGTTCCTCCCCAAGGACAGGGGAGGTAATTAGCGGACTACCCCCTGCCAGGGAACACCTGTGACACCAGGCAGCTGCGTGGAGGGCGGCCCCGATCCTCCCCCACAAAGTCAGCCGTGTTCCGGAATTCTGAGTGTGGGGAGGTTCCGTCTTCTCTCTGCAGCACCCGGGTTCTCCTAGGAGCCATTCGAGTGTCTTCCCCCAGTCCCTCCCAGTGCGGGCTGCCGGGGAAAGGCGGGGGTTGGGCTGGAAAAGCAGGTAGCATCTAGTGCCTCCCCATGGACAAGGGAGAAAATTAGCGGACTTCCCCCTGCCAGGGAACACCTGTGACACCAGGCATCTTCGTGGAGGGCGGCCCCAAACCTCCCCCACACAGTCGGCCGTGTTCCGGAATTCTGAGTGTGGGGAGGTTCCGTCTTCTGTCTGCAGCACCCGGGATCTCCTAGGAGCCCTTCGAGTGTCTTCCCCGAGTCCCTCCCAGTGCGGGCTGCCGGGGAAAGGCGGGGGTTGCGCTGGAAACGCAGGTAGCATCTAGTGCCTCCTCATGGACAGGGGAGGTAATTAGCGGACATCACCCTGCCAGGGAACACCTGTGACACCAGGCAGCTGCGTGGAGGGCGGCTCTGAACCTCCCCCTCACAGTCACCCGTCTTCCGGATTTCTGAGTGTGGGGGGGTTCCTTCTTCTGTCTGCAGCACACGGGATCTCCTAGGAGCCTTTCGAGTGTCTTCCCCGAGTCCCTCCCAGTGCGGGCTGCCGGGGAAAGGCGGGGGTTGGGCTGGAAAAGCAGGTAGCATCTAGTTCCTCCCCATGGACAGGGGAGGTAATTAGCGGACTACCCCCTGCCAGGGAACACCTGTGACACCAGGCAGCTGCGTGGAGGGCGGCCCCGAACCTCCCCCACACAGTCAGCCGTATTCCGGAATTCTGAGTGTGGGGAGGTTCCGTCTTCTGTCTGCAGCACCCGGGTTCTCCTAGGAGCCCTTCGAGTGTCTTCCCCGAGTCCCTCCCAGTGCGGGCTGCCGGGGAAAGGCGGGGGTTTGGCTGGAAACGCAGGTAGCATCTAGTGCCTCCCCATGGAGAGGGGAGGTAATTAGCGGAATTCCCCTTGCGAGGGAACACCTGTGACACCAGGCAGCTGCGTGGAGGGCGGCCCTGAACCTCCCCCACACAGTCACCCGTGTTCCGGAATTCTGAGTGTGGGGGGGTTCCTTCTTCTGTCTGCAGCACACGGGATCTCCTAGGAGCCCTTCGAGTGTCTTCCCCCAGTCCCTCCCAGTGCGGGCTGCCGGGGAAAGGAGGGGGTTGTGCTGGAAACGCAGGTAGAATCTAGTGCCTCCCCATGGACTGGGGAGGTATTTAGCGGACTACCCCCTGCCAGGGAACACCTGTGACACCAGGCAGCTGCGTGGAGGGCGGCCCCGAACCTCCCCCACACAGTCAACCGTGTTCCGGAATTCTGAGTGTGGGGAGGTTCCGTCTTCTGTCTGCAGCACCCGGGATCTCCTAGGAGCCCTTCGAGTGTCTTCCCCGAGTCCCTCCCATTGCGGGCTGCCGGGGAAAGGTGGGGGTTGGGCTGGAAAAGCAGGTAGCATCTAGTGCCTCCCCATGGACAGGGGAGGTAATTAGCGGACTACCCCCTGCCAGGGAACACCTGTGACACCAGGCAGCTGCGTGGAGGGAGGCCCCGAACCTCCCCCACACAGTCAGCCGTGTTCCATAATTCTGAGTGTGGGGAGGTTCCGTCTTCTGTCTGCAGCACCCGGGTTCTCCTAGGAGCCCTTCGAGTGTCTTCTCCGAGTCCCTCTCTGTGCGGGCTGCCGGGGAAAGGCGGGGGTTTGGCTGGAAACGCAGGTAGCATCTAGTGCCTCCCCATGGACAGGGGAGGTAATTAGCGGACTTCCCCTTGCGAGGGAACACCTGTGACACCAGGAAGCTGCGTGGGGGGCGGCCCTAAACCTCCCCCACACAGTCATCCGTGTTCCGGAATTCTGAGTGTGGGGAGGTTCCGTCTTGTGTCTGCAGCACCCGTGTTCTCCTAGGAGCCCTTCGAGTGTGTTCCCCGAGTCCCTCCCTGTGCGGGCGGCCGGGGAAAGGCGGGGGTTGGGCTGGAAACGCAGGTAGCATCTAGTGCCTCCCCATGGACAGGGGAGGTAATTAGCGGACTACCCCCTGCCAGGGAACACCTGTGACACCAGGCAGCTACGTGGAGGGCGGCCCCGAACCTCCCCCACACAGTTAGCGGTATTCCGGAATTCTGAGTGTGGGGAGGTTCCGTCTTCTGTCTGCAGCACCCGGGTTCTCCTAGGATCCCTTCGAGTGTCTTCCCCGAGTCCCTCCCAGTGCGGGCTGCCGGGGAAAGGCGGGGGTTTGGCTGGAAACGCAGGTAGCATCTAGTGCCTCCCCATGGAGAGGGGAGGTAATTAGCGGAATTCCACTTGCGAGGGAACACCTGTGACACCAGGCAGCTGCGTGGAGGGCGGCCCCGAACCTCCCCCACACAGTCACCCGTGTTCCGGAATTCTGAGTGTGGGGGGGTTCCTTCTTCTGTCTGCAGCACACGGGATCTCCTAGGAGCCCTTCGAGTGTCTTCCCCCAGTCCCTCCCAGTGCGGGCTGCCGGGGAAAGGCGGGGGTTTGGCTGGAAACGCAGGTAGCATCTAGTGCCTCCCCATGGACAGGGGAGGTAATTAGCGGACTTTCCCTTGCGAGGGAACACCTGTGACACCAGGAAGCTGCGTGGGGGGCGGCCCTAAACCTCCCCCACACAGTCATCCGTGTTCCGGAATTCTGAGTGTGGGGAGGTTCCGTCTTGTGTCTGCAGCACCCGTGTTCTCCTAGGAGCCCTTCGAGTGTGTTCCCCGAGTCCCTCCCTGTGCGGGCGGCCGGGGAAAGGCGGGGGTTGGGCTGGAAAAGCAGGTAGCATCTAGTGCCTCCCCATGGACAAGGGAGATAATTAGCGGACTTCCCCCTGCCAGGGAACACCTGTGACACCAGGCAGCTGCGTGGAGGGCGGCTGTGAACCTCCCCCTCACAGTCACCCGTGTTCCGGATTTCTGAGTGTGGGGGGGTTCCTTCTTCTGTCTGCAGCACACGGGATATCCTAGGAGCCTTTCGAGTGTCTTCCCCGAGTCCCTCCCAGTGCGGGCTGCCGGGGAATGGCGGGGGTTGGGCTGGAAAAGCAGGTAGCATCTAGTTCCCCCCCATGGACAGGGGAGGTAATTAGCGGACTACCCCCTGCCAGGGAACACCTGTGACACCAGGCAGCTGCGTGGAGGGCGGCCCCGAACCTCCCCCACACAGTCAGCCGTATTCCGGAATTCTGAGTGTGGGGAGGTTCCGTCTTCTGTCTGCAGCACCCGGGTTCTCCTAGGAGCCCTTCGAGTGTCTTCCCCGAGTCCCTCCCAGTGCGGGCTGCCGGGGAAAGGCGGGGGTTTGGCTGGAAACGCAGGTAGCATCTAGTGCCTCCCCATGGAGAGGGGAGGTAATTAGCGGAATTCCCCTTGCGAGGGAACACCTGTGACACCAGGCAGCTGCGTGGAGGGCGGCCCCGAACCTCCCCCACACAGTCACCCGTGTTCCGGAATTCTGAGTGTGGGGGGGTTCCTTCTTCTGTCTGCAGCACACGGGATCTCCTAGGAGCCCTTCGAATGTCTTCCCCCAGTCCCTCCCAGTGCGGGCTGCCGGGGAAAGGAGGGGGTTGTGCTGGAAACGATGGTAGAATCTAGTGCCTCACCATGGACTGGGGAGGTAATTAGCGGACTACCCCCTGCCAGGGAACACCTGTGACACCAGGCAGCTGCGTGGAGGGCGGCCCCGAACCTCCCCCACACAGTCAACCGTGTTCCGGAATTCTGAGTGTGGGGAGGTTCCGTCTTCTGTCTGCAGCACCCGGGATCTCCTAGGAGCCCTTCGAGTGTCTTCCCCGAGTCCCTCCCAGTGCGGGCTGCCGGGGAAAGGCGGGGGTTGGGCTGGAAAAACAGGTAGCATCTAGTGCCTCCCCCTGGACAGGGAGGAAATTAGCGGACATCCCCCTGCCAGGGAACACCTGTGACACCAGGCAGCTGCGTGGAGGGCGGCCCCGAACCTCCCCCACACAGTCAGCCGTGTTCCAGAATTCTGAGTGTGGGGAGGTTCCGTCTTCTGTCTGCAGCACCCGGGTTCTCCTAGGAGCCCTTCGAGTGTCTTCTCCGAGTCCCTCTCTGTGCGGGCTGCCGGGGAAAGGCGGGGGTTGGGCTGGAAACGCAGGTAGCATCTACTGCCTCCCCATGGACAGGGGAGGTAATTAGCGGACTTCCCCTTGCGAGGGAACACCTGTGACACCAGGAACCTGCGTGGGGGGCGGCCCTAAACCTCCCCCACACAGTCATCCTTGTTCCGGAATTCTGAGTGTGGGGAGGTTCCGTCTTCTGTCTGCAGCACCCGTGTTCTCCTAGGAGCCCTTCGAGTGTGTTCCCCGAGTCCCTCCCAGTGCGGGCTGCCGGGGAAAGGCGGGGGTTGGGCTGGAAACGCAGGTAGCATCTAGTGCCTCCCCATGGACAGGGGAGGTAATTAGCGGACTACGCCCTGCCAGGGAACACCTGTGACACCAGGCAGCTGCGTGGAGGGCGGCCCCGAACCTCCCCCACACAGTCAGCCGTGTTCCGGAATTCTGAGTGTGGGGAGGTTCCGTCTTCTGTCTGCAGCACCCAGGTTCTCCTAGGAGCCCTTCGAGTGTCTTCCCCGAGTCCCTCCCAGTGCGGGCTGCCGGGGAAAGGCGGGGGTTTGGCTGGAAACGCAGGTAGCATCTAGTGCCTCCCCATGGACCAGGGAGGTAATTAGCGGACTTCCCCTTGCGAGGGAACACCTGTGACACAAGGCAGCTGCGTGGAGGGCGGCCCCGAAACTCCCCCACACAGTCAGCCGTGTTCCGGAATTCTGAGTGTGGGGAGGTTCCGTCTTCTGTCTGCAGCACCCGGGTTCTCCTAGGAGCCCTTCGAGTGTCTTCCCCCAGTCCCTCCCAGTGCGGGCTGCCGGGGAAAGGCGGGGGTTGGGCTGGAAAAGCAGGTAGCATCTAGTGCCTCCCCATGGACAAGGGAGATAATTAGCGGACTTCCCCCTGCCAGGGAACACCTGTGACACCAGGCATCTTCGTGGAGGGCGGCTCCAAACCTCCCCCACACACTCGGCCGTGTTCCGGAATTCTGAGTGTGGGGAGGTTCCGTCTTCTGTCTGCAGCACCCGGGATCTCCTAGGAGCCCTTCGAGTGTCTTCCCCGAGTCCCTCCCAGTGCGGGCTACCGGGGAAAGGCGGGGGTTGGGCTGGAAAAGCAGGTAGCATCTAGTGCCTCCCCCTGGACAGGGGAGGTAATTAGCGGACATCACCCTGCCAGGGAACACCTGTGACACCATGCAGCTGCGTGGAGGGCGGCTCTGAACCTTCCCCTCACAGTCACCCTTGTTCCGGATTTCTGAGTGTGGGGGCGTTCCTTCTTCTGTCTGCAGCACACGGGATCTCCTAGGAGCCCTTCGAGTGTCTTCCCCGAGTCCCTCCCAGTGCGGGCTGCCGGGGAAAGGCGGGGGTTTGGCTGGAAACGCAGGTAGCATCTAGTTCCTCCCCATGGACAGGGGAGGTAATTAGCGGACTTCCCCTTGCGAGGGAACACCTGTGACACCAGGCAGCTGCGTGGAGGGCGGCCCCGAACCTCCCCCACACAGTCACCCGTGTTCCGGAATTCTGAGTGTGGGGGGGTTCCTTCTTCTGTCTGCAGCACACGGGATCTCCTAGGAGCCCTTCGAGTGTCTTCCCCCAGTCCCTCCCAGTGCGGGCTGCCGGGGAAAGGAGGGGGTTCTGCTGGAAACGCAGGTAGAATCTAGTGCCTCCCCATGGACTGGGGAGGTAATTAGCGGACTACCCCCTGCCAGGGAACACCTGTGACACCAGACAGCTGCGTGGAGGGCGGCCCCGAAACTCCCCCACACAGTCAACCGTGTTCCGGAATTCTGAGTGTGGGGAGGTTCCGTCTTCTGTCTGCAAACACCCGGGATCTCCTAGGAGCCCTTCGAGTGTCTTCCCCGAGTCCCTCCCAGTGCGGGCTGCCGGGGAAAGGCGGGGGTTGGGCTGGAAAAGCAGGTAGCAACTAGTGCCTCCCCCTGGACAGGGGAGGTAATTAGCGGACATCCCCCTGCCAGGGAACACCTGTGACACCAGGCAGCTGCGTGTAGGGCGGCCACGAACCTCCCCCACACAGTCAGCCGTGTTCCGGAATTCTGAGTGTGGCGAGGTTCCGTCTTCTGTCTGCAGCACCCGTGTTCTCCTAGGAGCCCTTCGAGTGTGTTCCCCGAGTCCCTCCCTGTGCGGGCGGCCGGGGAAAGGCGGGGGTTGGGCTGGAAACGCAGGTAGCATCTAGTGCCTCCCCATGGACCAGGGAGGTAATTAGCGGACTTCCCCTTGCGAGGGAACACATGTGACACAAGGCAGCTGCGTGGAGGGCGGCCCCGAACCTCCCCCACACAGTCAGCCGTGTTCCGGAATTCTGAGTGTGGGGAGGATCCGTCTTCTGTCTGCAGAACCCGGGTTCTCCTAGGAGCCATTCGAGTGTCTTCCCCCAGTCCCTCCCAGTGCGGGCTGCCGGGGAAAGGCGGGGGTTGGGCTGGAAAAGCAGGTAGCATCTAGTGCCTCCCCATGGACAAGGGAGATAATTAGCGGACTTCCCCCTGCCAGGGAACACCTGTGATACCAGGCATCTTCGTGGAGGGCGGCCCCAAACCTCCCCCACACAGTCGGCCGTGTTCCGGAATTCTGAGTGTGGGGAGGTTCCGTCTTCTGTCTGCAGCACCCGGGATCTCCTAGGAGCCCTTCGAGTGTCTTCCCCGAGTCCCTCCCAGTGCGGGCTACCGGGGAAAGGCGGGGGTTGGGCTGGAAAAGCAGGTAGCATCTAGTGCCTCCCCCTGGACAGGGGAGATATTTCGCGGACTTCCCCCTGCCAGGGAACACCTGTGACACCATTCATCTTCGTGGAGGGCGGCCCAAAACCTCCCCCACACAGTCGGCCGTGTTCCGGAATTCTGAGTGTGGGGAGGTTCTGTCTTCTGTCTGCAGCACCCGGGATCTACTAGGAGCCCTTCGAGTGTCTTCCCCGAGTCCCTCCCAGTGCGGGCTGCTGGGGAAAGGCGGGGGTTTGGCTGGAAACGCAGGTAGCATCTAGTTCCTCCCCATGGACAGGGGAGGTAATTAGCGGACTTCCCCTTGCGAGGGAACACCTGTGACACCAGGAAGCTGCGTGGGGGGCGGCCCTAAACCTCCCCCACACAGTCATCCGTATTCCGGAATTCTGAGTGTGGGGAGGTTCCGTCTTCTGTCTGCAGCACCCGGGTTCTCCTAGGAGCCCTTCGAGTGTCTTCCCCGAGTCCCTCCCAGTGCGGGCTGCCGGGGAAAGGCGGGGGTTGGGCTGGAAAAGCAGGTAGCATCTAGTGCCTCCCCCTGGACAGGGGAGGTAATTAGCGGACTTCCCCTTGCGAGGGAACCCCTGTGACACCAGGCAGCTGCGTGGAGGGCGGCTCCGAACCTCCCCCACACAGTCATACGTGTTCCGGAATTCTGAGTGTGGGGGGGTTCCTTCTTCTGTCTGCAGCACACGGGATCTCCTAGGAGCCCTTCGAGTGTCTTCCCCCAGTCCCTCCCAGTGCGGGCTGCCGTGGAAAGGCGGGGGTTGGGCTGGAAAAGCAGGTAGCATCTAGTGCCTCCCCATGGACTGGGGAGGTAATTAGCGGACTACCCCCTGCCAGGGAACACCTGTGACACCAGACAGCTGCGTGGAGGGCGGCCCCGAAACTCCCCCACACAGTCAACCGTGTTCCGGAATTCTGAGTGTGGGGAGGTTCCGTCTTCTGTCTGCAAACACCCGGGATCTCCTAGGAGCCTTTCGAGTGTCTTCCCCGAGTCCCTCCCAGTGCGGGCTGCCGGGGAAAGGCGGGGGTTGGGCTGGAAAAGCAGGTAGCATCTAGTGCCTCCCCCTGGACAGGGGAGGTAATTAGCGGACATCCCCCTGCAAGGGAACACCTGTGACACCAGGCAGCTGCGTGTAGGGCGGCCACAAACCTCCCCCACACAGTCACCCGTGTTCCGGAATTCTGAGTGTGGGGAGGTTCCGTCTTCTGTCTGCAGCACCCGTGTTCTCCTAGGAGCCCTTCGAGTGTGTTCCCCGAGTCCCTCCCTGTGCGGGCGGCCGGGGAAAAGCGGGGGTTGGGCTGGAAACGCAGGTAGCATCTAGTGCCTCCCCATGGACAGGGGAGGTAATTAGCGGACTACCCCCTGCCAGGGAACACCTGTGACACCAGGCAGCTGCGTGGAGGGCGGCCCCGAACCTCCCCCACACAGTCAGCCGTGTTCCGGAATTCTGAGTGTGGGGAGGTTCCGTCTTCTGACTGCAGCACCCAGGTTCTCCTAGGAGCCCTTCGAGTGTCTTCCCCGAGTCCCTCCCATTGCGGGCTGCCGGGGAAAGGCGGGGGTTTGGCTGGAAACGAAGGTAGCATCTAGTGCCTCCCCATGGACCAGGGAGGTAATTAGCGGACTTCCCCTTGCGAGGGAACACATGTGACACAAGGCAGCTGCGTGGAGGGCGGCCCCGAACCTCCCCCACACAGTCAGCCGTGTTCCGGAATTCTGAGTGTGGGGAGGATCCGTCTTCTGTATGCAGCACCCGGGTTCTCCTAGGAGCCATTCGAGTGTCTTCCCCCAGTCCCTCCCAGTGCGGGCTGCCGGGGAAAGGCGGGGGTTGGGCTGGAAAAGCAGGTAGCATCTAGTGCCTCCCCATGGACAAGGGAGATAATTAGCGGACTTCCCCCTGCCAGGGAACACCTGTGATACCAGGCATCTTCGTGGAGGGCGGCCCCAAACCTCCCCCACACAGTCGGCCGTGTTCCGGAATTCTGAGTGTGGGGAGGTTCCGTCTTCTGTCTGCAGCACCCGGGATCTCCTAGGAGCCCTTCGAGTGTCTTCCCCGAGTCCCTCCCAGTGCGGGCTAACGGGGAAAGGCGGGGGTTGGGCTGGAAAAGCATGTAGCATCTAGTGCCTCCCCCTGGACAGGGGAGATATTTAGCGGACTTCCCCCTGCCAGGGAACACCTGTGACACCATTCATCTTCGTGGAGGGCGGCCCAAAACCTCCCCCACACAGTCGGCCGTGTTCCGGAATTCTGAGTGTGGGGAGGTTCCGTCTTCTGTCTGCAGCACCCGGGATCTACTAGGAGCCCTTCGAGTGTCTTCCCCGAGTCCCTCCCAGTGCGGGCTGCCGGGGAAAGCGGGGGTTGGGCTGGAAACGCAGGTAGCATCTAGTGCCTCCCCCTGGACAGGGGAGGTAATTAGCGGACTTCCCCTTGCGAGGGAACACCTGTGACACCAGGAAGCTGCGTGGAGGGCGGCCCTAAACTTCCCCACACAGTCACCCTTGTTCCGGAATTCTGAGTGTGGGGAGGTTCCGTCTTCTGTCTGCAGCACCCGGGTTCTCCTAGGAGCCGTTCGAGTGTCTTCCCCCAGTCCCTCCCAGTGCGGGCTGCCGGGGAAAGGTGGGGGTTGGGCTGGAAAAGCAGGTAGCATCTAGTGCCTCCCCCTGGACAGGGGAGGTAATTAGTGGACATCACCCTGCCAGGGAACACCTGTGACACCAGGCAGCTGCGTGGAGGGCGGCTCTGAACCTCCCCCTCACAGTCACCCTTGTTCCGGATTTCTGAGTGTGGGGGGGTTCCTTCTTCTGTCTGCAGCACACGGGATCTCCTATTAGCCCTTCGAGTGTCTTCCCCGAGTCCCTCCCAGTGCGGGCTGCTGGGGAAAGGCGGGGGTTTGGCTGGAAACGCAGGTAGCATCTAGTTCCTCCCCATGGACAGGGGAGGTAATTAGCGGACTTCCCCTTGCGAGGGAACACCTGTGACACCAGGAAGCTGCGTGGGGGGCGGCCCTAAACCTCCCCCACACAGTCATCCGTATTCCGGAATTCTGAGTGTGGGGAGGTTCCGTCTTCTGTCTGCAGCACCCGGGTTCTCCTAGGAGCCCTTTGAGTGTCTTCCCCGAGTCCCTCCCAGTGCGGGCTGCCGGGGAAAGGCGGGGGTTTGGCTGGAAACGCAGGTAGCATCTAGTGCCTCCCCATGGAGAGGGGAGGTAATTAGCGGAATTCCCCTTGCGAGGGAACACCTGTGACAGCAGGCAGCTGCGTGGAGGGCGGCCCCGAACCTCCCCCACACAGTCACCCGTGTTCCGGAATTCTGAGTGTGGGGGGGTTCCTTCTTCTGTCTGCAGCACACGGGATCTCCTAGGAGCCCTTCGAGTGTCTTCCCCGAGTCCCTCTCAGTGCGGGCTGCCGGGGAAAAGCGGGGGTTGGGCTGGAAAAGCAGGTAGCATCTAGTGCCTCCCCCTGGACAGGGGAGGTAATTAGCGGACTTCCCCTTGCGAGGGAACCCCTGTGAAACCAGGCAGCTGCGTGGAGGGCGGCTCCGAACCTCCCCCACACAGTCATACGTGTTCCGGAATTCTGAGTGTGGGGGGGTTCCTTCTTCTGTCTGCAGCACACGGGATCTCCTAGGAGCCCTTCGAGTGTCTTCCCCCAGTCCCTCCCAGTGCGGGCTGCCGTGGAAAGGCGGGGGTTGGGCTGGAAAAGCAGGTAGCATCTAGTGCCTCCCCATGGACAGGGGAGGTAATTAGCGGACAACCCACTGCCAGGGAACACCTGTGACACCAGGCAGCTGCGTGGAGGGCGGCCCCGAACCTCCCCCACACAGTCAGCCGTGTTCCAGAATTCTGAATGTGGGGAGGTTCCGTCTTCTGTCTGCAGCACCCGGGTTCTCCTAGGAGCCCTTCGAGTGTCTTCCCCGAGTCCCTCCCAGTGCGGGCTCCCGGGGAAAGGCGGGGGTTTGGCTGGAAACGCAGGTAGCATCTAGTGCCTCCCCATGGAGAGGGGAGGTAATTAGCGGAATTCCCCTTGCGAGGGAACACCTGTGACACCAGGCAGCTGCGTGGAGGGCGGCCCCGAACCTCCCCCACACAGTCACCCGTGTTCCGGAATTCTGAGTGTGGGGGGGTTCCTTCTTCTGTCTGCAGCACACGGGATCTCCTAGGAGCCCTTCGAGTGTCTTCCCCGATTCCCTCCCAGTGCGGGCTGCCGGGGAATGTCGGGGGTTGGGCTGGAAAAGCAGGTAGCATCTAGTGCCTCCCCTTGGACAGGGGAGGTAATTAGCGGACTTCCCCTTGCGAGGGAACACCTGTGACACAAGGCAGCTGCGTGGAGGGCGGCCCCGAACCTCCCCCACACAGTCAGCCGTGTTACGGAATTCTGAGTGTGGGGAGGTACCGTCTTCTGTCTGCAGCACCCGGGATCTCCTAGGAGCCCTTCGAGTGTCTTCCCCGAGTACCTCCCAGTGCGGGCTGCCGGGGAAAGTCGGGGGTTGGGCTGGAAAAGCAGGTAGCATCTAGTGCCTCCCCCTGGACAGGGGAGGTAATTAGCGGACTTCCCCTTGCGAGGGAACACCTGTGACACAAGGCAGCTGCGTGGAGGGCGGCCCCGAACCTCCCCCACACAGTCAGCCGTGTTCCGGAATTCTGAGTGTGGGGAGGTACCGTCTTCTGTCTGCAGCACCCGGGATCTCCTAGGAGCCCTTCGAGTGTCTTCCCCGAGTCCATCCCAGTGCGGGCTACCGGGGAAAGGCGGGGGTTGGGCTGGAAAAGCAGGTAGCATCTAGTGCCTCCCCCTGGACAGGGGAGGTAATTAACGGACTTCCCCCTGCCAGGGAATACCTGTGACACCAGGCAGCTGCGTGGAGGGCGGCCCCGAACATCCCCCACACAGTCACCCGTGTTCCGGAATTCTGAGTGTGGGGAGGTTCCGTCATCTGTCTGCAGCACCCGGGATCTCCTAGGAGCCCTTCGAGTGTCTTCCCCGAGTCCCTCCCTGTGCGGGATACCGGGGAAAGGCTGGGGTTGGGCTGGAAAAGCAGGTAGCATCTAGTTCCTCCCCATGGACAGGGGAGGTAATTAGCGGACTACCCCCTGCCAGGGAACACCTGTGACACCAGGCAGCTGCGTGGAGGGCGGCCCCGAACCGCCCCAACACAGTCAGCCGTGTTCCGGACTTTTGAGTGTGGGGAGGTTCCGTCTTCTGTCTGCAGCACCCGGGTTCTCCTAGGAGCCCTTTGAGTGTCTTCCCCGAGTCCATCCCAGTGCGGGCTGCCGGGGAAAGGCGGGGGTTTGGCTGGAAACGCAGGTAGCATCTAGTGCCTCCCCATGGACCAGGGAGGTAATTAGCGGACTTCCCCTTGCGAGGGAACACCTGTGACACAAGGCAGCTGCGTGGAGGGCGGCCCCGAACCTCCCCCACACAGTCAGCCGTGTTCCGGAATTCTGAGTGTGGGGAGGTTCCGTCTTCTGTCTGCAGCACCCGGGTTCTCCTAGGAGCCATTCGAGTGTCTTCCCCCAGTCCCTCCCAGTGCGGGCTGCCGGGGAAAGGCGGGGGTTGGGCTTGAAAAGCAGGTAGCATCTAGTGCCTCCCCATGGACAAGGGAGATAATTAGCGGACTTCCCCCTGCCAGGGAACACCTGTGACACCAGGCATCTTCGTGGAGGGCGGCCCCAAACCTCCCCCACACAGTCGGCCGTGTTCCGGAATTCTGAGTGTGGGGAGGTTCCGTCTTCTGTCTGCAGCACCCGGGATCTCCTAGGAGCCCTTCGAGTGTCTTCCCCGAGTCCCTCCCAGTGCGGGCTGCCGGGGAAAGGCGGGGGTTGGGCTGGAAACGCAGGTAGAATCTAGTGCCTCCTCATGGACAGGGGAGGTAATTAGCGGACATCACCCTGCCAGGGAACACCTGTGACACCAGGCAGCTGCGTGGAGGGCGGCTCTGAACCTCCCCCTCACAGTCACTCGTGTTCCGGATTTCTGAGTGTGGGGGGGTTCCTTCTTCTGTCTGCAGCACCCGGGATCTCCTAGGAGCCCTTCGAGTGTCTTCCCCGAGTCCCTCCCAGTGCGGGCTCCCGGGGAAAGGTGGGGGTTTGGCTGGAAACGCAGGTAGCATCTAGTGACTCCCCATGGAGAGGGGAGGTAATTAGCGGAATTCCCCTTGCGAGGGAACACCTGTGACACCAGGCAGCTGCGTGGAGGGCGGCCCCGAACCTCCCCCACACAGTCACCCGTGTTTCGGAATTCTGAGTGTGGGGGGGTTCCTTCTTCTGTCTGCAGCACACGGGATCTCCTAGGAGCCCTTCGAGTGTCTTCCCCGAGTCCCTCCCAGTGCGGGCTGCCGGGGAATGTCGGGGGTTTGGCTGGAAAAGCAGGTAGCATCTAGTGCCTCCCCCTGGACAGGGGAGGTAATTAGCGGACTTCCCCTTGCGAGGGAACACCTGTGACACAAGGCAGCTGCGTGGAGGGCGGCCCCGAACCTCCCCCACACAGTCAGCCGTGTTACGGAATTCTGAGTGTGGGGAGGTACCGTCTTCTGTCTGCAGCACCCGGGATCTCCTAGGAGCCCTTCGAGTGTCTTCCCCGAGTACCTCCCAGTGCGGGCTGCCGGGGAAAGTCGGGGGTTGGGCTGGAAAAGCAGGTAGCATCTAGTGCCTCCCCCTGGACAGGGGAGGTAATTAGCGGACTTCCCCTTGCGAGGGAACACCTGTGACACAAGGCAGCTGCGTGGAGGGCGGCCCCGAACCTCCCCCACACAGTCAGACGTGTTCCGGAATTCTGAGTTTGGGGAGGTACCGTCTTCTGTCTGCAGCACCCGGGATCTCCTAGGAGCCCTTCGAGTGTCTTCCCCGAGTCCATCCCAGTGCTGGCTACCGGGGAAAGGCGGGGGTTGGGCTGGAAAAGCAGGTAGCATCTAGTGCCTCCCCCTGGACAGGGGAGGTAATTAACGGACTTCCCCCTGCCAGGGAACACCTGTGACACCAGGCAGCTGCGTGGAGGGCGGCCCCGAACCTCCCCCACACAGTCACCCGTGTTCCGGAATTCTGAGTGTGGGGAGGTTCCGTCTTCTGTCTGCAGCACCCGGGATCTCCTAGGAGCCCTTCGAGTGTCTTCCCCGAGTCCATCCCAGTGCGGGCTACCGGGGAAAGGCGGGGGTTGGGCTGGAAAAGCAGGTAGCATCTAGTTCCTCCCCATGGACAGGGGAGGTAATTAGCGGACTACCCCCTGCCAGGGAACACCTGTGACACCAGGCAGCTGCGTGGAGGGCGGCCCCGAACCTCCCCCACACAGTCAACCGTGTTCCGGAATTCTGAGTGTGGGGAGGTTCTGTCTTCTGTCTGCAGCACCCGGGATCTCCTAGGAGCCCTTCGAGTGTCTTCCCCGAGTACCTCCCAGTGCGGGCTGCCGGGGAAAGTCGGGGGTTGGGCTGGAAAAGCAGGTAGCATCTAGTGCCTCCCCCTGGACAGGGGAGGTAATTAGCGGACTTCCCCTTGCGAGGGAACACCTGTGAAACAAGGCAGCTTCGTGGAGGGCGGCCCCGAACCTCCCCCACACAGTCAGCCGTGTTCTGGAATTCTGAGTGTGGGGAGGTACCGTCTTCTGTCTGCAGCACCCGGGATCTCCTAGGAGCCCTTCGAGTGTCTTCCCCGAGTCCATCCCAGTGCGGGCTACCGGGGAAAGGCGGGGGTTGGGCTGGAAAAGCAGGTAGCATCTAGTTCCTCCCCATGGACAGGGGAGGTAATTAGCGGACTACCCCCTGCCAGGGAACACCTGTGACACCAGGCAGCTGCGTGGAGGGCGGCCCCGAACCTCCCCCAAACAGTCAGCCGTATTCCGGAATTCTGAGTGTGGGGAGGTTCCGTCTTCTGTCTGCAGCACCCGGGTTCTCCTAGGAGCCCTTCGAGTGTCTTCCCCGAGTCCCTCACAGTGCGGGCTGCCGGGGAAAGGCGGGGGTTTGGCTGGAAACGCAGGTAGCATCTAGTGCCTCCCCATGGAGAGGGGAGGTAATTAGCGGAATTCCCCTTGCGAGGGAACACCTGTGACACAAGGCAGCTGCGTGGAGGGCGGCCCCGAACCTCCCCCACACAGTCAGACGTGTTCCGGAATTCTGAGTGTGGGGAGGTACCGTCTTCTGTCTGCAGCACCCGGGATCTCCTAGGAGCCCTTCGAGTGTCTTCCCCGAGTCCATCCCAGTGCGGGCTACCGGGGAAAGGCGGGGGTTGGGCTGGAAAAGCAGGTAGCATCTAGTGCCTCCCCCTGGACAGGGGAGGTAATTAACGGACTTCCCCCTGCCAGGGAACACCTGTGACACCAGGCAGCTGCGTGGAGGGCGGCCCCGAACCTCCCCCACACAGTCAACCGTGTTCCGGAATTCTGAGTGTGGGGAGGTTCTGTCTTCTGTCTGCAGCACCCGGGATCTCCTAGGAGCCCTTCGAGTGTCTTCCCCGAGTACCTCCCAGTGCGGGCTGCCGGGGAAAGTCGGGGGTTGGGCTGGAAAAGCAGGTAGCATCTAGTGCCTCCCCCTGGACAGGGGAGGTAATTAGCGGACTTCCCCTTGCGAGGGAACACCTGTGAAACAAGGCAGCTTCGTGGAGGGCGGCCCCGAACCTCCCCCACACAGTCAGCCGTGTTCTGGAATTCTGAGTGTGGGGAGGTACCGTCTTCTGTCTGCAGCACCCGGGATCTCCTAGGAGCCCTTCGAGTGTCTTCCCCGAGTCCATCCCAGTGCGGGCTACCGGGGAAAGGCGGGGGTTGGGCTGGAAAAGCAGGTAGCATCTAGTTCCTCCCCATGGACAGGGGAGGTAATTAGCGGACTACCCCCTGCCAGGGAACACCTGTGACACCAGGCAGCTGCGTGGAGGGCGGCCCCGAACCTCCCCCAAACAGTCAGCCGTATTCCGGAATTCTGAGTGTGGGGAGGTTCCGTCTTCTGTCTGCAGCACCCGGGTTCTCCTAGGAGCCCTTCGAGTGTCTTCCCCGAGTCCCTCACAGTGCGGGCTGCCGGGGAAATGCGGGGGTTTGGCTGGAAACGCAGGTAGCATCTAGTGCCTCCCCATGGAGAGGGGAGGTAATTAGCGGAATTCCCCTTGCGAGGGAACACCTGTGACACCAGGCAGCTGCGTGGAGGGCGGCCCCGAACCTCCCCCACACAGTCACCCGTGTTCCGGAATTCTGAGTGTGGGGGGGTTCCTTCTTCTGTCTGCAGCACACGGGATCTCCTAGGAGCCCTTCGAATGTCTTCCCCGAGTCCCTCCCAGTGCGGGCTGCCGGGGAAAGGCGGGGGTTGGGCTGGAAAAGCAGGTAGCATCTAGTGCCTCCCCCTGGACAGGGGAGGTAATTAGCGGACTTCCCCTTGCGATGGAACCCCTGTGACACCAGGCAGCTGCGTGGAGGGCGGCTCCGAACCTCCCCCACACAGTCATACGTGTTCCGGAATTCTGAGTGTGGGGGGGTTCCTTCTTCTGTCTGCAGCACACGGGATCTCCTAGGAGCCCTTCGAGTGTCTTCCCCCAGTCCCTCCCAGTGCGGGCTGCCGGGGAAAGGCGGGGGTTGGGCTGGAAAAGCAGGTAGCATCTAGTGCCTCCCCATGGACAGGGGAGGTAATTAGCGGACTACCCCCTGCCAGGGAACACCTGTGACACCAGGCAGCTGCGTGGAGGGCGGCCCCGAACCTCCCCCACACAGTCAGCCGTGTTCCAGAATTCTGAGTGTGGGGAGGTTCCGTCTTCTGTCTGCAGCACCCGGGTTCTCCTAGGAGCCCTTCGAGTGTCTTCCCCGAGTCCCTCCCAGTGCGGGCTGCCGGGGAAAGGCGGGGGTTTGGCTGGAAACGCAGGTAGCATCTAGTGCCTCCCCATGGACAAGGGAGATAATTAGCGGACTTCCCCCTGCCAGGGAACACCTGTGACACCAGGCATCTTCGTGGAGGGCGGCCCCAAACCTCCCCCACAAAGTCGGCCGTGTTCCGGAATTCTGAGTGTGGGGAGGTTCCGTCTTCTGTCTGCAGCACCCGGGATCTCCTAGGAGCCCTTCGAGTGTCTTCCCCGAGTCCCTCCCAGTGCGGGCTGCCGGGGAAAGGCGGGGGTTGGGCTGGAAACGCAGGTAGCATCTAGTGCCTCCTCATGGACAGGGGAGGTAATTAGCGGACTTCCCCCTGCGAGGGAACACCTGTGACACCAGGAAGTTGCGTGTGGGCGGCCCTAAACCTCACCCACAGTCAGCCCTGTTCCGGAATTCTGAGTGTGGGGAGGTTACGTCTTCTGTCTGCAGCACCCGGGATGTCCTAGGAGCCCTTCGAGTGTCTTCCCCCAGTCCCTCCCAGTGCGGGCTGCCGGGGAAAGGAGGGGGTTGTGCTGGAAACGCAGGTAGCATCTAGTGCCTCCCCATGGACTGGGGAGGTAATTAGCGGACTACCCCTTGCCAGGGAACACCTGTGACACCAGGCAGCTGCGTGGAGGGCGGCCCCGAACCTCCCCCACACAGTCAACCGTGTTCCGGAATTCTGAGTGTGGGGAGGTTCCGTCTTCTGTCTGCAGCACCCGGGATCTCCTAGGAGCCCTTCGAGTGTCTTCCCCGAGTACCTCCCAGTGCGGGCTGCCGGGGAAAGTCGGGGGTTGGGCTGGAAAAGCAGGTAGCATCTAGTGCCTCCCCCTGGACAGGGGAGGTAATTAGCGGACTTCCCCTTGCGAGGGAACACCTGTGACTCAAGGCAGCTGCGTGGAGGGCGGCCCCGAACCTCCCCCACACAGTCAGCCGTGTTCCGGAATTCTGAGTGTGGGGAGGTACCGTCTTCTGTCTGCAGCACCCGGGATCTCCTAGGAGCCCTTCGAGTGTCTTCCCCGAGTCCATCCCAGTGCGGGCTACCGGGGAAAGGCGGGGGTTGGGCTGGAAAAGCAGGTAGCATCTAGTGCCTCCCCCTGGACAGGGGAGGTAATTAACGGACTTCCCCCTGCCAGGGAACACCTGTAACACCAGGCAGCTGCGTGGAGGGCGGCCCCGAACCTCCCCCACACAGTCACCCGTGTTCCGGAATTCTGAGTGTGGGGAGGTTCCGTCTTCTGTCTGCAGCACCCGGGATCTCCTAGGAGCCCTTCGAGTGTCTTCCCCGAGTCCATCTCAGTGCGGGCTACCGGGGAAAGGCGGGTGATGGGCTGGAAAAGCAGGTAGCATCTAGTGCCTCCCCCTGGACAGGGGAGGTAATTAACGGACTTCCCCCTGCCAGGGAACACCTGTGACACCAGGCAGCTGCGTGGAGGGCGGCCCCGAACCTCCCCCACACAGTCACCCGTGTTCCGGAATTCTGAGTGTGGGGGGGTTCCTTCTTCTGTCTGCAGCACACGGGATCTCCTAGGAGCCCTTCGAGTGTCTTCCCCGAGTCCCTCCCAGTGCGGGCTCCCGGGGAAAGGCGGGGGTTTGGCTGGAAACGCAGGTAGCATCTAGTGCCTCCCCATGGACCAGGGAGGTAATTAGCGGACTTCCCCTTGCGAGGGAACACCTGTGACACAAGGCAGCTGCGTGGAGGGCGGCCCCGAACCTCCCCCACACAGTCAGCCGTGTTCCGGAATTCTGAGTGTGGGGAGGTACCGTCTTCTGTCTGCAGCACCCGGGATCTCCTAGGAGCCCTTCGAGTGTCTTCCCCGAGTCCCTCCCAGTGCGGGCTACCCGGGAAAGGCGGGGGTTGGGCTGGAAAAGCAGGTAGCATCTAGTTCCTCCCCATGGACAGGGGAGGTAATTAGCGGACTACCCCCTGCCAGGGAACACCTGTGACACCAGGCAGCTGCGTGGAGGGCGTCCCCGAACCTCCCCCACACAGTCAGCCGTATTCCGGAATTCTGAGTGTGGGGAGGTTCCGTCTTCTGTCTGCAGCACCCGGGTTCTCCTAGGAGCCCTTCGAGTGTCTTCCCGGATTCCCTCCCAGTGCGGGCTGCCGGGGAAAGGCGGGGGTTTGGCTGGAAACGCAGGTAGCATCTAGTGCCTCCCCATGGAGAGGGGAGGTAATTAGCGGAATTCCCCTTGCGAGGGAACACCTGTGACACCAGGCAGCTGCGTGGAGGGCGGCCCCGAACCTCCCCCACACAGTCACCCGTGTTCCGGAATTCTGAGTGTGGGGGGGTTCCTTCTTCTGTCTGCAGCACACGGGATCTCCTAGGAGCCCTTCGAGTGTCTTCCCCGAGTCTCTCCCATTGCGGGCTGCCGGGGAAATGCGGGGGTTGGGCTGGAAATGCAGGTAGCATCTAGTGCCTCCCCCTGGACAGGGGAGGTAATTAGCGGACTTCCCCTTGCGAGGGAACCCCTGTGACACCAGGCAGCTGCGTGGAGGGCGGCTCCGAACCTCCCCCACACAGTCACCCGTGTTCCGGAATTCTGAGTGTGGGGAGGTTCCGTCTTCTGTCTGCAGCACCCGAGATCTCCTAGGAGCCCTTCGAGTGTCTTCACCGAGTCCCTCCCAGTGCGGGCGGCCGGGGAAAGGCGGGGGTTGGGCTGGAAAAGCAGGTAGCATCTAGTGCCTCCTCATGGACAGGGGAGGTAATTAGCGGACTTCCCCCTGCGAGGGAACACCTGTGACACCAGGAAGTTGCGTGGGGGCGGCCCTAAACCTCACCCACACAGTCAGCCCTGTTCCGGAATTCTGAGTGTGGGGAGGTTACGTCTTCTGTCTGCAGCACCCGGGATCTCCTAGGAGCCCTTCGAATGTCTTCCCCCAGTCCCTCCCAGTGCGGGCTGCCGGGGAAAGGAGGGGGTTGTGCTGGAAACGCAGGTAGCATCTAGTGCCTCCCCATGGAGAGGGGAGGTAATTAGCGGAATTCCCCTTGCGAGGGAACACCTGTGACACCAGGCAGCTGCGTGGAGGGCGGCCCCGAACCTCCCCCACACAGTCACCCGTGTTCCGGAATTCTGAGTGTGGGGGGGTTCCTTCTTCTGTCTGCAGCACACGGGAGCTCCTAGGAGCCCTTCGAGTGTCTTCCCCCAGTCCCTCCCAGTGCGGGCTGCCGGGGAAAGGAGGGGGTTGTGCTGGAAACGAGGGTAGCATCTAGTGCCTCCCCATGGACTGGGGAGGTAATTAGCGGACTACCCCCTGCCAGGGAACACCTGTGACACCAGGCAGCTGCGTGGAGGGCGGCCAAGAACCTCCCCCACACAGTCAACCGTGTTCCGGAATTCTGAGTGTGGGGAGGTTCCGTCTTCTGTCTGCAGCACCCGAGATCTCCTAGGAGCCCTTCGAGTGTCTTCCCCGAGTACCTCACAGTGCGGGCTGCCGGGGAAAGTCGGGGGTTGGGCTGGAAAAGCAGGTAGCATCTAGTGCCTCCCCCTGGACAGGGGAGGTAATTAGCGGACTTCCCCTTGCGAGGGAACACCTGTGACACAAGGCAGCTGCGTGGAGGGCGGCCCCGAACCTCCCCCACACAGTCAGCCGTGTTCCGGAATTCTGAGTGTGGGGAGGTACCGTCTTCTGTCTGCAGCACCCGGGATCTCCTAGGAGCCCTTCGAGTGCCTTCCCCGAGTCCATCCCATTGCGGGCTACCGGGGAAAGGCGGGGGTTGGGCTGGAAAAGCAGGTAGCATCTAGTGCCTCCCCCTGGAAAGGGGAGGTAATTAACGGACTTCCCCCTGCCAGGGAACACCTGTGACACCAGGCAGCTGCGTGGAGGGCGGCCCCGAACCTCCCCCACACAGTCACCCGTGTTCCGGAATTCTGAGTGTGGGGAGGTTCTGTCTTCTGTCTGCAGCACCCGGGATCTCCTAGGAGCCCTTCGAGTGTCTTCCCCGAGTACCTCCCAGTGCGGGCTGCCGGGGAAAGTCGGGGGTTGGGCTGGAAAAGCAGGTAGCATCTAGTGCCTCCCCCTGGACAGGGGAGGTAATTAGCGGACTTCCCCTTGCGAGGGAACACCTGTGACACAAGGCAGCTGCGTGGAGGGCGGCCACGAACCTCCCCCACACAGTCAGCCGTGTTCCGGAATTCTGAGTGTGGGGAGGTTCCGTCTTCTGTCTGCAGCACCCGGGTTCTCCTAGGAGCCCTTCGAGTGTCTTCCCCGAGTCCCTCCCAGTGCGGGCTGCCGGGGAAAGGCGGGGGTTTGGCTGGAAACGCAGGTAGCATCTAGTGCCTCCCCATGGACCAGGGAGGTAATTAGCGGACTTCGCCTTGCGAGGGAACACCTGTGACACAAGGCAGCTGCGTGGAGGGCGGCCCCGAACCTCCCCCACACAGTCAGCCGTGTTCCGGAATTCTGAGTGTGGGGAGGTTCCGTCTTCTGTCTGCAGCACCCGGGTTCTCCTAGGAGCCATTCGAGTGTCTTCCCCCAGTCCCTCCCAGTGCGGGCTGCCGGGGAAAGGCGGGGGTTGGGCTGGAAAAGCAGGTAGCATCTAGTGCCTCCCCATGGACAAGGGAGATAATTAGCGGACTTCCCCTTGCCAGGGAACACCTGTGACACCAGGCATCTTCGTGGAGGGCGGCCCCAAACCTCCCCCACACAGTCGGCCGTGTTCCGGAATTCTGAGTGTGGGGAGGTTCCGTCTTCTGTCTGCAGCACCCGGGATCTCCTAGGAGCCCTTCGAGTGTCTTCCCCGAGTCCCTCCCAGTGCGGGCTGCCGGGGAAAGGCGGGGGTTGGGCTGGAAACGCAGGTAGAATCTAGTGCCTCCTCATGGACAGGGAAGGTAATTAGCGGACATCACCCTGCCAGGGAACACCTGTGACACCAGGCAGCTGCGTGGAGGGCGGCTCTGAACCTCCCCCTCACAGTCATTCGTGTTCCGGATTTCTGAGTGTGGGGGGGTTCCTTCTTCTGTCTGCAGCACACGGGATCTCCTAGGAGCCCTTCGAGTGTCTTCCCCGAGTCCCTCCCAGTGCGGGCTCCCGGGGAAAGGCGGGGGTTTGGCTGGAAACGCAGGTAGCATCTAGTGACTCCCCATGGAGAGGGGAGGTAATTAGCGGAATTCCCCTTGCGAGGGAACACCTGTGACACCAGGCAGCTGCGTGGAGGGCGGCCCCGAACCTCCCCCACACAGTCACCCGTGTTCCGGAATTCTGAGTGTGGGGGGGTTCCTTCTTCTGTCTGCAGCACACGGGATCTCCTAGGAGCCCTTCGAGTGTCTTCCCCGATTCCCTCCCAGTGCGGGCTGCCGGGGAATGTCGGGGGTTGGGCTGGAAAAGCAGGTAGCATCTAGTGCCTCCCCCTGGACAGGGGAGGTAATTAGCGGACTTCCCCTTGCGAGGGAACACCTGTGACACAAGGCAGCTGCGTGGAGGGCGGCCCCGAACCTCCCCCACACAGTCAGCCGTGTTACGGAATTCTGAGTGTGGGGAGGTACCGTCTTCTGTCTGCAGCACCCGGGATCTCCTAGGAGCCCTTCGAGTGTCTTCCCCGAGTACCTCCCAGTGCGGGCTGCCGGGGAAAGTCGGGGGTTGGGCTGGAAAAGCAGGTAGCATCTAGTGCCTCCCCCTGGACAGGGGAGGTAATTAGCGGACTTCCCCTTGCGAGGGAACACCTGTGACACAAGGCAGCTGCGTGGAGGGCGGCCCCGAACCTCCCCCACACAGTCAGCCGTGTTCCGGAATTCTGAGTGTGGGGAGGTACCGTCTTCTGTCTGCAGCACCCGGGATCTCCTAGGAGCCCTTCGAGTGTCTTCCCCGAGTCCATCCCAGTGCGGGCTACCGGGGAAAGGCGGGGGTTGGGCTGGAAAAGCAGGTAGCATCTAGTGCCTCCCCCTGGACAGGGGAGGTAATTAACGGACTTCCCCCTGCCAGGGAATACCTGTGACACCAGGCAGCTGCGTGGAGGGCGGCCCCGAACATCCCCCACACAGTCACCCGTGTTCCGGAATTCTGAGTGTGGGGAGGTTCCGTCTTCTGTCTGCAGCACCCGGGATCTCCTAGGAGCCCTTCGAGTGTCTTCCCCGAGTCCATCCCAGTGCGGGCTGCCGGGGAAAGGCGGGGGTTTGGCTGGAAACGCAGGTAGCATCTAGTGCCTCCCCATGGACCAGGGAGGTAATTAGCGGACTTCCCCTTGCGAGGGAACACCTGTGACACAAGGCAGCTGCGTGGAGGGCGGCCCCGAACCTCCCCCACACAGTCAGCCGTGTTCCGGAATTCTGAGTGTGGGGAGGTTCCGTCTTCTGTCTGCAGCACCCGGGTTCTCCTAGGAGCCATTCGAGTGTCTTCCCCCAGTCCCTCCCAGTGCGGGCTGCCGGGGAAAGGCGGGGGTTGGGCTGGAAAAGCAGGTAGCATCTAGTGCCTCCCCATGGACAAGGGAGATAATTAGCGGACTTCCCCCTGCCAGGGAACACCTGTGACACCAGGCATCTTCGTGGAGGGCGGCCCCAAACCTCCCCCACACAGTCGGCCGTGTTCCGGAATTCTGAGTGTGGGGAGGTTCCGTCTTCTGTCTGCAGCACCCGGGATCTCCTAGGAGCCCTTCGAGTGTCTTCCCCGAGTCCCTCCCAGTGCGGGCTGCCGGGGAAAGGCGGGGGTTGGGCTGGAAACGCAGGTAGAATCTAGTGCCTCCTCATGGACAGGGGAGGTAATTAGCGGACATCACCCTGCCAGGGAACACCTGTGACACCAGGCAGCTGCGTGGAGGGCGGCTCTGAACCTCCCCCTCACAGTCACTCGTGTTCCGGATTTCTGAGTGTGGGGGGGTTCCTTCTTCTGTCTGCAGCACCCGGGATCTCCTAGGAGCCCTTCGAGTGTCTTCCCCGAGTCCCTCCCAGTGCGGGCTCCCGGGGAAAGGTGGGGGTTTGGCTGGAAACGCAGGTAGCATCTAGTGACTCCCCATGGAGAGGGGAGGTAATTAGCGGAATTCCCCTTGCGAGGGAACACCTGTGACACCAGGCAGCTGCGTGGAGGGCGGCCCCGAACCTCCCCCACACAGTCACCCGTGTTTCGGAATTCTGAGTGTGGGGGGGTTCCTTCTTCTGTCTGCAGCACACGGGATCTCCTAGGAGCCCTTCGAGTGTCTTCCCCGAGTCCCTCCCAGTGCGGGCTGCCGGGGAATGTCGGGGGTTTGGCTGGAAAAGCAGGTAGCATCTAGTGCCTCCCCCTGGACAGGGGAGGTAATTAGCGGACTTCCCCTTGCGAGGGAACACCTGTGACACAAGGCAGCTGCGTGGAGGGCGGCCCCGAACCTCCCCCACACAGTCAGCCGTGTTACGGAATTCTGAGTGTGGGGAGGTACCGTCTTCTGTCTGCAGCACCCGGGATCTCCTAGGAGCCCTTCGAGTGTCTTCCCCGAGTACCTCCCAGTGCGGGCTGCCGGGGAAAGTCGGGGGTTGGGCTGGAAAAGCAGGTAGCATCTAGTGCCTCCCCCTGGACAGGGGAGGTAATTAGCGGACTTCCCCTTGCGAGGGAACACCTGTGACACAAGGCAGCTGCGTGGAGGGCGGCCCCGAACCTCCCCCACACAGTCAGACGTGTTCCGGAATTCTGAGTGTGGGGAGGTACCGTCTTCTGTCTGCAGCACCCGGGATCTCCTAGGAGCCCTTCGAGTGTCTTCCCCGAGTCCATCCCAGTGCGGGCTACCGGGGAAAGGCGGGGGTTGGGCTGGAAAAGCAGGTAGCATCTAGTGCCTCCCCCTGGACAGGGGAGGTAATTAACGGACTTCCCCCTGCCAGGGAACACCTGTGACACCAGGCAGCTGCGTGGAGGGCGGCCCCGAACCTCCCCCACACAGTCACCCGTGTTCCGGAATTCTGAGTGTGGGGAGGTTCCGTCTTCTGTCTGCAGCACCCGGGATCTCCTAGGAGCCCTTCGAGTGTCTTCCCCGAGTCCATCCCAGTGCGGGCTACCGGGGAAAGGCGGGGGTTGGGCTGGAAAAGCAGGTAGCATCTAGTTCCTCCCCATGGACAGGGGAGGTAATTAGCGGACTACCCCCTGCCAGGGAACACCTGTGACACCAGGCAGCTGCGTGGAGGGCGGCCCCGAACCTCCCCCACACAGTCACCCGTGTTCCGGAATTCTGAGTGTGGGGGGGTTCCTTCTTCTGTCTGCAGCACACGGGATCTCCTAGGAGCCCTTCGAATGTCTTCCCCGAGTCCCTCCCAGTGCGGGCTGCCGGGGAAAGGCGGGGGTTGGGCTGGAAAAGCAGGTAGCATCTAGTGCCTCCCCCTGGACAGGGGAGGTAATTAGCGGACTTCCCCTTGCGATGGAACCCCTGTGACACCAGGCAGCTGCGTGGAGGGCGGCTCCGAACCTCCCCCACACAGTCATACGTGTTCCGGAATTCTGAGTGTGGGGGGGTTCCTTCTTCTGTCTGCAGCACACGGGATCTCCTAGGAGCCCTTCGAGTGTCTTCCCCCAGTCCCTCCCAGTGCGGGCTGCCGGGGAAAGGCGGGGGTTGGGCTGGAAAAGCAGGTAGCATCTAGTGCCTCCCCATGGACAGGGGAGGTAATTAGCGGACTACCCCCTGCCAGGGAACACCTGTGACACCAGGCAGCTGCGTGGAGGGCGGCCCCGAACCTCCCCCACACAGTCAGCCGTGTTCCAGAATTCTGAGTGTGGGGAGGTTCCGTCTTCTGTCTGCAGCACCCGGGTTCTCCTAGGAGCCCTTCGAGTGTCTTCCCCGAGTCCCTCCCAGTGCGGGCTGCCGGGGAAAGGCGGGGGTTTGGCTGGAAACGCAGGTAGCATCTAGTGCCTCCCCATGGACAAGGGAGATAATTAGCGGACTTCCCCCTGCCAGGGAACACCTGTGACACCAGGCAACTTCGTGGAGGGCGGCCCCAAACCTCCCCCACAAAGTCGGCCGTGTTCCGGAATTCTGAGTGTGGGGAGGTTCCGTCTTCTGTCTGCAGCACCCGGGATCTCCTAGGAGCCCTTCGAGTGTCTTCCCCGATTCCCTCCCAGTGCGGGCTGCCGGGGAAAGGCGGGGGTTGGGCTGGAAACGCAGGTAGCATCTAGTGCCTCCTCATGGACAGGGGAGGTAATTAGCGGACTTCCCCCTGCGAGGGAACACCTGTGACACCAGGAAGTTGCGTGTGGGCGGCCCTAAACCTCACCCACAGTCAGCCCTGTTCCGGAATTCTGAGTGTGGGGAGGTTACGTCTTCTGTCTGCAGCACCCGGGATGTCCTAGGAGCCCTTCGAGTGTCTTCCCCCAGTCCCTCCCAGTGCGGGCTGCCGGGGAAAGGAGGGGGTTGTGCTGGAAACGCAGGTAGCATCTAGTGCCTCCCCATGGACTGGGGAGGTAATTAGCGGACTACCCCTTGCCAGGGAACACCTGTGACACCAGGCAGCTGCGTGGAGGGCGGCCCCGAACCTCCCCCACACAGTCAACCGTGTTCCGGAATTCTGAGTGTGGGGAGGTTCCGTCTTCTGTCTGCAGCACCCGGGATCTCCTAGGAGCCCTTCGAGTGTCTTCCCCGAGTACCTCCCAGTGCGGGCTGCCGGGGAAAGTCGGGGGTTGGGCTGGAAAAGCAGGTAGCATCTAGTGCCTCCCCCTGGACAGGGGAGGTAATTAGCGGACTTCCCCTTGCGAGGGAACACCTGTGACTCAAGGCAGCTGCGTGGAGGGCGGCCCCGAACCTCCCCCACACAGTCAGCCGTGTTCCGGAATTCTGAGTGTGGGGAGGTACCGTCTTCTGTCTGCAGCACCCGGGATCTCCTAGGAGCCCTTCGAGTGTCTTCCCCGAGTCCATCCCAGTGCGGGCTACCGGGGAAAGGCGGGGGTTGGGCTGGAAAAGCAGGTAGCATCTAGTGCCTCCCCCTGGACAGGGGAGGTAATTAACGGACTTCCCCCTGCCAGGGAACACCTGTAACACCAGGCAGCTGCGTGGAGGGCGGCCCCGAACCTCCCCCACACAGTCACCCGTGTTCCGGAATTCTGAGTGTGGGGAGGTTCCGTCTTCTGTCTGCAGCACCCGGGATCTCCTAGGAGCCCTTCGAGTGTCTTCCCCGAGTCCATCTCAGTGCGGGCTACCGGGGAAAGGCGGGTGATGGGCTGGAAAAGCAGGTAGCATCTAGTGCCTCCCCCTGGACAGGGGAGGTAATTAACGGACTTCCCCCTGCCAGGGAACACCTGTGACACCAGGCAGCTGCGTGGAGGGCGGCCCCGAACCTCCCCCACACAGTCACCCGTGTTCCGGAATTCTGAGTGTGGGGGGGTTCCTTCTTCTGTCTGCAGCACACGGGATCTCCTAGGAGCCCTTCGAGTGTCTTCCCCGAGTCCCTCCCAGTGCGGGCTCCCGGGGAAAGGCGGGGGTTTGGCTGGAAACGCAGGTAGCATCTAGTGCCTCCCCATGGACCAGGGAGGTAATTAGCGGACTTCCCCTTGCGAGGGAACACCTGTGACACAAGGCAGCTGCGTGGAGGGCGGCCCCGAACCTCCCCCACACAGTCAGCCGTGTTCCGGAATTCTGAGTGTGGGGAGGTACCGTCTTCTGTCTGCAGCACCCGGGATCTCCTAGGAGCCCTTCGAGTGTCTTCCCCGAGTCCCTCCCAGTGCGGGCTACCCGGGAAAGGCGGGGGTTGGGCTGGAAAAGCAGGTAGCATCTAGTTCCTCCCCATGGACAGGGGAGGTAATTAGCGGACTACCCCCTGCCAGGGAACACCTGTGACACCAGGCAGCTGCGTGGAGGGCGTCCCCGAACCTCCCCCACACAGTCAGCCGTATTCCGGAATTCTGAGTGTGGGGAGGTTCCGTCTTCTGTCTGCAGCACCCGGGTTCTCCTAGGAGCCCTTCGAGTGTCTTCCCGGATTCCCTCCCAGTGCGGGCTGCCGGGGAAAGGCGGGGGTTTGGCTGGAAACGCAGGTAGCATCTAGTGCCTCCCCATGGAGAGGGGAGGTAATTAGCGGAATTCCCCTTGCGAGGGAACACCTGTGACACCAGGCAGCTGCGTGGAGGGCGGCCCCGAACCTCCCCCACACAGTCACCCGTGTTCCGGAATTCTGAGTGTGGGGGGGTTCCTTCTTCTGTCTGCAGCACACGGGATCTCCTAGGAGCCCTTCGAGTGTCTTCCCCGAGTCCCTCCCATTGCGGGCTGCCGGGGAAATGCGGGGGTTGGGCTGGAAATGCAGGTAGCATCTAGTGCCTCCCCCTGGACAGGGGAGGTAATTAGCGGACTTCCCCTTGCGAGGGAACCCCTGTGACACCAGGCAGCTGCGTGGAGGGCGGCTCCGAACCTCCCCCACACAGTCACCCGTGTTCCGGAATTCTGAGTGTGGGGAGGTTCCGTCTTCTGTCTGCAGCACCCGAGATCTCCTAGGAGCCCTTCGAGTGTCTTCACCGAGTCCCTCCCAGTGCGGGCGGCCGGGGAAAGGCGGGGGTTGGGCTGGAAAAGCAGGTAGCATCTAGTGCCTCCTCATGGACAGGGGAGGTAATTAGCGGACTTCCCCCTGCGAGGGAACACCTGTGACACCAGGAAGTTGCGTGGGGGCGGCCCTAAACCTCACCCACACAGTCAGCCGTGTTCCGGAATTCTGAGTGTGGGGAGGTTACGTCTTCTGTCTGCAGCACCCGGGATCTCCTAGGAGCCCTTCGAATGTCTTCCCCCAGTCCCTCCCAGTGCGGGCTGCCGGGGAAAGGAGGGGGTTGTGCTGGAAACGCAGGTAGCATCTAGTGCCTCCCCATGGAGAGGGGAGGTAATTAGCGGAATTCCCCTTGCGAGGGAACACCTGTGACACCAGGCAGCTGCGTGGAGGGCGGCCCCGAACCTCCCCCACACAGTCACCCGTGTTCCGGAATTCTGAGTGTGGGGGGGTTCCTTCTTCTGTCTGCAGCACACGGGAGCTCCTAGGAGCCCTTCGAGTGTCTTCCCCCAGTCCCTCCCAGTGCGGGCTGCCGGGGAAAGGAGGGGGTTGTGCTGGAAACGAGGGTAGCATCTAGTGCCTCCCCATGGACTGGGGAGGTAATTAGCGGACTACCCCCTGCCAGGGAACACCTGTGACACCAGGCAGCTGCGTGGAGGGCGGCCAAGAACCTCCCCCACACAGTCAACCGTGTTCCGGAATTCTGAGTGTGGGGAGGTTCCGTCTTCTGTCTGCAGCACCCGAGATCTCCTAGGAGCCCTTCGAGTGTCTTCCCCGAGTACCTCACAGTGCGGGCTGCCGGGGAAAGTCGGGGGTTGGGCTGGAAAAGCAGGTAGCATCTAGTGCCTCCCCCTGGACAGGGGAGGTAATTAGCGGACTTCCCCTTGCGAGGGAACACCTGTGACACAAGGCAGCTGCGTGGAGGGCGGCCCCGAACCTCCCCCACACAGTCAGCCGTGTTCCGGAATTCTGAGTGTGGGGAGGTACCGTCTTCTGTCTGCAGCACCCGGGATCTCCTAGGAGCCCTTCGAGTGCCTTCCCCGAGTCCATCCCATTGCGGGCTACCGGGGAAAGGCGGGGGTTGGGCTGGAAAAGCAGGTAGCATCTAGTGCCTCCCCCTGGAAATGGGAGGTAATTAACGGACTTCCCCCTGCCAGGGAACACCTGTGACACCAGGCAGCTGCGTGGAGGGCGGCCCCGAACCTCCCCCACACAGTCACCCGTGTTCCGGAATTCTGAGTGTGGGGAGGTTCTGTCTTCTGTCTGCAGCACCCGGGATCTCCTAGGAGCCCTTCGAGTGTCTTCCCCGAGTCCCTCCCAGTGCGGGCTGCCGGGGAAAGGCGGGGGTTTGGCTGGAAACGCAGGTAGCATCTAGTGCCTCCCCATGGACAAGGGAGATAATTAGCGGACTTCCCCCTGCCAGGGAACACCTGTGACACCAGGCAACTTCGTGGAGGGCGGCCCCAAACCTCCCCCACAAAGTCGGCCGTGTTCCGGAATTCTGAGTGTGGGGAGGTTCCGTCTTCTGTCTGCAGCACCCGGGATCTCCTAGGAGCCCTTCGAGTGTCTTCCCCGATTCCCTCCCAGTGCGGGCTGCCGGGGAAAGGCGGGGGTTGGGCTGGAAACGCAGGTAGCATCTAGTGCCTCCTCATGGACAGGGGAGGTAATTAGCGGACTTCCCCCTGCGAGGGAACACCTGTGACACCAGGAAGTTGCGTGTGGGCGGCCCTAAACCTCACCCACAGTCAGCCCTGTTCCGGAATTCTGAGTGTGGGGAGGTTACGTCTTCTGTCTGCAGCACCCGGGATGTCCTAGGAGCCCTTCGATTGTCTTCCCCCAGTCCCTCCCAGTGCGGGCTGCCGGGGAAAGGAGGGGGTTGTGCTGGAAACGCAGGTAGCATCTAGTGCCTCCCCATGGACTGGGGAGGTAATTAGCGGACTACCCCTTGCCAGGGAACACCTGTGACACCAGGCAGCTGCGTGGAGGGCGGCCCCGAACCTCCCCCACACAGTCAACCGTGTTCCGGAATTCTGAGTGTGGGGAGGTTCCGTCTTCTGTCTGCAGCACCCGGGATCTCCTAGGAGCCCTTCGAGTGTCTTCCCCGAGTACCTCCCAGTGCGGGCTGCCGGGGAAAGTCGGGGGTTGGGCTGGAAAAGCAGGTAGCATCTAGTGCCTCCCCCTGGACAGGGGAGGTAATTAGCGGACTTCCCCTTGCGAGGGAACACCTGTGACTCAAGGCAGCTGCGTGGAGGGCGGCCCCGAACCTCCCCCACACAGTCAGCCGTGTTCCGGAATTCTGAGTGTGGGGAGGTACCGTCTTCTGTCTGCAGCACCCGGGATCTCCTAGGAGCCCTTCGAGTGTCTTCCCCGAGTCCATCCCAGTGCGGGCTACCGGGGAAAGGCGGGGGTTGGGCTGGAAAAGCAGGTAGCATCTAGTGCCTCCCCCTGGACAGGGGAGGTAATTAACGGACTTCCCCCTGCCAGGGAACACCTGTAACACCAGGCAGCTGCGTGGAGGGCGGCCCCGAACCTCCCCCACACAGTCACCCGTGTTCCGGAATTCTGAGTGTGGGGAGGTTCCGTCTTCTGTCTGCAGCACCCGGGATCTCCTAGGAGCCCTTCGAGTGTCTTCCCCGAGTCCATCTCAGTGCGGGCTACCGGGGAAAGGCGGGTGATGGGCTGGAAAAGCAGGTAGCATCTAGTGCCTCCCCCTGGACAGGGGAGGTAATTAACGGACTTCCCCCTGCCAGGGAACACCTGTGACACCAGGCAGCTGCGTGGAGGGCGGCCCCGAACCTCCCCCACACAGTCACCCGTGTTCCGGAATTCTGAGTGTGGGGGGGTTCCTTCTTCTGTCTGCAGCACACGGGATCTCCTAGGAGCCCTTCGAGTGTCTTCCCCGAGTCCCTCCCAGTGCGGGCTCCCGGGGAAAGGCGGGGGTTTGGCTGGAAACGCAGGTAGCATCTAGTGCCTCCCCATGGACCAGGGAGGTAATTAGCGGACTTCCCCTTGCGAGGGAACACCTGTGACACAAGGCAGCTGCGTGGAGGGCGGCCCCGAACCTCCCCCACACAGTCAGCCGTGTTCCGGAATTCTGAGTGTGGGGAGGTACCGTCTTCTGTCTGCAGCACCCGGGATCTCCTAGGAGCCCTTCGAGTGTCTTCCCCGAGTCCCTCCCAGTGCGGGCTACCCGGGAAAGGCGGGGGTTGGGCTGGAAAAGCAGGTAGCATCTAGTTCCTCCCCATGGACAGGGGAGGTAATTAGCGGACTACCCCCTGCCAGGGAACACCTGTGACACCAGGCAGCTGCGTGGAGGGCGTCCCCGAACCTCCCCCACACAGTCAGCCGTATTCCGGAATTCTGAGTGTGGGGAGGTTCCGTCTTCTGTCTGCAGCACCCGGGTTCTCCTAGGAGCCCTTCGAGTGTCTTCCCGGATTCCCTCCCAGTGCGGGCTGCCGGGGAAAGGCGGGGGTTTGGCTGGAAACGCAGGTAGCATCTAGTGCCTCCCCATGGAGAGGGGAGGTAATTAGCGGAATTCCCCTTGCGAGGGAACACCTGTGACACCAGGCAGCTGCGTGGAGGGCGGCCCCGAACCTCCCCCACACAGTCACCCGTGTTCCGGAATTCTGAGTGTGGGGGGGTTCCTTCTTCTGTCTGCAGCACACGGGATCTCCTAGGAGCCCTTCGAGTGTCTTCCCCGAGTCCCTCCCATTGCGGGCTGCCGGGGAAATGCGGGGGTTGGGCTGGAAATGCAGGTAGCATCTAGTGCCTCCCCCTGGACAGGGGAGGTAATTAGCGGACTTCCCCTTGCGAGGGAACCCCTGTGACACCAGGCAGCTGCGTGGAGGGCGGCTCCGAACCTCCCCCACACAGTCACCCGTGTTCCGGAATTCTGAGTGTGGGGAGGTTCCGTCTTCTGTCTGCAGCACCCGAGATCTCCTAGGAGCCCTTCGAGTGTCTTCACCGAGTCCCTCCCAGTGCGGGCGGCCGGGGAAAGGCGGGGGTTGGGCTGGAAAAGCAGGTAGCATCTAGTGCCTCCTCATGGACAGGGGAGGTAATTAGCGGACTTCCCCCTGCGAGGGAACACCTGTGACACCAGGAAGTTGCGTGGGGGCGGCCCTAAACCTCACCCACACAGTCAGCCGTGTTCCGGAATTCTGAGTGTGGGGAGGTTACGTCTTCTGTCTGCAGCACCCGGGATCTCCTAGGAGCCCTTCGAATGTCTTCCCCCAGTCCCTCCCAGTGCGGGCTGCCGGGGAAAGGAGGGGGTTGTGCTGGAAACGCAGGTAGCATCTAGTGCCTCCCCATGGAGAGGGGAGGTAATTAGCGGAATTCCCCTTGCGAGGGAACACCTGTGACACCAGGCAGCTGCGTGGAGGGCGGCCCCGAACCTCCCCCACACAGTCACCCGTGTTCCGGAATTCTGAGTGTGGGGGGGTTCCTTCTTCTGTCTGCAGCACACGGGAGCTCCTAGGAGCCCTTCGAGTGTCTTCCCCCAGTCCCTCCCAGTGCGGGCTGCCGGGGAAAGGAGGGGGTTGTGCTGGAAACGAGGGTAGCATCTAGTGCCTCCCCATGGACTGGGGAGGTAATTAGCGGACTACCCCCTGCCAGGGAACACCTGTGACACCAGGCAGCTGCGTGGAGGGCGGCCAAGAACCTCCCCCACACAGTCAACCGTGTTCCGGAATTCTGAGTGTGGGGAGGTTCCGTCTTCTGTCTGCAGCACCCGAGATCTCCTAGGAGCCCTTCGAGTGTCTTCCCCGAGTACCTCACAGTGCGGGCTGCCGGGGAAAGTCGGGGGTTGGGCTGGAAAAGCAGGTAGCATCTAGTGCCTCCCCCTGGACAGGGGAGGTAATTAGCGGACTTCCCCTTGCGAGGGAACACCTGTGACACAAGGCAGCTGCGTGGAGGGCGGCCCCGAACCTCCCCCACACAGTCAGCCGTGTTCCGGAATTCTGAGTGTGGGGAGGTACCGTCTTCTGTCTGCAGCACCCGGGATCTCCTAGGAGCCCTTCGAGTGCCTTCCCCGAGTCCATCCCATTGCGGGCTACCGGGGAAAGGCGGGGGTTGGGCTGGAAAAGCAGGTAGCATCTAGTGCCTCCCCCTGGAAATGGGAGGTAATTAACGGACTTCCCCCTGCCAGGGAACACCTGTGACACCAGGCAGCTGCGTGGAGGGCGGCCCCGAACCTCCCCCACACAGTCACCCGTGTTCCGGAATTCTGAGTGTGGGGAGGTTCTGTCTTCTGTCTGCAGCACCCGGGATCTCCTAGGAGCCCTTCGAGTGTCTTCCCCGAGTACCTCCCAGTGCGGGCTGCCGGGGAAAGTCGGGGGTTGGGCTGGAAAAGCAGGTAGCATCTAGTGCCTCCCCCTGGACAGGGGAGGTAATTAGCGGACTTCCCCTTGCGAGGGAACACCTGTGACACAAGGCAGCTGCGTGGAGGGCGGCCACGAACCTCCCCCACACAGTCAGCCGTGTTCCGGAATTCTGAGTGTGGGGAGGTTCCGTCTTCTGTCTGCAGCACCCGGGTTCTCCTAGGAGCCATTCGAGTGTCTTCCCCCAGTCCCTCCCAGTGCGGGCTGCCGGGGAAAGGCGGGGGTTGGGCTGGAAAAGCAGGTAGCATCTAGTGCCTCCCCATGGACAAGGGAGATAATTAGCGGACTTCCCCCTGCCAGGGAACACCTGTGACACCAGGCATCTTCGTGGAGGGCGGCCCCAAACCTCCCCCACACAGTCGGCCGTGTTCCGGAATTCTGAGTGTGGGGAGGTTCCGTCTTCTGTCTGCAGCACCCGGGATCTCCTAGGAGCCCTTCGAGTGTCTTCCCCGAGTCCCTCCCAGTGCGGGCTGCCGGGGAAAGGCGGGGGTTGGGCTGGAAACGCAGGTAGCATCTAGTGCCTCCTCATGGACAGGGGAGGTAATTAGCGGACATCACCCTGCCAGGGAACACCTGTGACACCAGGCAGCTGCGTGGAGGGCGGCTCTGAACCTCCCCCTCACAGTCACCCGTGTTCCGGATTTCTGAGTGTGGGGGGGTTCCTTCTTCTGTCTGCAGCACACGGGATCTCCTAGGAGCCCTTCGAGTGTCTTCCCCGAGTCCCTCCCAGTGCGGGCTGCCGGGGAAAGGCGGGGGTTGGGCTGGAAAAGCATTTAGCATCTAGTTCCTCCCCATGGACCGGGGAGGTAATTAGCGGACTACCCCCTGCCAGGGAACACCTGTGACACCAGGCAGGTGCGTGGAGGGCGGCCCCGAACCTCCCCCACATAGTCAGCCGTATTCCGGAATTCTGAGTGTGGGGAGGTTCCGTCTTCTGTCTGCAGCACCCGGGTTCTCCTAGGAGCCCTTCGAGTGTCTTCCCCGAGTCCCTCCCAGTGCGGGCTGCCGGGGAAAGGCGGGGGTTTGGCTGGAAACGCAGGTAGCATCTAGTGCCTCCCCATGGAGAGGGGAGGTAATTAGCGGAATTCCCCTTGCGAGGGAACACCTGTGACACCAGGCAGCTGCGTGGAGGGCGGCCCCGAACCTCCCCCACACAGTCACACTTGTTCCGGAATTCTGAGTGTGGGGTGGTTCCTTCTTCTGTCTGCAGCACACGGGATCTCCTAGGAGCCCTTCGAGTGTCTTCCCCCAGTCCCTCCCAGTGCGGGCTGCCGGGGAAAGGAGGGGGTTGTGCTGGAAACGCAGGTAGCATCTAGTGCCTCCCCATGGACTGGGGAGGTAATTAGCGGACTACCCACTGCCAGGGAACACCTGTGACACCAGGCAGCTGCGTGGAGGGCGGCCCGGAACCTCCCCCACACAGTCACCCGTGTTCCGGAATTCTGAGTGTGGGGGGGTTCCTTCTTCTGTCTGCAGCCCACGGGATCTCCTAGGAGCCCTTCGAGTGTCTTCCCCGAGTCCCTCCCAGTGCGGTCTCCCGGGGAAAGGAGGGGGTTGGGCTGGAAAAGCAGGTAGCATATAGTGCCTCCCCATGGACAGGGGAGGTAATTAGCGGACTACCCCCTGCCAGGGAACACCTGTGACACCAGGCAGCTGCGTGGAGGGCGGCCCCGAACCTCCCCCACACAGTCAGCCGTGTTCCAGAATTCTGAGTGTGGGGAGGTTCCGTCTTCTGTCTGCAGCACCCGTGTTCTCCTAGGAGCCCTTCGAGTGTGTTCCCCGAGTCCCTCCCTGTGCGGGCGGCCGGGGAAATGCGGGGGTTGGGCTGGAAACGCAGGTAGCATCTAGTGCCTCCCCATGGACAGGGGAGGTAATTAGCGGACTACCCCCTGCCAGGGAACACCTGTGACACCAGGCAGCTGCGTGGAGGGCGGCCCCGAACCTCCCCGACACAGTCAGCCGTGTTCCGGAATTCTGAGTGTGGGGAGGTTCCGTCTTCTGTCTGCAGCACCCAGGTTCTCCTAGGAGCCCTTCGAGTGTCTTCCCCGAGTCCCTCCCATTGCGGGCTGCCGGGGAAAGGCGGGGGTTTGGCTGGAAACGCAGGTAGCATCTAGTGCCTCCCCATGGACCAGGGAGGTAATTAGCGGACTTCCCTTTGCGAGGGAACACCTGTGACACCAGGCAGCTGCGTGGAGGGCGGCCCCGAACCTCCCCCACACAGTCAGCCGTGTTCCGGAATTCTGAGTGTGGGGAGGTTCCGTCTTCTGTCTGCAGCACCCGGGTTCTCCTAGGAGACATTCGAGTGTCTTCCCCCAGTCCCTCCCAGTGCGGGCTGCCGGGGAAAGGCGGGGGTTGGGCTGGAAAAGCAGGTAGCATCTAGTGCCTCCCCATGGACAAGGGAGATAATTAGCGGACTTCCCCCTGCCAGGGAACACCTGTGACACCAGGCATCTTCGTGGAGGGCGGCCCCAAACCTCCCCCACACAGTCGGCCGTGTTCCGGAATTCTGAGTGTGGGGAGGTTCCGTCTTCTGTCTGCAGCACCCGGGATCTCCTAGGAGCCCTTCGAGTGTCTTCCCCGAGTCCCTCCCAGTGCGGGCTGCCGGGGAAAGGCGGGGGTTGGGCTGGAAAAGCAGGTAGCATCTAGTTCCTCCCCATGGACCGGGGAGGTAATTAGCGGACTACCCCCTGCCAGGGAACACCTGTGACTCCAGGCAGCTGCGTGGAGGGCGGCCCCGAACCTCCCCCACACAGTCAACCGTGTTCCGGAATTCTGAGTGTGGGGAGGTTCCGTCTTCTGTCTGCAGCACCCGGGATCTCCTAGGAGCCCTTCGAGTGTCTTCCCCGAGTCCCTCCCAGTGCGGGCTGCCGGGGAAAGGCGGGGGTTGGGCTGGAAAAGCAGGTAGCATCTAGTGCCTCCCCCTGGACAGGGGAGGTAATTAGCGGACATCCCCCTGCCAGGGAACACCTGTGACACCAGGCAGCTGCGTGGAGGGCGGCCCCGAACCTCCCCCACACAGTCAGCCGTGTTCCAGAATTCTGAGTGTGGGGAGGTTCCGTCTTCTGTCTGCAGCACCCGGGTTCTCCTAGGAGCCCTTCGAGTGTCTTCCCCGAGTCCCTCCCAGTGCGGGCTGCCGGGGAAAGGCGGGGGTTTGGCTGGAAACGCAGGTAGCATCTAGTGCCTCCCCATGGACAGGGGAGGTAATTAGCGGACTTCCCCTTGCGAGGGAACACCTGTGACACCAGGAAGCTGCGTGGGGGGCGGCCATAAACCTCCCCCACACAGTCATCCGTGTTCCGGACTTCTGAGTGTGGGGAGGTTCCGTCTTCTGTCTGCAGCAAACGTGTTCTCCTAGGAGCCCTTCGAGTGTGTTCCCCGAGTCCCTCCCTGTGCGGGCGGCCGGGGAAAGGCGGGGGTTGGGCTGGAAACGCAGGTAGCATCTAGTGCCTCCCCATGGACAGAGGAGGTAATTAGCGGACTACCCCTTGCCAGGGAACACCTGTGACACCAGGCAGCTGCGTGGAGGGCGGCCAAGAACCTCCACCACACAGTCAGCCGTGTTCCGGAATTCTGAGTGTGGGGAGGTTCCGTCTTCTGTCTGCAGCACCCAGGTTCTCCTAGGAGCCCTTCGAGTGTCTTCCCCGAGTCCCTCCCAGTGCGGGCTGCCGGGGAAAGGCGGGGGTTTGGCTGGAAACGCAGGTAGCATCTAGTGCCTCCCCATGGACCAGGGAGGTAATTAGCGGACTTCCCTTTGCGAGGGAACACCTGTGACACAAGACAGCTGCGTGGAGGGCGGCCCCGAACCTCCCCCACACAGTCAGCCGTGTTCCGGAATTCTTAGTGTGGGGAGGTTCCGTCTTCTGTCTGCAGCACCCGGGTTCTCCTAGGAGCCATTCGAGTGTCTTCCCCCAGTCCCTCCCAGTGCGGTCTGCCGGGGAAAGGCGGGGGTTGGGCTGGAAAAGCAGGTAGCATCCAGTGCCTCCCCATGGACAAGGGAGATAATTAGCGGACTTCCCCCTGCCAGGGAACACCTGTGACACCAGGCATCTTCGTGGAGGGCGGCCCCAAACCTCCCCCACACAGTCGGACGTGTTCCGGAATTCTGAGTGTGGGGAGGTTCCGTCTTCTGTCTGCAGCACCCGGGATCTCCTAGGAGCCCTTCGAGTGTCTTCCCCGAGTCCCTCCCAATGCGGGCTGCCGGGGAAAGGCGGGGGTTGGGCTGGAAACGCAGGTAGCATCTAGTGCCTCCTCATGGACAGGGGAGGTAATTAGCGGACATCCCCCTGCCAGGGAACACCTGTGACACCAGGAAGTTGCGTGGGTGCGGCCCTAAACCTCACCCACACAGTCAGCCCTGTTCCGGAATTCTGAGTGTGGGGAGGTTACGTCTTCTGTCTGCAGCACCCGGGATCTCCTAGGAGCCCTTCGAGTGTCTTCCCCCAGTCCCTCCAAGTGCGGGCTGCCGGGGAAAGGAGGGGGTTGTGCTGGAAACGCAGGTAGCATCTAGTGCCTCCCCATGGACTGGGGAGGTAATTAGCGGACTACCCCCTGCCAGGGAACACCTGTGACACCAGGCAGCTGCGTGGAGGGCGGCCCCGAACCTCCCCCACACAGTCAGCCGTGTTCCGGAATTCTGAGTGTGGGGAGGTTCCGTCTTCTGTCTGCAGCACCCGGGATCTCCTAGGAGCCCTTCGAGTGTCTTCCCCGAGTACCTCCCAGTGCGGGCTGCCGGGGAAAGTCGGGGGTTGGGCTGGAAAAGCAGGTAGCATCTAGTGCCTCCCCCTGGACAGGGGAGGTAATTAGCGGACTTCCCCCTGCGAGGGAACACCTGTGACACCAGGAAGTTGCGTGGGGGCGGCCCTAAACCTCACCCACAGTCAGCCCTGTTCCGGAATTCTGAGTGTGGGGAGGTTACGTCTTGTGTCTGCAGCACCCGGGATCTCCTAGGAGCCCTTCGAGTGTCTTCCCCCAGTCCCTCCCAGTGCGGGCTGCCGGGGAAAGAGGGGGTTGTGCTGGAAACGCAGGTAGCATCTAGTGCCTCCCCATGGACTGGGGAGGTAATTAGCGGACTACCCCCTGCCAGGGAACACCTGTGACACCAGGCAGCTGCGTGGAGGGCGGCCCCGAACCTCCCCCACACAGTCAGCCGTGTTCCGGAATTCTGAGTGTGGGGAGGTACCGTCTTCTGTCTGCAGCACCCGGGATCTAATAGGAGCCCTTCGAGTGTCTTCCCCGAGTCCATCACAGTGCGGGCTACCGGGGAAAGGAGGGGGTTTGGCTGGAAAAGCAGGTAGCATCTAGTGCCACCCCCTGGACAGGGGAGGTAATTAACGGACTTCCCCCTGCCAGGGAACACCTGTGACACCAGGCAGCTGCGTGGAGGGCGGCCCCGAACCTCCCCCACACAGTCACCCGTGTTCCGGAATTCTGAGTGTGGGGAGGTTCCGTCTTCTGTCTGCAGCACCCGGGATCTCCTAGGAGCCCTTCGAGTGTCTTCCCCGAGTACCTCCCAGTGCGGGCTGCCGGGGAAAGGCGGGGGTTGGGCTGGAAAAGCAGGTAGCATCTAGTGCCTCGCCCTGGACAGGGGAGGTAATTAGCGGACTTCCCCTTGCGAGGGAACACCTGTGACACAAGGCAGCTGCGTGGAGGGCGGCCCCGAACCTCCCCCACACAGTCAGCCGTGTTCCGGAATTCTGAGTGTGGGGAGGTACCGTCTTCTGTCTGCAGCACCCGGGATCTCCTAGGAGCCCTTCGAGTGTCTTCCCCGAGTCCATCCCAGTGCGGGCTACCGGGGAAAGGCGGGGGATGGGCTGGAAAATCAGGTAGCATCTAGTGCCTCCCACTGGACAGGGGAGGTAATTAACGGACTTCCCCCTGCCAGGGAACACCTGTGACACCAGGCAGCTGCGTGGAGGGCGGCCCCGAACCTCCCCCACACAGTCACCCGTGTTCCGGAATTCTGAGTGTGGGGGGGTTCCTTCTTCTGTCTGCAGCACACGGGATCTCCTAGGAGCCCTTCGAGGGTCTTCCCCGAGTCCCTCCCAGTGCGGGCTGCCGGGGAAAGGCGGGGGTTGGGCTGGAAAAGCAGGTAGCATCTAGTGCCTCCCCCTGGACAGGGGAGGTAATTAGCGGACTACCCCCTGCCAGGGAACACCTGTGACACCAGGCAGCTGCGTGGAGGGCGGCCCCGAACCTCCCCCACACAGTCAGCCGTGTTCCAGAATTCTGAGTGTGGGGAGGTTCCGTCTTCTGTCTGCAGCACCCGGGTTCTCCTAGGAGCCCTACGAGTGTCTTCCCCGAGTCCCTCCCAGTTTGGGCTGCCGGGGAAAGGCGGGGGTTTGGCTGGAAACGCAGGTAGCATCTAGTGCCTCCCCATGGACAGGGGAGGTAATTAGCGGACTTCCCCTTGCGAGGGAACACCTGTGACACCAGGAAGCTGCGTGGGGGGCGGCCCTAAACCTCCCCAACACAGTCATCCGTGTTCCGGAATTCTGAGTGTGGGGAGGTTCCGTCTTCTGTCTGCAGCACCCGGGTTCTCCTAGGAGCCCTTCGAGTGTCTTCCCCCAGTCCCTCCCAGTGCGGGCTACCAGGGAAAAGCGGGGGTTGGGCTGGAAAAGCAGGTAGCATCTAGTGCCTCCCCCTGGACAGGGGAGGTAATTAGCGGACTTCCCCCTGCCAGGGAACACCTGTGACACCAGGCAGCTGCGTGGAGGGCGGCCCCGAACCTCCCCCACACAGTCACCCGTGTTCCGGAATTCTGAGTGTGGGGAGCTTCCGTCTTCTGTCTGCAGCACCCGGGATCTCCTAGGAGCCCTTCGAGTGTCTTCACCGAGTCCCTCCCAGTGCGGGCGGCCGGGGAAAGGCGGGGGTTGGGCTGGAAACGCAGGTAGCATCTAGTGCCTCCTCATGGACAGGGGAGGTAATTAGCGGACTTCCCCCTGCGAGGGAACAGTGTGACACCAGGAAGTTGCGTGGGGGCGGCCATAAACCTCACCCACACAGTCAGCCCTGTTCCGGAATTCTGAGTGTGGGGAGGTTACGTCTTCTGTCTGCAGCACCCGGGATCTCCTAGGAGCCCTTCGAGTGTCTTCCCCCAGTCCCTCCCAGTGCGGGCTGCCGGGGAAAGGAGGGGGTTGTGCTGGAAACGCAGGTAGCATCTAGTGCCTTCCCATGGACTGGGGAGGTAATTAGCGGACTACCCCCTGCCAGGGAACACCTGTGACACCAGGCAGCTGCGTGGAGGGCGGCCCCGAACATCCCCCACACAGTCAACCGTGTTCCGGAATTCTGAGTGTGGGGAGGTTCCGTCTTCTGTCTGCAGCACCCGGGATCTCCTAGGAGCCCTTCGAGTGTCTTCCCCGAGTCCCTCCCAGTGCGGGCTGCCGGGGAAAGGAGGGGGTTGGGCTGGAAAAGCAGGTAGCATCTAGTGCCTCCCCATGGACTGGGGAGGTAATTAGCGGACTACCCCCTGCCAGGGAACACCTGTGACACCAGGCAGCTGCGTGGAGGGCGGCCCCGATCCTCCCCCACACAGTCAGCCGTGTTCCAGAATTCTGAGTGTGGGGAGGTTCCGTCTTCTGTCTGCAGCACCCGGGTTCTCCTAGGAGCCCTTCGAGTGTCTTCCCCGAGTCCCTCCCAGTGCGGGCTGCCGGGGAAAGGCGGGGGTTTGGCTGGAAACGCAGGTAGCATCTAGTGCCTCCCCATGGACAGGGGAAGTAATTAGCGGAATTCCCCTTGCGAGGGAACCCCTGTGACACCAGGCAGCTGCGTGGAGGGCGGCTCCGAACCTCCCCCACACAGTCATACGTGTTCCGGAATTCTGAGTGTGGGGGGGTTCCTTCTTCTGTCTGCAGCACACGGGATCTCCTAGGAGCCCTTCGAGTGTCTTCCCCCAGTCCCTTCCAGTGCGGGCTGCCGGGGAAAGGCGGGGGTTGGACTGGAAAAGCAGGTAGCATCTAGTGCCTCCCCATGGACAGGGGAGGTAATTAGCGGACTACCCCCTGCCAGGGAACACCTGTGACACCAGGCAGCTGCGTGGAGGGCGGCCCCGAACCTCCCCCACACAGTCAGCCGTGTTCCAGAATTCTGAGTGTGGGGAGGTTCCGTCTTCTGTCTGCAGCACCCGGGTTCACCTAGGAGCCCTTCGAGTGTCTTCCCCGAGTCCCTCCCAGTGCGGGCTGCCGGGGAAAGGCGGGGGTTGGGCTGGAGACGCAGGTAGCATCTAGTGCCTCCCCATGGACAGGGGAGGTAATTAGCGGACTTCCCCTTGCGAGGGAACACCTGTGACACCAGGAAGCTGCGTGGGGGGCGGCCCTAAACCTCCCCCACACAGTCATCCGTGTTCCGGAATTCTGAGTGTGGGGAGGTTCCGTCTTCTGTCTGCAGCACCCGGGTTCTCCTAGGAGCCCTTCGAGTGTCTTCCCCGAGTCCCTCCCAGTGCGGGGTGCCGGGGAAAGGCGGGGGTTTGGCTGGAAACGCAGGTAGCATCTAGTGCCTCCCCATGGACAGGGGAGGTAATTAGCGGACTTCCCCTTGCGAGGGAACACCTGTGACACCAGGAAGCTGCGTGGGGGGCGGCCCTAAACCTCCCCCACACAGTCATTCGTGTTCCGGAATTCTGATTGTGGGGAGGTTCCGTCTTCTGTCTGCAGCACCCGTGTTCTCCTAGGAGCCCTTCGAGTGTGTTCCCCGAGTCCCTCCCTGTGCGGGCGGCCCGGGAAAGGCGGGGGTTGGGCTGGAAACGCAGGTAGCATCTAGTGCCTCCCCATGGACAGGGGAGGTAATTAGCGGACTACCCCCTGCCAGGGAACACCTGTGACACCAGGCAGCTGCGTGGAGGGCGGCCCCGAACCTCCCCCACACAGTCAGCCGTGTTCCGGAATTCTGAGTGTGGGGAGGTTCCGTCTTATGTCTGCAGCACCCGGGATCTCCTAGGAGCCCTTCGAGTGTCTTCCCCGAGTCCCTCCCAGTGCGGGCTGCCGGGGAAAGGAGGGGGTTGGGCTGGAAAAGCAGGTAGCATCTAGTGCCTCCCCATGGACTGGGGAGGTAATTAGCGGACTACCCCCTGCCAGGGAACACCTGTGACACCAGGCAGCTGCGTGGAGGGCGGCCCCGATCCTCCCCCACACAGTCAGCCGTGTTCCAGAATTCTGAGTGTGGGGAGGTTCCGTCTTCTGTCTGCAGCACCCGGGTTCTCCTAGGAGCCCTTCGAGTGTCTTCCCCGAGTCCCTCCCAGTGCGGGCTGCCGGGGAAAGGCGGGGGTTTGGCTGGAAACGCAGGTAGCATCTAGTGCCTCCCCATGGACAGGGGAAGTAATTAGCGGAATTCCCCTTGCGAGGGAACCCCTGTGACACCAGGCAGCTGCGTGGAGGGCGGCTCCGAACCTCCCCCACACAGTCATACGTGTTCCGGAATTCTGAGTGTGGGGGGGTTCCTTCTTCTGTCTGCAGCACACGGGATCTCCTAGGAGCCCTTCGAGTGTCTTCCCCCAGTCCCTTCCAGTGCGGGCTGCCGGGGAAAGGCGGGGGTTGGACTGGAAAAGCAGGTAGCATCTAGTGCCTCCCCATGGACAGGGGAGGTAATTAGCGGACTACCCCCTGCCAGGGAACACCTGTGACACCAGGCAGCTGCGTGGAGGGCGGCCCCGAACCTCCCCCACACAGTCAGCCGTGTTCCAGAATTCTGAGTGTGGGGAGGTTCCGTCTTCTGTCTGCAGCACCCGGGTTCACCTAGGAGCCCTTCGAGTGTCTTCCCCGAGTCCCTCCCAGTGCGGGCTGCCGGGGAAAGGCGGGGGTTGGGCTGGAGACGCAGGTAGCATCTAGTGCCTCCCCATGGACAGGGGAGGTAATTAGCGGACTTCCCCTTGCGAGGGAACACCTGTGACACCAGGAAGCTGCGTGGGGGGCGGCCCTAAACCTCCCCCACACAGTCATCCGTGTTCCGGAATTCTGAGTGTGGGGAGGTTCCGTCTTCTGTCTGCAGCACCCGGGTTCTCCTAGGAGCCCTTCGAGTGTCTTCCCCGAGTCCCTCCCAGTGCGGGGTGCCGGGGAAAGGCGGGGGTTTGGCTGGAAACGCAGGTAGCATCTAGTGCCTCCCCATGGACAGGGGAGGTAATTAGCGGACTTCCCCTTGCGAGGGAACACCTGTGACACCAGGAAGCTGCGTGGGGGGCGGCCCTAAACCTCCCCCACACAGTCATTCGTGTTCCGGAATTCTGAGTGTGGGGAGGTTCCGTCTTCTGTCTGCAGCACCCGTGTTCTCCTAGGAGCCCTTCGAGTGTGTTCCCCGAGTCCCTCCCTGTGCGGGCGGCCCGGGAAAGGCGGGGGTTGGGCTGGAAACGCAGGTAGCATCTAGTGCCTCCCCATGGACAGGGGAGGTAATTAGCGGACTACCCCCTGCCAGGGAACACCTGTGACACCAGGCAGCTGCGTGGAGGGCGGCCCCGAACCTCCCCCACACAGTCAGCCGTGTTCCGGAATTCTGAGTGTGGGGAGGTTCCGTCTTCTGTCTGCAGCACCCGGGTTCTCCTAGGAGCCATTCGTGTGTCTTCCCCCAGTCCCTCCCAGTGCGGGCTGCCGGGGAATGGCGGGGGTTGGGCTGGAAAAGCAGGTAGCATCTAGTGCCTCCCCATGGACAAGGGAGATAATTAGCGGACTTCCCCCTGCCAGGGAACACCTGTGACACCAGGCATCTTCGTGGAGGGTGGCCCCAAATCTCCCCCACACAGTCGGCCGTGTTCCGGAATTCTGAGTGTGGGGAGGTTCCGTCTTCTGTCTGCAGCACCCGGGATCTCCTAGGAGCCCTTCGAGTGTCTTCCCCGAGTCCCTCCCAGTGCGGGCTGCCGGGGAAAGGCAGGGGTTGGGCTGGAAACGCAGGTAGCATCTAGTGCCTCCTCATGGACAGGGGAGGTAATTAGCGGACATCACCCTGCCAGGGAACACCTGTGACACCAGGCAGCTGCGTGGAGGGCGTCTCTGAACCTCCCCCTCACAGTCACCCGTGTTCCGGATTTCTGAGTGTGGGGGGGTTCCTTCTTCTGTCTGCAGCACACGGGATCTCCTAGGAGCCCTTCGAGTGTCTTCCCCGAGTCCCTCCCAGTGCGGGCTGCCGGGGAAAGGCGGGGGTTGGGCTGGAAAAGCAGGTAGCATCTAGTTCCTCCCCATGGACAGGGGAGGTAATTAGCGGACTACGCCCTGCCAGGGAACACCTGTGACACCAGGCAGCTGCGTGGAGGGCGGCCCCGAACCTCCCCCACACAGTCAGCCGTATTCCGGAATTCTGAGTGTGGGGAGGTTCCGTCTTCTGTCTGCAGCACCCGGGTTCTCCTAGGAGCCCTTCGAGTGTCTTCCCCGAGTCCCTCCCAGTGCGGGCTGCCGGGGAAAGGCGGGGGTTTGGCTGGAAACGCAGGTAGCATCTAGTGCCTCCCCATGGAGAGGGGAGGTAATTAGCGGAATTCCCCTTGCGAGGGAACACCTGTGACACCAGGCAGCTGCGTGGAGGGCGGCCCCGAACCTCCCCCACACAGTCACCCGTGTTCCGGAATTCTGAGTGTGGGGGGGTTCCTTCTTCTGTCTGCAGCACACGGGATCTCCTAGGAGCCCTTCGAGTGTCTTCCCCGAGTCCCTCTCAGTGCGGGCTGCCGGGGAAAGGCGGGGGTTGGGCTGGAAAAGCAGGTAGCATCTAGTGCCTCCTCCTGGACAGGGGAGGTAATTAGCGGATTTCCCCTTGCGAGGGAACCCCTGTGACACCAGGCAGCTGCGTGGAGGGCGGCTCCGAACCTCCCCCACACAGTCATACGTGTTCCGGAATTCTGAGTGTGGGGGGGTTCCTTCTTCTGTCTGCAGCACACGGGATCTCCTAGGAGCCCTTCGAGTGTCTTCCCCCAGTCCCTCCCAGTGCGGGCTGCCGGGGAAAGGCGGGGGTTTGGCTGGAAACGCAGGTAGCATCTAGTGCCTCCCCATGGACAGGGGAGGTAATTAGCGGACTTCCCCTTGCGAGGGAACACCTGTGACACCAGGAAGCTGCGTGGGGCGCGGCCCTAAACCTCCCCCACACAGTCATCCATGTTCCGGAATTCTGAGTGTGGGGAGGTTCCGTCTTCTGTCTGCAGCACCCGGGTTCTCCTAGGAGCCCTTCGAGTGGGTTCCCCGAGTCCCTCCCTGTGCGGGCGGCCGGGGAAAGGCGGGGGTTGGGCTGGAAACGCAGGTAGCATCTAGTGCCTCCCCATGGACAGGGGAGGTAATTAGCGGACTACCCCCTGCCAGGGAACACCTGTGACACCAGGCAGCTGCTTGGAGGGCGGCCCCGAACCTCCCCCACACAGTCAGCCGTGTTCCGGAATTCTGAGTGTGGGGAGGTTCCGTCTTCTGTCTGCAGCACCCAGGTTCTCCTAGGAGCCCTTCGAGTGTCTTCCCCGAGTCCCTCCCAGTGCGGGCTGCCGGGGAAATGCGGGGGTTTGGCTGGAAACGCAGGTAGCATCTAGTGCCTCCCCATGGACCATGGAGGTAATTAGCGGATTTCCACTTGCGATGGAACACCTGTGACACAAAGCAGCTGCGTGAAGGGCGGCCCCGAACCTCCCCCACACAGTCGGCCGTGTTCCGGAATTCTGAGTGTGGGGAGGTTCCGTCTTCTGTCTGCAGCACCCGGGATCTCCTAGGAGCCCTTCGAGTGTCTTCCCCGAGTCCCTCACAGTGCGGGCTGCCGGGGAAAGGCGGGGGTTGGGCTGGAAACGCAGGTAGCATCTAGTGCCTCCTCATGGACAGGGGAGGTAATTAGCGGACTTCCCCCTGCGAGGGAACACCTGTGACACCAGGAAGTTGCGTGGGGGCGGCCCTAAACCTCACACACAGTCAGCCCTGTTCCGGAATTCTGAGTGTGGGGAGGTTACGTCTTCTGTCTGCAGCACCCGGGATCTCCTAGGAGCCCTTCGAGTGTCTTCCCCCAGTCCCTCCCAGTGCGGGCTGCCGGGGAAAGGAGGGGGTTGTGCTGGAAACGCTGGTAGCATCTAGTGCCTCCCCATGGACTGAGGAGGTAATTAGCGGACTACCCCCTGCCAGGGAACACCTGTGACACAAGGCAGCTGCGTGGAGGGCGGCCCTGAACCTCCCCCACACAGTCACCCGTGTTCCGGAATTCTGAGTGTGGGGAGGTTCCGTCTTCTGTCTGCAGCACCCGGGATCCCCTAGGAGCCCTTCGAGTGTCTTCCCCGAGTACCTCCCAGTGCGGGCTGCCGGGGAAAGTCGGGGGATGGGCTGGAAAAGCAGGTAGCATCTAGTGCCTCCCCCTGGACAGGGGAGGTAATTAGCGGACTTCCCCTTGCGAGGGAACACCTGTGACACAAGGCAGCTGCGTGGAGGGCGGCCCCGAACCTCCCCCACACAGTCAGCCTTGTTCCGGAATTCTGAGTGTGGGGAGGTACCGTCTTCTGTCTGCAGCACCCGGGATCTCCTAGGAGCCCTTCGAGTGTCTTCCCCGAGTCCATCCCAGTGCGGACTACCGGGGAAAGGCGGGGGTTGGGCTGGAAAAGCAGGTAGCATCTAGTGCCTCCCCCTGGACAGGGGAGGTAATTAACGGACTTCCCCCTGCCAGGGAACACCTGTGATACCAGGCAGCTGCGTGGAGGGCGGCCCCGAACCTCCCCCACACAGTCACCCGTGTTCCGGAATTCTGAGTGTGGGGGGGTTCCTTCTTCTGTCTGCAGCACACGGGATCTCCTAGGAGCCCTTCGAGTGTCTTCCCCGAGTCCCTCCCATTGCGGGTTGCCGGGGAAAGGCGGGGGTTTGGCTGGAAACGCAGGTAGCATCTAGTGCCTCCCCATGGACCAGGGAGGTAATTAGCGGACTTCCCCTTGCGAGGGAACACCTGTGACACAAGGCAGCTGCGTGGAGGGCGGCCCCGAACCTCCCCCACACAGTCAACCGTGTTCCGGAATTCTGAGTGTGGGGAGGTACCGTCTTCTGTCTGCAGCACCCGGGATCTCCTAGGAGCCCTTCGAGTGTCTTCCCCGAGTCCCTCCCTGTGCGGGCTACCGGGGAAAGGCGGGGGTTGGGCTGGAAAAGCAGGTAGCATCTAGTTCCTCCCCATGGACAGGGGAGGTAATTAGCGGACTACCCCCTGCCAGGGAACACCTGTGACACCAGGCAGCTGCGTGGAGGGCGGCCCCGAACCTCCCCAACACAGTCAGCCGTGTTCCGGAATTCTGAGTGTGGGGAGGTTCCGTCTTCTGTCTGCAGCACCCAGGTTCTCCTAGGAGCCCTTCGAGTGTCTTCCCCGAGTCCCTCCCAGTGCGGGCTGCCGGGGAAAGGCGGGGGTTTGGCTGGAAACGCAGGTAGCATCTAGTGCCTCCCCATGGACCAGGGAGGTAATTAGCGGACTTCCCCTTGCGAGGGAACACCTGTGACACAAGGCAGCTGCGTGGAGGGCGGCCCCGAACCTCCCCCACACAGTCAGCCGTGTTCCGGAATTCTGAGTGTGGGGGGGTTCCTTCTTCTGTCTGCAGCACCCGGGATCTCCTAGGAGCCCTTCGAGTGTCTTCCCCGAGTCCCTCCCAGTGCGGGCTGCCGGGGAAAGGCGGGGGTTTGGCTGGAAACGCAGGTAGCATCTAGTGCCTCCCGATGGAGAGGGGAGGTAATTAGCGGAATTCCCCTTGCGAGGGAACACCTGTGACACCAGGCAGCTGCGTGGAGGGCGGCCCCGAACCTCCCCCACACAGTCACACGTGTTCCGGAATTCTGAGTGTGGGGGGGTTCCTTCTTCTGTCTGCAGCACACGGGATCTCCTAGGAGCCCTTCGAGTGTCTTCCCCCAGTCCCTCCCAGTGCGGGCTGCCGGGGAAAGGAGGGGGTTTTGCTGGAAACGCAGGTAGCATCTAGTGCCTCCCCATGGACTGGGGAGGTAATTAGCGGACTACCCCCTGCCAGGGAACACCTGTGACACCAGGCAGCTGCGTGGAGGGCGGCCCAGAACCTCCCCCACACAGTCAACCGTGTTCCGGAATTCTGAGTGTGGGGAGGTTCCGTCTTCTGTCTGCAGCACCCGGGATCTCCTGGGAGCCCTTCGAGTGTCTTCCCCGAGTACCTCCCAGTGCGGGCTGCCTGGGAAATTCGGGGGTTGGGCTGGAAAAGCAGGTAGCATCTAGTGCCTCCCCCTGGACCGGGGAGGTAATTAGCGGACTTCCCCATGCGAGGGAACACCTGTGACACAAGGCAGCTTCGTGGAGGGCGGCCCCGAACCTCCCCCACACAGTCAGCCGTGTTCCGGAATTCTGAGTGTGGGGAGGTACCGTCTTCTGTCTGCAGCACCCGGGATCTCCTAGGAGCCCTTCGAGTGTCTTCCCCGAGTCCCTCCCAGTGCGGGCTACCGGGGAAAGGCGGGGGTTGGGCTGGAAAAGCAGGTAGCATCTAGTGCCTCCCCCTGGACAGGGGAGGTAATTAGCGGACTTCCCCTTGCGAGGGAACACCTGTGACACAAGGCAGCTGCGTGGAGGGCGGCCCCGAACCTCCCCCACACAGTCAGCCGTGTTCCGGAATTCTGAGTGTGGGGAGGTACCGTCTTCTGTCTGCAGCACCCGGGATCTCCTAGGAGCCCTTCGAGTGTCTTCCCCGAGTCCATCCCAGTGCGGGCTACCGGGGAAAGGCGGGGGTTGGGCTGGAAAAGCAGGTAGCATCTAGTTCCTCCCCATGGACAGGGGAGGTAATTAGCGGACTACCCCCTCCCAGGGAACACCTGTGACACCAGGCAGCTGCGTGGAGGGCGGCCCCGAACCTCCCCCACACAGTCAACCGTGTTCCGGAATTCTGAGTGTGGGGAGGTTCCGTCTTCTGTCTGCAGCACCCGGGATCTCCTAGGAGCCCTTCGAGTGTCTTCCCCGAGTACCTCCCAGTGCGGGCTGCCGGGGAAAGTCGGGGGTTGGGCTGGAAAAGCAGGTAGCATCTAGTGCCTCCCCCTGGACAGGGGAGGTAATTAGCGGACTTCCCCTTGCGAGGGAACACCTGTGACACAAGGCAGCTGCGTGGAGGGCGGCCCCGAACCTCCCCCACACAGTCAGCCGTGTTCTGGAATTCTGAGTGTGGGGAGGTACCGTCTTCTGTCTGCAGCACCCGGGATCTCCTAGGAGCCCTTCGAGTGTCTTCCCCGAGTCCATCCCAGTGCGGGCTACCGGGGAAAGGCGGGGGTTGGGCTGGAAAAGCAGGTAGCATCTAGTTCCTCCCCATGGACATGGGAGGTAATTAGCGGACTACCCCCTGCCAGGGAACACCTGTGACACCAGGCAGCTGCGTGGAGTGCGGCCCCGAACCTCCCCCACACAGTCAGCCGTATTCCGGAATTCTGAGTGTGGGGAGGTTCCGTCTTCTGTCTGCAGCACCCGGGTTCTCCTAGGAGCCCTTCGAGTGTCTTCCCCGAGTCCCTCCCAGTGCGGGCTGCCGGGGAAAGGCGGGGGTTTGGCTGGAAACGCAGGTAGCATCTAGTGCCTCCCCATGGAGAGGTGAGGTAATTAGCGGAATTCCCCTTACGAGGCAACACCTGTGACACCAGGCAGCTGCGTGGAGGGCGGCCCCGAACCTCCCCCACACAGTCACCCGTGTTCCGGAATTCTGAGTGTGGGGAGGTTCCTTCTTCTGTCTGCAGCACACGGGATCTCCTAGGAGCCCTTCGAGTGTCTTCCCCCAGTCCCTCCAAATGCGGGCTGCCGGGGAAAGGCGGGGGTTGGGCTGGAAAAGCAGGTAGCATCTAGTGCCTCCCCATGGACAGGGGAGGTAATTAGCGGACTACCCCCTGCCAGGGAACACCTGTGACACCAGGCAGCTGCGTGGAGGGCGGCCCCGAACCTCCCCCACACAGTCAGCCGTGTTCCAGGATTCTGAGTGTCGGGAGGTTCCGTCTTCTGTCTGCAGCACCCGGGTTCTCCTAGGAGCCCTTCGAGTGTGTTCCCCGAGTCCCTCCCTGTGCGGGCGGCCGGAGAAAGGCGGGGGTTGGGCTGGAAACGCAGGTAGCATCTAGTGCCTCCTCATGGACAGGGGAGGTAATTAGCGGACATCACCCTGCCAGGGAACACCTGTGACACCAGGAAGCTGCGTGGAGGGCGGCCCCGAACCTCCCCCACACAGTCAGCCGTATTCCGGAATTCTGAGTGTGGGGAGGTTCCGTCTTCTGTCTGCAGCACCCGGGTTCTCCTAGGAGCCCTTCGAGTGTCTTCCCCGAGTCCCTCCCAGTGCGGGCTGCCGGGGAAAGGCGGGGGTTTGGCTGGAAACGCAGGTAGCATCTAGTGCCTCCCCATGGAGAGGGGAGGTAATTAGCAGAATTCCCCTTGCGAGGGAACACCTGTGACACCAGGCAGCTGCGTGGAGGGCGGCCCCGAACCTCCCCCACACAGTCACCCGTGTTCCGGAATTCTGAGTGTGGGGGGGTTCCTTCTTCTGTCTGCAGCACACGGGATCTCCTAGGAGCCCTTCGAGTGTCTTCCCCGAGTCCCTCCCAGTGCGGGCTGCCGGGGAAAGGCGGGGGTTTGGCTGGAAACGCAGGTAGCATCTAGTGCCTCCCCATGGACAGGGGAGGTAATTAGCGGACTTCCCCTTGCGAGGGAACACCTGTGACACCAGGAAGCTGCGTGGGGGGCGGCCCTAAACCTCCCCCACACAGTCATCCGTGTTCCGGAATTCTGAGTGTGGGGAGGTTCCGTCTTCTGTCTGCAGCACCCGTGTTCTCCTAGGAGCCCTTCGAGTGTGTTCCCCGAGTCCCTCCCTGTGCGGGCGGCCGGGGAAAGGCGGGGGTTGGGCTGGAAACGCAGGTAGCATCTAGTGCCTCCCCATGGACTGGGGAGGTAATTAGCGGACTACCCCCTGCCAGGGAACACCTGTGACACCAGGCAGCTGCGTGCAGGGCGGCCCCGAACCTCCCCCACACAGTCAGCCGTGTTCCGGAATTCTGAGTGTGGGGAGGTTCCGTCTTCTGTCTGCAGCACCCAGGTTCTCCTAGGAGCCCTTCGAGTGTCTTCCCCGAGTCCCTCCCAGTGCGGGCTGCCGGGGAAAGGCGGGGGTTTGGCTGGAAACGCAGGTAGCATCTAGTGCCTCCCCATGGACCAGGGAGGTAATTAGCGGACTTCCCTTTGCGAGGGAACACCTGTGACACAAGGCAGCTGCGTGGAGGGCGGCCCCGAACCTCCCCCACACAGTCAGCCGTGTTCCGGAATTCTGAGTGTGGGGAGGTTCCGTCTTCTGTCTGCAGTACCCGTGTTCTCCTAGGAGCCCTTCGAGTGTCTTCCCCCAGTCCCTCCCAGTGCGGGCTGCCGGGGAAAGTCGGGGGTTGGGCTGGAAAAGCAGGTAGCATCTAGTGCCTCCCCATGGACAAGGGAGATAATTAGCGGACTTCCCCCTGCCAGGGAACACCTGTGACACCAGGCATCTTCGTGGAGGGCGGCCCCAAACCTCCCCCACACAGTCGGCCGTGTTCCGGAATTCTGAGTGTGGGGAGGTTCCTTCTTCTGTCTGCAGCACCCGGGATCTCCTAGGAGCCCTTCGAGTGTCTTCCCCGAGTCCCTCCCAGTGCGGGCTACCGGGGAAAGGCGGGGGTTGGGCTGGAAAAGCAGGTAGCATCTAGTGCCTCCCCCTGGACAGGGGAGATAATTAGCGGACTTCCCCCTGCCAGGGAACACCTGTGACACCAGGCATCTTCGTGGAGGGCGGCCCCAAACCTCCCCCACACAGTCGGCCGTGTTCCGGAATTCTGAGTGTGGGGAGGTTCCGTCTTCTGTCTGCAGCACCCGGGATCTCCTAGGAGCCCTTCGAGTGTCTTCCCCGAGTCCCTCCCAGTGCGGGCTGCCGGGGAAAGGCGGGGGTTGGGCTGGAAACGCAGGTAGCATCTAGTGCCTCCTCATGGACAGGGGAGGTAATTAGCGGACTTCCGCCTGCGAGGGAACACCTGTGACACCAGGAAGTTGCGTGGGGGCGGCCCTAAACCTCACCCACACAGTCAGCCCTGTTCCGGAATTCTGAGTGTGGGGAGGTTACGTCTTCTGTCTGCAGCACCCGGGATCTCCTAGGAGCCCTTCGAGTGTCTTCCCCCAGTCCCTCCCAGTGCGGGCTGCCGGGGAAAGGAGGGGGTTGTGCTGGAAACGCAGGTAGCATCTAGTGCCTCCCCATGGACTGGGGAGGTAATTAGCGGACTACCCCCTGCCAGGGAACACCTGTGACACCAGGCAGCTGCGTGGAGTGCGGCCCCGAACCTCCCCCACACAGTCAACCGTGTTCCGGAATTCTGAGTGTGGGGAGGTTCCGTCTTCTGTCTGCAGCACCCGGGATCTCCTAGGAGCCCTTCGAGTGTCTTCCCCGAGTCCCTCCCAGTGCGGGCTGCCGGGGAAAGGCGGGGGTTGGGCTGGAAAAGCAGGTAGCATCTAGTTCCTCCCCATGGACCGGGGAGGTAATTAGCGGACTACCCCCTGCCAGGGAACACCTGTGACACCAGGCAGCTGCGTGGAGGGCGGCCCCGAACCTCCCCCACACAGTCAGCCGTATTCCGGAATTCTGAGTGTGTGGAGGTTCCGTCTTCTGTCTGCAACACCCGGGTTCTCCTAGGAGCCCTTCGAGTGTCTTCCCCGAGTCCCTCCCAGTGCGGGCTGCAGGGGAAAGTCGGGGGTTTGGCTGGAAACGCAGGTAGCATCTAGTGCCTCCCCATGGAGAGGGGAGGTAATTAGCGGAATTCCCCTTGCGAGGGAACACCTGTGACACCAGGCAGCTGCGTGGAGGGCGGCCCCGAACCTCCCCCACACAGTCACCCGTGTTCCGGAATTCTGAGTGTGGGGGGGTTCCTTCTTCTGTCTGCAGCACACGGGATCTCCTAGGAGCCCTTCGAGTGTCTTCCCCGAGTCCCTCCCAGTGCGGGCTGCCGGGGAAAGGCGGGGGTTGGGCTGGAAAAGCAGGTAGCATCTAGTGCCTCCCCCTGGACAGGGGAGGTAATTAGCGGACTTCCCCTTGCGATGGAACCCCTGTGACACCAGGCAGCTGTGTGGAGGGCGGCTCCGAACCTCCCCCACACAGTCATACGTGTTCCGGAATTCTGAGTGTGGGGGGGTTCCTTCTTCTGTCTGCAACACACGGGATCTCCTAGGAGCCCTTCGAGTGTCTTCCCCCAGTCCCTCCCAGTGCGGGCTGCGGGGGAAAGGCGGGGGTTGGGCTGGAAAAGCAGGTAGCATCTAGTGCCTCCCCATGGACAGGGGAGGTAATTAGCGGACTACCCCCTGCCAGGGAACACCTGTGACACCAGGCAGCTGCGTGGAGGGCGGCCCCGAACCTCCCCCACACAGTCAGCCGTGTTCCAGAATTCTGAGTGTGGGGAGGTTCCGTCTTCTATCTGCAGCACCCGGGTTCTCCTAGGAGCCCTTCGAGTGTCTTCCCCGAGTCCCTCCCAGTGCGGGCTGCCGGGGAAAGGCGGGGGTTTGGCTGGAAACGCAGGTAGCATCTAGTGCCTCCCCATGGACAGGGGAGGTAATTAGCGGACTTCCCCTTGCGAGGGAACACCTGTGACACCAGGAAGCTGCGTGGGGGGCGGCCCGAAACCTCCCCCACACAGTCATCCGTGTTCCGGAATTCTGAGTGTGGGGAGGTTCCGTCTTCTGTCTGCAGCACCCGGGTTCTCCTAGGAGCCCTTCGAGTGTGTTCCCCGAGTCCCTCCCTGTTCGGGCGGCCGGGGAAAGGCAGGGGTTGGGCTGGAAACGCAGGTAGCATCTAGTGCCTCCCCATGGACAGGGGAGGTAATTAGCGGACTACCCCCTGCCAGGGAACACCTGTGACACCAGGCAGCTGCGTGGAGGGCGGCCCCGAACCTCCCCCACACAGTCAGCCGTATTCCGGAATTCTGAGTGTGGGGAGGTTCCGTCTTCTGTCTGCAGCACCCGGGTTCTCCTAGGAGCCCTTCGAGTGTCTTCCCCGAGTCCCTCCCAGTGCGGGCTGCCGGGGAAAGGCGGGGGTTGGGCTGGAAAAGCAGGTAGCATCTAGTGCCTCCCCATGGACAAGGGAGATAATTAGCGGACTTCCCCCTGCCAGGGAACACCTGTGACACCAGGCATCTTCGTGGAGGGCGGCCCCAAACCTCCCCCACACAGTCGGCCGTGTTCCGGAATTCTGAGTGTGGGGAGGTTCCGTCTTCTGTCTGCAGCACCCGGGATCTCCTAGGAGCCCTTCGAGTGTCTTCCCCGAGTCCCTCCCAGTGCGGGCTGCCGGGGAAAGGCGGGGGTTGCGCTGGAAACGCAGGTAGCATCTAGTGCCTCCTCATGGACAGGGGAGGTAATTAGCGGACATCACCCTGCCAGGGAACACCTGTGACACCAGGCAGCTGCGTGGAGGGCGGCTCTGAACCTCCCCCTCACAGTCACCCGTGTTCCGGATTTCTGAGTGTGGGGGGGTTCCTTCTTCTGTCTGCAGCACACGGGATCTCCTAGGAGCCCTTCGAGTGTCTTCCCCGAGTCCCTCCCAGTGCGGGCTGCCGGGGAAAGGCGGGGGTTGGGCTGGAAAAGCAAGTAGCATCTAGTTCCTCCTCATGGACAGGGGAGGTAATTAGCGGTCTACCCCCTGCCAGGGAACACCTGTGACACCAGGCAGCTGCGTGGAGGGCGGCCCCGAACCTCCCCCACACAGTTAGCCGTATTCCGGAATTCTGAGTGTGGGGAGGTTCCGTCTTCTGTCTGCAGCACCCGGGATCTCCTAGGAGCCCTTCGAGTGTCTTCACCGAGTCCCTCCCAGTGCGGGCTGCCGGGGAAAGGCGGGGGTTTGGCTGGAAACGCAGGTAGCATCTAGTGCCTCCCCATGGAGAGGGGAGGTAATTAGCGGAATTCCCCTTGCGAGGGAACACCTGTGACACAAGGCAGCTGCGTGGAGGGCGGCCCCGAACCTCCCCCACACAGTCACCCGTGTTCCGGAATTCTGAGTGTGGGGGGGTTCCTTCTTCTGTCTGCAGCACACGGGATCTCCTAGGAGCCCTTCGAGTGTCTTCCCCGAGTACCTCCCAGTGCGGGCTGCCTGGGAATGTCGGGGGTTGGGCTGGAAAAGCAGGTAGCATCTAGTGCCTCCCCCTGGACAGGGGAGGTAATTAGCGGATTCCCCTTGCGAGGGAACACCTGTGACACAAGGCAGCTTCGTGGAGGGCGGCCCAGAACCTCCCCCACACAGTCAGCCGTGTTCCGGAATTCTGAGTGTGGGGAGGTACCGTCTTCTGTCTGCAGCACCCGGGATCTCCTAGGAGCCCTTCGAGTGTCTTCCCCGAGTCCATCCCAGTGCGGGCTACCGGGGAAAGGCGGGGGTTGCGCTGGAAAAGCAGGTAGCATCTAGTGCCTCCCCCTGGACAGGGGAGGTAATTAACGGACTTCCCCCTGCCAGGGAACACCTGTGACACCAGGCAGCTGCGTGGAGGGCGGCCCCGAACCTCCCCCACACAGTCACCCGTGTTCCGGAATTCTGAGTGTGGGGGGGTTCCGTCTTCTGTCTGCAGCACCCGGGATCTCCTAGGAGCCCTTCGAGTGTCTTCCCCGAGTACCTCCCAGTGCTGGCTGCCGGGGAAAGTCGGGGGTTGGGCTGGAAAAGCAGGTAGAATCTAGTGCCTCCCCCTGGACAGGGGAGGTAATTAGCGGACTTCCCCTTGCGAGGGAACACCAGTGACACAAGGCAGCTGCGTGGAGGGCGGCCCCGGACCTCCCCCACACAGTCAGCCGTGTTCCGGAATTCTGAGTGTGGGGAGGTACCGTCTTCTGTCTGCAGCACCCGGGATCTCCTAGGAGCCCTTCGAGTGTCTTCCCCGAGTCCATCCCAGTGCGGGCTACCGGGGAAAGGCGGGGGTTGGGCTGGAAAAGCAGGTAGCATCTAGTGCCTCCCCCTGGACAGGGGAGGTAATTAATGGACTTCCCCCTGCCAGGGAACACCTGTGACACCAGGCAGCTGCGTGGAGGGCGGCCCCGAACCTCCCCCACACAGTCACCCGTGTTCCGGAATTCTGAGTGTGGGGAGGTACCGTCTTCTGTCTGCAGCACCCGGGATCTCCTAGGAGCCCTTCGAGTGTTTTCCCCGAGTCCCTCCCAGTGCGGGCTACCGGGGAAAGGCGGGGGTTGGGCTGGAAAAGCAGGTAGCATCTAGTTCCTCCCCATGGACAGGGGAGGTAATTAGCGGACTACCCCCTGCCAGGGAACACCTGTGACACCAGGCAGCTGCGTGGAGGGCGGCCCCGAACCTCCCCCACACAGTCAGCCGTGTTCCGGAATTCTGAGTGTGGGGAGGTTCCGTCTTCTGTCTGCAGCACCCGGGTTCTCCTAGGAGCCCTTCGAGTGTCTTCCCCGAGTCCCTCCCAGTGCGGGCTGCCGGGGAAAGGCGGGGGTTTGACTGGAAACGCAGGTAGCATCTAGTGCCTCCCCATGGACCAGGGAGGTAATTAGCGGACTTCCCCTTGCGAGGGAACACCTGTGACACAAGGCAGCTGCGTGGAGGGCGGCCCCGAATCTCCCCCACACAGTCAGCCGTGTTCCGGAATTCTGAGTGTGGGGAGGTTCCGTCTTCTGTCTGCAGCACCCGGGTTCTCCTAGGAGCCATTCGAGTGTCTTCCACCAGTCCCTCCCAGTGCGGGCTGCCGGGGAAAGGCGGGGGTTTGGCTGGAAACGCAGGTAGCATCTAGTGCCTCCCCATGGACAGGGGAGGTAATTAGCGGACTTCCCCTTGCGAGGGAACACCTGTGACACCAGGAAGCTTCGTGGGGGGCGGCCCTAAACCTCCCCCACACAGTCATCCGTGTTCCGGAATTCTGAGTGTGGGGAGGTTCCGTCTTCTGTCTGCAGCACCCGGGTTCTCCTAGGAGCCCTTCGAGTGTGTTCCCCGAGTCCCTCCCGGTGCGGGCGGCCGGGGAAAGGCAGGGGTTGGGCTGGAAACGCAGGAAGCATCTAGTGCCTCCCCATGGACAGGGGAGGTAATTAGCGGACTACCCCCTGCCAGGGAACACCTGTGACACCAGGCAGCTGCGCGGAGGGCGGCCCCGAACCTCCCCCACACAGTCAGCCGTATTCCGGAATTCTGAGTGTGGGGAGGTTCCGTCTTCTGTCTGCAGCACCCGGGTTCTCCTAGGAGCCCTTCGAGTGTCTTCCCCGAGTCCCTCCCAGTGCGGGCTGCCGGGGAAAGGCAGGGGTTTGGCTGGAAACGCAGGTAGCATCTAGTGCCTCCCCCTGGACAGGGGAGGTAATTAATGGACTTCCCCCTGCCAGGGAACACCTGTGACACCAGGCAGCTGCGTGGAGGGCGGCCCCGAACCTCCCCCACACAGTCACCCGTGTTCCGGAATTCTGAGTGTGGGGAGGTACCGTCTTCTGTCTGCAGCACCCGGGATCTCCTAGGAGCCCTTCGAGTGTCTTCCCCGAGTCCCTCCCAGTGCGGGCTACCGGGGAAAGGCGGGGGTTGGGCTGGAAAAGCAGGTAGCATCTAGTTCCTCCCCATGGTCAGGGGAGGTAATTAGCGGACTACCCCCTGCCAGGGAACACCTGTGACACCAGGCAGCTGCGTGGAGGGCGGCCCCGAACCTCCCCCACACAGTCAGCCGTGTTCCGGAATTCTGAGTGTGGGGAGGTTCCGTCTTCTGTCTGCAGCACCCGGGTTCTCCTAGGAGCCCTTCGAGTGTCTTCCCCGAGTCCCTCCCAGTGCGGGCTGCCGGGGAAAGGCGGGGGTTTGGCTGGAAACGCAGGTAGCATCTAGTGCCTCCCCATGGACCAGGGAGGTAATTAGCGGACTTCCCCTTGCGAGGGAACACCTGTGACACAAGGCAGCTGCGTGGAGGGCGGCCCCGAACCTCCCCCACACAGTCAGCCGTGTTCCGGAATTCTGAGTGTGGGGAGGTTCCGTCTTCTGTCTGCAGCACCCGGGTTCTCCTAGGAGCCATTCGAGTATCTTCCCCCAGTCCCTCCCAGTGCGGGCTGCCGGGGAAAGGCGGGGGTTTGGCTGGAAACGCAGGTAGCTTCTAGTGCCTCCCCATGGACAGGGGAGGTAATTAGCGGACTTCCCCTTGCGAGGGAACACCTGTGACACCAGGAAGCTGCGTGGGGGGCGGCCCTAAACCTCCCCCACACAGTCATCCGTGTTCCGGAATTCTGAGTGTGGGGAGGTTCCGTCTTCTGTCTGCAGCACCCGGGTTCTCCTAGGAGCCCTTCGAGTGTGTTCCCCGAGTCCCTCCCGGTGCGGGCGGCCGGGGAAAGGCAGGGGTTGGGCTGGAAACGCAGGTAGCATCTAGTGCCTCCCCATGGACAGGGGAGGTAATTAGCGGACTACCCCCTGCCAGGGAACACCTGTGACACCAGGCAGCTGCGCGGAGGGCGGCCCCGAACCTCCCCCACACAGTCAGCCGTATTCCGGAATTCTGAGTGTGGGGAGGTTCCGTCTTCTGTCTGCAGCACCCGGGTTCTCCTAGGAGCCCTTCGAGTGTCTTCCCCGAGTCCCTCCCAGTGCGGGCTGCCGGGGAAAGGCGGGGGTTTGGCTGGAAACGCAGGTAGCATCTAGTGCCTCCCCATGGACCAGGGAGGTAATTAGCGGACTTCCCCTTGCGAGGGAACACCTGTGACACAAGGCAGCTGCGTGGAGGGCGGCCCCGAACCTCCCCCACACAGTCAGCCGTGTTCCGGAATTCTGAGTGTGGGGAGGTTCCGTCTTCTGTCTGCAGCACCCGGGTTCTCCTAGGAGCCATTCGAGTATCTTCCCCCAGTCCCTCCCAGTGCGGGCTGCCGGGGAAAGGCGGGGGTTTGGCTGGAAACGCAGGTAGCTTCTAGTGCCTCCCCATGGACAGGGGAGGTAATTAGCGGACTTCCCCTTGCGAGGGAACACCTGTGACACCAGGAAGCTGCGTGGGGGGCGGCCCTAAACCTCCCCCACACAGTCATCCGTGTTCCGGAATTCTGAGTGTGGGGAGGTTCCGTCTTCTGTCTGCAGCACCCGGGTTCTCCTAGGAGCCCTTCGAGTGTGTTCCCCGAGTCCCTCCCGGTGCGGGCGGCCGGGGAAAGGCAGGGGTTGGGCTGGAAACGCAGGTAGCATCTAGTGCCTCCCCATGGACAGGGGAGGTAATTAGCGGACTACCCCCTGCCAGGGAACACCTGTGACACCAGGCAGCTGCGCGGAGGGCGGCCCCGAACCTCCCCCACACAGTCAGCCGTATTCCGGAATTCTGAGTGTGGGGAGGTTCCGTCTTCTGTCTGCAGCACCCGGGTTCTCCTAGGAGCCCTTCGAGTGTCTTCCCCGAGTCCCTCCAGTGCGGGCTGCCGGGGAAAGGCGGGGGTTTGGCTGGAAACGCAGGTAGCATCTAGTGCCTCCCCATGGAGAGGGGAGGTAATTAGCGGAATTCCCCTTGCGAGGGAACACCTGTGACACGAGGCAGCTGCGTGGAGGGCGGCCCCGAACCTCCCCCACACAGTCACCCGTGTTCCGGAATTCTGAGTGTGGGGGGGTTCCTTCTTCTGTCTGCAGCACACGGGATCTCCTAGGAGCCCTTCGAGTGTCTTCCCCCAGTCCCTCCCATTGCGGGCTGCCGGGGAAAGGCGGGGGTTAGGCTGGAAACGCAGGTAGCATCTAGTGCCTCCCCATGGACAGGGGAGGTAATTAGCGGACTTCCCCTTGCGAGGGAACACCTGTGACACCAGGAAGCTGCGTGGGGGGCGGCCCTAAACCTCCCCCACACAGTCAGCCGTGTTCCGGAATTCTGAGTGTGGGGAGGTTCCGTCTTCTGTCTGCAGCACCCGGGTTCTCCTAGGAGCCCTTCGAGTGTGTTCCCCGAGTCCCTCCCTGTGCGGGCGGCCGGGGAAAGGCGGGGGTTGGGCTGGAAACGCAGGTAGCATCTAGTGCCACCTCATGGACAGGGGAGGTAATTAGCGGACATCACCCTGCCAGGGAACATCTGTGACACCAGGCAGCTGCGTGGAGGGCGGCTCTGAACCTCCCCCTCACAGTCACCCGTGTTCCGGATTTCTGAGTGTGGGGGGGTTCCTTCTTCTGTCTGCAGCACACGGGATCTCCTAGGAGCCCTTCGAGTGTCTTCCCCGAGTCCCTCCCAGTGCGGGCTGCCGGGGAAAGGCGGGGGTTGGGCTGGAAAAGCAGGTAGCATCTAGTTCCTCCCCATGGACAGGGGAGGTAATTAGCGGACTACCCCCTGCCAAGGAACACCTGTGACACCAGGAAGCTGCGTGGAGGGCGGCCCCGAACCTCCCCCACACAGTCAGCCGTATTCCGGAATTCTGAGTGTGGGGAGGTTCCGTCTTCTGTCTGCAGCACCCGGGTTCTCCTAGGAGCCCTTCGAGTGTCTTCCCCGAGTCCCTCCCAGTGCGGGCTGCCGGGGAAAGGCGGGGGTTTGGCTGGAAACGCAGGTAGCATCTAGTGCCTCCCCATGGAGAGGGGAGGTAATTAGCGGAATTCCCCTTGCGAGGGAACACCTGTGACACCAGGCAGCTGCGTGGAGGGCGGCCCCGAACCTCCCCCACACAGTCACCCGTGTTCCGGAATTCTGAGTGTGGGGAGGTTCCGTCTTCTGTCTGCAGCACCCGGGATCTCCTAGGAGCCCTTCGAGTGTCTTCCCCGAGTCCCTCCCAGTGCGGGCTGCCGGGGAAAGGCGGGGGTTGGGCTGGAAACGCAGGTAGCATCTAGTGCCTCCTCATGGACAGGGGAGGTAATTTGCGGACTTCCCCCTGCGAGGGAACACCTGTGACACCAGGAAGTTGCGTGGGGGCGGCCCTAAACCTCACCCACAGTCAGCCCTGTTCCGGAATTCTGAGTGTGGGGAGGTTACGTCTTCTGTCTGCAGCACCCGGGATCTCCTAGGAGCCCTTCGTGTGTCTTCCCCCAGTCCCTCCCAGTGCGGGCTGCCGGGGAAAGGAGGGGGTTGTGCTGGAAACGCAGGTAGCATCTAGTGCCTCCCCATGGACTCGGGAGGTAATTAGCGGACTACCCCTTGCCAGGGAACACCTGTGACACCAGGCAGCTGCGTGGAGGGCGGCCCCGAACCTCCCCCACACAGTCAACCGTGTTCCGGAATTCTGAGTGTGGGGAGGTTCCGTCTTCTGTCTGCAGCACCCGGGATCTCCTATGAGCCCTTCGAGTGTCTTCCCCGAGTACCTCCCAGTGCGGGCTGCCGGGGAAAGGCGGGGGTTGGGCTGGAAAAGCAGGTAGCATCTAGTGCCTCCCCATGGACTGGGGAGGTAATTAGCGGACTTCCCCTTGCGAGGGAACACCTGTGACACAAGGCAGCTGCGTGGAGGGCGGCCCCGAACCTCCCCCACACAGTCAGCCGTGTTCCGGAATTCTGAGTGTGGGGAGGTACCGTCTTCTGTCTGCAGCACCCGGGATCTCCTAGGAGCCCTTCGAGTGTCTTCCCCGAGTCCATCCCAGTGCGGGCTACCGGGGAAAGGCGGGGGTTGGGCTGGAAAAGCAGGTAGCATCTAGTGCCTCCCCCTGGACAGGGGAGGTAATTAACGGACTTCCCCCTGCCAGGGAACACCTGTGACACCAGGCAGCTGCGTGGAGGGCGGCCCCGAACCTCCCCCACACTGTCACCCGTGTTCCGGAATTCTGAGTGTGGGGAGGTTCCGTCTTCTGTCTGCAGCACCCGGGATCTCCTAGGAGCCCTTCGAGTGTCTTCCCCGAGTCCATCCCAGTGCGGGCTACCGGGGAAACGCGGGGGATGGGCTGGAAAAGCAGGTAGCATCTAGTGCCTCCCCCTGGACAGGGGAGGTAATTAACGGACTTCCCCCTGCCAGGGAACACCTGTGACACCAGGCAGCTGCGTGGAGGGCGGCCCCGAACCTCCCCCACACAGTCACCCGTGTTCCGGAATTCTGAGTGTGGGGGGGTTCCTTCTTCTGTCTGCAGCACACGGGATCTCCTAGGAGCCCTTCGAGTGTCTTCCCCGAGTCCCTCCCAGTGCGGGCTCCCGGGGAAAGGCGGGGGTTTGGCTGGAAACGCAGGTAGCATCTAGTGCCTCCCCATGGACCAGGGAGGTAATTAGCGGACTTCCCCTTGCGAGGGAACACCTGTGACACAAGGCAGCTGCGTGGAGGGCGGCCCCGAACCTCCCCCACACAGTCAGCCGTGTTCCGGAATTCTGAGTGTGGGGAGGTACCGTCTTCTGTCTGCAGCACCCGGGATCTCCTAGGAGCCCTTCGAGTGTCTTCCCCGAGTCCCTCCCAGTGCGGGCTACCGGGGAAAGGCGGGGGTTGGGCTGGAAAAGCAGGTAGCATCTAGTTCCTCCCCATGGACAGGGGAGGTAATTAGCGGACTACCCCCTGCCAGGGAACACCTGTGACACCAGGCAGCTGCGTGGAGGGCGTCCCCGAACCTCCCCCACACAGTCAGCCGTATTCCGGAATTCTGAGTGTGGGGAGGTTCCGTCTTCTGTCTGCAGCACCCGGGTTCTCCTAGGAGCCCTTCGAGTGTCTTCCCCGAGTCCCTCCCAGTGCGGGCTGCCAGGGAAAGGTGGGGGTTTGGCTGGAAACGCAGGTAGCATCTAGTGCCTCCCCATGGAGAGGGGAGGTAATTAGCGGAATTCCCCTTGCGAGGGAACACCTGTGACACCAGGCAGCTGCGTGGAGGGCGGCCCCGAACCTCCCCCACACAGTCACCCGTGTTCCGGAATTCTGAGTGTGGGGAGGTTCCGTCTTCTGTCTGCAGCACCCGGGATCTCCTAGGAGCCCTTCGAGTGTCTTCACCGAGTCCCTCCCAGTGCGGGCGGCCGGGGAAAGGCGGGGGTTGGGCTGGAAACGCAGGTAGCATCTAGTGCCTCCTCATGGACAGGGGAGGTAATTAGCGGACTTCCCCCTGCGAGGGAACACCTGTGACACCAGGAAGTTGCGTGGGGGCGGCCCTAAACCTCACCCACACAGTCAGCCCTGTTCCGGAATTCTGAGTGTGGGGAGGTTACGTCTTCTGTCTGCAGCACCCGGGATCTCCTAGGAGCCCTTCGAGTGTCTTCCCCCAGTCCCTCCCAGTGCGGGCTGCCGGGGAAAGGAGGGGGTTGTGCTGGAAACGCAGGTAGCATCTAGTGCCTCCCCATGGAGAGGGGAGGTAATTAGCGGAATTCCCCTTGCGAGGGAACACCTGTGACACGAGGCAGCTGCGTGGAGGGCGGCCCCGAACCTCCCCCACACAGTCACCCGTGTTCCGGAATTCTGAGTGTGGGGGGGTTCCTTCTTCTGTCTGCAGCACACGGGATCTCCTAGGAGCCCTTCGAGTGTCTTCCCCCAGTCCCTCCCAGTGCGGGCTGCCGGGGAAAGGAGGGGGTTGTGCTGGAAACGCAGGTAGCATCTAGTGCCTCCCCATTGACTGGGGAGGTAATTAGCGGACTACCCCCTGCCAGGGAACACCTGTGACACCAGGCAGCTGCGTGGAGGGCGGCCCCGAAACTCCCCCACACAGTCAACCGTGTTAAGGAATTCTGAGTGTGGGGAGGTTCCGTCTTCTGTCTGCAGCACCCGGGATCTCCTAGGAGCCCTTCGAGTGTCTTCCCCGAGTCCCTCCCAGTGCGGGCTACCGGGGAAAGGCGGGGGTTGGGCTGGAAAAGCAGGTAGCATCTAGTTCCTCCCCATGGACAGGGGAGGTAATTAGCGGACTACCCCCTGCCAGGGAACACCTGTGACACCAGGCAGCTGCGTGGAGGGCGTCCCCGAACCTCCCCCACACAGTCAGCCGTATTCCGGAATTCTGAGTGTGGGGAGGTTCCGTCTTCTGTCTGCAGCACCCGGGTTCTCCTAGGAGCCCTTCGAGTGTCTTCCCCGAGTCCCTCCCAGTGCGGGCTGCCAGGGAAAGGTGGGGGTTTGGCTGGAAACGCAGGTAGCATCTAGTGCCTCCCCATGGAGAGGGGAGGTAATTAGCGGAATTCCCCTTGCGAGGGAACACCTGTGACACCAGGCAGCTGCGTGGAGGGCGGCCCCGAACCTCCCCCACACAGTCACCCGTGTTCCGGAATTCTGAGTGTGGGGGGGTTCCTTCTTCTGTCTGCAGCACACGGGATCTCCTAGGAGCCCTTAGAGTGTCTTCCCAGAGTCCCTCCCAGTGCGGGCTGCCGGGGAAAGGCGGGGGTTGGGCTGGAAATGCAGGTAGCATCTAGTGCCTCCCCCTGGACAGGGGAGGTAATTAGCGGACTTCCCCTTGCGAGGGAACCCCTGTGACACCAGGCAGCTGCGTAGAGGGCGGCTCCGAACCTCCCCCACACAGTCACCCGTGTTCCGGAATTCTGAGTGTGGGGAGGTTCCGTCTTCTGTCTGCAGCACCCGGGATCTCCTAGGAGCCCTTCGAGTGTCTTCACCGAGTCCCTCCCAGTGCGGGCGGCCGGGGAAAGGCGGGGGTTGGGCTGGAAACGCAGGTAGCATCTAGTGCCTCCTCATGGACAGGGGAGGTAATTAGCGGACTTCCCCCTGCGAGGGAACACCTGTGACACCAGGAAGTTGCGTGGGGGCGGCCCTAAACCTCACCCACACAGTCAGCCCTGTTCCGGAATTCTGAGTGTGGGGAGGTACCGTCTTCTGTCTGCAGCACCCGGGATCTCCTAGGAGCCCTTCGAGTGTCTTCCCCGAGTCCATCCCAGTGCGGGCTACCGGGGAAAGGCGGGGGTTGGGCTGGAAAAGCAGGTAGCATCTAGTGCCTCCCCCTGGACAGGGGAGGTAATTAACGGACTTCCCCCTGCCAGGGAACACCTGTGACACCAGGCAGCTGCGTGGAGTGCGGCCCCGAACCTCCCCCACACAGTCACCCGTGTTCTGGAATTCTGAGTGTGGGGAGGTTCCGTCTTCTGTCTGCAGCACCCGGGATCTCCTAGGAGCCCTTTGAGTGTCTTCCCCGAGTACCTCACAGTGCGGGCTGCCGGGGAAATTCGGGGGTTGGGCTGGAAAAGCAGGTAGCATCTAGTGCCTCCCCCTGGACAGGGGAGGTAATTAGCGGACTTCCCCTTGCGAGGGAACACCTGTGACACAAGGCAGCTGCGTGGAGGGCGGCCCCGAACCTCCCCCACACAGTCAGCCGTGTTCCGGAATTCTGAGTGTGGGGAGGTACCGTCTTCTGTCTGCAGCACCCGGGATCTCCTAGGAGCCCTTCGAGTGTCTTCCCCGAGTCCCTCCCAGTGCGGGCTGCCGGGGAAAGGCGGGGGTTTGGCTGGAAACGCAGGTAGCATCTAGTGCCTCCCCATGGACCAGGGAGGTAATTAGCGGAATTCCCCTTGCGAGGGAACACCTGTGACACAAGGCAGCTGCGTGGAGGGCGGCCCCGAAACTCCCCCACACAGTCAGCCGTGTTCCGGAATTCTGAGTGTGGGGAGGTACCGTCTTCTGTCTGCAGCACCCGGGATCTCCTAGGAGCCCTTCGAGTGTCTTCCCCGAGTCCCTCCCAGTGCGGGCTACCGGGGAAAGGTGGGGGTTGGCCTGGAAAAGCAGGTAGCATCTAGTTCCTCCGCATGGACAGGGGAGGAAATTAGCGGACTACCCCCTGCCAGGGAACACCTGTGACACCAGGCAGCTGCGTGGAGGGCGGCCCCGAACCTCCCCCACACAGTCAGCCGTGTTCCGGAATTCTGAGTGTGGGGAGGTTCCGTCTTCTGTCTGCAGCACCCAGGTTCTCCTAGGAGCCCTTCGAGTGTCTTCCCCGAGTCCCTCCCAGTGCGGGCTGCCGGGGAAAGGCGGGGGTTTGGCTGGAAACGCAGGTAGCATCTAGTGCCTCCCCATGGACCAGGGAGGTAATTAGCGGACTTCCCCTTGCGAGGGAACACCTGTGACACAAGGCAGCTTCGTGGAGGGCGACCCCGAACCTCCCCCACACAGTCAGCCGTGTTCCAGAATTCTGAGTGTGGGGAGGTTCCGTCTTCTGTCTGCAGAACCCGGGTTCTCCTAGGAGCCATTCGAGTGTCTTCCCCCAGTCCCTCCCAGTGCGGGCTGCCGGGGAAAGGCGGGGGTTGGGCTGGAAAAGCAGGTAGCATCTAGTGCCTCCCCATGGTACAAGGGAGATAATTAGCGGACTTCCCCCTGCCAGGGAACACCTGTGACACCAGGCATCTTCGTGGAGGGCGTCCCCAAACCTCCCCCACACAGTCGGCCGTGTTCCGGAATTCTGAGTGTGGGGAGGTTCCGTCTTCTGTCTGCAGCACCCGGGATCTCCTAGGAGCCCTTCGAGTGTCTTCCCCGAGTCCCTCCCAGTGCGGGCTGCCGGGGAAAGGCGGGGGTTGGGCTGGAAACGCAGGTAGCATCTAGTGCCTCCTCATGGACAGGGGAGGTAATTAGCGGACTTCACCCTGCCAGGGAACACCTGTGACACCAGGCAGCTGCGTGGAGGGCGGCTCTGAACCTCCCCCTCACAGTCACACGTGTTCCGGATTTCTGAGTGTGGGGGGGTTCCTTCTTCTGTCTGCAGCACACGGGATCTCCTAGGAGCCCTTCGAGTGTCTTCCCCGAGTCCCTCCCAGTGCGGGCTGCCGGGGAAAGGCGGGGGTTGGGCTGGAAAAGCAGGTAGCATCTAGTTCCTCCCCATGGACAGGGGAGGTAATTAGCGGACTACCCCCTGATAGGGAACACCTGTGACACCAGGCAGCTGCGTGGAGGGCGGCCCCGAACCTCCCCCACACAGTTAGCCGTATTCCGGAATTCTGAGTGTGGGGAGGTTCCGTCTTCTGTCTGCAGCACCCGGGTTCTCCTAGGAGCCCTTCGAGTGTCTTCCCCGAGTCCCTCCCAGTGCGGGCTGCAGGGGAAAGGCCGGGGTTTGGCTGGAAACGCAGGTAGCATCTAGTGCCTCCCCATGGAGAGGGGAGGTAATTAGCGGACTTCCCCTTGCGAGGGAACACCTGTGACACAAGGCAGCTGCGTGGAGGGCGGCCCCGAACCTCCCCTTCACAGTCAGCCGTGTTCCGGAATTCTGAGTGTGGGGAGGTACCGTCTTCTGTCTGCAGCACCCGGGATCTCCTAGGAGCCCTTCGGGTGTCTTCCCCGAGTCCATCCCAGTGCGGGCTACCGGGGAAAGGCGGTGGTTGGGCTGGAAAAGCAGGTAGCATCTAGTGCCTCCCTCTGGACAGGGGAGGTAATTAACGGACTTCCCCCTGCCAGGTCACACCTGTGACACCAGGCAGCTGCGTGGAGGGCGGCCCCGAACCTCCCCCACACAGTCACCCGTGTTCCGGAATTCTGAGTGTGGGGAGGTTCCGTCTTCTGTCTGCAGCACCCGGGATCTCCTAGGAGCCCTTCGAGAGTCTTCCCCGAGTACCTCCCAGTGCGGGCTGCCGGGGAATGTCGGGGGTTGGGCTGGAAAAGCAGGTAGCATCTAGTGCCTCCCCCTGGACAGGGGAGGTAATTAGCGGACTTCCCCTTGCTAGGGAACACCTGTGACACAAGGCAGCTGCGTGGAGGGCGGCCCCGAACCTCCCCCACACAGTCAGCCGTGTTCCGGAATTCTGAGTGTGGGGAGGTACCGTCTTCTGTCTGCAGCACCCGGGATCTCCTAGGAGCCCTTCGAGTGTCTTCCCCGAGTCCATCCCAGTGCGGGCTACCGGGGAAAGGCGGGGGTTGTGCTGGAAAAGCAGGTAGCATCTAGTGCCTCCCCCTGGACAGGGGAGGCAATTAACGGACTTCCCCCTGCCAGGGAACACCTGTGACACCAGGCAGCTGCGTGGAGGGCGGCCCCGAACCTCCCCCACACAGTCACCCGTGTTCCGGAATTCTGAGTGTGGGGAGGTACCGTCTTCTGTCTGCAGCACCCGGGATCTCCTAGGAGCCCTTCGAGTGTCTTCCCCGAGTCCCTCCCAGTGCGGGCTACCGGGGAAAGGCGGGGGTTGTGCTGGAAAAGCAGGTAGCATCTAGTTCCTCCCCATTTACAGGGGAGGTATTTAGCGGACTACCCCCTGCCAGGGAACACCTGTGACACCAGGCAGCTGCGTGGAGGGCGGCCCCGAACCTCCCCCACACAGTCAACCGTGTTCCGGAATTCTGAGTGTGGGGAGGTTCCGTCTTCTGTCTGCAGCACCCAGGTTCTCCTAGGAGCCCTTCGAGTGTCTTCCCCGAGTCCCTCCCAGTGCGGGCTGCCGGGGAAAGGCGGGGGTTTGGCTGGAAACGCAGGTAGCATCTAGTGCCTCCCCATGGACCAGGGAGGTAATTAGCGGACTTCCCCTTGCGAGGGAACACCTGTGACACAAGGCAGCTGCGTGGAGGGCGGCCCCGAACCTCCCCCACACAGTCAGCCGTGTTCCGGAATTCTGAGTGTGGGGAGGTTCCGTCTTCTGTCTGCAGCACCCGGGATCTCCTAGGAGCCCTTCGAGTGTCTTCCCCGAGTCCCTCCCAGTGCGGGCTGCTGGGGAAAGGAGGGGGTTGGGCTGGAAACGCAGGTAGCATCTAGTGCCTCCTCATGGACAGGGGAGGTAATTAGCGGACATCACCCTGCCAGGGAACACCTGTGACACCAGGCAGCTCCGTGGAGGGCGGCTCTGAACCTCCCCCTCACAGTCACCCGTGTTCCGGATTTCTTAGTGTGGGGGGGTTCCTTCTTCTGTCTGCAGCACACGAGATCTCCTAGGAGCCCTTCGAGTGTCTTCCCCGAGTCCCTCCCAGTGCGGGCTGCCGGGGAAAGGCGGGGGTTGTGCTGGAAAAGCAGGTAGCATCTAGTGCCTCCCCATGGAGAGGGGAGGTAATTAGCGGAATTCCCCTTGCGAGGGAACACCTGTGACACCAGGCAGCTGCGTGGAGGGCGGCCCCGAACCTCCCCCACACAGTCACCCGTGTTCCGGAATTCTGAGTGTGGGGGGGTTCCTTCTTCTGTCTGCAGCACACGGGATCTCCTAGGAGCCCTTCGAGTGTCTTCCCCCAGTCCCTCCCATTGCGGGCTGCCGGGGAAAGGAGGGGGTTGTGCTGGAAACGCAGGTAGCATCTAGTGCCTCCCCCTGGACAGGGGAGGTAATTAGCGGACTTCCCCTTGCGAGGGAACACCTGTGACACAAGGCAGCTGCGTGGAGGGCGGCCCCGAACCTCCCCCACACAGTCAGCCGTGTTCCGGAATTCTGAGTGTGGGGAGGTACCGTCTTCTGTCTGCAGCACCCGGGATCCCCTAGGAGCCCTTCGAGTGTCTTCCCCGAGTCCATCACAGTGCGGGCTACCGGGGAAAGGCGGGGGTTGGGCTGGAAAAGCAGGTAGCATCTAGTGCCTCCCCCTGGACAGGGGAGGTAATTAACGGACTTCCCCCTGCCAGGGAACACCTGTGACACAAGGCAGCTGCGTGGAGGGCGGCCCCGAACCTCCCCCACACAGTCAGCCGTGTTCCGGAATTCTGAGTGTGGGGAGGTACCGTCTTCTGTCTGCAGCACCCGGGATCTCCTAGGAGCCCTTCGAGTGTCTTCCCCGAGTCCATCCCAGTGCGGGCTACCGGGGAAAGGCGGGGGTTGGGCTGGAAAAGCAGGTAGCATCTAGTGCCTCCCCCTGGACAGGGGAGGTAATTAACGGACTTCCCCCTGCCAGGGAACACCTGTGACACCAGGCAGCTGCGTGGAGGGCGGGCCCGAACCTCCCGCACACAGTCACCCGTGTTCCGGAATTCTGAGTGTGGGGAGGTACCGTCTTCTGTCTGCAGCACCCGGGATCTCCTAGGAGCCCTTCGAATGTCTTCCCCGAGTCCCTCCCAGTGCGGGCTACCGGGGAAAGGCGGGGGTTGGGCTGGAAAAGCAGGTAGCATCTAGTTCCTCCCCATGGACAGGGGAGGTAATTAGCGGACTACCCCCTGCCAGGGAACACCTGTGACACCAGGCAGCTGCGTGGAGGGCGGCCCCGAACCTCCCCCACACAGTCAACCGTGTTCCGGAATTCTGAGTGTGGGGAGGTTCCGTCTTCTGTCTGCAGCACCCAGGTTCTCCTAGGAGCCCTTCGAGTGTCTTCCCCGAGTCCCTCCCAGTGCGGGCTGCCGGGGAAAGGCGGGGGTTTGGCTGGAAACGCAGGTAGCATCTAGTGCCTCCCCATGGACCAGGGAGGTAATTAGCGGACTTCCCCTTGCGAGGGAACACCTGTGACACAAGGCAGATGCGTGGAGGGCGGCCCCGAACCTCCCCCACACAGTCAGCCGTGTTCCGGAATTCTGAGTGTGGGGAGGTTCCGTCTTCTCTCTGCAGCACCCGGGTTCTCCTAGGAGCCATTCGAGTGTCTTCCCCCAGTCCCTCCCAGTGCGGGCTGCCGGGGAAAGGCGGGTGTTGGGCTGGAAAAGCAGGTAGCATCTAGTGCCTCCCCATGGACAAGGGAGAAAATTAGCGGACTTCCCCCTGCCAGGGAACACCTGTGACACCAGGCAGCTGCGTGGAGGGCGGCCCCAAACCTCCCCCACACAGTCGGCCGTGTTCCGGAATTCTGAGTGTGGGGAGGTTCCGTCTTCTCTCTGCAGCACCCGGGTTCTCCTAGGAGCCCTTCGAGTGTCTTCCCCGAGTCCCTCCCAGTGCGGGTTGCCGGGGAAAGGCGGGGGTTGGACTGGAAACGCAGGTAGCATCTAGTGCCTCCTCATGGACAGGGGAGGTAATTAGCGGACATCACCCTGCCAGGGAACACCTGTGACACCAGGCAGCTGCGTGGAGGGCGGCTCTGAACCTCCCCCTCACAGTCACCCGTGTTCCGGATTTCTGAGTGTGGGGGGGTTCCTTCTTCTGTCTGCAGCACACGGGATCTCCTAGGAGCCTTTCGAGTGTCTTCCCCGAGTCCCTCCCAGTGCGGGCTGCCGGGGAAAGGCGGGGGTTGGGCTGGAAAAGCAGGTAGCATCTAGTTCCTCCCCATGGACAGGGGAGGTAATTAGCGGACTACCCCCTGAAAGGGAACACCTGTGACACCAGGCAGCTGCGTGGAGGGCGGCCCCGAACCTCCCCCACACAGTCAGCCGTATTCCGGAATTCTGAGTGTGGGGAGGTTCCGTCTTCTGTCTGCAGCACCCGGGTTCTCCTAGGAGCCCTTCGAGTGTCTTCCCCGAGTCCCTCCCAGTGCGGGCTGCCGGGGAAAGGCGGGGGTTTGGCTGGAAACGCAGGTAGCATCTAGTGCCTCCCCATGGAGAAGGGAGGTAATTAGCGGAATTCCCCTTGCGAGGGAACACCTGTGACACCAGGCAGCTGCGTGGAGGGCGGCCCCGAACCTCCCCCACACAGTCACCCGTGTTCCGGAATTCTGAGTGTGGGGGGGTTCCTTCTTCTGTCTGCAGCACACGGGATCTCCTAGGAGCCCTTCGAGTGTCTTCCCCCATTCCCTCCCAGTGCGGGCTGCCGGGGAAAGGAGGGGGTTGTGCTGGAAACGCAGGTAGAATCTACTGCCTCCCCATGGACTGGGGAGGTAATTAGCGGACTACCCCCTGCCAGGGAACACCTGTTACACCAGGCAGCTGCGTGGAGGGCGGCCCCGAACCTCCACCACACAGTCAACCGTGTTCCGGAATTCTGAGTGTGGGGAGGTTCCGTCTTCTGTCTGCAGCACCCGGGATCTCCTAGGAGCCCTTCGAGTGTCTTCCCCGAGTCCCTCCCAGTGCGGGCTGCCGGGGAAAGGCGGGGGTTGGGCTGGAAAAGCAGGTAGCATCTAGTGCCTCCCCCTGGACAGGGGAGGTAATTAGCGGACATCCCCCTGCCAGGGAACACCTGTGACACCAGGCAGCTGCGTGGAGGGCGGCCCCGAACCTCCCCCACACTGTCACCCGTGTTCCGGAATTCTGAGTTTGGGGGGGTTCCTTCTTCTGTCTGCAGCACCCGGGATCTCCTAGGAGCCTTTCGAGTGTCTTCCCCGAGTCCCTCCCAGTGCGGGCTGCCGGGGAAATGCGGGGGTTTGGCTGGAAACGCAGGTAGCATCTAGTGCCTCCCCATGGACAGGGGAGGTAATTAGCGGACTTCCCCTTGCGAGGGAACACCTGTGACACCAGGAAGATGCGTGGGGGGCGGCCCTAAACCTCCCCCACACAGTCATCCGTGTTCCGGAATTCTGAGTGTGGGGAGGTTCCGTCTTGTGTCTGCAGCACCCGTGTTCTCCTAGGAGCCCTTCGAGTGTGTTCCCCGAGTCCCTCCCTGTGCGGGCGGCCGGGGAAAGGCGGGGGTTGGGCTGGAAACGCAGGTAGCATCTAGTGCCTCCCCATGGACAGGGGAGGTAATTAGCGGACTACCCCCTGCCAGGGAACACCTGTGACACCAGGCAGCTGCGTGGAGGGCGGCCCCGAACCTCCCCCACACAGTCAGCCGTGTTCCGGAATTCTGAGTGTGGGGAGGTTCCGTCTTCTGTCTGCAGCACCCAGGTTCTCCTAGGAGCCCTTCGAGTGTCTTCCCCGAGTCCCTCCCAGTGCGGGCTGCCGGGGAAAGGCGGGGGTTTGGCTGGAAACGCAGGTAGCATCTAGTGCCTCCCCATGGAGAGGGGAGGTAATTAGCGGAATTCCCCTTGCGAGGGAACACCTGTGACACCAGGCAGCTGCGTGGAGGGCGGCCCCGAACCTCCCCCACACAGTCACCCGTGTTCCGGAATTTTGAGTGTGGGGGGGTTCCTTCTTCTGTCTGCAGCACACGGGATCTCCTAGGAGCCCTTCGAGTGTCTTCCCCCAGTCCCTCCCAGTGCGGGCTGCCGGGGAAAGGAGGGGGTTGTGCTGGAAACGCAGGTAGAATCTAGTGCCTCCCCATGGACTGGGGAGGTAATTAGCGGACTACCCCCTGCCAGGGAACACCTGTGACACCAGGCAGCTGCGTGGAGGGCGGCCCCGAAACTCCCCCACACAGTCAACCGTGTTCCGGAATTCTGAGTGTGGGGAGGTTCCGTCTTCTGTCTGCAGCACCCGGGATCTCCTAGGAGCCCTTCGAGTGTCTTCCCCGAGTCCCTCCCAGTGCGGGCTGCCGGGGAAAGGCGGGGGTTGGGCTGGAAAAGCAGGTAGCATCTAGTGCCTCCCCCTGGACAGGGGAGGTAATTAGCGGACATCCCCCTGCCAGGGAACACCTGTGACACCAGGCAGCTGCGTGGAGGGCGGCCCCGAACCTCCCCCACACAGTCACCCGTGTTCCAGAATTCTGAGTGTGGGGGGGTTCCTTCTTCTGTCTGCAGCACCCGGGATCTCCTAGGAGCCCTTCGAGTGTCTTCCCCGAGTCCCTCCCAGTGCGGGCTGCCGGGGAAAGGAGGGGGTTGGGCTGGAAAAGCAGGTAGCATCTAGTGCCTCCCCATGGACAGGGGAGGTAATTAGCGGACTACCCCCTGAAAGGGAACACCTGTGACACCAGGCAGCTGCGTGGAGGGCGGCCCCGAACCTCCCCCACACAGTCAGCCGTGTTCCAGAATTCTGAGTGTGGGGAGGTTCCGTCTTCTGTCTGCAGCACCCGGGTTCTCCTAGGAGCCCTTCGAGTGTCTTCTCCGAGTCCCACTCTGTGCGGGCTGCCGGGGAAAGGCGGGGGTTTGGCTGGAAACGCAGGTAGCATCTAGTGCCTCCCCATGGACAGGGGAGGTAATTAGCGGACTTCCCCTTGCGAGGGAACACCTGTGACACCAGGAAGCTGCGTGGGGGGCGGCCCTAAACCTCCCCCACACAGTCATCCGTGTTCCGGAATTCTGAGTGTGGGGAGGTTCCGTCTTGTGTCTGCAGCACCCGTGTTCTCCTAGGAGCCCTTCGAGTGTGTTCCCCGAGTCCCTCCCTGTGCGGGCGGCCGGGGAAAGGCGGGGGTTGGGCTGGAAACGCAGGTAGCATCTAGTGCCTCCCCATGGACAGGGGTGGTAATTAGCGGACTACCCCCTGCCAGGGAACACCTGTGACACCAGGCAGCTGCGTGGAGGGCGGCCCCGAACCTCCCCCACACAGTCAGCCGTGTTCCGGAATTCTGAGTGTGGGGAGGTTCCGTCTTCTGTCTGCAGCACCCAGGTTCTCCTAGGAGCCCTTCGAGTGTCTTCCCCGAGTCCCTCCCAGTGCGGGCTGCCGGGGAAAGGCGGGGGTTTGGCTGGAAACGCAGGTAGCATCTAGTGCCTCCCCATGGAGAGGGGAGGTAATTAGCGGACTTCCCCTTGCGAGGGAACACCTGTGACACAAGGCAGCTGCGTGGAGGTCGGCCCCGAACCTCCCCCACACAGTCACCCGTGTTCCGGAATTCTGAGTGTGGGGGGGTTCCTTCTTCTGTCTGCAGCACACGGGATCTCCTAGGAGCCCTTCGAGTGTCTTCCCCCAGTCCCTCCCAGTGCGGGCTGCCGGGGAAAGGAGGGGGTTGTGCTGGAAACACAGGTAGAATCTAGTGCATCCCCATGGATTGGATAGGTAATTAGCGGACTACCCCCTGCCAGGGAACACCTGTGACACCAGGCAGCTGCGTGGAGGGCGGCCCCGAACCTCCCCCACACAGTCAACCGTGTTCCGGAATTCTGAGTGTGGGGAGGTTCCGTCTTCTGTCTGCAGCACCCGGGATCTCCTAGGAGCCCTTCGAGTGTCTTCCCCGAGTCCCTCCCAGTGCGGGCTGCCGTGGAAAGGCGGGGGTTGGGCTGGAAAAGCAGGTAGCATCTAGTGCCTCCCCCTGGACAGGGGAGGTAATTAGCGGACATCCCCCTGCCAGGGAACACCTGTGACACCAGGCAGCTGCGTGGAGGGCGGCCCCGAACCTCCCCCACACAGTCACCCGTGTTCCGGAATTCTGAGTGTGGGGGGGTTCCTTCTTCTGTCTGCAGCACCCGGGATCTCCTAGGAGCCCTTCGAGTGTCTTCCCCGAGTCCCTCCCAGTGCGGGCTGCCGGGGAAAGGAGGGGGTTGGGCTGGAAAAGCAGGTAGCATCTAGTGCCTCCCCATGGACAGGGGAGGTAATTAGCGGACTACCCCCTGCCAGGGAACACCTGTGACACCAGGCAGCTGCGTGGAGGGCGGCCCCGAACCTCCCCCACACAGTCATCCGTGTTCCGGAATTCTGAGTGTGGGGAGGTTCCGTCTTCTGTCTGCAGCACCCGGGATCTCCTAGGAGCCCTTCGAGAGTCTTCCCCGAGTACCTCCCAGTGCGGGCTGCCGGGGAAAGTCGGGGGTTGGGCTGGAAAAGCAGGTAGCATCTAGTGCCTCCCCCTGGACAGGGGAGGTAATTAGCGGACTTCCCCTTGCGAGGGAACACCTGTGACACAAGGCAGCTGCGTGGAGGGCGGCCCCGAACCTCCCCCACACAGTCAGCCGTGTTCCGGAATTCTGAGTGTGGGGAGGTACCGTCTTCTGTATGCAGCACCCGTGATCTCCTAGGAGCCCTTCGAGTGTCTTCCCCGAGTCCATCCCAGTGCGGGTTACCGGGGAAAGGCGGGGGTTGGGCTGGAAAAGCAGGTAGCATCTAGTGCCTCCCCCTGGACAGGGGAGGTAATTAACGGACTTCCCCCTGCCAGGGAACACCTGTGACACCAGGCAGCTGCGTGGAGGGCGGCCCCGAACCTCCCCCACACAGTCACCCGTGTTCCGGAATTCTGAGTGTGGGGAGGTTCCGTCTTGTGTCTGCAGCACCCGTGTTCTCCTAGGAGCCCTTCGAGTGTGTTCCCCGAGTCCCTCCCTTTGCGGGCGGCCGGGGAAAGGCGGGGGTTGGGCTGGAAACGCAGGTAGCATCTAGTGCCTCCCCATGGACAGGGGAGGTAATTAGCGGACTACCCCCTGCCAGGGAACACCTGTGACACCAGGCAGCTGCGTGGAGGGCGGCCCCGAACCTCCCCCACACAGTCAGCCGTGTTCCGGAATTCTGAGTGTGGGGAGGTTCCGTCTTCTGTCTGCAGCACCCAGGTTCTCCTAGGAGCCCTTCGAGTGTCTTCCCCGAGTCCCTCCCAGTGCGGGCTGCCGGGGAAAGGCGGGGGTTTGGCTGGAAACGCAGGTAGCATCTAGTGCCTCCCCATGGACCAGGGAGGTAATTAGCGGACTTCCCCTTGCGAGGGAACACCTGTGACACAAGGCAGCTGCGTGGAGGGCGGCCCCGAACCTCCCCCACACAGTCAGCCGTGTTCCGGAATTCTGAGTGTGGGGAGGTACCGTCTTCTGTCTGCAGCACCCGGGATCTCCCAGGAGCCCTTCGGGTGTCTTCCCCGAGTCCATCCCAGTGCGGGCTACCGGGGAAAGGCGGGGGTTGGGCTGGAAAAGCAGGTAGCATCTAGTGCCTCCCTCTGGACAGGGGAGGTAATTAACGGACTTCCCCTTGCCAGGGAACACCTGTGACACCAGGCAGCTGCGTGGAGGGCGGCCCCGAACCTCCCCCACACAGTCACCCGTGTTCCGGAATTCTGAGTGTGTGGAGGTTCCGTCTTCTGTCTGCAGCACCCGGGATCTCCTAGGAGCCCTTCGAGAGTCTTCCCCGAGTACCTCACAGTGCGGGCTGCCGGGGAAAGTCGGGGGTTGGGCTGGAAAAGCAGGTAGCATCTAGTGCCTCCCCCTGGACAGGGGAGGTAATTAGCGGACTTCCCCTTGCAAGGGAACACCTGTGACACAAGGCAGCTGCGTGGAGGGCGGCCCCGAACCTCCCCCACACAGTCAGCCGTGTTCCGGAATTCTGAGTGTGGGGAGGTACCGTCTTCTGTCTGCAGCACCCGTGATCTCCTAGGAGCCCTTCGAGTGTCTTCCCCGAGTCCATCCCAGTGCGGGTTACCGGGGAAAGGCGGGGGTTGGGCTGGAAAAGCAGGTAGCATCTAGTGCCTCCCCCTGGACAGGGGAGGTAATTAACGGACTTCCCCCTGCCAGGGAACACCTGTGACACCAGGCAGCTGCGTGGAGGGCGGCCCCGAACCTCCCCCACACAGTCACCCGTGTTCCGGAATTCTGAGTGTGGGGAGGTACCGTCTTCTGTCTGCAGCACCCGGGATCTCCTAGGAGCCCTTCGAGTGTCTTCCCCGAGTCCCTCCCAGTGCGGGCTACCGGGGAAAGGCGGGGGTTGGGCTGGAAAAGCAGGTAGCATCTAGTTCCTCCCCATTTACAGGGGAGGTAATTAGCGGACTACCCCCTGCCAGGGAACACCTGTGACACCAGGCAGCTGCGTGGAAGGCAGCCCCGAACCTCCCCCACACAGTCAACCGTGTTCCGGAATTCTGAGTGTGGGGAGGTTCCGTCTTCTGTCTGCAGCACCCAGGTTCTCCTAGGAGCCCTTCGAGTGTCTTCCCCGAGTCCCTCCCAGTGCGGGCTGCCGGGGAAAGGCGGGGGTTGGGCTGGAAAAGCAGGTAGCATCTAGTGCCTCCCCATGGACAAGGGAGATAATTAGCGGACTTCCCCCTGCCAGGGAACACCTGTGACACCAGGCATCTTCGTGGAGGGCGGCCCCAAACCTCCCCCACACAGTCGGCCGTGTTCCGGAATTCTGAGTGTGGGGAGGTTCCGTCTTCTGTCTGCAGCACCCGGGATCTCCTAGGAGCCCTTCGAGTGTCTTCCCCCAGTCCCTCCCAGTGCAGGCTGCCGGGGAAAGGCGGGGGTTGGGCTGGAAACGCAGGTAGCATCTAGTGCCTCCTCATGGACAGGGGAGGTAATTAGCGGACATCACCCTGCCAGGGAACACCTGTGACACCAGGCAGCTGCGTGGAGGTCGGCTCTGAACCTCCCCCTCACAGTCACCCGTGTTCCGGATTTCTGAGTGTGGGGGGGTTCCTTCTTCTGTCTGCAGCACACGGGATCTCCTAGGAGCCCTTCGAGTGTCTTCCCCGAGTCCCTCCCAGTGCGGGCTCCCGGGGAAAGGCGGGGGTTTGGCTGGAAACGCAGGTAGCATCTAGTGCCTCCCCATGGACCAGGGAGGTAATTAGCGGACTTCCCCTTGCGAGGGAACACCTGTGACACAAGGCAGCTGCGTGGAGGGTGGCCCCGAACCTCCCCCACACAGTCAGCCGTGTTCCGGAATTCTGAGTGTGGGGAGGTACCGTCTTCTGTCTGCAGCACCCGGGATCTCCTAGGAGCCCTTCGAGTGTCTTCCCCGAGTCCCTCCCAGTGCGGGCTACCGGGGAAAGGCGGGGGTTGGGCTGGAAAAGCAGGTAGCATCTAGTGCCTCCCCCTGGACAGGGGAGGTAATTAACGGACTTCCCCCTGCCAGGGAACACCTGTGACACCAGGCAGCTGCGTGGAGGGCGGCCCCGAACCTCCCCCACACAGTCACCCGTGTTCCGGAATTCTGAGTGTGGGGAGGTTCCGTCTTGTGTCTGCAGCACCCGTGTTCTCCTAGGAGCCCTTCGAGTGTGTTCCCCGAGTCCCTCCCTTTGCGGGCGGCCGGGGAAAGGCGGGGGTTGGGCTGGAAACGCAGGTAGCATCTAGTGCCTCCCCATGGACAGGGGAGGTAATTAGCGGACTACCCCCTGCCAGGGAACACCTGTGACACCAGGCAGCTGCGTGGAGGGCGGCCCCGAACCTCCCCCACACAGTCAGCCGTGTTCCGGAATTCTGAGTGTGGGGAGGTTCCGTCTTCTGTCTGCAGCACCCAGGTTCTCCTAGGAGCCCTTCGAGTGTCTTCCCCGAGTCCCTCCCAGTGCGGGCTGCCGGGGAAAGGCGGGGGTTTGGCTGGAAACGCAGGTAGCATCTAGTGCCTCCCCATGGACCAGGGAGGTAATTAGCGGACTTCCCCTTGCGAGGGAACACCTGTGACACAAGGCAGCTGCGTGGAGGGCGGCCCCGAACCTCCCCCACACAGTCAGCCGTGTTCCGGAATTCTGAGTGTGGGGAGGTACCGTCTTCTGTCTGCAGCACCCGGGATCTCCCAGGAGCCCTTCGGGTGTCTTCCCCGAGTCCATCCCAGTGCGGGCTACCGGGGAAAGGCGGGGGTTGGGCTGGAAAAGCAGGTAGCATCTAGTGCCTCCCTCTGGACAGGGGAGGTAATTAACGGACTTCCCCTTGCCAGGGAACACCTGTGACACCAGGCAGCTGCGTGGAGGGCGGCCCCGAACCTCCCCCACACAGTCACCCGTGTTCCGGAATTCTGAGTGTGTGGAGGTTCCGTCTTCTGTCTGCAGCACCCGGGATCTCCTAGGAGCCCTTCGAGAGTCTTCCCCGAGTACCTCACAGTGCGGGCTGCCGGGGAAAGTCGGGGGTTGGGCTGGAAAAGCAGGTAGCATCTAGTGCCTCCCCCTGGACAGGGGAGGTAATTAGCGGACTTCCCCTTGCAAGGGAACACCTGTGACACAAGGCAGCTGCGTGGAGGGCGGCCCCGAACCTCCCCCACACAGTCAGCCGTGTTCCGGAATTCTGAGTGTGGGGAGGTACCGTCTTCTGTCTGCAGCACCCGTGATCTCCTAGGAGCCCTTCGAGTGTCTTCCCCGAGTCCATCCCAGTGCGGGTTACCGGGGAAAGGCGGGGGTTGGGCTGGAAAAGCAGGTAGCATCTAGTGCCTCCCCCTGGACAGGGGAGGTAATTAACGGACTTCCCCCTGCCAGGGAACACCTGTGACACCAGGCAGCTGCGTGGAGGGCGGCCCCGAACCTCCCCCACACAGTCACCCGTGTTCCGGAATTCTGAGTGTGGGGAGGTACCGTCTTCTGTCTGCAGCACCCGGGATCTCCTAGGAGCCCTTCGAGTGTTTTCCCCGAGTCCCTCCCAGTGCGGGCTACCGGGGAAAGGCGGGGGTTGGGCTGGAAAAGCAGGTAGCATCTAGTTCCTCCCCATTTACAGGGGAGGTAATTAGCGGACTACCCCCTGCCAGGGAACACCTGTGACACCAGGCAGCTGCGTGGAAGGCAGCCCCGAACCTCCCCCACACAGTCAACCGTGTTCCGGAATTCTGAGTGTGGGGAGGTTCCGTCTTCTGTCTGCAGCACCCAGGTTCTCCTAGGAGCCCTTCGAGTGTCTTCCCCGAGTCCCTCCCAGTGCGGGCTGCCGGGGAAAGGCGGGGGTTGGGCTGGAAAAGCAGGTAGCATCTAGTGCCTCCCCATGGACAAGGGAGATAATTAGCGGACTTCCCCCTGCCAGGGAACACCTGTGACACCAGGCATCTTCGTGGAGGGCGGCCCCAAACCTCCCCCACACAGTCGGCCGTGTTCCGGAATTCTGAGTGTGGGGAGGTTCCGTCTTCTGTCTGCAGCACCCGGGATCTCCTAGGAGCCCTTCGAGTGTCTTCCCCCAGTCCCTCCCAGTGCAGGCTGCCGGGGAAAGGCGGGGGTTGGGCTGGAAACGCAGGTAGCATCTAGTGCCTCCTCATGGACAGGGGAGGTAATTAGCGGACATCACCCTGCCAGGGAACACCTGTGACACCAGGCAGCTGCGTGGAGGTCGGCTCTGAACCTCCCCCTCACAGTCACCCGTGTTCCGGATTTCTGAGTGTGGGGGGGTTCCTTCTTCTGTCTGCAGCACACGGGATCTCCTAGGAGCCCTTCGAGTGTCTTCCCCGAGTCCCTCCCAGTGCGGGCTCCCGGGGAAAGGCGGGGGTTTGGCTGGAAACGCAGGTAGCATCTAGTGCCTCCCCATGGACCAGGGAGGTAATTAGCGGACTTCCCCTTGCGAGGGAACACCTGTGACACAAGGCAGCTGCGTGGAGGGTGGCCCCGAACCTCCCCCACACAGTCAGCCGTGTTCCGGAATTCTGAGTGTGGGGAGGTACCGTCTTCTGTCTGCAGCACCCGGGATCTCCTAGGAGCCCTTCGAGTGTCTTCCCCGAGTCCCTCCCAGTGCGGGCTACCGGGGAAAGGCGGGGGTTGGGCTGGAAAAGCAGGTAGCATCTAGTTCCTCCCCATGGACAGGGGAGGTAATTAGCGGACTACCCCCTGCCAGGGAACACCTGTGACACCAGGCAGCTGCGTGGAGGGCGGCCCCGAACCTCCCCCACACAGTCAGCCGTGTTCCGGAATTCTGAGTGTGGGGAGGTTCCGTCTTCTGTCTGCAGCACCCAGGTTCTCCTAGGAGCCCTTCGAGTGTCTTCCCCGAGTCCCTCCCTGTGCGGGCTGCCGGGGAAAGGCGGGGGTTTGGCTGGAAACGTAGGTAGCATCTAGTGCCTCCCCATGGACCAGGGAAGTAATTAGCGGACTTCCCCTTGCGAGGGAACACCTGTGACACAAGGCAGCTGCGTGGAGGGCGGCCCCGAACCTCCCCCACACAGTCAGCCGTGTTCCGGAATTCTGAGTGTGGGGAGGTTCCGTCTTCTGTCTGCAGCACCCGGGTTCTCCTAGGAGCCATTCGAGTGTCTTCCCCCAGTCCCTCCCAGTGCGGGCTGCCGGGGAAAGGCGGGGGTTGGGCTGGAAAAGCAGGTAGCATCTAGTGCCTCCCCATGGACAAGGGAGATAATTAGCGGACTTCCCTCTGCCAGGGAACACCTGTGACACCAGGCACCTTCGTGGAGGGCGGCCCCAAACCTCCCCCACACAGTCGGCCGTGTTCCGGAATTCTGAGTGTGGGGAGGTTCCGTCTTCTGTCTGCAGCACCCGGGATCTCCTAGGAGCCCTTCGAGTGTCTTCCCCGAGTCCCTCCCAGTGCGGGCTGCTGGGGAAAGGCGGGGGTTGGGCTGGAAACGCAGGTAGCATCTAGTGCCTCCTCATGGACAGGGGAGGTAATTAGCGGACATCACCCTGCCAGGGAACACCTGTGACACCAGGCAGCTGCGTGGAGGGCGGCTCTGAACCTCCCCCTCACAGTCACCCGTGTTCCGGATTTCTGAGTGTGGGGGGGTTCCTTCTTCTCTCTGCAGCACACGGGATTTCCTAGGAGCCCTTCGAGTGTCTTCCCCGAGTCCCTCCCAATGCGGGCTGCCGGGGAAAGGCGGGGGTTGGGCTGGAAAAGCAGGTAGCATCTAGTTCCTCCCCATGGACAGGGGAGGTAATTAGCGGACTACCCCCTGCCAGGGAACACCTGTGACACCAGGCAGCTGCGTGGAGGGCGGCCCCGAACCTCCCCCACACAGTTAGCCGTATTCCGGAATTCTGAGTGTGGGGAGGTTCCGTCTTCTGTCTGCAGCACCCGGGTTCTCCTAGGAGCCCTTCGAGTGTCTTCCCCGAGTCCCTCCCAGTGCGGGCTGCCGGGGAAAGGCGGGGGTTTGGCTGGAAACGCAGGTAGCATCTAGTGCCTCCCCATGGAGAGGGGAGGTAATTAGCGGAATTCCCCTTGCGAGGGAACACCTGTGACACCAGGCAGCTGCGTGGAGGGCGGCCCCGAACCTCCCCCACACAGTCACCCGTGTTCCGGAATTCTGAGTGTGGGGGGGTTCCTTCTTCTGTCTGCAGCACACGGGATCTCCTAGGAGCCCTTCGAGTGTCTTCCCCCAGTCCCTCCCAGTGCGGGCTGCCGGGGAAAGGCGGGGGTTTTGCTGGAAACGCAGGTAGCATCTAGTGCCTCCCCATGGACTGGGGAGGTAATTAGCGGACTACCCCCTGCCAGGGAACACCTGTGACACCAGGCAGCTGCGTGGAGGGCGGCCCCGAACCTCCCCCACACAGTCAACCGTGTTCCGGAATTCTGAGTGTGGGGAGGTTCCGTCTTCTGTCTGCAGCACCCGGGATCTCCTAGGAGCCCTTCGAGTGTCTTCAACGAGTACCTCCCAGTGCGGGCTGCCGGGGAATTGCGGGGGTTGGGCTGGAAAAGCAGGTAGCATCTAGTGCCTCCCCCTGGACAGGGGAGGTAATTAGCGGACTTCCCCTTGCGAGGGAACACCTGTGACACAAGGCAGCTGCGTGGAGGGCGGCCCCGAACCTCCCCCACACAGTCACCCGTGTTCCGGAATTCTGAGTGTGGGGAGGTTCCGTCTTCTGTCTGCAGCACCCGGGATCTCCTAGGAGCCCTTCGAGAGTCTTCCCTGAGTACCTCCCAGTGCGGGCTGCCGGGGAAAGTCGGGGGTTGGGCTGGAAAAGCAGGTAGCATCTAGTGCCACCCCCTGGACAGGGGAGGTAATTAGCGGACTTCCCCTTGCGAGGGAACACCTGTGACACAAGGCAGCTGCGTGGAGGGCGGCCCCGAACCTCCCCCACACAGTCAGCCGTGTTCCGGAATTCTGAGTGTGGGGAGGTACCGTCTTCTGTCTGCAGCACCCGGGATCTCCTAGGAGCCCTTCGAGTGTCTTCCCCGAGTCCATCCCAGTGCGGGCTACCGGGGAAAGGCGGGGGTTGGGCTGGAAAAGCAGGTAGCATCTAGTGCCTCCCCCTGGACAGGGGAGGTAATTAACGGACTTCCCCCTGCCAGGGAACACCTGTGACACCAGGCAGCTGCGTGGAGGGCGGCCCCGAACCTCCCCCACACAGTCACCCGTGTTCCGGAATTCTGAGTGTGGGGAGGTTCCGTCTTGTGTCTGCAGCACCCGTGTTCTCCTAGGAGCCCTTCGAGTGTGTTCCCCGAGTCCCTCCCTGTGCGGGCGGCCGGGGAAAGGCGGGGGTTGGGCTGGAAACGCAGGTAGCATCTAGTGCCTCCCCATGGACAGGGGAGGTAATTAGCGGACTACCCCCTGCCAGGGAACACCTGTGACACCAGGCAGCTGCGTGGAGGGCGGCCCCGAACCTCCCCCACACAGTCAGCCGTGTTCCGGAATTCTGAGTGTGGGGAGGTTCCGTCTTCTGTCTGCAGCACCCAGGTTCTCCTAGGAGCCCTTCGAGTGTCTTCCCCGAGTCCCTCCCAGTGCGGGCTGCCGGGGAAAGGCGGGGGTTTGGCTGGAAACGCAGGTAGCATCTAGTGCCTCCCCATGGACCAGGGAGGTAATTAGCGGACTTCCCCTTGCGAGGGAACACCTGTGACACAAGGCAGCTGCGTGGAGGGCGGCCCCGAACCTCCCCCACACAGTCAGCCGTGTTCCGGAATTCTGAGTGTGGGGAGGTACCGTCTTCTGTCTGCAGCACCCGGGATCTCCCAGGAGCCCTTCGGGTGTCTTCCCCGAGTCCATCCCAGTGCGGGCTACCGGGGAAAGGCGGGGGTTGGGCTGGAAAAGCAGGTAGCATCTAGTGCCTCCCTCTGGACAGGGGAGGTAATTAACGGACTTCCCCTTGCCAGGGAACACCTGTGACACCAGGCAGCTGCGTGGAGGGCGGCCCCGAACCTCCCCCACACAGTCACCCGTGTTCCGGAATTCTGAGTGTGTGGAGGTTCCGTCTTCTGTCTGCAGCACCCGGGATCTCCTAGGAGCCCTTCGAGAGTCTTCCCCGAGTACCTCACAGTGCGGGCTGCCGGGGAAAGTCGGGGGTTGGGCTGGAAAAGCAGGTAGCATCTAGTGCCTCCCCCTGGACAGGGGAGGTAATTAGCGGACTTCCCCTTGCGAGGGAACACCTGTGACACAAGGCAGCTGCGTGGAGGGCGGCCCCGAACCTCCCCCACACAGTCAGCCGTGTTCCGGAATTCTGAGTGTGGGGAGGTACCGTCTTCTGTCTGCAGCACCCGGGATCTCCTAGGAGCCCTTCGAGTGTCTTCCCCGAGTCCATCCCAGTGCGGGCTACCGGGGAAAGGCGGGGGTTGGGCTGGAAAAGCAGGTAGCATCTAGTGCCTCCCCCTGGACAGGGGAGGTAATTAACGGACTTCCCCCTGCCAGTGAACACCTGTGACACCAGGCAGCTGCGTGGAGGGCGGCCCCGAACCTCCCCCACACAGTCACCCGTGTTCCGGAATTCTGAGTGTGGGGAGGTACCGTCTTCTGTCTGCAGCACCCGGGATCTCCTAGGAGCCCTTCGAGTGTCTTCCCCGAGTCCCTCCCAGTGCGGGCTACCGGGGAAAGGCGGGGGTTGGGCTGGAAAAGCAGGTAGCATCTAGTTCCTCCCCATGGACAGGGGAGGTAATTAGCGGACTACCCCCTGCCAGGGAACACCTGTGACACCAGGCAGCTGCGTGGAGGGCGGCCCCGAACCTCCCCCACACAGTCAACCGTGTTCCGGAATTCTGAGTGTGGGGAGGTTCCGTCTTCTGTCTGCAGCACCCAGGTTCTCCTAGGAGCCCTTCGAGTGTCTTCCCCGAGTCCCTCCCAGTGCGGGCTGCCGGGGAAAGGCGGGGGTTTGGCTGGAAACGCAGGTAGCATCTAGTGCCTCCCCATGGACCAGGGAGGTAATTAGCGGACTTCCCCTTGCGAGGGAACACCTGTGACACAAGGCAGATGCGTGGAGGGCGGCCCCGAACCTCCCCCACACAGTCAGCCGTGTTCCGGAATTCTGAGTGTGGGGAGGTTCCGTCTTCTGTCTGCAGCACCCGGGTTCTCCTAGGAGCCATTCGAGGGTCTTCCCCCAGTCCCTCCCAGTGCGGGCTGCCGGGGAAAGGCGGGGGTTGGGCTGGAAAAGCAGGTAGCATCTAGTGCCTCCCCATGGACAAGGGAGATAATTAGCGGACTTCCCCCTGCCAGGGAACACCTGTGACACCAGGCATCTTCGTGGAGGGCGGCCCCAAACCTCCCCCACACAGTCGGCCGTGTTCCGGAATTCTGAGTGTGGGGAGGTTCCGTCTTCTGTCTGCAGCACCCGGGATCTCCTAGGAGCCCTTCGAGTGTCTTCCCCGAGTCCCTCCCAGTGCGGGCTGCCAGGGAAAGGCGGGGGTTGGGCTGGAAACGCAGGTAGCATCTAGTGCCTCGTCATGGACAGGGGATTTAATTAGCGGACATCACCCTGCCAGGGAACACCTGTGACTCCAGGCAGCTGCGTGGAGGGCGGCTCTGAACCTCCCCCTCACAGTCACCCGTGTTCCGGATTTCTGAGTGTGGGGAGGTTCCGTCTTCTGTCTGCAGCACCCGGGATCTCCTAGGAGCCCTTCGAGAGTCTTCCCTGAGTACCTCCCAGTGCGGGCTGCCGGGGAAATTCGGGGGTTGGGCTGGAAAAGCAGGTAGCATCTAGTGCCTCCCCCTGGACAGGGGAGGTAATTAGCGGACTTCCCCTTGCGAGGGAACACCTGTGACACAAGGCAGCTGCGTGGAGGGCGGCCCCGAACCTCCCCCACACAGTCAGCCGTGTTCCGGAATTCTGAGTGTGGGGAGGTACCGTCTTCTGTCTGCAGCACCCGGGATCTCCTAGGAGCCCTTCGAGTGTCTTCCCCGAGTCCATCCCAGTGCGGGCTACCGGGGAAAGGCGGGGGTTGGGCTGGAAAAGCAGGTAGCATCTAGTGCCTCCCCCTGGACAGGGGAGGTAATTAACGGACTTCCCCCTGCCAGGGAACACCTGTGACACCAGGCAGCTGCGTGGAGGGCGGCCCCGAACCTCCCCCACACAGTCACCCGTGTTCCGGAATTCTGAGTGTGGGGAGGTACCGTCTTCTGTCTGCAGCACCCGGGATCTCCTAGGAGCCCTTCGAGTGTCTTCCCCGAGTCCCTCCCAGTGCGGGCTACCGGGGAAAGGCGGGGGTTGGGCTGGAAAAGCAGGTAGCATCTAGTTCCTCCCCATGGACAGGGGAGGTAATTAGCGGACTACCCCCTGCCAGGGAACACCTGTGACACCAGGCAGCTGCGTGGAGGGCGGCCCCGAACCTCCCCCACACAGTCAACCGTGTTCCGGAATTCTGAGTGTGGGGAGGTTCCGTCTTCTGTCTGCAGCACCCAGGTTCTCCTAGGAGCCCTTAGAGTGTCTTCCCCGAGTCCCTCCCAGTGCGGGCTGCCGGGGAAAGGCGGGGGTTTGGCTGGAAACGCAGGTAGCATCTAGTGCCTCCCCATGGACCAGGGAGGTAATTAGCGGACTTCCCCTTGCGAGGGAACACCTGTGACACAAGGCAGATGCGTGGAGGGCGGCCCCGAACCTCCCCCACACAGTCAGCCGTGTTCCGGAATTCTGAGTGTGGGGAGGTTCCGTCTTCTGTCTGCAGCACCCGGGTTCTCCTAGGAGCCATTCGAGGGTCTTCCCCCAGTCCCTCCCAGTGCGGGCTGCCGGGGAAATGCGGGGGTTGGGCTGGAAAAGCAGGTAGCATCTAGTGCCTCCCCATGGACAAGGGAGATAATTAGCGGACTTCCCCCTGCCAGGGAACACCTGTGACACCAGGCATCTTCGTGGAGGGCGGCTCTGAACCTCCCCCTCACAGTCACCCGTGTTCCGGATTTCTGAGTGTGGGGGGGTTCCTTCTTCTGTCTGCAGCACACGGGATATCCTAGGAGCCTTTCGAGTGTCTTCCCCGAGTCCCTCCCAGTGCGGTCTGCCGGGGAAAGGCGGGGGTTGGGCTGGAAAAGCAGGTAGCATCTAGTGCCTCCCCCTGGACAGGGGAGGTAATTAGCGGACATCCCCCTGCCAGGGAACACCTGTGACACCAGGCAGCTGCGTGGAGGGCGGCCCCGAACCTCCCCCACACAGTCACCCGTGTTCCGGAATTCTGAGTGTGGGGGGGTTCCTTCTTCTGTCTGCAGCACCCGGGATCTCCTAGGAGCCCTTCGAGTGTCTTCCCCGAGTCCCTCCCAGTGCGGGCTGCCGGGGAAAGGAGGGGGTTGGGCTGGAAAAGCAGGTAGCATCTAGTGCCTCCCCATGGACAGGGGAGGTAATTAGCGGACTACCCCCTGCCAGGGAACACCTGTGACACCAGGCAGCTGCGTGGAGGGCGGCCCCGAACCTCCCCAACACAGTCAGCCGTATTCCAGAATTCTGAGTGTGGGGAGGTTCCGTCTTCTGTCTGCAGCACCCGGGTTCTCCTAGGAGCCCTTCGAGTGTCTTCTCCGAGTTCCTCTCTGTGCGGGCTGCCGGGGAAAGGCGGGGGTATGGCTGGAAACGCAGGTAGCATCTAGTGCCTCCCCATGGACAGGGGAGGTAATTAGCGGACTTCCCCTTGCGTGGGAACACCTGTGACACCAGGAAGCTGCGTGGGGGGCGGCCCTAAACCTCCCCCACACAGTCATCCGTGTTCCGGAATTCTGAGTGTGGGGAGGTTCCGTCTTCTGTCTGCAGCACCCGTGTTCTCCTAGGAGCCCTTCGAGTGTGTTCCCCGAGTCCCTCCCTGTGCGGGCGGCCGGGGAAAGGCGGGGGTTGGGCTGGAAACGCAGGTAGCATCTAGTGCCTCCCCATGGACAGGGGAGGTAATTAGCGGACTACCCCCTGCCAGGGAACACCTGTGACACCAGGCAGCTGCGTGGAGGGAGGCCCCGAACCTCCCCCACACAGTCAGCCGTGTTCCGGAATTCTGAGTGTGGGGAGGTTCCGTCTTCTGTCTGCAGCACCCAGGTTCTCCTAGGAGCCCTTCGAGTGTCTTCCCCGAGTCCCTCCCAGTGCGGGCTGCCGGGGAAAGACGGGGGTTTGGCTGGAAACGCAGGTAGCATCTAGTGCCTCCCCATGGACCAGGGAGGTAATTAGCGGACTTCCCCTTGCGAGGGAACACCTGTGACACAAGGCAGCTGCGTGGAGGGCGGCCCCGAACCTCCCCCACACAGTCAGCCGTGTTCCGGAATTCTGAGTGTGGGGAGGTTCCGTCTTCTGTCTGCAGCACCCGGGTTCTCCTAGGAGCCCTTCGAGTGTCTTCCCCCAGTCCCTCCCAGTGCGGGCTGCCGGGGAAAGGCGGGGGTTGGGCTGGAAAAGCAGGTAGCATCTAGTGCCTCCCCATGGACAAGGGAGATAATTAGCGGACTTCCCCCTGCCAGGGAACACCTGTGACACCAGGCATCTTCGTGGAGGGCGGCTCCAAACCTCCCCCACACACTCGGCCGTGTTCCGGAATTCTGAGTGTGGGGAGGTTCCGTCTTCTGTCTGCAGCACCCGGGATCTCCTAGGAGCCCTTCGAGTGTCTTCCCCGAGTCCCTCCCAGTGCGGGCTACCGGGGAAAGGCGGGGGTTGGGCTGGAAAAGCAGGTAGCATCTAGTGCCTCCCCCTGGACAGGGGAGATAATTAGCGGACTTCCCCCTGCCAGGGAACACCTGTGACACCAGGAATCTTCGTGGAGGGCGGCCCCAAACCTCCCCCACACAGTCGGCCGTGTTCCGGAATTCTGAGTGTGGGGAGGTTCCGTCTTCTGTCTGCAGCACCCGGGATCTCCTAGGAGCCCTTCGAGTGTCTTCCCCGAGTCCCTCCTAGTGCGGGCTGCCGGGGAAAGGCGGGGGTTGGGCTGGAAACGCAGGTAGCATCTAGTGCCTCCCCCTGGACAGGGGAGGTAATTAGCGGACTTCCCCTTGCGAGGGAACACCTGTGACACCAGGAAGCTGCGTGGAGGGCGGCCCCGAACCTCCCCCACACAGTCACCCTTGTTCCGGAATTCTGAGTGTGGGGAGGTTCCGTCTTCTGTCTGCAGCACCCGGGTTCTCCTAGGAGCCCTTCGAGTGTCTTCCCCCAGTCCCTCCCAGTGCGGGCTGCCGGGGAAAGGTGGGGGTTGGGCTGGAAAAGAAGGTAGCATCTAGTGCCTCCCCCTGGACAGGGGAGGTAATTAGCGGACATCACCCTGCCAGGGAACACCTGTGACACCATGCAGCTGCGTGGAGGGCGGCTCTGAACCTCCCCCTCACAGTCACCCTTGTTCCGGATTTCTGAGTGTGGGGGGGTTCCTTCTTCTGTCTGCAGCACACGGGATCTCCTAGGAGCCCTTCGAGTGTCTTCCCCGAGTCCCTCCCAGTGCGGGCTGCCGGGGAAAGGCGGGGGTTTGGCTGGAAACGCAGGTAGCATCTAGTTCCTCCCCATGGACAGGGGAGGTAATTAGCGGACTTCCCCTTGCGAGGGAACACCTGTGACACCAGGAAGCTGCGTGGGGGGCGGCCCTAAACCTCCCCCACACAGTCATCCTTATTCCGGAATTCTGAGTGTGGGGAGGTTCCGTCTTCTGTCTGCAGCACCCGGGTTCTCCTAGGAGCCCTTCGAGTGTCTTCCCCGAGTCCCTCCCAGTGCGGGCTGCCGGGGAAAGGCGGGGGTTTGGCTGGAAACGCAGGTAGCATCTAGTGCCTCCCCATGGAGAGGGGAGGTAATTAGCGGAATTCCCCTTGCGAGGGAACACGTGTGACACCAGGCAGCTGCGTGGAGGGCGGCCCCGAACATCCCCCACACAGTCACCCGTGTTCCGGAATTCTGAGTGTGGGGGGGTTCCTTCTTCTGTCTGCAGCACACGGGATCTCCTAGGAGCCCTTCGAGTGTCTTCCCCCAGTCCCTCCCAGTGCGGGCTGCCGGGGAAAGGAGGGGGTTCTGCTGGAAACGCAGGTAGAATCTAGTGCCTCCCCATGGACTGGGGAGGTAATTAGCGGACTACCCCCTGCCAGGGAACACCTGTGACACCAGACAGCTGCGTGGAGGGCGGCCCCGAACCTCCCCCACACAGTCAACCGTGTTCCGGAATTCTGAGTGTGGGGAGGTTCCGTCTTCTGTCTGCAGCACCCGTGTTCTCCTAGGAGCCCTTCGAGTGTGTTCCCCGAGTCCCTCCCTGTGCGGGCGGCCGGGGAAAGGCGGGGGTTGGGCTGGAAACGCAGGTAGCATCTAGTGCCTCCCCATGGACAGGGGAGGTAATTAGCGGACTACCCCCTGCCAGGGAACACCTGTGACACCAGGCAGCTGCGTGGAGGGCGGCCCCGAACCTCCCCCACACAGTCAGCCGTGTTCCGGAATTCTGAGTGTGGGGAGGTTCCTTCTTCTGTCTGCAGCACCCAGGTTCTCCTAGGAGCTCTTCGAGTGTCTTCCCCGAGTCCCTCCCAGTGCGGGCTGCCGGGGAAAGGCGGGGGTTTGGCTGGAAACGCAGGTAGCATCTAGTGCCTCCCCATGGACCAGGGAGGTAATTAGCGGACTTCCCCTTGCGAGGGAACACATGTGACACAAGGCAGCTGCGTGGAGGGCGGCCCCGAACCTCCCCCACACAGTCAGCCGTGTTCCGGAATTCTGAGTGTGGGGAGGATCCGTCTTCTGTCTGCAGCACCCGGGTTCTCCTAGGAGCCATTCGAGTGTCTTCCCCCAGTCCCTCCCAGTGCGGGCTGCCGGGGAAAGGCGGGGGTTGGGCTGGAAAAGCAGGTAGCATCTAGTGCCTCCCCATGGACAAGGGAGATATTTAGCGGACTTCCCCCTTCCAGGGAACACCTGTGACACCAGGCATCTTCGTGGAGGGCGGCCCCAAACCTCCCCCACACAGTCGGCCGTGTTCCGGAATTCTGAGTGTGGGGAGGTTCCGTCTTCTGTCTGCAGCACCCGGGATCTCCTAGGAGCCCTTCGAGTGTCTTCCCCGAGTCCCTCCCAGTGCGGGCTACCGGGGAAAGGCGGGGGTTGGGCTGGAAAAGCAGGTAGCATCTAGTGCCTCCCCCTGGACAGGGGAGATATTTAGCGGACTTCCCCCTGCCAGGGAACACCTGTGACACCATTCATCTTCGTGGAGGGCGGCCCAAAACCTCCCCCACACTGTCGGCCGTGTTCCGGAATTCTGAGTGTGGGGAGGTTCCGTCTTCTGTCTGCAGCACCCGGGATCTCCTAGGAGCACTTCGAGTGTCTTCCCCGAGTCCCTCCCAGTGCGGGCTGCCGGGGAAAGGCGGGGGTTGGGCTGGAAACGCAGGTAGCATCTAGTGCCTCCCCCTGGACAGGGGAGGTATTTAGCGGACTTCCCCTTGCGAGGGAACACCTGTGACACCAGGAAGCTGCGTGGAGGGCGGCCCTAAACTTCCCCACACAGTCACCCTTGTTCCGGAATTCTGAGTGTGGGGAGGTTCCGTCTTCTGTCTGCAGCACCCGGGTTCTCCTAGGAGCCGTTCGAGTGTCTTCCCCCAGTCCCTCCCAGTGCGGGCTGCCGGGGAAAGGTGGGGGTTGGGCTGGAAAAGCAGGTAGCATCTAGTGCCTCCCCCTGGACAGGGGAGGTAATTAGTGGACATCACCCTGCCAGGGAACACCTGTGACACCAGGCAGCTGCGTGGAGGGCGGCTCTGAACCTCCCTCTCACAGTCATCATTGTTCCGGATTTCTGAGTGTGGGGGGGTTCCTTCCTCTGTCTGCAGCACACGGGATCTCCTAGGAGCCCTTCGAGTGTCTTCCCCGAGTCCCTCCCAGTGCGGGCTGCTGGGGAAAGGCGGGGGTTTGGCTGGAAACGCAGGTAGCATCTAGTTCCTCCCCATGGACAGGGGAGGTGATTAGCGGACATCCCCCTGCCAGGGAACACCTGTGACACCAGGCAGCTGCGTGTAGGGCGGCCACGAACCTCCCCCACACAGTCACCCGTGTTCCGGAATTCTGAGTGTGGGGAGGTTCCGTCTTCTGTCTGCAGCACCCGTGTTCTCCTAGGAGCCCTTCGAGTGTGTTCCCCGAGTCCCTCCCTGTGCGGGCGGCCGGGGAAAGGCGGGGGTTGGGCTGGAAACGCAGGTAGCATCTAGTGCCTCCCCATGGACAGGGGAGGTAATTAGCGGACTACCCCCTGCCAGGGAACACCTGTGACACCAGGCAGCTGCGTGGAGGGCGGCCCCGAACCTCCCCCACACAGTCAGCCGTGTTCCGGAATTCTGAGTGTGGGGAGGTTCCGTCTTCTGTCTGCAGCACCCAGGTTCTCCTAGGAGCCCTTCGAGTGTCTTCCCCGAGTCCCTCCCAGTGCGGGCTGCCGGGGAAAGGCGGGGGTTTGGCTGGAAACGCAGGTAGCATCTAGTGCCTCCCCATGGACCAGGGAGGTAATTAGCGGACTTCCCCTTGCGAGGGAACACATGTGACACAAGGCAGCTGCGTGGAGGGCGGCCCCGAACCTCCCCCACACAGTCAGCCGTGTTCCGGAATTCTGAGTGTGGGGAGGATCCGTCTTCTGTCTGCAGCACCCGGGTTCTCCTAGGAGCCATTCGAGTGTCTTCCCCCAGTCCCTCCCAGTGCGGGCTGCCGGGGAAAGGCGGGGGTTGGGCTGGAAAAGCAGGTAGCATGTAGTGCCTCCCCATGGACAAGGGAGATAATTAGCGGACTTCCCCCTTCCAGGGAACACCTGTGACACCAGGCATCTTCGTGGAGGGCGGCCCCAAACCTCCCCCACACAGTCGGCCGTGTTCCGGAATTCTGAGTGTGGGGAGGTTCCGTCTTCTGTCTGCAGCACCCGGGATCTCCTAGGAGCCCTTCGAGTGTCTTCCCCGAGTCCCTCCCAGTGCGGGCTACCGGGGAAAGGCGGGGGTTGTGCTGGAAAAGCAGGTAGCATCTAGTGCCTCCCCCTGGACAGGGGAGATAATTAGCGGACTTCCCCCTGCCAGGGAACACCTGTGACACCAGGCATCTTCGAGGAGGGCGGCCCCAAACCTCCCCCACACAGTCGGCCGTGTTCCGGAATTCTGAGTGTGGGGAGGTTCCGTCTTCTGTCTGCAGAACCCGGGTTCTCCTAGGAGCCCTTCGAGTGTCTTCCACGAGTCCCTCCCAGTGCGGGCTGCCGGGGAAAGGCGGGGGTTTGGCTGGAAACGCAGGTAGCATCTAGTGCCTCCCCATGGAGAGGGGAGGTAATTAGCGGAATTCCCCTTGCGAGGGAACACCTGTGACACCAGGCAGCTGCGTGGAGGGCGGCTCCGAACCTCCCCCACACAGTCACCCGTGTTCCGGAATTCTGAGTGTGGGGGGGTTCCTTCTTCTGTCTGCAGCACACGGGATCTCCTAGGAGCCCTTCGAGTGTCTTCCCCGAGTCCCTCTCAGTGCGGGCTGCCGGGGAAAGGCGGGGGTTAGGCTGGAAAAGCAGGTAGCATCTAGTGCCTCCCCCTGGACAGGGGAGGTAATTAGCGGACTTCCCCTTGCGAGGGAACCCCTGTGACACCAGGCAGCTGCGTGGAGGGCGGCTCCGAACCTCCCCCACACAGTCATACGTGTTCCGGAATTCTGAGTGTGGGGGGGTTCCTTCTTCTGTCTGCAGCACACGGGATCTCCTAGGAGCCCTTCGAGTGTCTTCCCCCAGTCCCTCCCAGTGCGGGCTGCCGGGGAAAGGCGGGGGTTGGGCTGGAAAAGCAGGTAGCATCTAGTGCCTCCCCATGGACAGGGGAGGTAATTAGCGGACTACCCACTGCCAGGGAACACCTGTGACACCAGGCAGCTGCGTGGAGGGCGGCCCCGAACCTCCCCCACACAGTCAGCCGTGTTCCAGAATTCTGAGTGTGGGGAGGTTCCGTCTTCTGTCTGCAGCACCCGGGTTCTCCTAGGAGCCCTTCGAGTGTCTTCCCCGAGTCCCTCCCAGTGCGGGCTGCCGGGGAAAGGCGGGGGTTTGGCTGGAAACGCAGGTAGCATCTAGTGCCTCCCCATGGACAGGGGAGGTAATTAGCGGACTTCCCCTTGCGAGGGAACACTTGTGACACCAGGAAGCTGCGTGGGGGGCGGCCCTAAACCTCCCCCACACAGTCATCCGTGTTCCGGAATTCTGAGTGTGGGGAGGTTCCGTCTTCTGTCTGCAGCAGCCGGGTTCTCCTAGGAGCCCTTCGAGTGTGTTCCCCGAGTCCCTCCCTGTGCGGGCGGCCGGGGAAAGGCGGGGGTTGGGCTGGAAACGCAGGTAGCATCTAGTGCCTCCCCATGGACAGGGGAGGTAATTAGCGGACTACCCCCTGCCAGGGAACACCTGTGACACCAGGCAGCTGCGTGGAGGGCGGTCACGAACCTCCCCCACACAGTCAGCCGTGTTCCGGAATTCTGAGTGTGGGGAGGTTCCGTCTTCTGTCTGCAGCACCCAGGTTCTCCTAGGAGCCCTTCGAGTGTCTTCCCCGAGCTCCTCCCAGTGCGGGCTGCCGGGGAAAGGCGGGGGTTTGGCTGGAAACGCAGGTAGCATCTAGTGCCTCCCCATGGACCAGGGAGGTAATTAGCGGACTTCCCCTTGCGAGGGAACACCTGTGACACAAGGCAGCTGCGTGGAGGGCGGCCCCGAAACTCCCCCACACAGTCAGCCGTGTTCCGGAATTCTGAGTGTGGGGAGGTTCCGTCTTCTGTCTGCAGCACCCGGGTTCTCCTAGGAGCCATTCGTGTGTCTTCCCCCAGTCCCTCCCAGTGCGGGCTGCCGGGGAAAGGCGGGGGTTGGGCTGGAAAAGCAGGTAGCATCTAGTGCCTCCCCATGGACAAGGGAGATAATTAGCGGACTTCCCCCTGCCAGGGAACACCTGTGACACCAGGCATCTTCGTGGAGGGCGGCTCCAAACCTCCCCCACACAGTCGGCCGTGTTCCGGAATTCTGAGTGTGGGGAGGTTCCGTCTTCTGTCTGCAGCACCCGGGATCTCCTAGGAGCCCTTCGAGTGTCTTCCCCGAGTCCCTCCCAGTGCGGGCTGCCGGGGAAAGGCGGGGGTTGGGCTGGAAACGCAGGTAGCATCTAGTGCCTCCTCATGGACAGGGGAGGTAATTTGCGGACTTCCCCCTGCCAGGGAACACCTGTGACACCAGGAAGTTGCGTGGGGGCGGCCCTAAACCTCACCCACAGTCAGCCCTGTTCCGGAATTCTGAGTGTGGGGAGGTTACGTCTTCTGTCTGCAGTACCCGGGATCTCCTAGGAGCCCTTCGAGTGTCTTCCCCCAGTCCCTCCCAGTGCGGGCTGCCGGGGAAAGGAGGGGGTTGTGCTGGAAACGCAGGTAGCATCTAGTGCCTCCCCATGGACTGGGGAGGTAATTAGCGGACTACCCCCTGCCAGGGAACACCTGTGACACAAGGCAGCTTCGTGGAGGGCGGCCCCGAACCTCCCCCACACAGTCAGCCGTGTTCCAGAATTCTGAGTGTGGGGAGGTTCCGTCTTCTGTCTGCAGCACCCGGGTTCTCCTAGGAGCCCTTCGAGTGTCTTCACCGAGTCCCTCCCAGTGCGGGCTGCCGGGGAAAGGCGGGGGTTTGGCTGGAAACGCAGGTAGCATCTAGTGCCTCCCCATGGACAGGGGAGGTAATTAGCGGACTTCCCCTTGCGAGGGAACACCTGTGACACCAGGAAGCTGCGTGGGGGGCGGCCCTATACCTCCCCCACACAGTCATCCGTGTTCCGGAATTCTGAGTGTGGGGAGGTTCCGTCTTCTGTCTGCAGCACCCGGGTTCTCCTAGGAGCCCTTCGAGTTTGTTCCCCGAGTCCCTCCCTGTGCGGGCGGCCGGGGAGAGGCGGGGGTTGGGCTGGAAACGCAGGTAGCATCTAGTGCCTCCCCATGGACAGGGGAGGTAATTAGCGGACTACCCCCTGCCAGGGAACACCTGTGACACCAGGCAGCTGCGTGGAGGGCGGCCCCGAACCTCCCCTACACAGTCAGCCGTGTTCCGGAATTCTGAGTGTGGGGAGGTTCCGTCTTCTGTCTGCAGCACCCAGGTTCTCCTAGGAGCCCTTCGAGTGTCTTCCCCGAGTCCCTCCCAGTGCGGGCTGCCGGGGAAAGGCGGGGGTTTGGCTGGAAAAGCAGGTAGCATCTAGTGCCTCCCCATGGACAAGGGAGATAATTAGCGGACTTCCCCCTGCCAGGGAACACCTGTGACACCAGGCAACTTCGTGGAGGGCGGCCCCAAACCTCCCCCACACAGTCGGCCGTTTTCCGGAATTCTGAGTGTGGGGAGGTTCCGTCTTCTGTCTGCAGCACCCGGGATCTCCTAGGAGCCCTTCGAGTGTCTTCCCCGAGTCCCTCCCAGTGCGGGCTGCCGGGGAAAGGCGGGGGTTGGGCTGGAAACGCAGGTAGCATCTAGTGCCTCCTCATGGACAGGGGAGGTAATTAGCGGACATCACCCTGCCAGGGAACACCTGTGACACCAGGCAGCTGCGTGGAGGGCGGCTCTGAACCTCCCCCTCACAGTCACCCGTGTTCCGGATTTCTGAGTGTGGGGGGGTTCCTTCTTCTGTCTGCAGCACACGGGATCTCCTAGGAGCCCTTCGAGTGTCTTCCCCGAGTCCCTCCCAGTGCGGGCTGCCGGGGAAAGGCGGGGGTTGGGCTGGAAAAGCAGGTAGCATCTAGTTCCTCCCCATGGACAGGGGAGGTAATTAGCGGACTACGCCCTGCCAGGGAACACCTGTGACACCAGGCAGCTGCGTGGAGGGCGGCCCCGAACCTCCCCTACACATTCAGCCGTATTCCGGAATTCTGAGTGTGGGGAGGTTCCGTCTTCTGTCTGCAGCACCCGGGTTCTCCTAGGAGCCCTTCGAGTGACTTCCCCGAGTCCCTCCCAGTGCGGGCTGCCGGGGAAAGGCGGGGGTTTGGCTGGAAACGCAGGTAGCATCTAGTGCCTCCCCATGGAGAGGGGAGGTAATTAGCGGAATTCCCCTTGCGAGGGAACACCTGTGACACCAGGCAACTGCGTGGAGGGCGGCCCCGAACCTCCCCCACACAGTCACCCGTGTTCCGGAATTCTGAGTGTGGGGGGGTTCCTTCTTCTGTCTGCAGCACACGGGATCTCCTAGGAGCTCTTCGAGTGTCTTCCCCGAGTCCCTCCCTGTGCGGGCTGCCGGGGAAAGGCGGGGGTTGGGCTGGAAAAGCAGGTAGCATCTAGTGCCTCCCCCTGGACAGGGGAGGTAATTAGCGGACTTCCCCTTGCGAGGGAACCCCTGTGACACCTTGCAGCTGCGTGGAGGGCGGCCCCGAACCTCCCCCACACAGTCAGCCGTGTTCCAGAATTCTGAGTGTGGGGAGGTTCCGTCTTCTGTCTGCAGCACCCGGGTTCTCCTAGGAGCCCTTCGAGTGTCTTCCCCGAGTCCCTCCCAGTGCGGTCTGCCGGGGAAAGGCGGGGGTTTGGCTGGAAACGCAGGTAGCATCTAGTGCCTCCCCATGGACAGGGGAGGTAATTAGCGGACTTCCCCTTGCGAGGGAAAACCTGTGACACCAGGAAGCTGCGTGGGGGGCGGCCCTAAACCTCCCCCACACAGTCATCCGTGTTCAGGAATTCTGAGTGTGGGGAGGTTCCGTCTTCTGTCTACAGCACCCGGGATCTCCTAGGAGCCCTTCGAGTGTGTTCCCCGACTCCCTCCCTGTGCGGGCGGCCTTGAAAGGCGGGGGTTGGGCTGGAAAGGCAGGTAGCATCTAGTGCCTCCCCATGGACAGGGGAGGTAATTAGCGGACTACCCCCTGCCAGGGAACACCTGTGACACCAGGCAGCTGCGTGGAGGGCGGCCCCGAACCTCCCCCACACAGTCAGCCGTGTTCCGGAATTCTGAGTGTGGGGAGGTTCCGTCTTCTGTCTGCAGCACCCGGGTTCTCCTAGGAGCCCTTCGAGTGTCTTCCCCGAGTCCCTCCCAGTGCGGGCTGCCGGGGAAAGGCGGGGGTTTGGCTGGAAACGCAGGTAGCATCTAGTGCCTCCCCATGGACAGGGGAGGTAATTAGCGGACTTCCCCTTGCGAGGGAACACCTGGGACACCAGGAAGCTGCGTGGGGGGCGGCCCTAAACATCCCCCACACAGTCATCCGTGTTCCGGAATTCTGAGTGTGGGGAGGTTCCGTCTTCTGTCTGCAGCACCCGGGATCTCCTAGGAGCCCTTCGAGTGTGTTCCCCGAGTCCCTCCCTGTGCGGGCGGCCGGGGAAAGGCGGGGGTTGGGCTGGAAAGGCAGGTAGCATCTAGTGCCTCCCCATGGACAGGGGAGGTAATTAGCGGACTACCCCCTGCCAGGGAACACCTGTGACACCAGGCAGCTGCGTGGAGCGCGGCCCCGAACCTCCCCCACACAGTCAGCCGTGTTCCGGAATTCTGAGTGTGGGGAGGTTCCGTCTTCTGTCTGCAGCACCCAGGTTCTCCTAGGAGCCCTTCGAGTGTCTTCCCCGAGTCCCTCCCAGTGCGGGCTGCCGGGGAAAGGCGGGGGTTTGGCTGGAAACGCAGGTAGCATCTAGTGCCTCCCCATGGACCAGGGAGGTAATTAGCGGACTTCCCCTTGCGAGGGAACACCTGTGACACAAGGCAGCTGCGTGGAGGGCGGCCCCGAACCTCCCCCACACAGTCAGCCGTGTTCCGGAATTCTGAGTGTGGGGAGGTTCCGTCTTCTGTCTGCAGCACCCGGGATCTCCTAGGAGCCCTTCGAGTGTCTTCCCCGAGTCCATCCCAGTGCGGGCTACCGGGGAAAGGCGGGGGTTGGGCTGGAAAAGCAGGTAGCATCTAGTGCCTCCCCCTGGACAGGGGAGGTAATTAACGGACTTCCCCCTGCCAGGGAACACCTGTGACACCAGGCAGCTGCGTGGAGGGCGGCCCCGAACCTCCCCCACACAGTCAACCGTGTTCCGGAATTCTGAGTGTGGGGAGGTACCGTCTTCTGTCTGCAGCACCCGGGATCTCCTAGGAGCCCTTCGAGTGTCTTCCCCGAGTCCCTCCCAGTGCGGGCTACCGGGGAAAGGCGGGGGTTGGGCTGGAAAAGCAGGTAGCATCTAGTTCCTCCCCATGGACAGGGGAGGTAATTAGCGGACTACCCCCTGCCAGGGAACACCTTTGACAGCAGGCAGCTGCGTGGAGGGCGGCCCCGAACCTCCCCCACACAGTCAGCCGTGTTCCGGAATTCTGAGTGTGGGGAGGTTCCGTCTTCTGTCTGCAGCACCCAGGTTCTCCTAGGAGCCCTTCGAGTGTCTTCCCCGAGTCCCTCCCAGTGCGGGCTGCCGGGGAAAGGCGGGGGTTTGGCTGGAAACGCAGGTAGCATCTAGTGCCTCCCCATGGACAAGGGAGGTAATTAGCGGACTTCCCCTTGCGAGGGAACACCTGTGACACAAGGCAGCTGCGTGGAGGGCGGCCCCGAACCTCCCCCACACAGTCAGCCGTGTTCCGGAATTCTGAGTGTGGGGAGGTTCCGTCTTCTGTCTGCAGCACCCGGGTTCTCCTAGGAGCCATTCGAGTGTCTTCCCCCAGTCCCTCCCAGTGCGGGCTGCCGGGGAAAGGCGGGGGTTGGGCTGGAAAAGCAGGTAGCATCTAGTGCCTCCCCATGGACAGGGGAGGTAATTAGCGGACTACCCCCTGCCAGGGAACACCTGTGACACCAGGCAGCTGCGTGGAGGGCGGCCACGAACCTCCCCCACACAGTCAGCCGTGTTCCAGAATTCTGAGTGTGGGGAGGTTCCGTCTTCTGTCTGCAGCACCCGGGTTCTCCTAGGAGCCCTTCGAGTGTGTTCCCCGAGTCCCTCCCTGTGCGGGCGGCCGGAGAAAGGCGGGGGTTGGGCTGGAAACGCAGGTAGCATCTAGTGCCTCCTCATGGACAGGGGAGGTAATTAGCGGACATCACCCTGCCAGGGAACATCTGTGACACCAGGCAGCTGCGTGGAGGGCGGCTCTGAACCTCCCCCTCACAGTCACCCGTGTTCCGGATTTCTGAGTGTGGGGGGGTTCCTTCTTCTGTCTGCAGCACATGGGATCTCCTAGGAGCCCTTCGAGTGTCTTCCCCGAGTCCCTCCCAGTGCGGGCTGCCGGGGAAAGGCGGGGGTTGGGCTGGAAACGCAGGTAGCATCTAGTGCCTCCCCATGGAGAGGGGAGGTAATTAGCAGAATTCCCCTTGCGAGGGACCACCTGTGACACCAGGCAGCTGCGTGGAGGGCGGCCCCGAACCTCCCCCACACAGTCAGCCGTGTTCTGGAATTCTGAGTGTGGGGAGGTACCGTCTTCTGTCTGCAGCACCCGGGATCTCCTAGGAGCCCTTCGAGTGTCTTCCCCGAGTCCATCCCAGTGCGGGCTACCGGGGAAAGGCGGGGGTTGGGCTGGAAAAGCAGGTAGCATCTAGTGCCTCCCCATGGAGAGGGGAGGTAATTAGCGGAATTCCCCTTGCGAGGGAACACCTGTGACACCAGGCAGCTGCGTGGAGGGCGGCCCCGAACCTCCCCCACACAGTCACCCGTGTTCCGGAATTCTGTGTGTGGGGGGGTTCCTTCTTCTGTCTGCAGCACACGGGATCTCCTAGGAGCCCTTCGAGTGTCTTCCCCCAGTCCCTCCTAGTGCGGGCTGCCGGGGAAAGGCGGGGGTTGGGCTGGAAAAGCAGGTAGCATCTAGTGCCTCCCCATGGACAGGGGAGGTAATTAGCGGACTACCCCCTGCCAGGGAACACCTGTGACACCAGGCAGCTGCGTGGAGGGCGGCCCCGAACCTCCTCCACACAGTCAGCCGTGTTCCAGAATTCTGAGTGTGGGGAGGTTCCGTCTTCTGTCTGCAGCACCCGGGTTCTCCTAGGAGCCCTTCGAGTGTGTTCCCCGAGTCCCTCCCAGTGCGGGCTGCCGGGGAAAGTCGGGGGTTGGGCTGGAAAAGCAGGTAGCATCTAGTGCCTCCCCCTGGACAGGGGAGGTAATTAGCGGACTTCCCCTTGCGAGGGAACACCTGTGACACAAGGCAGCTGCGTGGAGGGCGGCCCCGAACCTCCCCCACACAGTCAGCCGTGTTCTGGAATTCTGAGTGTGGGGAGGTACCGTCTTCTGTCTGCAGCACCCGGGATCTCCTAGGAGCCCTTCGAGTGTCTTCCCCGAGTCCATCCCAGTGCGGGCTACCGGGGAAAGGCGGGGGTTGGGCTGGAAAAGCAGGTAGCATCTAGTGCCTCCCCATGGAGAGGGGAGGTAATTAGCGGAATTCCCCTTGCGAGGGAACACCTGTGACACCAGGCAGCTGCGTGGAGGGCGGCCCCGAACCTCCCCCACACAGTCACCCGTGTTCCGGAATTCTGAGTGTGGGGGTGTTCCTTCTTCTGTCTGCAGCACACGGGATCTCCTAGGAGCCCTTCGAGTGTCTTCCCCCAGTCCCTCCCAGTGCGGGCTGCCGGGGAAAGCGGGGGTTGGGCTGGAAAAGCAGGTAGCATCTAGTGCCTCCCCATGGACAGGGGAGGTATTTAGCGGACTACCCCCTGCCAGGGAACACCTGTGACACCAGGCAGCTGCGTGGAGGGCGGCCCCGAACCTCCCCCACACAGTCAGCCGTGTTCCAGAATTCTGAGTGTGGGGAGGTTCCGTCTTCTGTCTGCAGCACCCGGGTTCTCCTAGGAGCCCTTCGAGTGTGTTCCCCGAGTCCCTCCCTGTGCGGGCGGCCGGAGAAAGGCGGGGGTTGGGCTGGAAACGCAGGTAGCATCTAGTGCCTCCTCATGGACAGGGGAGGTAATTAGCGGACATCACCCTGCCAGGGAACATCTGTGACACCAGGCAGCTGCGTGGAGGCGGCTCTGAACCTCCCCCTCACAGTCACCCGTGTTCCGGATTTCTGAGTGTGGGGGGGTTCCTTCTTCTGTCTGCAGCACACGGGATCTCCTAGGAGCCCTTCGAGTGTCTTCCCCGAGTCCCTCCCAGTGCGGGCTGCCGGGGAAAGGCGGGGGTTGGGCTGGAAAAGCAGGTAGCATCTAGTTCCTCCCCATGGACAGGGGAGGTAATTAGCGGACTACCCCCTGCCAGGGAACACCTGTGACACCAGGAAGCTTCGTGGAGGGCGGCCCCGAACCTCCCCCACACAGTCAGCCGTATTCCGGAATTCTGAGTGTGGGGAGGTTCCGTCTTCTGTCTGCAGCACCCGGGTTCTCCTAGGAGCCCTTCGAGTGTCTTCCCCGAGTCCCTCCCAGTGCGGGCTGCCGGGGAAAGGCGGGGGTTTGGCTGGAAACGCAGGTAGCATCTAGTGCCTCCCCATGGAGAGGGGAGGTAATTAGCAGAATTCCCCTTGCGAGGGAACACCTGTGACACCAGGCAGCTGCGTGGAGGGCGGCCCCGAACCTCCCCCACACAGTCACCCGTGTTCCGGAATTCTGAGTGTGGGGGGGTTCCTTCTTCTGTCTGCAGCACACGGGATTTCCTAGGAGCCCTTCGAGTGTCTTCCCCGAGTCCCTCCCAGTGCGGGCTGCCGGGGAAAGGCGGGGGTTTGGCTGAAAACGCAGGTAGCATCTAGTGCCTCCCCATGGACAAGGGAGATAATTAGCGGACTTCCCCCTGCCAGGGAACACCTGTGACACCAGGCATCTTCGTGGAGGGCGGCCACAAACCTCCCCCACACAGTCGGCCGTGTTCCGGAATTCTGAGTGTGGGGAGGTTCCGTCTTCTGTCTGCAGCACCCGGGATCTCCTAGGAGCCCTTCGAGTGTCTTCCCCGAGTCCCTCCCTGTGCGGGCTGCCGGGGAAAGGCGGGGGTTGGGCTGGAAACGCAGGTAGCATCTAGTGCCTCCTCATGGACAGGGGAAGTAATTAGCGGACTTCCCCCTGCGAGGGAACACCTGTGACACCAGGAAGTTGCGTGTGGGCGGCCCTAAACCTCACCCACAGTCAGCCCTGTTCCGGAATTCTGAGTGTGGGGAGGTTACGTCTTCTGTCTGCAGCACCCGGGATCTCCTAGGAGCCCTTCGAGTGTCTTCCCCCAGTCCCTCCCAGTGCGGGCTGCCGGGGAAAGGAGGGGGTTGGGCTGGAAACGCAGGTAGCATCTAGTGCCTCCCCATGGACTGGGGAGGTAATTAGCGGACTACCCCTTGCCAGGGAACACCTGTGACACCAGGCAGCTGCGTGGAGGGCGGCCCCGAACCTCCCCCACACAGTCAACCGTGTTCCGGAATTCTGAGTGTGGGGAGGTTCCGTCTTCTGTCTGCAGCACCCGGGATCTCCTAGGAGCCCTTCGAGTGTCTTCCCCGAGTCCCTCCCAGTGCGGGCTGCCGGGGAAAGGCGGGGGTTGGGCTGGAAAAGCAGGTAGCATCTAGTTCCTCCCCATGGACAGGGGAGGTAATTAGCGGACTACCCCCTGCCAGGGAACACCTTTGACAGCAGGCAGCTGCGTGGAGGGCGGCCCCGAACCTCCCCCACACAGTCAGCCGTGTTCCGGAATTCTGAGTGTGGGGAGGTTCCGTCTTCTGTCTGCAGCACCCAGGTTCTCCTAGGAGCCCTTCGAGTGTCTTCCCCGAGTCCCTCCCAGTGCGGGCTGCCGGGGAAAGGCGGGGGTTTGGCTGGAAACGCAGGTAGCATCTAGTGCCTCCCCATGGACAAGGGAGGTAATTAGCGGACTTCCCCTTGCGAGGGAACACCTGTGACACAAGGCAGCTGCGTGGAGGGCGGCCCCGAACCTCCCCCACACAGTCAGCCGTGTTCCGGAATTCTGAGTGTGGGGAGGTTCCGTCTTCTGTCTGCAGCACCCGGGTTCTCCTAGGAGCCCTTCGAGTGTCTTCCCCGAGTCCATCCCAGTGCGGGCTACCGGGGAAAGGCGGGGGTTGGGCTGGAAAAGCAGGTAGCATCTAGTGCCTCCCCATGGAGAGGGGAGGTAATTAGCGGAATTCCCCTTGCGAGGGAACACCTGTGACACCAGGCAGCTGCGTGGAGGGCGGCCCCGAACCTCCCCCACACAGTCACCCGTGTTCCGGAATTCTGTGTGTAGGGGGGTTCCTTCTTCTGTCTGCAGCACACGGGATCTCCTAGGAGCCCTTCGAGTGTCTTCCCCCAGTCCCTCCCAGTGCGGGCTGCCGGGGAAAGGCGGGGGTTGGGCTGGAAAAGCAGGTAGCATCTAGTGCCTCCCCATGGACAGGGGAGGTAATTAGCGGACTACCCCCTGCCAGGGAACACCTGTGACACCAGGCAGCTGCGTGGAGGGCGGCCCCGAACCTCCCCCACACAGTCAGCCGTGTTCCAGAATTCTGAGTGTGGGGAGGTTCCGTCTTCTGTCTGCAGCACCCGGGTTCTCCTAGGAGCCCTTCGAGTGTGTTCCCCGAGTCCCTCCCAGTGCGGGCTGCCGGGGAAAGTCGGGGGTTGGGCTGGAAAAGCAGGTAGCATCTAGTGCCTCCCCCTGGACAGGGGAGGTAATTAGCGGACTTCCCCTTGCGAGGGAACACCTGTGACACAAGGCAGCTGCGTGGAGGGCGGCCCCGAACCTCCCCCACACAGTCAGCCGTGTTCTGGAATTCTGAGTGTGGGGAGGTACCGTCTTCTGTCTGCAGCACCCGGGATCTCCTAGGAGCCCTTCGAGTGTCTTCCCCGAGTCCATCCCAGTGCGGGCTACCGGGGAAAGGCGGGGGTTGGGCTGGAAAAGCAGGTAGCATCTAGTGCCTCCCCATGGAGAGGGGAGGTAATTAGCGGAATTCCCCTTGCGAGGGAACACCTGTGACACCAGGCAGCTGCGTGGAGGGCGGCCCCGAACCTCCCCCACACAGTCACCCGTGTTCCGGAATTCTGAGTGTGGGGGTGTTCCTTCTTCTGTCTGCAGCACACGGGATCTCCTAGGAGCCCTTCGAGTGTCTTCCCCCAGTCCCTCCCAGTGCGGGCTGCCGGGGAAAGGCGGGGGTTGGGCTGGAAAAGCAGGTAGCATCTAGTGCCTCCCCATGGACAGGGGAGGTATTTAGCGGACTACCCCCTGCCAGGGAACACCTGTGACACCAGGCAGCTGCGTGGAGGGCGGCCCCGAACCTCCCCCACACAGTCAGCCGTGTTCCAGATTTCTGAGTGTGGGGAGGTTCCGTCTTCTGTCTGCAGCACCCGGGTTCTCCTAGGAGCCCTTCGAGTGTGTTCCCCGAGTCCCTCCCTGTGCGGGCGGCCGGAGAAAGGCGGGGGTTGGGCTGGAAACGCAGGTAGCATCTAGTGCCTCCTCATGGACAGGGGAGGTAATTAGCGGACATCACCCTGCCAGGGAACATCTGTGACACCAGGCAGCTGCGTGGAGGCGGCTCTGAACCTCCCCCTCACAGTCACCCGTGTTCCGGATTTCTGAGTGTGGGGGGGTTCCTTCTTCTGTCTGCAGCACACGGGATCTCCTAGGAGCCCTTCGAGTGTCTTCCCCGAGTCCCTCCCAGTGCGGGCTGCCGGGGAAAGGCGGGGGTTGGGCTGGAAAAGCAGGTAGCATCTAGTTCCTCCCCATGGACAGGGGAGGTAATTAGCGGACTACCCCCTGCCAGGGAACACCTGTGACACCAGGAAGCTTCGTGGAGGGCGGCCCCGAACCTCCCCCACACAGTCAGCCGTATTCCGGAATTCTGAGTGTGGGGAGGTTCCGTCTTCTGTCTGCAGCAACCGGGTTCTCCTAGGAGCCCTTCGAGTGTCTTCCCCGAGTCCCTCCCAGTGCGGGCTGCCGGGGAAAGGCGGGGGTTTGGCTGGAAACGCAGGTAGCATCTAGTGCCTCCCCATGGAGAGGGGAGGTAATTAGCAGAATTCCCCTTGCGAGGGAACACCTGTGACACCAGGCAGCTGCGTGGAGGGCGGCCCCGAACCTCCCCCACACAGTCACCCGTGTTCCGGAATTCTGAGTGTGGGGGGGTTCCTTCTTCTGTCTGCAGCACACGGGATCTCCTAGGAGCCCTTCGAGTGTCTTCCCCGAGTCCCTCCCAGTGCGGGCTGCCGGGGAAAGGCGGGGGTTGGGCTGGAAAAGCAGGTAGCATCTAGTGCCTCCCCCTGGACAGGGGAGGTAATTAGCGGACTTCCCCTTGCGATGGAACCCCTGTGACACCAGGCAGCTGCGTGGAGGGCGGCTCCGAACCTCCCCCACACAGTCATACGTGTTCCGGAATTCTGAGTGTGGGGGGGTTCCTTCTTCTGTCTGCAGCACACGGGATCTCCTAGGAGCCCTTCGAGTGTCTTCCCCCAGTCCCTCCCAGTGCGGGCTGCCGGGGAAAGGCGGGGGTTGGGCTGGAAAAGCAGGTAGCATCTAGTGCCTCCCCATGGACAGGGGAGGTAATTAGCGGACTACCCCCTGCCAGGGAACACCTGTGACACCAGGCTGCTGCGTGGAGGGCGGCCCCGAACCTCCCCCACACAGTCAGCCGTGTTCCAGAATTCTGAGTGTGGGGAGGTTCCGTCTTCTGTCTGCAGCACCCGGGTTCTCCTAGGAGCCCTTCGAGTGTCTTCCCCGAGTCCCTCCCAGTGCGGGCTGCCGGGGAAAGGCGGGGGTTTGGCTGAAAACGCAGGTAGCATCTAGTGCCTCCCCATGGACAAGGGAGATAATTAGCGGACTTCCCCCTGCCAGGGAACACCTGTGACACCAGGCATCTTCGTGGAGGGCGGCCACAAACCTCCCCCACACAGTCGGCCGTGTTCCGGAATTCTGAGTGTGGGGAGGTTCCGTCTTCTGTCTGCAGCACCCGGGATCTCCTAGGAGCCCTTCGAGTGTCTTCCCCGAGTCCCTCCCAGTGCGGGCTGCCGGGGAAAGGCGGGGGTTGGGCTGGAAAAGCAGGTAGCATCTAGTGCCTCCTCATGGACAGGGGAGGTAATTAGCGGACTTCCCCCTGCGAGGGAACACCTGTGACACCAGGAAGTTGCGTGTGGGCGGCCCTAAACCTCACCCACAGTCAGCCCTGTTCCGGAATTCTGAGTGTGGGGAGGTTACGTCTTCTGTCTGCAGCACCCGGGATCTCCTAGGAGCCCTTCGAGTGTCTTCCCCCAGTCCCTCCCAGTGCGGGCTGCCGGGGAAAGGAGGGGGTTGTGCTGGAAACGCAGGTAGCATCTAGTGCCTCCCCATGGACTGGGGAGGTAATTAGCGGACTACCCCTTGCCAGGGAACACCTGTGACACCAGGCAGCTGCGTGGAGGGCGGCCCCGAACCTCCCCCACACAGTCAACCGTGTTCCGGAATTCTGAGTGTGGGGAGGTTCCGTCTTCTGTCTGCAGCACCCGGGATCTCCTAGGAGCCCTTCGAGTGTCTTCCCCGAGTCCCTCCCAGTGCGGGCTGCCGGGGAAAGTCGGGGGTTGGGCTGGAAAAGCAGGTAGCATCTAGTGCCTCCCCCTGGACAGGGGAGGTAATTAGCGGACTTCCCCTTGCGAGGGAACACCTGTGACTCAAGGCAGCTGCGTGGAGGGCGGCCCCGAACCTCCCCCACACAGTCAGCCGTGTTCCGGAATTCTGAGTGTGGGGAGGTACCGTCTTCTGTCTGCAGCACCCGGGATCTCCTAGGAGCCCTTCGAGTGTCTTTCCCGAGTCCATCCCAGTGCGGGCTACCGGGGAAAGGCGGGGGTTGGGCTGGAAAAGCTGGTAGCATCTAGTGCCTCCCCCTGGACAGGGGAGGTAATTAACGGACTTCCCCCTGCTAGGGAACACCTGTGACACCAGGCAGCTGCGTGGAGGGCGGCCCCGAACCTCCCCCACACAGTCACCCGTGTTCCGGAATTCTGAGTGTGGGGAGGTTCCGTCTTCTGTCTGCAGCACCCGGGATCTCCTAGAAGCCCTTCGAGTGTCTTCCCCGAGTCCATCCCAGTGCGGGCTACCGGGGAAAGGCGGGGGATGGGCTGGAAAAGCAGGTAGCATCTAGTGCCTCCCCCTGGACAGGGGAGGTAATTAACGGACTTCCCCCTGCCAGGGAACACCTGTGACACCAGGCAGCTGCGTGGAGGGCGGCCCCGAACCTCCCCCACACAGTCACCCGTGTTCCGGAATTCTGAGTGTGAGGGGGTTCCTTCTTCTGTCTGCAGCACACGGGATCTCCTAGGAGCCCTTCGAGTGTCTTCCCCGAGTCCCTCCCAGTGCGGGCTCCCGGGGAAAGGCGGGGGTTTGGCTGGAAACGCAGGTAGCATCTAGTGCCTCCCCCTGGACAGGGGAGGTAATTAACGGACTTCCCCCTGCGAGGGAACACCTGTGACACCAGGAAGTTTCGTGTGGGCGGCCCTAAACCTCACCCACAGTCAGCCCTGTTCCGGAATTCTGAGTGTGGGGAGGTTACGTCTTCTGTCTGCAGCACCCGGGATCTCCTAGGAGCCCTTCGAGTGTCTTCCCCCAGTCCCTCCCAGTGCGGGCTGCCGGGGAAAGGAGGGGATTGTGCTGGAAACGCAGGTAGCATCTAGTGCCTCCCCATGGACTGGGGAGGTAATTAGCGGACTACCCCTTGCCAGGGAACACCTGTGACACCAGGCAGCTGCGTGGAGGGCGGCCCCGAACCTCCCCCACACAGTCAACCGTGTTCCGGAATTCTGAGTGTGGGGAGGTTCCGTCTTCTGTCTGCAGCACCCGGGATCTCCTAGGAGCCCTTCGAGTGTCTTCCCCGAGTCCCTCCCAGTGCGGGCTGCCGGGGAAAGTCGGGGGTTGGGCTGGAAAAGCAGGTAGCATCTAGTGCCTCCCCCTGGACAGGGGAGGTAATTAGCGGACTTCCCCTTGCGAGGGAACACCTGTGACTCAAGGCAGCTGCGTGGAGGGCGGCCCCGAACCTCCCCCACACAGTCAGCCGTGTTCCGGAACTCTGAGTGTGGGGAGGTACCGTCTTCTGTCTGCAGCACCCGGGATCTCCTAGGAGCCCTTCGAGTGTCTTCCCCGAGTCCATCCCATTGCGGGCTACCGGGGAAAGGCGGGGGGTTGGGCTGGAAAAGCAGGTAGCATCTAGTGCCTCCCCCTGGACAGGGGAGGTAATTAACGGACTTCCCCCTGCTAGGGAACACCTGTGACACCAGGCAGCTGCGTGGAGGGCGGCCCCGAACCTCCCCCACACAGTCACCCGTGTTCCGGAATTCTGAGTGTGGGGAGGTTCCGTCTTCTGTCTGCAGCACCCGGGATCTCCTAGAAGCCCTTCGAGTGTCTTCCCCGAGTCCATCCCAGTGCGGGCTACCGGGGAAAGGCGGGGGATGGGCTGGAAAAGCAGGTAGCATCTAGTGCCTCCCCCTGGACAGGGGAGGTAATTAACGGACTTCCCCCTGCCAGGGAACACCTGTGACACCAGGCAGCTGCGTGGAGGGCGGCCCCGAACCTCCCCCACACAGTCACCCGTGTTCCGGAATTCTGAGTGTGGGGGGGTTCCTTCTTCTGTCTGCAGCACACGGGATCTCCTAGGAGCCCTTCGAGTGTCTTCCCCGAGTCCCTCCCAGTGCGGGCTCCCGGGGAAAGGCGGGGGTTTGGCTGGAAACGCAGGTAGCATCTAGTGCCTCCCCATGGACCAGGGAGGTAATTAGCGGACTTCCCCTTGCGAGGGAACACCTGTGACACAAGGCAGCTGCGTGGAGGGCGGCCCCGAACCTCCCCCACACAGTCAGCCGTGTTCCGGAATTCTGAGTGTGGGGAGGTACCGTCTTCTGTCTGCAGCACCCGGGATCTCCTAGGAGCCCTTCGAGTGTCTTCCCCGAGTCCCTCCCAGTGCGGGCTACCGGGGAAAGGCGGGGGTTGGGCTGGAAAAGCAGGTAGCATCTCGTTCCTCCCCATGGACAGGGGAGGTAATTAGCGGACTACCCCCTGCCAGGGAACACCTGTGACACCAGGCAGCTGCGTGGAGGGCGTCCCCGAACCTCCCCCACACAGTCAGCCGTATTCCGGAATTCTGAGTGTGGGGAGGTTCCGTCTTCTGTCTGCAGCACCCGGGTTCTCCTAGGAGCCCTTCGAGTGTCTTCCCCGAGTCCCTCCCTGTGCGGGCTGCCGGGGAAAGGCGGGGGTTTGGCTGGAAACGCAGGGAGCATCTAGTGCCTCCCCATGGAGAGGGGAGGTAATTAGCGGAATTCCCCTTGCGAGGGAACACCTGTGACACCAGGCAGCTGCGTGGAGGGCGGCCCCGAACCTCCCCCACACAGTCACCCGTGTTCCGGAATTCTGAGTGTGGGGGGTTCCTTCTTCTGTCTGCAGCACACGGGATCTCCTAGGAGCCCTTCGAGTGTCTTCCCCGAGTCCCTCCCAGTGCGGGATGCCGGGGAAAGGCGGGGGTTGGGCTGGAAACGCAGGTAGCATCTAGTGCCTCCCCATGGAGAGGAGAGGTAATTAGCGGACTTCCCCTTGCGAGGGAACCCCTGTGACACCAGGCAGCTGCGTGGAGGGCGGCTCCGAACCTCCCCCACACAGTCACCCGTGTTCCGGAATTCTGAGTGTGGGGAGGTTCCGTCTTCTGTCTGCAGCACCCGAGATCTCCTAGGAGCCCTTCGAGTGTCTTCACCGAGTCCCTCCCAGTGCGGGCGGCCGGGGAAAGGCGGGGGTTGGGCTGGAAAAGCAGGTAGCATCTAGTGCCTCCTCATGGACAGGGGAGGTAATTAGCGGACTTCCCCCTGCGAGGGAACACCTGTGACACCAGGAAGTTGCGTGGGGGCGGCCCTAAACCTCACCCACACAGTCAGCCCTGTTATGGAATTCTGAGTGTGGGGAGGTTACGTCTTCTGTCTGCAGCACCCGGGATCTCCTAGGAGCCCTTCGAGTGTCTTCCCCCAGTCCCTCCCAGTGCGGGCTGCCGGGGAAAGGAGGGGGTTGTGCTGGAAACGCAGGTAGCATCTAGTGCCTCCCCATGGAGAGGGGAGGTAATTAGCGGAATTCCCCTTGCGAGGGAACACCTGTGACACCAGGCAGCTGCGTGGATGGCGGCCCCGAACCTCCCCCACACAGTCACCCGTGTTCCGGAATTCTGAGTGTGGGGGGGTTCCTTCTTCTGTCTGCAGCACACGGGAGCTCCTAGGAGCCCTTCGAGTGTCTTCCCCCAGTCCCTCCCAGTGCGGGCTGCCGGGGAAAGGAGGGGGTTGTGCTGGAAACGCAGGTAGCATCTAGTGCCTCCCCATGGACTGGGGAGGTAATTAGCGGACTACCCCCTGCCAGGGAACACCTGTGACACCAGGCAGCTGCGTGGAGGGCGGCCCCGAACCTCCCCCACACAGTCAACCGTGTTCCGGAATTCTGAGTGTGGGGAGGTTCCGTCTTCTGTCTGCAGCACCCGAGATCTCCTAGGAGCCCTTCGAGTGTCTTCCCCGAGTACCTCCCAGTGCGGGCTGCCGGGGAAAGTCGGGGGTTGGGCTGGAAAAGTAGGTAGCATCTAGTGCCTCCCCCTGGACAGGGGAGGTAATTAGCGGACTTCCCCTTGCGAGGGAACACCTGTGACACAAGGCAGCTGCGTGGAGGGCGGCCCCGAACCTCCCCCACACAGTCAGCCGTGTTCCGGAATTCTGAGTGTGGGGAGGTACCGTCTTCTGTCTGCAGCACCCGGGATCTCCTAGGAGCCCTTCGAGTGTCTTCCCCGAGTCCATCCCATTGCGGGCTACCGGGGAAAGGCGGGGGTTGGGCTGGAAAAGCAGGTAGCATCTAGTGCCTCCCCCTGGACAGGGGAGGTAATTAACGGACTTCCCCCTGCCAGGGAACACCTGTGACACCAGGCAGCTGCGTGGAGGGCGGCCCCGAACCTCCCCCACACAGTCACCCGTGTTCCGGAATTCTGAGTGTGGGGAGGTTCCGTCTTCTGTCTGCAGCACCCGGGATCTCCTAGGAGCCCTTCGAGTGTCTTCCCCGAGTACCTCCCAGTGCGGGCTGCCGGGGAAAGTCGGGGGTTGGGCTGGAAAAGCAGGTAGCATCTAGTGCCTCCCCCTGGACAGGGGAGGTAATTAGCGGACTTCCCCTTGCGAGGGAACACCTGTGACACAAGGCAGCTGCGTGGAGGGCGGCCCCGAAACTCCCTCACACAGTCAGCCGTGTTCCGGAATTCTGAGTGTGGGGAGGTACCGTCTTCTGTCTGCAGCACCCGGGATCTCCTAGGAGCCCTTCGAGTGTCTTCCCCGAGTCCATCCCAGTGCGGGCTACCGGGGAAAGGCGGGGGTTGGGCTGGAAAAGCAGGTAGCATCTAGTGCCTCCCCCTGGACAGGGGAGGTAATTAACGGACTTCCCCCTGCCAGGGAACACCTGTGACACCAGGCAGCTGCGTGGAGGGCGGCCCCGAACCTCCCCCACACAGTCACCTGTGTTCCGGAATTCTGAGTGTGGGGAGGTACCGTCTTCTGTCTGCAGCACCCGGGATCTCCTAGGAGCCCTTCGAGTGTCTTCCCCGAGTCCCTCCCAGTGCGGGCTACCGGGGAAAGGCGGGGGTTGGGCTGGAAAAGCAGGTAGCATCTCGTTCCTCCCCATGGACAGGGGAGGTAATTAGCGGACTAACCCCTGCCAGGGAACACCTGTGACACCAGGCAGCTGCGTGGAGGGCGTCCCCGAACCTCCCCCACACAGTCAGCCGTATTCCGGAATTCTGAGTGTGGGGAGGTTCCGTCTTCTGTCTGCAGCACCCGGGTTCTCCTAGGAGCCCTTCGAGTGTCTTCCCCGAGTCCCTCCCTGTGCGGGCTGCCGGGGAAAGGCGGGGGTTTGGCTGGAAACGCAGGGAGCATCTAGTGCCTCCCCATGGAGAGGGGAGGTAATTAGCGGAATTCCCCTTGCGAGGGAACACCTGTGACACCAGGCAGCTGCGTGGAGGGCGGCCCCGAACCTCCCCCACACAGTCACCCGTGTTCCGGAATTCTGAGTGTGGGGGGTTCCTTCTTCTGTCTGCAGCACACGGGATCTCCTAGGAGCCCTTCGAGTGTCTTCCCCGAGTCCCTCCCAGTGCGGGATGCCGGGGAAAGGCGGGGGTTGGGCTGGAAACGCAGGTAGCATCTAGTGCCTCCCCATGGAGAGGAGAGGTAATTAGCGGACTTCCCCTTGCGAGGGAACCCCTGTGACACCAGGCAGCTGCGTGGAGGGCGGCTCCGAACCTCCCCCACACAGTCACCCGTGTTCCGGAATTCTGAGTGTGGGGAGGTTCCGTCTTCTGTCTGCAGCACCCGAGATCTCCTAGGAGCCCTTCGAGTGTCTTCACCGAGTCCCTCCCAGTGCGGGCGGCCGGGGAAAGGCGGGGGTTGGGCTGGAAAAGCAGGTAGCATCTAGTGCCTCCTCATGGACAGGGGAGGTAATTAGCGGACTTCCCCCTGCGAGGGAACACCTGTGACACCAGGAAGTTGCGTGGGGGCGGCCCTAAACCTCACCCACACTGTCAGCCCTGTTCCGGAATTCTGAGTGTGGGGAGGTTACGTCTTCTGTCTGCAGCACCCGGGATCTCCTAGGAGCCCTTCGAGTGTCTTCCCCCAGTCCCTCCCAGTGCGGGCTGCCGGGGAAAGGAGGGGGTTGTGCTGGAAACGCAGGTAGCATCTAGTGCCTCCCCATGGAGAGGGGAGGTAATTAGCGGAATTCCCCTTGCGAGGGAACACCTGTGACACCAGGCAGCTGCGTGGAGGGCGGCCCCGAACCTCCCCCACACAGTCACCCGTGTTCCGGAATTCTGAGTGTGGGGGGGTTCCTTCTTCTGTCTGCAGCACACGGGAGCTCCTAGGAGCCCTTCGAGTGTCTTCCCCCAGTCCCTCCCAGTGCGGGCTGCCGGGGAAAGGAGGGGGTTGTGCTGGAAACGCAGGTAGCATCTAGTGCCTCCCCATGGACTGGGGAGGTAATTAGCGGACTACCCCCTGCCAGGGAACACCTGTGACACCAGGCAGCTGCGTGGAGGGCGGCCCCGAACCTCCCCCACACAGTCAACCGTGTTCCGGAATTCTGAGTGTGGGGAGGTTCCGTCTTCTGTCTGCAGCACCCGAGATCTCCTAGGAGCCCTTCGAGTGTCTTCCCCGAGTACCTCCCAGTGCGGGCTGCCGGGGAAAGTCGGGGGTTGGGCTGGAAAAGTAGGTAGCATCTAGTGCCTCCCCCTGGACAGGGGAGGTAATTAGCGGACTTCCCCCTGCCAGGGAACACCTGTGACACCAGGCAGCTGCGTGGAGGGCGGCCCCGAACCTCCCCCACACAGTCAGCCGTGTTCCGGAATTCTGAGTGTGGGGAGGTTCCGTCTTCTGTCTGCAGCACCCAGGTTCTCCTAGGAGCCCTTCGAGTGTCTTCCCCGAGTCCCTCCCAGTGCGGGCTGCCGGGGAAAGGCGGGGGTTTGGCTGGAAACGCAGGTAGCATCTAGTGCCTCCCCATGGACCAGGGAGGTAATTAGCGGACTTCCCTTTGCGAGGGAACACCTGTGACACAAGGCAGCTGCGTGGAGGGCGGCCCCGAACCTCCCCCACACAGTCACCCGTGTTCCGGAATTCTGAGTGTGGGGAGGTTCCGTCTTCTGTCTGCAGCACCCGGGATCTCCTAGGAGCCCTTCGAGTGTCTTCCCCGAGTACCTCCCAGTGCGGGCTGCCGGGGAAAGTCGGGGGTTGGGCTGGAAAAGCAGGTAGCATCTAGTGCCTCCCCCTGGACAGGGGAGGTAATTAGCGGACTTCCCCTTGCGAGGGAACACCTGTGACACAAGGCAGCTGCGTGGAGGGCGGCCCCGAACCTCCCTCACACAGTCAGCCGTGTTCCGGAATTCTGAGTGTGGGGAGGTACCGTCTTCTGTCTGCAGCACCCGGGATCTCCTAGGAGCCCTTCGAGTGTCTTCCCCGAGTCCATCCCAGTGCGGGCTACCGGGGAAAGGCGGGGGTTGGGCTGGAAAAGCAGGTAGCATCTAGTGCCTCCCCCTGGACAGGGGAGGTAATTAACGGACTTCCCCCTGCAAGGGAACACCTGTGACACCAGGCAGCTGCGTGGAGGGCGGCCCCGAACCTCCCCCACACAGTCAACCGTGTTCCGGAATTCTGAGTGTGGGGAGGTACCGTCTTCTGTCTGCAGCACCCGGGATCTCCTAGGAGCCCTTCGAGTGTCTTCCCCGAGTCCCTCCCAGTGCGGGCTACCGGGGAAAGGCGGGGGTTGGGCTGGAAAAGCAGGTAGCATCTAGTTCCTCCCCATGGACAGGGGAGGTAATTAGCGGACTACCCCCTGCCAGGGAACACCTGTGACACCAGGCAGCTGCGTGGAGGGCGGCCCCGAACCTCCCCCACACAGTCAGCCGTGTTCCGGAATTCTGAGTGTGGGGAGGTTCCGTCTTCTGTCTGCAGCACCCAGGTTCTCCTAGGAGCCCTTCGAGTGTCTTCCCCGAGTCCCTCCCAGTGCGGGCTGCCGGGGAAAGGCGGGGGTTTGGCTGGAAAAGCAGGTAGCATCTAGTGCCTCCCCATGGACCAGGGAGGTAATTAGCGGACTTCCCCTTGCGAGGGAACACCTGTGACACAAGGCAGCTGCGTGGAGGGCGGCCCCGAACCTCCCCCACACAGTCAGCCGTGTTCCGGAATTCTGAGTGTGGGGAGGTTCCGCCTTCTGTCTGCAGCACCCGGGTTCTCCTAGGAGCCATTCGAGTGTCTTCCCCGAGTCCCTCCCAGTGCGGGCTGCCGGGGAAAGGCGGGGATTGGGCTGGAAAAGCAGGTAGCATCTAGTGCCTCCCCATGGACAAGGGAGATAATTAGCGGACTTCCCCCTGCCAGGGAACACCTGTGACACCAGGCATCTTCGTGGAGGGCGGCCCCAAACCTCCCCCACACAGTCGGCCGTGTTCCGGAATTCTGAGTGTGGGGAGGTTCCGTCTTCTGTCTGCAGCACCCGGGATCTCCTAGGAGCCCTTCGAGTGTCTTCCCCGAGTCCCTCCCAGTGCGGGCTGCCGGGGAAATGCGGGGGTTGGGCTGGAAACGCAGGTAGCATCTAGTGCCTCCTCATGGACAGGGGAGGTAATTAGCGGACATCACCCTGCCAGGGAACACCTGTGACACCAGGCAGCTGCGTGGAGGGCGGCTCTGAACCTCCCCCTCACAGTCACCCGTGTTCCGGATTTCTGAGTGTGGGGGGGTTCCTTCTTCTGTCTGCAGCACACGGGATCTCCTAGGAGCCCTTGGAGTGTCTTCCCCGAGTCCCTCCCAGTGCGGGCTGCCGGGGAAAGGCGGGGGTTGGGCTGGAAAAGCAGGTAGCATCTAGTTCCTCCCCATGGACCGGGGAGGTAATTAGCGGACTACCCCCTGCCAGGGAACACCTGTGACACCAGGCAGCTGCGTGGAGGGCGGCCCCGAACCTCCCCCACACAGTCAGCCGTATTCCGGAATTCTGAGTGTGGGGAGGTTCCGTCTTCTGTCTGCAGCACCCGGGTTCTCCTAGGAGCCCTTCGAGTGTCTTCCCCGAGTCCCTCCCAGTGCGGGCTGCCGGGGAAAGGCGGGGGTTTGGCTGGAAACGCAGGTAGCATCTAGTGCCTCCCCATGGAGAGGGGAGGTAATTAGCGGAATTCCCCTTGCGAGGGAACACCTGTGACACCAGGCAGCTGCGTGGAGGGCGGCCCCGAACCTCCCCCACACAGTCACCCGTGTTCCGGAATTCTGAGTGTGGGGTGGTTCCTTCTTCTGTCTGCAGCACACGGGATCTCCTAGGAGCCCTTCGAGTGTCTTCCCCCAGTCCCTCCCAGTGCGGGCTGCCGGGGAAAGGAGGGGGTTGTGCTGGAAACGCAGGTAGCATCTAGTGCCTCCCCATGGACTGGGGAGGTAATTAGCGGACTACCCCCTGCCAGGGAACACCTGTGACACCAGGCAGCTGCGTGGAGGGCGGCCCGGAACCTCCCCCACACAGTCACCCGTGTTCCGGAATTCTGAGTGTGGGGGGGTTCCTTCTTCTGTCTGCAGCCCACGGGATCTCCTAGGAGCCCTTCGAGTGTCTTCCCCGAGTCCCACACAGTGCGGTCTCCCGGGGAAAGGAGGGGGTTGGGCTGGAAAAGCAGGTAGCATCTAGTGCCTCCCCATGGACAGGGGAGGTAATTAGCGGACTACCCCCTGCCAGGGAACACCTGTGACACCAGGCAGCTGCGTGGAGGGCGGCCCCGAACCTCCCCCACACAGTCAGAAGTGTTCCAGAATTCTGAGTGTGGGGAGGTTCTGTCTTCTGTCTGCAGCACCCGGGTTCTCCTAGGAGCCCTTCGAGTGTCTTCCCTGAGTCCCTCCCAGTGCGGGCTGCCGGGGAAAGGCGGGGGTTTGGCTGGAAACGCAGGTAGCATCTAGTGCCTCCCCATGGACAGGGCAGGTAATTAGCGGACTTCCCCTTGCGAGGGAACACCTGTGACACCAGGAAGCTGCGTGGGGGGCGGCCCTAAACCTCCCCCACACAGTCATCCGTGTTCCGGAATTCTGAGTGTGGGGAGGTTCCGTCTTCTGTCTGCAGCACCCGTGTTCTCCTAGGAGCCCTTCGAGTGTGTTCCCCGAGTCCCTCCCTGTGCGGGCGGCCGGGGAAAGGCGGGGGTTGGGCTGGAAACGCAGGTAGCATCTAGTGCCTCCCCATGGACAGGGGAGGTAATTAGCGGACTACCCCCTGCCAGGGAACACCTGTGACACCAGGCAGCTGCGTGGAGGGCGGCCCCGAACCTCCCCCACACAGTCAGCCGTGTTCCGGAATTCTGAGTGTGGGGAGGTTCCGTCTTCTGTCTGCAGCACCCAGGTTCTCCTAGGAGCCCTTCGAGTGTCTTCCCCGAGTCCCTCCCAGTGCGGGCTGCCGGGGAAAGGCGGGGGTTTGGCTGGAAACGCAGGTAGCATCTAGTGCCTCCCCATGGACCAGGGAGGTAATTAGCGGACTTCCCTTTGCGAGGGAACACCTGTGACACAAGGCAGCTGCGTGGAGGGCGGCCCCGAACCTCCCCCACACAGTCAGCCGTGTTCCGGAATTCTGAGTGTGGGGAGGTTCCGTCTTCTGTCTGCAGCACCCGGGTTCTCCTAGGAGACATTCGAGTGTCTTCCCCCAGTCCCACCCAGTGCGGGCTGCCGGGGAAAGGCGGGGGTTGGGCTGGAAAAGCAGGTAGCATCTAGTGCCGCCCCATGGACAAGGGAGATAATTAGCGGACTTCCCCCTGCCAGGGAACACCTGTGACACCAGGCATCTTCGTGGAGGGCGGCCCCAAACCTCCCCCACACAGTCGGCCGTGTTCCGGAATTCTGAGTGTGGGGAGGTTCCGTCTTCTGTCTGCAGCACCAGGGATCTCCTAGGAGCCCTTCGAGTGTCTTCCCCGAGTCCCTCCCAGTGCGGGCTACCGGGGAAAGGCGGGGGTTGGGCTGGAAAAGCAGGTAGCATCTAGTGCCTCCCCCTGGACAGGGGAGATAATTAGCGGACTTCCCCCTGCCAGGGAACACCTGTGACACCAGGCATCTTCGTGGAGGGCGGCCCCAAACCTCCCCCACACAGTCGGCCGTGTTCCGGAATTCTGAGTGTGGGGAGGTTCCGTCTTCTTTCTGCAGCACCCGGGATCTCCTAGGAGCCCTTCGAGTGTCTTCCCCGAGTCCCTCCCAGTGCGGGCTGCCGGGGAAAGGCGGGGGTTGGGCTGGAAACGCAGGTAGCATCTAGTGCCTCCTCATGGACAGGGGAGGTAATTAGCGGACTTCCCCCTGCGAGGGAACACCTGTGACACCAGGAAGTTGCGTGGGGGCGGCCCTAAACCTCACCCACACAGTCAGCCCTGTTCCGGAATTCTGAGTGTGGGGAGGTTACGTCTTCTGTCTGCAGCACCCGGGATCTCCTAGGAGCCCTTCGAGTGTCTTCCCCCAGTCCCTCCCAGTGCAGGCTGCCGGGGAAAGGAGGGGGTTGTGCTGGAAACGCAGGTAGCATCTAGTGCCTCCCCATGGACTGGGGAGGTAATTAGCGGACTACCCCCTGCCAGGGAACACCTGTGACACCAGGCAGCTGCGTGGAGGGCGGCCCCGAACCTCCCCCACACAGTCAACCGTGTTCCGGAATTCTGAGTGTGGGGAGGTTCCGTCTTCTGTCTGCAGCACCCGGGATCTCCTAGGAGCCCTTCGAGTGTCTTCCCCGAGTCCCTCCCAGTGCGGGCTGCCGGGGAAATGCGGGGGTTGGGCTGGAAAAGCAGGTAGCATCTAGTTCCTCCCCATGGACCGGGGAGGTAATTAGCGGACTACCCCCTGCCAGGGAACACCTGTGACACCAGGCAGCTGCGTGGAGGGCGGCCCCGAACCTCCCCCACACAGTCAGCCGTATTCCGGAATTCTGAGTGTGGGGAGGTTCCGTCTTCTGTCTGCAGCACCCGGGTTCTCCTAGGAGCCCTTCGAGTGTCTTCCCCGAGTCCCTCCCAGTGCGGGCTGCCGGGGAAAGGCGGGGGTTTGGCTGGAAACGCAGGTAGCATCTAGTGCCTCCCCATGGAGAGGGGAGGTAATTAGCGGAATTCCCCTTGCGAGGGAACACCTGTGACACCAGGCAGCTGCGTGGAGGGCGGCCCCGAACCTCCCCCACACAGTCACCCGTGTTCCGGAATTCTGAGTGTGGGGTGGTTCCTTCTTCTGTCTGCAGCACACGGGATCTCCTAGGAGCCCTTCGAGTGTCTTCCCCCAGTCCCTCCCAGTGCGGGCTGCCGGGGAAAGGAGGGGGTTGTGCTGGAAACGCAGGTAGCATCTAGTGCCTCCCCATGGACTTGGGAGGTAATTAGCGGACTACCCCCTGCCAGGGAACACCTGTGACACCAGGCAGCTGCGTGGAGGGCGGCCCCGAACCTCCCCCACACAGTCAACCGTGTTCCGGAATTCTGAGTGTGGGGAGGCTCCGTCTTCTGTCTGCAGCACCCGGGATCTCCTAGGAGCCATTCGAGTGTCTTCCCCGAGTCCCTCCCAGTGCGGGCTGCCGGGGAAAGGCGGGGGTTGGGCTGGAAAAGCAGGTAGCATCTAGTGCCTCCCCCTGGACAGGGGAGGTAATTAGCGGACATCCCCCTGCCAGGGAACACCTGTGACACCAGGCAGCTGCGTGGAGGGCGGCCCCGAACCTCCCCCACACAGTCACCCGTGTTCCGGAATTCTGAGTGTGGGGAGGTTCCGTCTTCTGTCTGCAGCACCCGGGATCTCCTAGGAGCCCTTCGAGTGTCTTCCCCCAGTCCCTCCCAGTGCGGGCTGCCGGGGAAAGGAGGGGGTTGTGCTGGAAACGCAGGTAGCATCTAGTGCCTCCCCATGGAATGGGGAGGTAATTAGCGGACTACCCCCTGCCAGGGAACACCTGTGACACCAGGCAGCTGCGTGGAGGGCGGCCCGGAACCTCCCCCACACAGTCAGCCGTGTTCCGGAATTCTGAGTGTGGGGAGGTTCCGTCTTCTGTCTGCAGCACCCGTGTTCTCCTAGGAGCCCTTCGAGTGTGTTCCCCGAGTCCCTCCCTGTGCGGGCGGCCGGGGAAAGGCGGGGGTTGGGCTGGAAACGCAGGTAGCATCTAGTGCCTCCCCATGGACAGGGGAGGTAATTAGCGGACTACCCCCTGCCAGATAACACCTGTGACACCAGGCAGCTGCGTGGAGGGCGGCCCCGAACCTCCCCCACACAGTCAGCCGTGTTCCGGAATTCTGAGTGTGGGGAGGTTCCGTCTTCTGTCTGCAGCACCCAGGTTCTCCTAGGAGCCCTTCGAGTGTCTTCCCCGAGTCCCTCCCAGTGCGGGCTGCCGGGGAAAGGCGGGGGTTTGGCTGGAAACGCAGGTAGCATCTAGTGCCTCCCCATGGACCAGGGAGGTAATTAGCGGACTTCCCTTTGCGAGGGAACACCTGTGACACAAGGCAGCTGCGTGGAGGGCGGCCCCGAACCTCCCCCACACAGTCAGCCTTGTTCCGGAATTCTGAGTGTGGGGAGGTTCCGTCTTCTGTCTGCAGCACCCGGGTTCTCCTAGGAGACATTCGAGTGTCTTCCCCCAGTCCCTCCCAGTGCGGGCTGCCGGGGAAAGGCGGGGGTTGGGCTGGAAAAGCAGGTAGCATCTAGTGCCTCCCCATGGACAAGGGAGATAATTAGCGGACTTCCCCCTGCCAGGGAACACCTGTGACACCAGGCATCTTCGTGGAGGGCGGCCCCAAACCTCCCCCACACAGTCGGCCGTGTTCCGGAATTCTGAGTGTGGGGAGGTTCCGTCTTCTGTCTGCAGCACCCGGGATCTCCTAGGAGCCCTTCGAGTGTCTTCCCCGAGTCCCTCCCAGTGCTGGCTACCGGGGAAAGGCGGGGGTTGGGCTGGAAAAGCAGGTAGCATCTAGTGCCTCCCCCAGGACAGGGGAGATAATTAGCGGACTTCCCCCTGCCAGGGAACACCTGTGACACCAGGCATCTTCGTGGAGGGCGGCCCCAAACCTCCCCCACACAGTCGGCCGTGTTCCGGAATTCTGAGTGTGGGGAGGTTCCGTCTTCTGTCTGCAGCACCCGGGATCTCCTAGGAGCCCTTCGAGTGTCTTCCCCGAGTCCCTCCCAGTGCGGGCTGCCGGGGAAAGGCGGGGGTTGGGCTGGAAACGCAGGTAGCATCAAGTGCCTCCTCAAGGACAGGGGAGGTAATTAGCGGAATTCCCCCTGCGAGGGAACACCTGTGACACCAGGAAGTTGCGTGGGGGCGGCCCTAAACCTCACCCACACAGTCAGCCCTGTTACGGAATTCTGAGTGTGGGGAGGTTACGTCTTCTGTCTGCAGCACCCGGGATCTCCTAGGAGCCCTTCGAGTGTCTTCCCCCAGTCCCTCCCAGTGCGGGCTGCCGGGGAAAGGAGGGGGTTGTGCTGGAAACGCAGGTAGCATCTAGTGCCTCCCCATGGACTGGGGAGGTAATTAGCGGACTACCCCCTGCCAGGGAACACCTGTGACACCAGGCAGCTGCGTGGAGGGCGGCCCCGAACCTCCCCCACACAGTCAACCGTGTTCCGGAATTCTGAGTGTGGGGAGGTTCCGTCTTCTGTCTGCAGCACCCGGGATCTCCTAGGAGCCCTTCGAGTGTCTTCCCCGAGTCCCTCCCAGTGCGGGCTGCCGGGGAAAGGCGGGGGTTGGGCTGGAAAAGCAGGTAGCATCTAGTTCCTCCCCATGGACCGGGGAGGTAATTAGCGGACTACCCCCTGCCAGGGAACACCTGTGACACCAGGCAGCTGCGTGGAGGGCGGCCCCGAACCTCCCCCACACAGTCAGCCGTATTCCGGAATTCTGAGTGTGGGGAGGTTCCGTCTTCTGTCTGCAGCACCCGGGTTCTCCTAGGAGCCCTTCGAGTGTCTTCCCCGAGTCCCTCCCAGTGCGGGCTGCCGGGGAAAGGCGGGGGTTTGGCTGGAAAAGCAGGTAGTATCTAGTGCCTCCCCATGGAGAGGGGAGGTAATTAGCGGAATTCCCCTTGCGAGGGAACACCTGTGACACCAGGCAGCTGCGTGGAGGGCAGCCCCGAACCTCCCCCACACAGTCACCCGTGTTCCGGAATTCTGAGTGTGGGGTGGTTCCTTCTTCTGTCTGCAGCACACGGGATCTCCTAGGAGCCCTTCGAGTGTCTTCCCCGAGTCCCTCCCAGTGCGGGCTGCCGGGGAAAGGAGGGGGTTGTGCTGGAAACGCAGGTAGCATCTAGTTCCTCCCCCTGGACAGGGGAGGTAATTAGCGGACATCCCCCTGCCAGGGAACACCTGTGACACCAGGCAGCTGCGTGGAAGGCGGCCCCGAACCTCCCCCACACAGTCACCCGTGTTCCGGAATTCTGAGTGTGGGGGGGTTCCTTCTTCTGTCTGCAGCCCACGGGATCTCCTAGGAGCCCTTCGAGTGTCTTCCCCGAGTCCCTCCCAGTGCGGTCTCCCGGGGAAAGGAGGGGGTTGGGCTGGAAAAGCAGGTAGCATCTAGTGCCTCCCCATGGACAGGGGAGGTAATTAGCGGACTACCCCCTGCCAGGGAACACCTGTGACACCAGGCAGCTGCGTGGAGGGCGGCCCCGAACCTCCCCCACACAGTCAGCCGTGTTCCAGAATTCTGAGTGTGGGGAGGTTCCGTCTTCTGTCTGCAGCACCCGGGTTCTCCTAGGAGCCCTTCGAGTGTCTTCCCCGAGTCCCTCCCAGTGCGGGCTGCCGGGGAAAGGCGGGGGTTTGGTTGGAAACGCAGGTAGCATCTAGTGCCTCCCCATGGACAGGGGAGGTAATTAGCGGACTTCCCCTTGCGAGGGAACACCTGTGACACCAGGAAGCTGCGTGGGGGGCGGCCCTAAACCTCCCCCACACAGTCATCCGTGTTCGGGAATTCTGAGTGTGGGGAGGTTCCGTCTTCTGTCTGCAGCACCCGTGTTCTCCTAGGAGCCCTTCGAGGGTGTTCCCCGAGTCCCTCCCTGTGCGGGCGGCCGGGGAAAGGCGGGGGTTGGGCTGGAAACGCAGGTAGCATCTAGTGCCTCCCCATGGACAGAGGAGGTAATTAGCGGACTACCCCCTGCCAGGGAACACCTGTGACACCAGGCAGCTGCGTGGAGGGCGGCCAAGAACCTCCCCCACACAGTCAGCCGTGTTCCGGAATTCTGAGTGTGGGGAGGTTCCGTCTTCTGTCTGCAGCACCCAGGTTCTCCTAGGAGCCCTTCGAGTGTCTTCCCCGAGTCCCTCCCAGTGCGGGCTGCCGGGGAAAGGCGGGGGTTTGGCTGGAAACGCAGGTAGCATCTAGTGCCTCCCCATGGACCAGGGAGGTAATTAGCGGACTTCCCTTTGCGAGGGAACACCTGTGACACAAGGCAGCTGCGTGGAGGGCGGCCCCGAACCTCCCCCACACAGTCAGCCGTGTTCCGGAATTCTGAGTGTGGGGAGGTTCCATCTTCTGTCTGCAGCACCCGGGTTCTCCTAGGAGCCATTCGAGTGTCTTCCCCCAGTCCCTCCCAGTGCGGGCTGCCGGGGAAAGGCGGGGGTTGGGCTGGAAAAGCAGGTAGCATCTAGTGCCTCCCCATGGACAAGGGAGATAATTAGCGGACTTCCCCCTGCCAGGGAACACCTGTGACACCAGGCATCTTCGTGGAGGGCGGCCCCAAACCTCCCCCACACAGTCGGCCGTGTTCCGGAATTCTGAGTGTGGGGAGGTTCCGTCTTCTGTCTGCAGCACCCGGGATCTCCTAGGAGCCCTTCGAGTGTCTTCCCCGAGTCCCTCCCAGTGCGGGCTACCGGGGAAAGGCGGGGGTTGTGCTGGAAAAGCAGGTAGCATCTAGTGCCTCCCCCTGGACAGGGGAGATAATTAGCGGACTTCCCCCTGCCAGGGAACACCTGTGACACCAGGCATCTTCGTGGAGGGCGGAACCAAACCTCCCCCACACAGTCCGCCGTGTTCCGGAATTCTGAGTGTGGGGAGGTTCCGTCTTCTGTCTGCAGCACCCGGGATCTCCTTGGAGCCCTTCGAGTGTCTTCCCCGAGTCCCTCCCAGTGCGGGCTGCCGGGGAAAGGCGGGGGTTTGCCTGGAAACGCAGGTAGCATCTAGTGCCTCCCCATGGACCAGGGAGGTAATTAGCGGACTTCCCCTTGCGAGGGAACACCTGTGACACAAGGCAGCTGCGTGGAGGGCGGCCCCGAACCTCCCCCACACTGTCAGCCGTGTTTCGGAATTCTGAGTGTGGGGAGGTTCCGTCTTCTGTCTGCAGCACTCGGGATCTCCTAGGAGCCCTTCGAGTGTCTTCCCCGAGTCCCTCCCAGTGCGGGCTACCGGGGAAAGGCGGGGGTTGGGCTGGAAAAGCAGGTAGCATCTCGTTCCTCCCCATGGACAGGGGAGGTAATTAGCGGACTACCCCCTGCCAGGGAACACCTGTGACACCAGGCAGCTGCGTGGAGGGCGTCCCCGAACCTCCCCCACACAGTCAGCCGTATTCCGGAATTCTGAGTGTGGGGAGGTTCCGTCTTCTGTCTGCAGCACCCGGGTTCTCCTAGGAGCCCTTCGAGTGTCTTCCCCGAGTCCCTCCCAGTGCGGGCTGCCGGGGAAAGGCGGGGGTTTGGCTGGAAACGCAGGTAGCATCTAGTGCCTCCCCATGGAGAGGGGAGGTAATTAGCGGAATTCCCCTTGCGAGGGAACACCTGTGACACCAGGCAGCTGCGTGGAGGGCGGCCCCGAACCTCCCCCACACAGTCACCCGTGTTCCGGAATTCTGAGTGTGGGGGGGTTCCTTCTTCTGTCTGCAGCACACGGGATCTCCTAGGAGCCCTTCGAGTGTCTTCCCCGAGTCCCTCCCAGTGCGGGCTGCCGGGGAAAGGCGGGGGTTGGGCTGGAAACGCAGGTAGCATCTAGTGCCTCCCCATGGAGAGGGGAGGTAATTAGCGGACTTCCCCTTGCGAGGGAACCCCTGTGACACCAGGCAGCTGCGTGGAGGGCGGCTCCGAACCTCCCCCACACAGTCACCCGTGTTCCGGTATTCTGAGTGTGGGGAGTTTCCGTCTTCTGTCTGCAGCACCCGAGATCTCCTAGGAGCCCTTCGAGAGTCTTCACCGAGTCCATCCAAGTGCGGGCGGCCGGGGAAAGGCGGGGGTTGGGCTGGAAAAGCAGGTAGCATCTAGTGCCTCCTCATGGACAGGGGAGGTAATTAGCGGACTTCCCCCTGCGAGGGAACACCTGTGACACCAGGAAGTTGCGTGGGGGCGGCCCTAAACCTCACCCACACAGTCAGCCCTGTTCCGGAATTCTGAGTGTGGGGAGGTTACGTCTTCTGTCTGCAGCACCCGGGATCTCCTAGGAGCCCTTCGAGTGTCTTCCCCGAGTCCCTCCCAGTGCGGGCTGCCGGGGAAAGGCGGGGGTTGGGCTGGAAAAGCAGGTAGCATCTAGTTCCTCCCCATGGACCGGGGAGGTAATTAGCGGACTACCCCCTGCCAGGGAACACCTGTGACACCAGGCAGCTGCGTGGAGGGCGGCCCCGAACCTCCCCCACACAGTCAGCCGTATTCCGGAATTCTGAGTGTGGGGAGGTTCCGTCTTCTGTCTGCAGCACCCGGGTTCTCCTAGGAGCCCTTCGAGTGTCTTCCCCGAGTCCCTCCCAGTGCGGGCTGCCGGGGAAAGGCGGGGGTTTGGCTGGAAAAGCAGGTAGTATCTAGTGCCTCCCCATGGAGAGGGGAGGTAATTAGCGGAATTCCCCTTGCGAGGGAACACCTGTGACACCAGGCAGCTGCGTGGAGGGCGGCCCCGAACCTCCCCCACACAGTCACCCGTGTTCCGGAATTCTGAGTGTGGGGTGGTTCCTTCTTCTGTCTGCAGCACACGGGATCTCCTAGGAGCCCTTCGAGTGTCTTCCCCGAGTCCCTCCCAGTGCGGGCTGCCGGGGAAAGGAGGGGGTTGTGCTGGAAACGCAGGTAGCATCTAGTTCCTCCCCCTGGACAGGGGAGGTAATTAGCGGACATCCCCCTGCCAGGGAACACCTGTGACACCAGGCAGCTGCGTGGAAGGCGGCCCCGAACCTCCCCCACACAGTCACCCGTGTTCCGGAATTCTGAGTGTGGGGGGGTTCCTTCTTCTGTCTGCAGCCCACGGGATCTCCTAGGAGCCCTTCGAGTGTCTTCCCCGAGTCCCTCCCAGTGCGGTCTCCCGGGGAAAGGAGGGGGTTGGGCTGGAAAAGCAGGTAGCATCTAGTGCCTCCCCATGGACAGGGGAGGTAATTAGCGGACTACCCCCTGCCAGGGAACACCTGTGACACCAGGCAGCTGCGTGGAGGGCGGCCCCGAACCTCCCCCACACAGTCAGCCGTGTTCCAGAATTCTGAGTGTGGGGAGGTTCCGTCTTCTGTCTGCAGCACCCGGGTTCTCCTAGGAGCCCTTCGAGTGTCTTCCCCGAGTCCCTCCCAGTGCGGGCTGCCGGGGAAAGGCGGGGGTTTGGTTGGAAACGCAGGTAGCATCTAGTGCCTCCCCATGGACAGGGGAGGTAATTAGCGGACTTCCCCTTGCGAGGGAACACCTGTGACACCAGGAAGCTGCGTGGGGGGCGGCCCTAAACCTCCCCCACACAGTCATCCGTGTTCGGGAATTCTGAGTGTGGGGAGGTTCCGTCTTCTGTCTGCAGCACCCGTGTTCTCCTAGGAGCCCTTCGAGGGTGTTCCCCGAGTCCCTCCCTGTGCGGGCGGCCGGGGAAAGGCGGGGGTTGGGCTGGAAACGCAGGTAGCATCTAGTGCCTCCCCATGGACAGAGGAGGTAATTAGCGGACTACCCCCTGCCAGGGAACACCTGTGACACCAGGCAGCTGCGTGGAGGGCGGCCAAGAACCTCCCCCACACAGTCAGCCGTGTTCCGGAATTCTGAGTGTGGGGAGGTTCCGTCTTCTGTCTGCAGCACCCAGGTTCTCCTAGGAGCCCTTCGAGTGTCTTCCCCGAGTCCCTCCCAGTGCGGGCTGCCGGGGAAAGGCGGGGGTTTGGCTGGAAACGCAGGTAGCATCTAGTGCCTCCCCATGGACCAGGGAGGTAATTAGCGGACTTCCCTTTGCGAGGGAACACCTGTGACACAAGGCAGCTGCGTGGAGGGCGGCCCCGAACCTCCCCCACACAGTCAGCCGTGTTCCGGAATTCTGAGTGTGGGGAGGTTCCATCTTCTGTCTGCAGCACCCGGGTTCTCCTAGGAGCCATTCGAGTGTCTTCCCCCAGTCCCTCCCAGTGCGGGCTGCCGGGGAAAGGCGGGGGTTGGGCTGGAAAAGCAGGTAGCATCTAGTGCCTCCCCATGGACAAGGGAGATAATTAGCGGACTTCCCCCTGCCAGGGAACACCTGTGACACCAGGCATCTTCGTGGAGGGCGGCCCCAAACCTCCCCCACACAGTCGGCCGTGTTCCGGAATTCTGAGTGTGGGGAGGTTCCGTCTTCTGTCTGCAGCACCCGGGATCTCCTAGGAGCCCTTCGAGTGTCTTCCCCGAGTCCCTCCCAGTGCGGGCTACCGGGGAAAGGCGGGGGTTGTGCTGGAAAAGCAGGTAGCATCTAGTGCCTCCCCCTGGACAGGGGAGATAATTAGCGGACTTCCCCCTGCCAGGGAACACCTGTGACACCAGGCATCTTCGTGGAGGGCGGAACCAAACCTCCCCCACACAGTCCGCCGTGTTCCGGAATTCTGAGTGTGGGGAGGTTCCGTCTTCTGTCTGCAGCACCCGGGATCTCCTTGGAGCCCTTCGAGTGTCTTCCCCGAGTCCCTCCCAGTGCGGGCTGCCGGGGAAAGGCGGGGGTTTGCCTGGAAACGCAGGTAGCATCTAGTGCCTCCCCATGGACCAGGGAGGTAATTAGCGGACTTCCCCTTGCGAGGGAACACCTGTGACACAAGGCAGCTGCGTGGAGGGCGGCCCCGAACCTCCCCCACACTGTCAGCCGTGTTTCGGAATTCTGAGTGTGGGGAGGTTCCGTCTTCTGTCTGCAGCACTCGGGATCTCCTAGGAGCCCTTCGAGTGTCTTCCCCGAGTCCCTCCCAGTGCGGGCTACCGGGGAAAGGCGGGGGTTGGGCTGGAAAAGCAGGTAGCATCTCGTTCCTCCCCATGGACAGGGGAGGTAATTAGCGGACTACCCCCTGCCAGGGAACACCTGTGACACCAGGCAGCTGCGTGGAGGGCGTCCCCGAACCTCCCCCACACAGTCAGCCGTATTCCGGAATTCTGAGTGTGGGGAGGTTCCGTCTTCTGTCTGCAGCACCCGGGTTCTCCTAGGAGCCCTTCGAGTGTCTTCCCCGAGTCCCTCCCAGTGCGGGCTGCCGGGGAAAGGCGGGGGTTTGGCTGGAAACGCAGGTAGCATCTAGTGCCTCCCCATGGAGAGGGGAGGTAATTAGCGGAATTCCCCTTGCGAGGGAACACCTGTGACACCAGGCAGCTGCGTGGAGGGCGGCCCCGAACCTCCCCCACACAGTCACCCGTGTTCCGGAATTCTGAGTGTGGGGGGGTTCCTTCTTCTGTCTGCAGCACACGGGATCTCCTAGGAGCCCTTCGAGTGTCTTCCCCGAGTCCCTCCCAGTGCGGGCTGCCGGGGAAAGGCGGGGGTTGGGCTGGAAACGCAGGTAGCATCTAGTGCCTCCCCATGGAGAGGGGAGGTAATTAGCGGACTTCCCCTTGCGAGGGAACCCCTGTGACACCAGGCAGCTGCGTGGAGGGCGGCTCCGAACCTCCCCCACACAGTCACCCGTGTTCCGGTATTCTGAGTGTGGGGAGTTTCCGTCTTCTGTCTGCAGCACCCGAGATCTCCTAGGAGCCCTTCGAGAGTCTTCACCGAGTCCATCCAAGTGCGGGCGGCCGGGGAAAGGCGGGGGTTGGGCTGGAAAAGCAGGTAGCATCTAGTGCCTCCTCATGGACAGGGGAGGTAATTAGCGGACTTCCCCCTGCGAGGGAACACCTGTGACACCAGGAAGTTGCGTGGGGGCGGCCCTAAACCTCACCCACACAGTCAGCCCTGTTCCGGAATTCTGAGTGTGGGGAGGTTACGTCTTCTGTCTGCAGCACCCGGGATCTCCTAGGAGCCCTTCGAGTGTCTTCCCCCAGTCCCTCCCAGTGCGGGCTGCCGGGGAAAGGAGGGGGTTGTGCTGGAAACGCAGGTAGCATCTAGTGCCTCCCCATGGAGAGGGGAGGTAATTAGCGGAATTCCCCTTGCGAGGGAACACCTGTGACACCAGGCAGCTGCGTGGAGGGCGGCCCCGAACCTCCCCCACACAGTCACCCGTGTTCCGGAATTCTGAGTGTGGGGGGGTTCCTTCTTCTGTCTGCAGCACACGGGAGCTCCTAGGAGCCCTTCGAGTGTCTTCCCCCAGTCCCTCCCAGTGCGGGCTGCCGGGGAAAGGAGGGGGTTGTGCTGGAAACGCAGGTAGCATCTAGTGCCTCCCCATGGACTGGGGAGGTAATTAGCGGACTACCCCCTGCCAGGGAACACCTGTGACAACAGGCAGCTGCGTGGAGGGCGGCCCCGAACCTCCCCCACACAGTCAACCGTGTTCCGGAATTCTGAGTGTGGGGAGGTTCCGTCTTCTGTCTGCAGCACCCAGGTTCTCCTAGGAGCCCTTCGAGTGTCTTCCCCGAGTCCCTCCCAGTGCGGGCTGCCGGGGAAAGCGGGGGTTTGGCTGGAAAAGCAGGTAGCATCTAGTGCCTCCCCATGGACCAGGGAGGTAATTAGCGGACTTCCCTTTGCGAGGGAACACCTGTGACACAAGGCAGCTGCGTGGAGGGCGGCCCCGAACCTCCCCCACACAGTCAGCCGTGTTCCGGAATTCTGAGTGTGGGGAGGTTCCATCTTCTGTCTGCAGCACCCGGGTTCTCCTAGGAGCCATTCGAGTGTCTTCCCCCAGTCCCTCCCAGTGCGGGCTGCCGGGGAAAGGCGGGGGTTGGGCTGGAAAAGCAGGTAGCATCTAGTGCCTCCCCATGGACAAGGGAGATAATTAGCGGACTTCCCCCTGCCAGGGAACACCTGTGACACCAGGCATCTTCGTGGAGGGCGGCCCCAAACCTCCCCCACACAGTCGGCCGTGTTCCGGAATTCTGAGTGTGGGGAGGTTCCGTCTTCTGTCTGCAGCACCCGGGATCTCCTAGGAGCCCTTCGAGTGTCTTCCCCGAGTCCCTCCCAGTGCGGGCTACCGGGGAAAGGCGGGGGTTGGGCTGGAAAAGCAGGTAGCATCTCGTTCCTCCCCATGGACAGGGGAGGTAATTAGCGGACTACCCCCTGCCAGGGAACACCTGTGACACCAGGCAGCTGCGTGGAGGGCGTCCCCGAACCTCCCCCACACAGTCAGCCGTATTCCGGAATTCTGAGTGTGGGGAGGTTCCGTCTTCTGTCTGCAGCACCCGGGTTCTCCTAGGAGCCCTTCGAGTGTCTTCCCCGAGTCCCTCCCAGTGCGGGCTGCCGGGGAAAGGCGGGGGTTTGGCTGGAAACGCAGGTAGCATCTAGTGCCTCCCCATGGAGAGGGGAGGTAATTAGCGGAATTCCCCTTGCGAGGGAACACCTGTGACACCAGGCAGCTGCGTGGAGGGCGGCCCCGAACCTCCCCCACACAGTCACCCGTGTTCCGGAATTCTGAGTGTGGGGGGGTTCCTTCTTCTGTCTGCAGCACACGGGATCTCCTAGGAGCCCTTCGAGTGTCTTCCCCGAGTCCCTCCCAGTGCGGGCTGCCTGGGAAAGGCGGGGGTTGGGCTGGAAACGCAGGTAGCATCTAGTGCCTCCCCATGGAGAGGGGAGGTAATTAGCGGACTTCCCCTTGCGAGGGAACCCCTGTGACACCAGGCAGCTGCGTGGAGGGCGGCTCCGAACCTCCCCCACACAGTCACCCGTGTTCCGGAATTCTGAGTGTGGGGAGTTTCCGTCTTCTGTCTGCAGCACCCGAGATCTCCTAGGAGCCCTTCGAGTGTCTTCACCGAGTCCATCCCAGTGCGGGCGGCCGGGGAAAGGCGAGGGTTGGGCTGGAAAAGCAGGTAGCATCTAGTGCCTCCTCATGGACAGGGGAGGTAATTAGCGGACTTCCCCCTGTGAGGGAACACCTGTGACACCAGGAAGTTGCGTGGGGGCGGCCCTAAACCTCACCCACACAGTCAGCCCTGTTCCGGAATTCTGAGTGTGGGGAGGTTACGTCTTCTGTCTGCAGCACCCGGGATCTCCTAGGAGCCCTTCGAGTGTCTTCCCCCAGTCCCTCCCAGTGCGGGCTGCCGGGGAAAGGAGGGGGTTGTGCTGGAAACGCAGGTAGCATCTAGTGCCTCCCCATGGAGATGGGAGGTAATTAGCGGAATTCCCCTTGCGAGGGAACACCTGTGACACCAGGCAGCTGCGTGGAGGGCGGCCCCGAACCTCCCCCACACAGTCACCCGTGTTCCGGAATTCTGAGTGTGGGGGGGTTCCTTCTTCTGTCTGCAGCACACGGGAGCTCCTAGGAGCCCTTCGAGTGTCTTCCCCCAGTCCCTCCCAGTGCGGGCTGCCGGGGAAAGGAGGGGGTTGTGCTGGAAACGCAGGTAGCATCTAGTGCCTCCCCATGGACTGGGGAGGTAATTAGCGGACTACCCCCTGCCAGGGAACACCTGTGACACCAGGCAGCTGCGTGGAGGGCGGCCCCGAACCTCCCCCACACAGTCAACCGTGTTCCGGAATTCTGAGTGTGGGGAGGTTCCGTCTTCTGTCTGCAGCACCCGGGATCTCCTAGGAGCCCTTCGAGTGTCTTCCCCGAGTCCCTCCCAGTGCGGGCTGCCGGGGAAAGGCGGGGGTTGGGCTGGAAAAGCAGGTAGCATCTAGTTCCTCCCCATGGACCGGGGAGGTAATTAGCGGACTACCCCCTGCCAGGGAACACCTGTGACACCAGGCAGCTGCGTGGAGGGCGGCCCCGAACCTCCCCCACACAGTCAGCCGTATTCCGGAATTCTGAGTGTGGGGAGGTTCCGTCTTCTGTCTGCAGCACCCGGGTTCTCCTAGGAGCCCTTCGAGTGTCTTCCCCGAGTCCCTCCCAGTGCGGGCTGCCGGGGAAAGGCGGGGGTTTGGCTGGAAAAGCAGGTAGTATCTAGTGCCTCCCCATGGAGAGGGGAGGTAATTAGCGGAATTCCCCTTGCGAGGGAACACCTGTGACACCAGGCAGCTGCGTGGAGGGCGGCCCCGAACCTCCCCCACACAGTCACCCGTGTTCCGGAATTCTGAGTGTGGGGTGGTTCCTTCTTCTGTCTGCAGCACACGGGATCTCCTAGGAGCCCTTCGAGTGTCTTCCCCGAGTCCCTCCCAGTGCGGGCTGCCGGGGAAAGGAGGGGGTTGTGCTGGAAACGCAGGTAGCATCTAGTTCCTCCCCCTGGACAGGGGAGGTAATTAGCGGACATCCCCCTGCCAGGGAACACCTGTGACACCAGGCAGCTGCGTGGAAGGCGGCCCCGAACCTCCCCCACACAGTCACCCGTGTTCCGGAATTCTGAGTGTGGGGGGGTTCCTTCTTCTGTCTGCAGCCCACGGGATCTCCTAGGAGCCCTTCGAGTGTCTTCCCCGAGTCCCTCCCAGTGCGGTCTCCCGGGGAAAGGAGGGGGTTGGGCTGGAAAAGCAGGTAGCATCTAGTGCCTCCCCATGGACAGGGGAGGTAATTAGCGGACTACCCCCTGCCAGGGAACACCTGTGACACCAGGCAGCTGCGTGGAGGGCGGCCCCGAACCTCCCCCACACAGTCAGCCGTGTTCCAGAATTCTGAGTGTGGGGAGGTTCCGTCTTCTGTCTGCAGCACCCGGGTTCTCCTAGGAGCCCTTCGAGTGTCTTCCCCGAGTCCCTCCCAGTGCGGGCTGCCGGGGAAAGGCGGGGGTTTGGTTGGAAACGCAGGTAGCATCTAGTGCCTCCCCATGGACAGGGGAGGTAATTAGCGGACTTCCCCTTGCGAGGGAACACCTGTGACACCAGGAAGCTGCGTGGGGGGCGGCCCTAAACCTCCCCCACACAGTCATCCGTGTTCGGGAATTCTGAGTGTGGGGAGGTTCCGTCTTCTGTCTGCAGCACCCGTGTTCTCCTAGGAGCCCTTCGAGGGTGTTCCCCGAGTCCCTCCCTGTGCGGGCGGCCGGGGAAAGGCGGGGGTTGGGCTGGAAACGCAGGTAGCATCTAGTGCCTCCCCATGGACAGAGGAGGTAATTAGCGGACTACCCCCTGCCAGGGAACACCTGTGACACCAGGCAGCTGCGTGGAGGGCGGCCAAGAACCTCCCCCACACAGTCAGCCGTGTTCCGGAATTCTGAGTGTGGGGAGGTTCCGTCTTCTGTCTGCAGCACCCAGGTTCTCCTAGGAGCCCTTCGAGTGTCTTCCCCGAGTCCCTCCCAGTGCGGGCTGCCGGGGAAAGGCGGGGGTTTGGCTGGAAACGCAGGTAGCATCTAGTGCCTCCCCATGGACCAGGGAGGTAATTAGCGGACTTCCCTTTGCGAGGGAACACCTGTGACACAAGGCAGCTGCGTGGAGGGCGGCCCCGAACCTCCCCCACACAGTCAGCCGTGTTCCGGAATTCTGAGTGTGGGGAGGTTCCATCTTCTGTCTGCAGCACCCGGGTTCTCCTAGGAGCCATTCGAGTGTCTTCCCCCAGTCCCTCCCAGTGCGGGCTGCCGGGGAAAGGCGGGGGTTGGGCTGGAAAAGCAGGTAGCATCTAGTGCCTCCCCATGGACAAGGGAGATAATTAGCGGACTTCCCCCTGCCAGGGAACACCTGTGACACCAGGCATCTTCGTGGAGGGCGGCCCCAAACCTCCCCCACACAGTCGGCCGTGTTCCGGAATTCTGAGTGTGGGGAGGTTCCGTCTTCTGTCTGCAGCACCCGGGATCTCCTAGGAGCCCTTCGAGTGTCTTCCCCGAGTCCCTCCCAGTGCGGGCTACCGGGGAAAGGCGGGGGTTGTGCTGGAAAAGCAGGTAGCATCTAGTGCCTCCCCCTGGACAGGGGAGATAATTAGCGGACTTCCCCCTGCCAGGGAACACCTGTGACACCAGGCATCTTCGTGGAGGGCGGAACCAAACCTCCCCCACACAGTCCGCCGTGTTCCGGAATTCTGAGTGTGGGGAGGTTCCGTCTTCTGTCTGCAGCACCCGGGATCTCCTTGGAGCCCTTCGAGTGTCTTCCCCGAGTCCCTCCCAGTGCGGGCTGCCGGGGAAAGGCGGGGGTTTGCCTGGAAACGCAGGTAGCATCTAGTGCCTCCCCATGGACCAGGGAGGTAATTAGCGGACTTCCCCTTGCGAGGGAACACCTGTGACACAAGGCAGCTGCGTGGAGGGCGGCCCCGAACCTCCCCCACACTGTCAGCCGTGTTTCGGAATTCTGAGTGTGGGGAGGTTCCGTCTTCTGTCTGCAGCACTCGGGATCTCCTAGGAGCCCTTCGAGTGTCTTCCCCGAGTCCCTCCCAGTGCGGGCTACCGGGGAAAGGCGGGGGTTGGGCTGGAAAAGCAGGTAGCATCTCGTTCCTCCCCATGGACAGGGGAGGTAATTAGCGGACTACCCCCTGCCAGGGAACACCTGTGACACCAGGCAGCTGCGTGGAGGGCGTCCCCGAACCTCCCCCACACAGTCAGCCGTATTCCGGAATTCTGAGTGTGGGGAGGTTCCGTCTTCTGTCTGCAGCACCCGGGTTCTCCTAGGAGCCCTTCGAGTGTCTTCCCCGAGTCCCTCCCAGTGCGGGCTGCCGGGGAAAGGCGGGGGTTTGGCTGGAAACGCAGGTAGCATCTAGTGCCTCCCCATGGAGAGGGGAGGTAATTAGCGGAATTCCCCTTGCGAGGGAACACCTGTGACACCAGGCAGCTGCGTGGAGGGCGGCCCCGAACCTCCCCCACACAGTCACCCGTGTTCCGGAATTCTGAGTGTGGGGGGGTTCCTTCTTCTGTCTGCAGCACACGGGATCTCCTAGGAGCCCTTCGAGTGTCTTCCCCGAGTCCCTCCCAGTGCGGGCTGCCGGGGAAAGGCGGGGGTTGGGCTGGAAACGCAGGTAGCATCTAGTGCCTCCCCATGGAGAGGGGAGGTAATTAGCGGACTTCCCCTTGCGAGGGAACCCCTGTGACACCAGGCAGCTGCGTGGAGGGCGGCTCCGAACCTCCCCCACACAGTCACCCGTGTTCCGGTATTCTGAGTGTGGGGAGTTTCCGTCTTCTGTCTGCAGCACCCGAGATCTCCTAGGAGCCCTTCGAGAGTCTTCACCGAGTCCATCCAAGTGCGGGCGGCCGGGGAAAGGCGGGGGTTGGGCTGGAAAAGCAGGTAGCATCTAGTGCCTCCTCATGGACAGGGGAGGTAATTAGCGGACTTCCCCCTGCGAGGGAACACCTGTGACACCAGGAAGTTGCGTGGGGGCGGCCCTAAACCTCACCCACACAGTCAGCCCTGTTCCGGAATTCTGAGTGTGGGGAGGTTACGTCTTCTGTCTGCAGCACCCGGGATCTCCTAGGAGCCCTTCGAGTGTCTTCCCCCAGTCCCTCCCAGTGCGGGCTGCCGGGGAAAGGAGGGGGTTGTGCTGGAAACGCAGGTAGCATCTAGTGCCTCCCCATGGAGAGGGGAGGTAATTAGCGGAATTCCCCTTGCGAGGGAACACCTGTGACACCAGGCAGCTGCGTGGAGGGCGGCCCCGAACCTCCCCCACACAGTCACCCGTGTTCCGGAATTCTGAGTGTGGGGGGGTTCCTTCTTCTATCTGCAGCACACGGGAGCTCCTAGGAGCCCTTCGAGTGTCTTCCCCCAGTCCCTCCCAGTGCGGGCTGCCGGGGAAAGGAGGGGGTTGTGCTGGAAACGCAGGTAGCATCTAGTGCCTCCCCATGGACTGGGGAGGTAATTAGCGGACTACCCCCTGCCAGGGAACACCTGTGACAACAGGCAGCTGCGTGGAGGGCGGCCCCGAACCTCCCCCACACAGTCAACCGTGTTCCGGAATTCTGAGTGTGGGGAGGTTCCGTCTTCTGTCTGCAGCACCCAGGTTCTCCTAGGAGCCCTTCGAGTGTCTTCCCCGAGTCCCTCCCAGTGCGGGCTGCCGGGGAAAGCGGGGGTTTGGCTGGTAAAGCAGGTAGCATCTAGTGCCTCCCCATGGACCAGGGAGGTAATTAGCGGACTTCCCTTTGCGAGGGAACACCTGTGACACAAGGCAGCTGCGTGGAGGGCGGCCCCGAACCTCCCCCACACAGTCAGCCGTGTTCCGGAATTCTGAGTGTGGGGAGGTTCCATCTTCTGTCTGCAGCACCCGGGTTCTCCTAGGAGCCATTCGAGTGTCTTCCCCCAGTCCCTCCCAGTGCGGGCTGCCGGGGAAAGGCGGGGGTTGGGCTGGAAAAGCAGGTAGCATCTAGTGCCTCCCCATGGACAAGGGAGATAATTAGCGGACTTCCCCCTGCCAGGGAACACCTGTGACACCAGGCATCTTCGTGGAGGGCGGCCCCAAACCTCCCCCACACAGTCGGCCGTGTTCCGGAATTCTGAGTGTGGGGAGGTTCCGTCTTCTGTCTGCAGCACCCGGGATCTCCTAGGAGCCCTTCGAGTGTCTTCCCCGAGTCCCTCCCAGTGCGGGCTACCGGGGAAAGGCGGGGGTTGGGCTGGAAAAGCAGGTAGCATCTCGTTCCTCCCCATGGACAGGGGAGGTAATTAGCGGACTACCCCCTGCCAGGGAACACCTGTGACACCAGGCAGCTGCGTGGAGGGCGTCCCCGAACCTCCCCCACACAGTCAGCCGTATTCCGGAATTCTGAGTGTGGGGAGGTTCCGTCTTCTGTCTGCAGCACCCGGGTTCTCCTAGGAGCCCTTCGAGTGTCTTCCCCGAGTCCCTCCCAGTGCGGGCTGCCGGGGAAAGGCGGGGGTTTGGCTGGAAACGCAGGTAGCATCTAGTGCCTCCCCATGGAGAGGGGAGGTAATTAGCGGAATTCCCCTTGCGAGGGAACACCTGTGACACCAGGCAGCTGCGTGGAGGGCGGCCCCGAACCTCCCCCACACAGTCACCCGTGTTCCGGAATTCTGAGTGTGGGGGGGTTCCTTCTTCTGTCTGCAGCACACGGGATCTCCTAGGAGCCCTTCGAGTGTCTTCCCCGAGTCCCTCCCAGTGCGGGCTGCCTGGGAAAGGCGGGGGTTGGGCTGGAAACGCAGGTAGCATCTAGTGCCTCCCCATGGAGAGGGGAGGTAATTAGCGGACTTCCCCTTGCGAGGGAACCCCTGTGACACCAGGCAGCTGCGTGGAGGGCGGCTCCGAACCTCCCCCACACAGTCACCCGTGTTCCGGAATTCTGAGTGTGGGGAGTTTCCGTCTTCTGTCTGCAGCACCCGAGATCTCCTAGGAGCCCTTCGAGTGTCTTCACCGAGTCCATCCCAGTGCGGGCGGCCGGGGAAAGGCGGGGGTTGGGCTGGAAAAGCAGGTAGCATCTAGTGCCTCCTCATGGACAGGGGAGGTAATTAGCGGACTTCCCCCTGTGAGGGAACACCTGTGACACCAGGAAGTTGCGTGGGGGCGGCCCTAAACCTCACCCACACAGTCAGCCCTGTTCCGGAATTCTGAGTGTGGGGAGGTTACGTCTTCTGTCTGCAGCACCCGGGATCTCCTAGGAGCCCTTCGAGTGTCTTCCCCCAGTCCCTCCCAGTGCGGGCTGCCGGGGAAAGGAGGGGGTTGTGCTGGAAACGCAGGTAGCATCTAGTGCCTCCCCATGGAGATGGGAGGTAATTAGCGGAATTCCCCTTGCGAGGGAACACCTGTGACACCAGGCAGCTGCGTGGAGGGCGGCCCCGAACCTCCCCCACACAGTCACCCGTGTTCCGGAATTCTGAGTGTGGGGGGGTTCCTTCTTCTGTCTGCAGCACACGGGAGCTCCTAGGAGCCCTTCGAGTGTCTTCCCCCAGTCCCTCCCAGTGCGGGCTGCCGGGGAAAGGAGGGGGTTGTGCTGGAAACGCAGGTAGCATCTAGTGCCTCCCCATGGACTGGGGAGGTAATTAGCGGACTACCCCCTGCCAGGGAACACCTGTGACAACAGGCAGCTGCGTGGAGGGCGGCCCCGAACCTCCCCCACACAGTCAACCGTGTTCCGGAATTCTGAGTGTGGGGAGGTTCCGTCTTCTGTCTGCAGCACCCAGGTTCTCCTAGGAGCCCTTCGAGTGTCTTCCCCGAGTCCCTCCCAGTGCGGGCTGCCGGGGAAAGCGGGGGTTTGGCTGGAAACGCAGGTAGCATCTAGTGCCTCCCCATGGACCAGGGAGGTAATTAGCGGACTTCCCTTTGCGAGGGAACACCTGTGACACAAGGCAGCTGCGTGGAGGGCGGCCCCGAACCTCCCCCACACAGTCAGCCGTGTTCCGGAATTCTGAGTGTGGGGAGGTTCCATCTTCTGTCTGCAGCACCCGGGTTCTCCTAGGAGCCATTCGAGTGTCTTCCCCCAGTCCCTCCCAGTGCGGGCTGCCGGGGAAAGGCGGGGGTTGGGCTGGAAAAGCAGGTAGCATCTAGTGCCTCCCCATGGACAAGGGAGATAATTAGCGGACTTCCCCCTGCCAGGGAACACCTGTGACACCAGGCATCTTCGTGGAGGGCGGCCCCAAACCTCCCCCACACAGTCGGCCGTGTTCCGGAATTCTGAGTGTGTGGAGGTTCCGTCTTCTGTCTGCAGCACCCGGGATCTCCTAGGAGCCCTTCGAGTGTCTTCCCCGAGTCCCTCCCAGTGCGGGCTACCGGGGAAAGGCGGGGGTTGGGCTGGAAAAGCAGGTAGCATCAAGTGCCTCCCCCTGGACAGGGGAGATAATTAGAGGACTTCCCCCTGCCAGGGAACACCTGTGACACCAGGCATCTTCGTGGAGGGCGGCCCCAAACCTCCCCCACACAGTCCGCCGTGTTCCGGAATTCTGAGTGTGGGGAGGTTCCGTCTTCTGTCTGCAGCACCCGGGATCTCCTAGGAGCCCTTCGAGTGTCTTCCCCGAGTCCCTCCCAGTGCGGGCTGCCGGGGAAAGGCGGGGGTTTGGCTGGAAACGCAGGTAGCATCTAGTGCCTCCCCATGGACCAGGGAGGTAATTAGCGGACTTCCCCTTGCGAGGGAACACCTGTGACACAAGGCAGCTGCGTGGAGGGCGGCCCCGAACCTCCCCCACACTGTCAGCCGTGTTCCGGAATTCTGAGTGTGGGGAGGTTCCGTCTTCTGTCTGCAGCACTCGGGATCTCCTAGGAGCCCTTCGAGTGTCTTCCCCGAGTCCCTCCCAGTGCGGGCTACCGGGGAAAGGCGGGGGTTGGGCTGGAAAAGCAGGTAGCATCTCGTTCCTCCCCATGGACAGGGGAGGTAATTAGCGGACTACCCCCTGCCAGGGAACACCTGTGACACCAGGCAGCTGCGTGGAGGGCGTCCCCGAACCTCCCCCACACAGTCAGCCGTATTCCGGAATTCTGAGTGTGGGGAGGTTCCGTCTTCTGTCTGCAGCACCCGGGTTCTCCTAGGAGCCTTTCGAGTGTCTTCCCCGAGTCCCTCCCAGTGCGGGCTGCCGGGGAAAGGCGGGGGTTTGGCTGGAAACGCAGGTAGCATCTAGTGCCTCCCCATGGAGAGGGGAGGTAATTAGCGGAATTCCCCTTGCGAGGGAACACCTGTGACACCAGGCAGCTGCGTGGAGGGCGGCCCCGAACCTCCCCCACACAGTCACCCGTGTTCCGGAATTCTGAGTGTGGGGGGGTTCCTTCTTCTGTCTGCAGCACACGGGATCTCCTAGGAGCCCTTCGAGTGTCTTCCCCGAGTCCCTCCCAGTGCGGGCTGCCGGGGAAAGGCGGGGGTTGGGCTGGAAACGCAGGTAGCATCTAGTGCCTCCCCATGGAGAGGGGAGGTAATTAGCGGACTTCCCCTTGCGAGGGAACCCCTGTGACACCAGGCAGCTGCGTGGAGGGCGGCTCCGAACCTCCCCCACACAGTCACCCGTGTTCCGGAATTCTGAGTGTGGGGAGGTTCCGTCTTCTGTCTGCAGCACCCGAGATCTCCTAGGAGCCCTTCGAGTGTCTTCACCGAGTCCCTCCCAGTGCGGGCGGCCGGGGAAAGGCGGGGGTTGGGCTGGAAAAGCAGGTAGCATCTAGTGCCTCCTCATGGACAGGGGAGGTAATTAGCGGACTTCCCCCTGCGAGGGAACACCTGTGACACCAGGAAGTTGCGTGGGGGCGGCCCTAAACCTCACCCACACAGTCAGCCCTGTTCCGGAATTCTGAGTGTGGGGAGGTTACGTCCTCTGTCTGCAGCACCCGGGATCTCCTAGGAGCCCTTCGAGTGTCTTCCCCCAGTCCCTCCCAGTGCGGGCTGCCGGGGAAAGGAGGGGGTTGTGCTGGAAACGCAGGTAGCATCTAGTGCCTCCCCATGGAGAGGGGAGGTAATTAGCGGAATTCCCCTTGCGAGGGAACACCTGTGACACCAGGCAGCTGCGTGGAGGGCGGCCCCGAACCTCCCCCACACAGTCACCCGTGTTCCGGAATTCTGAGTGTGGGGGGGTTCCTTCTTCTGTCTGCAGCACACGGGAGCTCCTAGGAGCCCTTCGAGTGTCTTCCCCCAGTCCCTCCCAGTGCGGGCTGCCGGGGAAAGGAGGGGGTTGTGCTGGAAACGCAGGTAGCATCTAGTGCCTCCCCATGGACTGGGGAGGTAATTAGCGGACTACCCCCTGCCAGGGAACACCTGTGACACCAGGCAGCTGCGTGGAGGGCGGCCCCGAACCTCCCCCACACAGTCAACCGTGTTCCGGAATTCTGAGTGTGGGGAGGTTCCGTCTTCTGTCTGCAGCACCCGAGATCTCCTAGGAGCCCTTCGAGTGTCTTCCCCGAGTACCTCCCAGTGCGGGCTGCCGGGGAAAGTCGGGGGTTGGGCTGGAAAAGTAGGTAGCATCTAGTGCCTCCCCCTGGACAGGGGAGGTAATTAGCGGACTTCCCCTTGCGAGGGAACACCTGTGACAAAAGGCAGCTGCGTGGAGGGCGGCCCCGAACCTCCCCCACACAGTCAGCCGTGTTCCGGAATTCTGAGTGTGGGGAGGTACCGTCTTCTGTCTGCAGCACCCGGGATCTCCTAGGAGCCCTTCGAGTGTCTTCCCCGAGTCCATCCCATTGCGGGCTACCGGGGAAATGCGGGGGTTGGGCTGGAAAAGCAGGTAGCATCTAGTGCCTCCCCCTGGACAGGGGAGGTAATTAACGGACTTCCCCCTGCCAGGGAACACCTGTGACACCAGGCAGCTGCGTGGAGGGCGGCCCCGAACCTCCCCCACACAGTCACCCGTGTTCCGGAATTCTGAGTGTGGGGAGGTTCCGTCTTCTGTCTGCAGCACCCAGGTTCTCCTAGGAGCCCTTCGAGTGTCTTCCCCGAGTCCCTCCCAGTGCGGGCTGCCGGGGAAAGGCGGGGGTTTGGCTGGAAACGCAGGTAGCATCTAGTGCCTCCCCATGGACCAGGGAGGTAATTAGCGGACTTCCCCTTGCGAGGGAACACCTGTGACACAAGGCAGCTGCGTGGAGGGCGGCCCCGAACCTCCCCCACACAGTCAGCCGTGTTCCGGAATTCTGAGTGTGGGGAGGTTCCGTCTTCTGTCTGCAGCACCCGGGTTCTCCTAGGAGCCATTCGAGTGTCTTCCCCCAGTCCCTCCCAGTGCGGGCTGCCGGGGAAAGGCGGGGGTTGGGCTGGAAAAGCAGGTAGCATCTAGTGCCTCCCCATGGACAAGGGAGATAATTAGCGGACTTCCCCCTGCCAGGGAACACCTGTGACACCAGGCATCTTCGTGGAGGGCGGCCCCAAACCTCCCCCACACAGTCGGCCGTGTTCCGGAATTCTGAGTGTGGGGAGGTTCCGTCTTCTGTCTGCAGCACCCGGGATCTCCTAGGAGCCCTTCGAGTGTCTTCCCCGAGTCCCTCCCAGTGCGGGCTGCCGGGGAAAGCGGGGGTTGGGCTGGAAACGCAGGTAGCATCTAGTGCCTCCTCATGGACAGGGGAGGTAATTAGCGGACATCACCCTGCCAGGGAACACCTGTGACACCAGGCAGCTGCGTGGAGGGCGGCTCTGAACCTCCCCCTCACAGTCACCCGTGTTCCGGATTTCTGAGTGTGGGGGGGTTCCTTCTTCTGTCTGCAGCACACGGGATCTCCTAGGAGCCCTTCGAGTGTCTTCCCCGAGTCCCTCCCAGTGCGGGCTGCCGGGGAAAGGCGGGGGTTGGGCTGGAAAAGCAGGTAGCATCTAGTTCCTCCCCATGGACCGGGGAGGTAATTAGCGGACTACCCCCTGCCAGGGAACACCTGTGACACCAGGCAGCTGCGTGGAGGGCGGCCCCGAACCTCCCCCACACAGTCAGCCGTATTCCGGAATTCTGAGTGTGGGGAGGTTCCGTCTTCTGTCTGCAGCACCCGGGTTCTCCTAGGAGCCCTTCGAGTGTCTTCCCCGAGTCCCTCCCAGTGCGGGCTGCCGGGGAAAGGCGGGGGTTGGGCTGGAAACGCAGGTAGCATCTAGTGCCTCCCCATGGAGAGGGGAGGTAATTAGCGGAATTCCCCTTGCGAGGGAACACCTGTGACACCAGGCAGCTGCGTGGAGGGCGGCCCCGAACCTCCCCCACACAGTCACCCGTGTTCCGGAATTCTGAGTGTGGGGTGGTTCCTTCTTCTGTCTGCAGCACACGGGATCTCCTAGGAGCCCTTCGAGTGTCTTCCCCCAGTCCCTCCCAGTGCGGGCTGCCGGGGAAAGGAGGGGGTTGTGCTGGAAACGCAGGTAGCATCTAGTGCCTCCCCATGGACTGGGGAGGTAATTAGCGGACTACCCCCTGCCAGGAAACACCTGTGACACCAGGCAGCTGCGTGGAGGGCGGCCCGGAACCTCCCCCACACAGTCACCCGTGTTCCGGAATTCTGAGTGTGGGGGGGTTCCTTCTTCTGTCTGCAGCCCACGGGATCTCCTAGGAGCCCTTCGAGTGTCTTCCCCGAGTCCCTCCCAGTGCGGGCTGCCGGGGAAAGGCGGGGGTTTGGCTGGAAACGCAGGTAGCATCTAGTGCCTCCCCATGGAGCAGGGAGGTAATTAGCGGACTTCCCTTTGCGAGGGAACACCTGTGACACAAGGCAGCTGCGTGGAGGGCGGCCCCGAACCTCCCCCACACAGTCAGCCGTGTTCCGGAATTCTGAGTGTGGGGAGGTTCCGTCTTCTGTCTGCAGCACCCGGGTTCTCCTAGGAGACATTCGAGTGTCTTCCCCCAGTCCCTCCCAGTGCGGGCTGCCGGGGAAAGGCGGGGGTTGGGCTGGAAAAGCAGGTAGCATCTAGTGCCTCCCCATGGACAAGGGAGATAATTAGCGGACTTCCCCCTGCCAGGGAACACCTGTGACACCAGGCATCTTCGTGGAGGGCGGCCCCAAACCTCCCCCACACAGTCGGCCGTGTTCCGGAATTCTGAGTGTGGGGAGGTTCCGTCTTCTGTCTGCAGCACCAGGGATCTCCTAGGAGCCCTTCGAGTGTCTTCCCCGAGTCCCTCCCAGTGCGGGCTACCGGGGAAAGGCGGGGGTTGGGCTGGAAAAGCAGGTAGCATCTAGTGCCTCCCCCTGGACAGGGGAGATAATTAGCGGACTTCCCCCTGCCAGGGAACACCTGTGACACCAGGCATCTTCGTGGAGGGCGGCCCCAAACCTCCCCCACAGAGTCGGCCGTGTTCCGGAATTCTGAGTGTGGGGAGGTTCCGTCTTCTGTCTGCAGCACCCGGGATCTCCTAGGAGCCCTTCGAGTGTCTTCCCCGAGTCCCTCCCAGTGCGGGCTGCCGGGGAAAGGCGGGGGTTGGGCTGGAAACGCAGGTAGCATCTAGTGCCTCCTCATGGACAGGGGAGGTAATTAGCGGACTTCCCCCTGCGAGGGAACACCTGTGACACCAGGAAGTTGCGTGGGGGCGGCCCTAAACCTCACCCACACAGTCAGCCCTGTTCCGGAATTCTGAGTGTGGGGAGGTTACGTCTTCTGTCTGCAGCACCCGGGATCTCCTAGGAGCCCTTCGAGTGTCTTCCCCCAGTCCCTCCCAGTGCGGGCTGCCGGGGAAAGGAGGGGGTTGTGCTGGAAACGCAGGTAGCATCTAGTGCCTCCCCATGGACTGGGGAGGTAATTAGCGGACTACCCCCTGCCAGGGAACACCTGTGACACCATGCAGCTGCGTGGACGGCGGCCCCGAACCTCCCCCACACAGTCAACCGTGTTCCGGAATTCTGAGTGTGGGGAGGTTCCGTCTTCTGTCTGCAGCACCCGGGATCTCCTAGGAGCCCTTCGAGTGTCTTCCCCGAGTCCCTCCCAGTGCGGGCTGCCGGGGAAAGGCGGGGGTTGGGCTGGAAAAGCAGGTAGCATCTAGTTCTTCCCCATGGACCGGGGAGGTAATTAGCGGACTACCCCCTGCCAGGGAACACCTGTGACACCAGGCAGCTGCGTGGAGGGCGGCCCCGAACCTCCCCCACACAGTCAGCCGTATTCCGGAATTCTGAGTGTGGGGAGGTTCCGTCTTCTGTCTGCAGCACCCGGGTTCTCCTAGGAGCCCTTCGAGTGTCTTCCCCGAGTCCCTCCCAGTGCGGGCTGCCGGGGAAAGGCGGGGGTTTGGCTGGAAACGCAGGTAGCATCTAGTGCCTCCCCATGGAGAGGGGAGGTAATTAGCGGAATTCCCCTTGCGAGGGAACACCTGTGACACCAGGCAGCTGCGTGGAGGGCGGCCCCGAACCTCCCCCACACAGTCACCCGTGTTCCGGTATTCTGAGTGTGGGGTGGTTCCTTCTTCTGTCTGCAGCACACGGGATCTCCTAGGAGCCCTTCGAGTGTCTTCCCCCAGTCCCTCCCAGTGCGGGCTGCCGGGGAAAGGAGGGGGTTGTGCTGGAAACGCAGGTAGCATCTAGTGCCTCCCCATGGACTTGGGAGGTAATTAGCGGACTACCCCCTGCCAGGGAACACCTGTGACACCAGGCAGCTGCGTGGAGGGCGGCTCCGAACCTCCCCCACACAGTCAACCGTGTTCCGGAATTCTGAGTGTGGGGAGGTTCCGTCTTCTGTCTGCAGCACCCGGGATCTCCTAGGAGCCCTTCGAGTGTCTTCCCCGAGTCCCTCCCAGTGCGGGCTGCCGGGGAAAGGCGGGGGTTGGGCTGGAAAAGCAGGTAGCATCTAGTTCCTCCCCATGGACCGGGGAGGTAATTAGCGGACTACCCCCTGCCAGGGAACACCTGTGACACCAGGCAGCTGCGTGGAGGGCGGCCCCGAACCTCCCCTACACAGTCAGCCGTATTCCGGAATTCTGAGTGTGGGGAGGTTCCGTCTTCTGTCTGCAGCACCCGGGTTCTCCTAGGAGCCCTTCGAGTGTCTTCCCCGAGTCCCTCCCAGTGCGGGCTGCCGGGGAAAGGCGGGGGTTTGGCTGGAAACGCAGGTAGCATCTAGTGCCTCCCCATGGAGAGGGGAGGTAATTAGCGGAATTCCCCTTGCGAGGGAACACCTGTGACACCAGGCAGCTGCGTGGAGGGCGGCCCCGAACCTCCCCCACACAGTCACCCGTGTTCCGGAATTCTGAGTGTGGGGTGGTTCCTTCTTCTGTCTGCAGCACACGGGATCTCCTAGGAGCCCTTCGAGTGTCTTCCCCCAGTCCCTCCCAGTGCGGGCTGCCGGGGAAAGGAGGGGGTTGTGCTGGAAACGCAGGTAGCATCTAGTGCCTCCCCATGGACTTGGGAGGTAATTAGCGGACTACCCCCTGCCAGGGAACACCTGTGACACCAGGCAGCTGCGTGGAGGGCGGCCCCGAACCTCCCCCACACAGTCAACCGTGTTCCGGAATTCTGAGTGTGGGGAGGTTCCGTCTTCTGTCTGCAGCACCCGGGATCTCCTAGGAGCCATTCGAGTGTCTTCCCCGAGTCCCTCCCTGTGCGGGCTGCCGGGGAAAGGCGGGGGTTGGGCTGGAAAAGCAGGTAGCATCTAGTGCCTCCCCCTGGACAGGGGAGGTAATTAGCGGACATCCCCCTGCCAGGGAACACCTGTGACACCAGGCAGCTGCGTGGAGGGCGGCCCCGAACCTCCCCCACACAGTCACCCGTGTTCCGGAATTCTGAGTGTGGGGAGGTTCCGTCTTCTGTCTGCAGCACCCGGGATCTCCTAGGAGCCCTTCGAGTGTCTTCCCCCAGTCCCTCCCAGTGCGGGCTGCCGGGGAAAGGAGGGGGTTGTGCTGGAAACGCAGGTAGCATCTAGTGCCTCCCCATGGAATGGGGAGGTAATTAGCGGACTACCCCCTTGCGAGGGAACACCTGTGACACCAGGCAGCTGCGTGGAGGGCGGCCCGGAACCTCCCCCACACAGTCAGCCGTGTTCCGGAATTCTGAGTGTGGGGGGGTTCCTTCTTCTGTCTGCAGCCCACGGGATCTCCTAGGAGCCCTTCGAGTGTCTTCCCCGAGTCCCTCCCAGTGCGGTCTCCCGGGGAAAGTCGGGGGTTGGGCTGGAAAAGCAGGTAGCATCTAGTGCCTCCCCATGGACAGGGGAGGTAATTAGCGGACTACCCCCTGCCAGGGAACACCTGTGACACCAGGCAGCTGCGTGGAGGGCGGCCCCGAACCTCCCCCACACAGTCAGCCGTGTTCCAGAATTCTGAGTGTGGGGAGGTTCCGTCTTCTGTCTGCAGCACCCGGGTTCTCCTAGGAGCCCTTCGAGTGTCTTCCCCGAGTCCCTCCCAGTGCGGGCTGCCGGGGAAAGGCGGGGGTTTGGCTGGAAACGCAGGTAGCATCTAGTGCCTCCCCATGGACAGGGGAGGTAATTAGCGGACTTCCCCTTGCGAGGGAACACCTGTGACACCAGGAAGCTGCGTGGGGGGCGGCATTAAACCTCCCCCACACAGTCATCCGTGTTCCGGAATTCTGAGTGTGGGGAGGTTCCGTCTTCTGTCTGAAGCACCCGTGTTCTCCTAGGAGCCCTTCGAGTGTGTTCCCCGAGTCCCTCCCTGTGCGGGCGGCCGGGGAAAGGCGGGGGTTGGGCTGGAAACGCAGGTAGCATCTAGTGCCTCCCCATGGACAGGGGAGGTAATTAGCGGACTACCCCCTGCCAGGGAACACCTGTGACACCAGGCAGCTGCGTGGAGGGCGGCCCCGAACCTCCCCCACACAGTCAGCCGTGTTCCGGAATTCTGAGTGTGGGGAGGTTCCGTCTTCTGTCTGCAGCACCCAGGTTCTCCTAGGAGCCCTTCGAGTGTCTTCCCCGAGTCCCTCCCAGTGCGGGCTGCCGGGGAAAGGCGGGGGTTTGGCTGGAAACGCAGGTAGCATCTAGTGCCTCCCCATGGACCAGGGAGGTAATTAGCGGACTTCCCTTTGCGAGGGAACACCTGTGACACAAGGCAGCTGCGTGGAGGGCGGCCCCGAACCTCCCCCACACAGTCAGCCGTGTTCCGGAATTCTGAGTGTGGGGAGGTTCCGTCTTCTGTCTGCAGCACCCGGGTTCTCCTAGGAGACATTCGAGTGTCTTCCCCCAGTCCCTCCCAGTGCGGGCTGCCGGGGAAAGGCGGGGGTTGGGCTGGAAAAGCAGGTAGCATCTAGTGCCTCCCCATGGACAAGGGAGATAATTAGCGGACTTCCCCCTGCCAGGGAACACCTGTGACACCAGGCATCTTCGTGGAGGGCGGCCCCAAACCTCCCCCACACAGTCGGCCGTGTTCCGGAATTCTGAGTGTGGGGAGGTTCCGTCTTCTGTCTGCAGCACCAGGGATCTCCTAGGAGCCCTTCGAGTGTCTTCCCCGAGTCCCTCCCAGTGCTGGCTACCGGGGAAAGGCGGGGGTTGGGCTGGAAAAGCAGGTAGCATCTAGTGCCTCCCCCAGGACAGGGGAGATAATTAGCGGACTTCCCCCTGCCAGGGAACACCTGTGACACCAGGCATCTTCGTGGAGGGCGGCCCCAAACCTCCGCCACACAGTCGGCCGTGTTCCGGAATTCTGAGTGTGGGGAGGTTCCGTCTTCTGTCTGCAGCACCCGGGATCTCCTAGGAGCCCTTCGAGTGTCTTCCCCGAGTCCCTCCCAGTGCGGGCTGCCGGGGAAAGGCGGGGGTTGGGCTGGAAACGCAGGTAGCATCAAGTGCCTCCTCATGGACAGGGGAGGTAATTAGCGGACTTCCCCCTGCGAGGGAACACCTGTGACACCAGGAAGTTGCGTGGGGGCGGCCCTAAACCTCACCCACACAGTCAGCCCTGTTACGGAATTCTGAGTGTGGGGAGGTTACGTCTTCTGTCTGCAGCACCCGGGATCTCCTAGGAGCCCTTCGAGTGTCTTCCCCCAGTCCCTCCCAGTGCGGGCTGCCGGGGAAAGGAGGGGGTTGTGCTGGAAACGCAGGTAGCATCTAGTGCCTCCCCATGGACTGGGGAGGTAATTAGCGGACTACCCCCTGCCAGGGAACACCTGTGACACCAGGCAGCTGCGTGGAGGGCGGCCCCGAACCTCCCCCACACAGTCAACCGTGTTCCGGAATTCTGAGTGTGGGGAGGTTCCGTCTTCTGTCTGCAGCACCCGGGATCTCCTAGGAGCCCTTCGAGTGTCTTCCCCGAGTCCCTCCCAGTGCGGGCTGCCGGGGAAAGGCGGGGGTTGGGCTGGAAAAGCAGGTAGCATCTAGTTCCTCCCCATGGACCGGGGAGGTAATTAGCGGACTACCCCCTGCCAGGGAACACCTGTGACACCAGGCAGCTGCGTGGAGGGCGGCCCCGAACCTCCCCCACACAGTCAGCCGTATTCCGGAATTCTGAGTGTGGGGAGGTTCCGTCTTCTGTCTGCAGCACCCGGGTTCTCCTAGGAGCCCTTCGAGTGTCTTCCCCGAGTCCCTCCCAGTGCGGGCTGCCGGGGAAAGGCGGGGGTTTGGCTGGAAACGCAGGTAGTATCTAGTGCCTTCCCATGGAGAGGGGAGGTAATTAGCGGAATTCCCCTTGCGAGGGAACACCTGTGACACCAGGCAGCTGCGTGGAGGGCGGCCCCGAACCTCCCCCACACAGTCACCCGTGTTCCGGAATTCTGAGTGTGGGGTGGTTCCTTCTTCTGTCTGCAGCACACGGGATCTCCTAGGAGCCCTTCGAGTGTCTTCCCCCAGTCCCTCCCAGTGCGGGCTGCCGGGGAAAGGAGGGGGTTGTGCTGGAAACGCAGGTAGCATCTAGTGCCTCCCCCTGGACAGGGGAGGTAATTAGCGGACATCCCCCTGCCAGGGAACACCTGTGACACCAGGCAGCTGCGTGGAGGGCGGCCCCGAACCTCCCCCACACAGTCACCCGTGTTCCGGAATTCTGAGTGTGGGGGGGTTCCTTCTTCTGTCTGCAGCCCACGGGATCTCCTAGGAGCCCTTCGAGTGTCTTCCCCGAGTCCCTCCCAGTGCGGTCTCCCGGGGAAAGGAGGGGGTTGGGCTGGAAAAGCAGGTAGCATCTAGTGCCTCCCCATGGACAGGGGAGGTAATTAGCGGACTACCCCCTGCCAGGGAACACCTGTGACACCAGGCAGCTGCGTGGAGGGCGGCCCCGAACCTCCCCCACACAGTCAGCCTTGTTCCAGAATTCTGAGTGTGGGGAGGTTCCGTCTTCTGTCTGCAGCACCCGGGTTCTCCTAGGAGCCCTTCGAGTGTCTTCCCCGAGTCCCTCCCAGTGCGGGCTGCCGGGGAAAGGCGGGGGTTTGGCTGGAAACGCAGGTAGCATCTAGTGCCTCCCCATGGACAGGGGAGGTAATTAGCGGACTTCCCCTTGCGAGGGAACACCTGTGACACCAGGAAGCTGCGTGGGGGGCGGCCCTAAACCTCCCCCACACAGTCATCCGTGTTCGGGAATTCTGAGTGTGGGGAGGTTCCGTCTTCTGTCTGCAGCACCCGTGTTCTCCTAGGAGCCCTTCGAGGGTGTTCCCCGAGTCCCTCCCTGTGCGGGCGGCCGGGGAAAGGCGGGGGTTGGGCTGGAAACGCAGGTAGCATCTAGTGCCTCCCCATGGACAGAGGAGGTAATTAGCGGACTACCCCCTTCCAGGGAACACCTGTGACACCAGGCAGCTGCGTGGAGGGCGGCCAAGAACCTCCCCCACACAGTCAGCCGTGTTCCGGAATTCTGAGTGTGGGGAGGTTCCGTCTTCTGTCTGCAGCACCCAGGTTCTCCTAGGAGCCCTTCGAGTGTCTTCCCCGAGTCCCTCACAGTGCGGGCTGCCGGGGAAAGGCGGGGGTTTGGCTGGAAACGCAGGTAGCATCTAGTGCCTCCCCATGGACCAGGGAGGTAATTAGCGGACTTCCCTTTGCGAGGGAACACCTGTGACACAAGGCAGCTGCGTGGAGGGCGGCCCCGAACCTCCCCCACACAGTCAGCCGTGTTCCGGAATTCTGAGTGTGGGGAGGTTCCATCTTCTGTCTGCAGCACCCGGGTTCTCCTAGGAGCCATTCGAGTGTCTTCCCCCAGTCCCTCCCAGTGCGGGCTGCCGGGGAAAGGCGGGGGTTGGGCTGGGAAAGCAGGTAGCATCTAGTGCCTCCCCATGGACAAGGGAGATAATTAGCGGACTTCCCCCTGCCAGGGAACACCTGTGACACCAGGCATCTTCGTGGAGGGCGGCCCCAAACCTCCCCCACACAGTCGGCCGTGTTCCGGAATTCTGAGTGTGGGGAGGTTCCGTCTTCTGTCTGCAGCACCCGGGATCTCCTAGGAGCCCTTCGAGTGTCTTCCCCGAGTCCCTCCCAGTGCGGGCTACCGGGGAAAGGCGGGGGTGGGCTGGAAAAGCAGGTAGCATCTAGTGCCTCCCCCTGGACAGGGGAGATAATTAGCGGACTTCCCCCTGCCAGGGAACACCTGTGACACCAGGCATCTTCGTGGAGGGCGGCCCCAAAACTCCCCCACACAGTCCGCCGTGTTCCGGAATTCTGAGTGTGGGGAGGTTCCGTCTTCTGTCTGCAGCACCCGGGATCTCCTAGGAGCCCTTCGAGTGTCTTCCCCGAGTCCCTCCCAGTGCGGGCTGCCGGGGAAAGGCGGGGGTTTGGCTGGAAACGCAGGTAGCATCTAGTGCCTCCCCATGGACCAGGGAGGTAATTAGCGGACTTCCCCTTGCGAGGGAACACCTGTGACACAAGGCAGCTGCGTGGAGGGCGGCCCCGAACCTCCCCCACACTGTCAGCCGTGTTCCGGAATTCTGAGTGTGGGGAGGTTCCGTCTTCTGTCTGCAGCACTCGGGTTCTCCTAGGAGCCATTCGAGTGTCTTCCCCCAGTCCCTCCCAGTGCTGGCTACCGGGGAAAGGCGGGGGTTGGGCTGGAAAAGCAGGTAGCATCTAGTGCCTCCCCCTGGACAGGGGAGATAATTAGCGGACTTCCCCCTGCCAGGGAACACCTGTGACACCAGGCATCTTCGTGGAGGGCGGCCCCAAACCTCCCCCACACAGTCGGCCGTGTTCCGGAATTCTGAGTGTGGGGAGGTTCCGTCTTCTGTCTGCAGCACCCGGGATCTCCTAGGAGCCCTTCGAGTGTCTTCCCCGAGTCCCTCCCAGTGCGGGCTGCCGGGGAAAGGCGGGGGTTGGGCTGGAAACGCAGGTAGCATCTAGTGCCTCCTCATGGACAGGGGAGGTAATTAGCGGACTTCCCCCTGCGAGGGAACACCTGTGACACCAGGAAGTTGTGTGGGGGCGGCCCTAAACCTCACCCACACAGTCAGCCCTGTTCCGGAATTCTGAGTGTGGGGAGGTTACGTCTTCTGTCCGCAGCACCCGGGATCTCCTAGGAGCCCTTCGAGTGTCTTCCCCCAGTCCCTCCCAGTGCGGGCTGCCGGGGAAAGGAGGGGGTTGTGCTGGAAACGCAGGTAGCATCTAGTGCCTCCCCATGGACAGGGGAGGTAATTAGCGGACTACCCCCTGCCAGGGAACACCTGTGACACCAGGCAGCTGCGTGGAGGGCGGCCCCGAACCTCCCCCACACAGTCAACCGTGTTCCGGAATTCTGAGTGTGGGGAGGTTCCGTCTTCGGTCTGCAGCACCCGGGATCTCCTAGGAGCCCTTCGAGTGTCTTCCCCGAGTCCCTCCCAGTGCGGGCTGCCGGGGAAAGGCGGGGGTTGGGCTGGAAAAGCAGGTAGCATCTAGTTCCTCCCCATGGACCGGGGAGGTAATTAGCGGACTACCCCCTGCCAGGGAACACCTGTGACACCAGGCAGCTGCGTGGAGGGCGGCCCCGAACCTCCCCCACACAGTCAGCCGTATTCCGGAATTCTGAGTGTGGGGAGGTTCCGTCTTCTGTCTGCAGCACCCGGGTTCTCCTAGGAGCCCTTCGAGTGTCTTCCCCGAGTCCCTCCCAGTGCGGGCTGCCGGGGAAAGGCGGGGGTTTGGCTGGAAACGCAGGTAGCATCTAGTGCCTCCCCATGGAGAGGGGAGGTAATTAGCGGAATTCCCCTTGCGAGGGAACACCTGTGACACCAGGCACCTGCGTGGAGTGCGGCCCCGAACCTCCCCCACACAGTCACCCGTGTTCCGGAATTCTGAGTGTGGGGTGGTTCCTTCTTCTGTCTGCAGCACACGGGATCTCCTAGGAGCCCTTCGAGTGTCTTCCCCCAGTCCCTCCCAGTGCGGGCTGCCGGGGAAAGGAGGGGGTTGTGCTGGAAACGCAGGTAGCATCTAGTGCCTCCCCATGGACTTGGGAGGTAATTAGCGGACTACCCCCTGCCAGGGAACACCTGTGACACCAGGCAGCTGCGTGGAGGGCGGCCCCGAACCTCCCCCACACAGTCAACCGTGTTCCGGAATTCTGAGTGTGGGGAGGTTCCGTCTTCTGTATGCAGCACCCGGGATCTCCTAGGAGCCCTTCGAGTGTCTTCCCCGAGTCCCTCCCAGTGCGGGCTGCCGGGGAAAGGCGGGGGTTGGGCTGGAAAAGCAGGTAGCATCTAGTGCCTCCCCCTGGACAGGGGAGGTAATTAGCGGACATCCCCCTGCCAGGGAACACCTGTGACACCAGGCAGCTGCGTGGGGGGCGGCCCCGAACCTCCCCCACACAGTCACCCGTGTTCCGGAATTCTGAGTGTGGGGGGGTTCCTTCTTCTGTCTGCAGCCCACGGGATCTCCTAGGAGCCCTTCGAGTGTCTTCCCCGAGTCCCTCCCAGTGCGGTCTCCCGGGGAAAGGAGGGGGTTGGGCTGGAAAAGCAGGTAGCATCTAGTGCCTCCCCATGGACAGGGGAGGTAATTAGCGGACTACCCCCTGCCAGGGAACACCTGTGACACCTGGCAGCTGCGTGGAGGGCGGCCCCGAACCTCCCCCACACAGTCAGCCGTGTTCCAGAATTCTGAGTGTGGGGAGGTTCCGTCTTCTGTCTGCAGCACCCGGGTTCTCCTAGGAGCCCTTCAAGTGTCTTCCCCGAGTCCCTCCCAGTGCGGGCTGCCGGGGAAAGGCGGGGGTTTGGCTGGAAACGCAGGTAGCATCTAGTGCCTCCCGATGGACAGGGGAGGTAATTAGCGGACTTCCCCTTGCGAGGGAACACCTGTGACACCAGGAAGCTGCGTGGGGGGCGGCCCTAAACCTCCCCCACACAGTCATCCGTGTTCCGGAATTCTGAGTGTGGGGAGGTTCCGTCTTCTGTCTGCAGCACCCGTGTTCTCCTAGGAGCCCTTCGAGTGTGTTCCCCGAGTCCCTCCCTGTGCGGGCGGCCGGGGAAAGGCGGGGGTAGGGCTGGAAACGCAGGTAGCATCTAGTGCCTCCCCATGGACAGAGGAGGTAATTAGCGGACTACCCCCTGCCAGGGAACACCTGTGACACCAGGCAGCTGCGTGGAGGGCGGCCAAGAACCTCCCCCACACAGTCAGCCGTGTTCCGGAATTCTGAGTGTGGGGAGGTTCCGTCTTCTGTCTGCAGCACCCAGGTTCTCCTAGGAGCCCTTCGAGTGTCTTCCCCGAGTCCCTCCCAGTGCGGGCTGCCGGGGAAAGGCGGGGGTTTGCCTGGAAACGCAGGTAGCATCTAGTGCCTCCCCATGGACCAGGGAGGTAATTAGCGGACTTCCCTTTGCGAGGGAACACCTGTGACACAAGGCAGCTGCGTGGAGGGCGGCCCCGAACCTCCCCCACACAGTCAGCCGTGTTCCGGAATTCTGAGTGTGGGGAGGTTCCATCTTCTGTCTGCAGCACCCGGGTTCTCCTAGGAGCCATTCGAGTGTCTTCCCCCAGTCCCTCCCAGTGCGGGCTGCCGGGGAAAGGCGGGGGTTGGGCTGGAAAAGCAGGTAGCATCTAGTGCCTCCCCATGGACAAGGGAGATAATTAGCGGACTTCCCCCTGCCAGGGAACACCTGTGACACCAGGCATCTTCGTGGAGGGCGGCCCCAAACCTCCCCCACACAGTCGGCCGTGTTCCGGAATTCTGAGTGTGGGGAGGTTCCGTCTTCTGTCTGCAGCACCCGGGATCTCCTAGGAGCCCTTCGAGTGTCTTCCCCGAGTCCCTCCCAGTGCGGGCTACCGGGGAAAGGCGGGGGTTGGGCTGGAAAAGCAGGTAGCATCTAGTGCTTCCCCCTGGACAGGGGAGATAATTAGCGGACTTCCCCCTGCCAGGGAACACCTGTGACACCAGGCATCTTCGTGGAGGGCGGCCCCAAACCTCCCCCACACAGTCGGCCGTGTTCCGGAATTCTGAGTGTGGGGAGGTTCCGTCTTCTGTCTGCAGCACCCGGGATCTCCTAGGAGCCCTTCGAGTGTCTTCCCCGAGTCCCTCCCAGTGCGGGCTGCCGGGGAAAGGCGGGGGTTGGGCTGGAAACGCAGGTAGCATCTAGTGCCTCCTCATGGACAGGGGAGGTAATTAGCGGACATCCCCCTGCCAGGGAACACCTGTGACACCAGGAAGTTGCGTGGGGGCGGCCCCGAACCTCCCCCACACAGTCAGCCGTGTTCCGGAATTCTGAGTGTGGGGAGGTTCCGTCTTCTGTCTGCAGCACCCGGGATCTCCTAGGAGCCCTTCGAGTGTCTTCCCCGAGTCCCTCCCAGTGCGGGCTGCCGGGGAAAGGCGGGGGTTGGGCTGGAAAAGCAGGTAGCATCTAGTTCCTCCCCATGGACCGGGGAGGTAATTAGCGGACTACCCCCTGCCAGGGAACACCTGTGACACCAGGCAGCTGCGTGGAGGGCGGCCCCGAACCTCCCCCACACAGTCACCCGTATTCCGGAATTCTGAGTGTGGGGAGGTTCCGTCTTCTGTCTGCAGCACCCGGGTTCTCCTAGGAGCCCTTCGAGTGTCTTCCCCGAGTCCCTCCCAGTGCGGGCTGCCGGGGAAAGGCGGGGGTTTGGCTGGAAACGCAGGTAGCATCTAGTGCCTCCCCATGGAGAGGGGAGGTAATTAGCGGAATTCCCCTTGCGAGGGAACACCTGTGACACCAGGCACCTGCGTGGAGTGCGGCCCCGAACCTCCCCCACACAGTCACCCGTGTTCCGGAATTCTGAGTGTGGGGTGGTTCCTTCTTCTGTCTGCAGCACACGGGATCTCCTAGGAGCCCTTCGAGTGTCTTCCCCCAGTCCCTCCCAGTGCGGGCTGCCGGGGAAAGGATGGGGTTGTGCTGGAAACGCAGGTAGCATCTAGTGCCTCCCCATGGACTTGGGAGGTAATTAGCGGACTACCCCCTGCCAGGGAACACCTGTGACACCAGGCAGCTGCGTGGAGGGCGGCCCCGAACCTCCCCCACACAGTCAACCGTGTTCCGGAATTCTGAGTGTGGGGAGGTTCCGTCTTCTGTATGCAGCACCCGGGATCTCCTAGGAGCCCTTCGAGTGTCTTCCCCGAGTCCCTCCCAGTGCGGGCTGCCGGGGAAAGGCGGGGGTTGGGCTGGAAAAGCAGGTAGCATCTAGTGCCTCCCCCTGGACAGGGGAGGTAATTAGCGGACATCCCCCTGCCAGGGAACACCTGTGACACCAGGAAGTTGCGTGGGGGCGGCCCCGAACCTCCCCCACACAGTCAGCCGTGTTCCGGAATTCTGAGTGTGGGGAGGTTCCGTCTTCTGTCTGCAGCACCCGGGATCTCCTAGGAGCCCTTCGAGTGTCTTCCCCGAGTCCCTCCCAGTGCGGGCTGCCGGGGAAAGGCGGGGGTTGGGCTGGAAAAGCAGGTAGCATCTAGTTCCTCCCCATGGACCGGGGAGGTAATTAGCGGACTACCCCCTGCCAGGGAACACCTGTGACACCAGGCAGCTGCGTGGAGGGCGGCCCCGAACCTCCCCCACACAGTCAGCCGTATTCCGGAATTCTGAGTGTGGGGAGGTTCCGTCTTCTGTCTGCAGCACCCGGGTTCTCCTAGGAGCCCTTCGAGTGTCTTCCCCGAGTCCCTCCCAGTGCGGGCTGCCGGGGAAAGGCGGGGGTTTGGCTGGAAACGCAGGTAGCATCTAGTGCCTCCCCATGGAGAGGGGAGGTAATTAGCGGAATTCCCCTTGCGAGGGAACACCTGTGACACCAGGCAGCTGCGTGGAGTGCGGCCCCGAACCTCCCCCACACAGTCACCCGTGTTCCGGAATTCTGAGTGTGGGGTGGTTCCTTCTTCTGTCTGCAGCACACGGGATCTCCTAGGAGCCCTTCGAGTGTCTTCCCCCAGTCCCTCCCAGTGCGGGCTGCCGGGGAAAGGAGGGGGTTGTGCTGGAAACGCAGGTAGCATCTAGTGCCTCCCCATGGACTTGGGAGGTAATTAGCGGACTACCCCCTGCCAGGGAACACCTGTGACACCAGGCAGCTGCGTGGAGGGCGGCCCCGAACCTCCCCCACACAGTCAACCGTGTTCCGGAATTCTGAGTGTGGGGAGGTTCCGTCTTCTGTATGCAGCACCCGGGATCTCCTAGGAGCCCTTCGAGTGTCTTCCCCGAGTCCCTCCCAGTGCGGGCTGCCGGGGAAAGGCGGGGGTTGGGCTGGAAAAGCAGGTAGCATCTAGTGCCTCCCCCTGGACAGGGGAGGTAATTAGCGGACATCCCCCTGCCAGGGAACACCTGTGACACCAGGCAGCTGCGTGGAGGGCGGCCCCGAACCTCCCCCACACAGTCACCCGTGTTCCGGAATTCTGAGTGTGGGGGGGTTCCTTCTTCTGTCTGCAGCCCACGGGATCTCCTAGGAGCCCTTCGAGTGTCTTCCCCGAGTCCCTCCCAGTGCGGTCTCCCGGGGAAAGGAGGGGGTTGGGCTGGAAAAGCAGGTAGCATCTAGTGCCTCCCCATGGACAGGGGAGGTAATTAGCGGACTACCCCCTGCCAGGGAACACCTGTGACACCTGGCAGCTGCGTGGAGGGCGGCCCCGAACCTCCCCCACACAGTCAGCCGTGTTCCAGAATTCTGAGTGTGGGGAGGTTCCGTCTTCTGTCTGCAGCACCCGGGTTCTCCTAGGAGCCCTTCAAGTGTCTTCCCCGAGTCCCTCCCAGTGCGGGCTGCCGGGGAAAGGCGGGGGTTTGGCTGGAAACGCAGGTAGCATCTAGTGCCTCCCGATGGACAGGGGAGGTAATTAGCGGACTTCCCCTTGCGAGGGAACACCTGTGACACCAGGAAGCTGCGTGGGGGGCGGCCCTAAACCTCCCCCACACAGTCATCCGTGTTCCGGAATTCTGAGTGTGGGGAGGTTCCGTCTTCTGTCTGCAGCACCCGTGTTCTCCTAGGAGCCCTTCGAGTGTGTTCCCCGAGTCCCTCCCTGTGCGGGCGGCCGGGGAAATGCGGGGGTAGGGCTGGAAACGCAGGTAGCATCTAGTGCCTCCCCATGGACAGAGGAGGTAATTAGCGGACTACCCCCTGCCAGGGAACACCTGTGACACCAGGCAGCTGCGTGGAGGGCGGCCAAGAACCTCCCCCACACAGTCAGCCGTGTTCCGGAATTCTGAGTGTGGGGAGGTTCCATCTTCTGTCTGCAGCACCCGGGTTCTCCTAGGAGCCATTCGAGTGTCTTCCCCCAGTCCCTCCCAGTGCGGGCTGCCGGGGAAAGGCGGGGGTTGGGCTGGAAAAGCAGGTAGCATCTAGTGCCTCCCCATGGACAAGGGAGATAATTAGCGGACTTCCCCCTGCCAGGGAACACCTGTGACACCAGGCATCTTCGTGGAGGACGGCCCCAAACCTCCCCCACACAGTCGGCCGTGTTCCGGAATTCTGAGTGTGGGGAGGTTCCGTCTTCTGTCTGCAGCACCCGGGATCTCCTAGGAGCCCTTCGAGTGTCTTCCCCGAGTCCCTCCCAGTGCGGGCTACCGGGGAAAGGCGGGGGTTGGGCTGGAAAAGCAGGTAGCATCTAGTGCCTCCCCCTGGACAGGGGAGATAATTAGCGGACTTCCCCCTGCCAGGGAACACCTGTGACACCAGGCATCTTCGTGGAGGGCGGCCCCAAACCTCCCCCACACAGTCGGCCGTGTTCCGGAATTCTGAGTGTGGGGAGGTTCCGTCTTCTGTCTGCAGCACCCGGGATCTCCTAGGAGCCCTTCGAGTGTCTTCCCCGAGTCCCTCCCAGTGCGGGCTGCCGGGGAAAGGCGGGGGTTGGGCTGGAAACGCAGGTAGCATCTAGTGCCTCCTCATGGACAGGGGAGGTAATTAGGGGACATCCCCCTGCCAGGGAACACCTGTGACACCAGGAAGTTGCGTGGGGGCGGCCCTAAACCTCACCCACACAGTCAGCCCTGTTCCGGAATTCTGAGTGTGGGGAGGTTCCGTCTTCTGTCTGCAGCACCCGGGATCTCCTAGGAGCCCTTCGAGTGTCTTCCCCCAGTCCCTCACAGTGCGGGCTGCCGGGGAAAGGAGGGGGTTTTGCTGGAAACGCAGGTAGCATCTAGTGCCTCCCCATGGACTGGGGAGGTAATTAGCGGACTACCCCCTGCCAGGGAACACCTGTGACACCAGGCAGTTGCGTGGAGGGCGGCCCCGAACCTCCCCCACACAGTCAACCGTGTTCCGGAATTCTGAGTGTGGGGAGGTTCCGTCTTCTGTCTGCAGCACCCGGGATCTCCTAGGAGCCCTTCGAGTGTCTTCCCCGAGTACCTCCCAGTGCGGGCTGCCGTGGAAAGTCGGGGGTTGGGCTGGAAAAGCAGGTAGCATCTAGTGCCTCCCCCTGGACAGGGGAGGTAATTAGCGGACTTCCCCTTGCGAGGGAACACCTGTGACACAAGGCAGCTGCGTGGAGGGCGGCCCCGAACCTCCCCCACACAGTCAGCCGTGTTCCGGAATTCTGAGTGTGGGGAGGTTCCGTCTTCTGTCTGCAGCACCCAGGTTCTCCTAGGAGCCCTTCGAGTGTCTTCCCCGAGTCCCTCCCCTTGCCTGCGGCCGGGGAAAGGCGGGGGTTGGGCTGGAAACGCAGGTAGCATCTAGTGCCTCCCCATGGACAGGGGAGGTAATTAGAGGACTACCCCCTGCCAGGGAACACCTGTGACACCAGGCAGCTGCGTGGAGGGCGGCCCCGAACCTCCCCCACACAGTCGGCCGTGTTCCGGAATTCTGAGTGTGGGGAGGTTCCGTCTTCTGTCTGCAGCACCCGGGATCTCCTAGGAGCCCTTCGAGTGTCTTCCCCGAGTCCCTCCCAGTGCGGGCTGCCGGGGAAAGGCGGGGGTTGGGCTGGAAACGCAGGTAGCATCTAGTGCCTCCTCATGGACAGGGGAGGTAATTAGCGGACATCCCCCTGCCAGGGAACACCTGTGACACCAGGAAGTTGCGTGGGGGCGGCCCTAAACCTCACCCACACAGTCAGCCCTGTTCCGGAATTCTGAGTGTGGGGAGGTTCCGTCTTCTGTCTGCAGCACCCGGGATCTCCTAGGAGCCCTTCGAGTGTCTTCCCCCAGTCCCTCCCAGTGCGGGCTGCCGGGGAAAGGAGGGGGTTGTGCTGGAAACGCAGGTAGCATCTAGTGCCTCCCCATGGACTGGGGAGGTAATTAGCGGACTACCCCCTGCCAGGGAACACCTGTGACACCAGGCAGCTGCGTGGAGGGCGGCCCCGAACCTCCCCCACACAGTCAACCGTGTTCCGGAATTCTGAGTGTGGGGAGGTTCCGTCTTCTGTCTGCAGCACCCGGGATCTCCTAGGAGCCCTTCGAGTGTCTTCCCCGAGTACCTCCCAGTGCGGGCTGCCGGGGAAAGTCGGGGGTTGGGCTGGAAAAGCAGGTAGCATCTAGTGCCTCCCCCTGGACAGGGGAGGTAATTAGAGGACTACCCCCTGCCAGGGAACACCTGTGACACCAGGCAGCTGCGTGGAGGGCGGCCCCGAACCTCCCCCACACAGTCAGCCGTGTTCCGGAATTCTGAGTGTGGGGAGGTTCCGTCTTCTGTCTGCAGCTCCCAGGTTCTCCTAGGAGCCCTTCGAGTGTCTTCCCCGAGTCCCTCCCAGTGCGGGCTGCCGGGGAAATGCGGGGGTTTGGCTGGAAACGCAGGTAGCATCTAGTGCCTCCCCATGGACCAGGGAGGTAATTAGCGGACTTCCCCTTGCGAGGGAACACCTGTGACACAAGGCAGCTGCGTGGAGGGCGGCCCCGAACCTCCCCCACACAGTCAGCCGTGTTCCGGAATTCTGAGTGTGGGGAGGTTCCGTCTTCTGTCTGCAGCACCCGGGTTCTCCTAGGAGCCATTCGAGTGTCTTCCCCCAGTCCCTCCCAGTGCGGGCTGCCAGGGAAAGGCGGGGGTTGGGCTGGAAAAGCAGGTAGCATCTAGTGCCTCCCCATGGACAAGGGAGATAATTAGCGGACTTCCCCCTGCCAGGGAACACCTGTGACATCAGGCATCTTCGTGGAGGGCGGCCCCAAACCTCCCCCACACAGTCGGCCGTGTTCCGGAATTCTGAGTGTGGGGAGGTTCCGTCTTCTGTCTGCAGCACCCAGGTTCTCCTAGGAGCCCTTCGAGTGTCTTCCCCGAGTCCCTCCCAGTGCGGGCTGCCGGGGAAAGGCGGGGGTTTGGCTGGAAACGCAGGTAGCATCTAGTGCCTCCCCATGGACCAGGGAGGTAATTAGCGGACTTCCCCTTGCGAGGGAACACCTGTGACACAAGGCAGCTGCGTGGAGGGCGGCCCCGAACCTCCCCCACACAGTCAGCCGTGTTCCGGAATTCTGAGTGTGGGGAGGTTCCGTCTTCTGTCTGCAGCACCCGGGATCTCCTAGGAGCCCTTCGAGTGTATTCCCCGAGTCCCTCACATTGCGGGCTGCCGGGGAAAGGCGGGGGTTGAGCTGCAAACGCAGGTAGCATCTAGTGCCTCCTCATGGACAGGGGAGGTAATTAGCGGACATCACCCTGCCAGGGAACACCTGTGACACCAGGCAGCTGCGTGGAGGGCGGCTCTGAACCTCCCCCTCACAGTCACCCGTGTTCCGGATTTCTGAGTGTGGGGGGGTTCCTTCTTCTGTCTGCAGCACACGGGATCTCCTAGGAGCCCTTCGAGTGTCTTCCCCGAGTCCCTCCCAGTGCGGGCTGCCGGGGAAAGGCGGGGGTTGGGCTGGAAAAGCAGGTAGCATCTAGTTCCTCCTCATGGACAGGGTAGGTAATTAGCGGACTTCCCCCTGCGAGGGAACACCTGTGACACCAGGAAGTTGCGTGGGGGCGGCCCTAAACCTCACCCACAGTCAGCCCTGTTCCGGAATTCTGAGTGTGGGGAGGTTACGTCTTCTGTCTGCAGCACCCGGGATCTCCTAGGAGCCCTTCGAGTGTCTTCCCCCAGTCCCTCCCAATGCGGGCTGCCGGGGAAAGGAGGGGGTTGTGCTGGAAACGCAGGTAGCATCTAGTGCCACCCCATGGACTGGGGAGGTAATTAGCGGACTACCCCCTGCCAGGGAACACCTGTGACACCAGGCAGCTGCGTGGAGGGCGGCCCCGAACCTCCCCCACACAGTCAACCGTGTTCCGGAATTCTGAGTGTGGGGAGGTTCCGTCTTCTGTCTGCAGCAACCGGGATCTCCTAGGAGCCCTTCGAGTGTCTTCCCCGAGTACCTCCCTGTGCGGGCTGCCGGGGAAAGTCGGGGGTTGGGCTGGAAAAGCAGGTAGCATCTAGTGCCTCCCCCTGGACAGGGGAGGTAATTAGCGGACTTCCCCTTGCGAGGGAACACCTGTGACACAAGGCAGCTGCGTGGAGGGCGGCCCCGAACCTCCCCCACACAGTCAGCCGTGTTCCGGAATTCTGAGTGTGGGGAGGTACCGTCTTCTGTCTGCAGCACCCGGGATCTCCTAGGAGCCCTTCGACTGTCTTCCCCGAGTCCATCCCAGTGCGGGCTACCGGGGAAAGGAGGGGGTTGGGCTGGAAAAGCAGGTAGCATCTAGTGCCTCCCCCTGGACAGGGGAGGAAATTAACGGACTTCCCCCTGCCAGGGAACACCTGTGACACCAGGCAGCTGCGTGGAGGGCGGCCCCGAACCTCCCCCACACAGTCACCCGTGTTCCGGAATTCTGAGTGTGGGGAGGTTCCGTCTTCTGTCTGCAGCACCCGGGATCTCCTAGGAGCCCTTCGAGTGTCTTCCCCGAGAACCTCCCAGTGCGGGCTGCCGGGGAAAGGCGGGGGTTGGGCTGGAAAAGCAGGTAGCATCTAGTGCCTCGCCCTGGACAGGGGAGGTAATTAGCGGACTTCCCCTTGCGAGGGAACACCTGTGACACAAGGCAGCTGCGTGGAGGGCGGCCCCGAACCTCCCCCACACAGTCAGCCGTGTTCCGGAATTCTGAGTGTGGGGAGGTACCGTCTTCTGTCTGCAGCACCCGGGATCTCCTAGGAGCCCTTCGAGTGTCTTCCCCGAGTCCATCCCAGTGCGGGCTACCGGGGAAAGGCGGGGGTATGGCTGGAAACGCAGGTAGCATCTAGTGCCTCCCCATGGAGAGGGGAGGTAATTAGCGGAATTCCCCTTGCGAGGGAACACCTGTGACACCAGGCAGCTGCGTGGAGGGCGGCCCCGAACCTCCCCCACACAGTCACCCGTGTTCCGGAATTCTGAGTGTGGGGGGGTTCCTTCTTCTGTCTGCAGCACACGGGATCTCCTAGGAGCCCTTCGAGTGTCTTCCCCGAGTCCCTCTCAGTGCGGGCTGCCGGGGAAAGGCGGGGGTTGGGCTGGAAAAGCAGGTAGCATCTAGTGCCTCCCCCTGGACAGGGGAGGTAATTAGCGGACTTCCCCTTGCGAGGGAACCCCTGTGACACCAGGCAGCTGCGTGGAGGGCGGCTCCGAACCTCCCCCACACAGTCATACGTGTTCCGGAATTCTGAGTGTGGGGGGGTTCCTTCTTCTGTCAGCAGCACACGGGATCTCCTAGGAGCCCTTCGAGTGTCTTCCCCCAGTCCCTCCCAGTGCGGGCTGCCGGGGAAAGGCGGGGGTTTGGCTGGAAACGCAGGTAGCATCTAGTGCCTCCCCATGGACAGGGGAGGTAATTAGCGGACTTCCCCTTGCGAGGGAACACCTGTGACACCAGGAAGCTACGTGGGGGGCGGCCCTAAACCTCCCCCACACAGTCATCCGTGTTCCGGAATTCTGAGTGTGGGGAGGTTCCGTCTTCTGTCTGCAGCACCCGGGTTCTCCTAGGAGCCCTTCGAGTGTCTTCCCCCAGTCCCTCCTAGTGCGGGCTACCGGGGAAAAGCGGGGGTTGGGCTGGAAAAGCAGGTAGCATCTAGTGCCTCCCCCTGGACAGGGGAGGTAATTAGCGGACTTCACCCTGCCAGGGAACACCTGTGACACCAGGCAGCTGCGTGGAGGGCGGCCCCGAACCTCCCCCACACAGTCACCCGTGTTCCGGAATTCTGAGTGTGGGGAGCTTCCGTCTTCTGTCTGCAGCACCCGGGATCTCCTAGGAGCCCTTCGAGTGTCTTCACCGAGTCCCTCCCAGTGCGGGCGGCCGGGGAAAGGCGGGGGTTGGGCTGGAAACGCAGGTAGCATCTAGTGCCTCCTCATGGACAGGGGAGGTAATTAGCGGACTTCCCCTTGCGAGGGAACCCCTGTGACACCAGGCAGCTGCGTGGAGGGCGGCTCCGAACCTCCCCCACACAGTCATACGTGTTCCGGAATTCTGAGTGTGGGGGGGTTCCTTCTTCTGTCTGCAGCACACGGGATCTCCTAGGAGCCCTTCGAGTGTCTTCCCCGAGTCCCTCCCAGTGCGGGCTGCCGGGGAAAGGCGGGGGTTTGGCTGGAAACGCAGGTAGCATCTAGTGCCTCCCCATGGACAGGGGAGGTAATTAGCGGACTTCCCCTTGCGAGGGAACACCTGTGACACCAGGAAGCTGCGTGGGGGGCGGCCCTAAACCTCCCCCTCACAGTCACCCGTGTTCCGGATTTCTGAGTGTGGGGGGGTTCCTTCTTCTGTCTGCAGCACACGGGATCTCCTAGGAGCCCTTCGAGTGTCTTCCCCGAGTCCCTCCCATTGCGGGCTGCCGGGGAAAGGCGGGGGTTGGGCTGGAAAAGCAGGTAGCATCTAGTTCCTCCCCATGGACAGGGGAGGTAATTAGCGGACTACGCCCTGCCAGGGAACACCTGTGACACCAGGCAGCTGCGTGGAGGGCGGCCCCGAACCTCCCCCACACAGTCAGCCGTATTCCGGAATTCTGAGTGTGGGGAGGTTCCGTCTTCTGTCTGCAGCACCCGGGTTCTCCTACGAGCCCTTCGAGTGTCTTCCCCGAGTCCCTCCCAGTGCGGGCTGCCGGGGAAAGGCGGGGGTTTGGCTGGAAACGCAGGTAGCATCTAGTGCCTCCCCATGGAGAGGGGAGGTAATTAGCGGAATTCCCCTTGCGAGGGAACACCTGTGACACCAGGCAGCTGCGTGGAGGGCGGCCCCGAACCTCCCCCACACAGTCACCCGTGTTCCGGAATTCTGAGTGTGGGGGGGTTCCTTCTTCTGTCTGCAGCACACGGGATCTCCTAGGAGCACTTCGAGTGTCTTCCCCGAGTCCCTCTCAGTGCGGGCTGCCGGGGAAAGGCGGGGGTTGGGCTGGAAAAGCAGGTAGCATCTAGTGCCTCCCCCTGGACAGGGGAGGTAATTAGCGGACTTCCCCTTGCGAGGGAACCCCTGTGACACCAGGCAGCTGCGTGGAGGGCGGCTCCGAAATTCCCCCACACAGTCATACGTGTTCCGGAATTCTGAGTGTGGGGGGGTTCCTTCTACTGTCTGCAGCACACGGGATCTCCTAGGAGCCCTTCGAGTGTCTTCCCCGAGTCCCTCCCAGTGCGGGATGCCGGGGAAAGGCGGGGGTTTGGCTGGAAACGCAGGTAGCATCTAGTGCCTCCCCATGGACAGGGGAGGTAATTAGCGGACTTCCCCTTGCGAGGGAACACCTGTGACACCAGGAAGCTGCGTGGGGGGCGGCCCTAAACCTCCCCCACACAGTCATCCGTGTTCCGGAATTCTGAGTGTGGGGAGGTTCCGTCTTCTGTCTGCAGCACCCGGGTTCTCCTAGGAGCCCTTCGAGTGTCTTCCCCCAGTCCCTCCCAGTGCGGGCTACCGGGGAAAAGCGGGGGTTGGGCTGGAAAAGCAGGTAGCATCTAGTGCCTCCCCCTGGACAGGGGAGGTAATTAGCGGACTTCCCCCTGCCAGGGAACACCTGTGACACCAGGCAGCTGCGTGGAGGGCGGCCCCGAACCTCCCCCACACAGTCACCCGTGTTCCGGAATTCTGAGTGTGGGGAGCTTCCGTCTTCTGTCTGCAGCACCCGGGATCTCCTAGGAGCCCTTCGAGTGTCTTCACCGAGTCCCTCCCAGTGCGGGCGGCCGGGGAAAGGCGGGGGTTGGGCTGGAAACGCAGGTAGCATCTAGTGCCTCCTCATGGGCAGGGGAGGTAATGAGCGGACTTCCCCTTGCGAGGGAACCCCTGTGACACCAGGCAGCTGCGTGGAGGGCGGCTCCGAACCTCCCCCACACAGTCATACGTGTTCCGGAATTCTGAGTGTGGGGGGGTTCCTTCTTCTGTCTGCAGCACACGGGATCTCCTAGGAGCCCTTCGAGTGTCTTCCCCGAGTCCCTCCCAGTGCGGGCTGCCGGGGAAAGGCGGGGGTTTGGCTGGAAACGCAGGTAGCATCTAGTGTCTCCCCATGGACAGGGGAGGTAATTAGCGGACTTCCCCTTGCGAGGGAACACCTGTGACACCAGGAAGCTGCGTGGGGGGCGGCCCTAAACCTCCCCCACACAGTCATCCGTGTTCCGGAATTCTGAGTGTGGGGAGGTTCCGTCTTCTGTCTGCAGCACCCGGGTTCTCCTAGGAGCCCTTCGAGTGTCTTCCCCCAGTCCCTCCCAGTGCGGGCTACCGGGGAAAAGCGGGGGTTGGGCTGGAAAAGCAGGTAGCATCTAGTGCCTCCCCCTGGACAGGGGAGGTAATTAGCGGACTTCCCCCTGCCAGGGAACACCTGTGACACCAGGCAGCTGCGTGGAGGGCGGCCCCGAACCTCCCCCACACAGTCACCCGTGTTCCGGAATTCTGAGTGTGGGGAGCTTCCGTCTTCTGTCTGCAGCACCCGGGATCTCCTAGGAGCCCTTCGAGTGTCTTCACCGAGTCCCTCCCAGTGCGGGCGGCCGGGGAAAGGCGGGGGTTGGGCTGGAAACGCAGGTAGCATCTAGTGCCTCCTCATGGACAGGGGAGGTAATTAGCGGACTTCCCCCTGCGAGGGAACACCTGTGACACCAGGAAGTTGCGTGGGGGCGGCCCTAAACCTCACCCACACAGTCAGCCCTGTTCCGGAATTCTGAGTGTGGGGAGGTTACGTCTTCTGTCTGCAGCACCCGGGATCTCCTAGGAGCCCTTCGAGTGTCTTCCCCCAGTCCCTACCAGTGCGGGCTGCCGGGGAAAGGAGGGGGTTGTGCTGGAAAAGCAGGTAGTATCTAGTGCCTTCCCATGGACTGGGGAGGTAATTAGCGGACTACCCCCTGCCAGGGAACACCTGTGACACCAGGCAGCTGCGTGGAGGGCGGCCCCGAACATCCCCCACACAGTCAACCGTGTTCCGGAATTCTGAGTGTGGGGAGGTTCCGTCTTCTGTCTGCAGCACCCGGGATCTCCTAGGAGCCCTTCGAGTGTCTTCCCCGAGTCCCTCCCAGTGCGGGCTGCCGGGGAAAGGAGGGGGTTGGGCTGGAAAAGCAGGTAGCATCTAGTGCCTCCCCATGGACAGGGGAGGTAATAAGCGGACTACCCCCTGCCAGGGAACACCTGTGACACCAGGCAGCTGCGTGGAGGGCGGCCCCGATCCTCCCCCACACAGTCAGCCGTGTTCCAGAATTCTGAGTGTGGGGAGGTTCCGTTTCTGTCTGCAGCACCCGGGTTCTCCTAGGAGCCCTTCGAGTGTCTTCCCCGAGTCCCTCCCAGTGCGGGCTGCCGGGGAAAGGCGGGGGTTTGGCTGGAAACGCAGGTAGCATCTAGTGCCTCCCCATGGAGAGGGGAGGTAATTAGCGGAATTCCCCTTGCGAGGGAACACCTGTGACACCAGGCAGCTGCGTGGAGGGCGGCCCCGAACCTCCCCCACACAGTCACCCGTGTTCCGGAATTCTGAGTGTGGGGGGGTTCCTTCTTCTGTCTGCAGCACACGGGATCTCCTAGGAGCCCTTCGAGTGTCTTCCCCGAGTCCCTCTCAGTGCGGGCTGCCGGGGAAAGGCGGGGGTTGGGCTGGAAAAGCAGGTAGCATCTAGTGCCTCCCCCTGGACAGGGGAGGTAATTAGCGGACTTCCCCTTGCGAGGGAACCCCTGTGACACCAGGCAGCTGCGTGGAGGGCGGCTCCGAACCTCCCCCACACAGTCATACGTGTTCCGGAATTCTGAGTGTGGGGGGGTTCCTTCTTCTGTCTGCAGCACACGGGATCTCCTAGGAGCCCTTCGAGTGTCTTCCCCGAGTCCCTCCCAGTGCGGGCTGCCGGGGAAAGGCGGGGGTTTGGCTGGAAACGCAGGTAGCATCTAGTGCCTCCCCATGGACAGGGGAGGTAATTAGCGGACTTCCCCTTGCGAGGGAACACCTGTGACACCAGGAAGCTGCGTGGGGGGCGGCCCTAAACCTCCCCCACACAGTCATCCGTGTTCCGGAATTCTGAGTGTGGGGAGGTTCCGTCTTCTGTCTGCAGCACCCGGGTTCTCCTAGGAGCCCTTCGAGTGTCTTCCCCCAGTCCCTCCCAGTGCGGGCTACCGGGGAAAAGCGGGGGTTGGGCTGGAAAAGCAGGTAGCATCTAGTGCCTCCCCCTGGACAGGGGAGGTAATTAGCGGACTTCCCCCTGCCAGGGAACACCTGTGACACCAGGCAGCTTCGTGGAGGGCGGCCCCGAACCTCCCCCACACAGTCACCCGTGTTCCGGAATTCTGAGTGTGGGGAGCTTCCGTCTTCTGTCTGCAGCACCCGGAATCTCCTAGGAGCCCTTCGAGTGTCTTCCCCGAGTCCCTCCCAGTGCGGGCGGCCGGGGAAAGGCGGGGGTTGGGCTGGAATCGCAGGTAGCATCTAGTGCCTCCTCATGGACAGGGGAGGTAATTAGCGGACTTCCCCTTGCGAGGGAACCCCTGTGACACCAGGCAGCTGCGTGGAGGGCGGCTCCGAACCTCCCCCACACAGTCATACGTGTTCCGGAATTCTGAGTGTGGGGGGGTTCCTTCTTCTGTCTGCAGCACACGGGATCTCCTAGGAGCCCTTCGAGTGTCTTCCCCCAGTCCCTTCCAGTGCGGGCTGCCGGGGAAAGGCGGGGGTTGGGCTGGAAAAGCAGGTAGCATCTAGTGCCTCCCCATGGACAGGGGAGGTAATTAGCGGACTACCCCCTGCCAGGGAACACCTGTGACACCAGGCAGCTGCGTGGAGGGCGGCCCCGAACCTCCCCCACACAGTCAGCCGTGTTCCAGAATTCTGAGTGTGGGGAGGTTCCGTCTTCTGTCTGCAGCACCCGCGTTCTCCTAGGAGCCCTTCGAGTGTCTTCCCCGAGTCCCTCCCAGTGCGGGCTGCCGGGGAAAGGCGGGGGTTTGGCTGGAGACGCAGGTAGCATCTAGTGCCTCCCCATGGACAGGGGAGGTAATTAGCGGACTTCCCCTTGCGAGGGAACACCTGTGACACCAGGAAGCTGCGTGGGGGGCGGCCCTAAACTTCCCCCACACAGTCATCCGTGTTCCGGAATTCTGAGTGTGGGGAGGTTCCGTCTTCTGTCTGCAGCACCCGGGTTCTCCTAGGAGCCCTTCGAGTGTCTTCCCCGAGTCCCTCCCAGTGCGGGCTGCCGGGGAAAGGCGGGGGTTTGGCTGGAAACGCAGGTAGCATCTAGTGCCTCCCCATGGACAGGGGAGGTAATTAGCGGACTTCCCCTTGCGAGGGAACACCTGTGACACCAGGAAGCTGCGTGGGGGGCGGCCCTAAACCTCCCCCACACAGTCATCCGTGTTCCGGAATTCTGAGTGTGGGGAGGTTCCGTCTTCTGTCTGCAGCACCCGTGTTCTCCTAGGAGCCCTTCGAGTGTGTTCCCCGAGTCCCTCCCTGTGCGTGCGGCCGGGGAAAGGCGGGGGTTGTGCTGGAAAAGCAGGTAGCATCTAGTGCCTCCCCATGGACAGGGGAGGTAATTAGCGGACTACCCCCTGCCAGGGAACACCTGTGACACCAGGCAGCTGCGTGGAGGGCGGCCCCGAACCTCCCCCACACAGTCAGCCGTGTTCCGGAATTCTGAGTGTGGGGAAGTTCCGTCTTCTGTCTGCAGCACCCGGGTTCTCCTAGGAGCCATTCGAGTGTCTTCCCCCAGTCCCTCCCAGTGCGGGCTGCCGGGGAAAGGCGGGGGTTGGGCTGGAAAAGCAGGTAGCATCTAGTGCCTCCCCATGGACAAGGGAGATAATTAGCGGACTTCCCCCTGCCAGGGAACACCTGTGACACCAGGCATCTTCGTGGAGGGTGGCCCCAAATCTCCCCCACACAGTCGGCCGTGTTCCGGAATTCTGAGTGTGGGGAGGTTCCGTCTTCTGTCTGCAGCACCCGGGATCTCCTAGGGGCCCTTCGAGTGTCTTCTCCGAGTCCCTCCCAGTGCGGGCTGCCGGGGAAAGGCGGGGGTTGGGCTGGAAACGCAGGTAGCATCTAGTGCCTCCTCATGGACAGGGGAGGTATTTAGCGGACATCACCCTGCCAGGGAACACCTGTGACACCAGGCAGCTTCGTGGAGGGCGGCTCTGAACCTCCCCCTCACAGTCACCCGTGTTCCGGATTTCTGAGTGTGGGGGGGTTCCTTCTTCTGTCTGCAGCACACGGGATCTCCTAGGAGCCCTTCGAGAGTCTTCCCCGAGTCCCTCCCAGTGCGGGCTGCCTGGGAAAGGCGGGGGTTGGGCTGGAAAAGCAGGTAGCATCTAGTTCCTCCCCATGGACAGGGGAGGTAATTAGCGGACTACGCCCTGCCAGGGAACACCTGTGACACCAGGCAGCTGCGTGGAGGGCGGCCCCGAACCTCCCCCACACAGTCAGCCGTATTCCGGAATTCTGAGTGTGGGGAGGTTCCGTCTTCTGTCTGCAGCACCCGGGTTCTCCTAGGAGCCCTTCGAGTGTCTTCCCCGAGTCCCTCCCAGTGCGGGCTGCCGGGGAAAGGCGGGGGTTTGGCTGGAAACGCAGGTAGCATCTAGTGCCTCCCCATGGAGAGGGGAGGTAATTAGCGGAATTCCCCTTGCGAGGGAACACCTGTGACACCAGGCAGCTGCGTGGAGGGCGGCCCCGAACCTCCCCAACACAGTCACCCGTGTTCCGGAATTCTGAGTGTGGGGGGGTTCCTTCTTCTGTCTGCAGCACACGGGATCTCCTAGGAGCCCTTCGAGTGTCTTCCCCGAGTCCCTCTCAGTGCGGGCTGCCGGGGAAAGGCGGGGGTTGGGCTGGAAAAGCAGGTAGCATCTAGTGCCTCCCCCTGGACAGGGGAGGTAATTAGCGGACTTCCCCTTGCGTGGGAACCCCTGTGACACCAGGCAGCTGCGTGGAGGGCGGCTCCGAACCTCCCCCACACAGTCATACGTGTTCCGGAATTCTGAGTGTGGGGGGGTTCCTTCTTCTGTCTGCAGCACACGGGATCTCCTAGGAGCCCTTCGAGTGTCTTCCCCCAGTCCCTCCCAGTGCGGGCTGCCGGGGAAAGGCGGGGGTTGGGCTGGAAAAGCAGGTAGCATCTAGTGCATCCCCATGGACAGGGGAGGTAATTAGCGGACTACCCACTGCCAGGGAACACCTGTGACACCAGGCAGCTGCGTGGAGGGTGGCCCCGAACCTCCCCCACACAGTCAGCCGTGTTCCAGAATTCTGAGTGTGGGGAGGTTCCGTCTTCTGTCTGCAGCACCCGGGTTCTCCTAGGAGCCCTTCGAGTGTCTTCCCCGAGTCCCTCCCAGTGCGGGCTGCCGGGGAAAGGCGGGGGTTTGGCTGGAAACGCAGGTAGCATCTAGTGCCTCCCCATGGACAGGGGAGGTAATTAGCGGACTTCCCCTTGCGAGGGAACACCTGTGACACCAGGAAGCTGCGTGGGGCGCGGCCCTAAACCTCCCCCACACAGTCATCCTTGTTCCGGAATTCTGAGTGTGGGGAGGTTCCGTCTTCTGTCTGCAGCACCCGGGTTCTCCTAGGAGCCCTTCGAGTGTCTTCCCCGAGTCCCTCCCAGTGCGGGCTGCCGGGGAAATGCGGGGGATTGGCTGGAAACGCAGGTAGCATCTAGTGCCTCCCCATGGACCATGGAGGTAATTAGCGGACTTCCCCTTGCGAGGGAACACCTGTGACACAAGGCAGCTGCATGGAGGGCGGCCCCGAACCTCCCCCACACAGTCAGCCGTGTTCCGGAATTCTGAGTGTGGGGAGGTTCCGTCTTCTGTCTGCAGCACCCAGGTTCTCCTAGGAGCCATTCGAGTGTCTTCCCCCAGTCCCTCCCCGTGCGGGCTGCCGGGGAAAGGCGGGGGTTGGGCTGGAAAAGCAGGTAGCATCTAGTGCCTCCCCATGGACAAGGGAGATAATTAGCGGACTTCCCCCTGCCAGGGAACACCTGTGACACCAGGCATCTTCGTGGAGGGCGGCCCCAAACCTCCCCCACACAGTCGGCCGTGTTCCGGAATTCTGAGTGTGGGGAGGTTCCGTCTTCTGTCTGCAGTACCCGGGATCTCCTAGGAGCCCTTCGAGTGTCTTCCCCCAGTCCCTCCCAGTGCGGGCTGCCGGGGAAAGGAGGGGGTTGTGCTGGAAACGCAGGTAGCATCTAGTGCCTCCCCATGGACAGGGGAGGTAATTAGCGGACTTCCCCTTGCGAGGGAACACCTGTGACACCAGGAAGCTGCGTGGGGGGCGGCCCTAAACCTCCCCCACACAGTCATCCGTGTTCCGGAATTCTGAGTGTGGGGAGGTTCCGTCTTCTGTCTGCAGCACCCGTGTTCTCCTAGGAGCCCTTCGAGTGTGTTCCCCGAGTCCCTCCCTGTGCGTGCGGCCGGGGAAAGGCGGGGGTTGTGCTGGAAAAGCAGGTAGCATCTAGTGCCTCCCCATGGACAGGGGAGGTAATTAGCGGACTACCCCCTGCCAGGGAACACCTGTGACACCAGGCAGCTGCGTGGAGGGCGGCCCCGAACCTCCCCCACACAGTCAGCCGTGTTCCGGAATTCTGAGTGTGGGGAAGTTCCGTCTTCTGTCTGCAGCACCCGGGTTCTCCTAGGAGCCATTCGAGTGTCTTCCCCCAGTCCCTCCCAGTGCGGGCTGCCGGGGAAAGGCGGGGGTTGGGCTGGAAAAGCAGGTAGCATCTAGTGCCTCCCCATGGACAAGGGAGATAATTAGCGGACTTCCCCCTGCCAGGGAACACCTGTGACACCAGGCATCTTCGTGGAGGGTGGCCCCAAATCTCCCCCACACAGTCGGCCGTGTTCCGGAATTCTGAGTGTGGGGAGGTTCCGTCTTCTGTCTGCAGCACCCGGGATCTCCTAGGGGCCCTTCGAGTGTCTTCTCCGAGTCCCTCCCAGTGCGGGCTGCCGGGGAAAGGCGGGGGTTGGGCTGGAAACGCAGGTAGCATCTAGTGCCTCCTCATGGACAGGGGAGGTATTTAGCGGACATCACCCTGCCAGGGAACACCTGTGACACCAGGCAGCTTCGTGGAGGGCGGCTCTGAACCTCCCCCTCACAGTCACCCGTGTTCCGGATTTCTGAGTGTGGGGGGGTTCCTTCTTCTGTCTGCAGCACACGGGATCTCCTAGGAGCCCTTCGAGAGTCTTCCCCGAGTCCCTCCCAGTGCGGGCTGCCTGGGAAAGGCGGGGGTTGGGCTGGAAAAGCAGGTAGCATCTAGTTCCTCCCCATGGACAGGGGAGGTAATTAGCGGACTACGCCCTGCCAGGGAACACCTGTGACACCAGGCAGCTGCGTGGAGGGCGGCCCCGAACCTCCCCCACACAGTCAGCCGTATTCCGGAATTCTGAGTGTGGGGAGGTTCCGTCTTCTGTCTGCAGCACCCGGGTTCTCCTAGGAGCCCTTCGAGTGTCTTCCCCGAGTCCCTCCCAGTGCGGGCTGCCGGGGAAAGGCGGGGGTTTGGCTGGAAACGCAGGTAGCATCTAGTGCCTCCCCATGGAGAGGGGAGGTAATTAGCGGAATTCCCCTTGCGAGGGAACACCTGTGACACCAGGCAGCTGCGTGGAGGGCGGCCCCGAACCTCCCCAACACAGTCACCCGTGTTCCGGATTTCTGAGTGTGGGGGGGTTCCTTCTTCTGTCTGCAGCACACGGGATCTCCTAGGAGCCCTTCGAGTGTCTTCCCCGAGTCCCTCTCAGTGCGGGCTGCCGGGGAAAGGCGGGGGTTGGGCTGGAAAAGCAGGTAGCATCTAGTGCCTCCCCCTGGACAGGGGAGGTAATTAGCGGACTTCCCCTTGCGAGGGAACCCCTGTGACACCAGGCAGCTGCGTGGAGGGCGGCTCCGAACCTCCCCCACACAGTCATACGTGTTCCGGAATTCTGAGTGTGGGGGGGTTCCTTCTTCTGTCTGCAGCACACGGGATCTCCTAGGAGCCCTTCGAGTGTCTTCCCCCAGTCCCTCGCTGTGCGGGCTGCCGGGGAAAGGCGGGGGTTTGGCTGGAAACGCAGGTAGCATCTAGTGCCTCCCCATGGACCAGGGAGGTAATTAGCGGACTTCCCCTTGCGAGGGAACACCTGTGACACCAGGCATCTTCGTGGAGGGCGGCCCCAAACCTCCCCCACACAGTCGGCCGTGTTCCGGAATTCTGAGTGTGGGGAGGTTCCGTCTTCTGTCTGCAGCACCCGGGATCTCCTAGGAGCCCTTCGAGTGTCTTCCCCGAGTCCCTCCCAGTGCGGGCTACCGGGGAAAGGCGGGGGTTGGGCTGGAAACGCAGGTAGCATCTAGTGCCTCCCCCTGGACAGGGGAGGTAATTAACGGACTTCCCCTTGCGAGGGAACACCTGTGACACCAGGAAGCTGCGTGGAGGGCGGCCCTAAACTTCCCCACACAGTCACCCTTGTTCCGGAATTCTGAGTGTGGGGAGGTTCCGTCTTCTGTCTGTAGCACCCGGGTTCTCCTAGGAGCCCTTCGATTGTCTTCCCCCAGTCCCTCCCAGTGCGGGCTGCCGGGGAAAGGTGAGGGTTGGGCTGGAAAAGCAGGTAGCATCTAGTGCCTCCCCCTGGACAGGGGAGGTAATTAGTGGACATCACCCTGCCAGGGAACACCTGTGACACCAGGCAGCTGCGTGGAGGGCGGCTCTGAACCTCCCCCTCACAGTCACCCTTGTTCCGGATTTCTGAGTGTGGGGGGGTTCCTTCTTCTGTCTGCAGCACACGGGATCTCCTGGGAGCCATTCGAGTGTCTTCCCCGAGTCCCTCCCAGTGCGGGCTGCCGGGGAAAGGCGGGGGTTTGGCTGGAAACGCAGGTAGCATCTAGTGCCTCCCCATGGACAGGGGAGGTAATTAGCGGACTTCCCCTTGCGAGGGAACACCTGTGACACAAGGCAGCTGCGTGGAGGGCGGCCCCGAACCTCCCCCACACAGTCAGCCGTGTTCCGGAATTCTGAGTGTGGGGAGGTACCGTCTTCTGTCTGCAGCACCCGGGATCTCCTAGGAGCCCTTCGAGTGTCTTCCCCGAGTCCATCCCAGTGCGGGTTACCGGGGAAAGGCGGGGGTTGGGCTGGAAAAGCAGGTAGCATCTAGTGCCTCCCCCTGGACAGGGGAGGTAATTAACGGACTTCCCCCTGCCAGGGAACACCTGTGACACCAGGCAGCTGCGTGGAGGGCGGCCCCGAACCTCCCCCACACAGTCACCCGTGTTCCGGAATTCTGAGTGTGGGGAGGTTCCGTCTTCTGTCTGCAGCACCCGGGATCTCCTAGGAGCCCTTCGAGTGTCTTCCCCGAGTCCCTCCCAGTGCGGGCTACCGGGGAAAGGCGGGGGTTGGGCTGGAAAAGCAGGTAGCATCTAGTGCCTCCCCCTGGACAGGGGAGGTAATTAGCGGACTTCCCCTTGCGAGGGAACCCCTGTGACACCAGGCAGCTGCGTGGAGGGCGGCTCCGAACCTCCCCCACACAGTCATACGTGTTCCGGAATTCTGAGTGTGGGGGGGTTCCTTCTTCTGTCTGCAGCACACGGGATCTCCTAGGAGCCCTTCGAGTGTCTTCCCCCAGTCCCTCGCAGTGCGGGCTGCCGGGGAAAGGCGGGGGTTTGGCTGGAAACGCAGGTAGCATCTAGTTCCTCCCCATGGACCAGGGAGGTAATTAGCGGACTTCCCCTTGCGAGGGAACACCTGTGACACCAGGCATCTTCGTGGAGGGCGGCCCCAAACCTCCCCCACACAGTCGGCCGTGTTCCGGAATTCTGAGTGTGGGGAGGTTCCGTCTTCTGTCTGCAGCACCCGGGATCTCCTAGGAGCCCTTCGAGTGTCTTCCCCGAGTCCCTCCCAGTGCGGGCTACCGGGGAAAGGCGGGGGTTGGGCTGGAAAAGCAGGTAGCATCTAGTGCCTCCCCCTGGACAGGGGAGATATTTAGCGGACTTCCCCCTGCCAGGGAACACCTGTGACACCAGGCATCTTCTTGGAGGGCGGCCCCAAACCTCCCCCACACAGTCGGCCGTGTTCCGGAATTCTGAGTGTGGGGAGGTTCCGTCTTCTGTCTGCAGCACCCGGGATCTCCTAGGAGCCCTTCGAGTGTCTTCCCCGAGTCCCTCCCAGTGCGGGCTGCCGGGGAAAGGCGGGGGTTGGGCTGGAAACGCAGGTAGCATCTAGTGCCTCCCCCTGGACAGGGGAGGTAATTAACGGACTTCCCCTTGCGAGGGAACACCTGTGACACCAGGAAGCTGCGTGGAGGGCGGCCCTAAACTTCCCCACACAGTCACCCTTGTTCCGGAATTCTGAGTGTGGGGAGGTTCCGTCTTCTGTCTGCAGCACCCGGGTTCCCCTAGGAGCCCTTCGATTGTCTTCCCCCAGTCCCTCCCAGTGCGGGCTGCCGGGGAAAGGTGAGGGTTGGGCTGGAAAAGCAGGTAGCATCTAGTGCCTCCCCCTGGACAGGGGAGGTAATTAGTGGACATCACCCTGCCAGGGAACACCTGTGACACCAGGCAGCTGCGTGGAGGGCGGCTCTGAACCTCCCCCTCACAGTCACCCTTGTTCCAGATTTCTGAGTGTGGGGGGGTTCCTTCTTCTGTCTGCAGCACACGGGATCTCCTGGGAGCCATTCGAGTGTCTTCCCCGAGTCCCTCCCAGTGCGGGCTGCCGGGGAAAGGCGGGGGTTTGGCTGGAAACGCAGGTAGCATCTAGTGCCTCCCCATGGACAGGGGAGGTAATTAGCGGACTTCCCCTTGCGAGGGAACACCTGTGACACAAGGCAGCTGCGTGGAGGGCGGCCCCGAACCTCCCCCACACAGTCAGCCGTGTTCCGGAATTCTGAGTGTGGGGAGGTACCGTCTTCTGTCTGCAGCACCCGGGATCTCCTAGGAGCCCTTCGAGTGTCTTCCCCGAGTCCATCCCAGTGCGGGCTACCGGGGAAAGGCGGGGGTTGGGCTGGAAAAGCAGGTAGCATCTAGTGCCTCCCCCTGGACAGGGGAGGTAATTAACGGACTTCCCCCTGCCAGGGAACACCTGTGACACCAGGCAGCTGCGTGGAGGGCGGCCCCGAACCTCCCCCACACAGTCACCCGTGTTCCGGAATTCTGAGTGTGGGGAGGTTCCGTCTTCTGTCTGCAGCACCCGGGATCTCCTAGGAGCCCTTCGAGTGTCTTCCCCCAGTCCCTCCCAGTGCGGGCTGCCGGGGAAAGGAGGGGGTTGTGCTGGAAACGCAGGTAGCATCTAGTGCCTCCCCATGGACAAGGGAGATAATTAGCGGACTACCCCCTGCCAGGGAACACCTGTGACACCAGGCAGCTGCGTGGAGGGCGGCCCCGAACCTCCCCCACACAGTCACCCGTGTTCCGGAATTCTGAGTGTGGGGACGTTCCGTCTTCTGTCTGCAGCACCCGGGATCTCCTAGGAGCCCTTCGAGTGTCTTCCCCGAGTCCCTCCCAGTGCGGGCTGCCGGGGAAAGGCGGGGGTTTGGCTGGAAACGCAGGTAGTATCTAGTGCCTCCCCATGGACCAGGGAGGTAATTAGCGGACTTCCCCTTGCGAGGGAACACCTGTGACACAAGGCAGCTGCGTGGAGGGCGGCCCCGAACCTCCCCCACACAGTCAGCCGTGTTCCGGAATTCTGAGTGTGGGGAGGTTCCGTCTTCTGTCTGCAGCACCCGGGTTCTCCTAGGAGCCATTCGAGTGTCTTCCCCCAGTCCCTCCCAGTGCGGGCTGCCGGGGAAAGGCGGGGGTTGGGCTGGAAAAGCAGGTAGCATCTAGTGCCTCCCCATGGACAAGGGAGATAATTAGCGGACTTCCCCCTGCCAGGGAACACCTGTGACACCAGGCATCTTCGTGGAGGGCGGCCCCAAACCTCCCCCACACAGTCGGCCGTGTTCCGGAATTCTGAGTGTGGGGAGGTTCCGTCTTCTGTCTGCAGCACCCGGGATCTCCTAGGAGCCCTTCGAGTGTCTTCCCCGAGTCCCTCCCAGTGCGGGCTGCCGGGGAAAGGCGGGGGTTGGGCTGGAAACGCAGGTAGCATCTAGTGCCTCCTCATGGACAGGGGAGGTAATTAGCGGACATCACCCTGCCAGGGAACACCTGTGACACCAGGCAGCTGCGTGGAGGGCGGCTCTCAACCTCCCCCTCACAGTCACCCGTGTTCCGGATTTCTGAGTGTGGGGAGGTTCCGTCTTCTGTCTGCAGCACCCGGGTTCTCCTAGGAGCACTTCGAGTGTCTTCCCCCAGTCCCTCCCAGTGCGGGCTGCCGGGGAAAGGTGGGGGTTGGGCTGGAAAAGCAGGTAGCATCTAGTGCCTCCCCCTGGACAGGGGAGGTAATTAGTGGACATCACCCTGCCAGGGAACACCTGTGACACCAGGCAGCTGCGTGGAGGGCGGCTCTGAACCTCCCCCTCACAGTCACCCGTGTTCCGGATTTCTGAGTGTGGGGGGGTTCCTTTTTCTGTCTGCAGCACACGGGATCTCCTAGGAGCCCTTCGAGTGTCTTCCCCGAGTCCCTCCCAGTGCGGGCTGCCGGGGAAAGGCGGGGGTTGGGCTGGAAAAGCAGGTAGCATCTAGTTCCTCCCCATGGACAGGGGAGGTAATTAGCGGACTACGCCCTGCCAGGGAAAACCTGTGACACCAGGCAGCTGCGTGGAGGGCGGCCCCGAACCTCCCCCACACAGTCAGCCGTATTCCGGAATTCTGAGTGTGGGGAGGTTCCGTCTTCTGTCTGCAGCACCCGGGTTCTCCTAGGAGCCCTTCGAGTGTCTTCCCCGAGTCCCTCCCAGTGCGGGCTGCCGGGGAAAGGCGGGGGTTGGGCTGGAAACGCAGGTAGCATCTAGTGCCTCCTCATGGACAGGGGAGGTAATTAGCGGACATCACCCTGCCAGGGAACACCTGTGACACCAGGCAGCTGCGTGGAGGGCGGCTCTGAACCTCCCCCTCACAGTCACCCGTGTTCCGGATTTCTGAGTGTGGGGGGGTTCCTTCTTCTGTCTGCAGCACACGGGATCTCCTAGGAGCCCTTCGAGTGTCTTCCCCGAGTCCCTCCCAGTGCGGGCTGCCGGGGAAAGGCAGGGGTTTGGCTGGAAACGCAGGTAGCATCTAGTACCTCCCCATGGACAGGGGAGGTAATTAGCGGACTTCCCCTTGCGAGGGAACACCTGTGACACCAGGAAGCTGCGTGTGGGGCGGCCCTAAACCTCCCCCACACAGTCATCCGTGTTCCGGAATTCTGAGTGTGGGGAGGTTCCGTCTTCTGTCTGCAGCACCCGGGATCTCCTAGGAGCCCTTCGAGTGTCTTCCCCGAGTCCCTCCCAGTGCGGGCTACCGGGGAAAGGCGGGGGTTGGGCTGGAAAAGCAGGTAGCATCTAGTTCCTCCCCATGGACAGGGTAGGTAATTAGCCGACTACCCCCTGCCAGGGAACACCTGTGACACCAGGCAGCTGCGTGGAGGGCGGCCCCGAACCTCCCCCACACAGTCAGCCGTGTTCCGGAATTCTGAGTGTGGGGAGGTTCCGTCTTCTGTCTGCAGCACCCAGGTTCTCCTAGGAGCCCTTCGAGTGTCTTCCCCGAGTCCCTCCCAGTGCGGGCTGCCGGGGAAATGCGGGGGTTTGGCTGGAAACGCAGGTAGCATCTAGTGCCTCCTCATGGACAGGGGAGGTAATTAGCGGACATCACCCTGCCAGGGAACACCTGTGACACCAGGCAGCTGCGTGGAGGGCGGCTCTGAACCTCCCCCTCACAGTCACCCGTGTTCCGGATTTCTGAGTGTGGGGGGGTTCCTTCTTCTGTCTGCAGCACACGGGATCTCCTAGGAGCCCTTCGAGTGTCTTCCCCGAGTCCCTCCCAGTGCGGGCTGCCGGGGAAAGGCGGGGGTTTGGCTGGAAACGCAGGTAGCATCTAGTGCCTCCCCATGGAGAGGGGAGGTAATTAGCGGAATTCCCCTTGCGAGGGAACACCTGTGACACCAGGCAGCTGCGTGGAGGGCGGCCCCGAACCTCCCCCACACAGTCACACGTGTTCCGGAATTCTGAGTGTGGGGGGGTTCCTTCTTCTGTCTGCAGCACACGGGATCTCCTAGGAGCCCTTCGAGTGTCTTCCCCCAGTCCCTCCCAGTGCGGGCTGCCGGGGAAAGGAGGGGGTTGTGCTGGAAACGCAGGTAGCATCTAGTGCCTCCCCATGGACAAGGGAGATAATTAGCGGACTACCCCCTGCCAGGGAACACCTGTGACACCAGGCAGCTGCGTGGAGGGCGGCCCCGAACCTCCCCCACACAGTCACCCGTGTTCCGGAATTCTGAGTGTGGGGACGTTCCGTCTTCTGTCTGCAGCACCCGGGATCTCCTAGGAGCCCTTCGAGTGTCTTCCCCGAGTCCCTCCCAGTGCGGGCTGCCGGGGAAAGGCGGGGGTTTGGCTGGAAACGCAGGTAGTATCTAGTGCCTCCCCATGGACCAGGGAGGTAATTAGCGGACTTCCCCTTGCGAGGGAACACCTGTGACACAAGGCAGCTGCGTGGAGGGCGGCCCCGAACCTCCCCCACACAGTCAGCCGTGTTCCGGAATTCTGAGTGTGGGGAGGTTCCGTCTTCTGTCTGCAGCACCCGGGTTCTCCTAGGAGCCATTCGAGTGTCTTCCCCCAGTCCCTCCCAGTGCGGGCTGCCGGGGAAAGGCGGGGGTTGGGCTGGAAAAGCAGGTAGCATCTAGTGCCTCCCCATGGACAAGGGAGATAATTAGCGGACTTCCCCCTGCCAGGGAACACCTGTGACACCAGGCATCTTCGTGGAGGGCGGCCCCAAACCTCCCCCACACAGTCGGCCGTGTTCCGGAATTCTGAGTGTGGGGAGGTTCCGTCTTCTGTCTGCAGCACCCGGGATCTCCTAGGAGCCCTTCGAGTGTCTTCCTCGAGTCCCTCCCAGTGCGGGCTGCCGGGGAAAGGCGGGGGTTGGGCTGGAAACGCAGGTAGCATCTAGTGCCTCCTCATGGACAGGGGAGGTAATTAGCGGACATCACCCTGCCAGGGAACACCTGTGACACCAGGCAGCTGCGTGGAGGGCGGCTCTCAACCTCCCCCTCACAGTCACCCGTGTTCCGGATTTCTGAGTGTGGGGAGGTTCCGTCTTCTGTCTGCAGCACCCGGGTTCTCCTAGGAGCACTTCGAGTGTCTTCCCCCAGTCCCTCCCAGTGCGGGCTGCCGGGGAAAGGTGGGGGTTGGGCTGGAAAAGCAGGTAGCATCTAGTGCCTCCCCCTGGACAGGGGAGGTAATTAGTGGACATCACCCTGCCAGGGAACACCTGTGACACCAGGCAGCTGCGTGGAGGGCGGCTCTGAACCTCCCCCTCACAGTCACCCGTGTTCCGGATTTCTGAGTGTGGGGGGGTTCCTTTTTCTGTCTGCAGCACACGGGATCTCCTAGGAGCCCTTCGAGTGTCTTCCCCGAGTCCCTCCCAGTGCGGGCTGCCGGGGAAAGGCGGGGGTTGGGCTGGAAAAGCAGGTAGCATCTAGTTCCTCCCCATGGACAGGGGAGGTAATTAGCGGACTACGCCCTGCCAGGGAAAACCTGTGACACCAGGCAGCTGCGTGGAGGGCGGCCCCGAACCTCCCCCACACAGTCAGCCGTATTCCGGAATTCTGAGTGTGGGGAGGTTCCGTCTTCTGTCTGCAGCACCCGGGTTCTCCTAGGAGCCCTTCGAGTGTCTTCCCCGAGTCCCTCCCAGTGCGGGCTGCCGGGGAAAGGCGGGGGTTGGGCTGGAAACGCAGGTAGCATCTAGTGCCTCCTCATGGACAGGGGAGGTAATTAGCGGACATCACCCTGCCAGGGAACACCTGTGACACCAGGCAGCTGCGTGGAGGGCGGCTCTGAACCTCCCCCTCACAGTCACCCGTGTTCCGGATTTCTGAGTGTGGGGGGGTTCCTTCTTCTGTCTGCAGCACACGGGATCTCCTAGGAGCCCTTCGAGTGTCTTCCCCGAGTCCCTCCCAGTGCGGGCTGCCGGGGAAAGGCAGGGGTTTGGCTGGAAACGCAGGTAGCATCTAGTACCTCCCCATGGACAGGGGAGGTAATTAGCGGACTTCCCCTTGCGAGGGAACACCTGTGACACCAGGAAGCTGCGTGTGGGGCGGCCCTAAACCTCCCCCACACAGTCATCCGTGTTCCGGAATTCTGAGTGTGGGGAGGTTCCGTCTTCTGTCTGCAGCACCCGGGTTCTCCTAGGAGCCCTTCGAGTGTCTTCCCCGAGTCCCTCCTAGTGCGGGCTGCCGGGGAAAGGCGGGGGTTTGGCTGGAAACGCAGGTAGCATCTAGTGCCTCCCCATGGACCAGGGAGGTAATTAGCGGACTTCCCCTTGCGAGGGAACACCTGTGACACAAGGCAGCTGCGTGGAGGGCGGCCCCGAACCTCCCCCACACAGTCAGCCGTGTTCCGGAATTCTGAGTGTGGGGAGGTTCCGTCTTCTGTCTGCAGCACCCGGGTTCTCCTAGGAGCCATTCGAGTGTCTTCCCCCAGTCCCTCCCAGTGCGGGCTGCCGGGGAAATGCGGGGGTTGGGCTGGAAAAGCAGGTAGCATCTAGTGCCTCCCCATGGACAAGGGAGATAATTAGCGGACTTCCCCCTGCCAGGGAACACCTGTGACACCAGGCAGCTGCGTGGAGGGCGGCCCCGAACCTCCCCCACACAGTCACCCGTATTCCGGAATTCTGAGTGTGGGGAGGTTCCGTCTTCTGTCTGCAGCACCCGGGATCTCCTAGGAGCCCTTCGAGTGTCTTCCCCGAGTCACTCCCAGTGCGGGCTGCCGGGGAAAGGCGGGGGTTGGGCTGGAAACGCAGGTAGCATCTAGTGCCTCCTCATGGACAGGGGAGGTAATTAGCGGACATCACCCTGGCAGGGAACACCTGTGACACCAGGCAGCTGCGTGGAGGGCGGCTCTGAACCTCCCCCTCACAGTCACCCGTGTTCCGGATTTCTGAGTGTGGGGGGGGTCCTTCTTCTGTCTGCAGCACACGGGATCTCCTAGGAGCCCTTCGAGTGTCTTCCCCGAGTCCTTCCCAGTGCGGGCTGCCGGGGAAGGCGGGGGTTGGGCTGGAAACGCAGGTAGCATCTAGTGCCTCCCCATGGACAAGGGAGATAATTAGCGGACTTCCCCCTGCCAGGGAACACCTGTGACACCAGGCAGCTGCGTGGAGGGCGGCCCCGAACCTCCCCCACACAGTCACCCGTGTTCCGGAATTCTGAGTGTGGGGAGGTTCCGTCTTCTGTCTGCAGCACCCGGGATCTCCTAGGAGCCCTTCGAGTGTCTTCCCCGAGTCCCTCCCAGTGCGGGCTGCCGGGGAAAGGCGGGGGTTGGGCTGGAAACGCAGGTAGCATCTAGTGCCTCCTTATGGACAGGGGAGGTAATTAGCGGACATCACCCTGCCAGGGAACACCTGTGACACCAGGCAGCTGCGTGGAGGGCGGCTCTGAACCTCCCCCTCACAGTCACCCGTGTTCCGGATTTCTGAGTGTGGGGGGGTTCCTTCTTCTGTCTGCAGCACACGGGATCTCCTAGGAGCCCTTCGAGTGTCTTCCCCGAGTCCCTCCCAGTGCGGGCTGCCGGGGAAAGGCGGGGGTTGGGCTGGAAACGCTGGTAGCATCTAGTTCCTCCCCATGGACAGGGGAGGTAATTAGCGGACTACGCCCTGCCAGGGAACACCTGTGACACCAGGCAGCTGCGTGGAGGGCGGCCCCGAACCTCCCCCACACAGTCAGCCGTATTCCGGAATTCTGAGTGTGGGGAGGTTCCGTCTTCTGTCTGCAGCACCCGGGTTCTCCTAGGCGCCCTTCGAGTGTCTTCCCCGAGTCCCTCCCAGTGCGGGCTGCCGGGGAAAGGTGGGGGTTGGGCTGGAAAAGCAGGTAGCATCTAGTGCCTCCCCCTGGACAGGGGAGGTAATTAGTGGACATCACCCTGCCAGGGAACACCTGTGACACCAGGCAGCTGCGTGGAGGGCGGCTCTGAACCTCCCCCTCACAGTCACCCTTGTTCCGGATTTCTGAGTGTGGGGGGGTTCCTTCTTCTGTCTGCAGCACACGGGATTTCCTAGGAGCCCTTCGAGTGTCTTCCCCGAGTCCCTCACAGTGCGGGCTGCTGGGGAAAGGCGGGGGTTTGGCTGGAAACGCAGGTAGCATCTAGTTCCTCCCCATGGACAGGGGAGGTAATTAGCGGACTTCTCCTTGCGAGGGAACACCTGTGACACCAGGAAGCTGCGTGGGGGGCGGCCCTAAACCTCCCCCACACAGTCATCCGTATTCCGGAATTCTGAGTGTGGGGAGGTTCCGTCTTCTGTCTGCAGCACCCGGGTTCTCCTAGGAGCCCTACGAGTGTCTTCCCCGATTCCCTCCCAGTGCGGGCTGCCGGGGAAAGGCGGGGGTTTGGCTGGAAACGCAGGTAGCATCTAGTGCCTCCCCATGGAGCGGGGAGGTAATTAGCGGAATTCCCCTTGCGAGGGAACACCTGTGACACCAGGCAGCTGCGTGGAGGGCGGCCCCGAACCTCCCCCACACAGTCACCCGTGTTCCGGAATTCTGAGTGTGGGGGGGTTGCTTCTTCTGTCTGCAGCACACGGGATCTCCTAGGAGCCCTTCGAGTGTCTTCCCCCAGTCCCTCCCAGTGCGGGCTGCCGGGGAAAGGAGGGGGTTGTGCTGGAAACGCAGGTAGAATCTAGTGCCTCCCCATGGACTGGGGAGGTAATTAGCGGACTACCCCCTGCCAGGGAACACCTGTGACACCAGGCAGCTGCGTGGAGGGCGGCCCCGAACCTCCCCCTCACAGTCACCCTTGTTCCGGATTTCTGAGTGTGGGGGGGTTCCTTCTTCTGTCTGCAGCACACGGGATCTCCTAGGAGCCCTTCGAGTGTCTTCCCCGAGTCCCTCCCAGTGCGGGCTGCCGGGGAAAGGCAGGGGTTTGGCTGGAAACGCAGGTAGCATCTAGTTCCTCCCCATGGACAGGGGAGGTAATTAGCGGAATTCCCCTTGCGAGGGAACACCTGTGACACCAGGAAGCTGCGTGTGGGGCGGCCCTAAACCTCCCCCACACAGTCATCCGTGTTCCGGAATTCTGAGTGTGGGGAGGTTCCGTCTTCTGTCTGCAGCACCCGGGTTCTCCTAGGAGCCCTTCGAGTGTCTTCCCCGAGTCCCTCCTAGTGCGGGCTGCCGGGGAAAGGCGGGGGTTGGGCTGGAAACGCAGGTAGCATCTAGTGCCTCCCCATGGACCAGGGAGGTAATTAGCGGACTTCCCCTTGCGAGGGAACACCTGTGACACAAGGCAGCTGCGTGGAGGGCGGCCCCGAACCTCCCCCACACAGTCAGCCGTGTTCCGGAATTCTGAGTGTGGGGAGGTTCCGTCTTCTGTCTGCAGCACACGGGATCTCCTAGGAGCCCTTCGAGTGTCTTCCCCGAGTCCCTCCCAGTGCGGGCTGCCGGGGAAAGGCGGGGGTTGGGCTGGAAAAGCAGGTAGCATCTAGTTCCTCCCCATGGACAGGGGAGGTAATTAGCGGACTACGCCCTGCCAGGGAACACCTGTGACACCAGGCAGCTGCGTGGAGGGCGGCCCCGAACCTCCCCCACACAGTCAGCCGTGTTCCGGAATTCTGAGTGTGGGGAGGTTCCGTCTTCTGTCTGCAGCACCCGGGTTCTCCTAGGAGCCATTCGAGTGTCTTCCCCCAGTCCCTCCCAGTGCGGGCTGCCGGGGAAAGGCGGGGGTTTGGCTGGAAACGCAGGTAGCATCTAGTGCCTCCCCATGGAGAGGGGAGGTAATTAGCGGAATTCCCCTTGCGAGGGAACACCTGTGACACCAGGCAGCTGCGTGGAGGGCGGCCCCGAACCTCCCCTACACAGTCACCCGTGTTCCGGAATTCTGAGTGTGGGGGGTTCCTTCTTCTGTCTGCAGCACACGGGATCTCCTAGGAGCCCTTCGAGTGTCTTCCCCGAGTCCCTCTCAGTGCGGGCTGCCGGGGAAAGGCGGGGGTTGGGCTGGAAAAGCAGGTAGCATCTAGTGCCTCCCCCTGGACAGGGGAGGTAATTAGCGGACTTCCCCTTGCGAGGGAACCCCTGTGACACCAGGCAGCTGCGTGGAGGGCGGCTCCGAACCTCCCCCACACAGTCATACGTGTTCCGGAATTCTGAGTGTGGGGGGGTTCCTTCTTCTGTCTGCAGCACACGGGATCTCCTAGGAGCCCTTCGAGTGTCTTCCCCCAGTCCCTCGCAGTGCGGGCTGCCGGGGAAAGGCGGGGGTTTGGCTGGAAACGCAGGTAGCATCTAGTGCCTCCCCATGGACCAGGGAGGTAATTAGCGGACTTCCCCTTGCGAGGGAACACCTGTGACACCAGGCATCTTCGTGGAGGGCGGCCCCAAACCTCCCCCACACAGTCGGCCGTGTTCCGGAATTCTGAGTGTGGGGAGGTTCCGTCTTCTGTCTGCAGCACCCGGGATCTCCTAGGAGCCCTTCGAGTGTCTTCCCCGAGTCCCTCCCAGTGCGGGCTACCGGGGAAAGGCGGGGGTTGGGCTGGAAAAGCAGGTAGCATCTAGTGCCTCCCCCTGGACAGGGGAGATATTTAGCGGACTTCCCCCTGCCAGGGAACACCTGTGACACCAGGCATCTTCTTGGAGGGCGGCCCCAAACCTCCCCCACACAGTCGGCCGTGTTCCGGAATTCTGAGTGTGGGGAGGTTCCGTCTTCTGTCTGCAGCAACCGGGATCTCCTAGGAGCCCTTCGAGTGTCTTCCCCGAGTCCCTCCCAGTGCGGGCTGCCGGGGAAAGGCGGGGGTTGGGCTGGAAACGCAGGTAGCATCTAGTGCCTCCCCCTGGACAGGGGAGGTAATTAACGGACTTCCCCTTGCGAGGGAACACCTGTGACACCAGGAAGCTGCGTGGAGGGCGGCCCTAAACTTCCCCACACAGTCACCCTTGTTAAGGAATTCTGAGTGTGGGGAGGTTCCGTCTTCTGTCTGCAGCACCCGGGTTCTCCTAGGAGCCCTTCGATTGTCTTCCCCCAGTCCCTCCCAGTGCGGGCTGCCGGGGAAAGGTGAGGGTTGGGCTGGAAAAGCAGGTAGCATCTAGTGCCTCCCCCTGGACAGGGGAGGTAATTAGTGGACATCACCCTGCCAGGGAACACCTGTGACACCAGGCAGCTGCGTGGAGGGCGGCTCTGAACCTCCCCCTCACAGTCACCCTTGTTCCGGATTTCTGAGTGTGGGGGGGTTCCTTCTTCTGTCTGCAGCACACGGGATCTCCTGGGAGCCATTCGAGTGTCTTCCCCGAGTCCCTCCCAGTGCGGGCTGCCGGGGAAAGGCGGGGGTTTGGCTGGAAACGCAGGTAGCATCTAGTGCCTCCCCATGGACAGGGGAGGTAATTAGCGGACTTCCCCTTGCGAGGGAACACCTGTGACACAAGGCAGCTGCGTGGAGGGCGGCCCCGAACCTCCCCCACACAGTCAGCCGTGTTCCGGAATTCTGAGTGTGGGGAGGTACCGTCTTCTGTCTGCAGCACCCGGGATCTCCTAGGAGCCCTTCGAGTGTCTTCCCCGAGTCCATCCCAGTGCGGGCTACCGGGGAAAGGCGGGGGTTGGGCTGGAAAAGCAGGTAGCATCTAGTGCCTCCCCCTGGACAGGGGAGGTAATTAACGGACTTCCCCCTGCCAGGGAACACCTGTGACACCAGGCAGCTGCGTGGAGGGCGGCCCCGAACCTCCCCCACACAGTCACCCGTGTTCCGGAATTCTGAGTGTGGGGAGGTTCCGTCTTCTGTCTGCAGCACCCGGGATCTCCTAGGAGCCCTTCGAGTGTCTTCCCCGAGTCCCTCCCAGTGCGGGCTACCGGGGAAAGGCGGGGGTTGGGCTGGAAAAGCAGGTAGCATCTAGTGCCTCCCCATGGACAAGGGAGATAATTAGCGGACTTCCCCCTGCCAGGGAACACCTGTGACACCAGGCAGCTGCGTGGAGGGCGGCCCCGAACCTCCCCCACACAGTCACCCGTGTTCCGGAATTCTGAGTGTGGGGAGGTTCCGTCTTCTGTCTGCAGCACCCGGGATCTCCTAGGAGCCCTTCGAGTGTCTTCCCCGAGTCCCTCCCAGTGCGGGCTGCCGGGGAAAGGCGGGGGTTGGGCTGGAAACGCAGGTAGCATCTAGTGCCTCCTCATGGACAGGGGAGGTAATTAGCGGACATCACCCTGGCAGGGAACACCTGTGACACCAGGCAGCTGCGTGGAGGGCGGCTCTGAACCTCCCCCTCACAGTCACCCGTGTTCCGGATTTCTGAGTGTGGGGGGGGTCCTTCTTCTGTCTGCAGCACACGGGATCTCCTAGGAGCCCTTCGAGTGTCTTCCCCGAGTCCTTCCCAGTGCGGGCTGCCGGGGAAGGCGGGGGTTGGGCTGGAAACGCAGGTAGCATCTAGTGCCTCCCCATGGACAAGGGAGATAATTAGCGGACTTCCCCCTGCCAGGGAACACCTGTGACACCAGGCAGCTGCGTGGAGGGCGGCCCCGAACCTCCCCCACACAGTCACCCGTGTTCCGGAATTCTGAGTGTGGGGAGGTTCCGTCTTCTGTCTGCAGCACCCGGGATCTCCTAGGAGCCCTTCGAGTGTCTTCCCCGAGTCCCTCCCAGTGCGGGCTGCCGGGGAAAGGCGGGGGTTGGGCTGGAAACGCAGGTAGCATCTAGTGCCTCCTTATGGACAGGGGAGGTAATTAGCGGACATCACCCTGCCAGGGAACACCTGTGACACCAGGCAGCTGCGTGGAGGGCGGCTCTGAACCTCCCCCTCACAGTCACCCGTGTTCCGGATTTCTGAGTGTGGGGGGGTTCCTTCTTCTGTCTGCAGCACACGGGATCTCCTAGGAGCCCTTCGAGTGTCTTCCCCGAGTCCCTCCCAGTGCGGGCTGCCGGGGAAAGGCGGGGGTTGGGCTGGAAACGCTGGTAGCATCTAGTTCCTCCCCATGGACAGGGGAGGTAATTAGCGGACTACGCCCTGCCAGGGAACACCTGTGACACCAGGCAGCTGCGTGGAGGGCGGCCCCGAACCTCCCCCACACAGTCAGCCGTATTCCGGAATTCTGAGTGTGGGGAGGTTCCGTCTTCTGTCTGCAGCACCCGGGTTCTCCTAGGCGCCCTTCGAGTGTCTTCCCCGAGTCCCTCCCAGTGCGGGCTGCCGGGGAAAGGTGGGGGTTGGGCTGGAAAAGCAGGTAGCATCTAGTGCCTCCCCCTGGACAGGGGAGGTAATTAGTGGACATCACCCTGCCAGGGAACACCTGTGACACCAGGCAGCTGCGTGGAGGGCGGCTCTGAACCTCCCCCTCACAGTCACCCTTGTTCCGGATTTCTGAGTGTGGGGGGGTTCCTTCTTCTGTCTGCAGCACACGGGATTTCCTAGGAGCCCTTCGAGTGTCTTCCCCGAGTCCCTCACAGTGCGGGCTGCTGGGGAAAGGCGGGGGTTTGGCTGGAAACGCAGGTAGCATCTAGTTCCTCCCCATGGACAGGGGAGGTAATTAGCGGACTTCTCCTTGCGAGGGAACACCTGTGACACCAGGAAGCTGCGTGGGGGGCGGCCCTAAACCTCCCCCACACAGTCATCCGTATTCCGGAATTCTGAGTGTGGGGAGGTTCCGTCTTCTGTCTGCAGCACCCGGGTTCTCCTAGGAGCCCTACGAGTGTCTTCCCCGATTCCCTCCCAGTGCGGGCTGCCGGGGAAAGGCGGGGGTTTGGCTGGAAACGCAGGTAGCATCTAGTGCCTCCCCATGGAGCGGGGAGGTAATTAGCGGAATTCCCCTTGCGAGGGAACACCTGTGACACCAGGCAGCTGCGTGGAGGGCGGCCCCGAACCTCCCCCACACAGTCACCCGTGTTCCGGAATTCTGAGTGTGGGGGGGTTGCTTCTTCTGTCTGCAGCACACGGGATCTCCTAGGAGCCCTTCGAGTGTCTTCCACCAGTCCCTCCCAGTGCGGGCTGCCGGGGAAAGGAGGGGGTTGTGCTGGAAACGCAGGTAGAATCTAGTGCCTCCCCATGGACTGGGGAGGTAATTAGCGGACTACCCCCTGCCAGGGAACACCTGTGACACCAGGCAGCTGCGTGGAGGGCGGCCCCGAACCTCCCCCTCACAGTCACCCTTGTTCCGGATTTCTGAGTGTGGGGGGGTTCCTTCTTCTGTCTGCAGCACACGGGATCTCCTAGGAGCCCTTCGAGTGTCTTCCCCGAGTCCCTCCCAGTGCGGGCTGCCGGGGAAAGGCAGGGGTTTGGCTGGAAACGCAGGTAGCATCTAGTTCCTCCCCATGGACAGGGGAGGTAATTAGCGGAATTCCCCTTGCGAGGGAACACCTGTGACACCAGGAAGCTGCGTGTGGGGCGGCCCTAAACCTCCCCCACACAGTCATCCGTGTTCCGGAATTCTGAGTGTGGGGAGGTTCCGTCTTCTGTCTGCAGCACCCGGGTTCTCCTAGGAGCCCTTCGAGTGTCTTCCCCGAGTCCCTCCTAGTGCGGGCTGCCGGGGAAAGGCGGGGGTTGGGCTGGAAACGCAGGTAGCATCTAGTGCCTCCCCATGGACCAGGGAGGTAATTAGCGGACTTCCCCTTGCGAGGGAACACCTGTGACACAAGGCAGCTGCGTGGAGGGCGGCCCCGAACCTCCCCCACACAGTCAGCCGTGTTCCGGAATTCTGAGTGTGGGGAGGTTCCGTCTTCTGTCTGCAGCACACGGGATCTCCTAGGAGCCCTTCGAGTGTCTTCCCCGAGTCCCTCCCAGTGCGGGCTGCCGGGGAAAGGCGGGGGTTGGGCTGGAAAAGCAGGTAGCATCTAGTTCCTCCCCATGGACAGGGGAGGTAATTAGCGGACTACGCCCTGCCAGGGAACACCTGTGACACCAGGCAGCTGCGTGGAGGGCGGCCCCGAACCTCCCCCACACAGTCAGCCGTGTTCCGGAATTCTGAGTGTGGGGAGGTTCCGTCTTCTGTCTGCAGCACCCGGGTTCTCCTAGGAGCCATTCGAGTGTCTTCCCCCAGTCCCTCCCAGTGCGGGCTGCCGGGGAAAGGCGGGGGTTTGGCTGGAAACGCAGGTAGCATCTAGTGCCTCCCCATGGAGAGGGGAGGTAATTAGCGGAATTCCCCTTGCGAGGGAACACCTGTGACACCAGGCAGCTGCGTGGAGGGCGGCCCCGAACCTCCCCTACACAGTCACCCGTGTTCCGGAATTCTGAGTGTGGGGGGTTCCTTCTTCTGTCTGCAGCACACGGGATCTCCTAGGAGCCCTTCGAGTGTCTTCCCCGAGTCCCTCTCAGTGCGGGCTGCCGGGGAAAGGCGGGGGTTGGGCTGGAAAAGCAGGTAGCATCTAGTGCCTCCCCCTGGACAGGGGAGGTAATTAGCGGACTTCCCCTTGCGAGGGAACCCCTGTGACACCAGGCAGCTGCGTGGAGGGCGGCTCCGAACCTCCCCCACACAGTCATACGTGTTCCGGAATTCTGAGTGTGGGGGGGTTCCTTCTTCTGTCTGCAGCACACGGGATCTCCTAGGAGCCCTTCGAGTGTCTTCCCCCAGTCCCTCGCAGTGCGGGCTGCCGGGGAAAGGCGGGGGTTTGGCTGGAAACGCAGGTAGCATCTAGTGCCTCCCCATGGACCAGGGAGGTAATTAGCGGACTTCCCCTTGCGAGGGAACACCTGTGACACCAGGCATCTTCGTGGAGGGCGGCCCCAAACCTCCCCCACACAGTCGGCCGTGTTCCGGAATTCTGAGTGTGGGGAGGTTCCGTCTTCTGTCTGCAGCACCCGGGATCTCCTAGGAGCCCTTCGAGTGTCTTCCCCGAGTCCCTCCCAGTGCGGGCTACCGGGGAAAGGCGGGGGTTGGGCTGGAAAAGCAGGTAGCATCTAGTGCCTCCCCCTGGACAGGGGAGATATTTAGCGGACTTCCCCCTGCCAGGGAACACCTGTGACACCAGGCATCTTCTTGGAGGGCGGCCCCAAACCTCCCCCACACAGTCGGCCGTGTTCCGGAATTCTGAGTGTGGGGAGGTTCCGTCTTCTGTCTGCAGCAACCGGGATCTCCTAGGAGCCCTTCGAGTGTCTTCCCCGAGTCCCTCCCAGTGCGGGCTGCCGGGGAAAGGCGGGGGTTGGGCTGGAAACGCAGGTAGCATCTAGTGCCTCCCCCTGGACAGGGGAGGTAATTAACGGACTTCCCCTTGCGAGGGAACACCTGTGACACCAGGAAGCTGCGTGGAGGGCGGCCCTAAACTTCCCCACACAGTCACCCTTGTTCCGGAATTCTGAGTGTGGGGAGGTTCCGTCTTCTGTCTGCAGCACCCGGGTTCTCCTAGGAGCCCTTCGATTGTCTTCCCCCAGTCCCTCCCAGTGCGGGCTGCCGGGGAAAGGTGAGGGTTGGGCTGGAAAAGCAGGTAGCATCTAGTGCCTCCCCCTGGACAGGGGAGGTAATTAGTGGACATCACCCTGCCAGGGAACACCTGTGACACCAGGCAGCTGCGTGGAGGGCGGCTCTGAACCTCCCCCTCACAGTCACCCTTGTTCCGGATTTCTGAGTGTGGGGGGGTTCCTTCTTCTGTCTGCAGCACACGGGATCTCCTGGGAGCCATTCGAGTGTCTTCCCCGAGTCCCTCCCAGTGCGGGCTGCCGGGGAAAGGCGGGGGTTTGGCTGGAAACGCAGGTAGCATCTAGTGCCTCCCCATGGACAGGGGAGGTAATTAGCGGACTTCCCCTTGCGAGGGAACACCTGTGACACAAGGCAGCTGCGTGGAGGGCGGCCCCGAACCTCCCCCACACAGTCAGCCGTGTTCCGGAATTCTGAGTGTGGGGAGGTACCGTCTTCTGTCTGCAGCACCCGGGATCTCCTAGGAGCCCTTCGAGTGTCTTCCCCGAGTCCATCCCAGTGCGGGCTACCGGGGAAAGGCGGGGGTTGGGCTGGAAAAGCAGGTAGCATCTAGTGCCTCCCCCTGGACAGGGGAGGTAATTAACGGACTTCCCCCTGCCAGGGAACACCTGTGACACCAGGCAGCTGCGTGGAGGGCGGCCCCGAACCTCCCCCACACAGTCACCCGTGTTCCGGAATTCTGAGTGTGGGGAGGTTCCGTCTTCTGTCTGCAGCACCCGGGATCTCCTAGGAGCCCTTCGAGTGTCTTCCCCGAGTCCCTCCCAGTGCGGGCTACCGGGGAAAGGCGGGGGTTGGGCTGGAAAAGCAGGTAGCATCTAGTGCCTCCCCCTGGACAGGGGAGGTAATTAGCGGACTTCCCCTTGCGAGGGAACCCCTGTGACACCAGGCAGCTGCGTGGAGGGCGGCTCCGAACCTCCCCCACACAGTCATACGTGTTCCGGAATTCTGAGTGTGGGGGGGTTCCTTCTTCTGTCTGCAGCACACGGGATCTCCTAGGAGCCCTTCGAGTGTCTTCCCCCAGTCCCTCGCAGTGCGGGCTGCCGGGGAAAGGCGGGGGTTTGGCTGGAAACGCAGGTAGCATCTAGTGCCTCCCCATGGACCAGGGAGGTAATTAGCGGACTTCCCCTTGCGAGGGAACACCTGTGACACCAGGCATCTTCGTGGAGGGCGGCCCCAAACCTCCCCCACACAGTCGGCCGTGTTCCGGAATTCTGAGTGTGGGGAGGTTCCGTCTTCTGTCTGCAGCACCCGGGATCTCCTAGGAGCCCTTCGAGTGTCTTCCCCGAGTCCCTCCCAGTGCGGGCTACCGGGGAAAGGCGGGGGTTGGGCTGGAAAAGCAGGTAGCATCTAGTGCCTCCCCCTGGACAGGGGAGATATTTAGCGGACTTCCCCCTGCCAGGGAACACCTGTGACACCAGGCATCTTCTTGGAGGGCGGCCCCAAACCTCCCCCACACAGTCGGCCGTGTTCCGGAATTCTGAGTGTGGGGAGGTTCCGTCTTCTGTCTGCAGCACCCGGGATCTCCTAGGAGCCCTTCGAGTGTCTTCCCCGAGTCCCTCCCAGTGCGGGCTGCCGGGGAAAGGCGGAGGTTGGGCTGGAAACGCAGGTAGCATCTAGTGCCTCCCCCTGGACAGGGGAGGTAATTAACGGACTTCCCCTTGCGAGGGAACACCTGTGACACCAGGAAGCTGCGTGGAGGGCGGCCCTAAACTTCCCCACACAGTCACCCTTGTTCCGGAATTCTGAGTGTGGGGAGGTTCCGTCTTCTGTCTGCAGCACCCGGGTTCTCCTAGGAGCCCTTCGATTGTCTTCCCCCAGTCCCTCCCAGTGCGGGCTGCCGGGGAAAGGTGAGGGTTGGGCTGGAAAAGCAGGTAGCATCTAGTGCCTCCCCCTGGACAGGGGAGGTAATTAGTGGACATCACCCTGCCAGGGAACACCTGTGACACCAGGCAGCTTCGTGGAGGGCGGCTCTGAACCTCCCCCTCACAGTCACCCTTGTTCCGGATTTCTGAGTGTGGGGGGGTTCCTTCTTCTGTCTGCAGCACACGGGATCTCCTGGGAGCCATTCGAGTGTCTTCCCCGAGTCCCTCCCAGTGCGGGCTGCCGGGGAAAGGCGGGGGTTTGGCTGGAAACGCAGGTAGCATCTAGTGCCTCCCCATGGACAGGGGAGGTAATTAGCGGACTTCCCCTTGCGAGGGAACACCTGTGACACAAGGCAGCTGCGTGGAGGGCGGCCCCGAACCTCCCCCACACAGTCAGCCGTGTTCCGGAATTCTGAGTGTGGGGAGGTACCGTCTTCTGTCTGCAGCACCCGGGATCTCCTAGGAGCCCTTCGAGTGTCTTCCCCGAGTCCATCCCAGTGCGGGCTACCGGGGAAAGGCGGGGGTTGGGCTGGAAAAGCAGGTAGCATCTAGTGCCTCCCCCTGGACAGGGGAGGTAATTAACGGACTTCCCCCTGCCAGGGAACACCTGTGACACCAGGCAGCTGCGTGGAGGGCGGCCCCGAACCTCCCCCACACAGTCACCCGTGTTCCGGAATTCTGAGTGTGGGGAGGTTCCGTCTTCTGTCTGCAGCACCCGGGATCTCCTAGGAGCCCTTCGAGTGTCTTCCCCGAGTCCCTCCCAGTGCGGGCTACCGGGGAAAGGCGGGGGTTGGGCTGGAAAAGCAGGTAGCATCTAGTTCCTCCCCATGGACAGGGTAGGTAATTAGCGGACTACCCCCTGCCAGGGAACACCTGTGACACCAGGCAGCTGCGTGGAGGGCGGCCCCGAACCTCCCCCACACAGTCAGCCGTGTTCCGGAATTCTGAGTGTGGGGAGGTTCCGTCTTCTGTCTGCAGCACCCAGGTTCTCCTAGGAGCCCTTCGAGTGTCTTCCCCGAGTCCCTCCCAGTGCGGGCTGCCGGGGAAATGCGGGGGTTTGGCTGGAAACGCAGGTAGCATCTAGTGCCTCCTCATGGACAGGGGAGGTAATTAGCGGACATCACCCTGCCAGGGAACACCTGTGACACCAGGCAGCTGCGTGGAGGGCGGCTCTGAACCTCCCCCTCACAGTCACCCGTGTTCCGGATTTCTGAGTGTGGGGGGGTTCCTTCTTCTGTCTGCAGCACACGGGATCTCCTAGGAGCCCTTCGAGTGTCTTCCCCGAGTCCCTCCCAGTGCGGGCTGCCGGGGAAAGGCGGGGGTTTGGCTGGAAACGCAGGTAGCATCTAGTGCCTCCCCATGGAGAGGGGAGGTAATTAGCGGAATTCCCCTTGCGAGGGAACACCTGTGACACCAGGCAGCTGCGTGGAGGGCGGCCCCGAAACTCCCCCACACAGTCACCCGTGTTCCGGAATTCTGAGTGTGGGGGGGTTCCTTCTTCTGTCTGCAGCACACGGGATCTCCTAGGAGCCCTTCGAGTGTCTTCCCCCAGTCCCTCCCAGTGCGGGCTGCCGGGGAAAGGTGGGGGTTGGGCTGGAAACGCAGGTAGCATCTAGTTCCTCCCCATGGACAGGGGAGGTAATTAGCGGACTACCCCCTGCCAGGGAACACCTGTGACACCAGGCAGCTGCGTGGAGGGCGGCCCCGAACCTCCCCCACACAGTCAGCCGTATTCCGGAATTCTGAGTGTGGGGAGGTTCCGTCTTCTGTCTGCAGCACCCGGGTTCTCCTAGGAGCCCTTCGAGTGTCTTCCCCGAGTCCCTCCCAGTGCGGGCTGCCGGGGAAAGGCGGGGGTTTGGCTGGAAACGCAGGTAGCATCTAGTGCCTCCCCATGGAGCGGGGAGGTAATTAGCGGAATTCCCCTTGCGAGGGAACACCTGTGACACCAGGCAGCTGCGTGGAGGGCGGCCCCGAACCTCCCCCACACAGTCACCCGTGTTCCGGAATTCTGAGTGTGGGGGGGTTGCTTCTTCTGTCTGCAGCACACGGGATCTCCTAGGAGCCCTTCGAGTGTCTTCCCCCAGTCCCTCCCAGTGCGGGCTGCCGGGGAAAGGAGGGGGTTGTGCTGGAAACGCAGGTAGAATCTAGTGCCTCCCCATGGACTGGGGAGGTAATTAGCGGACTACCCCCTGCCAGGGAACACCTGTGACACCAGGCAGCTGCGTGGAGGGCGGCCCCGAACCTCCCCCTCACAGTCACCCTTGTTCCGGATTTCTGAGTGTGGGGGGGTTCCTTCTTCTGTCTGCAGCACACGGGATCTCCTAGGAGCCCTTCGAGTGTCTTCCCCGAGTCCCTCCCAGTGCGGGCTGCCGGGGAAAGGCAGGGGTTTGGCTGGAAACGCAGGTAGCATCTAGTTCCTCCCCATGGACAGGGGAGGTAATTAGCGGACTTCCCCTTGCGAGGGAACACCTGTGACACCAGGAAGCTGCGTGTGGGGCGGCCCTAAACCTCCCCCACACAGTCATCCGTGTTCCGGAATTCTGAGTGTGGGGAGGTTCCGTCTTCTGTCTGCAGCACCCGGGTTCTCCTAGGAGCCCTTCGAGTGTCTTCCCCGAGTCCCTCCTACTGCGGGCTGCCGGGGAAAGGCGGGGGTTGGGCTGGAAACGCAGGTAGCATCTAGTGCCTCCCCATGGACCAGGGAGGTAATTAGCGGACTTCCCCTTGCGAGGGAACACCTGTGACACAAGGCAGCTGCGTGGAGGGCGGCCCCGAACCTCCCCCACACAGTCAGCCGTGTTCCGGAATTCTGAGTGTGGGGAGGTTCCGTCTTCTGTCTGCAGCACCCGGGTTCTCCTAGGAGCCATTCGAGTGTCTTCCCCCAGTCCCTCCCAGTGCGGGCTGCCGGGGAAAGGCGGGGGTTGGGCTGGAAAAGCAGGTAGCATCTAGTGCCTCCCCATGGACAAGGGAGATAATTAGCGGACTTCCCCCTGCCAGGGAACACCTGTGACACCAGGCAGCTGCGTGGAGGGCGGCCCCGAACCTCCCCCACACAGTCACCCGTGTTCCGGAATTCTGAGTGTGGGGAGGTTCCGTCTTCTGTCTGCAGCACCCGGGATCTCCTAGGAGCCCTTCGAGTGTCTTCCCCGAGTCCCTCCCAGTGCGGGCTGCCGGGGAAAGGCGGGGGTTGGGCTGGAAACGCAGGTAGCATCTAGTGCCTCCTCATGGACAGGGGAGGTAATTAGCGGACATCACCCTGCCAGGGAACACCTGTGACACCAGGCAGCTGCGTGGAGGGCGGCTCTGAACCTCCCCCTCACAGTCACCCGTGTTCCGGATTTCTGAGTGTGGGGGGGTTCCTTCTTCTGTCTGCAGCACACGGGATCTCCTAGGAGCCCTTCGAGTGTCTTCCCCGAGTCCCTCCCAGTGCGGGCTGCCGGGGAAAGGCGGGGGTTGGGCTGGAAAAGCAGGTAGCATCTAGTTCCTCCCCATGGACAGGGGAGGTAATTAGCGGACTACGCCCTGCCAGGGAACACCTGTGACACCAGGCAGCTGCGTGGAGGGCGGCCCCGAACCTCCCCCACACAGTCAGCCGTGTTCCGGAATTCTGAGTGTGGGGAGGTTCCGTCTTCTGTCTGCAGCACCCGGGTTCTCCTAGGAGCCATTCGAGTGTCTTCCCCCAGTCCCTCCCAGTGCGGGCTGCCGGGGAAAGGCGGGGGTTTGGCTGGAAACGCAGGTAGCATCTAGTGCCTCCCCATGGAGAGGGGAGGTAATTAGCGGAATTCCCCTTGCGAGGGAACACCTGTGACACCAGGCAGCTGCGTGGAGGGCGGCCCCGAACCTCCCCTACACAGTCACCCGTGTTCCGGAATTCTGAGTGTGGGGGGTTCCTTCTTCTGTCTGCAGCACACGGGATCTCCTAGGAGCCCTTCGAGTGTCTTCCCCGAGTCCCTCTCAGTGCGGGCTGCCGGGGAAAGGCGGGGGTTGGGCTGGAAAAGCAGGTAGAATCTAGTGCCTCCCCCTGGACAGGGGAGGTAATTAGCGGACTTCCCCTTGCGAGGGAACCCCTGTGACACCAGGCAGCTGCGTGGAGGGCGGCTCCGAACCTCCCCCACACAGTCATACGTGTTCCGGAATTCTGAGTGTGGGGGGGTTCCTTCTTCTGTCTGCAGCACACGGGATCTCCTAGGAGCCCTTCGAGTGTCTTCCCCCAGTCCCTCGCAGTGCGGGCTGCCGGGGAAAGGCGGGGGTTTGGCTGGAAACGCAGGTAGCATCTAGTGCCTCCCCATGGACCAGGGAGGTAATTAGCGGACTTCCCCTTGCGAGGGAACACCTGTGACACCAGGCATCTTCGTGGAGGGCGGCCCCAAACCTCCCCCACACAGTCGGCCGTGTTCCGGAATTCTGAGTGTGGGGAGGTTCCGTCTTCTGTCTGCAGCACCCGGGATCTCCTAGGAGCCCTTCGAGTGTCTTCCCCGAGTCCCTCCCAGTGCGGGCTACCGGGGAAAGGCGGGGGTTGGGCTGGAAAAGCAGGTAGCATCTAGTGCCTCCCCCTGGACAGGGGAGATATTTAGCGGACTTCCCCCTGCCAGGGAACACCTGTGACACCAGGCATCTTCTTGGAGGGCGGCCCCAAACCTCCCCCACACAGTCGGCCGTGTTCCGGAATTCTGAGTGTGGGGAGGTTCCGTCTTCTGTCTGCAGCACCCGGGATCTCCTAGGAGCCCTTCGAGTGTCTTCCCCGAGTCCCTCCCAGTGCGGGCTGCCGGGGAAAGGCGGGGGTTGGGCTGGAAACGCAGGTAGCATCTAGTGCCTCCCCCTGGACAGGGGAGGTAATTAACGGACTTCCCCTTGCGAGGGAACACCTGTGACACCAGGAAGCTGCGTGGAGGGCGGCCCTAAACTTCCCCACACAGTCACCCTTGTTCCGGAATTCTGAGTGTGGGGAGGTTCCGTCTTCTGTCTGCAGCACCCGGGTTCTCCTAGGAGCCCTTCGAGTGTCTTCCCCGAGTCCCTCCCAGTGCGGGCTGCCGGGGAAAGGCGGGGGTTGGACTGGAAACGCAGGTAGCATCTAGTGCCTCCTCATGGACAGGGGAGGTAATTAGCGGACATCACCCTGCCAGGGAACACCTGTGACACCAGGCAGCTGCGTGGAGGGCGGCTCTGAACCTCCCACTCACAGTCACCCGTGTTCCGGATTTCTGAGTGTGGGGAGGTTCCGTCTTCTGTCTGCAGCACCCGGGTTCTCCTAGGAGCCATTCGAGTGTCTTCCCCCAGTCCCTCCCAGTGCGGGCTGCCGGGGAAAGGCGGGGGTTGGGCTGGAAAAGCAGGTAGCATCTAGTGCCTCCCCATGGACAAGGGAGATAATTAGCGGACTTCCCCCTGCCAGGGAACACCTGTGACACCAGGCAGCTGCGTGGAGGGCGGCCCCGAACCTCCCCCACACAGTCACCCGTGTTCCGGAATTCTGAGTGTGGGGAGGTTCCGTCTTCTGTCTGCAGCACCCGGGATCTCCTAGGAGCCCTTCGAGTGTCTTCCCCGAGTCCCTCCCAGTGCGGGCTGCCGGGGAAAGGCGGGGGTTGGGCTGGAAACGCAGGTAGCATCTAGTGCCTCCTCATGGACAGGGGAGGTAATTAGCGGACATCACCCTGCCAGGGAATACCTGTGACACCAGGCAGCTGCGTGGAGGGCGGCTCTGAACCTCCCCCTCACAGTCACCCGTGTTCCGGATTTCTGAGTGTGGGGGGGTTCCTTCTTCTGTCTGCAGCACACGGGATCTCCTAGGAGCCCTTCGAGTGTCTTCCCCGAGTCCCTCCCAGTGCGGGCTGCCGGGGAAAGGCGGGGGTTGGGCTGGAAAAGCAGGTAGCATCTAGTTCCTCCCCATGGACAGGGGAGGTAATTAGCGGACTTCCCCTTGCGAGGGAACACCTGTGACACCAGGAAGCTGCGTGGGGGGCGGCCCTAAACCTCCCCCACACAGTCATCCGTATTCCGGAATTCTGAGTGTGGGGAGGTTCCGTCTTCTGTCTGCAGCACCCGGGTTCTCCTAGGAGCCCTTCGAGTGTCTTCCCCGAGTCCCTCCCAGTGCGGGCTGCCGGGGAAAGGCGGGGGTTTGGCTGGAAACGCAGGTAGCATCTAGAGCCTCCCCATGGAGAGGGGAGGTAATTAGCGGAATTCCCCTTGCGAGGGAACACCTGTGACACCAGGCAGCTGCGTGGAGGGCGGCCCCGAACCTCCCCCACACAGTCACCCGTGTTCCGGAATTCTGAGTGTGGGGGGGTTGCTTCTTCTGTCTGCAGCACACGGGATCTCCTAGGAGCCCTTCGAGTGTCTTCCCCCAGTCCCTCCCAGTGCGGGCTGCCGGGGAAAGGAGGGGGTTGTGCTGGAAACGCAGGTAGAATCTAGTGCCTCCCCATGGACTGGGGAGGTAATTAGCGGACTACCCCCTGCCAGGGAACACCTGTGACACCAGGCAGCTGCGTGGAGGGCGGCCCCGAACCTCCCCCTCACAGTCACCCTTGTTCCGGATTTCTGAGTGTGGGGGGGTTCCTTCTTCTGTCTGCAGCACACGGGATCTCCTAGGAGCCCTTCGAGTGTCTTCCCCGAGTCCCTCCCAGTGCGGGCTGCCGGGGAAAGGCAGGGGTTTGGCTGGAAACGCAGGTAGCATCTAGTTCCTCCCCATGGAAAGGGGAGGATATTAGCGGACTTCCCCTTGCGAGGGAACACCTGTGACACCAGGAAGCTGCGTGTGGGGCGGCCCTAAACCTCCCCCACACTGTCATCCGTGTTCCGGAATTCTGAGTGTGGGGAGGTTCCGTCTTCTGTCTGCAGCACCCGGGTTCTCCTAGGAGCCATTCGAGTGTCTTCCCCCAGTCCCTCCCAGTGCGGGCTGCCGGGGAAAGGCGGGGGTTGGGCTGGAAAAGCAGGTAGCATCTAGTGCCTCCCCATGGACAAGGGAGATAATTAGCGGACTTCCCCCTGCCAGGGAACACCTGTGACACCAGGCAGCTGCGTGGAGAGCGGCCCCGAACCTCCCCCACACAGTCACCCGTGTTCCGGAATTCTGAGTGTGGGGAGGTTCCGTCTTCTGTCTGCAGCACCCGGGATCTCCTAGGAGCCCTTCGAGTGTCTTCCCCGAGTCCCTCCCAGTGCGGGCTGCCGGGGAAAGGCGGGGGTTGGGCTGGAAACGCAGGTAGCATCTAGTGCCTCCCCATGGACTGGGGAGGTAATTAGCGGACTACCCCCTGCCAGGGAACACCTGTGACACCAGGCAGCTGCGTGGAGGGCGGCCCCGAACCTCCCCCTCACAGTCACCCTTGTTCCGGATTTCTGAGTGTGGGGGGGTTCCTTCTTCTGTCTGCAGCACACGGGATCTCCTAGGAGCCCTTCGAGTGTCTTCCCCGAGTCCCTCCCAGTGCGGGCTGCCGGGGAAAGGCAGGGGTTTGGCTGGAAACGCAGGTAGCATCTAGTTCCTCCCCATGGACAGGGGAGGTAATTAGCGGACTTCGCCTTGCGAGGGAACACCTGTGACACCAGGAAGCTGCGTGTGGGGCGGCCCTAAACCTCCCCAACACAGTCATCCGTGTTCCGGAATTCTGAGTGTGGGGAGGTTCCGTCTTCTGTCTGCAGCACCCGGGTTCTCCTAGGAGCCATTCGAGTGTCTTCCCCCAGTCCCTCCCAGTGCGGGCTGCCGGGGAAAGGCGGGGGTTGGGCTGGAAAAGCAGGTAGCATCTAGTGCCTCCCCATGGACAAGGGAGATAATTAGCGGACTTCCCCCTGCCAGGGAACACCTGTGACACCAGGCAGCTGCGTGGAGGGCGGCCCCGAACCTCCCCCACACAGTCACCCGTGTTCCGGAATTCTGAGTGTGGGGAGGTTCCGTCTTCTGTCTGCAGCACCCGGGATCTCCTAGGAGCCCTTCGAGTGTCTTCCCCGAGTCCCTCCCAGTGCGGGCTGCCGGGGAAAGGCGGGGGTTGGGCTGGAAACGCAGGTAGCATCTAGTGCCTCCTCATGGACAGGGGAGGTAATTAGCGGACATCACCCTGCCAGGGAACACCTGTGACACCAGGCAGCTGCGTGGAGGGCGGCTCTGAACCTCCCCCTCACAGTCACCCGTGTTCCGGATTTCTGAGTGTGGGGGGGTTCCTTCTTCTGTCTGCAGCACACGGGATCTCCTAGGAGCCCTTCGAGTGTCTTCCCCGAGTCCCTCCCAGTGCGGGCTGCCGGGGAAAGGCGGGGGTTGGGCTGGAAAAGCAGGTAGCATCTAGTTCCTCCCCATGGACAGGGGAGGTAATTAGCGGACTACGCCCTGCCAGGGAACACCTGTGACACCAGGCAGCTGCGTGGAGGGCGGCCCCGAACCTCCCCCACACAGTCAGCCGTGTTCCGGAATTCTGAGTGTGGGGAGGTTCCGTCTTCTGTCTGCAGCACCCGGGTTCTCCTAGGAGCCATTCGAGTGTCTTCCCCCAGTCCCTCCCAGTGCGGGCTGCCGGGGAAAGGCGGGGGTTGGGCTGGAAAAGCAGGTAGCATCTAGTGCCTCCCCATGGACAAGGGAGATAATTAGCAGACTTCCCCCTGCCAGGGAACACCTGTGACACCAGGCAGCTGCGTGGAGGGCGGCCCCGAACCTCCCCCACACAGTCACCCGTGTTCCGGAATTCTGAGTGTGGGGAGGTTCCGTCTTCTGTCTGCAGCACCCGGGATCTCCTAGGGGCCCTTCGAGTGTCTTCCCCGAGTCCCTCCCAGTGCGGGCTGCCGGGGAAAGGCGGGGGTTGGGCTGGAAACGCAGGTAGCATCTAGTGCCTCCTCATGGACAGGGGAGGTAATTAGCGGACATCACCCTGGCAGGGAACACCTGTGACACCAGGCAGCTGCGTGGAGGGCGGCTCTGAACCTCCCCCTCACAGTCACCCGTGTTCCGGATTTCTGAGTGTGGGGGGGTTCCTTCTTCTGTCTGCAGCACACGGGATCTCCTAGGAGCCCTTCGAGTGTCTTCCCCGAGTCCCTCCCAGTGCGGGCTGCCGGGGAAAGGCGGGGGTTGGGCTGGAAAAGCAGGTAGCATCTAGTTCCTCCCCATGGACAGGGGAGGTAATTAGCGGACTACCCCCTGCCAGGGAACACCTGTGACACCAGGCAGCTGCGTGGAGGGCGGCCCCGAACCTCCCCCACACAGTCAGCCGTATTCCGGAATTCTGAGTGTGGGGAGGTTCCGTCTTCTGTCTGCAGCACCCGGGTTCTCCTAGGAGCCCTTCGAGTGTCTTCCCCGAGTCCCTCCCAGTGCGGGCTGCCAGGGAAAGGCGGGGGTTGGGCTGGAAACGCAGGTAGCATCTAGTGCCTCCTCATGGACAGGGGAGGTAATTAGCGGACATCACCCTGCCAGGGAACACCTGTGACACCAGGCAGCTGCGTGGAGTGCGGCTCTGAACCTCCCCCTCACAGTCACCCGTGTTCCGGATTTCTGAGTGTGGGGGGGTTCCTTCTTCTGTCTGCAGCACACGGGATCTCCTAGGAGCCCTTCGAGTGTCTTCCCCGAGTCCCTCCCAGTGCGGGCTGCCGGGGAAAGGCGGGGGTTGGGCTGGAAAAGCAGGTAGCATCTAGTGCCTCCCCATGGACAAGGGAGATAATTAGCGGACTTCCCCCTGCCAGGGAACACCTGTGACACCAGGCAGCTGCGTGGAGGGCGGCCCCGAACCTCCCCCACACAGTCACCCGTGTTCCGGAATTCTGAGTGTGGGGAGGTTCCGTCTTCTGTCTGCAGCACCCGGGATCTCCTAGGAGCCCTTCGAGTGTCTTCCCCGAGTCCCTCCCAGTGCGGGCTGCCGGGGAAAGGCGGGGGTTGGGCTGGAAAAGCAGGTAGCATCTAGTGCCTCCCCCTGGACAGGGGAAGTAATTAGCGGACATCCCCCTGCCAGGGAACACCTGTGACACCAGGCAGCTGCGTGTAGGGCGGCCACGAACCTCCCCCACACAGTCACCCGTGTTCCGGAATTCTGAGTGTGGGGAGGTTCCGTCTTCTGTCTGCAGCACACGGGATCTCCTAGGAGCCCTTCGAGTGTCTTCCCCGAGTCCCTCCCAGTGCGGGCTGCCGGGGAAAGGCGGGGGTTGGGCTGGAAAAGCAGGTAGCATCTAGTTCCTCCCCATGGACAGGGGAGGTAATTAGCGGACTACGCCCTGCCAGGGAACACCTGTGACACCAGGCAGCTGCGTGGAGGGCGGCCCCGAACCTCCCCCACACAGTCAGCCGTGTTCCGGAATTCTGAGTGTGGGGAGGTTCCGTCTTCTGTCTGCAGCACCCGGGTTCTCCTAGGAGCCATTCGAGTGTCTTCCCCCAGTCCCTCCCAGTGCGGGCTGCCGGGGAAAGGCGGGGGTTGGGCTAGAAAAGCAGGTAGCATCTAGTGCCTCCCCATGGACAAGGGAGATAATTAGCGGACTTCCCCCTGCCAGGGAACACCTGTGACACCAGGCAGCTGCGTGGAGGGCGGCCCCGAACCTCCCCCACACAGTCAGCCGTGTTCCAGAATTCTGAGTGTGGGGAGGTTCCGTCTTCTATCTGCAGCACCCGGGTTCTCCTAGGAGCCCTTCGAGTGTCTTCCCCGAGTCCCTCCCAGTGCGGGCTGCCGGGGAAAGTCGGGGGTTTGGCTGGAAACGCAGGTAGCATCTAGTGCCTCCCCATGGACAGGGGAGGTAATTAGCGGACTTCCCCTTGCGAGGGAACACCTGTGACACCAGGAAGCTGCGTGGGGGGCGGCCCTAAACCTCCCCCACACAGTCATCCGTGTTCCGGAATTCTGAGTGTGGGGAGGTTCCGTCTTCTGTCTGCAGCACCCGGGTTCTCCTAGGGGCCCTTCGAGTGTGTTCCCCGAGTCCCTCCCTGTGCGGGCGGCCGGGGAAAGGCAGGGGTTGGGCTGGAAACGCAGGTAGCATCTAGTGCCTCCCCATGGACAGGGGAGGTAATTAGCGGACTACCCCCTGCCAGGGAACACCTGTGACACCAGGCAGCTGCGTGGAGGGCGGCCCCGAACCTCCCCCACACAGTCAGCCGTATTCTGGAATTCTGAGTGTGGGGAGGTTCCGTCTTCTGTCTGCAGCACCCGGGTTCTCCTAGGAGCCCTTCGAGTGTCTTCCCCGAGTCCCTCCCAGTGCGGGCTGCCGGGGAAAGGCGGGGGTTGGACTGGAAACGCAGGTAGCATCTAGTGCCTCCTCATGGACAGGGGAGGTAATTAGCGGACATCACCCTGCCAGGGAACACCTGTGACACCAGGCAGCTGCGTGGAGGGCGGCTCTGAACCTCCCACTCACAGTCACCCGTGTTCCGGATTTCTGAGTGTGGGGAGGTTCCGTCTTCTGTCTGCAGCACCCGGGTTCTCCTAGGAGACATTCGAGTGTCTTCCCCCAGTCCCTCCCAGTGCGGGCTGCCGGGGAAAGGCGGGGGTTGGGCTGGAAAAGCAGGTAGCATCTAGTGCCTCCCCATGGACAAGGGAGATAATTAGCGGACTTCCCCCTGCCAGGGAACACCTGTGACACCAGGCAGCTGCGTGGAGGGCGGCCCCGAACCTCCCCCACACAGTCACCCGTGTTCCGGAATTCTGAGTGTGGGGAGGTTCCGTCTTCTGTCTGCAGCACCCGGGATCTCCTAGGAGCCCTTCGAGTGTCTTCCCCGAGTCCCTCCCAGTGCGGGCTGCCGGGGAAAGGCGGGGGTTGGGCTGGAAACGCAGGTAGCATCTAGTGCCTCCTCATGGACAGGGGAGGTAATTAGCGGACATCAACCTGCCAGGGAATACCTGTGACACCAGGCAGCTGCGTGGAGGGCGGCTCTGAACCTCCCCCTCACAGTCACCCGTGTTCCGGATTTCTGAGTGTGGGGGGGTTCCTTCTTCTGTCTGCAGCACACGGGATCTCCTAGGAGCCCTTCGAGTGTCTTCCCCGAGTCCCTCCCAGTGCGGGCTGCCGGGGAAAGGCGGGGGTTGGGCTGGAAAAGCAGGTAGCATCTAGTTCCTCCCCATGGACAGGGGAGGTAATTAGCGGACTTCCCCTTGCGAGGGAACACCTGTGACACCAGGAAGCTGCGTGGGGGGCGGCCCTAAACCTCCCCCACACAGTCATCCGTATTCCGGAATTCTGAGTGTGGGGAGGTTCCGTCTTCTGTCTGCAGCACCCGGGTTCTCCTAGGAGCCCTTCGAGTGTCTTCCCCGAGTCCCTCCCAGTGCGGGCTGCCGGGGAAAGGCGGGGGTTTGGCTGGAAACGCAGGTAGCATCTAGTGCCTCCCCATGGAGAGGGGAGGTAATTAGCGGAATTCCCCTTGCGAGGGAACACCTGTGACACCAGGCAGCTGCGTGGAGGGCGGCCCCGAACCTCCCCCACACAGTCACCCGTGTTCCGGAATTCTGAGTGTGGGGGGGTTGCTTCTTCTGTCTGCAGCACACGGGATCTCCTAGGAGCCCTTCGAGTGTCTTCCCCCAGTCCCTCCCAGTGCGGGCTGCCGGGGAAAGGAGGGGGTTGTGCTGGAAACGCAGGTAGAATCTAGTGCCTCCCCATGGACTGGGGAGGTAATTAGCGGACTACCCCCTGCCAGGGAACACCTGTGACACCAGGCAGCTGCGTGGAGGGCGGCCCCGAACCTCCCCCTCACAGTCACCCTTGTTCCGGATTTCTGAGTGTGGGGGGGTTCCTTCTTCTGTCTGCAGCACACGGGATCTCCTAGGAGCCCTTCGAGTGTCTTCCCCGAGTCCCTCCCAGTGCGGGCTGCCGGGGAAAGGCAGGGGTTTGGCTGGAAACGCAGGTAGCATCTAGTTCCTCCCCATGGAAAGGGGAGGATATTAGCGGACTTCCCCTTGCGAGGGAACACCTGTGACACCAGGAAGCTGCGTGTGGGGCGGCCCTAAACCTCCCCCAACTGTCATCCGTGTTCCGGAATTCTGAGTGTGGGGAGGTTCCGTCTTCTGTCTGCAGCACCCGGGTTCTCCTAGGAGCCATTCGAGTGTCTTCCCCCAGTCCCTCCCAGTGCGGGCTGCCGGGGAAAGGCGGGGGTTGGGCTGGAAAAGCAGGTAGCATCTAGTGCCTCCCCATGGACAAGGGAGATAATTAGCGGACTTCCCCCTGCCAGGGAACACCTGTGACACCAGGCAGCTGCGTGGAGAGCGGCCCCGAACCTCCCCCACACAGTCACCCGTGTTCCGGAATTCTGAGTGTGGGGAGGTTCCGTCTTCTGTCTGCAGCACCCGGGATCTCCTAGGAGCCCTTCGAGTGTCTTCCCCGAGTCCCTCCCAGTGCGGGCTGCCGGGGAAAGGCGGGGGTTGGGCTGGAAACGCAGGTAGCATCTAGTGCCTCCCCATGGACTGGGGAGGTAATTAGCGGACTACCCCCTGCCAGGGAACACCTGTGACACCAGGCAGCTGCGTGGAGGGCGGCCCCGAACCTCCCCCTCACAGTCACCCTTGTTCCGGATTTCTGAGTGTGGGGGGGTTCCTTCTTCTGTCTGCAGCACACGGGATCTCCTAGGAGCCCTTCGAGTGTCTTCCCCGAGTCCCTCCCAGTGCGGGCTGCCGGGGAAAGGCAGGGGTTTGGCTGGAAACGCAGGTAGCATCTAGTTCCTCCCCATGGACAGGGGAGGTAATTAGCGGACTTCGCCTTGCGAGGGAACACCTGTGACACCAGGAAGCTGCGTGTGGGGCGGCCCTAAACCTCCCCAACACAGTCATCCGTGTTCCGGAATTCTGAGTGTGGGGAGGTTCCGTCTTCTGTCTGCAGCACCCGGGTTCTCCTAGGAGCCATTCGAGTGTCTTCCCCGAGTCCCTCCCAGTGCGGGCTGCCGGGGAAAGGCGGGGGTTTGGCTGGAAACGCAGGTAGCATCTAGTGCCTCCCCATGGAGAGGGGAGGTAATTAGCGGAATTCCCCTTGCGAGGGAACACCTGTGACACCAGGCAGCTGCGTGGAGGGCGGCCCCGAACCTCCCCCACACAGTCACCCGTGTTCCGGAATTCTGAGTGTGGGGGGGTTGCTTCTTCTGTCTGCAGCACACGGGATCTCCTAGGAGCCCTTCGAGTGTCTTCCCCCAGTCCCTCCCAGTGCGGGCTGCCGGGGAAAGGAGGGGGTTGTGCTGGAAACGCAGGTAGAATCTAGTGCCTCCCCATGGACTGGGGAGGTAATTAGCGGACTACCCTCTGCCAGGGAACACCTGTGACACCAGGCAGCTGCGTGGAGGGCGGCCCCGAACCTCCCCCTCACAGTCACCCTTGTTCCGGATTTCTGAGTGTGGGGGGGTTCCTTCTTCTGTCTGCAGCACACGGGATCTCCTAGGAGCCCTTCGAGTGTCTTCCCCGAGTCCCTCCCAGTGCGGGCTGCCGGGGAAAGGCAGGGGTTTGGCTGGAAACGCAGGTAGCATCTAGTTCCTCCCCATGGACAGGGGAGGTAATTAGCGGACTTCCCTTTGCGAGGGAACACCTGTGACACCAGGAAGCTGCGTGTGGGGCGGCCCTAAACCTCCCCCACACAGTCATCCGTGTTCCGGAATTCTGAGTGTGGGGAGGTTCCGTCTTCTGTCTGCAGCACCCGGGTTCTCCTAGGAGCCCTTCGAGTGTCTTCCCCGAGTCCCTCCTAGTGCGGGCTGCCGGGGAAAGGCGGGGGTTTGGCTGGAAACGCAGGTAGCATCTAGTGCCTCCCCATGGACCAGGGAGGTAATTAGCGGACTTCCCCTTGCGAGGGAACACCTGTGACACAAGGCAGCTGCGTGGAGGGCGGCCCCGAACCTCCCCCACACAGTCAGCCGTGTTCCGGAATTCTGAGTGTGGGGAGGTTCCGTCTTCTGTCTGCAGCACCCGGGTTCTCCTAGGAGCCATTCGAGTGTCTTCCCCCAGTCCCTCCCAGTGCGGGCTGCCGGGGAAAGGCGGGGGTTGGGCTGGAAAAGCAGGTAGCATCTAGTGCCTCCCCATGGACAAGGGAGATAATTAGCGGACTTCCCCCTGCCAGGGAACACCTGTGACACCAGGCAGCTGCGTGGAGGGCGGCCCCGAACCTCCCCCACACAGTCACCCGTGTTCCGGAATTCTGAGTGTGGGGAGGTTCCGTCTTCTGTCTGCAGCACCCGGGATCTCCTAGGAGCCCTTCGAGTGTCTTCCCCGAGTCCCTCCCAGTGCGGGCTGCCGGGGAAAGGCGGGGGTTTGGCTGGAAACGCAGGTAGCATCTAGTGCCTCCTCATGGACAGGGGAGGTAATTAGCGGACATCACCCTGCCAGGGAACACCTGTGACACCAGGCAGCTGCGTGGATGGCGGCTCTGAACCTCCCCCTCACAGTCACCCTTGTTCCTGATTTCTGAGTGTGGGGGGGTTCCTTCTTCTGTCTGCTGCACACGGGATCTCCTAGGAGCCCTTCGAGTGTCTTCCCCGAGTCCCTCCCAGTGCGGGCTGCCGGGGAAAGGCGGGGGTTGGGCTGGAAAAGCAGGTAGCATCTAGTTCCTCCCCATGGACAGGGGAGGTAATTAGCGGACTACGCCCTGCCAGGGAACACCTGTGACACCAGGCAGCTGCGTGGAGGGCGGCCCCGAACCTCCCCCACACAGTCAGCCGTGTTCCGGAATTCTGAGTGTGGGGAGGTTCCGTCTTCTGTCTGCAGCACCCGGGTTCTCCTAGGAGCCATTCGAGTGTCTTCCCCCAGTCCCTCCCAGTGCGGGCTGCCGGGGAAAGGCGGGGGTTGGGCTGGAAAAGCAGGTAGCATCTAGTGCCTCCCCATGGACAAGGGAGATAATTAGCGGACTTCCCCCTGCCAGGGAACACCTGTGACACCAGGCAGCTGCGTGGAGGGCGGCCCCGAACCTCCCCCACACAGTCAGCCGTGTTCCGGAATTCTGAGTGTGGGGAGGTTCCGTCTTCTGTCTGCAGCACCCGGGATCTCCTAGGAGCCCTTCGAGTGTCTTCCCCGAGTCCCTCCCAGTGCGGGCTGCCGGGGAAAGGCGGGGGTTGGGCTGGAAACGCAGGTAGCATCTAGTGCCTCCTCATGGACATGGGAGGTAATTAGCGGACATCACCCTGGCAGGGAACACCTGTGACACCAGGCAGCTGCGTGGAGGGCGGCTCTGAACCTCCCCCTCACAGTCACCCGTGTTCCGGATTTCTGAGTGTGGGGGGGTTCCTTCTTCTGTCTGCAGCACACGGGATCTCCTAGGAGCCCTTCGAGTGTCTTCCCCGAGTCCCTCCCAGTGCGGGCTGCCGGGGAAAGGCGGGGGTTGGGCTGGAAAAGCAGGTAGCATCTAGTTCCTCCCCATGGACAGGGGAGGTAATTAGCGGACTACGCCCTGCCAGGGAACACCTGTGACACCAGGCAGCTGCGTGGAGGGCGGCCCCGAACCTCCCCCACACAGTCAGCCGTATTCCGGAATTCTGAGTGTGGGGAGGTTCCGTCTTCTGTCTGCAGCACCCGGGTTCTCCTAGGAGCCCTTCGAGTGTCTTCCCCGAGTCCCTCCCAGTGCGGGCTGCCGGGGAAAGGCGGGGGTTGGGCTGGAAACGCAGGTAGCATCTAGTGCCTCCTCATGGACAGGGGAGGTAATTAGCGGACATCACCCTGCCAGGGAACACCTGTGACACCAGGCAGCTGCGTGGAGGGCGGCTCTGAACCTCCCCCTCACAGTCACCCTTGTTCCGGATTTCTGAGTGTGGGGGGGTTCCTTCTTCTGTCTGCAGCACACGGGATCTCCTAGGAGCCCTTCGAGTGTCTTCCCCGAGTCCCTCCCAGTGCGGGCTGCCGGGGAAAGGCGGGGGTTGGGCTGGAAAAGCAGGTAGCATCTAGTTCCTCCCCATGGACAGGGGAGGTAATTAGCGGACTTCGCCTTGCGAGGGAACACCTGTGACACCAGGAAGCTGCGTGTGGGGCGGCCCTAAACCTCCCCAACACAGTCATCCGTGTTCCGGAATTCTGAGTGTGGGGAGGTTCCGTCTTCTGTCTGCAGCACCCGGGTTCTCCTAGGAGCCATTCGAGTGTCTTCCCCCAGTCCCTCCCAGTGCGGGCTGCCGGGGAAAGGCGGGGGTTGGGCTGGAAAAGCAGGTAGCATCTAGTGCCTCCCCATGGATAAGGGAGATAATTAGCGGACTTCCCCCTGCCAGGGAACACCTGTGACACCAGGCAGCTGCGTGGAGGGCGGCCCCGAACCTCCCCCACACAGTCACCCGTGTTCCGGAATTCTGAGTGTGGGGAGGTTCCGTCTTCTGTCTGCAGCACCCGGGATCTCCTAGGAGCCCTTCGAGTGTCTTCCCCGAGTCCCTCCCAGTGCGGGCTGCCGGGGAAAGGCGGGGGTTGGGCTGGAAACGCAGGTAGCATCTAGTGCCTCCTCATGGACAGGGGAGGTAATTAGCGGACATCACCCTGCCAGGGAACACCTGTGACACCAGGCAGCTGCGTGGAGGGCGGCTCTGAACCTCCCCCTCACAGTCACCCGTGTTCCGGATTTCTGAGTGTGGGGGGGTTCCTTCTTCTGTCTGCAGCACACGGGATCTCCTAGGAGCCCTTCGAGTGTCTTCCCCGAGTCCCTCCCAGTGCGGGCTGCCGGGGAAAGGCGGGGGTTGGGCTGGAAAAGCAGGTAGCATCTAGTTCCTCCCCATGGACAGGGGAGGTAATTAGCGGACTACGCCCTGCCAGGGAACACCTGTGACACCAGGCAGCTGCGTGGAGGGCGGCCCCGAACCTCCCCCACACAGTCAGCCGTGTTCCGGAATTCTGAGTGTGGGGAGGTTCCGTCTTCTGTCTGCAGCACCCGGGTTCTCCTAGGAGCCATTCGAGTGTCTTCCCCCAGTCCCTCCCAGTGCGGGCTGCCGGGGAAAGGCGGGGGTTGGGCTGGAAAAGCAGGTAGCATCTAGTGCCTCCCCATGGACAAGGGAGATAATTAGCAGACTTCCCCCTGCCAGGGAACACCTGTGACACCAGGCAGCTGCGTGGAGGGCGGCCCCGAACCTCCCCCACACAGTCACCCGTGTTCCGGAATTCTGAGTGTGGGGAGGTTCCGTCTTCTGTCTGCAGCACCCGGGATCTCCTAGGAGCCCTTCGAGTGTCTTCCCCGAGTCCCTCCCAGTGCGGGCTGCCGGGGAAAGGCGGGGGTTGGGCTGGAAACGCAGGTAGCATCTAGTGCCTCCTCATGGACAGGGGAGGTAATTAGCGGACATCACCCTGGCAGGGAACACCTGTGACACCAGGCAGCTGCGTGGAGGGCGGCTCTGAACCTCCCCCTCACAGTCACCCGTGTTCCGGATTTCTGAGTGTGGGGGGGTTCCTTCTTCTGTCTGCAGCACACGGGATCTCCTAGGAGCCCTTCGAGTGTCTTCCCCGAGTCCCTCCCAGTGCGGGCTGCCGGGGAAAGGCGGGGGTTGGGCTGGAAAAGCAGGTAGCATCTAGTTCCTCCCCATGGACAGGGGAGGTAATTAGCGGACTACCCCCTGCCAGGGAACACCTGTGACACCAGGCAGCTGCGTGGAGGGCGGCCCCGAACCTCCCCCACACAGTCAGCCGTATTCCGGAATTCTGAGTGTGGGGAGGTTACGTCTTCTGTCTGCAGCACCCGGGTTCTCCTAGGAGCCCTTCGAGTGTCTTCCCCGAGTCCCTCCCAGTGCGGGCTGCCAGGGAAAGGCGGGGGTTGGGCTGGAAACGCAGGTAGCATCTAGTGCCTCCTCATGGACAGGGGAGGTAATTAGCGGACATCACCCTGCCAGGGAACACCTGTGACACCAGGCAGCTGCGTGGAGTGCGGCTCTGAACCTCCCCCTCACAGTCACCCGTGTTCCGGATTTCTGAGTGTGGGGGGGTTCCTTCTTCTGTCTGCAGCACACGGGATCTCCTAGGAGCCCTTCGAGTGTCTTCCCCGAGTCCCTCCCAGTGCGGGCTGCCGGGGAAAGGCGGGGGTTGGGCTGGAAAAGCAGGTAGCATCTAGTGCCTCCCCATGGACAAGGGAGATAATTAGCGGACTTCCCCCTGCCAGGGAACACCTGTGACACCAGGCAGCTGCGTGGAGGGCGGCCCCGAACCTCCCCCACACAGTCACCCGTGTTCCGGAATTCTGAGTGTGGGGAGGTTCCGTCTTCTGTCTGCAGCACCCGGGATCTCCTAGGAGCCCTTCGAGTGTCTTCCCCGAGTCCCTCCCAGTGCGGGCTGCCGGGGAAAGGCGGGGGTTGGGCTGGAAAAGCAGGTAGCATCTAGTGCCTCCCCCTGGACAGGGGAAGTAATTAGCGGACATCCCCCTGCCAGGGAACACCTGTGACACCAGGCAGCTGCGTGTAGGGCGGCCACGAACCTCCCCCACACAGTCACCCGTGTTCCGGAATTCTGAGTGTGGGGAGGTTCCGTCTTCTGTCTGCAGCACACGGGATCTCCTAGGAGCCCTTCGAGTGTCTTCCCCGAGTCCCTCCCAGTGCGGGCTGCCGGGGAAAGGCGGGGGTTGGGCTGGAAAAGCAGGTAGCATCTAGTTCCTCCCCATGGACAGGGGAGGTAATTAGCGGACTACGCCCTGCCAGGGAACACCTGTGACACCAGGCAGCTGCGTGGAGGGCGGCCCCGAACCTCCCCCACACAGTCAGCCGTGTTCCGGAATTCTGAGTGTGGGGAGGTTCCGTCTTCTGTCTGCAGCACCCGGGTTCTCCTAGGAGCCATTCGAGTGTCTTCCCCCAGTCCCTCCCAGTGCGGGCTGCCGGGGAAAGGCGGGGGTTGGGCTAGAAAAGCAGGTAGCATCTAGTGCCTCCCCATGGACAAGGGAGATAATTAGCGGACTTCCCCCTGCCAGGGAACACCTGTGACACCAGGCAGCTGCGTGGAGGGCGGCCCCGAACCTCCCCCACACAGTCAGCCGTGTTCCAGAATTCTGAGTGTGGGGAGGTTCCGTCTTCTATCTGCAGCACCCGGGTTCTCCTAGGAGCCCTTCGAGTGTCTTCCCCGAGTCCCTCCCAGTGCGGGCTGCCGGGGAAAGTCGGGGGTTTGGCTGGAAACGCAGGTAGCATCTAGTGCCTCCCCATGGACAGGGGAGGTAATTAGCGGACTTCCCCTTGCGAGGGAACACCTGTGACACCAGGAAGCTGCGTGGGGGGCGGCCCTAAACCTCCCCCACACAGTCATCCGTGTTCCGGAATTCTGAGTGTGGGGAGGTTCCGTCTTCTGTCTGCAGCACCCGGGTTCTCCTAGGAGCCCTTCGAGTGTGTTCCCCGAGTCCCTCCCTGTGCGGGCGGCCGGGGAAAGGCAGGGGTTGGGCTGGAAACGCAGGTAGCATCTAGTGCCTCCCCATGGACAGGGGAGGTAATTAGCGGACTACCCCCTGCCAGGGAACACCTGTGACACCAGGCAGCTGCGTGGAGGGCGGCCCCGAACCTCCCCCACACAGTCAGCCGTATTCTGGAATTCTGAGTGTGGGGAGGTTCCGTCTTCTGTCTGCAGCACCCAGGTTCTCCTAGGAGCCCTTCGAGTGTCTTCCCCGAGTCCCTCCCAGTGCGGGCTGCCGGGGAAAGGCGGGGGTTGGACTGGAAACGCAGGTAGCATCTAGTGCCTCCTCATGGACAGGGGAGGTAATTAGCGGACATCACCCTGCCAGGGAACACCTGTGACACCAGGCAGCTGCGTGGAGGGCGGCTCTGAACCTCCCACTCACAGTCACCCGTGTTCCGGATTTCTGAGTGTGGGGAGGTTCCGTCTTCTGTCTGCAGCACCCGGGTTCTCCTAGGAGCCATTCGAGTGTCTTCCCCCAGTCCCTCCCAGTGCGGGCTGCCGGGGAAAGGCGGGGGTTGGGCTGGAAAAGCAGGTAGCATCTAGTGCCTCCCCATGGACAAGGGAGATAATTAGCGGACTTCCCCCTGCCAGGGAACACCTGTGACACCAGGCAGCTGCGTGGAGGGCGGCCCCGAACCTCCCCCACACAGTCACCCGTGTTCCGGAATTCTGAGTGTGGGGAGGTTCCGTCTTCTGTCTGCAGCACCCGGGATCTCCTAGGAGCCCTTCGAGTGTCTTCCCCGAGTCCCTCCCAGTGCGGGCTGCCGGGGAAAGGCGGGGGTTGGGCTGGAAACGCAGGTAGCATCTAGTGCCTCCTCATGGACAGGGGAGGTAATTAGCGGACATCAACCTGCCAGGGAATACCTGTGACACCAGGCAGCTGCGTGGAGGGCGGCTCTGAACCTCCCCCTCACAGTCACCCGTGTTCCGGATTTCTGAGTGTGGGGGGGTTCCTTCTTCTGTCTGCAGCACACGGGATCTCCTAGGAGCCCTTCGAGTGTCTTCCCCGAGTCCCTCCCAGTGCGGGCTGCCGGGGAAAGGCGGGGGTTGGGCTGGAAAAGCAGGTAGCATCTAGTTCCTCCCCATGGACAGGGGAGGTAATTAGCGGACTTCCCCTTGCGAGGGAACACCTGTGACACCAGGAAGCTGCGTGGGGGGCGGCCCTAAACCTCCCCCACACAGTCATCCGTATTCCGGAATTCTGAGTGTGGGGAGGTTCCGTCTTCTGTCTGCAGCACCCGGGTTCTCCTAGGAGCCCTTCGAGTGTCTTCCCCGAGTCCCTCCCAGTGCGGGCTGCCGGGGAAAGGCGGGGGTTTGGCTGGAAACGCAGGTAGCATCTAGTGCCTCCCCATGGAGAGGGGAGGTAATTAGCGGAATTCCCCTTGCGAGGGAACACCTGTGACACCAGGCAGCTGCGTGGAGGGCGGCCCCGAACCTCCCCCACACAGTCACCCGTGTTCCGGAATTCTGAGTGTGGGGGGGTTGCTTCTTCTGTCTGCAGCACACGGGATCTCCTAGGAGCCCTTCGAGTGTCTTCCCCCAGTCCCTCCCAGTGCGGGCTGCCGGGGAAAGGAGGGGGTTGTGCTGGAAACGCAGGTAGAATCTAGTGCCTCCCCATGGACTGGGGAGGTAATTAGCGGACTACCCCCTGCCAGGGAACACCTGTGACACCAGGCAGCTGCGTGGAGGGCGGCCCCGAACCTCCCCCTCACAGTCACCCTTGTTCCGGATTTCTGAGTGTGGGGGGGTTCCTTCTTCTGTCTGCAGCACACGGGATCTCCTAGGAGCCCTTCGAGTGTCTTCCCCGAGTCCCTCCCAGTGCGGGCTGCCGGGGAAAGGCAGGGGTTTGGCTGGAAACGCAGGTAGCATCTAGTTCCTCCCCATGGACAGGGGAGGTAATTAGCGGACTTCGCCTTGCGAGGGAACACCTGTGACACCAGGAAGCTGCGTGTGGGGCGGCCCTAAACCTCCCCAACACAGTCATCCGTGTTCCGGAATTCTGAGTGTGGGGAGGTTCCGTCTTCTGTCTGCAGCACCCGGGTTCTCCTAGGAGCCATTCGAGTGTCTTCCCCGAGTCCCTCCCAGTGCGGGCTGCCGGGGAAAGGCGGGGGTTTGGCTGGAAACGCAGGTAGCATCTAGTGCCTCCCCATGGAGAGGGGAGGTAATTAGCGGAATTCCCCTTGCGAGGGAACACCTGTGACACCAGGCAGCTGCGTGGAGGGCGGCCCCGAACCTCCCCCACACAGTCACCCGTGTTCCGGAATTCTGAGTGTGGGGGGGTTGCTTCTTCTGTCTGCAGCACACGGGATCTCCTAGGAGCCCTTCGAGTGTCTTCCCCCAGTCCCTCCCAGTGCGGGCTGCCGGGGAAAGGAGGGGGTTGTGCTGGAAACGCAGGTAGAATCTAGTGCCTCCTCATGGACAGGGGAGGTAATTAGCGGACATCACCCTGCCAGGGAACACCTGTGACACCAGGCAGCTGCGTGGAGTGCGGCTCTGAACCTCCCCCTCACAGTCACCCGTGTTCCGGATTTCTGAGTGTGGGGGGGTTCCTTCTTCTGTCTGCAGCACACGGGATCTCCTAGGAGCCCTTCGAGTGTCTTCCCCGAGTCCCTCCCAGTGCGGGCTGCCGGGGAAAGGCGGGGGTTTGGCTGGAAACGCAGGTAGCATCTAGTGCCTCCCCATGGAGAGGGGAGGTAATTAGCGGAATTCCCCTTGCGAGGGAACACCTGTGACACCAGGCAGCTGCGTGGAGGGCGGCCCCGAACCTCCCCCACACAGTCACCCGTGTTCCGGAATTCTGAGTGTGGGGGGGTTGCTTCTTCTGTCTGCAGCACACGGGATCTCCTAGGAGCCCTTCGAGTGTCTTCCCCCAGTCCCTCCCAGTGCGGGCTGCCGGGGAAAGGAGGGGGTTGTGCTGGAAACGCAGGTAGAATCTAGTGCCTCCTCATGGACAGGGGAGGTAATTAGCGGACATCACCCTGCCAGGGAACACCTGTGACACCAGGCAGCTGCGTGGAGTGCGGCTCTGAACCTCCCCCTCACAGTCACCCGTGTTCCGGATTTCTGAGTGTGGGGGGGTTCCTTCTTCTGTCTGCAGCACACGGGATCTCCTAGGAGCCCTTCGAGTGTCTTCCCCGAGTCCCTCCCAGTGCGGGCTGCCGGGGAAAGGCGGGGGTTGGGCTGGAAAAGCAGGTAGCATCTAGTGCCTCCCCATGGACAAGGGAGATAATTAGCGGACTTCCCCCTGCCAGGGAACACCTGTGACACCAGGCAGCTGCGTGGAGGGCGGCCCCGAACCTCCCCCACACAGTCACCCGTGTTCCGGAATTCTGAGTGTGGGGAGGTTCCGTCTTCTGTCTGCAGCACCCGGGATCTCCTAGGAGCCCTTCGAGTGTCTTCCCCGAGTCCCTCCCAGTGCGGGCTGCCGGGGAAAGGCGGGGGTTGGGCTGGAAAAGCAGGTAGCATCTAGTGCCTCCCCCTGGACAGGGGAAGTAATTAGCGGACATCCCCCTGCCAGGGAACACCTGTGACACCAGGCAGCTGCGTGTAGGGCGGCCACGAACCTCCCCCACACAGTCACCCGTGTTCCGGAATTCTGAGTGTGGGGAGGTTCCGTCTTCTGTCTGCAGCACACGGGATCTCCTAGGAGCCCTTCGTGTGTCTTCCCCGAGTCCCTCCCAGTGCGGGCTGCCGGGGAAAGGCGGGGGTTGGGCTGGAAAAGCAGGTAGCATCTAGTTCCTCCCCATGGACAGGGGAGGTAATTAGCGGACTACGCCCTGCCAGGGAACACCTGTGACACCAGGCAGCTGCGTGGAGGGCGGCCCCGAACCTCCCCCACACAGTCAGCCGTGTTCCGGAATTCTGAGTGTGGGGAGGTTCCGTCTTCTGTCTGCAGCACCCGGGTTCTCCTAGGAGCCATTCGAGTGTCTTCCCCCAGTCCCTCCCAGTGCGGGCTGCCGGGGAAAGGCGGGGGTTGGGCTAGAAAAGCAGGTAGCATCTAGTGCCTCCCCATGGACAAGGGAGATAATTAGCGGACTTCCCCCTGCCAGGGAACACCTGTGACACCAGGCAGCTGCGTGGAGGGAGGCCCCGAACCTCCCCCACACAGTCAGCCGTGTTCCAGAATTCTGAGTGTGGGGAGGTTCCGTCTTCTATCTGCAGCACCCGGGTTCTCCTAGGAGCCCTTCGAGTGTCTTCCCCGAGTCCCTCCCAGTGCGGGCTGCCGGGGAAAGTCGGGGGTTTGGCTGGAAACGCAGGTAGCATCTAGTGCCTCCCCATGGACAGGGGAGGTAATTAGCGGACTTCCCCTTGCGAGGGAACACCTGTGACACCAGGAAGCTGCGTGGGGGGCGGCCCTAAACCTCCCCCACACAGTCATCCGTGTTCCGGAATTCTGAGTGTGGGGAGGTTCCGTCTTCTGTCTGCAGCACCCGGGTTCTCCTAGGAGCCCTTCGAGTGTGTTCCCCGAGTCCCTCCCTGTGCGGGCGGCCGGGGAAAGGCAGGGGTTGGGCTGGAAACGCAGGTAGCATCTAGTGCCTCCCCATGGACAGGGGAGGTAATTAGCGGACTACCCCCTGCCAGGGAACACCTGTGACACCAGGCAGCTGCGTGGAGGGCGGCCCCGAACCTCCCCCACACAGTCAGCCGTATTCTGGAATTCTGAGTGTGGGGAGGTTCCGTCTTCTGTCTGCAGCACCCAGGTTCTCCTAGGAGCCCTTCGAGTGTCTTCCCCGAGTCCCTCCCAGTGCGGGCTGCCGGGGAAAGGCGGGGGTTGGACTGGAAACGCAGGTAGCATCTAGTGCCTCCTCATGGACAGGGGAGGTAATTAGCGGACATCACCCTGCCAGGGAACACCTGTGACACCAGGCAGCTGCGTGGAGGGCGGCTCTGAACCTCCCACTCACAGTCACCCGTGTTCCGGATTTCTGAGTGTGGGGAGGTTCCGTCTTCTGTCTGCAGCACCCGGGTTCTCCTAGGAGCCATTCGAGTGTCTTCCCCCAGTCCCTCCCAGTGCGGGCTGCCGGGGAAAGGCGGGGGTTGGGCTGGAAAAGCAGGTAGCATCTAGTGCCTCCCCATGGACAAGGGAGATAATTAGCGGACTTCCCCCTGCCAGGGAACACCTGTGACACCAGGCAGCTGCGTGGAGGGCGGCCCCGAACCTCCCCCACACAGTCACCCGTGTTCCGGAATTCTGAGTGTGGGGAGGTTCCGTCTTCTGTCTGCAGCACCCGGGATCTCCTAGGAGCCCTTCGAGTGTCTTCCCCGAGTCCCTCCCAGTGCGGGCTGCCGGGGAAAGGCGGGGGTTGGGCTGGAAACGCAGGTAGCATCTAGTGCCTCCTCATGGACAGGGGAGGTAATTAGCGGACATCAACCTGCCAGGGAATACCTGTGACACCAGGCAGCTGCGTGGAGGGCGGCTCTGAACCTCCCCCTCACAGTCACCCGTGTTCCGGATTTCTGAGTGTGGGGGGGTTCCTTCTTCTGTCTGCAGCACACGGGATCTCCTAGGAGCCCTTCGAGTGTCTTCCCCGAGTCCCTCCCAGTGCGGGCTGCCGGGGAAAGGCGGGGGTTGGGCTGGAAAAGCAGGTAGCATCTAGTTCCTCCCCATGGACAGGGGAGGTAATTAGCGGACTTCCCCTTGCGAGGGAACACCTGTGACACCAGGAAGCTGCGTGGGGGGCGGCCCTAAACCTCCCCCACACAGTCATCCGTATTCCGGAATTCTGAGTGTGGGGAGGTTCCGTCTTCTGTCTGCAGCACCCGGGTTCTCCTAGGAGCCCTTCGAGTGTCTTCCCCGAGTCCCTCCCAGTGCGGGCTGCCGGGGAAAGGCGGGGGTTTGGCTGGAAACGCAGGTAGCATCTAGTGCCTCCCCATGGAGAGGGGAGGTAATTAGCGGAATTCCCCTTGCGAGGGAACACCTGTGACACCAGGCAGCTGCGTGGAGGGCGGCCCCGAACCTCCCCCACACAGTCACCCGTGTTCCGGAATTCTGAGTGTGGGGGGGTTGCTTCTTCTGTCTGCAGCACACGGGATCTCCTAGGAGCCCTTCGAGTGTCTTCCCCCAGTCCCTCCCAGTGCGGGCTGCCGGGGAAAGGAGGGGGTTGTGCTGGAAACGCAGGTAGAATCTAGTGCCTCCCCATGGACTGGGGAGGTAATTAGCGGACTACCCCCTGCCAGGGAACACCTGTGACACCAGGCAGCTGCGTGGAGGGCGGCCCCGAACCTCCCCCTCACAGTCACCCTTGTTCCGGATTTCTGAGTGTGGGGGGGTTCCTTCTTCTGTCTGCAGCACACGGGATCTCCTAGGAGCCCTTCGAGTGTCTTCCCCGAGTCCCTCCCAGTGCGGGCTGCCGGGGAAAGGCAGGGGTTTGGCTGGAAACGCAGGTAGCATCTAGTTCCTCCCCATGGAAAGGGGAGGATATTAGCGGACTTCCCCTTGCGAGGGAACACCTGTGACACCAGGAAGCTGCGTGTGGGGCGGCCCTAAACCTCCCCCAACTGTCATCCGTGTTCCGGAATTCTGAGTGTGGGGAGGTTCCGTCTTCTGTCTGCAGCACCCGGGTTCTCCTAGGAGCCATTCGAGTGTCTTCCCCCAGTCCCTCCCAGTGCGGGCTGCCGGGGAAAGGCGGGGGTTGGGCTGGAAAAGCAGGTAGCATCTAGTGCCTCCCCATGGACAAGGGAGATAATTAGCGGACTTCCCCCTGCCAGGGAACACCTGTGACACCAGGCAGCTGCGTGGAGAGCGGCCCCGAACCTCCCCCACACAGTCACCCGTGTTCCGGAATTCTGAGTGTGGGGAGGTTCCGTCTTCTGTCTGCAGCACCCGGGATCTCCTAGGAGCCCTTCGAGTGTCTTCCCCGAGTCCCTCCCAGTGCGGGCTGCCGGGGAAAGGCGGGGGTTGGGCTGGAAACGCAGGTAGCATCTAGTGCCTCCCCATGGACTGGGGAGGTAATTAGCGGACTACCCCCTGCCAGGGAACACCTGTGACACCAGGCAGCTGCGTGGAGGGCGGCCCCGAACCTCCCCCTCACAGTCACCCTTGTTCCGGATTTCTGAGTGTGGGGGGGTTCCTTCTTCTGTCTGCAGCACACGGGATCTCCTAGGAGCCCTTCGAGTGTCTTCCCCGAGTCCCTCCCAGTGCGGGCTGCCGGGGAAAGGCAGGGGTTTGGCTGGAAACGCAGGTAGCATCTAGTTCCTCCCCATGGACAGGGGAGGTAATTAGCGGACTTCGCCTTGCGAGGGAACACCTGTGACACCAGGAAGCTGCGTGTGGGGCGGCCCTAAACCTCCCCAACACAGTCATCCGTGTTCCGGAATTCTGAGTGTGGGGAGGTTCCGTCTTCTGTCTGCAGCACCCGGGTTCTCCTAGGAGCCATTCGAGTGTCTTCCCCGAGTCCCTCCCAGTGCGGGCTGCCGGGGAAAGGCGGGGGTTTGGCTGGAAACGCAGGTAGCATCTAGTGCCTCCCCATGGAGAGGGGAGGTAATTAGCGGAATTCCCCTTGCGAGGGAACACCTGTGACACCAGGCAGCTGCGTGGAGGGCGGCCCCGAACCTCCCCCACACAGTCACCCGTGTTCCGGAATTCTGAGTGTGGGGGGGTTGCTTCTTCTGTCTGCAGCACACGGGATCTCCTAGGAGCCCTTCGAGTGTCTTCCCCCAGTCCCTCCCAGTGCGGGCTGCCGGGGAAAGGAGGGGGTTGTGCTGGAAACGCAGGTAGAATCTAGTGCCTCCCCATGGACTGGGGAGGTAATTAGCGGACTACCCCCTGCCAGGGAACACCTGTGACACCAGGCAGCTGCGTGGAGGGCGGCCCCGAACCTCCCCCTCACAGTCACCCTTGTTCCGGATTTCTGAGTGTGGGGGGGTTCCTTCTTCTGTCTGCAGCACACGGGATCTCCTAGGAGCCCTTCGAGTGTCTTCCCCGAGTCCCTCCCAGTGCGGGCTGCCGGGGAAAGGCAGGGGTTTGGCTGGAAACGCAGGTAGCATCTAGTTCCTCCCCATGGACAGGGGAGGTAATTAGCGGACTTCCCTTTGCGAGGGAACACCTGTGACACCAGGAAGCTGCGTGTGGGGCGGCCCTAAACCTCCCCCACACAGTCATCCGTGTTCCGGAATTCTGAGTGTGGGGAGGTTCCGTCTTCTGTCTGCAGCACCCGGGTTCTCCTAGGAGCCCTTCGAGTGTCTTCCCCGAGTCCCTCCTAGTGCGGGCTGCCGGGGAAAGGCGGGGGTTTGGCTGGAAACGCAGGTAGCATCTAGTGCCTCCCCATGGACCAGGGAGGTAATTAGCGGACTTCCCCTTGCGAGGGAACACCTGTGACACAAGGCAGCTGCGTGGAGGGCGGCCCCGAACCTCCCCCACACAGTCAGCCGTGTTCCGGAATTCTGAGTGTGGGGAGGTTCCTTCTTCTGTCTGCAGCACCCGGGTTCTCCTAGGAGCCATTCGAGTGTCTTCCCCCAGTCCCTCCCAGTGCGGGCTCCCGGGGAAAGGCGGGGGTTGGGCTGGAAAAGCAGGTAGCATCTAGTGCCTCCCCATGGACAAGGGAGATAATTAGCGGACTTCCCCCTGCCAGGGAACACCTGTGACACCAGGCAGCTGCGTGGAGGGCGGCCCCGAACCTCCCCCACACAGTCACCCGTGTTCCGGAATTCTGAGTGTGGGGAGGTTCCGTCTTCTGTCTGCAGCACCCGGGATCTCCTAGGAGCCCTTCGAGTGTCTTCCCCGAGTCCCTCCCAGTGCGGGCTGCCGGGGAAAGGCGGGGGTTTGGCTGGAAACGCAGGTAGCATCTAGTGCCTCCTCATGGACAGGGGAGGTAATTAGCGGACATCACCCTGCCAGGGAACACCTGTGACACCAGGCAGCTGCGTGGATGGCGGCTCTGAACCTCCCCCTCACAGTCACCCTTGTTCCTGATTTCTGAGTGTGGGGGGGTTCCTTCTTCTGTCTGCTGCACACGGGATCTCCTAGGAGCCCTTCGAGTGTTTTCCCCGAGTCCCTCCCAGTGCGGGCTGCCGGGGAAAGGCGGGGGTTGGGCTGGAAAAGCAGGTAGCATCTAGTTCCTCCCCATGGACAGGGGAGGTAATTAGCGGACTACGCCCTGCCAGGGAACACCTGTGACACCAGGCAGCTGCGTGGAGGGCGGCCCCGAACCTCCCCCACACAGTCAGCCGTGTTCCGGAATTCTGAGTGTGGGGAGGTTCCGTCTTCTGTCTGCAGCACCCGGGTTCTCCTAGGAGCCATTCGAGTGTCTTCCCCCAGTCCCTCCCAGTGCGGGCTGCCGGGGAAAGGCGGGGGTTGGGCTGGAAAAGCAGGTAGCATCTAGTGCCTCCCCATGGACAAGGGAGATAATTAGCGGACTTCCCCCTGCCAGGGAACACCTGTGACACCAGGCAGCTGCGTGGAGGGCGGCCCCGAACCTCCCCCACACAGTCAGCCGTGTTCCGGAATTCTGAGTGTGGGGAGGTTCCGTCTTCTGTCTGCAGCACCCGGGATCTCCTAGGAGCCCTTCGAGTGTCTTCCCCGAGTCCCTCCCAGTGCGGGCTGCCGGGGAAAGGCGGGGGTTGGGCTGGAAACGCAGGTAGCATCTAGTGCCTCCTCATGGACATGGGAGGTAATTAGCGGACATCACCCTGGCAGGGAACACCTGTGACACCAGGCAGCTGCGTGGAGGGCGGCCCTGAACCTCCCCCTCACAGTCACCCGTGTTCCGGATTTCTGAGTGTGGGGGGGTTCCTTCTTCTGTCTGCAGCACACGGGATCTCCTAGGAGCCCTTCGAGTGTCTTCCCCGAGTCCCTCCCAGTGCGGGCTGCCGGGGAAAGGCGGGGGTTGGGCTGGAAAAGCAGGTAGCATCTAGTTCCTCCCCATGGACAGGGGAGGTAATTAGCGGACTACGCCCTGCCAGGGAACACCTGTGACACCAGGCAGCTGCGTGGAGGGCGGCCCCGAACCTCCCCCACACAGTCAGCCGTATTCCGGAATTCTGAGTGTGGGGAGGTTCCGTCTTCTGTCTGCAGCACCCGGGTTCTCCTAGGAGCCCTTCGAGTGTCTTCCCCGAGTCCCTCCCAGTGCGGGCTGCCGGGGAAAGGCGGGGGTTGGGCTGGAAACGCAGGTAGCATCTAGTGCCTCCTCATGGACAGGGGAGGTAATTAGCGGACATCACCCTGCCAGGGAACACCTGTGACACCAGGCAGCTGCGTGGAGGGCGGCTCTGAACCTCCCCCTCACAGTCACCCTTGTTCCGGATTTCTGAGTGTGGGGGGGTTCCTTCTTCTGTCTGCAGCACACGGGATCTCCTAGGAGCCCTTCGAGTGTCTTCCCCGAGTCTCTCCCAGTGCGGGCTGCCGGGGAAAGGCGGGGGTTGGGCTGGAAAAGCAGGTAGCATCTAGTGCCTCCCCATGGACAAGGGAGATAATTAGCGGACTTCCCCCTGCCAGGGGACACCTGTGACACCAGGCAGCTGCGTGGAGGGCGGCCCCGAACCTCCCCCACACAGTCACCCGTGTTCCGGAATTCTTAGTGTGGGGAGGTTCCGTCTTCTGTCTGCAGCACCGGGGATCTCCTAGGAGCCCTTCGAGTGTCTTCCCCGAGTCCCTCCCAGTGCGGGCTGCCGGGGAAAGGCGGGGGTTGGGCTGGAAAAGCAGGTAGCATCTAGTGCCTCCCCCTGGACAGGGGAGGTAATTAGCGGACATCCGCCTGCCAGGGAACACCTGTGACACCAGGCAGCTGCGTGTAGGGCGGCCACGAACCTCCCCCACACAGTCACCCGTGTTCCGGAATTCTGAGTGTGGGGAGGTTCCGTCTTCGGTCTGCAGCACACGGGATCTCCTAGGAGCCCTTCGAGTGTCTTCCCCGAGTCCCTCCCAGTGCGGGCTGCCGGGGAAAGGCGGGGGTTGGGCTGGAAAAGCAGGTAGCATCTAGTTCCTCCCCATGGACAGGGGAGGTAATTAGCGGACTACGCCCTGCCAGGGAACACCTGTGACACCAGGCAGCTGCGTGGAGGGCGGCCCCGAACCTCCCCCACACAGTCAGCCGTGTTCCGGAATTCTGAGTGTGGGGAGGTTCCGTCTTCTGTCTGCAGCACCCGGGTTCTCCTGGGAGCCATTCGAGTGTCTTCCCCCAGTCCCTCCCAGTGCGGGCTGCCGGGGAAAGGCTGGGGTTGGGCTAGAAAAGCAGGTAGCATCTAGTGCCTCCCCATGGACAAGGGAGATAATTAGCGGACTTCCCCCTGCCAGGGAACACCTGTGACACCAGGCAGCTGCGTGGAGGGCGGCCCCGAACCTCCCCCACACAGTCACCCGTGTTCCGGAATTCTGAGTGTGGGGAGGTTCCGTCTTCTGTCTGCAGCACCCGGGATCTCCTAGGAGCCCTTCGAGTGACTTCCCCGAGTCCCTCCCAGTGCGGGCTGCCGGGGAAAGGCGGGGGTTGGGCTGGAAACGCAGGTAGCATCTAGTGCCTCCTCATGGACAGGGGAGGTAATTAGCGGACATCACCCTGCCAGGGAACACCTGTGACACCAGGCAGCTGCGTGGAGGGCGGCTCTGAACCTCCCCCTCACAGTCACACGTGTTCCGGATTTCTGAGTGTGGGGGGGTTCCTTCTTCTGTCTGCAGCACACGGGATCTCCTAGGAGCCCTTCGAGTGTCTTCCCCGAGTCCCTCCCAGTGCGGGCTGCCGGGGAAAGCGGGGGTTGGGCTGGAAACGCAGGTAGCATCTAGTTCCTCCCCATGGACAGGGGAGGAAATTAGCGGACTACGCCCTGCCAGGGAACACCTGTGACACCAGGCAGCTGCGTGGAGGGCGGCCCCGAACCTCCCCCACACAGTCAGCCGTATTCCGGAATTCTGAGTGTGGGGAGGTTCCGTCTTCTGTCTGCAGCACCCGGGTTCTCCTAGGAGCCCTTCGAGTGTCTTCCCCGAGTCCCTCCCAGTGCGGGCTGCCGGGGAAAGGTGGGGGTTGGGCTGGAAATGCAGGTAGCATCTAGTGCCTCCCCCTGGACAGGGGAGGTAATTAGTGGACATCACCCTGCCAGGGAACACCTGTGACACCAGGCAGCTGCGTGGATGGCGGCTCTGAACCTCCCCCTCACAGTCACCCTTGTTCCGGATTTCTGAGTGTGGGGGGGTTCCTTCTTCTGTCTGCAGCACACGGGATCTCCTAGGAGCCCTTCGAGTGTCTTCCCCGAGTCCCTCACAGTGCGGGCTGCTGGGGAAAGGCGGGGGTTTGGCTGGAAACGCAGGTAGCATCTAGTTCCTCCCCATGGACAGGGGAGGTAATTAGCGGACTTCCCCTTGCGAGGGAACACCTGTGACACCAGGAAGCTGCGTGGGGGGCGGCCCTAAACCTCCCCCACACAGTCATCCGTATTTCGGGATTCTGAGTTTGGGGAGGTTCCGTCTTCTGTCTGCAGCACCCGGGTTCTCCTAGGAGCCCTTCGAGTGTCTTCCCCGAGTCCCTCCCAGTGCGGGCTGCCGGGGAAAGGCGGGGGTTTGGCTGGAAACGCAGGTAGCATCTAGTGCCTCCCCATGGAGAGGGGAGGTAATTAGCGGAATTCCCCTTGCGAGGGAACACCTGTGACACCAGGCAGCTGCGTGGAGGGCGGCCCCGAACCTCCCCCTCACAGTCACCCTTGTTCCGGATTTCTGAGTGTGGGGGGGTTCCTTCTTCTGTCTGCAGCACACGGGATCTCCTAGGAGCCCTTCGAGTGTCTTCCCCGAGTCCCTCCCAGTGCGGGCTGCCGGGGAAAGGCAGGGGTTTGGCTGGAAACGCAGGTAGCATCTAGTTCCTCCCCATGGACAGGGGAGGTAATTAGCGGACTTCCCCTTGCGAGGGAACACCTGTGACACCAGGAAGCTGCGTGTGGGGCGGCCCTAAACCTCCCCCACACAGTCATCCGTGTTCCGGAATTCTGAGTGTGGGGAGGTTCCGTCTTCTGTCTGCAGCACCCGGGTTCTCCTAGGAGCCCTTCGAGTGTCTTCCCCGAGTCCCTCCTAGTGCGGTCTGCCGGGGAAAGGCGGGGGTTTGGCTGGAAACGCAGGTAGCATCTAGTGCCTCCCCATGGACCAGGGAGGAAATTAGCGGACTTCCCCTTGCGAGGGAACACCTGTGACACAAGGCAGCTGCGTGGAGGGCGGCCCCGAACCTCCCCCACACAGTCAGCCGTGTTCCGGAATTCTGAGTGTGGGGAGGTTCCGTCTTCTGTCTGCAGCACCCGGGTTCTCCTAGGAGCCATTCGAGTGTCTTCCCCCAGTCCCTCCCAGTGCGGGCTGCCGGGGAAAGGCGGGGGTTGGGCTGGAAAAGCAGGTAGCATCTAGTGCCTCCCCATGGACAAGGGAGATAATTAGCGGACTTCCCCCTGCCAGGGAACACCTGTGACACCAGGCAGCTGCGTGGAGGGCGGCCCCGAACCTCCCCCACACAGTCACCCGTGTTCCGGAATTCTGAGTGTGGGGAGGTTCCGTCTTCTGTCTGCAGCACCCGGGATCGCCTAGGAGCCCTTCGAGTGTCTTCCCCGAGTCCCTCCCAGTGCGGGCTGCCGGGGAAAGGCGGGGGTTGGGCTGGAAACGCAGGTAGCATCTAGTGCCTCCTCATGGACAGGGGAGGTAATTAGCGGACATCACCCTGGCAGGGAACACCTGTGACACCAGGCAGCTGCGTGGAGGGCGGCTCTGAACCTCCCCCTCACAGTCACCCGTGTTCCGGATTTCTGAGTGTGGGGGGGTTCCTTCTTCTGTCTGCAGCACACGGGATCTCCTAGGAGCCCTTCGAGTGTCTTCCCCGAGTCCCTCCCAGTGCGGGCGGCCGGGGAAAGGCGGGGGTTGGGCTGGAAACGCAGGTAGCATCTAGTGCCTCCCCATGGACAGGGGAGGTAATTAGCGGACTACCCCCTGCCAGGGAACACCTGTGACACCAGGCAGCTGCGTGGGGGGCGGCCCTAAACCTCCCCCACACAGTCATCCGTATTTCGGAATTCTGAGTTTGGGGAGGTTCCGTCTTCTGTCTGCAGCACCCGGGTTCTCCTAGGAGCCCTTCGAGTGTCTTCCCCGAGTCCCTCCCAGTGCGGGCTGCCGGGGAAAGGCGGGGGTTTGGCTGGAAACGCAGGTAGCATCTAGTGCCTCCCCATGGACCAGGGAGGTAATTAGCGGACTTCCCCTTGCGAGGGAACACCTGTGACACAAGGCAGCTGCGTGGAGGGCGGCCCCGAACCTCCCCCACACAGTCAGCCGTGTTCCGGAATTCTGAGTGTGGGGAGGTTCCGTCTTCTGTCTGCAGCACCCGGGTTCTCCTAGGAGCCATTCGAGTGTCTTCCCCCAGTCCCTCCCAGAGCGGGCTGCCGGGGAAAGGCGGGGGTTGGGCTGGAAACGCAGGTAGCATCTAGTGCCTCCCCATGGACAAGGGAGATAATTAGCGGACTTCCCCCTGCCAGGGAACACCTGTGACACCAGGCATCTTCGTGGAGGGCGGCCCCAAACCTCCCCCACACAGTCGGCCGTGTTCCGGAATTCTGAGTGTGGGGAGGTTCCGTCTTCTTTCTGCAGCACCCGGGATCTCCTAGGAGCCCTTCGAGGGTCTTCCCCGAGTCCCTCCCAGTGCGGGCTGCCGGGGAAAGGCGGGGGTTGGGCTGGAAACGCAGGTAGCATCTAGTGCCTCCTCATGGACAGGGGAGGTAATTAGCGGACTTCCCCCTGCGAGGGAACACCTGTGACACCAGGAAGTTGCGTGGGGGCGGCCCTAAACCTCACACACAGTCAGCCCTGTTCCGGAATTCTGAGTGTGGGGAGGTTACGTCTTCTGTCTGCAGCACCCGGGATCTCCTAGGAGCCCTTCGAGTGTCTTCCCCCAGTCCCTCCCAGTGCGGGCTGCCGGGGAAAGGAGGGGGTTGTGCTGGAAACGCTGGTAGCATCTAGTGCCTCCCCATGGACTGGGGAGGTAATTAGCGGACTACCCCCTGCCAGGGAACACCTGTGACACAAGGCAGCTGCGTGGAGGGCGGCCCCGAACCTCCCCCACACAGTCAACCGTGTTCCGGAATTCTGAGTGTGGGGAGGTTCCGTCTTCTGTCTGCAGCACCCGGGATCTCCTAGGAGCCCTTCGAGTGTCTTCCCCGAGTCCATCCCAGTGCGGGCTACCGGGGAAAGGCGGGGGTTGTGCTGGAAAAGCAGGTAGCATCTAGTGCCTCCCCCTGGACAGGGGAGGTAATTAACGGACTTCCCCCTGCCAGGGAACACCTGTGACACCAGGCAGCTGCGTGGAGGGCGGCCCCGAACCTCCCCCACACAGTCACTCGTGTTCCGGAATTCTGAGTGTGGGGAGGTTCCGTCTTCTGTCTGCAGCACCCGGGATCTCCTAGGAGCCCTTCGAGTGTCTTCCCCGAGTCCATCCCAGTGCGGGCTACCGGGGAAAGGCGGGGGTTGGGCTGGAAAAGCAGGTAGCATCTAGTGCCTCCCCCTGGACAGGGGAGGTAATTAACGGACTTCCCCCTGCCAGGGAACACCTGTGACACCAGGCAGCTGCGTGGAGGGCGGCCCCGAACCTCCCCCACACAGTCACTCGTGTTCCGGAATTCTGAGTGTGGGGAGGTTCCGTCTTCTGTCTGCAGCACCCGGGATCTCCTAGGAGCCCTTCGAGTGTCTTCCCCGAGTCCCTCCCAGTGCGGCCTACCGGGGAAAGGCGGGGGTTGGGCTGGAAAAGCAGGTAGCATCTAGTTCCTCCCCATGGACAGGGGAGGTAATTAGCGGACTACCCCCTGCCAGGGAACACCTGTGACACCAGGCAGCTGCGTGGAGGGCGGCCCCGAACCTCCCCCACACAGTCAGCCGTGTTCCGGAATTCTGAGTGTGGGGAGGTTCCGTCTTCTGTCTGCAGCACCCAGGTTCTCCTAGGAGCCCTTCGAGTGTCTTCCCCGAGTCCCTCCCAGTGCGGGCTGCCGGGGAAAGGCGGGGGTTTGGCTGGAAACGCAGGTAGCATCTAGTGCCTCCCCATGGACCAGGGAGGTAATTAGCGGACTTCCCCTTGCGAGGGAACACCTGTGACACAAGGCAGCTGCGTGGAGGGCGGCCCCGAACCTCCCCCACACAGTCAGCCGTGTTCCGGAATTCTGAGTGTGGGGAGGTTCCGTCTTCTGTCTGCAGCACCCGGGTTCTCCTAGGAGCCATTCGAGTGTCTTCCCCCAGTCCCTCCCAGTGCGGGCTGCCGGGGAAAGGCGGGGGTTGGGCTGGAAAAGCAGGTAGCATCTAGTGCCTCCCCATGGACAAGGGAGATAATTAGCGGACTTCCCCCTGCCAGGGAACACCTGTGACACCAGGCATCTTCGTGGAGGGCGGCCCCAAACCTCCCCCACACAGTCGGCCGTGTTCCGGAATTCTGAGTGAGGGGAGGTTCCGTCTTCTGTCTGCAGCACCCGGGATCTCCTAGGAGCCCTTCGAGTGTCTTCACCGAGTCCCTCCCAGTGCGGGCTGCCGGGGAAAGGCGGGGGTTGGGCTGGAAACGCAGGTAGCATCTAGTGCCTCCTCATGGACAGGGGAGGTAATTAGCGGACATCACCCTGGCAGGGAACACCTGTGACACCAGGCAGCTGCGTGGAGGGCGGCTCTGAACCTCCCCCTCACAGTCACCCGTGTTCCGGATTTCTGAGTGTGGGGGGGTTCCTTCTTCTGTCTGCAGCACACGGGATCTCCTAGGAGCCCTTCGAGTGTCTTCCCCGAGTCCCTCCCAGTGCGGGCTGCCGGGGAAAGGCGGGGGTTGGGCTGGAAAAGCAGGTAGCATCTAGTTCCTCCCCATGGACAGGGGAGGTAATTAGCGGACTACCTCCTGCCAGGGAACACCTGTGACACCAGGCAGCTGCGTGGAGGGCGGCCCCGAACCTCCCCCACACAGTTAGCCGTATTCCGGAATTCTGAGTGTGGGGAGGTTCCGTCTTCTGTCTGCAGCACCCGGGATCTCCTAGGAGCCCTTCGAGTGTCTTCCCCGAGTCCCTCCCAGTGCGGGCTGCCGGGGAAAGGCGGGGGTTTGGCTGGAAACGCAGGTAGCATCTAGTGCCTCCCCATGGAGAGGGGAGGTAATTAGCGGAATTCCCCTTGCGAGGGAACACCTGTGACACCAGGCAGCTGCGTGGAGGGCGGCCCCGAACCTCCCCCACACAGTCACCCGTGTTCCGGAATTCTGAGTGTGGGGGGGTTCCTTCTTCTGTCTGCAGCACACGGGATCTCCTAGGAGCCCTTCGAGTGTCTTCCCCCAGTCCCTCCCAGTGCGGGCTGCCGGGGAAAGGAGGGGGTTGTGCTGGAAACGCAGGTAGCATCTAGTGCCTCCCCATGGACTGGAGAGGTAATTAGCGGACTACCCCCTGCCAGGGAACACCTGTGACACCAGGCAGCTGCGTGGAGGGCGGCCCCGAACCTCCCCCACACAGTCAACCGTGTTCCGGAATTCTGAGTGTGGGGAGGTTCCGTCTTCTGTCTGCAGCACCCGGGATCTCCTGGGAGCCCTTCGAGTGTCTTCCCCGAGTACCTCCCAGTGCGGGCTGCCTGGGAAAGTCGGGGGTTGGGCTGGAAAAGCAGGTAGCATCTAGTGCCTCCCCCTGGACAGGGGAGGTAATTAGCGGACTTCGCCTTGCGAGGGAACACCTGTGACACAAGGCAGCTTCGTGGAGGGCGGCCCCGAACCTCCCCCACACAGTCAGCCGTGTTCCGGAATTCTGAGTGTGGGGAGGTACCGTCTTCTGTCTGCAGCACCCGGGATCTCCTAGGAGCCCTTCGAGTGTCTTCCCCGAGTCCATCCCAGTGCGGGCTACCGGGGAAAGGCGGGGGTTGGGCTGGAAAAGCAGGTAGCATCTAGTGCCTCCCCCTGGACAGGGGAGGTAATTAACGGACTTCCCCCTGCCAGGGAACACCTGTGACACCAGGCAGCTGCGTGGAGGGCGGCCCCGAACCTCCCCCACACAGTCACCCGTGTTCCGGTATTCTGAGTGTGCGGAGGTTCCGTCTTCTGTCTGCAGCACCCGGGATCTCCTAGGAGCCCTTCGAGTGTCTTCCCCGAGTACCTCCCAGTGCTGGCTGCCGGGGAAAGTCGGGGGTTGGGCTGGAAAAGCAGGTAGCATCTAGTGCCTCCCCCTGGACAGGGGAGGTAATTAGCGGACTTCCCCTTGCGAGGGAACACCTGTGACACAAGGCAGCTGCGTGGAGGGCGGCCCCGAACCTCCCCCACACAGTCAGCCGTGTTCCGGAATTCTGAGTGTGGGGAGGTACCGTCTTCTGTCTGCAGCACCCGGGATCTCCTAGGAGCCCTTCGAGTGTCTTCCCCGAGTCCATCCCAGTGCGGGCTACCGGGGAAAGGTGGGGGTTGGGCTGGAAAAGCAGGTAGCATCTAGTGCCTCCCCCTGGACAGGGGAGGTAATTAACGGACTTCCCCCTGCCAGGGAACACCTGTGACACCAGGCAGCTGCGTGGAGGGCGGCCCCGAACCTCCCCCACACAGTCACCCGTGTTCCGGAATTCTGAGTGTGGGGAGGTTCCGTCTTCTGTCTGCAGCACCCGGGTTCTCCTAGGAGCCATTCGAGTGTCTTCCCCCAGTCCCTCCCAGTGCGGGCTGCCGGGGAAAGGCGGGGGTTGGGCTGGAAATGCAGGTAGCATCTAGTGCCTCCCCATGGACAAGGGAGATAATTAGCGGACTTCCCCCTGCCAGGGAACACCTGTGACACCAGGCATCTTCGTGGAGGGCGGCCCCAAACCTCCCCCACACAGTCGGCCGTGTTCCGGAATTCTGAGTGTGGGGAGGTTCCGTCTTCTGTCTGCAGCACCCGGGATCTCCTAGGAGCCCTTCGAGTGTCTTCCCCGAGTCCCTCTCAGTGCGGGCTGCCGGGGAAAGGCGGGGGTTGGGTTGGAAACGCAGGTAGCATCTAGTGCCTCCTCATGGACAGGGGAGGTAATTAGCGGACATCACCCTGCCAGGGAACACCTGTGACACCAGGCAGCTGCGTGGAGGGCGGCTCTGAACCTCCCCCTCACAGTCACCCGTGTTCCGGATTTCTGAGTGTGGGGGGGTTCCTTCTTCTGTCTGCAGCACACGGGATCTCCTAGGAGCCCTTCGAGTGTCTTCCCCGAGTACCTCCCAGTGCGTGCTGCCGGGGAAAGGCGGGGGTTGGGCTGGAAAAGCTGGTAGCATCTAGTTCCTCCCCATGGACAGGGGAGGTAATTAGCGGACTACCCCCTGCCAGGGAACACCTGTGACACCAGGCAGCTGCGTGGAGGGCGGCCCCGAACCTCCCCCACACAGTCAGCCGTGTTCCAGAATTCTGAGTGTGGGGAGGTTCCGTCTTCTGTCTGCAGCACCCGGGTTCTCCTAGGAGCCCTTCGAGTGTCTTCCCCGAGTCCCTCCCTGTGCGGGCTGCCGGGGAAAGGCGGGGGTTTGGCTGGAAACGCAGGTAGCATCTAGTGCCTCCCCATGGACAGGGGAGGTAATTAGCGGACTTCCCCTTGCGAGGGAACACCTGTGACACCAGGAAGCTGCGTGGGGGGCGGCCATAAACCTCCCCCACACAGTCATCCGTGTTCCGGAATTCTGAGTGTGGGGAGGTTCCGTCTTCTGTCTGCAGCACCCGGGTTCTCCTAGGAGCCCTTCGAGTGTCTTCCCCGCGTCCCTCCCTGTGCGGGCGGCCGGGGAAAGGCGGGGGTTCGGCTGGAAACTCAGGTAGCATCTAGTGCCTCCTCATGGACAGGGGAGGTAATTAGCGGACATCACCCTGCCAGGGAACATCTGTGACACCAGGCAGCTGCGTGGAGGGCGGCTCTTAACCTCCCCCTCACAGTCACCCGTGTTCCGGATTTCTGAGTGTGGGGGGGTTCCTTCTTCTGTCTGCAGCACACGGGATCTCCTAGGAGCCCTTCGAGTGTCTTCCCCGAGTCCCTCACAGTGCGGGCTGCTGGGGAAAGGCGGGGGTTTGGCTGGAAACGCAGGTAGCATCTAGTTCCTCCCCATGGACAGGGGAGGTAATTAGCGGACTTCTCCTTGCGAGGGAACACCTGTGACACCAGGAAGCTGCGTGGGGGGCGGCCCTAAACCTCCCCCACACAGTCATCCGTATTCCGGAATTCTGAGTGTGGGGAGGTTCCGTCTTCTGTCTGCAGCACCCGGGTTCTCCTAGGAGCCCTACGAGTGTCTTCCCCGATTCCCTCCCAGTGCGGGCTGCCGGGGAAAGGCGGGGGTTTGGCTGGAAACGCAGGTAGCATCTAGTGCCTCCCCATGGAGCGGGGAGGTAATTAGCGGAATTCCCCTTGCGAGGGAACACCTGTGACACCAGGCAGCTGCGTGGAGGGCGGCCCCGAACCTCCCCCACACAGTCACCCGTGTTCCGGAATTCTGAGTGTGGGGGGGTTGCTTCTTCTGTCTGCAGCACACGGGATCTCCTAGGAGCCCTTCGAGTGTCTTCCCCCAGTCCCTCCCAGTGCGGGCTGCCGGGGAAAGGAGGGGGTTGTGCTGGAAACGCAGGTAGAATCTAGTGCCTCCCCATGGACTGGGGAGGTAATTAGCGGACTACCCCCTGCCAGGGAACACCTGTGACACCAGGCAGCTGCGTGGAGGGCGGCCCCGAACCTCCCCCTCACAGTCACCCTTGTTCCGGATTTCTGAGTGTGGGGGGGTTCCTTCTTCTGTCTGCAGCACACGGGATCTCCTAGGAGCCCTTCGAGTGTCTTCCCCGAGTCCCTCCCAGTGCGGGCTGCCGGGGAAAGGCAGGGGTTTGGCTGGAAACGCAGGTAGCATCTAGTTCCTCCCCATGGACAGGGGAGGTAATTAGCGGAATTCCCCTTGCGAGGGAACACCTGTGACACCAGGAAGCTGCGTGTGGGGCGGCCCTAAACCTCCCCCACACAGTCATCCGTGTTCCGGAATTCTGAGTGTGGGGAGGTTCCGTCTTCTGTCTGCAGCACCCGGGTTCTCCTAGGAGCCCTTCGAGTGTCTTCCCCGAGTCCCTCCTAGTGCGGGCTGCCGGGGAAAGGCGGGGGTTGGGCTGGAAACGCAGGTAGCATCTAGTGCCTCCCCATGGACCAGGGAGGTAATTAGCGGACTTCCCCTTGCGAGGGAACACCTGTGACACAAGGCAGCTGCGTGGAGGGCGGCCCCGAACCTCCCCCACACAGTCAGCCGTGTTCCGGAATTCTGAGTGTGGGGAGGTTCCGTCTTCTGTCTGCAGCACACGGGATCTCCTAGGAGCCCTTCGAGTGTCTTCCCCGAGTCCCTCCCAGTGCGGGCTGCCGGGGAAAGGCGGGGGTTGGGCTGGAAAAGCAGGTAGCATCTAGTTCCTCCCCATGGACAGGGGAGGTAATTAGCGGACTACGCCCTGCCAGGGAACACCTGTGACACCAGGCAGCTGCGTGGAGGGCGGCCCCGAACCTCCCCCACACAGTCAGCCGTGTTCCGGAATTCTGAGTGTGGGGAGGTTCCGTCTTCTGTCTGCAGCACCCGGGTTCTCCTAGGAGCCATTCGAGTGTCTTCCCCCAGTCCCTCCCAGTGCGGGCTGCCGGGGAAAGGCGGGGGTTTGGCTGGAAACGCAGGTAGCATCTAGTGCCTCCCCATGGAGAGGGGAGGTAATTAGCGGAATTCCCCTTGCGAGGGAACACCTGTGACACCAGGCAGCTGCGTGGAGGGCGGCCCCGAACCTCCCCTACACAGTCACCCGTGTTCCGGAATTCTGAGTGTGGGGGGTTCCTTCTTCTGTCTGCAGCACACGGGATCTCCTAGGAGCCCTTCGAGTGTCTTCCCCGAGTCCCTCTCAGTGCGGGCTGCCGGGGAAAGGCGGGGGTTGGGCTGGAAAAGCAGGTAGCATCTAGTGCCTCCCCCTGGACAGGGGAGGTAATTAGCGGACTTCCCCTTGCGAGGGAACCCCTGTGACACCAGGCAGCTGCGTGGAGGGCGGCTCCGAACCTCCCCCACACAGTCATACGTGTTCCGGAATTCTGAGTGTGGGGGGGTTCCTTCTTCTGTCTGCAGCACACGGGATCTCCTAGGAGCCCTTCGAGTGTCTTCCCCCAGTCCCTCGCAGTGCGGGCTGCCGGGGAAAGGCGGGGGTTTGGCTGGAAACGCAGGTAGCATCTAGTGCCTCCCCATGGACCAGGGAGGTAATTAGCGGACTTCCCCTTGCGAGGGAACACCTGTGACACCAGGCATCTTCGTGGAGGGCGGCCCCAAACCTCCCCCACACAGTCGGCCGTGTTCCGGAATTCTGAGTGTGGGGAGGTTCCGTCTTCTGTCTGCAGCACCCGGGATCTCCTAGGAGCCCTTCGAGTGTCTTCCCCGAGTCCCTCCCAGTGCGGGCTACCGGGGAAAGGCGGGGGTTGGGCTGGAAAAGCAGGTAGCATCTAGTGCCTCCCCCTGGACAGGGGAGATATTTAGCGGACTTCCCCCTGCCAGGGAACACCTGTGACACCAGGCATCTTCTTGGAGGGCGGCCCCAAACCTCCCCCACACAGTCGGCCGTGTTCCGGAATTCTGAGTGTGGGGAGGTTCCGTCTTCTGTCTGCAGCAACCGGGATCTCCTAGGAGCCCTTCGAGTGTCTTCCCCGAGTCCCTCCCAGTGCGGGCTGCCGGGGAAAGGCGGGGGTTGGGCTGGAAACGCAGGTAGCATCTAGTGCCTCCCCCTGGACAGGGGAGGTAATTAACGGACTTCCCCTTGCGAGGGAACACCTGTGACACCAGGAAGCTGCGTGGAGGGCGGCCCTAAACTTCCCCACACAGTCACCCTTGTTCCGGAATTCTGAGTGTGGGGAGGTTCCGTCTTCTGTCTGCAGCACCCGGGTTCTCCTAGGAGCCCTTCGATTGTCTTCCCCCAGTCCCTCCCAGTGCGGGCTGCCGGGGAAAGGTGAGGGTTGGGCTGGAAAAGCAGGTAGCATCTAGTGCCTCCCCCTGGACAGGGGAGGTAATTAGTGGACATCACCCTGCCAGGGAACACCTGTGACACCAGGCAGCTGCGTGGAGGGCGGCTCTGAACCTCCCCCTCACAGTCACCCTTGTTCCGGATTTCTGAGTGTGGGGGGGTTCCTTCTTCTGTCTGCAGCACACGGGATCTCCTGGGAGCCATTCGAGTGTCTTCCCCGAGTCCCTCCCAGTGCGGGCTGCCGGGGAAAGGCGGGGGTTTGGCTGGAAACGCAGGTAGCATCTAGTGCCTCCCCATGGACAGGGGAGGTAATTAGCGGACTTCCCCTTGCGAGGGAACACCTGTGACACAAGGCAGCTGCGTGGAGGGCGGCCCCGAACCTCCCCCACACAGTCAGCCGTGTTCCGGAATTCTGAGTGTGGGGAGGTACCGTCTTCTGTCTGCAGCACCCGGGATCTCCTAGGAGCCCTTCGAGTGTCTTCCCCGAGTCCATCCCAGTGCGGGCTACCGGGGAAAGGCGGGGGTTGGGCTGGAAAAGCAGGTAGCATCTAGTGCCTCCCCCTGGACAGGGGAGGTAATTAACGGACTTCCCCCTGCCAGGGAACACCTGTGACACCAGGCAGCTGCGTGGAGGGCGGCCCCGAACCTCCCCCACACAGTCACCCGTGTTCCGGAATTCTGAGTGTGGGGAGGTTCCGTCTTCTGTCTGCAGCACCCGGGATCTCCTAGGAGCCCTTCGAGTGTCTTCCCCGAGTCCCTCCCAGTGCGGGCTACCGGGGAAAGGCGGGGGTTGGGCTGGAAAAGCAGGTAGCATCTAGTGCCTCCCCCTGGACAGGGGAGGTAATTAGCGGACTTCCCCTTGCGAGGGAACCCCTGTGACACCAGGCAGCTGCGTGGAGGGCGGCTCCGAACCTCCCCCACACAGTCATACGTGTTCCGGAATTCTGAGTGTGGGGGGGTTCCTTCTTCTGTCTGCAGCACACGGGATCTCCTAGGAGCCCTTCGAGTGTCTTCCCCCAGTCCCTCGCAGTGCGGGCTGCCGGGGAAAGGCGGGGGTTTGGCTGGAAACGCAGGTAGCATCTAGTGCCTCCCCATGGACCAGGGAGGTAATTAGCGGACTTCCCCTTGCGAGGGAACACCTGTGACACCAGGCATCTTCGTGGAGGGCGGCCCCAAACCTCCCCCACACAGTCGGCCGTGTTCCGGAATTCTGAGTGTGGGGAGGTTCCGTCTTCTGTCTGCAGCACCCGGGATCTCCTAGGAGCCCTTCGAGTGTCTTCCCCGAGTCCCTCCCAGTGCGGGCTACCGGGGAAAGGCGGGGGTTGGGCTGGAAAAGCAGGTAGCATCTAGTGCCTCCCCCTGGACAGGGGAGATATTTAGCGGACTTCCCCCTGCCAGGGAACACCTGTGACACCAGGCATCTTCTTGGAGGGCGGCCCCAAACCTCCCCCACACAGTCGGCCGTGTTCCGGAATTCTGAGTGTGGGGAGGTTCCGTCTTCTGTCTGCAGCACCCGGGATCTCCTAGGAGCCCTTCGAGTGTCTTCCCCGAGTCCCTCCCAGTGCGGGCTGCCGGGGAAAGGCGGAGGTTGGGCTGGAAACGCAGGTAGCATCTAGTGCCTCCCCCTGGACAGGGGAGGTAATTAACGGACTTCCCCTTGCGAGGGAACACCTGTGACACCAGGAAGCTGCGTGGAGGGCGGCCCTAAACTTCCCCACACAGTCACCCTTGTTCCGGAATTCTGAGTGTGGGGAGGTTCCGTCTTCTGTCTGCAGCACCCGGGTTCTCCTAGGAGCCCTTCGATTGTCTTCCCCCAGTCCCTCCCAGTGCGGGCTGCCGGGGAAAGGTGAGGGTTGGGCTGGAAAAGCAGGTAGCATCTAGTGCCTCCCCCTGGACAGGGGAGGTAATTAGTGGACATCACCCTGCCAGGGAACACCTGTGACACCAGGCAGCTTCGTGGAGGGCGGCTCTGAACCTCCCCCTCACAGTCACCCTTGTTCCGGATTTCTGAGTGTGGGGGGGTTCCTTCTTCTGTCTGCAGCACACGGGATCTCCTGGGAGCCATTCGAGTGTCTTCCCCGAGTCCCTCCCAGTGCGGGCTGCCGGGGAAAGGCGGGGGTTTGGCTGGAAACGCAGGTAGCATCTAGTGCCTCCCCATGGACAGGGGAGGTAATTAGCGGACTTCCCCTTGCGAGGGAACACCTGTGACACAAGGCAGCTGCGTGGAGGGCGGCCCCGAACCTCCCCCACACAGTCAGCCGTGTTCCGGAATTCTGAGTGTGGGGAGGTACCGTCTTCTGTCTGCAGCACCCGGGATCTCCTAGGAGCCCTTCGAGTGTCTTCCCCGAGTCCATCCCAGTGCGGGCTACCGGGGAAAGGCGGGGGTTGGGCTGGAAAAGCAGGTAGCATCTAGTGCCTCCCCCTGGACAGGGGAGGTAATTAACGGACTTCCCCCTGCCAGGGAACACCTGTGACACCAGGCAGCTGCGTGGAGGGCGGCCCCGAACCTCCCCCACACAGTCACCCGTGTTCCGGAATTCTGAGTGTGGGGAGGTTCCGTCTTCTGTCTGCAGCACCCGGGATCTCCTAGGAGCCCTTCGAGTGTCTTCCCCGAGTCCCTCCCAGTGCGGGCTACCGGGGAAAGGCGGGGGTTGGGCTGGAAAAGCAGGTAGCATCTAGTTCCTCCCCATGGACAGGGTAGGTAATTAGCGGACTACCCCCTGCCAGGGAACACCTGTGACACCAGGCAGCTGCGTGGAGGGCGGCCCCGAACCTCCCCCACACAGTCAGCCGTGTTCCGGAATTCTGAGTGTGGGGAGGTTCCGTCTTCTGTCTGCAGCACCCAGGTTCTCCTAGGAGCCCTTCGAGTGTCTTCCCCGAGTCCCTCCCAGTGCGGGCTGCCGGGGAAATGCGGGGGTTTGGCTGGAAACGCAGGTAGCATCTAGTGCCTCCTCATGGACAGGGGAGGTAATTAGCGGACATCACCCTGCCAGGGAACACCTGTGACACCAGGCAGCTGCGTGGAGGGCGGCTCTGAACCTCCCCCTCACAGTCACCCGTGTTCCGGATTTCTGAGTGTGGGGGGGTTCCTTCTTCTGTCTGCAGCACACGGGATCTCCTAGGAGCCCTTCGAGTGTCTTCCCCGAGTCCCTCCCAGTGCGGGCTGCCGGGGAAAGGCGGGGGTTTGGCTGGAAACGCAGGTAGCATCTAGTGCCTCCCCATGGAGAGGGGAGGTAATTAGCGGAATTCCCCTTGCGAGGGAACACCTGTGACACCAGGCAGCTGCGTGGAGGGCGGCCCCGAAACTCCCCAACACAGTCACCCGTGTTCCGGAATTCTGAGTGTGGGGGGGTTCCTTCTTCTGTCTGCAGCACACGGGATCTCCTAGGAGCCCTTCGAGTGTTTTCCCCCAGTCCCTCCCAGTGCGGGCTGCCGGGGAAAGGTGGGGGTTGGGCTGGAAACGCAGGTAGCATCTAGTGCCTCCTCATGGACAGGGGAGGTAATTAGCGGACATCACCCTGCCAGGGAACACCTGTGACACCAGGCAGCTGCGTGGAGGGCGGCTCTCAACCTCCCCCTCACAGTCACCCGTGTTCCGGATTTCTGAGTGTGGGGAGGTTCCGTCTTCTGTCTGCAGCACCCGGGTTCTCCTAGGAGCACTTCGAGTGTCTTCCCCCAGTCCCTCCCAGTGCGGGCTGCCGGGGAAAGGTGGGGGTTGGGCTGGAAAAGCAGGTAGCATCTAGTGCCTCCCCCTGGACAGGGGAGGTAATTAGTGGACATCACCCTGCCAGGGAACACCTGTGACACCAGGCAGCTGCGTGGAGGGCGGCTCTGAACCTCACCCTCACAGTCACCCGTGTTCCGGATTTCTGAGTGTGGGGGGGTTCCTTTTTCTGTCTGCAGCACACGGGATCTCCTAGGAGCCCTTCGAGTGTCTTCCCCGAGTCCCTCCCAGTGCGGGCTGCCGGGGAAAGGCGGGGGTTGGGCTGGAAAAGCAGGTAGCATCTAGTTCCTCCCCATGGACAGGGGAGGTAATTAGCGGACTACGCCCTGCCAGGGAACACCTGTGACACCAGGCAGCTGCGTGGAGGGCGGCCCCGAACCTCCCCCACACAGTCAGCCGTGTTCCGGAATTCTGAGTGTGGGGAGGTTCCGTCTTCTGTCTGCAGCACCCGGGTTCTCCTAGGAGCCATTCGAGTGTCTTCCCCCAGTCCCTCCCAGTGCGGGCTGCCGGGGAAAGGCGGGGGTTGGGCTAGAAAAGCAGGTAGCATCTAGTGCCTCCCCATGGACAAGGGAGATAATTAGCGGACTTCCCCCTGCCAGGGAACACCTGTGACACCAGGCAGCTGCGTGGAGGGCGGCCCCGAACCTCCCCCACACAGTCACCCGTGTTCCGGAATTCTGAGTGTGGGGAGGTTCCGTCTTCTGTCTGCAGCACCCGGGATCTCCTAGGAGCCCTTCGAGTGTCTTCCCCGAGTCCCTCCCAGTGCGGGCTGCCGGGGAAAGGCGGGGGTTGGGCTGGAAACGCAGGTAGCATCTAGTGCCTCCTCATGGACAGGGGAGGTAATTAGCGGACATCACCCTGCCAGGGAACACCTGTGACACCAGGCAGCTGCGTGGAGGGCGGCTCTGAACCTCCCCCTCACAGTCACCCGTGTTCCGGATTTCTGAGTGTGGGGGGGTTCCTTCTTCTGTCTGCAGCACACGGGATCTCCTAGGAGCCCTTCGAGTGTCTTCCCCGAGTCCCTCCCAGTGCGGGCTGCCGGGGAAAGGCGGGGGTTGGCCTGGAAACGCTGGTAGCATCTAGTTCCTCCCCATGGACAGGGGAGGTAATTAGCGGACTACGCCCTGCCAGGGAACACCTGTGACACCAGGCAGCTGCGTGGAGGGCGGCCCCGAACCTCCCCCACACAGTCAGCCGTATTCCGGAATTCTGAGTGTGGGGAGGTTCCGTCTTCTGTCTGCAGCACCCGGGTTCTCCTAGGAGCCCTTCGAGTGTCTTCCCCGAGTCCCTCCCAGTGCGGGCTGCCGGGGAAAGGTGGGGGTTGGGCTGGAAAAGCAGGTAGCATCTAGTGCCTCCCCCTGGACAGGGGAGGTAATTAGTGGACATCACCCTGCCAGGGAACACCTGTGACACCAGGCAGCTGCGTGGAGGGCGGCTCTGAACCTCCCCATCACAGTCACCCTTGTTCCGGATTTCTGAGTGTGGGGGGGTTCCTTCTTCTGTCTGCAGCACACGGGATCTCCTAGGAGCCCTTCGAGTGTCTTCCCCGAGTCCCTCACAGTGCGGGCTGCTGGGGAAAGGCGGGGGTTTGGCTGGAAACGCAGGTAGCATCTAGTTCCTCCCCATGGACAGGGGAGGTAATTAGCGGACTTCTCCTTGCGAGGGAACACCTGTGACACCAGGAAGCTGCGTGGGGGGCGGCCCTAAACCTCCCCCACACAGTCATCCGTATTCCGGAATTCTGAGTGTGGGGAGGTTCCGTCTTCTGTCTGCAGCACCCGGGTCCTCCTAGGAGCCCTACGAGTGTCTTCCCCGATTCCCTCCCAGTGCGGGCTGCCGGGGAAAGGCGGGGGTTTGGCTGGAAACGCAGGTAGCATCTAGTGCCTCCCCATGGAGCGGGGAGGTAATTAGCGGAATTCCCCTTGCGAGGGAACACCTGTGACACCAGGCAGCTGCGTGGAGGGCGGCTCTGAACCTCCCCCTCACAGTCACCCGTGTTCCGGATTTCTGAGTGTGGGGGGGTTCCGTCTTCTGTCTGCAGCACCCAGGTTCTCCTAGGAGCCCTTCGAGTGTCTTCCCCGAGTCCCTCCCAGTGCGGGCTGCCGGGGAAAGGCGGGGGTTTGGCTGGAAACGCAGGTAGCATCTAGTGCCTCCCCATGGACCAGGGAGGTAATTAGCGGACTTCCCCTTGCGAGGGAACACCTGTGACACAAGGCAGCTGCGTGGAGGGCGGCCCCGAACCTCCCCCACACAGTCAGCCGTGTTCCGGAATTCTGAGTGTGGGGAGGTTCCGTCTTCTGTCTGCAGCACCCGGGTTCTCCTAGGAGCCATTCGAGTGTCTTCCCCCAGTCCCTCCCAGTGCGGGCTGCCGGGGAAAGGCGGGGGTTGGGCTGGAAAAGCAGGTAGCATCTAGTGCCTCCCCATGGACAAGGGAGATAATTAGCGGACTTCCCCCTGCCAGGGAACACCTGTGACACCAGGCATCTTCGCGGAGGGCGGCCCCAAACCTCCCCCACACAGTCGGCCGTGTTCCGGAATTCTGAGTGTGGGGAGGTTCCGTCTTCTGTCTGCAGCACCCGGGATCTCCTAGGAGCCCTTCGAGTGTCTTCCCCGAGTCCCTCTCAGTGCGGGCTGCCGGGGAAAGGCGGGGGTTGGGTTGGAAACGCAGGTAGCATCTAGTGCCTCCTCATGGACAGGGGAGGTAATTAGCGGACATCACCCTGCCAGGGAACACCTGTGACACCAGGCAGCTGCGTGGAGGGCGGCTCTGAACCTCCCCCTCACAGTCACCCGTGTTCCGGATTTCTGAGTGTGGGGGGGTTCCTTCTTCTGTCTGCAGCACACGGGATCTCCTAGGAGCCCTTCGAGTGTCTTCCCCGAGTACCTCCCAGTGCGTGCTGCCGGGGAAAGGCGGGGGTTGGGCTGGAAAAGCAGGTAGCATCTAGTTCCTCCCCATGGACAGGGGAGGTAATTAGCGGACTACCCCCTGCCAGGGAACACCTGTGACACCAGGCAGCTGCGTGGAGGGCGGCCCCGAACCTCCCCCACACAGTCAGCCGTATTCCGGAATTCTGAGTGTGGGGAGGTTCCGTCTTCTGTCTGCAGCACCCGGGTTCTCCTAGGAGCCCTTCGAGTGTCTTCCCCGAGTCCCTCCCAGTGCGGGCTGCCGGGGAAAGGCGGGGGTTTGGCTGGAAACGCAGGTAGCATCTAGTGCCTCCCCATGGAGCGGGGAGGTAATTAGCGGAATTCCCCTTGCGAGGGAACACCTGTGACACCAGGCAGCTGCGTGGAGGGCGGCCCCGAACCTCCCCCACACAGTCACCCGTGTTCCGGAATTCTGAGTGTGGGGGGGTTGCTTCTTCTGTCTGCAGCACACGGGATCTCCTAGGAGCCCTTCGAGTGTCTTCCCCCAGTCCCTCCCAGTGCGGGCTGCCGGGGAAAGGAGGGGGTTGTGCTGGAAACGCAGGTAGAATCTAGTGCCTCCCCATGGACTGGGGAGGTAATTAGCGGACTACCCCCTGCCAGGGAACACCTGTGACACCAGGCAGCTGCGTGGAGGGCGGCCCCGAACCTCCCCCTCACAGTCACCCTTGTTCCGGATTTCTGAGTGTGGGGGGGTTCCTTCTTCTGTCTGCAGCACACGGGATCTCCTAGGAGCCCTTCGAGTGTCTTCCCCGAGTCCCTCCCAGTGCGGGCTGCCGGGGAAAGGCAGGGGTTTGGCTGGAAACGCAGGTAGCATCTAGTTCCTCCCCATGGACAGGGGAGGTAATTAGCGGACTTCCCCTTGCGAGGGAACACCTGTGACACCAGGAAGCTGCGTGTGGGGCGGCCCTAAACCTCCCCCACACAGTCATCCGTGTTCCGGAATTCTGAGTGTGGGGAGGTTCCGTCTTCTGTCTGCAGCACCCGGGTTCTCCTAGGAGCCCTTCGAGTGTCTTCCCCGAGTCCCTCCTACTGCGGGCTGCCGGGGAAAGGCGGGGGTTGGGCTGGAAACGCAGGTAGCATCTAGTGCCTCCCCATGGACCAGGGAGGTAATTAGCGGACTTCCCCTTGCGAGGGAACACCTGTGACACAAGGCAGCTGCGTGGAGGGCGGCCCCGAACCTCCCCCACACAGTCAGCCGTGTTCCGGAATTCTGAGTGTGGGGAGGTTCCGTCTTCTGTCTGCAGCACCCGGGTTCTCCTAGGAGCCATTCGAGTGTCTTCCCCCAGTCCCTCCCAGTGCGGGCTGCCGGGGAAAGGCGGGGGTTGGGCTGGAAAAGCAGGTAGCATCTAGTGCCTCCCCATGGACAAGGGAGATAATTAGCGGACTTCCCCCTGCCAGGGAACACCTGTGACACCAGGCAGCTGCGTGGAGGGCGGCCCCGAACCTCCCCCACACAGTCACCCGTGTTCCGGAATTCTGAGTGTGGGGAGGTTCCGTCTTCTGTCTGCAGCACCCGGGATCTCCTAGGAGCCCTTCGAGTGTCTTCCCCGAGTCCCTCCCAGTGCGGGCTGCCGGGGAAAGGCGGGGGTTGGGCTGGAAACGCAGGTAGCATCTAGTGCCTCCTCATGGACAGGGGAGGTAATTAGCGGACATCACCCTGCCAGGGAACACCTGTGACACCAGGCAGCTGCGTGGAGGGCGGCTCTGAACCTCCCCCTCACAGTCACCCGTGTTCCGGATTTCTGAGTGTGGGGGGGTTCCTTCTTCTGTCTGCAGCACACGGGATCTCCTAGGAGCCCTTCGAGTGTCTTCCCCGAGTCCCTCCCAGTGCGGGCTGCCGGGGAAAGGCGGGGGTTGGGCTGGAAAAGCAGGTAGCATCTAGTTCCTCCCCATGGACAGGGGAGGTAATTAGCGGACTACGCCCTGCCAGGGAACACCTGTGACACCAGGCAGCTGCGTGGAGGGCGGCCCCGAACCTCCCCCACACAGTCAGCCGTGTTCCGGAATTCTGAGTGTGGGGAGGTTCCGTCTTCTGTCTGCAGCACCCGGGTTCTCCTAGGAGCCATTCGAGTGTCTTCCCCCAGTCCCTCCCAGTGCGGGCTGCCGGGGAAAGGCGGGGGTTTGGCTGGAAACGCAGGTAGCATCTAGTGCCTCCCCATGGAGAGGGGAGGTAATTAGCGGAATTCCCCTTGCGAGGGAACACCTGTGACACCAGGCAGCTGCGTGGAGGGCGGCCCCGAACCTCCCCTACACAGTCACCCGTGTTCCGGAATTCTGAGTTTGGGGGGTTCCTTCTTCTGTCTGCAGCACACGGGATCTCCTAGGAGCCCTTCGAGTGTCTTCCCCGAGTCCCTCTCAGTGCGGGCTGCCGGGGAAAGGCGGGGGTTGGGCTGGAAAAGCAGGTAGCATCTAGTGCCTCCCCCTGGACAGGGGAGGTAATTAGCGGACTTCCCCTTGCGAGGGAACCCCTGTGACACCAGGCAGCTGCGTGGAGGGCGGCTCCGAACCTCCCCCACACAGTCATACGTGTTCCGGAATTCTGAGTGTGGGGGGGTTCCTTCTTCTGTCTGCAGCACACGGGATCTCCTAGGAGCCCTTCGAGTGTCTTCCCCCAGTCCCTCGCAGTGCGGGCTGCCGGGGAAAGGCGGGGGTTTGGCTGGAAACGCAGGTAGCATCTAGTGCCTCCCCATGGACCAGGGAGGTAATTAGCGGACTTCCCCTTGCGAGGGAACACCTGTGACACCAGGCATCTTCGTGGAGGGCGGCCCCAAACCTCCCCCACACAGTCGGCCGTGTTCCGGAATTCTGAGTGTGGGGAGGTTCCGTCTTCTGTCTGCAGCACCCGGGATCTCCTAGGAGCCCTTCGAGTGTCTTCCCCGAGTCCCTCCCAGTGCGGGCTACCGGGGAAAGGCGGGGGTTGGGCTGGAAAAGCAGGTAGCATCTAGTGCCTCCCCCTGGACAGGGGAGATATTTAGCGGACTTCCCCCTGCCAGGGAACACCTGTGACACCAGGCATCTTCTTGGAGGGCGGCCCCAAACCTCCCCCACACAGTCGGCCGTGTTCCGGAATTCTGAGTGTGGGGAGGTTCCGTCTTCTGTCTGCAGCACCCGGGATCTCCTAGGAGCCCTTCGAGTGTCTTCCCCGAGTCCCTCCCAGTGCGGGCTGCCGGGGAAAGGCGGGGGTTGGGCTGGAAACGCAGGTAGCATCTAGTGCCTCCCCCTGGACAGGGGAGGTAATTAACGGACTTCCCCTTGCGAGGGAACACCTGTGACACCAGGAAGCTGCGTGGAGGGCGGCCCTAAACTTCCCCACACAGTCACCCTTGTTCCGGAATTCTGAGTGTGGGGAGGTTCCGTCTTCTGTCTGCAGCACCCGGGTTCTCCTAGGAGCCCTTCGAGTGTCTTCCCCGAGTCCCTCCCAGTGCGGGCTGCCGGGGAAAGGCGGGGGTTGGACTGGAAACGCAGGTAGCATCTAGTGCCTCCTCATGGACAGGGGAGGTAATTAGCGGACATCACCCTGCCAGGGAACACCTGTGACACCAGGCAGCTGCGTGGAGGGCGGCTCTGAACCTCCCACTCACAGTCACCCGTGTTCCGGATTTCTGAGTGTGGGGAGGTTCCGTCTTCTGTCTGCAGCACCCGGGTTCTCCTAGGAGCCATTCGAGTGTCTTCCCCCAGTCCCTCCCAGTGCGGGCTGCCGGGGAAAGGCGGGGGTTGGGCTGGAAAAGCAGGTAGCATCTAGTGCCTCCCCATGGACAAGGGAGATAATTAGCGGACTTCCCCCTGCCAGGGAACACCTGTGACACCAGGCAGCTGCGTGGAGGGCGGCCCCGAACCTCCCCCACACAGTCACCCGTGTTCCGGAATTCTGAGTGTGGGGAGGTTCCGTCTTCTGTCTGCAGCACCCGGGATCTCCTAGGAGCCCTTCGAGTGTCTTCCCCGAGTCCCTCCCAGTGCGGGCTGCCGGGGAAAGGCGGGGGTTGGGCTGGAAACGCAGGTAGCATCTAGTGCCTCCTCATGGACAGGGGAGGTAATTAGCGGACATCACCCTGCCAGGGAATACCTGTGACACCAGGCAGCTGCGTGGAGGGCGGCTCTGAACCTCCCCCTCACAGTCACCCGTGTTCCGGATTTCTGAGTGTGGGGGGGTTCCTTCTTCTGTCTGCAGCACACGGGATCTCCTAGGAGCCCTTCGAGTGTCTTCCCCGAGTCCCTCCCAGTGCGGGCTGCCGGGGAAAGGCGGGGGTTGGGCTGGAAAAGCAGGTAGCATCTAGTTCCTCCCCATGGACAGGGGAGGTAATTAGCGGACTTCCCCTTGCGAGGGAACACCTGTGACACCAGGAAGCTGCGTGGGGGGCGGCCCTAAACCTCCCCCACACAGTCATCCGTATTCCGGAATTCTGAGTGTGGGGAGGTTCCGTCTTCTGTCTGCAGCACCCGGGTTCTCCTAGGAGCCCTTCGAGTGTCTTCCCCGAGTCCCTCCCAGTGCGGGCTGCCGGGGAAAGGCGGGGGTTTGGCTGGAAACGCAGGTAGCATCTAGTGCCTCCCCATGGAGAGGGGAGGTAATTAGCGGAATTCCCCTTGCGAGGGAACACCTGTGACACCAGGCAGCTGCGTGGAGGGCGGCCCCGAACCTCCCCCACACAGTCACCCGTGTTCCGGAATTCTGAGTGTGGGGGGGTTGCTTCTTCTGTCTGCAGCACACGGGATCTCCTAGGAGCCCTTCGAGTGTCTTCCCCCAGTCCCTCCCAGTGCGGGCTGCCGGGGAAAGGAGGGGGTTGTGCTGGAAACGCAGGTAGAATCTAGTGCCTCCCCATGGACTGGGGAGGTAATTAGCGGACTACCCCCTGCCAGGGAACACCTGTGACACCAGGCAGCTGCGTGGAGGGCGGCCCCGAACCTCCCCCTCACAGTCACCCTTGTTCCGGATTTCTGAGTGTGGGGGGGTTCCTTCTTCTGTCTGCAGCACACGGGATCTCCTAGGAGCCCTTCGAGTGTCTTCCCCGAGTCCCTCCCAGTGCGGGCTGCCGGGGAAAGGCAGGGGTTTGGCTGGAAACGCAGGTAGCATCTAGTTCCTCCCCATGGAAAGGGGAGGATATTAGCGGACTTCCCCTTGCGAGGGAACACCTGTGACACCAGGAAGCTGCGTGTGGGGCGGCCCTAAACCTCCCCCACACTGTCATCCGTGTTCCGGAATTCTGAGTGTGGGGAGGTTCCGTCTTCTGTCTGCAGCACCCGGGTTCTCCTAGGAGCCATTCGAGTGTCTTCCCCCAGTCCCTCCCAGTGCGGGCTGCCGGGGAAAGGCGGGGGTTGGGCTGGAAAAGCAGGTAGCATCTAGTGCCTCCCCATGGACAAGGGAGATAATTAGCGGACTTCCCCCTGCCAGGGAACACCTGTGACACCAGGCAGCTGCGTGGAGAGCGGCCCCGAACCTCCCCCACACAGTCACCCGTGTTCCGGAATTCTGAGTGTGGGGAGGTTCCGTCTTCTGTCTGCAGCACCCGGGATCTCCTAGGAGCCCTTCGAGTGTCTTCCCCGAGTCCCTCCCAGTGCGGGCTGCCGGGGAAAGGCGGGGGTTGGGCTGGAAACGCAGGTAGCATCTAGTGCCTCCCCATGGACTGGGGAGGTAATTAGCGGACTACCCCCTGCCAGGGAACACCTGTGACACCAGGCAGCTGCGTGGAGGGCGGCCCCGAACCTCCCCCTCACAGTCACCCTTGTTCCGGATTTCTGAGTGTGGGGGGGTTCCTTCTTCTGTCTGCAGCACACGGGATCTCCTAGGAGCCCTTCGAGTGTCTTCCCCGAGTCCCTCCCAGTGCGGGCTGCCGGGGAAAGGCAGGGGTTTGGCTGGAAACGCAGGTAGCATCTAGTTCCTCCCCATGGACAGGGGAGGTAATTAGCGGACTTCGCCTTGCGAGGGAACACCTGTGACACCAGGAAGCTGCGTGTGGGGCGGCCCTAAACCTCCCCAACACAGTCATCCGTGTTCCGGAATTCTGAGTGTGGGGAGGTTCCGTCTTCTGTCTGCAGCACCCGGGTTCTCCTAGGAGCCATTCGAGTGTCTTCCCCCAGTCCCTCCCAGTGCGGGCTGCCGGGGAAAGGCGGGGGTTGGGCTGGAAAAGCAGGTAGCATCTAGTGCCTCCCCATGGACAAGGGAGATAATTAGCGGACTTCCCCCTGCCAGGGAACACCTGTGACACCAGGCAGCTGCGTGGAGAGCGGCCCCGAACCTCCCCCACACAGTCACCCGTGTTCCGGAATTCTGAGTGTGGGGAGGTTCCGTCTTCTGTCTGCAGCACCCGGGATCTCCTAGGAGCCCTTCGAGTGTCTTCCCCGAGTCCCTCCCAGTGCGGGCTGCCGGGGAAAGGCGGGGGTTGGGCTGGAAACGCAGGTAGCATCTAGTGCCTCCCCATGGACTGGGGAGGTAATTAGCGGACTACCCCCTGCCAGGGAACACCTGTGACACCAGGCAGCTGCGTGGAGGGCGGCCCCGAACCTCCCCCTCACAGTCACCCTTGTTCCGGATTTCTGAGTGTGGGGGGGTTCCTTCTTCTGTCTGCAGCACACGGGATCTCCTAGGAGCCCTTCGAGTGTCTTCCCCGAGTCCCTCCCAGTGCGGGCTGCCGGGGAAAGGCAGGGGTTTGGCTGGAAACGCAGGTAGCATCTAGTTCCTCCCCATGGACAGGGGAGGTAATTAGCGGACTTCGCCTTGCGAGGGAACACCTGTGACACCAGGAAGCTGCGTGTGGGGCGGCCCTAAACCTCCCCAACACAGTCATCCGTGTTCCGGAATTCTGAGTGTGGGGAGGTTCCGTCTTCTGTCTGCAGCACCCGGGTTCTCCTAGGAGCCATTCGAGTGTCTTCCCCCAGTCCCTCCCAGTGCGGGCTGCCGGGGAAAGGCGGGGGTTGGGCTGGAAAAGCAGGTAGCATCTAGTGCCTCCCCATGGACAAGGGAGATAATTAGCGGACTTCCCCCTGCCAGGGAACACCTGTGACACCAGGCAGCTGCGTGGAGGGCGGCCCCGAACCTCCCCCACACAGTCACCCGTGTTCCGGAATTCTGAGTGTGGGGAGGTTCCGTCTTCTGTCTGCAGCACCCGGGATCTCCTAGGAGCCCTTCGAGTGTCTTCCCCGAGTCCCTCCCAGTGCGGGCTGCCGGGGAAAGGCGGGGGTTGGGCTGGAAACGCAGGTAGCATCTAGTGCCTCCTCATGGACAGGGGAGGTAATTAGCGGACATCACCCTGCCAGGGAACACCTGTGACACCAGGCAGCTGCGTGGAGGGCGGCTCTGAACCTCCCCCTCACAGTCACCCGTGTTCCGGATTTCTGAGTGTGGGGGGGTTCCTTCTTCTGTCTGCAGCACACGGGATCTCCTAGGAGCCCTTCGAGTGTCTTCCCCGAGTCCCTCCCAGTGCGGGCTGCCGGGGAAAGGCGGGGGTTGGGCTGGAAAAGCAGGTAGCATCTAGTTCCTCCCCATGGACAGGGGAGGTAATTAGCGGACTACGCCCTGCCAGGGAACACCTGTGACACCAGGCAGCTGCGTGGAGGGCGGCCCCGAACCTCCCCCACACAGTCAGCCGTGTTCCGGAATTCTGAGTGTGGGGAGGTTCCGTCTTCTGTCTGCAGCACCCGGGTTCTCCTAGGAGCCATTCGAGTGTCTTCCCCCAGTCCCTCCCAGTGCGGGCTGCCGGGGAAAGGCGGGGGTTGGGCTGGAAAAGCAGGTAGCATCTAGTGCCTCCCCATGGACAAGGGAGATAATTAGCAGACTTCCCCCTGCCAGGGAACACCTGTGACACCAGGCAGCTGCGTGGAGGGCGGCCCCGAACCTCCCCCACACAGTCACCCGTGTTCCGGAATTCTGAGTGTGGGGAGGTTCCGTCTTCTGTCTGCAGCACCCGGGATCTCCTAGGGGCCCTTCGAGTGTCTTCCCCGAGTCCCTCCCAGTGCGGGCTGCCGGGGAAAGGCGGGGGTTGGGCTGGAAACGCAGGTAGCATCTAGTGCCTCCTCATGGACAGGGGAGGTAATTAGCGGACATCACCCTGGCAGGGAACACCTGTGACACCAGGCAGCTGCGTGGAGGGCGGCTCTGAACCTCCCCCTCACAGTCACCCGTGTTCCGGATTTCTGAGTGTGGGGGGGTTCCTTCTTCTGTCTGCAGCACACGGGATCTCCTAGGAGCCCTTCGAGTGTCTTCCCCGAGTCCCTCCCAGTGCGGGCTGCCGGGGAAAGGCGGGGGTTGGGCTGGAAAAGCAGGTAGCATCTAGTTCCTCCCCATGGACAGGGGAGGTAATTAGCGGACTACCCCCTGCCAGGGAACACCTGTGACACCAGGCAGCTGCGTGGAGGGCGGCCCCGAACCTCCCCCACACAGTCAGCCGTATTCCGGAATTCTGAGTGTGGGGAGGTTCCGTCTTCTGTCTGCAGCACCCGGGTTCTCCTAGGAGCCCTTCGAGTGTCTTCCCCGAGTCCCTCCCAGTGCGGGCTGCCAGGGAAAGGCGGGGGTTGGGCTGGAAACGCAGGTAGCATCTAGTGCCTCCTCATGGACAGGGGAGGTAATTAGCGGACATCACCCTGCCAGGGAACACCTGTGACACCAGGCAGCTGCGTGGAGTGCGGCTCTGAACCTCCCCCTCACAGTCACCCGTGTTCCGGATTTCTGAGTGTGGGGGGGTTCCTTCTTCTGTCTGCAGCACACGGGATCTCCTAGGAGCCCTTCGAGTGTCTTCCCCGAGTCCCTCCCAGTGCGGGCTGCCGGGGAAAGGCGGGGGTTGGGCTGGAAAAGCAGGTAGCATCTAGTGCCTCCCCATGGACAAGGGAGATAATTAGCGGACTTCCCCCTGCCAGGGAACACCTGTGACACCAGGCAGCTGCGTGGAGGGCGGCCCCGAACCTCCCCCACACAGTCACCCGTGTTCCGGAATTCTGAGTGTGGGGAGGTTCCGTCTTCTGTCTGCAGCACCCGGGATCTCCTAGGAGCCCTTCGAGTGTCTTCCCCGAGTCCCTCCCAGTGCGGGCTGCCGGGGAAAGGCGGGGGTTGGGCTGGAAAAGCAGGTAGCATCTAGTGCCTCCCCCTGGACAGGGGAAGTAATTAGCGGACATCCCCCTGCCAGGGAACACCTGTGACACCAGGCAGCTGCGTGTAGGGCGGCCACGAACCTCCCCCACACAGTCACCCGTGTTCCGGAATTCTGAGTGTGGGGAGGTTCCGTCTTCTGTCTGCAGCACACGGGATCTCCTAGGAGCCCTTCGAGTGTCTTCCCCGAGTCCCTCCCAGTGCGGGCTGCCGGGGAAAGGCGGGGGTTGGGCTGGAAAAGCAGGTAGCATCTAGTTCCTCCCCATGGACAGGGGAGGTAATTAGCGGACTACGCCCTGCCAGGGAACACCTGTGACACCAGGCAGCTGCGTGGAGGGCGGCCCCGAACCTCCCCCACACAGTCAGCCGTGTTCCGGAATTCTGAGTGTGGGGAGGTTCCGTCTTCTGTCTGCAGCACCCGGGTTCTCCTAGGAGCCATTCGAGTGTCTTCCCCCAGTCCCTCCCAGTGCGGGCTGCCGGGGAAAGGCGGGGGTTGGGCTAGAAAAGCAGGTAGCATCTAGTGCCTCCCCATGGACAAGGGAGATAATTAGCGGACTTCCCCCTGCCAGGGAACACCTGTGACACCAGGCAGCTGCGTGGAGGGCGGCCCCGAACCTCCCCCACACAGTCAGCCGTGTTCCAGAATTCTGAGTGTGGGGAGGTTCCGTCTTCTATCTGCAGCACCCGGGTTCTCCTAGGAGCCCTTCTAGTGTCTTCCCCGAGTCCCTCCCAGTGCGGGCTGCCGGGGAAAGTCGGGGGTTTGGCTGGAAACGCAGGTAGCATCTAGTGCCTCCCCATGGACAGGGGAGGTAATTAGCGGACTTCCCCTTGCGAGGGAACACCTGTGACACCAGGAAGCTGCGTGGGGGGCGGCCCTAAACCTCCCCCACACAGTCATCCGTGTTCCGGAATTCTGAGTGTGGGGAGGTTCCGTCTTCTGTCTGCAGCACCCGGGTTCTCCTAGGAGCCCTTCGAGTGTGTTCCCCGAGTCCCTCCCTGTGCGGGCGGCCGGGGAAAGGCAGGGGTTGGGCTGGAAACGCAGGTAGCATCTAGTGCCTCCCCATGGACAGGGGAGGTAATTAGCGGACTACCCCCTGCCAGGGAACACCTGTGACACCAGGCAGCTGCGTGGAGGGCGGCCCCGAACCTCCCCCACACAGTCAGCCGTATTCTGGAATTCTGAGTGTGGGGAGGTTCCGTCTTCTGTCTGCAGCACCCGGGTTCTCCTAGGAGCCCTTCGAGTGTCTTCCCCGAGTCCCTCCCAGTGCGGGCTGCCGGGGAAAGGCGGGGGTTGGACTGGAAACGCAGGTAGCATCTAGTGCCTCCTCATGGACAGGGGAGGTAATTAGCGGACATCACCCTGCCAGGGAACACCTGTGACACCAGGCAGCTGCGTGGAGGGCGGCTCTGAACCTCCCACTCACAGTCACCCGTGTTCCGGATTTCTGAGTGTGGGGAGGTTCCGTCTTCTGTCTGCAGCACCCGGGTTCTCCTAGGAGCCATTCGAGTGTCTTCCCCCAGTCCCTCCCAGTGCGGGCTGCCGGGGAAAGGCGGGGGTTGGGCTGGAAAAGCAGGTAGCATCTAGTGCCTCCCCATGGACAAGGGAGATAATTAGCGGACTTCCCCCTGCCAGGGAACACCTGTGACACCAGGCAGCTGCGTGGAGGGCGGCCCCGAACCTCCCCCACACAGTCACCCGTGTTCCGGAATTCTGAGTGTGGGGAGGTTCCGTCTTCTGTCTGCAGCACCCGGGATCTCCTAGGAGCCCTTCGAGTGTCTTCCCCGAGTCCCTCCCAGTGCGGGCTGCCGGGGAAAGGCGGGGGTTGGGCTGGAAACGCAGGTAGCATCTAGTGCCTCCTCATGGACAGGGGAGGTAATTAGCGGACATCAACCTGCCAGGGAATACCTGTGACACCAGGCACCTGCGTGGAGGGCGGCTCTGAACCTCCCCCTCACAGTCACCCGTGTTCCGGATTTCTGAGTGTGGGGGGGTTCCTTCTTCTGTCTGCAGCACACGGGATCTCCTAGGAGCCCTTCGAGTGTCTTCCCCGAGTCCCTCCCAGTGCGGGCTGCCGGGGAAAGGCGGGGGTTGGGCTGGAAAAGCAGGTAGCATCTAGTTCCTCCCCATGGACAGGGGAGGTAATTAGCGGACTTCCCCTTGCGAGGGAACACCTGTGACACCAGGAAGCTGCGTGGGGGGCGGCCCTAAACCTCCCCCACACAGTCATCCGTATTCCGGAATTCTGAGTGTGGGGAGGTTCCGTCTTCTGTCTGCAGCACCCGGGTTCTCCTAGGAGCCCTTCGAGTGTCTTCCCCGAGTCCCTCCCAGTGCGGGCTGCCGGGGAAAGGCGGGGGTTTGGCTGGAAACGCAGGTAGCATCTAGTGCCTCCCCATGGAGAGGGGAGGTAATTAGCGGAATTCCCCTTGCGAGGGAACACCTGTGACACCAGGCAGCTGCGTGGAGGGCGGCCCCGAACCTCCCCCACACAGTCACCCGTGTTCCGGAATTCTGAGTGTGGGGGGGTTGCTTCTTCTGTCTGCAGCACACGGGATCTCCTAGGAGCCCTTCGAGTGTCTTCCCCCAGTCCCTCCCAGTGCGGGCTGCCGGGGAAAGGAGGGGGTTGTGCTGGAAACGCAGGTAGAATCTAGTGCCTCCCCATGGACTGGGGAGGTAATTAGCGGACTACCCCCTGCCAGGGAACACCTGTGACACCAGGCAGCTGCGTGGAGGGCGGCCCCGAACCTCCCCCTCACAGTCACCCTTGTTCCGGATTTCTGAGTGTGGGGGGGTTCCTTCTTCTGTCTGCAGCACACGGGATCTCCTAGGAGCCCTTCGAGTGTCTTCCCCGAGTCCCTCCCACTGCGGGCTGCCGGGGAAAGGCAGGGGTTTGGCTGGAAACGCAGGTAGCATCTAGTTCCTCCCCATGGAAAGGGGAGGATATTAGCGGACTTCCCCTTGCGAGGGAACACCTGTGACACCAGGAAGCTGCGTGTGGGGCGGCCCTAAACCTCCCCCAACTGTCATCCGTGTTCCGGAATTCTGAGTGTGGGGAGGTTCCGTCTTCTGTCTGCAGCACCCGGGTTCTCCTAGGAGCCATTCGAGTGTCTTCCCCCAGTCCCTCCCAGTGCGGGCTGCCGGGGAAAGGCGGGGGTTGGGCTGGAAAAGCAGGTAGCATCTAGTGCCTCCCCATGGACAAGGGAGATAATTAGCGGACTTCCCCCTGCCAGGGAACACCTGTGACACCAGGCAGCTGCGTGGAGAGCGGCCCCGAACCTCCCCCACACAGTCACCCGTGTTCCGGAATTCTGAGTGTGGGGAGGTTCCGTCTTCTGTCTGCAGCACCCGGGATCTCCTAGGAGCCCTTCGAGTGTCTTCCCCGAGTCCCTCCCAGTGCGGGCTGCCGGGGAAAGGCGGGGGTTGGGCTGGAAACGCAGGTAGCATCTAGTGCCTCCCCATGGACTGGGGAGGTAATTAGCGGACTACCCCCTGCCAGGGAACACCTGTGACACCAGGCAGCTGCGTGGAGGGCGGCCCCGAACCTCCCCCTCACAGTCACCCTTGTTCCGGATTTCTGAGTGTGGGGGGGTTCCTTCTTCTGTCTGCAGCACACGGGATCTCCTAGGAGCCCTTCGAGTGTCTTCCCCGAGTCCCTCCCAGTGCGGGCTGCCGGGGAAAGGCAGGGGTTTGGCTGGAAACGCAGGTAGCATCTAGTTCCTCCCCATGGACAGGGGAGGTAATTAGCGGACTTCGCCTTGCGAGGGAACACCTGTGACACCAGGAAGCTGCGTGTGGGGCGGCCCTAAACCTCCCCAACACAGTCATCCGTGTTCCGGAATTCTGAGTGTGGGGAGGTTCCGTCTTCTGTCTGCAGCACCCGGGTTCTCCTAGGAGCCATTCGAGTGTCTTCCCCGAGTCCCTCCCAGTGCGGGCTGCCGGGGAAAGGCGGGGGTTTGGCTGGAAACGCAGGTAGCATCTAGTGCCTCCCCATGGAGAGGGGAGGTAATTAGCGGAATTCCCCTTGCGAGGGAACACCTGTGACACCAGGCAGCTGCGTGGAGGGCGGCCCCGAACCTCCCCCACACAGTCACCCGTGTTCCGGAATTCTGAGTGTGGGGGGGTTGCTTCTTCTGTCTGCACCACACGGGATCTCCTAGGAGCCCTTCGAGTGTCTTCCCCCAGTCCCTCCCAGTGCGGGCTGCCGGGGAAAGGAGGGGGTTGTGCTGGAAACGCAGGTAGAATCTAGTGCCTCCCCATGGACTGGGGAGGTAATTAGCGGACTACCCTCTGCCAGGGAACACCTGTGACACCAGGCAGCTGCGTGGAGGGCGGCCCCGAACCTCCCCCTCACAGTCACCCTTGTTCCGGATTTCTGAGTGTGGGGGGGTTCCTTCTTCTGTCTGCAGCACACGGGATCTCCTAGGAGCCCTTCGAGTGTCTTCCCCGAGTCCCTCCCAGTGCGGGCTGCCGGGGAAAGGCAGGGGTTTGGCTGGAAACGCAGGTAGCATCTAGTTCCTCCCCATGGACAGGGGAGGTAATTAGCGGACTTCCCTTTGCGAGGGAACACCTGTGACACCAGGAAGCTGCGTGTGGGGCGGCCCTAAACCTCCCCCACACAGTCATCCGTGTTCCGGAATTCTGAGTGTGGGGAGGTTCCGTCTTCTGTCTGCAGCACCCGGGTTCTCCTAGGAGCCCTTCGAGTGTCTTCCCCGAGTCCCTCCTAGTGCGGGCTGCCGGGGAAAGGCGGGGGTTTGGCTGGAAACGCAGGTAGCATCTAGTGCCTCCCCATGGACCAGGGAGGTAATTAGCGGACTTCCCCTTGCGAGGGAACACCTGTGACACAAGGCAGCTGCGTGGAGGGCGGCCCCGAACCTCCCCCACACAGTCAGCCGTGTTCCGGAATTCTGAGTGTGGGGAGGTTCCGTCTTCTGTCTGCAGCACCCGGGTTCTCCTAGGAGCCATTCGAGTGTCTTCCCCCAGTCCCTCCCAGTGCGGGCTGCCGGGGAAAGGCGGGGGTTGGGCTGGAAAAGCAGGTAGCATCTAGTGCCTCCCCATGGACAAGGGAGATAATTAGCGGACTTCCCCCTGCCAGGGAACACCTGTGACACCAGGCAGCTGCGTGGAGGGCGGCCCCGAACCTCCCCCACACAGTCACCCGTGTTCCGGAATTCTGAGTGTGGGGAGGTTCCGTCTTCTGTCTGCAGCACCCGGGATCTCCTAGGAGCCCTTCGAGTGTCTTCCCCGAGTCCCTCCCAGTGCGGGCTGCCGGGGAAAGGCGGGGGTTTGGCTGGAAACGCAGGTAGCATCTAGTGCCTCCTCATGGACAGGGGAGGTAATTAGCGGACATCACCCTGCCAGGGAACACCTGTGACACCAGGCAGCTGCGTGGATGGCGGCTCTGAACCTCCCCCTCACAGTCACCCTTGTTCCTGATTTCTGAGTGTGGGGGGGTTCCTTCTTCTGTCTGCTGCACACGGGATCTCCTAGGAGCCCTTCGAGTGTCTTCCCCGAGTCCCTCCCAGTGCGGGCTGCCGGGGAAAGGCGGGGGTTGGGCTGGAAAAGCAGGTAGCATCTAGTTCCTCCCCATGGACAGGGGAGGTAATTAGCGGACTTCCCCTTGCGAGGGAACACCTGTGACACCAGGAAGCTGCGTGGGGGGCGGCCCTAAACCTCCCCCACACAGTCATCCGTATTCCGGAATTCTGAGTGTGGGGAGGTTCCGTCTTCTGTCTGCAGCACCCGGGTTCTCCTAGGAGCCCTTCGAGTGTCTTCCCCGAGTCCCTCCCAGTGCGGGCTGCCGGGGAAAGGCGGGGGTTTGGCTGGAAACGCAGGTAGCATCTAGTGCCTCCCCATGGAGAGGGGAGGTAATTAGCGGAATTCCCCTTGCGAGGGAACACCTGTGACACCAGGCAGCTGCGTGGAGGGCGGCCCCGAACCTCCCCCACACAGTCACCCGTGTTCCGGAATTCTGAGTGTGGGGGGGTTGCTTCTTCTGTCTGCAGCACACGGGATCTCCTAGGAGCCCTTCGAGTGTCTTCCCCCAGTCCCTCCCAGTGCGGGCTGCCGGGGAAAGGAGGGGGTTGTGCTGGAAACGCAGGTAGAATCTAGTGCCTCCCCATGGACTGGGGAGGTAATTAGCGGACTACCCCCTGCCAGGGAACACCTGTGACACCAGGCAGCTGCGTGGAGGGCGGCCCCGAACCTCCCCCTCACAGTCACCCTTGTTCCGGATTTCTGAGTGTGGGGGGGTTCCTTCTTCTGTCTGCAGCACACGGGATCTCCTAGGAGCCCTTCGAGTGTCTTCCCCGAGTCCCTCCCAGTGCGGGCTGCCGGGGAAAGGCAGGGGTTTGGCTGGAAACGCAGGTAGCATCTAGTTCCTCCCCATGGAAAGGGGAGGATATTAGCGGACTTCCCCTTGCGAGGGAACACCTGTGACACCAGGAAGCTGCGTGTGGGGCGGCCCTAAACCTCCCCCAACTGTCATCCGTGTTCCGGAATTCTGAGTGTGGGGAGGTTCCGTCTTCTGTCTGCAGCACCCGGGTTCTCCTAGGAGCCATTCGAGTGTCTTCCCCCAGTCCCTCCCAGTGCGGGCTGCCGGGGAAAGGCGGGGGTTGGGCTGGAAAAGCAGGTAGCATCTAGTGCCTCCCCATGGACAAGGGAGATAATTAGCGGACTTCCCCCTGCCAGGGAACACCTGTGACACCAGGCAGCTGCGTGGAGAGCGGCCCCGAACCTCCCCCACACAGTCACCCGTGTTCCGGAATTCTGAGTGTGGGGAGGTTCCGTCTTCTGTCTGCAGCACCCGGGATCTCCTAGGAGCCCTTCGAGTGTCTTCCCCGAGTCCCTCCCAGTGCGGGCTGCCGGGGAAAGGCGGGGGTTGGGCTGGAAACGCAGGTAGCATCTAGTGCCTCCCCATGGACTGGGGAGGTAATTAGCGGACTACCCCCTGCCAGGGAACACCTGTGACACCAGGCAGCTGCGTGGAGGGCGGCCCCGAACCTCCCCCTCACAGTCACCCTTGTTCCGGATTTCTGAGTGTGGGGGGGTTCCTTCTTCTGTCTGCAGCACACGGGATCTCCTAGGAGCCCTTCGAGTGTCTTCCCCGAGTCCCTCCCAGTGCGGGCTGCCGGGGAAAGGCAGGGGTTTGGCTGGAAACGCAGGTAGCATCTAGTTCCTCCCCATGGACAGGGGAGGTAATTAGCGGACTTCGCCTTGCGAGGGAACACCTGTGACACCAGGAAGCTGCGTGTGGGGCGGCCCTAAACCTCCCCAACACAGTCATCCGTGTTCCGGAATTCTGAGTGTGGGGAGGTTCCGTCTTCTGTCTGCAGCACCCGGGTTCTCCTAGGAGCCATTCGAGTGTCTTCCCCGAGTCCCTCCCAGTGCGGGCTGCCGGGGAAAGGCGGGGGTTTGGCTGGAAACGCAGGTAGCATCTAGTGCCTCCCCATGGAGAGGGGAGGTAATTAGCGGAATTCCCCTTGCGAGGGAACACCTGTGACACCAGGCAGCTGCGTGGAGGGCGGCCCCGAACCTCCCCCACACAGTCACCCGTGTTCCGGAATTCTGAGTGTGGGGGGGTTGCTTCTTCTGTCTGCAGCACACGGGATCTCCTAGGAGCCCTTCGAGTGTCTTCCCCCAGTCCCTCCCAGTGCGGGCTGCCGGGGAAAGGAGGGGGTTGTGCTGGAAACGCAGGTAGAATCTAGTGCCTCCCCATGGACTGGGGAGGTAATTAGCGGACTACCCTCTGCCAGGGAACACCTGTGACACCAGGCAGCTGCGTGGAGGGCGGCCCCGAACCTCCCCCTCACAGTCACCCTTGTTCCGGATTTCTGAGTGTGGGGGGGTTCCTTCTTCTGTCTGCAGCACACGGGATCTCCTAGGAGCCCTTCGAGTGTCTTCCCCGAGTCCCTCCCAGTGCGGGCTGCCGGGGAAAGGCAGGGGTTTGGCTGGAAACGCAGGTAGCATCTAGTTCCTCCCCATGGACAGGGGAGGTAATTAGCGGACTTCCCTTTGCGAGGGAACACCTGTGACACCAGGAAGCTGCGTGTGGGGCGGCCCTAAACCTCCCCCACACAGTCATCCGTGTTCCGGAATTCTGAGTGTGGGGAGGTTCCGTCTTCTGTCTGCAGCACCCGGGTTCTCCTAGGAGCCCTTCGAGTGTCTTCCCCGAGTCCCTCCTAGTGCGGGCTGCCGGGGAAAGGCGGGGGTTTGGCTGGAAACGCAGGTAGCATCTAGTGCCTCCCCATGGACCAGGGAGGTAATTAGCGGACTTCCCCTTGCGAGGGAACACCTGTGACACAAGGCAGCTGCGTGGAGGGCGGCCCCGAACCTCCCCCACACAGTCAGCCGTGTTCCGGAATTCTGAGTGTGGGGAGGTTCCGTCTTCTGTCTGCAGCACCCGGGTTCTCCTAGGAGCCATTCGAGTGTCTTCCCCCAGTCCCTCCCAGTGCGGGCTGCCGGGGAAAGGCGGGGGTTGGGCTGGAAAAGCAGGTAGCATCTAGTGCCTCCCCATGGACAAGGGAGATAATTAGCGGACTTCCCCCTGCCAGGGAACACCTGTGACACCAGGCAGCTGCGTGGAGGGCGGCCCCGAACCTCCCCCACACAGTCACCCGTGTTCCGGAATTCTGAGTGTGGGGAGGTTCCGTCTTCTGTCTGCAGCACCCGGGATCTCCTAGGAGCCCTTCGAGTGTCTTCCCCGAGTCCCTCCCAGTGCGGGCTGCCGGGGAAAGGCGGGGGTTTGGCTGGAAACGCAGGTAGCATCTAGTGCCTCCTCATGGACAGGGGAGGTAATTAGCGGACATCACCCTGCCAGGGAACACCTGTGACACCAGGCAGCTGCGTGGATGGCGGCTCTGAACCTCCCCCTCACAGTCACCCTTGTTCCTGATTTCTGAGTGTGGGGGGGTTCCTTCTTCTGTCTGCTGCACACGGGATCTCCTAGGAGCCCTTCGAGTGTCTTCCCCGAGTCCCTCCCAGTGCGGGCTGCCGGGGAAAGGCGGGGGTTGGGCTGGAAAAGCAGGTAGCATCTAGTTCCTCCCCATGGACAGGGGAGGTAATTAGCGGACTACGCCCTGCCAGGGAACACCTGTGACACCAGGCAGCTGCGTGGAGGGCGGCCCCGAACCTCCCCCACACAGTCAGCCGTGTTCCGGAATTCTGAGTGTGGGGAGGTTCCGTCTTCTGTCTGCAGCACCCGGGTTCTCCTAGGAGCCATTCGAGTGTCTTCCCCCAGTCCCTCCCAGTGCGGGCTGCCGGGGAAAGGCGGGGGTTGGGCTGGAAAAGCAGGTAGCATCTAGTGCCTCCCCATGGACAAGGGAGATAATTAGCGGACTTCCCCCTGCCAGGGAACACCTGTGACACCAGGCAGCTGCGTGGAGGGCGGCCCCGAACCTCCCCCACACAGTCAGCCGTGTTCCGGAATTCTGAGTGTGGGGAGGTTCCGTCTTCTGTCTGCAGCACCCGGGATCTCCTAGGAGCCCTTCGAGTGTCTTCCCCGAGTCCCTCCCAGTGCGGGCTGCCGGGGAAAGGCGGGGGTTGGGCTGGAAACGCAGGTAGCATCTAGTGCCTCCTCATGGACATGGGAGGTAATTAGCGGACATCACCCTGGCAGGGAACACCTGTGACACCAGGCAGCTGCGTGGAGGGCGGCTCTGAACCTCCCCCTCACAGTCACCCGTGTTCCGGATTTCTGAGTGTGGGGGGGTTCCTTCTTCTGTCTGCAGCACACGGGATCTCCTAGGAGCCCTTCGAGTGTCTTCCCCGAGTCCCTCCCAGTGCGGGCTGCCGGGGAAAGGCGGGGGTTGGGCTGGAAAAGCAGGTAGCATCTAGTTCCTCCCCATGGACAGGGGAGGTAATTAGCGGACTACGCCCTGCCAGGGAACACCTGTGACACCAGGCAGCTGCGTGGAGGGCGGCCCCGAACCTCCCCCACACAGTCAGCCGTATTCCGGAATTCTGAGTGTGGGGAGGTTCCGTCTTCTGTCTGCAGCACCCGGGTTCTCCTAGGAGCCCTTCGAGTGTCTTCCCCGAGTCCCTCCCAGTGCGGGCTGCCGGGGAAAGGCGGGGGTTGGGCTGGAAACGCAGGTAGCATCTAGTGCCTCCTCATGGACAGGGGAGGTAATTAGCGGACATCACCCTGCCAGGGAACACCTGTGACACCAGGCAGCTGCGTGGAGGGCGGCTCTGAACCTCCCCCTCACAGTCACCCTTGTTCCGGATTTCTGAGTGTGGGGGGGTTCCTTCTTCTGTCTGCAGCACACGGGATCTCCTAGGAGCCCTTCGAGTGTCTTCCCCGAGTCCCTCCCAGTGCGGGCTGCCGGGGAAAGGCGGGGGTTGGGCTGGAAAAGCAGGTAGCATCTAGTTCCTCCCCATGGACAGGGGAGGTAATTAGCGGACTTCGCCTTGCGAGGGAACACCTGTGACACCAGGAAGCTGCGTGTGGGGCGGCCCTAAACCTCCCCAACACAGTCATCCGTGTTCCGGAATTCTGAGTGTGGGGAGGTTCCGTCTTCTGTCTGCAGCACCCGGGTTCTCCTAGGAGCCATTCGAGTGTCTTCCCCCAGTCCCTCCCAGTGCGGGCTGCCGGGGAAAGGCGGGGGTTGGGCTGGAAAAGCAGGTAGCATCTAGTGCCTCCCCATGGACAAGGGAGATAATTAGCGGACTTCCCCCTGCCAGGGAACACCTGTGACACCAGGCAGCTGCGTGGAGGGCGGCCCCGAACCTCCCCCACACAGTCACCCGTGTTCCGGAATTCTGAGTGTGGGGAGGTTCCGTCTTCTGTCTGCAGCACCCGGGATCTCCTAGGAGCCCTTCGAGTGTCTTCCCCGAGTCCCTCCCAGTGCGGGCTGCCGGGGAAAGGCGGGGGTTGGGCTGGAAACGCAGGTAGCATCTAGTGCCTCCTCATGGACAGGGGAGGTAATTAGCGGACATCACCCTGCCAGGGAACACCTGTGACACCAGGCAGCTGCGTGGAGGGCGGCTCTGAACCTCCCCCTCACAGTCACCCGTGTTCCGGATTTCTGAGTGTGGGGGGGTTCCTTCTTCTGTCTGCAGCACACGGGATCTCCTAGGAGCCCTTCGAGTGTCTTCCCCGAGTCCCTCCCAGTGCGGGCTGCCGGGGAAAGGCGGGGGTTGGGCTGGAAAAGCAGGTAGCATCTAGTTCCTCCCCATGGACAGGGGAGGTAATTAGCGGACTACGCCCTGCCAGGGAACACCTGTGACACCAGGCAGCTGCGTGGAGGGCGGCCCCGAACCTCCCCCACACAGTCAGCCGTGTTCCGGAATTCTGAGTGTGGGGAGGTTCCGTCTTCTGTCTGCAGCACCCGGGTTCTCCTAGGAGCCATTCGAGTGTCTTCCCCCAGTCCCTCCCAGTGCGGGCTGCCGGGGAAAGGCGGGGGTTGGGCTGGAAAAGCAGGTAGCATCTAGTGCCTCCCCATGGACAAGGGAGATAATTAGCAGACTTCCCCCTGCCAGGGAACACCTGTGACACCAGGCAGCTGCGTGGAGGGCGGCCCCGAACCTCCCCCACACAGTCACCCGTGTTCCGGAATTCTGAGTGTGGGGAGGTTCCGTCTTCTGTCTGCAGCACCCGGGATCTCCTAGGAGCCCTTCGAGTGTCTTCCCCGAGTCCCTCCCAGTGCGGGCTGCCGGGGAAAGGCGGGGGTTGGGCTGGAAACGCAGGTAGCATCTAGTGCCTCCTCATGGACAGGGGAGGTAATTAGCGGACATCACCCTGGCAGGGAACACCTGTGACACCAGGCAGCTGCGTGGAGGGCGGCTCTGAACCTCCCCCTCACAGTCACCCGTGTTCCGGATTTCTGAGTGTGGGGGGGTTCCTTCTTCTGTCTGCAGCACACGGGATCTCCTAGGAGCCCTTCGAGTGTCTTCCCCGAGTCCCTCCCAGTGCGGGCTGCCGGGGAAAGGCGGGGGTTGGGCTGGAAAAGCAGGTAGCATCTAGTTCCTCCCCATGGACAGGGGAGGTAATTAGCGGACTACCCCCTGCCAGGGAACACCTGTGACACCAGGCAGCTGCGTGGAGGGCGGCCCCGAACCTCCCCCACACAGTCAGCCGTATTCCGGAATTCTGAGTGTGGGGAGGTTCCGTCTTCTGTCTGCAGCACCCGGGTTCTCCTAGGAGCCCTTCGAGTGTCTTCCCCGAGTCCCTCCCAGTGCGGGCTGCCAGGGAAAGGCGGGGGTTGGGCTGGAAACGCAGGTAGCATCTAGTGCCTCCTCATGGACAGGGGAGGTAATTAGCGGACATCACCCTGCCAGGGAACACCTGTGACACCAGGCAGCTGCGTGGAGTGCGGCTCTGAACCTCCCCCTCACAGTCACCCGTGTTCCGGATTTCTGAGTGTGGGGGGGTTCCTTCTTCTGTCTGCAGCACACGGGATCTCCTAGGAGCCCTTCGAGTGTCTTCCCCGAGTCCCTCCCAGTGCGGGCTGCCGGGGAAAGGCGGGGGTTGGGCTGGAAAAGCAGGTAGCATCTAGTGCCTCCCCATGGACAAGGGAGATAATTAGCGGACTTCCCCCTGCCAGGGAACACCTGTGACACCAGGCAGCTGCGTGGAGGGCGGCCCCGAACCTCCCCCACACAGTCACCCGTGTTCCGGAATTCTGAGTGTGGGGAGGTTCCGTCTTCTGTCTGCAGCACCCGGGATCTCCTAGGAGCCCTTCGAGTGTCTTCCCCGAGTCCCTCCCAGTGCGGGCTGCCGGGGAAAGGCGGGGGTTGGGCTGGAAAAGCAGGTAGCATCTAGTGCCTCCCCCTGGACAGGGGAAGTAATTAGCGGACATCCCCCTGCCAGGGAACACCTGTGACACCAGGCAGCTGCGTGTAGGGCGGCCACGAACCTCCCCCACACAGTCACCCGTGTTCCGGAATTCTGAGTGTGGGGAGGTTCCGTCTTCTGTCTGCAGCACACGGGATCTCCTAGGAGCCCTTCGAGTGTCTTCCCCGAGTCCCTCCCAGTGCGGGCTGCCGGGGAAAGGCGGGGGTTGGGCTGGAAAAGCAGGTAGCATCTAGTTCCTCCCCATGGACAGGGGAGGTAATTAGCGGACTACGCCCTGCCAGGGAACACCTGTGACACCAGGCAGCTGCGTGGAGGGCGGCCCCGAACCTCCCCCACACAGTCAGCCGTGTTCCGGAATTCTGAGTGTGGGGAGGTTCCGTCTTCTGTCTGCAGCACCCGGGTTCTCCTAGGAGCCATTCGAGTGTCTTCCCCCAGTCCCTCCCAGTGCGGGCTGCCGGGGAAAGGCGGGGGTTGGGCTAGAAAAGCAGGTAGCATCTAGTGCCTCCCCATGGACAAGGGAGATAATTAGCGGACTTCCCCCTGCCAGGGAACACCTGTGACACCAGGCAGCTGCGTGGAGGGCGGCCCCGAACCTCCCCCACACAGTCAGCCGTGTTCCAGAATTCTGAGTGTGGGGAGGTTCCGTCTTCTATCTGCAGCACCCGGGTTCTCCTAGGAGCCCTTCGAGTGTCTTCCCCGAGTCCCTCCCAGTGCGGGCTGCCGGGGAAAGTCGGGGGTTTGGCTGGAAACGCAGGTAGCATCTAGTGCCTCCCCATGGACAGGGGAGGTAATTAGCGGACTTCCCCTTGCGAGGGAACACCTGTGACACCAGGAAGCTGCGTGGGGGGCGGCCCTAAACCTCCCCCACACAGTCATCCGTGTTCCGGAATTCTGAGTGTGGGGAGGTTCCGTCTTCTGTCTGCAGCACCCGGGTTCTCCTAGGAGCCCTTCGAGTGTGTTCCCCGAGTCCCTCCCTGTGCGGGCGGCCGGGGAAAGGCAGGGGTTGGGCTGGAAACGCAGGTAGCATCTAGTGCCTCCCCATGGACAGGGGAGGTAATTAGCGGACTACCCCCTGCCAGGGAACACCTGTGACACCAGGCAGCTGCGTGGAGGGCGGCCCCGAACCTCCCCCACACAGTCAGCCGTATTCTGGAATTCTGAGTGTGGGGAGGTTCCGTCTTCTGTCTGCAGCACCCAGGTTCTCCTAGGAGCCCTTCGAGTGTCTTCCCCGAGTCCCTCCCAGTGCGGGCTGCCGGGGAAAGGCGGGGGTTGGACTGGAAACGCAGGTAGCATCTAGTGCCTCCTCATGGACAGGGGAGGTAATTAGCGGACATCACCCTGCCAGGGAACACCTGTGACACCAGGCAGCTGCGTGGAGGGCGGCTCTGAACCTCCCACTCACAGTCACCCGTGTTCCGGATTTCTGAGTGTGGGGAGGTTCCGTCTTCTGTCTGCAGCACCCGGGTTCTCCTAGGAGCCATTCGAGTGTCTTCCCCCAGTCCCTCCCAGTGCGGGCTGCCGGGGAAAGGCGGGGGTTGGGCTGGAAAAGCAGGTAGCATCTAGTGCCTCCCCATGGACAAGGGAGATAATTAGCGGACTTCCCCCTGCCAGGGAACACCTGTGACACCAGGCAGCTGCGTGGAGGGCGGCCCCGAACCTCCCCCACACAGTCACCCGTGTTCCGGAATTCTGAGTGTGGGGAGGTTCCGTCTTCTGTCTGCAGCACCCGGGATCTCCTAGGAGCCCTTCGAGTGTCTTCCCCGAGTCCCTCCCAGTGCGGGCTGCCGGGGAAAGGCGGGGGTTGGGCTAGAAACGCAGGTAGCATCTAGTGCCTCCTCATGGACAGGGGAGGTAATTAGCGGACATCAACCTGCCAGGGAATACCTGTGACACCAGGCAGCTGCGTGGAGGGCGGCTCTGAACCTCCCCCTCACAGTCACCCGTGTTCCGGATTTCTGAGTGTGGGGGGGTTCCTTCTTCTGTCTGCAGCACACGGGATCTCCTAGGAGCCCTTCGAGTGTCTTCCCCGAGTCCCTCCCAGTGCGGGCTGCCGGGGAAAGGCGGGGGTTGGGCTGGAAAAGCAGGTAGCATCTAGTTCCTCCCCATGGACAGGGGAGGTAATTAGCGGACTTCCCCTTGCGAGGGAACACCTGTGACACCAGGAAGCTGCGTGGGGGGCGGCCCTAAACCTCCCCCACACAGTCATCCGTATTCCGGAATTCTGAGTGTGGGGAGGTTCCGTCTTCTGTCTGCAGCACCCGGGTTCTCCTAGGAGCCCTTCGAGTGTCTTCCCCGAGTCCCTCCCAGTGCGGGCTGCCGGGGAAAGGCGGGGGTTTGGCTGGAAACGCAGGTAGCATCTAGTGCCTCCCCATGGAGAGGGGAGGTAATTAGCGGAATTCCCCTTGCGAGGGAACACCTGTGACACCAGGCAGCTGCGTGGAGGGCGGCCCCGAACCTCCCCCACACAGTCACCCGTGTTCCGGAATTCTGAGTGTGGGGGGGTTGCTTCTTCTGTCTGCAGCACACGGGATCTCCTAGGAGCCCTTCGAGTGTCTTCCCCCAGTCCCTCCCAGTGCGGGCTGCCGGGGAAAGGAGGGGGTTGTGCTGGAAACGCAGGTAGAATCTAGTGCCTCCCCATGGACTGGGGAGGTAATTAGCGGACTACCCCCTGCCAGGGAACACCTGTGACACCAGGCAGCTGCGTGGAGGGCGGCCCCGAACCTCCCCCTCACAGTCACCCTTGTTCCGGATTTCTGAGTGTGGGGGGGTTCCTTCTTCTGTCTGCAGCACACGGGATCTCCTAGGAGCCCTTCGAGTGTCTTCCCCGAGTCCCTCCCAGTGCGGGCTGCCGGGGAAAGGCAGGGGTTTGGCTGGAAACGCAGGTAGCATCTAGTTCCTCCCCATGGACAGGGGAGGTAATTAGCGGACTTCGCCTTGCGAGGGAACACCTGTGACACCAGGAAGCTGCGTGTGGGGCGGCCCTAAACCTCCCCAACACAGTCATCCGTGTTCCGGAATTCTGAGTGTGGGGAGGTTCCGTCTTCTGTCTGCAGCACCCGGGTTCTCCTAGGAGCCATTCGAGTGTCTTCCCCGAGTCCCTCCCAGTGCGGGCTGCCGGGGAAAGGCGGGGGTTTGGCTGGAAACGCAGGTAGCATCTAGTGCCTCCCCATGGAGAGGGGAGGTAATTAGCGGAATTCCCCTTGCGAGGGAACACCTGTGACACCAGGCAGCTGCGTGGAGGGCGGCCCCGAACCTCCCCCACACAGTCACCCGTGTTCCGGAATTCTGAGTGTGGGGGGGTTGCTTCTTCTGTCTGCAGCACACGGGATCTCCTAGGAGCCCTTCGAGTGTCTTCCCCCAGTCCCTCCCAGTGCGGGCTGCCGGGGAAAGGAGGGGGTTGTGCTGGAAACGCAGGTAGAATCTAGTGCCTCCTCATGGACAGGGGAGGTAATTAGCGGACATCACCCTGCCAGGGAACACCTGTGACACCAGGCAGCTGCGTGGAGTGCGGCTCTGAACCTCCCCCTCACAGTCACCCGTGTTCCGGATTTCTGAGTGTGGGGGGGTTCCTTCTTCTGTCTGCAGCACACGGGATCTCCTAGGAGCCCTTCGAGTGTCTTCCCCGAGTCCCTCCCAGTGCGGGCTGCCGGGGAAAGGCGGGGGTTTGGCTGGAAACGCAGGTAGCATCTAGTGCCTCCCCATGGAGAGGGGAGGTAATTAGCGGAATTCCCCTTGCGAGGGAACACCTGTGACACCAGGCAGCTGCGTGGAGGGCGGCCCCGAACCTCCCCCACACAGTCACCCGTGTTCCGGAATTCTGAGTGTGGGGGGGTTGCTTCTTCTGTCTGCAGCACACGGGATCTCCTAGGAGCCCTTCGAGTGTCTTCCCCCAGTCCCTCCCAGTGCGGGCTGCCGGGGAAAGGAGGGGGTTGTGCTGGAAACGCAGGTAGAATCTAGTGCCTCCTCATGGACAGGGGAGGTAATTAGCGGACATCACCCTGCCAGGGAACACCTGTGACACCAGGCAGCTGCGTGGAGTGCGGCTCTGAACCTCCCCCTCACAGTCACCCGTGTTCCGGATTTCTGAGTGTGGGGGGGTTCCTTCTTCTGTCTGCAGCACACGGGATCTCCTAGGAGCCCTTCGAGTGTCTTCCCCGAGTCCCTCCCAGTGCGGGCTGCCGGGGAAAGGCGGGGGTTGGGCTGGAAAAGCAGGTAGCATCTAGTGCCTCCCCATGGACAAGGGAGATAATTAGCGGACTTCCCCCTGCCAGGGAACACCTGTGACACCAGGCAGCTGCGTGGAGGGCGGCCCCGAACCTCCCCCACACAGTCACCCGTGTTCCGGAATTCTGAGTGTGGGGAGGTTCCGTCTTCTGTCTGCAGCACCCGGGATCTCCTAGGAGCCCTTCGAGTGTCTTCCCCGAGTCCCTCCCAGTGCGGGCTGCCGGGGAAAGGCGGGGGTTGGGCTGGAAAAGCAGGTAGCATCTAGTGCCTCCCCCTGGACAGGGGAAGTAATTAGCGGACATCCCCCTGCCAGGGAACACCTGTGACACCAGGCAGCTGCGTGTAGGGCGGCCACGAACCTCCCCCACACAGTCACCCGTGTTCCGGAATTCTGAGTGTGGGGAGGTTCCGTCTTCTGTCTGCAGCACACGGGATCTCCTAGGAGCCCTTCGAGTGTCTTCCCCGAGTCCCTCCCAGTGCGGGCTGCCGGGGAAAGGCGGGGGTTGGGCTGGAAAAGCAGGTAGCATCTAGTTCCTCCCCATGGACAGGGGAGGTAATTAGCGGACTACGCCCTGCCAGGGAACACCTGTGACACCAGGCAGCTGCGTGGAGGGCGGCCCCGAACCTCCCCCACACAGTCAGCCGTGTTCCGGAATTCTGAGTGTGGGGAGGTTCCGTCTTCTGTCTGCAGCACCCGGGTTCTCCTAGGAGCCATTCGAGTGTCTTCCCCCAGTCCCTCCCAGTGCGGGCTGCCGGGGAAAGGCGGGGGTTGGGCTAGAAAAGCAGGTAGCATCTAGTGCCTCCCCATGGACAAGGGAGATAATTAGCGGACTTCCCCCTGCCAGGGAACACCTGTGACACCAGGCAGCTGCGTGGAGGGCGGCCCCGAACCTCCCCCACACAGTCAGCCGTGTTCCAGAATTCTGAGTGTGGGGAGGTTCCGTCTTCTATCTGCAGCACCCGGGTTCTCCTAGGAGCCCTTCGAGTGTCTTCCCCGAGTCCCTCCCAGTGCGGGCTGCCGGGGAAAGTCGGGGGTTTGGCTGGAAACGCAGGTAGCATCTAGTGCCTCCCCATGGACAGGGGAGGTAATTAGCGGACTTCCCCTTGCGAGGGAACACCTGTGACACCAGGAAGCTGCGTGGGGGGCGGCCCTAAACCTCCCCCACACAGTCATTCGTGTTCCGGAATTCTGAGTGTGGGGAGGTTCCGTCTTCTGTCTGCAGCACCCGGGTTCTCCTAGGAGCCCTTCGAGTGTGTTCCCCGAGTCCCTCCCTGTGCGGGCGGCCGGGGAAAGGCAGGGGTTGGGCTGGAAACGCAGGTAGCATCTAGTGCCTCCCCATGGACAGGGGAGGTAATTAGCGGACTACCCCCTGCCAGGGAACACCTGTGACACCAGGCAGCTGCGTGGAGGGCGGCCCCGAACCTCCCCCACACAGTCAGCCGTATTCTGGAATTCTGAGTGTGGGGAGGTTCCGTCTTCTGTCTGCAGCACCCAGGTTCTCCTAGGAGCCCTTCGAGTGTCTTCCCCGAGTCCCTCCCAGTGCGGGCTGCCGGGGAAAGGCGGGGGTTGGACTGGAAACGCAGGTAGCATCTAGTGCCTCCTCATGGACAGGGGAGGTAATTAGCGGACATCACCCTGCCAGGGAACACCTGTGACACCAGGCAGCTGCGTGGAGGGCGGCTCTGAACCTCCCACTCACAGTCACCCGTGTTCCGGATTTCTGAGTGTGGGGAGGTTCCGTCTTCTGTCTGCAGCACCCGGGTTCTCCTAGGAGCCATTCGAGTGTCTTCCCCCAGTCCCTCCCAGTGCGGGCTGCCGGGGAAAGGCGGGGGTTGGGCTGGAAAAGCAGGTAGCATCTAGTGCCTCCCCATGGACAAGGGAGATAATTAGCGGACTTCCCCCTGCCAGGGAACACCTGTGACACCAGGCAGCTGCGTGGAGGGCGGCCCCGAACCTCCCCCACACAGTCACCCGTGTTCCGGAATTCTGAGTGTGGGGAGGTTCCGTCTTCTGTCTGCAGCACCCGGGATCTCCTAGGAGCCCTTCGAGTGTCTTCCCCGAGTCCCTCCCAGTGCGGGCTGCCGGGGAAAGGCGGGGGTTGGGCTGGAAACGCAGGTAGCATCTAGTGCCTCCTCATGGACAGGGGAGGTAATTAGCGGACATCAACCTGCCAGGGAATACCTGTGACACCAGGCAGCTGCGTGGAGGGCGGCTCTGAACCTCCCCCTCACAGTCACCCGTGTTCCGGATTTCTGAGTGTGGGGGGGTTCCTTCTTCTGTCTGCAGCACACGGGATCTCCTAGGAGCCCTTCGAGTGTCTTCCCCGAGTCCCTCCCAGTGCGGGCTGCCGGGGAAAGGTGGGGGTTGGGCTGGAAAAGCAGGTAGCATCTAGTTCCTCCCCATGGACAGGGGAGGTAATTAGCGGACTTCCCCTTGCGAGGGAACACCTGTGACACCAGGAAGCTGCGTGGGGGGCGGCCCTAAACCTCCCCCACACAGTCATCCGTATTCCGGAATTCTGAGTGTGGGGAGGTTCCGTCTTCTGTCTGCAGCACCCGGGTTCTCCTAGGAGCCCTTCGAGTGTCTTCCCCGAGTCCCTCCCAGTGCGGGCTGCCGGGGAAAGGCGGGGGTTTGGCTGGAAACGCAGGTAGCATCTAGTGCCTCCCCATGGAGAGGGGAGGTAATTAGCGGAATTCCCCTTGCGAGGGAACACCTGTGACACCAGGCAGCTGCGTGGAGGGCGGCCCCGAACCTCCCCCACACAGTCACCCGTGTTCCGGAATTCTGAGTGTGGGGGGGTTGCTTCTTCTGTCTGCAGCACACGGGATCTCCTAGGAGCCCTTCGAGTGTCTTCCCCCAGTCCCTCCCAGTGCGGGCTGCCGGGGAAAGGAGGGGGTTGTGCTGGAAACGCAGGTAGAATCTAGTGCCTCCCCATGGACTGGGGAGGTAATTAGCGGACTACCCCCTGCCAGGGAACACCTGTGACACCAGGCAGCTGCGTGGAGGGCGGCCCCGAACCTCCCCCTCACAGTCACCCTTGTTCCGGATTTCTGAGTGTGGGGGGGTTCCTTCTTCTGTCTGCAGCACACGGGATCTCCTAGGAGCCCTTCGAGTGTCTTCCCCGAGTCCCTCCCAGTGCGGGCTGCCGGGGAAAGGCAGGGGTTTGGCTGGAAACGCAGGTAGCATCTAGTTCCTCCCCATGGAAAGGGGAGGATATTAGCGGACTTCCCCTTGCGAGGGAACACCTGTGACACCAGGAAGCTGCGTGTGGGGCGGCCCTAAACCTCCCCCAACTGTCATCCGTGTTCCGGAATTCTGAGTGTGGGGAGGTTCCGTCTTCTGTCTGCAGCACCCGGGTTCTCCTAGGAGCCATTCGAGTGTCTTCCCCCAGTCCCTCCCAGTGCGGGCTGCCGGGGAAAGGCGGGGGTTGGGCTGGAAAAGCAGGTAGCATCTAGTGCCTCCCCATGGACAAGGGAGATAATTAGCGGACTTCCCCCTGCCAGGGAACACCTGTGACACCAGGCAGCTGCGTGGAGAGCGGCCCCGAACCTCCCCCACACAGTCACCCGTGTTCCGGAATTCTGAGTGTGGGGAGGTTCCGTCTTCTGTCTGCAGCACCCGGGATCTCCTAGGAGCCCTTCGAGTGTCTTCCCCGAGTCCCTCCCAGTGCGGGCTGCCGGGGAAAGGCGGGGGTTGGGCTGGAAACGCAGGTAGCATCTAGTGCCTCCCCATGGACTGGGGAGGTAATTAGCGGACTACCCCCTGCCAGGGAACACCTGTGACACCAGGCAGCTGCGTGGAGGGCGGCCCCGAACCTCCCCCTCACAGTCACCCTTGTTCCGGATTTCTGAGTGTGGGGGGGTTCCTTCTTCTGTCTGCAGCACACGGGATCTCCTAGGAGCCCTTCGAGTGTCTTCCCCGAGTCCCTCCCAGTGCGGGCTGCCGGGGAAAGGCAGGGGTTTGGCTGGAAACGCAGGTAGCATCTAGTTCCTCCCCATGGACAGGGGAGGTAATTAGCGGACTTCGCCTTGCGAGGGAACACCTGTGACACCAGGAAGCTGCGTGTGGGGCGGCCCTAAACCTCCCCAACACAGTCATCCGTGTTCCGGAATTCTGAGTGTGGGGAGGTTCCGTCTTCTGTCTGCAGCACCCGGGTTCTCCTAGGAGCCATTCGAGTGTCTTCCCCGAGTCCCTCCCAGTGCGGGCTGCCGGGGAAAGGCGGGGGTTTGGCTGGAAACGCAGGTAGCATCTAGTGCCTCCCCATGGAGAGGGGAGGTAATTAGCGGAATTCCCCTTGCGAGGGAACACCTGTGACACCAGGCAGCTGCGTGGAGGGCGGCCCCGAACCTCCCCCACACAGTCACCCGTGTTCCGGAATTCTGAGTGTGGGGGGGTTGCTTCTTCTGTCTGCAGCACACGGGATCTCCTAGGAGCCCTTCGAGTGTCTTCCCCCAGTCCCTCCCAGTGCGGGCTGCCGGGGAAAGGAGGGGGTTGTGCTGGAAACGCAGGTAGAATCTAGTGCCTCCCCATGGACTGGGGAGGTAATTAGCGGACTACCCCCTGCCAGGGAACACCTGTGACACCAGGCAGCTGCGTGGAGGGCGGCCCCGAACCTCCCCCTCACAGTCACCCTTGTTCCGGATTTCTGAGTGTGGGGGGGTTCCTTCTTCTGTCTGCAGCACACGGGATCTCCTAGGAGCCCTTCGAGTGTCTTCCCCGAGTCCCTCCCAGTGCGGGCTGCCGGGGAAAGGCAGGGGTTTGGCTGGAAACGCAGGTAGCATCTAGTTCCTCCCCATGGACAGGGGAGGTAATTAGCGGACTTCCCTTTGCGAGGGAACACCTGTGACACCAGGAAGCTGCGTGTGGGGCGGCCCTAAACCTCCCCCACACAGTCATCCGTGTTCCGGAATTCTGAGTGTGGGGAGGTTCCGTCTTCTGTCTGCAGCACCCGGGTTCTCCTAGGAGCCCTTCGAGTGTCTTCCCCGAGTCCCTCCTAGTGCGGGCTGCCGGGGAAAGGCGGGGGTTTGGCTGGAAACGCAGGTAGCATCTAGTGCCTCCCCATGGACCAGGGAGGTAATTAGCGGACTTCCCCTTGCGAGGGAACACCTGTGACACAAGGCAGCTGCGTGGAGGGCGGCCCCGAACCTCCCCCACACAGTCAGCCGTGTTCCGGAATTCTGAGTGTGGGGAGGTTCCGTCTTCTGTCTGCAGCACCCGGGTTCTCCTAGGAGCCATTCGAGTGTCTTCCCCCAGTCCCTCCCAGTGCGGGCTCCCGGGGAAAGGCGGGGGTTGGGCTGGAAAAGCAGGTAGCATCTAGTGCCTCCCCATGGACAAGGGAGATAATTAGCGGACTTCCCCCTGCCAGGGAACACCTGTGACACCAGGCAGCTGCGTGGAGGGCGGCCCCGAACCTCCCCCACACAGTCACCCGTGTTCCGGAATTCTGAGTGTGGGGAGGTTCCGTCTTCTGTCTGCAGCACCCGGGATCTCCTAGGAGCCCTTCGAGTGTCTTCCCCGAGTCCCTCCCAGTGCGGGCTGCCGGGGAAAGGCGGGGGTTTGGCTGGAAACGCAGGTAGCATCTAGTGCCTCCTCATGGACAGGGGAGGTAATTAGCGGACATCACCCTGCCAGGGAACACCTGTGACACCAGGCAGCTGCGTGGATGGCGGCTCTGAACCTCCCCCTCACAGTCACCCTTGTTCCTGATTTCTGAGTGTGGGGGGGTTCCTTCTTCTGTCTGCTGCACACGGGATCTCCTAGGAGCCCTTCGAGTGTTTTCCCCGAGTCCCTCCCAGTGCGGGCTGCCGGGGAAAGGCGGGGGTTGGGCTGGAAAAGCAGGTAGCATCTAGTTCCTCCCCATGGACAGGGGAGGTAATTAGCGGACTACGCCCTGCCAGGGAACACCTGTGACACCAGGCAGCTGCGTGGAGGGCGGCCCCGAACCTCCCCCACACAGTCAGCCGTGTTCCGGAATTCTGAGTGTGGGGAGGTTCCGTCTTCTGTCTGCAGCACCCGGGTTCTCCTAGGAGCCATTCGAGTGTCTTCCCCCAGTCCCTCCCAGTGCGGGCTGCCGGGGAAAGGCGGGGGTTGGGCTGGAAAAGCAGGTAGCATCTAGTGCCTCCCCATGGACAAGGGAGATAATTAGCGGACTTCCCCCTGCCAGGGAACACCTGTGACACCAGGCAGCTGCGTGGAGGGCGGCCCCGAACCTCCCCCACACAGTCAGCCGTGTTCCGGAATTCTGAGTGTGGGGAGGTTCCGTCTTCTGTCTGCAGCACCCGGGATCTCCTAGGAGCCCTTCGAGTGTCTTCCCCGAGTCCCTCCCAGTGCGGGCTGCCGGGGAAAGGCGGGGGTTGGGCTGGAAACGCAGGTAGCATCTAGTGCCTCCTCATGGACATGGGAGGTAATTAGCGGACATCACCCTGGCAGGGAACACCTGTGACACCAGGCAGCTGCGTGGAGGGCGGCCCTGAACCTCCCCCTCACAGTCACCCGTGTTCCGGATTTCTGAGTGTGGGGGGGTTCCTTCTTCTGTCTGCAGCACACGGGATCTCCTAGGAGCCCTTCGAGTGTCTTCCCCGAGTCCCTCCCAGTGCGGGCTGCCGGGGAAAGGCGGGGGTTGGGCTGGAAAAGCAGGTAGCATCTAGTTCCTCCCCATGGACAGGGGAGGTAATTAGCGGACTACGCCCTGCCAGGGAACACCTGTGACACCAGGCAGCTGCGTGGAGGGCGGCCCCGAACCTCCCCCACACAGTCAGCCGTATTCCGGAATTCTGAGTGTGGGGAGGTTCCGTCTTCTGTCTGCAGCACCCGGGTTCTCCTAGGAGCCCTTCGAGTGTCTTCCCCGAGTCCCTCCCAGTGCGGGCTGCCGGGGAAAGGCGGGGGTTGGGCTGGAAACGCAGGTAGCATCTAGTGCCTCCTCATGGACAGGGGAGGTAATTAGCGGACATCACCCTGCCAGGGAACACCTGTGACACCAGGCAGCTGCGTGGAGGGCGGCTCTGAACCTCCCCCTCACAGTCACCCTTGTTCCGGATTTCTGAGTGTGGGGGGGTTCCTTCTTCTGTCTGCAGCACACGGGATCTCCTAGGAGCCCTTCGAGTGTCTTCCCCGAGTCTCTCCCAGTGCGGGCTGCCGGGGAAAGGCGGGGGTTGGGCTGGAAAAGCAGGTAGCATCTAGTGCCTCCCCATGGACAAGGGAGATAATTAGCGGACTTCCCCCTGCCAGGGAACACCTGTGACACCAGGCAGCTGCGTGGAGGGCGGCCCCGAACCTCCCCCACACAGTCACCCGTGTTCCGGAATTCTTAGTGTGGGGAGGTTCCGTCTTCTGTCTGCAGCACCGGGGATCTCCTAGGAGCCCTTCGAGTGTCTTCCCCGAGTCCCTCCCAGTGCGGGCTGCCGGGGAAAGGCGGGGGTTGGGCTGGAAAAGCAGGTAGCATCTAGTGCCTCCCCCTGGACAGGGGAGGTAATTAGCGGACATCCGCCTGCCAGGGAACACCTGTGACACCAGGCAGCTGCGTGTAGGGCGGCCACGAACCTCCCCCACACAGTCACCCGTGTTCCGGAATTCTGAGTGTGGGGAGGTTCCGTCTTCGGTCTGCAGCACACGGGATCTCCTAGGAGCCCTTCGAGTGTCTTCCCCGAGTCCCTCCCAGTGCGGGCTGCCGGGGAAAGGCGGGGGTTGGGCTGGAAAAGCAGGTAGCATCTAGTTCCTCCCCATGGACAGGGGAGGTAATTAGCGGACTACGCCCTGCCAGGGAACACCTGTGACACCAGGCAGCTGCGTGGAGGGCGGCCCCGAACCTCCCCCACACAGTCAGCCGTGTTCCGGAATTCTGAGTGTGGGGAGGTTCCGTCTTCTGTCTGCAGCACCCGGGTTCTCCTGGGAGCCATTCGAGTGTCTTCCCCCAGTCCCTCCCAGTGCGGGCTGCCGGGGAAAGGCTGGGGTTGGGCTAGAAAAGCAGGTAGCATCTAGTGCCTCCCCATGGACAAGGGAGATAATTAGCGGACTTCCCCCTGCCAGGGAACACCTGTGACACCAGGCAGCTGCGTGGAGGGCGGCCCCGAACCTCCCCCACACAGTCACCCGTGTTCCGGAATTCTGAGTGTGGGGAGGTTCCGTCTTCTGTCTGCAGCACCCGGGATCTCCTAGGAGCCCTTCGAGTGACTTCCCCGAGTCCCTCCCAGTGCGGGCTGCCGGGGAAAGGCGGGGGTTGGGCTGGAAACGCAGGTAGCATCTAGTGCCTCCTCATGGACAGGGGAGGTAATTAGCGGACATCACCCTGCCAGGGAACACCTGTGACACCAGGCAGCTGCGTGGAGGGCGGCTCTGAACCTCCCCCTCACAGTCACACGTGTTCCGGATTTCTGAGTGTGGGGGGGTTCCTTCTTCTGTCTGCAGCACACGGGATCTCCTAGGAGCCCTTCGAGTGTCTTCCCCGAGTCCCTCCCAGTGCGGGCTGCCGGGGAAAGCGGGGGTTGGGCTGGAAACGCAGGTAGCATCTAGTTCCTCCCCATGGACAGGGGAGGAAATTAGCGGACTACGCCCTGCCAGGGAACACCTGTGACACCAGGCAGCTGCGTGGAGGGCGGCCCCGAACCTCCCCCACACAGTCAGCCGTATTCCGGAATTCTGAGTGTGGGGAGGTTCCGTCTTCTGTCTGCAGCACCCGGGTTCTCCTAGGAGCCCTTCGAGTGTCTTCCCCGAGTCCCTCCCAGTGCGGGCTGCCGGGGAAAGGTGGGGGTTGGGCTGGAAATGCAGGTAGCATCTAGTGCCTCCCCCTGGACAGGGGAGGTAATTAGTGGACATCACCCTGCCAGGGAACACCTGTGACACCAGGCAGCTGCGTGGAGGGCGGCTCTGAACCTCCCCCTCACAGTCACCCTTGTTCCGGATTTCTGAGTGTGGGGGGGTTCCTTCTTCTGTCTGCAGCACACGGGATCTCCTAGGAGCCCTTCGAGTGTCTTCCCCGAGTCCCTCACAGTGCGGGCTGCTGGGGAAAGGCGGGGGTTTGGCTGGAAACGCAGGTAGCATCTAGTTCCTCCCCATGGACAGGGGAGGTAATTAGCGGACTTCCCCTTGCGAGGGAACACCTGTGACACCAGGAAGCTGCGTGGGGGGCGGCCCTAAACCTCCCCCACACAGTCATCCGTATTTCGGGATTCTGAGTTTGGGGAGGTTCCGTCTTCTGTCTGCAGCACCCGGGTTCTCCTAGGAGCCCTTCGAGTGTCTTCCCCGAGTCCCTCCCAGTGCGGGCTGCCGGGGAAAGGCGGGGGTTTGGCTGGAAACGCAGGTAGCATCTAGTGCCTCCCCATGGAGAGGGGAGGTAATTAGCGGAATTCCCCTTGCGAGGGAACACCTGTGACACCAGGCAGCTGCGTGGAGGGCGGCCCCGAACCTCCCCCTCACAGTCACCCTTGTTCCGGATTTCTGAGTGTGGGGGGGTTCCTTCTTCTGTCTGCAGCACACGGGATCTCCTAGGAGCCCTTCGAGTGTCTTCCCCGAGTCCCTCCCAGTGCGGGCTGCCGGGGAAAGGCAGGGGTTTGGCTGGAAACGCAGGTAGCATCTAGTTCCTCCCCATGGACAGGGGAGGTAATTAGCGGACTTCCCCTTGCGAGGGAACACCTGTGACACCAGGAAGCTGCGTGTGGGGCGGCCCTAAACCTCCCCCACACAGTCATCCGTGTTCCGGAATTCTGAGTGTGGGGAGGTTCCGTCTTCTGTCTGCAGCACCCGGGTTCTCCTAGGAGCCCTTCGAGTGTCTTCCCCGAGTCCCTCCTAGTGCGGTCTGCCGGGGAAAGGCGGGGGTTTGGCTGGAAACGCAGGTAGCATCTAGTGCCTCCCCATGGACCAGGGAGGAAATTAGCGGACTTCCCCTTGCGAGGGAACACCTGTGACACCAGGCAGCTGCGTGGAGGGCGGCCCCGAACCTCCCCCACACAGTCACCCGTGTTCCGGAATTCTGAGTGTGGGGAGGTTCCGTCTTCTGTCTGCAGCACCCGGGATCGCCTAGGAGCCCTTCGAGTGTCTTCCCCGAGTCCCTCCCAGTGCGGGCTGCCGGGGAAAGGCGGGGGTTGGGCTGGAAACGCAGGTAGCATCTAGTGCCTCCTCATGGACAGGGGAGGTAATTAGCGGACATCACCCTGGCAGGGAACACCTGTGACACCAGGCAGCTGCGTGGAGGGCGGCTCTGAACCTCCCCCTCACAGTCACCCGTGTTCCGGATTTCTGAGTGTGGGGGGGTTCCTTCTTCTGTCTGCAGCACACGGGATCTCCTAGGAGCCCTTCGAGTGTCTTCCCCGAGTCCCTCCCAGTGCGGGCGGCCGGGGAAAGGCGGGGGTTGGGCTGGAAACGCAGGTAGCATCTAGTGCCTCCCCATGGACAGGGGAGGTAATTAGCGGACTACCCCCTGCCAGGGAACACCTGTGACACCAGGCAGCTGCGTGGGGGGCGGCCCTAAACCTCCCCCACACAGTCATCCGTATTTCGGAATTCTGAGTTTGGGGAGGTTCCGTCTTCTGTCTGCAGCACCCGGGTTCTCCTAGGAGCCCTTCGAGTGTCTTCCCCGAGTCCCTCCCAGTGCGGGCTGCCGGGGAAAGGCGGGGGTTTGGCTGGAAACGCAGGTAGCATCTAGTGCCTCCCCATGGACCAGGGAGGTAATTAGCGGACTTCCCCTTGCGAGGGAACACCTGTGACACAAGGCAGCTGCGTGGAGGGCGGCCCCGAACCTCCCCCACACAGTCAGCCGTGTTCCGGAATTCTGAGTGTGGGGAGGTTCCGTCTTCTGTCTGCAGCACCCGGGTTCTCCTAGGAGCCATTCGAGTGTCTTCCCCCAGTCCCTCCCAGAGCGGGCTGCCGGGGAAAGGCGGGGGTTGGGCTGGAAACGCAGGTAGCATCTAGTGCCTCCCCATGGACAAGGGAGATAATTAGCGGACTTCCCCCTGCCAGGGAACACCTGTGACACCAGGCATCTTCGTGGAGGGCGGCCCCAAACCTCCCCCACACAGTCGGCCGTGTTCCGGAATTCTGAGTGTGGGGAGGTTCCGTCTTCTTTCTGCAGCACCCGGGATCTCCTAGGAGCCCTTCGAGGGTCTTCCCCGAGTCCCTCCCAGTGCGGGCTGCCGGGGAAAGGCGGGGGTTGGGCTGGAAACGCAGGTAGCATCTAGTGCCTCCTCATGGACAGGGGAGGTAATTAGCGGACTTCCCCCTGCGAGGGAACACCTGTGACACCAGGAAGTTGCGTGGGGGCGGCCCTAAACCTCACACACAGTCAGCCCTGTTCCGGAATTCTGAGTGTGGGGAGGTTACGTCTTCTGTCTGCAGCACCCGGGATCTCCTAGGAGCCCTTCGAGTGTCTTCCCCCAGTCCCTCCCAGTGCGGGCTGCCGGGGAAAGGAGGGGGTTGTGCTGGAAACGCTGGTAGCATCTAGTGCCTCCCCATGGACTGGGGAGGTAATTAGCGGACTACCCCCTGCCAGGGAACACCTGTGACACAAGGCAGCTGCGTGGAGGGCGGCCCCGAACCTCCCCCACACAGTCAACCGTGTTCCGGAATTCTGAGTGTGGGGAGGTTCCGTCTTCTGTCTGCAGCACCCGGGATCTCCTAGGAGCCCTTCGAGTGTCTTCCCCGAGTCCATCCCAGTGCGGGCTACCGGGGAAAGGCGGGGGTTGGGCTGGAAAAGCAGGTAGCATCTAGTGCCTCCCCCTGGAAAGGGGAGGTAATTAACGGACTTCCCCCTGCCAGGGAACACCTGTGACACCAGGCAGCTGCGTGGAGGGCGGCCCCGAACCTCCCCCACACAGTCACTCGTGTTCCGGAATTCTGAGTGTGGGGAGGTTCCGTCTTCTGTCTGCAGCACCCGGGATCTCCTAGGAGCCCTTCGAGTGTCTTCCCCGAGTCCATCCCAGTGCGGGCTACCGGGGAAAGGCGGGGGTTGGGCTGGAAAAGCAGGTAGCATCTAGTGCCTCCCCCTGGACAGGGGAGGTAATTAACGGACTTCCCCCTGCCAGGGAACACCTGTGACACCAGGCAGCTGCGTGGAGGGCGGCCCCGAACCTCCCCCACACAGTCACTCGTGTTCCGGAATTCTGAGTGTGGGGAGGTTCCGTCTTCTGTCTGCAGCACCCGGGATCTCCTAGGAGCCCTTCGAGTGTCTTCCCCGAGTCCCTCCCAGTGCGGCCTACCGGGGAAAGGCGGGGGTTGGGCTGGAAAAGCAGGTAGCATCTAGTTCCTCCCCATGGACAGGGGAGGTAATTAGCGGACTACCCCCTGCCAGGGAACACCTGTGACACCAGGCAGCTGCGTGGAGGGCGGCCCCGAACCTCCCCCACACAGTCAGCCGTGTTCCGGAATTCTGAGTGTGGGGAGGTTCCGTCTTCTGTCTGCAGCACCCAGGTTCTCCTAGGAGCCCTTCGAGTGTCTTCCCCGAGTCCCTCCCAGTGCGGGCTGCCGGGGAAAGGCGGGGGTTTGGCTGGAAACGCAGGTAGCATCTAGTGCCTCCCCATGGACCAGGGAGGTAATTAGCGGACTTCCCCTTGCGAGGGAACACCTGTGACACAAGGCAGCTGCGTGGAGTGCGGCCCCGAACCTCCCCCACACAGTCAGCCGTGTTCCGGAATTCTGAGTGTGGGGAGGTTCCGTCTTCTGTCTGCAGCACCCGGGTTCTCCTAGGAGCCATTCGAGTGTCTTCCCCCAGTCCCTCCCAGTGCGGGCTGCCGGGGAAAGGCGGGGGTTGGGCTGGAAAAGCAGGTAGCATCTAGTGCCTCCCCATGGACAAGGGAGATAATTAGCGGACTTCCCCCTGCCAGGGAACACCTGTGACACCAGGCATCTTCGTGGAGGGCGGCTCCAAACCTCCCCCACACAGTCGGCCGTGTTCCGGAATTCTGAGTGAGGGGAGGTTCCGTCTTCTGTCTGCAGCACCCGGGATCTCCTAGGAGCCCTTCGAGTGTCTTCACCGAGTCCCTCCCAGTGCGGGCTGCCGGGGAAAGGCGGGGGTTGGGCTGGAAACGCAGGTAGCATCTAGTGCCTCCTCATGGACAGGGGAGGTAATTAGCGGACATCACCCTGGCAGGGAACACCTGTGACACCAGGCAGCTGCGTGGAGGGCGGCTCTGAACCTCCCCCTCACAGTCACCCGTGTTCCGGATTTCTGAGTGTGGGGGGGTTCCTTCTTCTGTCTGCAGCACACGGGATCTCCTAGGAGCCCTTCGAGTGTCTTCCCCGAGTCCCTCCCAGTGCGGGCTGCCGGGGAAAGGCGGGGGTTGGGCTGGAAAAGCAGGTAGCATCTAGTTCCTCCCCATGGACAGGGGAGGTAATTAGCGGACTACCTCCTGCCAGGGAACACCTGTGACACCAGGCAGCTGCGTGGAGGGCGGCCCCGAACCTCCCCCACACAGTTAGCCGTATTCCGGAATTCTGAGTGTGGGGAGGTTCCGTCTTCTGTCTGCAGCACCCGGGATCTCCTAGGAGCCCTTCGAGTGTCTTCCCCGAGTCCCTCCCAGTGCGGGCTGCCGGGGAAAGGCGGGGGTTTGGCTGGAAACGCAGGTAGCATCTAGTGCCTCCCCATGGAGAGGGGAGGTAATTAGCGGAATTCCCCTTGCGAGGGAACACCTGTGACACCAGGCAGCTGCGTGGAGGGCGGCCCCGAACCTCCCCCACACAGTCACCCGTGTTCCGGAATTCTGAGTGTGGGGGGGTTCCTTCTTCTGTCTGCAGCACACGGGATCTCCTAGGAGCCCTTCGAGTGTCTTCCCCCAGTCCCTCCCAGTGCGGGCTGCCGGGGAAAGGAGGGGGTTGTGCTGGAAACGCAGGTAGCATCTAGTGCCTCCCCATGGACTGGAGAGGTAATTAGCGGACTACCCCCTGCCAGGGAACACCTGTGACACCAGGCAGCTGCGTGGAGGGCGGCCCCGAACCTCCCCCACACAGTCAACCGTGTTCCGGAATTCTGAGTGTGGGGAGGTTCCGTCTTCTGTCTGCAGCACCCGGGATCTCCTGGGAGCCCTTCGAGTGTCTTCCCCGAGTACCTCCCAGTGCGGGCTGCCTGGGAAAGTCGGGGGTTGGGCTGGAAAAGCAGGTAGCATCTAGTGCCTCCCCCTGGACAGGGGAGGTAATTAGCGGACTTCCCCTTGCGAGGGAACACCTGTGACACAAGGCAGCTTCGTGGAGGGCGGCCCCGAACCTCCCCCACACAGTCAGCCGTGTTCCGGAATTCTGAGTGTGGGGAGGTACCGTCTTCTGTCTGCAGCACCCGGGATCTCCTAGGAGCCCTTCGAGTGTCTTCCCCGAGTCCATCCCAGTGCGGGCTACCGGGGAAAGGCGGGGGTTGGGCTGGAAAAGCAGGTAGCATCTAGTGCCTCCCCCTGGACAGGGGAGGTAATTAACGGACTTCCCCCTGCCAGGGAACACCTGTGACACCAGGCAGCTGCGTGGAGGGCGGCCCCGAACCTCCCCCACACAGTCACCCGTGTTCCGGTATTCTGAGTGTGCGGAGGTTCCGTCTTCTGTCTGCAGCACCCGGGATCTCCTAGGAGCCCTTCGAGTGTCTTCCCCGAGTACCTCCCAGTGCTGGCTGCCGGGGAAAGTCGGGGGTTGGGCTGGAAAAGCAGGTAGCATCTAGTGCCTCCCCCTGGACAGGGGAGGTAATTAGCGGACTTCCCCTTGCGAGGGAACACCTGTGACACAAGGCAGCTGCGTGGAGGGCGGCCCCGAACCTCCCCCACACAGTCAGCCGTGTTCCGGAATTCTGAGTGTGGGGAGGTACCGTCTTCTGTCTGCAGCACCCGGGATCTCCTAGGAGCCCTTCGAGTGTCTTCCCCGAGTCCATCCCAGTGCGGGCTACCGGGGAAAGGTGGGGGTTGGGCTGGAAAAGCAGGTAGCATCTAGTGCCTCCCCCTGGACAGGGGAGGTAATTAACGGACTTCCCCCTGCCAGGGAACACCTGTGACACCAGGCAGCTGCGTGGAGGGCGGCCCCGAACCTCCCCCACACAGTCACCCGTGTTCCGGAATTCTGAGTGTGGGGAGGTTCCGTCTTCTGTCTGCAGCACCCGGGTTCTCCTAGGAGCCATTCGAGTGTCTTCCCCCAGTCCCTCCCAGTGCGGGCTGCCGGGGAAAGGCGGGGGTTGGGCTGGAAATGCAGGTAGCATCTAGTGCCTCCCCATGGACAAGGGAGATAATTAGCGGACTTCCCCCTGCCAGGGAACACCTGTGACACCAGGCATCTTCGTGGAGGGCGGCCCCAAACCTCCCCCACACAGTCGGCCGTGTTCCGGAATTCTGAGTGTGGGGAGGTTCCGTCTTCTGTCTGCAGCACCCGGGATCTCCTAGGAGCCCTTCGAGTGTCTTCCCCGAGTCCCTCTCAGTGCGGGCTGCCGGGGAAAGGCGGGGGTTGGGTTGGAAACGCAGGTAGCATCTAGTGCCTCCTCATGGACAGGGGAGGTAATTAGCGGACATCACCCTGCCAGGGAACACCTGTGACACCAGGCAGCTGCGTGGAGGGCGGCTCTGAACCTCCCCCTCACAGTCACCCGTGTTCCGGATTTCTGAGTGTGGGGGGGTTCCTTCTTCTGTCTGCAGCACACGGGATCTCCTAGGAGCCCTTCGAGTGTCTTCCCCGAGTACCTCCCAGTGCGTGCTGCCGGGGAAAGGCGGGGGTTGGGCTGGAAAAGCTGGTAGCATCTAGTTCCTCCCCATGGACAGGGGAGGTAATTAGCGGACTACCCCCTGCCAGGGAACACCTGTGACACCAGGCAGCTGCGTGGAGGGCGGCCCCGAACCTCCCCCACACAGTCAGCCGTGTTCCAGAATTCTGAGTGTGGGGAGGTTCCGTCTTCTGTCTGCAGCACCCGGGTTCTCCTAGGAGCCCTTCGAGTGTCTTCCCCGAGTCCCTCCCTGTGCGGGCTGCCGGGGAAAGGCGGGGGTTTGGCTGGAAACGCAGGTAGCATCTAGTGCCTCCCCATGGACAGGGGAGGTAATTAGCGGACTTCCCCTTGCGAGGGAACACCTGTGACACCAGGAAGCTGCGTGGGGGGCGGCCATAAACCTCCCCCACACAGTCATCCGTGTTCCGGAATTCTGAGTGTGGGGAGGTTCCGTCTTCTGTCTGCAGCACCCGGGTTCTCCTAGGAGCCCTTCGAGTGTCTTCCCCGCGTCCCTCCCTGTGCGGGCGGCCGGGGAAAGGCGGGGGTTCGGCTGGAAACTCAGGTAGCATCTAGTGCCTCCTCATGGACAGGGGAGGTAATTAGCGGACATCACCCTGCCAGGGAACATCTGTGACACCAGGCAGCTGCGTGGAGGGCGGCTCTTAACCTCCCCCTCACAGTCACCCGTGTTCCGGATTTCTGAGTGTGGGGGGGTTCCTTCTTCTGTCTGCAGCACACGGGATCTCCTAGGAGCCCTTCGAGTGTCTTCCCCGAGTCCCTCCCAGTGCGGGCTGCCGGGGAAAGGCGGGGGTTGGGCTGGAAAAGCAGGTAGCATCTAGTTCCTCCCCATGGACAGGGGAGGTAATTAGCGGACTACCCCCTGCCAGGGAAAACCTGTGACACCAGGAAGCTGCGTGGAGGGCGGCCCCGAACCTCCCCCACACAGTCAGCCGTATTCCGGAATTCTGAGTGTGGGGAGGTTCCGTCTTCTGTCTGCAGCACCCGGGTTCTCCTAGGAGCCCTTCGAGTGTCTTCCCCGAGTCCCTCCCAGTGCGGGCTGCCGGGGAAAGGCGGGGGTTTGGCTGGAAACGCAGGTAGCATCTAGTGCCTCCCCATGGAGAGGGGAGGTAATTAGCGGAATTCCCCTTGCGAGGGAACACCTGTGACACCAGGCAGCTGCGTGGAGGGCGGCCCCGAACCTCCCCCACACAGTCACCCGTGTTCCGGAATTCTGAGTGTGGGGGGGTTCCTTCTTCTGTCTGCAGCACACGGGATCTCCTAGGAGCCCTTCGAGTGTCTTCCCCGAGTCCCTCCCAGTGCGGGCTGCCGGGGAAAGGCGGGGGTTGGGCTGGAAAAGCAGGTAGCATCTAGTGCCTCCCCCTGGACAGGGGAGGTAATTAGCGGACTACCCCCTGCCAGGGAACACCTGTGACACCAGGCAGCTGCGTGGAGGGCGGCCCCGAACCTCCCCTACACAGTCAGCCGTGTTCCGGAATTCTGAGTGTGGGGAGGTTCCGTCTTCTGTCTGCAGCACCCAGGTTCTCCTAGGAGCCCTTCGAGTGTCTTCCCCGAGTCCCTCCCAGTGCGGGATGCCGGGGAAAGGCGGGGGTTTGGCTGGAAACGCAGGTAGCATCTAGTGCCTCCCCATGGACCAGGGAGGTAATTAGCGGACTTCCCCTTGCGAGGGAACACCTGTGACACCAGGCAGCTGCGTGGAGGGCGGCCCCGAACCTCCCCCACACAGTCACCCGTGTTCCGGAATTCTGAGTGTGGGGGGGTTCCTTCTTCTGTCTGCAGCACACGGGATCTCCTAGGAGCCCTTCGAGTGTCTTCCCCGAGTCCCTCCCAGTGCGGGCTGCCGGGGAAAGGCGGGGGTTTGGCTGGAAAAGCAGGTAGCATCTAGTGCCTCCCCCTGGACAGGGGAGGTAATTAACGGACTTCCCCCTGCCAGGGAACACCTGTGACACCAGGCAGCTGCGTGGAGGGCGGCCCCGAACTTCCCCCACACAGTCACCCGTGTTCCGGAATTCTGAGTGTGGGGAGGTACCGTCTTCTGTCTGCAGCACCCGGGATCTCCTAGGAGCCCTTCGAGTGTCTTCCCCGAGTCCCTCCCAGTGTGGGCTACCGGGGAAAGGCGGGGGTTGGGCTGGAAAAGCAGGTAGCATCTAGTTCCTCCCCATGGACAGGGGAGGTAATTAGCGGACTACCCCCTGCCAGGGAACACCTGTGACACCAGGCAGCTGCGTGGAGGGCGGCCCCGAACCTCCCCCACACAGTCAGCCGTGTTCCGGAATTCTGAGTGTGGGGAGGTTCCGTCTTCTGTCTGCAGCACCCAGGTTCTCCTAGGAGCCCTTCGAGTGTCTTCCCCGAGTCCCTCCCAGTGCGGGCTGCCGGGGAAAGGCGGGGGTTTGGCTGGAAACGCAGGTAGCATCTAGTGCCTCCCCATGGACCTGGGAGGTAATTAGCGGACTTCCCCTTGCGAGGGAACACCTGTGACACAAGGCAGCTGCGTGGAGGGCGGCCCCGAAACTCCCCCACACAGTCAGCCGTGTTCCGGAATTCTGAGTGTGGGGAGGTTCCGTCTTCTGTCTGCAGAACCCGGGTTCTCCTAGGAGCCATTCGAGTGTCTTCCCCCAGTCCCTCCCAGTGCGGGCTGCAGGGGAAAGGCGGGGGTTGGGCTGGAAAAGCAGGTAGCATCTAGTGCCTCCCCATGGACAAGGGAGATAATTAGCGGTCTTCCCCCTGCCAGGGAACACCTGTGACACCAGGCATCTTCGTGGAGGGCGGCCCCAAACCTCCCCCACACAGTCGGCCGTGTTCCGGAATTCTGAGTGTGGGGAGGTTCCGTCTTCTGTCTGCAGCACCCGGGATCTCCTAGGAGCCCTTCGAGTGTCTTCCCCGAGTCCCTCTCAGTGCGGGCTGCCGGGGAAAGGCGGGGGTTGGGTTGGAAACGCAGGTAGCATCTAGTGCCTCCTCATGGACAGGGGAGGTAATTAGCGGACATCACCCTGCCAGGGAACACCTGTGACACCAGGCAGCTGCGTGGAGGGCGGCTCTGAACCTCCCCCTCACAGTCACCCGTGTTCCGGATTTCTGAGTGTGGGGGGGTTCCTTCTTCTGTCTGCAGCACACGGGATCTCCTAGGAGCCCTTCGAGTGTCTTCCCCGAGTACCTCCCAGTGCGTGCTGCCGGGGAAAGGCGGGGGTTGGGCTGGAAAAGCAGGTAGCATCTAGTTCCTCCCCATGGACAGGGGAGGTAATTAGCGGACTACCCCCTGCCAGGGAACACCTGTGACACCAGGCAGCTGCGTGGAGGGCGGCCCCGAACCTCCCCCACACAGTCAGCCGTATTCCGGAATTCTGAGTGTGGGGAGGTTCCGTCTTCTGTCTGCAGCACCCGGGTTCTCCTAGGAGCCCTTCGAGTGTCTTCCCCGAGTCCCTCCCAGTGCGGGCTGCCGGGGAAAGGCGGGGGTTGGGCTGGAAACGCAGGTAGCATCTAGTGCCTCCTCATGGACAGGGGAGGTAATTAGCGGACATCACCCTGGCAGGGAACACCTGTGACACCAGGCAGCTGCGTGGAGGGCGGCTCTGAACCTCCCCCTCACAGTCACCCGTGTTCCGGATTTCTGAGTGTGGGGGGGTTCCTTCTTCTGTCTGCAGCACACGGGATCTCCTAGGAACCTTTCGAGTGTCTTCCCCGAGTCCCTCCCAGTGCGGGCTGCCGGGGAAAGGCGGGGGTTGGGCTGGAAAAGCAGGTAGCATCTAGTTCCTCCCCATGGACAGGGGAGGTAATTAGCGGACTACCTCCTGCCAGGGAACACCTGTGACACCAGGCAGCTGCGTGGAGGGCGGCCCCGAACCTCCCCCACACAGTTAGCCGTATTCCGGAATTCTGAGTGTGGGGAGGTTCCGTCTTCTGTCTGCAGCACCCGGGATCTCCTAGGAGCCCTTCGAGTGTCTTCCCCGAGTCCCTCCCAGTGCGGGCTGCCGGGGAAAGGCGGGGGTTTGGCTGGAAACGCAGGTAGCATCTAGTGCCTCCCCATGGAGAGGGGAGGTAATTAGCGGAATTCCCCTTGCGAGGGAACACCTGTGACACCAGGCAGCTGCGTGGAGGGCGGCCCCGAACCTCCCCCACACAGTCACCCGTGTTCCGGAATTCTGAGTGTGGGGGGGTTCCTTCTTCTGTCTGCAGCACACGGGATCTCCTAGGAGCCCTTCGAGTGTCTTCCCCCAGTCCCTCCCAGTGCGGGCTGCCGGGGAAAGGAGGGGGTTGTGCTGGAAACGCAGGTAGCATCTAGTGCCTCCCCATGGACTGGAGAGGTAATTAGCGGACTACCCCCTGCCAGGGAACACCTGTGACACCAGGCAGCTGCGTGGAGGGCGGCCCCGAACCTCCCCCACACAGTCAACCGTGTTCCGGAATTCTGAGTGTGGGGAGGTTCCGTCTTCTGTCTGCAGCACCCGGGATCTCCTGGGAGCCCTTCGAGTGTCTTCCCCGAGTACCTCCCAGTGCGGGCTGCCTGGGAAAGTCGGGGGTTGGGCTGGAAAAGCAGGTAGCATCTAGTGCCTCCCCCTGGACAGGGGAGGTAATTAGCGGACTTCCCCTTGCGAGGGAACACCTGTGACACAAGGCAGCTTCGTGGAGGGCGGCCCCGAACCTCCCCCACACAGTCAGCCGTGTTCCGGAATTCTGAGTGTGGGGAGGTACCGTCTTCTGTCTGCAGCACCCGGGATCTCCTAGGAGCCCTTCGAGTGTCTTCCCCGAGTCCATCCCAGTGCGGGCTACCGGGGAAAGGCGGGGGTTGGGCTGGAAAAGCAGGTAGCATCTAGTGCCTCCCCCTGGACAGGGGAGGTAATTAACGGACTTCCCCCTGCCAGGGAACACCTGTGACACCAGGCAGCTGCGTGGAGGGCGGCCCCGAACCTCCCCCACACAGTCACCCGTGTTCCGGAATTCTGAGTGTGCGGAGGTTCCGTCTTCTGTCTGCAGCACCCGGGATCTCCTAGGAGCCCTTCGAGTGTCTTCCCCGAGTACCTCCCAGTGCTGGCTGCCGGGGAAAGTCGGGGGTTGGGCTGGAAAAGCAGGTAGCATCTAGTGCCTCCCCCTGGACAGGGGAGGTAATTAGCGGACTTCCCCTTGCGAGGGAACACCTGTGACACAAGGCAGCTGCGTGGAGGGCGGCCCCGAACCTCCCCCACACAGTCAGCCGTGTTCCGGAATTCTGAGTGTGGGGAGGTACCGTCTTCTGTCTGCAGCACCCGGGATCTCCTAGGAGCCCTTCGAGTGTCTTCCCCGAGTCCATCCCAGTGCGGGCTACCGGGGAAAGGTGGGGGTTGGGCTGGAAAAGCAGGTAGCATCTAGTGCCTCCCCCTGGACAGGGGAGGTAATTAACGGACTTCCCCCTGCCAGGGAACACCTGTGACACCAGGCAGCTGCGTGGAGGGCGGCCCCGAACCTCCCCCACACAGTCACCCGTGTTCCGGAATTCTGAGTGTGGGGAGGTTCCGTCTTCTGTCTGCAGCACCCGGGTTCTCCTAGGAGCCATTCGAGTGTCTTCCCCCAGTCCCTCCCAGTGCGGGCTGCCGGGGAAAGGCGGGGGTTGGGCTGGAAAAGCAGGTAGCATCTAGTGCCTCCCCATGGACAAGGGAGATAATTAGCGGACTTCCCCCTGCCAGGGAACACCTGTGACACCAGGCATCTTCGTGGAGGGCGGCCCCAAACCTCCCCCACACAGTCGGCCGTGTTCCGGAATTCTGAGTGTGGGGAGGTTCCGTCTTCTGTCTGCAGCACCCGGGATCTCCTAGGAGCCCTTCGAGTGTCTTCCCCGAGTCCCTCTCAGTGCGGGCTGCCGGGGAAAGGCGGGGGTTGGGTTGGAAACGCAGGTAGCATCTAGTGCCTCCTCATGGACAGGGGAGGTAATTAGCGGACATCACCGTGCCAGGGAACACCTGTGACACCAGGCAGCTGCGTGGAGGGCGGCTCTGAACCTCCCCCTCACAGTCACCCGTGTTCCGGATTTCTGAGTGTGGGGGGGTTCCTTCTTCTGTCTGCAGCACACGGGATCTCCTAGGAGCCCTTCGAGTGTCTTCCCCGAGTACCTCCCAGTGCGTGCTGCCGGGGAAAGGCGGGGGTTGGGCTGGAAAAGCTGGTAGCATCTAGTTCCTCCCCATGGACAGGGGAGGTAATTAGCGGACTACCCCCTGCCAGGGAACACCTGTGACACCAGGCAGCTGCGTGGAGGGCGGCCCCGAACCTCCCCCACACAGTCAGCCGTGTTCCAGAATTCTGAGTGTGGGGAGGTTCCGTCTTCTCTCTGCAGCACCCGGGTTCTCCTAGGAGCCCTTCGAGTGTCTTCCCCGAGTCCCTCCCTGTGCGGGCTGCCGGGGAAAGGCGGGGGTTTGGCTGGAAACGCAGGTAGCATCTAGTGCCTCCCCATGGACAGGGGAGGTAATTAGCGGACTTCCCCTTGCGAGGGAACACCTGTGACACCAGGAATCTGCGTGGGGGGCGGCCATAAACCTCCCCCACACAGTCATCCGTGTTCCGGAATTCTGAGTGTGGGGAGGTTCCGTCTTCTGTCTGCAGCACCCGGGTTCTCCTAGGAGCCCTTCGAGTGTCTTCCCCGCGTCCCTCCCTGTGCGGGCGGCCGGGGAAAGGCGGGGGTTGGGCTGGAAACGCAGGTAGCATCTAGTGCCTCCTCATGGACAGGGGAGGTAATTAGCGGACATCACCCTGCCAGGGAACATCTGTGACACCAGGCAGCTGCGTGGAGGGCGGCTCTTAACCTCCCCATCACAGTCACCCTTGTTCCGGATTTCTGAGTGTGGGGGGGTTCCTTCTTCTGTCTGCAGCACACGGGATCTCCTAGGAGCCCTTCGAGTGTCTTCCCCGAGTCCCTCCCAGTGCGGGCTGCCGGGGAAAGGCGGGGGTTGGGCTGGAAAAGCAGGTAGCATCTAGTTCCTCCCCATGGACAGGGGAGGTAATTAGCGGACTACCCCCTGCCAGGGAACACCTGTGACACCAGGAAGCTGCGTGGAGGGCGGCCCCGAACCTCCCCCACACAGTCAGCCGTATTCCGGAATTCTGAGTGTGGGGAGGTTCCGTCTTCTGTCTGCAGCACCCGGGTTCTCCTAGGAGCCCTTCGAGTGTCTTCCCCGAGTCCCTCCCAGTGCGGGCTGCCGGGGAAAGGCGGGGGTTTGGCTGGAAACGCAGGTAGCATCTAGTGCCTCCCCATGGAGAGGGGAGGTAATTAGCGGAATTCCCCTTGCGAGGGAACACCTGTGACACCAGGCAGCTGCGTGGAGGTCGGCCCCGAACCTCCCCCACACAGTCACCCGTGTTCCGGAATTCTGAGTGTGGGGGGGTTCCTTCTTCTGTCTGCAGCACACGGGATCTCCTAGGAGCCCTTCGAGTGTCTTCCCCGAGTCCCTCCCAGTGCGGGCTGCCGGGGAAAGGCGGGGGTTGGGCTGGAAAAGCAGGTAGCATCTAGTGCCTCCCCCTGGACAGGGGAGGTAATTAACGGACTTCCCCCTGCCAGGGAACACCTGTGACACCAGGCAGCTGCGTGGAGGGCGGCCCCGAACCTCCCCCACACAGTCACCCGTGTTCCGGAATTCTGAGTGTGGGGAGGTACCGTCTTCTGTCTGCAGCACCCGGGATCTCCTAGGAGCCCTTCGAGTGTCTTCCCCGAGTCCCTCCCAGTGCGGGCTACCGGGGAAAGGCGGGGGTTGGGCTGGAAAAGCAGGTAGCATCTAGTTCCTCCCCATGGACAGGGGAGGTAATTAGCGGACTACCCCCTGCCAGGGAACACCTGTGACACCAGGCACCTGCGTGGAGGGCGGCCCCGAACCTCCCCTACACAGTCAGCCGTGTTCCGGAATTCTGAGTGTGGGGAGGTTCCGTCTTCTGTCTGCAGCACCCAGGTTCTCCTAGGAGCCCTTCGAGTGTCTTCCCCGAGTCCCTCCCAGTGCGGGATGCCGGGGAAAGGCGGGGGTTTGGCTGGAAACGCAGGTAGCATCTAGTGCCTCCCCATGGACCAGGGAGGTAATTAGCGGACTTCCCCTTGCGAGGGAACACCTGTGACACCAGGCAGCTGCGTGGAGGGCGGCCCCGAACCTCCCCCACACAGTCACCCGTGTTCCGGAATTCTGAGTGTGGGGGGGTTCCTTCTTCTGTCTGCAGCACACGGGATCTCCTAGGAGCCCTTCGAGTGTCTTCCCCGAGTCCCTCCCAGTGCGGGCTGCCGGGGAAAGGCGGGGGTTTGGCTGGAAAAGCAGGTAGCATCTAGTGCCTCCCCCTGGACAGGGGAGGTAATTAACGGACTTCCCCCTGCCAGGGAACACCTGTGACACCAGGCAGCTGCGTGGAGGGCGGCCCCGAACTTCCCCCACACAGTCACCCGTGTTCCGGAATTCTGAGTGTGGGGAGGTACCGTCTTCTGTCTGCAGCACCCGGGATCTCCTAGGAGCCCTTCGAGTGTCTTCCCCGAGTCCCTCCCAGTGTGGGCTACCGGGGAAAGGCGGGGGTTGGGCTGGAAAAGCAGGTAGCATCTAGTTCCTCCCCATGGACAGGGGAGGTAATTAGCGGACTACCCCCTGCCAGGGAACACCTGTGACACCAGGCAGCTGCGTGGAGGGCGGCCCCGAACCTCCCCCACACAGTCAGCCGTGTTCCGGAATTCTGAGTGTGGGGAGGTTCCGTCTTCTGTCTGCAGCACCCAGGTTCTCCTAGGAGCCCTTCGAGTGTCTTCCCCGAGTCCCTCCCAGTGCGGGCTGCCGGGGAAAGGCGGGGGTTTGGCTGGAAACGCAGGTAGCATCTAGTGCCTCCCCATGGACCAGGGAGGTAATTAGCGGACTTCCCCTTGCGAGGGAACACCTGTGACACAAGGCAGCTGCGTGGAGGGCGGCCCCGAAACTCCCCCACACAGTCAGCCGTGTTCCGGAATTCTGAGTGTGGGGAGGTTCCGTCTTCTGTCTGCAGCACCCGGGTTCTCCTAGGAGCCATTCGAGTGTCTTCCCCCAGTCCCTCCCAGTGCGGGCTGCAGGGGAAAGGCGGGGGTTGTGCTGGAAAAGCAGGTAGCATCTAGTGCCGCCCCATGGACAAGGGAGATAATTAGCGGTCTTCCCCCTGCCAGGGAACACCTGTGACACCAGGCATCTTCGTGGAGGGCGGCCCCAAACCTCCCCCACACAGTCGGCCGTGTTCCGGAATTCTGAGTGTGGGGAGGTTCCGTCTTCTGTCTGCAGCACCCGGGATCTCCTAGGAGCCCTTCGAGTGTCTTCCCCGAGTCCCTCTCAGTGCGGGCTGCCGGGGAAAGGCGGGGGTTGGGTTGGAAACGCAGGTAGCATCTAGTGCCTCCTCATGGACAGGGGAGGTAATTAGCGGACATCACCCTGCCAGGGAACACCTGTGACACCAGGCAGCTGCGTGGAGGGCGGCTCTGAACCTCCCCCTCACAGTCACCCGTGTTCCGGATTTCTGAGTGTGGGGGGGTTCCTTCTTCTGTCTGCAGCACACGGGATCTCCTAGGAGCCCTTCGAGTGTCTTCCCCGAGTACCTCCCAGTGCGTGCTGCCGGGGAAAGGCGGGGGTTGGGCTGGAAAAGCAGGTAGCATCTAGTTCCTCCCCATGGACAGGGGAGGTAATTAGCGGACTACCCCCTGCCAGGGAACACCTGTGACACCAGGCAGCTGCGTGGAGGGCGGCCCCGAACCTCCCCCACACAGTCAGCCGTATTCCGGAATTCTGAGTGTGGGGAGGTTCCGTCTTCTGTCTGCAGCACCCGGGTTCTCCTAGGAGCCCTTCGAGTGTCTTCCCCGAGTCCCTCCCAGTGCGGGCTGCCGGGGAAAGGCGGGGGTTTGGCTGGAAACGCAGGTAGCATCTAGTGCCTCCCCATGGAGAGGGGAGGTAATTAGCGGAATTCCCCTTGCGAGGGAACACCTGTGACACCAGGCAGCTGCGTGGAGGTCGGCCCCGAACCTCCCCCACACAGTCACCCGTGTTCCGGAATTCTGAGTGTGGGGGGGTTCCTTCTTCTGTCTGCAGCACACGGGATCTCCTAGGAGCCCTTCGAGTGTCTTCCCCCAGTCCCTCCCAGTGCGGGCCGCCGGGGAAAGGAGGGGGTTGTGCTGGAAACGCAGGTAGCATCTAGTGCCTCCCCCTGGACAGGGGAGGTAATTAGCGGACTTCCCCTTGCGAGGGAACACCTGTGACACAAGGCAGCTGCGTGGAGGGCGGCCCCGAACCTCCCCCACACAGTCAGCCGTGTTCCGGAATTCTGAGTGTGGGGAGGTACCGTCTTCTGTCTGCAGCACCCGGGATCTCCTAGGAGCCCTTCGAGTGTCTTCCCCGAGTCCATCCCAGTGCGGGCTGCCGGGGAAAGGCGGGGGTTTGGCTGGAAACGCAGGTAGCATCTAGTGCCTCCCCATGGACCAGGGAGGTAATTAGCGGACTTCCCCTTGCGAGGGAACACCTGTGACACAAGGCAGCTGCGTGGAGGGCGGCCCCGAACCTCCCCCACACAGTCAGCCGTGTTCCGGAATTCTGAGTGTGGGGAGGTTCCGTCTTCTGTCTGCAGCACCCGGGTTCTCCTAGGAGCCATTCGAGTGTCTTCCCCCAGTCCCTCCCAGTGCGGGCTGCCGGGGAAAGGCGGGGGTTGGGCTGGAAAAGCAGGTAGCATCTAGTGCCTCCCCATGGACAAGGGAGATAATTAGCGGACTTCCCCCTGCCAGGGAACACCTGTGACACCAGGCATCTTCGTGGAGGGCGGCCCCAAACCTCCCCCACACAGTCGGCCGTGTTCCGGAATTCTGAGTGTGGGGAGGTTCCGTCTTCTGTCTGCAGCACCCGGGATCACCTAGGAGCCCTTCGAGTGTCTTCCCCGAGTCCCTCTCAGTGCGGGCTGCCGGGGAAAGGCGGGGGTTCGGTTGGAAACGCAGGTAGCATCTAGTGCCTCCTCATGGACAGGGGAGGTAATTAGCGGACATCACCCTGCCAGGGAACACCTGTGACACCAGGCAGCTGCGTGGAGGGCGGCTCTGAACCTCCCCCTCACAGTCACCCGTGTTCCGGATTTCTGAGTGTGGGGGGGTTCCTTCTTCTGTCTGCAGCACACGGGATCTCCTAGGAGCCCTTCGAGTGTCTTCCCCGAGTACCTCCCAGTGCGTGCTGCCGGGGAAAGGCGGGGGTTGGGCTGGAAAAGCAGGTAGCATCTAGTTCCTCCCCATGGACAGGGGAGGTAATTAGCGGACTACCCCCTGCCAGGGAACACCTGTGACACCAGGCAGCTGCGTGGAGGGCGGCCCCGAACCTCCCCCACACAGTCAGCCGTATTCCGGAATTCTGAGTGTGGGGAGGTTCCGTCTTCTGTCTGCAGCACCCGGGTTCTCCTAGGAGCCCTTCGAGTGTCTTCCCCGAGTCCCTCCCAGTGCGGGCTGCCGGGGAAAGGCGGGGGTTTGGCTGGAAACGCAGGTAGCATCTAGTGCCTCCCCATGGAGAGGGGAGGTAATTAGCGGAATTCCCCTTGCGAGGGAACACCTGTGACACCAGGCAGCTGCGTGGAGGTCGGCCCCGAACCTCCCCCACACAGTCAACCGTGTTCCGGAATTCTGAGTGTGGGGGGGTTCCTTCTTCTGTCTGCAGCACACGGGATCTCCTAGGAGCCCTTCGAGTGTCTTCCCCCAGTCCCTCCCAGTGCGGGCTGCCGGGGAAAGGAGGGGGTTGTGCTGGAAGCGCAGGTAGCATCTAGTGCCTCCCCCTGGACAGGGGAGGTAATTAGAGGACTTCCCCTTGCGAGGGAACACCTGTGACACAAGGCAGCTGCGTGGAGGGCGGCCCCGAACCTCCCCCACACAGTCAGCCGTGTTCCGGAATTCTGAGTGTGGGGAGGTACCGTCTTCTGTCTGCAGAACCCGGGATCTCCTAGGAGCCCTTCGAGTGTCTTCCCCGAGTCCATCCCAGTGCGGGCTACCGGGGAAAGACGGGGGTTGGGCTGGAAAAGCAGGTAGCATCTAGTTCCTCCCCATGGACAGGGGAGGTAATTAGCGGACTACCCCCTGCCAGGGAACACCTGTGACACCAGGCACCTGCGTGGAGGGCGGCCCCGAACCTCCCCCACACAGTCAACCGTGTTCCGGAATTCTGAGTGTGGGGAGGTTCCGTCTTCTGTATGCAGCACCCGGGATCTCCTAGGAGCCCTTCGAGTGTCTTCCCCGAGTACCTCCCAGTGCGGGCTGCCGGGGAAAGGCGGGGGTTGGGCTGGAAAAGCAGGTAGCATCTAGTGCCTCCCCCTGGACAGGGGAGGTAATTAGCGGACTTCCCCTTGCGAGGGAACACCTGTGACACCAGGCAGCTGCGTGGAGGGCGGCCCCGAACCTCCCCCACACAGTCAGCCGTGTTCTGGAATTCTGAGTGTGGGGAGGTACCGTCTTCTGTCTGCAGCACCCGGGATCTCCTAGGAGCCCTTCGAGTGTCTTCCCCGAGTCCATCCCAATGCGGGCTACCGGGGAAAGGCGGGGGTTGGGCTGGAAAAGCAGGTAGCATCTAGTTCCTCCCCATGGACAGGGGAGGTAATTAGCGGACTACCCCCTGCCAGGGAACACCTGTGACACCAGGCAGCTGCGTGGAGGGCGGCCCCGAACCTCCCCCACACAGTCAGCCGTATTCCGGAATTCTGAGTGTGGGGAGGTTCCGTCTTCTGTCTGCAGCACCCGGGTTCTCCTAGGAGCCCTTCGAGTGTCTTCCCCGAGTCCCTCTCAGTGCGGGCTGCCGGGGAAAGGCGGGGGTTGGGTTGGAAACGCAGGTAGCATCTAGTGCCTCCTCATGGACAGGGGAGGTAATTAGCGGACATCACCCTGCCAGGGAACACCTGTGACACCAGGCAGCTGCGTGGAGGGCGGCTCTGAACCTCCCCCTCACAGTCACCCGTGTTCCGGATTTCTGAGTGTGGGGGGGTTCCTTCTTCTGTCTGCAGCACACGGGATCTCCTAGGAGCCCTTCGAGTGTCTTCCCCGAGTACCTCCCTGTGCGTGCTGCCGGGGAAAGGCGGGGGTTGGGCTGGAAAAGCAGGTAGCATCTAGTTCCTCCCCATGGACAGGGGAGGTAATTAGCGGACTACCCCCTGCCAGGGAACACCTGTGACACCAGGCAGCTGCGTGGAGGGCGGCCCCGAACCTCCCCCACACAGTCAGCCGTATTCCGGAATTCTGAGTGTGGGGAGGTTCCGTCTTCTGTCTGCAGCACCCGGGTTCTCCTAGGAGCCCTTCGAGTGTCTTCCCCGAGTCCCTCCCAGTGCGGGCTGCCGGGGAAAGGCGGGGGTTTGGCTGGAAACGCAGGTAGCATCTAGTGCCTCCCCATGGAGAGGGGAGGTAATTAGCGGAATTCCCCTTGCGAGGGAACACCTGTGACACCAGGCAGCTGCGTGGAGGTCGGCCCCGAACCTCCCCCACACAGTCACCCGTGTTCAGGAATTCTGAGTGTGGGGGGGTTCCTTCTTCTGTCTGCAGCACACGGGATCTCCTAGGAGCCCTTCGAGTGTCTTCCCACAGTCCCTCCCAGTGCGGGCTGCCGGGGAAAGGAGGGGGTTGTGCTGGAAGCGCAGGTAGCATCTAGTGCCTCCCCCTGGACAGGGGAGGTAATTAGCGGACTTCCCCTTGCGAGGGAACACCTGTGACACAAGGCAGCTGCGTGGAGGGCGGCCCCGAACCTCCCCCACACAGTCAGCCGTGTTCCGGAATTCTGAGTGTGGGGAGGTACCGTCTTCTGTCTGCAGCACCCGGGATCTCCTAGGAGCCCTTCGAGTGTCTTCCCCGAGTCCATCCCAGTGCGGGCAACCGGGGAAAGGCGGGGGTTGGGCTGGAAAAGCAGGTAGCATCTAGTTCCTACCCATGGACAGGGGAGGTAATTAGCGGACTACCCCCTGCCAGGGAACACCTGTGACACCAGGCAGCTGCGTGGAGGGCGGCCCCGAACCTCCCCCACACAGTCAACCGTGTTCAGGAATTCTGAGTGTGGGGAGGTTCCGTCTTCTGTCTGCAGCACCCGGGATCTCCTAGGAGCCCTTCGAGTGTCTTCCCCGAGTACCTCCCAGTGCGGGCTGCCGGGGAAAGTCGGGGGTTGGGCTGGAAAAGCAGGTAGCATCTAGTGCCTCCCCCTGGACAGGGGAGGTATTTAGCGGACTTCCCCTTGCGAGGGAACACCTGTGACACAAGGCAGCTGCGTGGAGGGCGGCCACGAACCTCCCCCACACAGTCAGCCGTGTTCTGGAATTCTGAGTGTGGGGAGGTACCGTCTTCTGTCTGCAGCACCCGGGATCTCCTAGGAGCCCTTCGAGTGTCTTCCCCGAGTCCATCCCAGTGCGGGCTACCGGGGAAAGGCGGGGGTTGGGCTGGAAAAGCAGGTAGCATCTAGTTCCTCCCCATGGACAGGGGAGGTAATTAGCGGACTACCCCCTGCCAGGGAACACCTGTGACAGCAGGCAGCTGCGTGGAGGGCGGCCCCGAACCTCCCCCACACAGTCAGCCGTATTCCGGAATTCTGAGTGTGGGGAGGTTCCGTCTTCTGTCTGCAGCACCCGGGTTCTCCTAGGAGCCCTTCGAGTGTCTTCCCAGAGTCCCTCCCAGTGCGGGCTGCCGGGGAAAGGCGGGGGTTTGGCTGGAAACGCAGGTAGCATCTAGTGCCTCCCCATGGAGAGGGGAGGTAATTAGCGGAATTCCCCTTGCGAGGGAACACCTGTGACACCAGGCAGCTGAGTGGAGGGCGGCCACGAACCTCCCCCACACAGTCACACGTGTTCCGGAATTCTGAGTGTGGGGGGGTTCCTTCTTCTGTCTGCAGCACACGGGATCTCCTAGGAGCCCTTCGAGTGTCTTCCCCCAGTCCCTCCCAGTGCGGGCTGCCGGGGAAAGGCGGGGGTTGGGCTGGAAAAGCTGGTAGCATCTAGTGCCTCCCCATGGACAGGGGAGGTAATTAGCGGACTACCCCCTGCCAGGGAACACCTGTGACACCAGGCAGCTGCGTGGAGGGCGGCCCCGAACCTCCCCCACACAGTCAGCCGTGTTCCAGAATTCTGAGTGTGGGGAGGTTCCGTCTTCTGTCTGCAGCACCCGGGTTCTCCTAGGAGCCCTTCGAGTGTCTTCCCCGAGTCCCTCCCTGTGCGGGCTGCCGGGGAAATGCGGGGGTTTGGCTGGAAACGCAGGTAGCATCTAGTGCCTCCCCATGGACAGGGGAGGTAATTAGCGGACTTCCCCTTGCGAGGGAACACCTGTGACACCAGGAAGCTGCGTGGGGGGTGGCCATAAACCTCCCCCACACAGTCATCCGTGTTCCGGAATTCTGAGTGTGGGGAGGTTCCGTCTTCTGTCTGCAGCACCCGGGTTCTCCTAGGAGCCCTTCGAGTGTTTTCCCCGCGTCCCTCCCTGTGCGGGCGGCCGGGGAAAGGCGGGGGTTGGGCTGGAAACGTAGGTAGCATCTAGTGCCTCCCCATGGAGAGGGGAGGTAATTAGCGGAATTCCCCTTGCGAGGGAACACCTGTGACACCAGGCAGCTGCGTGGAGGTCGGCCCCGAACCTCCCCCACACAGTCACCCGTGTTCAGGAATTCTGAGTGTGGGGGGGTTCCTTCTTCTGTCTGCAGCACACGGGATCTCCTAGGAGCCCTTCGAGTGTCTTCCCACAGTCCCTCCCAGTGCGGGCTGCCGGGGAAAGGAGGGGGTTGTGCTGGAAGCGCAGGTAGCATCTAGTGCCTCCCCCTGGACAGGGGAGGTAATTAGCGGACTTCCCCTTGCGAGGGAACACCTGTGACACAAGGCAGCTGCGTGGAGGGCGGCCCCGAACCTCCCCCACACAGTCAGCCGTGTTCCGGAATTCTGAGTGTGGGGAGGTACCGTCTTCTGTCTGCAGCACCCGGGATCTCCTAGGAGCCCTTCGAGTGTCTTCCCCGAGTCCATCCCAGTGCGGGCAACCGGGGAAAGGCGGGGGTTGGGCTGGAAAAGCAGGTAGCATCTAGTTCCTACCCATGGACAGGGGAGGTAATTAGCGGACTACCCCCTGCCAGGGAACACCTGTGACACCAGGCAGCTGCGTGGAGGGCGGCCCCGAACCTCCCCCACACAGTCAACCGTGTTCAGGAATTCTGAGTGTGGGGAGGTTCCGTCTTCTGTCTGCAGCACCCGGGATCTCCTAGGAGCCCTTCGAGTGTCTTCCCCGAGTACCTCCCAGTGCGGGCTGCCGGGGAAAGTCGGGGGTTGGGCTGGAAAAGCAGGTAGCATCTAGTGCCTCCCCCTGGACAGGGGAGGTATTTAGCGGACTTCCCCTTGCGAGGGAACACCTGTGACACAAGGCAGCTGCGTGGAGGGCGGCCACGAACCTCCCCCACACAGTCAGCCGTGTTCTGGAATTCTGAGTGTGGGGAGGTACCGTCTTCTGTCTGCAGCACCCGGGATCTCCTAGGAGCCCTTCGAGTGTCTTCCCCGAGTCCATCCCAGTGCGGGCTACCGGGGAAAGGCGGGGGTTGGGCTGGAAAAGCAGGTAGCATCTAGTTCCTCCCCATGGACAGGGGAGGTAATTAGCGGACTACCCCCTGCCAGGGAACACCTGTGACAGCAGGCAGCTGCGTGGAGGGCGGCCCCGAACCTCCCCCACACAGTCAGCCGTATTCCGGAATTCTGAGTGTGGGGAGGTTCCGTCTTCTGTCTGCAGCACCCGGGTTCTCCTAGGAGCCCTTCGAGTGTCTTCCCAGAGTCCCTCCCAGTGCGGGCTGCCGGGGAAAGGCGGGGGTTTGGCTGGAAACGCAGGTAGCATCTAGTGCCTCCCCATGGAGAGGGGAGGTAATTAGCGGAATTCCCCTTGCGAGGGAACACCTGTGACACCAGGCAGCTGAGTGGAGGGCGGCCACGAACCTCCCCCACACAGTCACACGTGTTCCGGAATTCTGAGTGTGGGGGGGTTCCTTCTTCTGTCTGCAGCACACGGGATCTCCTAGGAGCCCTTCGAGTGTCTTCCCCCAGTCCCTCCCAGTGCGGGCTGCCGGGGAAAGGCGGGGGTTGGGCTGGAAAAGCTGGTAGCATCTAGTGCCTCCCCATGGACAGGGGAGGTAATTAGCGGACTACCCCCTGCCAGGGAACACCTGTGACACCAGGCAGCTGCGTGGAGGGCGGCCCCGAACCTCCCCCACACAGTCAGCCGTGTTCCAGAATTCTGAGTGTGGGGAGGTTCCGTCTTCTGTCTGCAGCACCCGGGTTCTCCTAGGAGCCCTTCGAGTGTCTTCCCCGAGTCCCTCCCTGTGCGGGCTGCCGGGGAAATGCGGGGGTTTGGCTGGAAACGCAGGTAGCATCTAGTGCCTCCCCATGGACAGGGGAGGTAATTAGCGGACTTCCCCTTGCGAGGGAACACCTGTGACACCAGGAAGCTGCGTGGGGGGTGGCCATAAACCTCCCCCACACAGTCATCCGTGTTCCGGAATTCTGAGTGTGGGGAGGTTCCGTCTTCTGTCTGCAGCACCCGGGTTCTCCTAGGAGCCCTTCGAGTGTTTTCCCCGCGTCCCTCCCTGTGCGGGCGGCCGGGGAAAGGCGGGGGTTGGGCTGGAAACGTAGGTAGCATCTAGTGCCTCCTCATGGACAGGGGAGGTAATTAGCGGACATCACCCTGCCAGGGAACATCTGTGACACCAGGCAGCTGCGTGGAGGGCGGCTCTTAACCTCCCCCTCACAGTCACCCGTGTTCCGGATTTCTGAGTGTGGGGGGGTTCCTTCTTCTGTCTGCAGCACACGGGATCTCCTAGGAGCCCTTCGAGTGTCTTCCCCGAGTCCCTCCCAGTGCGGGCTGCCGGGGAAAGGCGGGGGTTGGGCTGGAAAAGCAGGTAGCATCTAGTTCCTCCCCATGGACAGGGGAGGTAATTAGCGGACTACCCCCTGCCAGGGAACACCTGTGACACCAGGAAGCTGCGTGGAGGGCGGCCCCGAACCTCCCCCACACAGTCAGCCGTATTCCGGAATTCTGAGTGTGGGGAGGTTCCGTCTTCTGTCTGCAGCACCCGGGTTCTCCTAGGAGCCCTTCGAGTGTCTTCCCCGAGTCCCTCCCAGTGCGGGCTGCCGGGGAAAGGCGGGGGTTTGGCTGGAAACGCAGGTAGCATCTAGTGCCTCCCCATGGAGAGGGCAGGTAATTAGCGGAATTCCCCTTGCGAGGGAACACCTGTGACACCAGGCAGCTGCGTGGAGGGCGGCCCCGAACCTCCCCCACACAGTCACACGTGTTCCGGAATTCTGAGTGTGGGGGGGTTCCTTCTTCTGTCTGCAGCACACGGGATCTCCTAGGAGCCCTTCGAGTGTCTTCCCCGAGTCCCTCCCAGTGCGGGCTGCCGGGGAAAGGCGGGGGTTGGGCTGGAAAAGCAGGTAGCATCTAGTGCCTCCCCCTGGACAGGGGAGGTAATTAACGGACTTCCCCCTGCCAGGGAACACCTGTGACACCAGGCAGCTGCGTGGAGGGCGGCCCCGAACCTCCCCCACACAGTCAGCCGTGTTCCGGTATTCTGAGTGTGGGGAGGTACCGTCTTCTGTCTGCAGCACCCGGGATCTCCTAGGAGCCCTTCGAGTGTCTTCCCCGAGTCCCTCCCAGTGCGGGCTACCGGGGAAAGGCGGGGGTTGGGCTGGAAAAGCAGGTAGCATCTAGTTCCTCCCCATGGACAGGGGAGGTAATTAGCGGACTACCCCCTGCCAGGGAACACCTGTGACACCAGGCAGCTGCGTGGAGGGCGGCCCCGAACCTCCCCCACACAGTCAGCCGTGTTCCGGAATTCTGAGTGTGGGGAGGTTCCGTCTTCTGTCTGCAGCACCCAGGTTCTCCTAGGAGCCCTTCGAGTGTCTTCCCCGAGTCCCTCCCAGTGCGGGATGCCGGGGAAAGGCGGGGGTTTGGCTGGAAACGCAGGTAGCATCTAGTGCCTCCCCATGGACCAGGGAGGTAATTAGCGGACTTCCCCTTGCGAGGGAACACCTGTGACACCAGGCAGCTGCGTGGAGGGCGGCCCAGAACCTCCCCCACACAGTCACCCGTGTTCCGGAATTCTGAGTGTGGGGGGGTTCCTTCTTCTGTCTGCAGCACACGGGATCTCCTAGGAGCCCTTCGAGTGTCTTCCCCGAGTCCCTCCCAGTGCGGGCTGCCGGGGAAAGGCGGGGGTTGGGCTGGAAAAGCAGGTAGCATCTAGTGCCTCCCCCTGGACAGGGGAGGTAATTAACGGACTTCCCCCTGCCAGGGAACACCTGTGACACCAGGCAGCTGCGTGGAGGGCGGCCCCGAACTTCCCCCACACAGTCACCCGTGTTCCGGAATTCTGAGTGTGGGGAGGTACCGTCTTCTGTCTGCAGCACCCGGGATCTCCTAGGAGCCCTTCGAGGGTCTTCCCCGAGTCCCTCCCAGTGCGGGCTACCGGGGAAAGGCGGGGGTTGGGCTGGAAAAGCAGGTAGCATCTAGTTCCTCCCCATGGACAGGGGAGGTAATTAGCGGACTACCCCCTGCCAGGGAACACCTGTGACACCAGGCAGCTGCGTGGAGGGCGGCCCCGAACCTCCCCCACACAGTCAGCCGTGTTCCGGAATTCTGAGTGTGGGGAGGTTCCGTCTTCTGTCTGCAGCACCCAGGTTCTCCTAGGAGCCCTTCGAGTGTCTTCCCCGAGTCCCTCCCAGTGCGGGCTGCCGGGGAAAGGCGGGGGTTTGGCTGGAAACGCAGGTAGCATCTAGTGCCTCCCCATGGACCAGGGAGGTAATTAGCGGACTTCCCCTTGCGAGGGAACACCTGTGACACAAGGCAGCTGCGTGGAGGGCGGCCCCGAACCTCCCCCACACAGTCAGCCGTGTTCCGGAATTCTGAGTGTGGGGAGGTTCCGTCTTCTGTCTGCAGCACCCGGGTTCTCCTAGGAGCCATTCGAGTGTCTTCCCCCAGTCCCTCCCAGTGCGGGCTGCAGGGGAAAGGCGGGGGTTGGGCTGGAAAAGCAGGTAGCATCTAGTGCCTCCCCATGGACAAGGGAGATAATTAGCGGTCTTCCCCCTGCCAGGGAACACCTGTGACACCAGGCATCTTCGTGGAGGGCGGCCCCAAACCTCCCCCACACAGTCGGCCGTGTTCCGGAATTCTGAGTGTGGGGAGGTTCCGTCTTCTGTCTGCAGCACCCGGGATCTCCTAGGAGCCCTTCGAGTGTCTTCCACGAGTCCCTCTCAGTGCGGGCTGCCGGGGAAAGGCGGGGGTTGGGTTGGAAACGCAGGTAGCATCTAGTGCCTCCTCATGGACAGGGGAGGTAATTAGCGGACATCACCCTGCCAGGGAACACCTGTGACACCAGGCAGCTGCGTGGAGGGCGGCTCTGAACCTCCCCCTCACAGTCACCCGTGTTCCGGATTTCTGAGTGTGGGGGGGTTCCTTCTTCTGTCTGCAGCACACGGGATCTCCTAGGAGCCCTTCGAGTGTCTTCCCCCAGTCCCTCCCAGTGCGGGCTGCAGGGGAAAGGCGGGGGTTGGGCTGGAAAAGCAGGTAGCATCTAGTGCCTCCCCATGGACAAGGGAGATAATTAGCGGTCTTCCCCCTGCCAGGGAACACCTGTGACACCAGGCATCTTCGTGGAGGGCGGCCCCAAACCTCCCCCACACAGTCGGCCGTGTTCCGGAATTCTGAGTGTGGGGAGGTTCCGTCTTCTGTCTGCAGCACCCGGGATCTAATAGGAGCCCTTCGAGTGTCTTCCCCGAGTCCCTCTCAGTGCGGGCTGCCGGGGAAAGGCGGGGGTTGGGTTGGAAACGCAGGTAGCATCTAGTGCCTCCTCATGGACAGGGGAGGTAATTAGCGGACATCACCCTGCCAGGGAACACCTGTGACACCAGGCAGCTGCGTGGAGGGCGGCTCTGAACCTCCCCCTCACAGTCACCCGTGTTCCGGATTTCTGAGTGTGGGGGGGTTCCTTCTTCTGTCTGCAGCACACGGGATCTCCTAGGAGCCCTTCGAGTGTCTTCCCCCAGTCCCTCCCAGTGCGGGCTGCCGGAGAAAGGAGGGGGTTGTGCTGGAAGCGCAGGTAGCATCTAGTGCCTCCCCCTGGACAGGGGAGGTAATTAGCGGACTTCCCCTTGCGAGGGAACACCTGTGACACAAGGCAGCTGCGTGGAGGGCGGCCCCGAACCTCCCCCACACAGTCAGCCGTGTTCCGGAATTCTGAGTGTGGGGAGGTACCGTCTTCTGTCTGCAGCACCCGGGATCTCCTAGGAGCCCTTCGAGTGTCTTCCCCGAGTCCATCCCAGTGCGGGCTGCCGGGGAAAGGCGGGGGTTGGGCTGGAAACGCAGGTAGCATCTAGTGCCTCCCCATGGAGAGGGGAGGTAATTAGCGGAATTCCCCTTGCGATGGAACACCTGTGACACCAGGCAGCTGCGTGGAGGGCGGCCCCGAACCTCCCCCACACAGTCACCCGTGTTCCGGAATTCTGAGTGTGGGGGGGTTCCTTCTTCTGTCTGCAGCACACGGGATCTCCTAGGAGCCCTTCGAGTGTCTTCCCCCAGTCCCTCCCAGTGCGGGCTGCCGGGGAAAGGCGGGGGTTGGGCTGGAAAAGCAGGTAGCATCTAGTGCCTCCCCATGGACAGGGGAGGTAATTAGCGGACTAACCCCTGCCAGGGAACACCTGTGACACCAGGCAGCTGCGTGGAGGGCGGCCCCGAACCTCCCCCACACAGTCAGCCGTGTTCCAGAATTCTGAGTGTGGGGAGGTTCCGTCTTCTATCTGCAGCACCCGGGTTCTCCTAGGAGCCCTTCGAGTGTGTTCCCCGAGTCCCTCCCTGTGCGGGCTGCCGGGGAAAGGCAGGGGTTGGGCTGGAAACGCAGGTAGCATCTAGTGCCTCCCCATGGACAGGGGAGGTAATTAGCGGACTACCCCCTGCCAGGGAACACCTGTGACACCAGGCAGCTGCGTGGAGGGCGGCCCCGAACCTCCCCCACACAGTCAGCCGTATTCCGGAATTCTGAGTGTGGGGAGGTTCCGTCTTCTGTCTACAGCACCCGGGTTCTCCTAGGAGCCATTCGAGTGTCTTCCCCCAGTACCTCCCAGTGCGGGCTGCCGGGGAAAGGCGGGGGTTGGGCTGGAAAAGCAGGTAGCATCTAGTGCCTCCCCATGGACAAGGGAGATAATTAGCGGACTTCCCCCTGCCAGGGAACACCTGTGACACCAGGCATCTTCATGGAGGGCGGCCCCAAACCTCCCCCACACAGTCGGCCGTGTTCCGGAATTCTGAGTGTGGGGAGGTTCCGTCTTCTGTCTGCAGCACCCGGGATCTCCTAGGAGCCCTTCGAGTGTCTTCCCCGAGTCCCTCTCAGTGCGGGCTGCCGGGGAAAGGCGGGGGTTGGGTTGGAAACGCAGGTAGCATCTAGTGCCTCCTCATGGACAGGGGAGGTAATTAGCGGACATCACCCTGCCAGGGAACACCTGTGACACCAGGCAGCTGCGTGGAGGGCGGCTCTGAACCTCCCCCTCACAGTCACCCGTGTTCCGGATTTCTGAGTGTGGGGGGGTTCCTTCTTCTGTCTGCAGCACACGGGATCTCCTAGGAGCCATTCGAGTGTCTTCCCCGAGTACCTCCCAGTGCGTGCTGCCGGGGAAAGGCGGGGGTTGGGCTGGAAAAGCAGGTAGCATCTAGTTCCTCCCCATGGACAGGGGAGGTAATTAGCGGACTACCCCCTGCCAGGGAACACCTGTGACACCAGGCAGCTGCGTGGAGGGCGGCCCCGAACCTCCCCCACACAGTCAGCCGTATTCCGGAATTCTGAGTGTGGGGAGGTTCCGTCTTCTGTCTGCAGCACCCGGGTTCTCCTAGGAGCCCTTCGAGTGTCTTCCCCGAGTCCCTCCCAGTGCGGGCTGCCGGGGAAAGGCGGGGGTTTGGCTGGAAACGCAGGTAGCATCTAGTGCCTCCCCATGGAGAGGGGAGGTAATTAGCGGAATTCCCCTTGCGAGGGAACACCTGTGACACCAGGCAGCTGCGTGGAGGTCGGCCCCGAACCTCCCCCACACAGTCACCCGTGTTCCGGAATTCTGAGTGTGGGGGGTTCCTTCTTCTGTCTGCAGCACACGGGATCTCCTAGGAGCCCTTCGAGTGTCTTCCCCCAGTCCCTCCCATTGCGGGCTGCCGGGGAAAGGAGGGGGTTGTGCTGGAAGCGCAGGTAGCATCTAGTGCCTCCCCCTGGACAGGGGAGGTAATTAGCGGACTTCCCCTTGCGAGGGAACACCTGTGACACAAGGCAGCTGCGTGGAGGGCGGCCCCGAACCTCCCCCACACAGTCAGCCGTGTTCCGGAATTCTGAGTGTGGGGAGGTACCGTCTTCTGTCTGCAGCACCCGGGATCTCCTAGGAGCCCTTCGAGTGTCTTCCCCGAGTCCATCCCAGTGCGGGCTACCGGGGAAAGGCGGGGGTTGGGCTGGAAAAGCAGGTAGCATCTAGTTCCTCCCCATGGACAGGGGAGGTAATTAGCGGACTACCCCCTGCCAGGGAACACCTGTGACACCAGGCAGCTGCGTGGAGGGCGGCCCCGAACCTCCCCCACACAGTCAACCGTGTTCCGGAATTCTGAGTGTGGGGAGGTTCCGTCTTCTGTCTGCAGCACCCGGGATCTCCTAGGAGCCCTTCGAGTGTCTTCCCCGAGTACCTCCCAGTGCGGGCTGCCGGGGAAAGTCGGGGGTTGGGCTGGAAAAGCAGGTAGCATCTAGTGCCTCCCCCTGGACAGGGGAGGTAATTAGCGGACTTCCCCTTGCGAGGGAACACCTGTGACACAAGGCAGCTGCGTGGAGGGCGGCCCCGAACCTCCCCCAAACAGTCAGCCGTGTTCTGGAATTCTGAGTGTGGGGAGGTTCCGTCTTCTGTCTGCAGCACCCGGGTTCTCCTAGGAGCCCTTCGAGTGTGTTCCCCGAGTCCCTCCCTGTGCGGGCGGCCGGGGAAAGGCGGGCGTTGGGCTGGAAACGCAGGTAGCATCTAGTTCCTCCTCATGGACAGGGGAGGTAATTAGCGGACATCACCCTGCCAGGGAACATCTGTGACACCAGGCAGCTGCGTGGAGGGCGGCTCTGAACCTCCCCCTCACAGTCACCCGTGTTCCGGATTTCTGAGTGTGGGGGGGTTCCTTCTTCTGTCTGCAGCACACGGGATCTCCTAGGAGCCATTCGAGTGTCTTCCCCGAGTACCTCCCAGTGCGTGCTGCCGGGGAAAGGCGGGGGTTGGGCTGGAAAAGCAGGTAGCATCTAGTTCCTCCCCATGGACAGGGGAGGTAATTAGCGGACTACCCCCTGCCAGGGAACACCTGTGACACCAGGCAGCTGCGTGGAGGGCGGCCCCGAACCTCCCCCACACAGTCAGCCGTATTCCGGAATTCTGAGTGTGGGGAGGTTCCGTCTTCTGTCTGCAGCACCCGGGTTCTCCTAGGAGCCCTTCGAGTGTCTTCCCCGAGTCCCTCCCAGTGCGGGCTGCCGGGGAAAGGCGGGGGTTTGGCTGGAAACGCAGGTAGCATCTAGTGCCTCCCCATGGAGAGGGGAGGTAATTAGCGGAATTCCCCTTGCGAGGGAACACCTGTGACACCAGGCAGCTGCGTGGAGGTCGGCCCCGAACCTCCCCCACACAGTCACCCGTGTTCCGGAATTCTGAGTGTGGGGGGTTCCTTCTTCTGTCTGCAGCACACGGGATCTCCTAGGAGCCCTTCGAGTGTCTTCCCCCAGTCCCTCCCATTGCGGGCTGCCGGGGAAAGGAGGGGGTTGTGCTGGAAGCGCAGGTAGCATCTAGTGCCTCCCCCTGGACAGGGGAGGTAATTAGCGGACTTCCCCTTGCGAGGGAACACCTGTGACACAAGGCAGCTGCGTGGAGGGCGGCCCCGAACCTCCCCCACACAGTCAGCCGTGTTCCGGAATTCTGAGTGTGGGGAGGTACCGTCTTCTGTCTGCAGCACCCGGGATCTCCTAGGAGCCCTTCGAGTGTCTTCCCCGAGTCCATCCCAGTGCGGGCTACCGGGGAAAGGCGGGGGTTGGGCTGGAAAAGCAGGTAGCATCTAGTTCCTCCCCATGGACAGGGGAGGTAATTAGCGGACTACCCCCTGCCAGGGAACACCTGTGACACCAGGCAGCTGCGTGGAGGGCGGCCCCGAACCTCCCCCACACAGTCAACCGTGTTCCGGAATTCTGAGTGTGGGGAGGTTCCGTCTTCTGTCTGCAGCACCCGGGATCTCCTAGGAGCCCTTCGAGTGTCTTCCCCGAGTACCTCCCAGTGCGGGCTGCCGGGGAAAGTCGGGGGTTGGGCTGGAAAAGCAGGTAGCATCTAGTGCCTCCCCCTGGACAGGGGAGGTAATTAGCGGACTTCCCCTTGCGAGGGAACACCTGTGACACAAGGCAGCTGCGTGGAGGGCGGCCCCGAACCTCCCCCAAACAGTCAGCCGTGTTCTGGAATTCTGAGTGTGGGGAGGTTCCGTCTTCTGTCTGCAGCACCCGGGTTCTCCTAGGAGCCCTTCGAGTGTGTTCCCCGAGTCCCTCCCTGTGCGGGCGGCCGGGGAAAGGCGGGCGTTGGGCTGGAAACGCAGGTAGCATCTAGTTCCTCCTCATGGACAGGGGAGGTAATTAGCGGACATCACCCTGCCAGGGAACATCTGTGACACCAGGCAGCTGCGTGGAGGGCGGCTCTTAACCTCCCCCTCACAGTCACCCGTGTTCCGGATTTCTGAGTGTGGGGGGGTTCCTTCTTCTGTCTGCAGCACACGGGATCTCCTAGGAGCCCTTCGAGTGTCTTCCCCGAGTCCCTCCCAGTGCGGGCTGCCGGGGAAAGGCGGGGGTTGGGCTGGAAAAGCAGGTAGCATCTAGTTCCTCCCCATGGACAGGGGAGGTAATTAGCGGACTACCCCCTGCCAGGGAACACCTGTGACACCAGGAAGCTGCGTGGAGGGCGGCCCCGAACCTCCCCCACACAGTCAGCCGTATTCCGGAATTCTGAGTGTGGGGAGGTTCCGTCTTCTGTCTGCAGCACCCGGGTTCTCCTAGGAGCCCTTCGAGTGTCTTCCCCGGGTCCCTCCCAGTGCGGGCTGCCGGGGAAAGGCGGGGGTTTGGCTGGAAACGCAGGTAGCATCTAGTGCCTCCCCATGGACAGGGGAGGTAATTAGCGGACTTCCCCTTGCGAGGGAACACCTGTGACACCAGGAAGCTGCGTGGGGGGCGGCCCTAAACCTCCCCCACACAGTCATCCGTGTTCCGGAATTCTGAGTGTGGGGAGGTTCCGTCTTCTGTCTGCAGCACCAAGGTTCTCCTAGGAGCCCTTCGAGTGTGTTCCCCGCGTCCCTCCCTGTGCGGGCGGTCGGGGAAAGGCGGGGGTTGGGCTGGAAACGCAGGTAGCATCTAGTGCCTCCTCATGGACAGGGGAGGTAATTAGCGGACATCACCCTGCCAGGGAACATCTGTGACACCAGGCAGCTGCGTGGAGGGCGGCTCTTAACCTCCCCCTCACAGTCACCCGTGTTCCGGATTTCTGAGTGTGGGGGGGTTCCTTCTTCTGTCTGCAGCACACGGGATCTCCTAGGAGCCCTTCGAGTGTCTTCCCCGAGTCCCTCCCAGTGCGGGCTGCCGGGGAAAGGCGGGGGTTTGGCTGGAAAAGCAGGTAGCATCTAGTTCCTCCCCATGGACAGGGGAGGTAATTAGCGGACTACCCCCTGCCAGGGAACACCTGTGACACCAGGAAGCTGCGTGGAGGGCGGCCCCGAACCTCCCCCACACAGTCAGCCGTATTCCGGAATTCTGAGTGTGGGGAGGTTCCGTCTTCTGTCTGCAGCACCCGGGTTCTCCTAGGAGCCCTTCGAGTGTCTTCCCCGAGTCCCTCCCAGTGCGGGCTGCCGGGGAAAGGCGGGGGTTTGGCTGGAAACGCAGGTAGCATCTAGTGCCTCCCCATGGAGAGGGGAGGTAATTAGCGGAATTCCCCTTGCGAGGGAACACCTGTGACACCAGGCAGCTGCGTGGAGGGCGGCCCCGAACCTCCCCCACACAGTCACCCGTGTTCCGGAATTCTGAGTGTGGGGGGGTTCCTTCTTCTGTCTGCAGCACACGGGATCTCCTAGGAGCCCTTCGAGTGTCTTCCCCCAGTCCCTCCCAGTGCGGGCTGCCGGGGAAAGGAGGGGGTTGTGCTGGAAGCGCAGGTAGCATCTAGTGCCTCCCCCTGGACAGGGGAGGTAATTAGCGGACTTCCCCTTGCGAGGGAACACCTGTGACACAAGGCAGCTGCGTGGAGGGCGGCCCCGAACCTCCCCCACACAGTCAGCCGTGTTCCGGAATTCTGAGTGTGGGGAGGTACCGTCTTCTGTCTGCAGCACCCGGGATCTCCTAGGAGCCCTTCGAGTGTCTTCCCCGAGTCCATCCCAGTGCGGGCTACCGGGGAAAGGCGGGGGTTGGGCTGGAAAAGCAGGTAGCATCTAGTTCCTCCCTATGGACAGGGGAGGTAATTAGCGGACTACCCCCTGTCAGGGAACACCTGTGACACCAGGCAGCTGCGTGGAGGGCGGCCCCGAACCTCCCCCACACAGTCAACCGTGTTCCGGAATTCTGAGTGTGGGGAGGTTCCGTCTTCTGTCTGCAGCACCCGGGATCTCCTAGGAGCCCTTCGAGTGTCTTCCCCGAGTACCTCCCAGTGCGGGCTGCCGGGGAAAGTCGGGGGTTGGGCTGGAAAAGCAGGTAGCATCTAGTGCCTCCCCCTGGACAGGGGAGGTAATTAGCGGACTTCCCCTTGCGAGGGAACACCTGTGACACAAGGCAGCTGCGTGGAGGGCGGCCTCGAACCTTCCCCACACAGTCAGCCGTGTTCTGGAATTCTGAGTGTGGGGAGGTACCGTCTTCTGTCTGCAGCACCCGGGATCTCCTAGGAGCCTTTCGAGTGTCTTCCCCGAGTCCATCCCAGTGCGGGCTACCGGGGAAAGGCGGGGGTTGGGCTGGAAAAGCAGGTAGCATCTAGTTCCTCCCCATGGACAGGGGAGGTAATTAGCGGACTACCCCCTGCCAGGGAACACCTGTGACACCAGGCAGCTGCGTGGAGGGCGGCCCCGAACCTCCCCCACACAGTCAGCCGTATTCCGGAATTCTGAGTGTGGGGAGGTTCCGTCTTCTGTCTGCAGCACCCGGGTTCTCCTAGGAGCCCTTCGAGTGTCTTCCCCGAGTCCCTCCCAGTGCGGGCTGCCGGGGAAAGGCGGGGGTTTGGCTGGAAACGCAGGTAGCATCTAGTGCCTCCCCATGGAGAGGGGAGGTAATTAGCGGAATTCCCCTTGCGAGGGAACACCTGTGACACCAGGCAGCTGCGTGGAGGGCGGCCACGTACCTCCCCCACACAGTCACCCGTGTTCCGGAATTCTGAGTGTGGGGGGGTTCCTTCTTCTGTCTGCAGCACACGGGATCTCCTAGGAGCCCTTCGAGTGTCTTCCCCCAGTCCCTCCCAGTGCGGGCTGCCGGGGAAAGGCGGGGGTTGGGCTGGAAACGCAGGTAGCATCTAGTGCCTCCCCATGGACAGGGGAGGTAATTAGCGGACATCCCCTTGCGAGGGAACACCTGTGACACCAGGAAGCTGCGTGGGGGGCGGCCCTAAACCTCCCCCACACAGTCATCCGTGTTGCGGAATTCTGAGTGTGGGGAGGTTCCGTCTTCTGTATGCAGCACCCGGGTTCTCCTAGGAGCACTTCGAGTGTGTTCCCCGAGTCCCTCCCTGTGCGGGCGGCCGGGGAAAGGCGGGGGTTGGGCTGGAAACGCAGGTAGCATCTAGTGCCTCCTCATGGACAGGGGAGGTAATTAGCGGACATCACCCTGCCAGGGAACATCTGTGACACCAGGCAGCTGCGTGGAGGGCGGCTCTTAACCTCCCCCTCACAGTCACCCGTGTTCCGGATTTCTGAGTGTGGGGGGGTTCCTTCTTCTGTCTGCAGCACACGGGATCTCCTAGGAGCCCTTCGAGTGTCTTCCCCGAGTCCCTCCCTGTGCGGGCTGCCGGGGAAAGGCGGGGGTTGGGCTGGAAAAGCAGGTAGCATCTAGTTCCTCCCCATGGACAGGGGAGGTAATTAGCGGACTACCCCCTGCCAGGGAACACCTGTGACACCAGGAAGCTGCGTGGAGGGCGGCCCCGAACCTCCCCCACACAGTCAGCCGTATTCCGGAATTCTGAGTGTGGGGAGGTTCCGTCTTCTGTCTGCAGCACCCGGGTTCTCCTAGGAGCCCTTCGAGTGTCTTCCCCGAGTCCCTCCCAGTGCGGGCTGCCGGGGAAAGGCGGGGGTTTGGCTGGAAACGCAGGTAGCATCTAGTGCCTCCCCATGGACAGGGGAGGTAATTAGCGGACTTCCCCTTGCGAGGGAACACCTGTGACACCAGGAAGCTGCGTGGGGGGCGGCCCTAAACCTCCCCCACACAGTCATCCGTGTTCCGGAATTCTGAGTGTGGGGAGGAACCGTCTTCTGTCTGCAGCACCCGGGTTCTCCTAGGAGCCCTTCGAGTGTGTTCCCCGCGTCCCTCCCTGTGCGGGCGGCCGGGGAAAGGCGGGGGTTGGGCTGGAAACGCAGGTAGCATCTAGTGCCTCCTCATGGACAGGGGAGGTAATTAGCGGACATCACCCTGCCAGGGAACATCTGTGACACCAGGCAGCTGCGTGGAGGGCGGCTCTTAACCTCCCCCTCACAGTCACCCGTGTTCCGGATTTCTGAGTGTGGGGGGGTTCCTTCTTCTGTCTGCAGCACACGGGATCTCCTAGGAGCCCTTCGAGTGTCTTCCCCGAGTCCCTCCCAGTGCGGGCTGCCGGGGAAAGGCGGGGGTTGGGCTGGAAAAGCAGGTAGCATCTAGTGCCTCCCCCTGGACAGGGGAGGTAATTAGCGGACTTCCCCTTGCGATGGAACCCCTGTGACACCAGGCAGCTGCGTGGAGGGCGGCTCCGAACCTCCCCCACACAGTCATACGTGTTCTGGAATTCTGAGTGTGGGGGGGTTCCTTCTTCTGTCTGCAGCACACGGGATCTCCCAGGAGCCCTTCGAGTGTCTTCCCCCAGTCCCTCCCAGTGCGGGCTGCCGGGGAAAGGCGGGGGTTGGGCTGGAAAAGCAGGTAGGATCTAGTGCCTCCCCTTGGACGGGGGAGGTAATTAGCGGACTACCCCCTGCCAGGGAACACCTGTGACACCAGGCAGCTGCGTGGAGGGCGGCCCCGAACCTCCCCCACACAGTCAGCCGTGTTCCAGAATTCTGAGTGTGGGGAGGTTCCGTCTTCTATCTGCAGCACCCGGGTTCTCCTAGGAGCCCTTCGAGTGTCTTCCCCGAGTCCCTCCCAGTGCGGGCTGCCGGGGAAAGGCGGGGGTTTGGCTGGAAACGCAGGTAGCATCTAGTGCCTCCCCATGGACAGGGGAGGTAATTAGCGGACTTCCCCTTGCGAGGGAACACCTGTGACACCAGGAAGCTGCGTGGGGGGCGGCCCTAAACCTCCCCCACACAGTCATCCGTGTTCCGGAATTCTGAGTGTGGGGAGGTTCCGTCTTCTGTCTGCAGCACCCGGGTTCTCCTAGGAGCCCTTCGAGTGTGTTCCCCGAGTCCCTCCCTGTGCGGGCGGCCGGGGAAAGGCAGGGGTTAGGCTGGAAACGCAGGTAGCATCTAGTGCCTCCCCATGGACAGGGGAGGTAATTAGCGGACTACCCCCTGCCAGGGAACACCTGTGACACCAGGCAGCTGCGTGGAGGGCTGCCCCAAACCTCCCCCACACAGTCGGCCGTGTTCCGGAATTCTGAGTGTGGGGAGGTTCCGTCTTCTGTCTGCAGCACCCGGGATCTCCTAGGAGCCCTTCGAGTGTCTTCCCCGAGTCCCTCCCAATGCGGGCTGCCGGGGAAAGGCGGGGGTTAGGCTGGAAAAGCAGGTAGCATCTAGTGCCTCCTCATGGACAGGGGAGGTAATTAGCGGACATCACCCTGCCAGGGAACACCTGTGACACCAGGCAGCTGCGTGGAGGGCGGCTCTGAAACTCCCCCTCACAGTCACCCGTGTTCCGGATTTCTGAGTGTGGGGAGGTTCCGTCTTCTGTCTGCAGCACCCGGGTTCTCCTAGGAGCCATTCGAGTGTCTTCCCCCAGTCCCTCCCAGTGCGGGCTGCCGGGGAAAGGCGGGGGTTGGGCTGGAAAAGCAGGTAGCATCTAGTGCCTCCCCATGGACAAGGGAGATAATTAGCGGACTTCCCCCTGCCAGGGAACACCTGTGACACCAGGCAGCTGCGTGGAGGGCGGCCCCGAATCTCCCCCACACAGTCACCCGTGTTCCGGAATTCTGAGTGTGGGGAGGTTCCGTCTTCTGTCTGCAGCACCCTGGATCTCCTAGGAGCCCTTCGAGTGTCTTCCCCGAGTCCCTCCCAGTGCGGGCTGCCGGGGAAAGGCGGGGGTTGGGCTGGAAAAGCAGGTAGCATCTAGTGCCTCCCCATGGACAAGGGAGATAATTAGCGGACTTCCCCCTGCCAGGGAACACCTGTGACACCAGGCAGCTGCGTGGAGGGCGGCCCTAAACTTCCCCACACAGTCACCCTTGTTCCGGAATTCTGAGTGTGGGGAGGTTCCGTCTTCTGTCTGCAGCACCCGGTTTCTCCTAGGAGCCCTTCGAGTGTCTTCCCCCAGTCCCTCCCAGTGCGGGCTGCCGGGGAAAGGTGGGGGTTGGGCTGGAAAAGCAGGTAGCATCTAGTGCCTCCCCCTGGACAGGGGAGGTAATTAGTGGACATCACCCTGCCAGGGAACACCTGTGACACCAGGCAGCTGCGTGGAGGGCGGCTCTGAACCTCCCCCTCACAGTCACCCTTTTTCCGGATTTCTGAGTGTGGGGGGGTTCCTTCTTCTGTCTGCAGCACACGGGATCTCCTGGGAGCCCTTCGAGTGTCTTCCCCGAGTCCCTCCCAGTGCGGGCTGCTGGGGAAAGGCGGGGGTTTGGCTGGAAACGCAGGTAGCATCTAGTTCCTCCCCATGGACAGGGGAGGTAATTAGCGGACTTCCCCTTGCGAGGGAACACCTGTGACACCAGGAAGCTGCGTGGGGGGCGGCCCTAAACCTCCCCCACACAGTCATCCGTATTCCGGAATTCTGAGTGTGGGGAGGTTCCGTCTTCTGTCTGCAGCACCCGGGTTCTCCTAGGAGCCCTTCGAGTGTCTTCCCCGAGTCCCTCCCAGTGCGGGCTGCCGGGGAAAGGCGGGGGTTTGGCTGGAAACGCAGGTAGCATCTAGTGCCTCCCCATGGAGAGGGGAGGTAATTAGCGGAATTCCCCTTGCGAGGGAACACCTGTGACACCAGGCAGCTGCGTGGAGGGCGGCCCTGAAACTCCCCCACACAGTCACCCGTGTTCCGGAATTCTGAGTGTGGGGGGGTTGCTTCTTCTGTCTGCAGCACACGGGATCTCCTAGGAGCCCTTCGAGTGTCTTCCCCCAGTCCCTCCCAGTGCGGGCTGCCGGGGAAAGGAGGGGGTTGTGCTGGAAACGCAGGTAGAATCTAGTGCCTCCCCATGGACTGGGGAGGTAATTAGCGGACTACCCCCTGCCAGGGAACACCTGTGACACCAGGCAGCTGCGTGGAGGGCGGCCCCGAACCTCCCCCTCACAGTCACCCTTGTTCCGGATTTCTGAGTGTGGGGAGGTTCCGTCTTCTGTCTGCAGCACCCGGGTTCTCCTAGGAGCCATTCGAGTGTCTTCCCCCAGTCCCTCCCAGTGCGGGCTGCCGGGGAATGGCGGGGGTTGGGCTGGAAAAGCAGGTAGCATCTAGTGCCTCCCCATGGACAAGGGAGATAATTAGCGGACTTCCCCCTGCCAGGGAACACCTGTGACACCAGGCAGCTGCGTGGAGGGCGGCCCCGAATCTCCCCCACACAGTCACCCGTGTTCCGGAATTCTGAGTGTGGGGAGGTTCCGTCTTCTGTCTGCAGCACCCGGGATCTCCTAGGAGCCCTTCGAGTGTCTTCCCCGAGTCCCTCCCAGTGCGGGCTGCCGGGGAAAGGCGGGGGTTGGGCTGGAAAAGCAGGTAGCATCTAGTGCCTCCCCATGGACAAGGGAAATAATTAGCGGACTTCCCCCTGCCAGGGAACACCTGTGACACCAGGCAGCTGCGTGGAGGGCGGCCCTAAACTTCCCCACACAGCCACCCTTGTTCCGGAATTCTGAGTGTGGGGAGGTTCCGTCTTCTGTCTGCAGCACCCGGTTTCTCCTAGGAGCCCTTCGAGTGTCTTCCCCCAGTCCCTCCCAGTGCGGGCTGCCGGGGAAAGGTGGGGGTTGGGCTGGAAAAGCAGGTAGAATCTAGTGCCTCCCCCTGGACAGGGGAGGTAATTAGTGGACATCACCCTGCCAGGGAACACCTGTGACACCAGGCAGCTGCGTGGAGGGCGGCTCTGAACCTCCCCCTCACAGTCAACCTTTTTCCGGATTTCTGAGTGTGGGGGGGTTCCTTCTTCTGTCTGCAGCACACGGGATCTCCTGGGAGCCCTTCGAGTGTCTTCCCCGAGTCCCTCCCAGTGCGGGCTGCTGGGGAAAGGCGGGGGTTTGGCTGGAAACGCAGGTAGCATCTAGTTCCTCCCCATGGACAGGGGAGGTAATTAGCGGACTTCCCCTTGCGAGGGAACACCTGTGACACCAGGAAGCTGCGTGGGGGGCGGCCCTAAACCTCCCCCACACAGTCATCCGTATTCCGGAATTCTGAGTGTGGGGAGGTTCCGTCTTCTGTCTGCAGCACCCGGGTTCTCCTAGGAGCCCTTCGAGTGTCTTCCCCGAGTCCCTCCCAGTGCGGGCTGCCGGGGAAAGGCGGGGGTTTGGCTGGAAACGCAGGTAGCATCTAGTGCCTCCCCATGGAGAGGGGAGGTAATTAGCGGAATTCCCCTTGCGAGGGAACACCTGTGACACCAGGCAGCTGCGTGGAGGGCGGCCCTGAACCTCCCCCACACAGTCACCCGTGTTCCGGAATTCTGAGTGTGGGGGGGTTGCTTCTTCTGTCTGCAGCACACGGGATCTCCTAGGAGCCCTTCGAATGTCTTCCCCCAGTCCCTCCCAGTGCGGGCTGCCGGGGAAAGGAGGGGGTTGTGCTGGAAACGCAGGTAGAATCTAGTGCCTCCCCATGGACTGGGGAGGCAATTAGCGGACTACCCCCTGCCAGGGAACACCTGTGACAGCAGGCAGCTGCGTGGAGGGCGGCCCCGAACCTCCCCCTCACAGTCACCCTTGTTCCGGATTTCTGAGTGTGGGGAGGTTCCGTCTTCTGTCTGCAGCACCCGGGTTCTCCTAGGAGCCATTCGAGTGTCTTCCCCCAGTCCCTCCCAGTGCGGGTTGCCGGGGAAAGGCGGGGGTTGGGCTGGAAAAGCAGGTAGCATCTAGTGCCTCCCCATGGACAAGGGAGATAATTAGCGGACTTCCCCCTGCCTGGGAACACCTGTGACACCAGGCAGCTGCGTGGAGGGCGGCCCCGAACCTCCCCCACACAGTCACCCGTGTTCCGGAATTCTGAGTGTGGGGAGGTTCCGTCTTCTGTCTGCAGCACCCGGGATCTCCTAGGAGCCCTTCGAGTGTCTTCCCCGAGTCCCTCCCAGTGCGGGCTGCCGGGGAAAGGCGGGGGTTGGGCTGGAAACGCAGGTAGCATCTAGTGCCTCCTCATGGACAGGGGAGGTAATTAGCGGACATCACCTTGCCAGGGAACACCTGTGACACCAGGCAGCTGCGTGGAGGGCGGCTCTGAACCTCCCCCTCACAGTCACCCGTGTTCCGGATTTCTGAGTGTGGAGGGGTTCCTTCTTCTGTCTGCAGCACACGGGATCTCCTAGGAGCCCTTCGAGTGTCTTCCCCGAGTCCCTCCCAGTGCGGGCTGCCGGGGAAAGGCGGGGGTTGGGCTGGAAAAGCAGGTAGCATCTAGTTCCTCCCCATGGACAGGGGAGGTAATTAGCGGACTACGCCCTGCCAGGGAACACCTGTGACACCAGGCAGCTGCGTGGAGGGCGGCCCCGAACCTCCCCCACACAGTCAGCCGTGTTCCGGAATTCTGAGTTTGGGGAGGTTCCGTCTTCTGTCTGCAGCACCCGGGTTCTCCTAGGAGCCATTCGAGTGTCTTCCCCCAGTCCCTCCCAGTGCGGGCTGCCGGGGAAAGGCGGGGGTTGGGCTGGAAAAGCAGGTAGCATCTAGTGCCTCCCCATGGACAAGGGAGATAATTAGCGGACTTCCCCCTGCCAGGGAACACCTGTGACACCAGGCAGCTGCGTGGAGGGCGGCCCCGAACCTCCCCCACACAGTCACCCGTGTTCCGGAATTCTGAGTGTGGGGAGGTTCCGTCTTCTGTCTGCAGCACCCGGGATCTCCTAGGAGCCCTTCGAGTGTCTTCCCCGAGTCCCTCCCAGTGCGGGCTGCCGGGGAAAGGCGGGGGTTGGGCTGGAAACGCAGGTAGCATCTAGTGCCTCCTCATGGACAGGGGAGGTAATTAGCGGACATCACCCTGGCAGGGAACACCTGTGACACCAGGCAGCTGCGTGGAGGGCGGCTCTGAACCTCCCCCTCACAGTCACCCGTGTTCCGGATTTCTGAGTGTGGGGGGGTTCCTTCTTCTGTCTGCAGCACACGGGATCTCCTAGGAGCCCTTCGAGTGTCTTCCCCGAGTCCCTCCCAGTGCGGGCTGCCGGGGAAAGGCGGGGGTTGGGCTGGAAAAGCAGGTAGCATCTAGTTCCTCCCCATGGACAGGGGAGGTAATTAGCGGACTACGCCCTGCCAGGGAACACCTGTGACACCAGGCAGCTGCGTGGAGGGCGGCCCCGAACCTCCCCCACACAGTCAGCCGTATTCCGGAATTCTGAGTGTGGGGAGTTTCCGTCTTCTGTCTGCAGCACCCGGGTTCTCCTAGGAGCCCTTCGAGTGTCTTCCCCGAGTCCCTCCCATTGCGGGCTGCCGGGGAAAGGCGGGGGTTGGGCTGGAAACGCAGGTAGCATCTAGTGCCTCCTCATGGACAGGGGAGGTAATTAGCGGACATCACCCTGCCAGGGAACACCTGTGACACCAGGCAGCTGCGTGGAGGGCGGCTCTGAACCTCCCCCTCACAGTCACCCGTGTTCCGGATTTCTGAGTGTGGGGGGGTTCCTTCTTCTGTCTGCAGCACACGGGATCTCCTAGGAGCCCTTCGAGTGTCTTCCCCGAGTCCCTCCCAGTGCGGGCTGCCGGGGAAAGGCGGGGGTTGGGCTGGAAAAGCAGGTAGCATCTAGTGCCTCCCCATGGACAGGGGAGGTAATTAGCGGACATCCCCCTGCCAGGGAACACCTGTGACACCAGGCAGCTGCGTGTAGGGCGGCCACGAACCTCCCCCACACAGTCACCCGTGTTCCGGAATTCTGAGTGTGGGGAGGTTCCGTCTTCTGTCTGCAGCACACGGGATCTCCTAGGAGCCCTTCGAGTGTCTTCCCCGAGTCCCTCCCAGTGCGGGCTGCCGGGGAAAGGCGGGGGTTGGGCTGGAAAAGCAGGTAGCATCTAGTTCCTCCCCATGGACAGGGGAGGTAATTAGCGGAATACGCCCTGCCAGGGAACACCTGTGACACCAGGCAGCTGCGTGGAGGGCGGCCCCGAACCTCCCCCACACAGTCAGCCGTGTTCCGGAATTCTGAGTGTGGGGAGGTTCCGTCTTCTGTCTGCAGCACCCGGGTTCTCCTAGGAGCCATTCGAGTGTCTTCCCCCAGTCCCTCCCAGTGCGGGCTGCCGGGGAAAGGCGGGGGTTGGGCTAGAAAAGCAGGTAGCATCTAGTGCCTCCCCATGGACAAGGGAGATAATTAGCGGACTTCCCCCTGCCAGGGAACACCTGTGACACCAGGCAGCTGCGTGGAGGGCGGCCCCGAACCTCCCCCACACAGTCACCCGTGTTCCGGAATTCTGAGTGTGGGGAGGTTCCGTCTTCTGTCTGCAGCACCCGGGATCTCCTAGGAGCCCTTCGAGTGTCTTCCCCGAGTCCCTCCCAGTGCGGGCTGCCGGGGAAAGGCGGGGGTTGGGCTGGAAACGCAGGTAGTATCTAGTGCCTCCTCATGGACAGGGGAGGTAATTAGCGGACATCACCCTGCCAGGGAACACCTGTGACACCAGGCAGCTGCGTGGAGGGCGGCCCCGAACCTCCCCCACACAGTCAGCCGTATTCCGGAATTCTGAGTGTGGGGAGGTTCCGTCTTCTGTCTGCAGCACCCGGGTTCTCCTAGGAGCCCTTCGAGTGTCTTCCCCGAGTCCCTCCCAGTGCGGGCTGCCGGGGAAAGGTGGGGGTTGGGCTGGAAAAGCAGGTAGCATCTAGTGCCTCCCCCTGGACAGGGGAGGTAATTAGTGGACATCACCCTGCCAGGGAACACCTGTGACACCAGGCAGCTGCGTGGAGGGCGGCTCTGAACCTCCCCCTCACAGTCACCCTTGTTCCGGATTTCTGAGTGTGGGGGGGTTCCTTCTTCTGTCTGCAGCACACGGGATCTCCTAGGAGCCCTTCGAGTGTCTTCCCCGAGTCCCTCACAGTGCGGGCTGCTGGGGAAAGGCGGGGGTTTGGCTGGAAACGCAGGTAGCATCTAGTTCCTCCCCATGGACATGGGAGGTAATTAGCGGACTTCCCCTTGCGAGGGAACACCTGTGACACCAGGAAGCTGCGTGGGGGGCGGCCCTAAACCTCCCCCACACAGTCACCCGTGTTCCGGAATTCTGAGTGTGGGGGGGTTGCTTCTTCTGTCTGCAGCACACGGGATCTCCTAGGAGCCCTTCGAGTGTCTTCCCCCATTCCCTCCCAGTGCGGGCTGCCGGGGAAAGGAGGGGGTTGTGCTGGAAACGCAGGTAGAATCTAGTGCCTCCCCATGGACTGGGGAGGTAATTAGCGGACTACCCCCTGCCAGGGAACACCTGTGACACCAGGCAGCTGCGTGGAGGGCGGCCCCGAACCTCCCCCTCACAGTCACCCTTGTTCCGGATTTCTGAGTGTGGGGGGGTTCCTTCTTCTGTCTGCAGCACACGGGATCTCCTAGGAGCCCTTCGAGTGTCTTCCCCGAGTCCCTCCCAGTGCGGGCTGCCGGGGAAAGGCAGGGGTTTGGCTGGAAACGCAGGTAGCATCTAGTTCCTCCCCATGGACATGGGAGGTAATTAGCGGACTTCCCCTTGCGAGGGAACACCTGTGACACCAGGAAGCTGCGTGGGGGGCGGCCCTAAACCTCCCCCACACAGTCACCCGTGTTCCGGAATTCTGAGTGTGGGGGGGTTGCTTCTTCTGTCTGCAGCACACGGGATCTCCTAGGAGCCCTTCGAGTGTCTTCCCCCATTCCCTCCCAGTGCGGGCTGCCGGGGAAAGGAGGGGGTTGTGCTGGAAACGCAGGTAGAATCTAGTGCCTCCCCATGGACTGGGGAGGTAATTAGCGGACTACCCCCTGCCAGGGAACACCTGTGACACCAGGCAGCTGCGTGGAGGGCGGCTCTGAACCTCCCCCTCACAGTCACCCGTGTTCCGGATTTCTGAGTGTGGGGGGGTTCCTTCTTCTGTCTGCAGCACACGGGATCTCCTAGGAGCCATTCGAGTGTCTTCCCCGAGTACCTCCCAGTGCGTGCTGCCGGGGAAAGGCGGGGGTTGGGCTGGAAAAGCAGGTAGCATCTAGTTCCTCCCCATGGACAGGGGAGGTAATTAGCGGACTACCCCCTGCCAGGGAACACCTGTGACACCAGGCAGCTGCGTGGAGAGCGGCCCCGAACCTCCCCCACACAGTCAGCCGTATTCCGGAATTCTGAGTGTGGGGAGGTTCCGTCTTCTGTCTGCAGCACCCGGGTTCTCCTAGGAGCCCTTCGAGTGTCTTCCCCGAGTCCCTCCCAGTGCGGGCTGCCGGGGAAAGGCGGGGGTTTGGCTGGAAACGCAGGTAGCATCTAGTGCCTCCCCATGGAGAGGGGAGGTAATTAGCGGAATTCCCCTTGCGAGGGAACACCTGTGACACCAGGCAGCTGCGTGGAGGTCGGCCCCGAACCTCCCCCACACAGTCACCCGTGTTCCGGAATTCTGAGTGTGGGGGGTTCCTTCTTCTGTCTGCAGCACACGGGATCTCCTAGGAGCCCTTCGAGTGTCTTCCCCCAGTCCCTCCCATTGCGGGCTGCCGGGGAAAGGAGGGGGTTGTGCTGGAAGCGCAGGTAGCATCTAGTGCCTCCCCCTGGACAGGGGAGGTAATTAGCGGACTTCCCCTTGCGAGGGAACACCTGTGACACAAGGCAGCTGCGTGGAGGGCGGCCCCGAACCTCCCCCACACAGTCAGCCGTGTTCCGGAATTCTGAGTGTGGGGAGGTACCGTCTTCTGTCTGCAGCACCCGGGATCTCCTAGGAGCCCTTCGAGTGTCTTCCCCGAGTCCATCCCAGTGCGGGCTACCGGGGAAAGGCGGGGGTTGGGCTGGAAAAGCAGGTAGCATCTAGTTCCTCCCCATGGACAGGGGAGGTAATTAGCGGACTACCCCCTGCCAGGGAACACCTGTGACACCAGGCAGCTGCGTGGAGGGCGGCCCCGAACCTCCCCCACACAGTCAACCGTGTTCCGGAATTCTGAGTGTGGGGAGGTTCCGTCTTCTGTCTGCAGCACCCGGGATCTCCTAGGAGCCCTTCGAGTGTCTTCCCCGAGTACCTCCCAGTGCGGGCTGCCGGGGAAAGTCGGGGGTTGGGCTGGAAAAGCAGGTAGCATCTAGTGCCTCCCCCTGGACAGGGGAGGTAATTAGCGGACTTCCCCTTGCGAGGGAACACCTGTGACACAAGGCAGCTGCGTGGAGGGCGGCCCCGAACCTCCCCCACACAGTCAGCCGTGTTCTGGAATTCTGAGTGTGGGGAGGTTCCGTCTTCTGTCTGCAGCACCCGGGTTCTCCTAGGAGCCCTTCGAGTGTGTTCCCCGAGTCCCTCCCTGTGCGGGCGGCCGGGGAAAGGCGGGGGTTGGGCTGGAAACGCAGGTAGCATCTAGTGCCTCCTCATGGACAGGGGAGGTAATTAGCGGACATCACCCTGCCAGGGAACATCTGTGACACCAGGCAGCTGCGTGGAGGGCGGCTCTTAACCTCCCCCTCACAGTCACCCGTGTTCCGGATTTCTGAGTGTGGGGGGGTTCCTTCTTCTGTCTGCAGCACACGGGATCTCCTAGGAGCCCTTCGAGTGTCTTCCCCGAGTCCCTCCCAGTGCGGGCTGCCGGGGAAAGGCGGGGGTTTGGCTGGAAATGCAGGTAGCATCTAGTGCCTCCCCATGGACAGGGGAGGTAATTAGCGGACTTCCCCTTGCGAGGGAACACCTGTGACACCAGGAAGCTGCGTGGGGGGCGGCCCTAAACCTCCCCCACACAGTCATCCGTGTTCCGGAATTCTGAGTGTGGGGAGGTTCCGTCTTCTGTCTGCAGCACCAAGGTTCTCCTAGGAGCCCTTCGAGTGTGTTCCCCGCGTCCCTCCCTGTGCGGGCGGTCGGGGAAAGGCGGGGGTTGGGCTGGAAACGCAGGTAGCATCTAGTGCCTCCTCATGGACAGGGGAGGTAATTAGCGGACATCACCCTGCCAGGGAACATCTGTGACACCAGGCAGCTGCGTGGAGGGCGGCTCTTAACCTCCCCCTCACAGTCACCCGTGTTCCGGATTTCTGAGTGTGGGGGGGTTCCTTCTTCTGTCTGCAGCACACGGGATCTCCTAGGAGCCCTTCGAGTGTCTTCCCCGAGTCCCTCCCAGTGCGGGCTGCCGGGGAAAGGCGGGGGTTTGGCTGGAAAAGCAGGTAGCATCTAGTTCCTCCCCATGGACAGGGGAGGTAATTAGCGGACTACCCCCTGCCAGGGAACACCTGTGACACCAGGAAGCTGCGTGGAGGGCGGCCCCGAACCTCCCCCACACAGTCAGCCGTATTCCGGAATTCTGAGTGTGGGGAGGTTCCGTCTTCTGTCTGCAGCACCCGGGATCTCCTAGGAGCCCTTCGAGTGTCTTCCCCGAGTCCCTCTCAGTGCGGGCTGCCGGGGAAAGGCGGGGGTTGGGTTGGAAACGCAGGTAGCATCTAGTGCCTCCTCATGGACAGGGGAGGTAATTAGCGGACATCACCCTGCCAGGGAACACCTGTGACACCAGGCAGCTGCGTGGAGGGCGGCTCTGAACCTCCCCCTCACAGTCACCCGTGTTCCGGATTTCTGAGTGTGGGGGGGTTCCTTCTTCTGTCTGCAGCACACGGGATCTCCTAGGAGCCCTTCGAGTGTCTTCCCCGAGTACCTCCCAGTGCGTGCTGCCGGGGAAAGGCGGGGGTTGGGCTGGAAAAGCAGGTAGCATCTAGTTCCTCCCCATGGACAGGGGAGGTAATTAGCGGACTACCCCCTGCCAGGGAACACCTGTGACACCAGGCAGCTGCGTGGAGGGCGGCCCCGAACCTCCCCCACACAGTCAGCCGTATTCCGGAATTCTGAGTGTGGGGAGGTTCCGTCTTCTGTCTGCAGCACCCGGGTTCTCCTAGGAGCCCTTCGAGTGTCTTCCCCGAGTCCCTCCCAGTGCGGGCTGCCGGGGAAAGGCGGGGGTTTGGCTGGAAACGCAGGTAGCATCTAGTGCCTCCCCATGGAGAGGGGAGGTAATTAGCGGAATTCCCCTTGCGAGGGAACACCTGTGACACCAGGCAGCTACGTGGAGGTCGGCCCCGAACCTCCCCCACACAGTCACCCGTGTTCCGGAATTCTGAGTGTGGGGGGGTTCCTTCTTCTGTCTGCAGCACACGGGATCTCCTAGGAGCCCTTCGAGTGTCTTCCCCCAGTCCCTCCCAGTGCGGGCTGCCGGGGAAAGGAGGGGGTTGTGCTGGAAGCGCAGGTAGCATCTAGTGCCTCCCCCTGGACAGGGGAGGTAATTAGCGGACTTCCCCTTGCGAGGGAACACCTGTGACACAAGGCAGCTGCGTGGAGGGCGGCCCCGAACCTCCCCCACACAGTCAGCCGTGTTCCGGAATTCTGAGTGTGGGGAGGTACCGTCTTCTGTCTGCAGCACCCGGGATCTCCTAGGAGCCCTTCGAGTGTCTTCCCCGAGTCCATCCCAGTGCGGGCTACCGGGGAAAGGCGGGGGTTGGGCTGGAAAAGCAGGTAGCATCTAGTTCCTCCCCATGGACAGGGGAGGTAATTAGCGGACTACCCCCTGCCAGGGAACACCTGTGACACCAGGCAGCTGCGTGGAGGGCGGCCCCGAACCTACCCCACACAGTCAACCATGTTCCGGAATTCTGAGTGTGGGGAGGTTCCGTCTTCTGTCTGCAGCACCCGGGATCTCCTAGGAGCCCTTCGAGTGTCTTCCCCGAGTACCTCCCAGTGCGGGCTGCCGGGGAAAGTCGGGGGTTGGGCTGGAAAAGCAGGTAGCATCTAGTGCCTCCCCCTGGACAGGGGAGGTAATTAGCGGACTTCCCCTTGCGAGGGAACACCTGTGACACAAGGCAGCTGCGTGGAGGGCGGCCTCGAACCTCCCCCACACAGTCAGCCGTGTTCTGGAATTCTGAGTGTGGGGAGGTACCGTCTTCTGTCTGCAGCACCCGGGATCTCCTAGGAGCCTTTCGAGTGTCTTCCCCGAGTCCATCCCAGTGCGGGCTACCGGGGAAAGGCGGGGGTTGGGCTGGAAAAGCAGGTAGCATCTAGTTCCTCCCCATGGACAGGGGAGGTAATTAGCGGACTACCCCCTGCCAGGGAACACCTGTGACACCAGGCAGCTGCGTGGAGGGCGGCCCCGAACCTCCCCCACACAGTCAGCCGTATTCCGGAATTCTGAGTGTGGGGAGGTTCCGTCTTCTGTCTGCAGCACCCGGGTTCTCCTAGGAGCCCTTCGAGTGTCTTCCCCGAGTCCCTCCCAGTGCGGGCTGCCGGGGAAAGGCGGGGGTTTGGCTGGAAACGCAGGTAGCATCTAGTGCCTCCCCATGGAGAGGGGAGGTAATTAGCGGAATTCCCCTTGCGAGGGAACACCTGTGACACCAGGCAGCTGCGTGGAGGGCGGCCCCGAACCTCCCCCACACAGTCACCCGTGTTCCAGAATTCTGAGTGTGGGGGGGTTCCTTCTTCTGTCTGCAGCACACGGGATCTCCTAGGAGCCCTTTGAGTGTCTTCCCCCAGTCCCTCCCAGTGCGGGCTGCCGGGGAAAGGCGGGGGTTGGGCTGGAAAAGCAGGTAGCATCTAGTGCCTCCCCATGGACAGGGGAGGTAATTAGCGGACTACCCCCTGCCAGGGAACACCTGTGACACAAGGCAGCTGCGTGGAGGGCGGCCCCGAACCTCCCCCACACAGTCAGCCGTGTTCCAGAATTCTGAGTGTGGGGAGGTTCCGTCTTCTGTCTGCAGCACCCGGGTTCTCCTAGGAGCCCTTCGAGTGTCTTCCCCGAGTCCCTCCCAGTGCGGGCTGCCGGGGAAAGGCGGGGGTTTGGCTGGAAACGCAGGTAGCATCTAGTGCCTCCCCATGGACAGGGGAGGTAATTAGCGGACTTCCCCTTGCGAGGGAACACCTGTGACACCAGGAAGCTGCGTGGGGGGCGGCCCTAAACCTCCCCCACACAGTCATCCGTGTTCCGGAATTCTGAGTGTGGGGAGGAACCGTCTTCTGTCTGCAGCACCCGGGTTCTCCTAGGAGCCCTTCGAGTGTGTTCCCCGCGTCCCTCCCTGTGCGGGCGGCCGGGGAAAGGCGGGGGTTGGGCTGGAAACGCAGGTAGCATCTAGTGCCTCCTCATGGACAGGGGAGGTAATTAGCGGACATCACCCTGCCAGGGAACATCTGTGACACCAGGCAGCTGCGTGGAGGGCGGCTCTTAACCTCCCCCTCACAGTCACCCGTGTTCCGTATTTCTGAGTGTGGGGGGTTCCTTCTTCTGTCTGCATCACACGGGATCTCCTAGGAGCCCTTCGAGTGTCTTCCCCGAGTCCCTCCCAGTGCGGGCTGCCGGGGAAAGGCGGGGGTTGGGCTGGAAAAGCAGGTAGCATCTAGTTCCTCCCCATGGACAGGGGAGGTAATTAGCGGACTACCCCCTGCCAGGGAACACCTGTGACACCAGGAAGCTGCGTGGAGGGCGGCCCCGAACCTCCCCCACACAGTCAGCCGTATTCCGGAATTCTGAGTGTGGGGAGGTTCCGTCTTCTGTCTGCAGCACCCGGGTTCTCCTAGGAGCCCTTCGAGTGTCTTCCCCGAGTCCCTCCCAGTGCGGGCTGCCGGGGAAAGGCGGGGGTTTGGCTGGAAACGCAGGTAGCATCTAGTGCCTCCCCATGGAGAGGGGAGGTAATTAGCGGAATTCCCCTTGCGAGGGAACACCTGTGACACCAGGCAGCTGCGTGGAGGGCGGCCCCGAACCTCCCCCACACAGTCACACGTGTTCCGGAATTCTGAGTGTGGGGGGGTTCCTTCTTCTGTCTGCAGCACACGGGATCTCCTAGGAGCCCTTCGAGTGTCTTCCCCGAGTCCCTCCCAGTGCGGGCTGCCGGGGAAAGGCGGGGGTTGGGCTGGAAAAGCAGGTAGCATCTAGTGCCTCCCCCTGGACAGGGGAGGTAATTAGCGGAATTCCCCTTGCGATGGAACCCCTGTGACACCAGGCAGCTGCGTGGAGCGCGGCTCCGAACCTCCCCCACACAGTCATACGTGTTCTGGAATTCTGAGTGTGGGGGGGTTCCTTCTTCTGTCTGCAGCACACGGGATCTCCCAGGAGCCCTTCGAGTGTCTTCCCCCAGTCCCTCCCAGTGCGGGCTGCCGGGGAAAGGCGGGGGTTGGGCTGGAAAAGCAGGTAGCATCTAGTGCCTCCCCATGGACAGGGGAGGTAATTAGCGGACTACCCCCTGCCAGGGAACACCTGTGACACCAGGCAGCTGCGTGGAGGGCGGCCCCGAACCTCCCCCACACAGTCAGCCGTGTTCCAGAATTCTGAGTGTGGGGAGGTTCCGTCTTCTATCTGCAGCACCCGGGTTCTCCTAGGAGCCCTTCGAGTGTCTTCCCCGAGTCCCTCCCAGTGCGGGCTGCAGGGGAAAGGCGGGGGTTTGGCTGGAAACGCAGGTAGCATCTAGTGCCTCCCCATGGACAGGGGAGGTAATTAGCGGACTTCCCCTTGCGAGGGAACACCTGTGACACCAGGAACCTGCGTGGGGGGCGGAACTAAACCTCCCCCACACAGTCATCCGTGTTCCGGAATTCTGAGTGTGGGGAGGTTCCGTCTTCTGTCTGCAGCACCCGGGTTCTCCTAGGAGCCCTTCGAGTGTGTTCCCCGAGTCCCTCCCTGTGCGGGCGGCCGGGGAAAGGCAGGGGTTAGGCTGGAAACGCAGGTAGCATCTAGTGCCTCCCCATGGACAGGGGAGGTAATTAGCGGACTACCCCCTGCCAGGGAACACCTGTGACACCAGGCAGCTGCGTGGAGGGCGGCCCCGAACCTCCCCCACACAGTCAGCCGTATTCCGGAATTCTGAGTGTGGGGAGGTTCCGTCTTCTGTCTGCAGCACCCGGGTTCTCCTAGGAGCCCTTCGAGTGTCTTCCCCGAGTCCCTCCCAGTGCGGGCTGCCGGGGAAAGGCGGGGGTTTGGCTGGAAACGCAGGTAGCATCTAGTGCCTCCCCATGGACAAGGGAGATATTTAGCGGACTTCCCCCTGCCAGGGAACACCTGTGACACCAGGCATCTTCGTGGAGGGCGGCCCCAAACCTCCCCCACACAGTCGGCCGTGTTCCGGAATTCTGAGTGTGGGGAGGTTCCGTCTTCTGTCTGCAGCACCCGGGTTCTCCTAGGAGACATTCGAGTGTCTTCCCCCAGTCCCTCCCAGTGCGGGCTGCCGGGGAAAGGCGGGGGTTGGGCTGGAAAAGCAGGTAGCATCTAGTGAATCCCCATGGACAAGGGAGATAATTAGCGGACTTCCCCCTGCCAGGGAACACCTGTGACACCAGGCAGCTGCGTGGAGGGCGGCCCCGAATCTCCCCCACACAGTCACCCGTGTTCCGGAATTCTGAGTGTGGGGAGGTTCCGTCTTCTGTCTGCAGCACCCTGGATCTCCTAGGAGCCCTTCGAGTGTCTTCCCCGAGTCCCTCCCAGTGCGGGCTGCCGGGGAAAGGCGGGGGTTGGGCTGGAAAAGCAGGTAGCATCTAGTGCCTCCCCATGGACAAGGGAGATAATTAGCGGACTTCCCCCAGCCAGGGAACACCTGTGACACCAGGCAGCTGCGTGGAGGGCGGCCCTAAACTTCCCCACACAGTCACCCTTGTTCCGGAATTCTGAGTGTGGGGAGGTTCCGTCTTCTGTCTGCAGCACCCGGTTTCTCCTAGGAGCCCTTCGAGTGTCTTCCCCCAGTCCCTCCCAGTGCGGGCTGCCGGGGAAAGGTGGGGGTTGGGCTGGAAAAGCAGGTAGCATCTAGTGCCTCCCCCTGGACAGGGGAGGTAATTAGTGGACATCACCCTGCCAGGGAACACCTGTGACACCAGGCAGCTGCGTGGAGGGCGGCTGTGAACCTCCCCCTCACAGTCACCCTTTTTCCGGATTTCTGAGTGTGGGGGGGTTCCTTCTTCTGTCTGCAGCACACGGGATCTCTTGGGAGCCCTTCGAGTGTCTTCCCCGAGTCCCTCCCAGTGCGGGCTGCCGGGGAAAGGCGGGGGTTTGGCTGGAAACGCAGGTAGCATCTAGTGCCTCCCCATGGAGAGGGGAGGTAATTAGCGGAATTCCCCTTGCGAGGGAACACCTGTGACACCAGGCAGCTGCGTGGAGGGCGGCCCTGAACCTCCCCCACACAGTCACCCGTGTTCCGGAATTCTGAGTGTGGGGGGGTTGCTTCTTCTGTCTGCAGCACACGGGATCTCCTAGGAGCCCTTCGAGTGTCTTCCCCCAGTCCCTCCCAGTGCGGGCTGCCGGGGAAAGGAGGGGGTTGTGCTGGAAACGCAGGTAGAATCTAGTGCCTCCCCATGGACTGGGGAGGTAATTAGCGGACTACCCCCTGCCAGGGAACACCTGTGACACCAGGCAGCTGCGTGGAGGGCGGCCCCGAACCTCCCCCTCACAGTCACCCTTGTTCCGGATTTCTGAGTGTGGGGAGGTTCCGTCTTCTGTCTGCAGCACCCGGGTTCTCCTAGGAGCCATTCGAGTGTCTTCCCCCAGTCCCTCCCAGTGCGGGTTGCCGGGGAAAGGCGGGGGTTGGGCTGGAAAAGCAGGTAGCATCTAGTGCCTCCCCATGGACAAGGGAGATAATTAGCGGACTTCCCCCTGCCAGGGAACACCTGTGACACCAGGCATCTTCGTGGAGGGCGGCCCCAAACCTCCCCCACACAGTCGGCCGTGTTCCGGAATTCTGAGTGTGGGGAGGTTCCGTCTTCTGTCTGCAGCACCCGGGATCTCCTAGGAGCCCTTTGAGTGTCTTCCCCGAGTCCCTCCCAATGCGGGCTGCCGGGGAAAGGCGGGGGTTGGGCTGGAAACGCAGGTAGCATCTAGTGCCTCCTCATGGACAGGGGAGGTAATTAGCGGACATCACCCTGCCAGGGAACACCTGTGACACCAGGCAGCTGCGTGGAGGGCGGCTCTGAAACTCCCCCTCACAGTCACAAGTGTTCCGGATTTCTGAGTGTGGGGAGGTTCCGTCTTCTGTCTGCAGCACCCGGGTTCTCCTAGGAGCCATTCGAGTGTCTTCCCCCAGTCCCTCCCAGTGCGGGCTGCCGGGGAAAGGCGGGGGTTGGGCTGGAAAAGCAGGTAGCATCTAGTGCCTCCCCATGGACAAGGGAGATAATTAGCGGACTTCCCCCTGCCAGGGAACACCTGTGACACCAGGCAGCTGCGTGGAGGGCGGCCCCGAATCTCCCCTACACAGTCACCCGTGTTCCGGAATTCTGAGTGTGGGGAGGTTCCGTCTTCTGTCTGCAGCACCCGGGATCTCCTAGGAGCCCTTCGAGTGTCTTCCCCGAGTCCCTCCCAGTGCGGGCTGCCGGGGAAAGGCGGGGGTTGGGCTGGAAAAGCAGGTAGCATCTAGTGCCTCCCCATGGACAAGGGAGATAATTAGCGGACTACCCCCTGCCAGGGAACACCTGTGACACCAGGCAGCTGCGTGGAGGGCGGCCCCGAACCTCCCCCACACAGTCACCCGTGTTCCGGAATTCTGAGTGTGGGGACGTTCCGTCTTCTGTCTGCAGCACCCGGGATCTCCTAGGAGCCCTTCGAGTGTCTTCCCCGAGTCCCTCCCAGTGCGGGCTGCCGGGGAAAGGCGGGGGTTTGGCTGGAAACGCAGGTAGTATCTAGTGCCTCCCCATGGACCAGGGAGGTAATTAGCGGACTTCCCCTTGCGAGGGAACACCTGTGACACAAGGCAGCTGCGTGGAGGGCGGCCCCGAACCTCCCCCACACAGTCAGCCGTGTTCCGGAATTCTGAGTGTGGGGAGGTTCCGTCTTCTGTCTGCAGCACCCGGGTTCTCCTAGGAGCCATTCGAGTGTCTTCCCCCAGTCCCTCCCAGTGCGGGCTGCCGGGGAAAGGCGGGGGTTGGGCTGGAAAAGCAGGTAGCATCTAGTGCCTCCCCATGGACAAGGGAGATAATTAGCGGACTTCCCCCTGCCAGGGAACACCTGTGACACCAGGCATCTTCGTGGAGGGCGGCCCCAAACCTCCCCCACACAGTCGGCCGTGTTCCGGAATTCTGAGTGTGGGGAGGTTCCGTCTTCTGTCTGCAGCACCCGGGATCTCCTAGGAGCCCTTCGAGTGTCTTCCCCGAGTCCCTCCCAGTGCGGGCTGCCGGGGAAAGGCGGGGGTTGGGCTGGAAACGCAGGTAGCATCTAGTGCCTCCTCATGGACAGGGGAGGTAATTAGCGGACATCACCCTGCCAGGGAACACCTGTGACACCAGGCAGCTGCGTGGAGGGCGGCTCTCAACCTCCCCCTCACAGTCACCCGTGTTCCGGATTTCTGAGTGTGGGGAGGTTCCGTCTTCTGTCTGCAGCACCCGGGTTCTCCTAGGAGCACTTCGAGTGTCTTCCCCCAGTCCCTCCCAGTGCGGGCTGCCGGGGAAAGGTGGGGGTTGGGCTGGAAAAGCAGGTAGCATCTAGTGCCTCCCCCTGGACAGGGGAGGTAATTAGTGGACATCACCCTGCCAGGGAACACCTGTGACACCAGGCAGCTGCGTGGAGGGCGGCTCTGAACCTCCCCCTCACAGTCACCCGTGTTCCGGATTTCTGAGTGTGGGGGGGTTCCTTTTTCTGTCTGCAGCACACGGGATCTCCTAGGAGCCCTTCGAGTGTCTTCCCCGAGTCCCTCCCAGTGCGGGCTGCCGGGGAAAGGCGGGGGTTGGGCTGGAAAAGCAGGTAGCATCTAGTTCCTCCCCATGGACAGGGGAGGTAATTAGCGGACTACGCCCTGCCAGGGAAAACCTGTGACACCAGGCAGCTGCGTGGAGGGCGGCCCCGAACCTCCCCCACACAGTCAGCCGTATTCCGGAATTCTGAGTGTGGGGAGGTTCCGTCTTCTGTCTGCAGCACCCGGGTTCTCCTAGGAGCCCTTCGAGTGTCTTCCCCGAGTCCCTCCCAGTGCGGGCTGCCGGGGAAAGGCGGGGGTTGGGCTGGAAACGCAGGTAGCATCTAGTGCCTCCTCATGGACAGGGGAGGTAATTAGCGGACATCACCCTGCCAGGGAACACCTGTGACACCAGGCAGCTGCGTGGAGGGCGGCTCTGAACCTCCCCCTCACAGTCACCCGTGTTCCGGATTTCTGAGTGTGGGGGGGTTCCTTCTTCTGTCTGCAGCACACGGGATCTCCTAGGAGCCCTTCGAGTGTCTTCCCCGAGTCCCTCCCAGTGCGGGCTGCCGGGGAAAGGCAGGGGTTTGGCTGGAAACGCAGGTAGCATCTAGTACCTCCCCATGGACAGGGGAGGTAATTAGCGGACTTCCCCTTGCGAGGGAACACCTGTGACACCAGGAAGCTGCGTGTGGGGCGGCCCTAAACCTCCCCCACACAGTCATCCGTGTTCCGGAATTCTGAGTGTGGGGAGGTTCCGTCTTCTGTCTGCAGCACCCGGGATCTCCTAGGAGCCCTTCGAGTGTCTTCCCCGAGTCCCTCCCAGTGCGGGCTACCGGGGAAAGGCGGGGGTTGGGCTGGAAAAGCAGGTAGCATCTAGTTCCTCCCCATGGACAGGGTAGGTAATTAGCGGACTACCCCCTGCCAGGGAACACCTGTGACACCAGGCAGCTGCGTGGAGGGCGGCCCCGAACCTCCCCCACACAGTCAGCCGTGTTCCGGAATTCTGAGTGTGGGGAGGTTCCGTCTTCTGTCTGCAGCACCCAGGTTCTCCTAGGAGCCCTTCGAGTGTCTTCCCCGAGTCCCTCCCAGTGCGGGCTGCCGGGGAAATGCGGGGGTTTGGCTGGAAACGCAGGTAGCATCTAGTGCCTCCTCATGGACAGGGGAGGTAATTAGCGGACATCACCCTGCCAGGGAACACCTGTGACACCAGGCAGCTGCGTGGAGGGCGGCTCTGAACCTCCCCCTCACAGTCACCCGTGTTCCGGATTTCTGAGTGTGGGGGGGTTCCTTCTTCTGTCTGCAGCACACGGGATCTCCTAGGAGCCCTTCGAGTGTCTTCCCCGAGTCCCTCCCAGTGCGGGCTGCCGGGGAAAGGCGGGGGTTTGGCTGGAAACGCAGGTAGCATCTAGTGCCTCCCCATGGAGAGGGGAGGTAATTAGCGGAATTCCCCTTGCGAGGGAACACCTGTGACACCAGGCAGCTGCGTGGAGGGCGGCCCCGAACCTCCCCCACACAGTCACACGTGTTCCGGAATTCTGAGTGTGGGGGGGTTCCTTCTTCTGTCTGCAGCACACGGGATCTCCTAGGAGCCCTTCGAGTGTCTTCCCCCAGTCCCTCCCAGTGCGGGCTGCCGGGGAAAGGAGGGGGTTGTGCTGGAAACGCAGGTAGCATCTAGTGCCTCCCCATGGACAAGGGAGATAATTAGCGGACTACCCCCTGCCAGGGAACACCTGTGACACCAGGCAGCTGCGTGGAGGGCGGCCCCGAACCTCCCCCACACAGTCACCCGTGTTCCGGAATTCTGAGTGTGGGGACGTTCCGTCTTCTGTCTGCAGCACCCGGGATCTCCTAGGAGCCCTTCGAGTGTCTTCCCCGAGTCCCTCCCAGTGCGGGCTGCCGGGGAAAGGCGGGGGTTTGGCTGGAAACGCAGGTAGTATCTAGTGCCTCCCCATGGACCAGGGAGGTAATTAGCGGACTTCCCCTTGCGAGGGAACACCTGTGACACAAGGCAGCTGCGTGGAGGGCGGCCCCGAACCTCCCCCACACAGTCAGCCGTGTTCCGGAATTCTGAGTGTGGGGAGGTTCCGTCTTCTGTCTGCAGCACCCGGGTTCTCCTAGGAGCCATTCGAGTGTCTTCCCCCAGTCCCTCCCAGTGCGGGCTGCCGGGGAAAGGCGGGGGTTGGGCTGGAAAAGCAGGTAGCATCTAGTGCCTCCCCATGGACAAGGGAGATAATTAGCGGACTTCCCCCTGCCAGGGAACACCTGTGACACCAGGCATCTTCGTGGAGGGCGGCCCCAAACCTCCCCCACACAGTCGGCCGTGTTCCGGAATTCTGAGTGTGGGGAGGTTCCGTCTTCTGTCTGCAGCACCCGGGATCTCCTAGGAGCCCTTCGAGTGTCTTCCCCGAGTCCCTCCCAGTGCGGGCTGCCGGGGAAAGGCGGGGGTTGGGCTGGAAACGCAGGTAGCATCTAGTGCCTCCTCATGGACAGGGGAGGTAATTAGCGGACATCACCCTGCCAGGGAACACCTGTGACACCAGGCAGCTGCGTGGAGGGCGGCTCTCAACCTCCCCCTCACAGTCACCCGTGTTCCGGATTTCTGAGTGTGGGGAGGTTCCGTCTTCTGTCTGCAGCACCCGGGTTCTCCTAGGAGCACTTCGAGTGTCTTCCCCCAGTCCCTCCCAGTGCGGGCTGCCGGGGAAAGGTGGGGGTTGGGCTGGAAAAGCAGGTAGCATCTAGTGCCTCCCCCTGGACAGGGGAGGTAATTAGTGGACATCACCCTGCCAGGGAACACCTGTGACACCAGGCAGCTGCGTGGAGGGCGGCTCTGAACCTCCCCCTCACAGTCACCCGTGTTCCGGATTTCTGAGTGTGGGGGGGTTCCTTTTTCTGTCTGCAGCACACGGGATCTCCTAGGAGCCCTTCGAGTGTCTTCCCCGAGTCCCTCCCAGTGCGGGCTGCCGGGGAAAGGCGGGGGTTGGGCTGGAAAAGCAGGTAGCATCTAGTTCCTCCCCATGGACAGGGGAGGTAATTAGCGGACTACGCCCTGCCAGGGAAAACCTGTGACACCAGGCAGCTGCGTGGAGGGCGGCCCCGAACCTCCCCCACACAGTCAGCCGTATTCCGGAATTCTGAGTGTGGGGAGGTTCCGTCTTCTGTCTGCAGCACCCGGGTTCTCCTAGGAGCCCTTCGAGTGTCTTCCCCGAGTCCCTCCCAGTGCGGGCTGCCGGGGAAAGGCGGGGGTTGGGCTGGAAACGCAGGTAGCATCTAGTGCCTCCTCATGGACAGGGGAGGTAATTAGCGGACATCACCCTGCCAGGGAACACCTGTGACACCAGGCAGCTGCGTGGAGGGCGGCTCTGAACCTCCCCCTCACAGTCACCCGTGTTCCGGATTTCTGAGTGTGGGGGGGTTCCTTCTTCTGTCTGCAGCACACGGGATCTCCTAGGAGCCCTTCGAGTGTCTTCCCCGAGTCCCTCCCAGTGCGGGCTGCCGGGGAAAGGCAGGGGTTTGGCTGGAAACGCAGGTAGCATCTAGTACCTCCCCATGGACAGGGGAGGTAATTAGCGGACTTCCCCTTGCGAGGGAACACCTGTGACACCAGGAAGCTGCGTGTGGGGCGGCCCTAAACCTCCCCCACACAGTCATCCGTGTTCCGGAATTCTGAGTGTGGGGAGGTTCCGTCTTCTGTCTGCAGCACCCGGGTTCTCCTAGGAGCCCTTCGAGTGTCTTCCCCGAGTCCCTCCTAGTGCGGGCTGCCGGGGAAAGGCGGGGGTTTGGCTGGAAACGCAGGTAGCATCTAGTGCCTCCCCATGGACCAGGGAGGTAATTAGCGGACTTCCCCTTGCGAGGGAACACCTGTGACACAAGGCAGCTGCGTGGAGGGCGGCCCCGAACCTCCCCCACACAGTCAGCCGTGTTCCGGAATTCTGAGTGTGGGGAGGTTCCGTCTTCTGTCTGCAGCACCCGGGTTCTCCTAGGAGCCATTCGAGTGTCTTCCCCCAGTCCCTCCCAGTGCGGGCTGCCGGGGAAATGCGGGGGTTGGGCTGGAAAAGCAGGTAGCATCTAGTGCCTCCCCATGGACAAGGGAGATAATTAGCGGACTTCCCCCTGCCAGGGAACACCTGTGACACCAGGCAGCTGCGTGGAGGGCGGCCCCGAACCTCCCCCACACAGTCACCCGTGTTCCGGAATTCTGAGTGTGGGGAGGTTCCGTCTTCTGTCTGCAGCACCCGGGATCTCCTAGGAGCCCTTCGAGTGTCTTCCCCGAGTCACTCCCAGTGCGGGCTGCCGGGGAAAGGCGGGGGTTGGGCTGGAAACGCAGGTAGCATCTAGTGCCTCCTCATGGACAGGGGAGGTAATTAGCGGACATCACCCTGGCAGGGAACACCTGTGACACCAGGCAGCTGCGTGGAGGGCGGCTCTGAACCTCCCCCTCACAGTCACCCGTGTTCCGGATTTCTGAGTGTGGGGGGGGTCCTTCTTCTGTCTGCAGCACACGGGATCTCCTAGGAGCCCTTCGAGTGTCTTCCCCGAGTCCTTCCCAGTGCGGGCTGCCGGGGAAGGCGGGGGTTGGGCTGGAAACGCAGGTAGCATCTAGTGCCTCCCCATGGACAAGGGAGATAATTAGCGGACTTCCCCCTGCCAGGGAACACCTGTGACACCAGGCAGCTGCGTGGAGGGCGGCCCCGAACCTCCCCCACACAGTCACCCGTGTTCCGGAATTCTGAGTGTGGGGAGGTTCCGTCTTCTGTCTGCAGCACCCGGGATCTCCTAGGAGCCCTTCGAGTGTCTTCCCCGAGTCCCTCCCAGTGCGGGCTGCCGGGGAAAGGCGGGGGTTGGGCTGGAAACGCAGGTAGCATCTAGTGCCTCCTTATGGACAGGGGAGGTAATTAGCGGACATCACCCTGCCAGGGAACACCTGTGACACCAGGCAGCTGCGTGGAGGGCGGCTCTGAACCTCCCCCTCACAGTCACCCGTGTTCCGGATTTCTGAGTGTGGGGGGGTTCCTTCTTCTGTCTGCAGCACACGGGATCTCCTAGGAGCCCTTCGAGTGTCTTCCCCGAGTCCCTCCCAGTGCGGGCTGCCGGGGAAAGGCGGGGGTTGGGCTGGAAACGCTGGTAGCATCTAGTTCCTCCCCATGGACAGGGGAGGTAATTAGCGGACTACGCCCTGCCAGGGAACACCTGTGACACCAGGCAGCTGCGTGGAGGGCGGCCCCGAACCTCCCCCACACAGTCAGCCGTATTCCGGAATTCTGAGTGTGGGGAGGTTCCGTCTTCTGTCTGCAGCACCCGGGTTCTCCTAGGCGCCCTTCGAGTGTCTTCCCCGAGTCCCTCCCAGTGCGGGCTGCCGGGGAAAGGTGGGGGTTGGGCTGGAAAAGCAGGTAGCATCTAGTGCCTCCCCCTGGACAGGGGAGGTAATTAGTGGACATCACCCTGCCAGGGAACACCTGTGACACCAGGCAGCTGCGTGGAGGGCGGCTCTGAACCTCCCCCTCACAGTCACCCTTGTTCCGGATTTCTGAGTGTGGGGGGGTTCCTTCTTCTGTCTGCAGCACACGGGATTTCCTAGGAGCCCTTCGAGTGTCTTCCCCGAGTCCCTCACAGTGCGGGCTGCTGGGGAAAGGCGGGGGTTTGGCTGGAAACGCAGGTAGCATCTAGTTCCTCCCCATGGACAGGGGAGGTAATTAGCGGACTTCTCCTTGCGAGGGAACACCTGTGACACCAGGAAGCTGCGTGGGGGGCGGCCCTAAACCTCCCCCACACAGTCATCCGTATTCCGGAATTCTGAGTGTGGGGAGGTTCCGTCTTCTGTCTGCAGCACCCGGGTTCTCCTAGGAGCCCTACGAGTGTCTTCCCCGATTCCCTCCCAGTGCGGGCTGCCGGGGAAAGGCGGGGGTTTGGCTGGAAACGCAGGTAGCATCTAGTGCCTCCCCATGGAGCGGGGAGGTAATTAGCGGAATTCCCCTTGCGAGGGAACACCTGTGACACCAGGCAGCTGCGTGGAGGGCGGCCCCGAACCTCCCCCACACAGTCACCCGTGTTCCGGAATTCTGAGTGTGGGGGGGTTGCTTCTTCTGTCTGCAGCACACGGGATCTCCTAGGAGCCCTTCGAGTGTCTTCCCCCAGTCCCTCCCAGTGCGGGCTGCCGGGGAAAGGAGGGGGTTGTGCTGGAAACGCAGGTAGAATCTAGTGCCTCCCCATGGACTGGGGAGGTAATTAGCGGACTACCCCCTGCCAGGGAACACCTGTGACACCAGGCAGCTGCGTGGAGGGCGGCCCCGAACCTCCCCCTCACAGTCACCCTTGTTCCGGATTTCTGAGTGTGGGGGGGTTCCTTCTTCTGTCTGCAGCACACGGGATCTCCTAGGAGCCCTTCGAGTGTCTTCCCCGAGTCCCTCCCAGTGCGGGCTGCCGGGGAAAGGCAGGGGTTTGGCTGGAAACGCAGGTAGCATCTAGTTCCTCCCCATGGACAGGGGAGGTAATTAGCGGAATTCCCCTTGCGAGGGAACACCTGTGACACCAGGAAGCTGCGTGTGGGGCGGCCCTAAACCTCCCCCACACAGTCATCCGTGTTCCGGAATTCTGAGTGTGGGGAGGTTCCGTCTTCTGTCTGCAGCACCCGGGTTCTCCTAGGAGCCCTTCGAGTGTCTTCCCCGAGTCCCTCCTAGTGCGGGCTGCCGGGGAAAGGCGGGGGTTGGGCTGGAAACGCAGGTAGCATCTAGTGCCTCCCCATGGACCAGGGAGGTAATTAGCGGACTTCCCCTTGCGAGGGAACACCTGTGACACAAGGCAGCTGCGTGGAGGGCGGCCCCGAACCTCCCCCACACAGTCAGCCGTGTTCCGGAATTCTGAGTGTGGGGAGGTTCCGTCTTCTGTCTGCAGCACACGGGATCTCCTAGGAGCCCTTCGAGTGTCTTCCCCGAGTCCCTCCCAGTGCGGGCTGCCGGGGAAAGGCGGGGGTTGGGCTGGAAAAGCAGGTAGCATCTAGTTCCTCCCCATGGACAGGGGAGGTAATTAGCGGACTACGCCCTGCCAGGGAACACCTGTGACACCAGGCAGCTGCGTGGAGGGCGGCCCCGAACCTCCCCCACACAGTCAGCCGTGTTCCGGAATTCTGAGTGTGGGGAGGTTCCGTCTTCTGTCTGCAGCACCCGGGTTCTCCTAGGAGCCATTCGAGTGTCTTCCCCCAGTCCCTCCCAGTGCGGGCTGCCGGGGAAAGGCGGGGGTTTGGCTGGAAACGCAGGTAGCATCTAGTGCCTCCCCATGGAGAGGGGAGGTAATTAGCGGAATTCCCCTTGCGAGGGAACACCTGTGACACCAGGCAGCTGCGTGGAGGGCGGCCCCGAACCTCCCCTACACAGTCACCCGTGTTCCGGAATTCTGAGTGTGGGGGGTTCCTTCTTCTGTCTGCAGCACACGGGATCTCCTAGGAGCCCTTCGAGTGTCTTCCCCGAGTCCCTCTCAGTGCGGGCTGCCGGGGAAAGGCGGGGGTTGGGCTGGAAAAGCAGGTAGCATCTAGTGCCTCCCCCTGGACAGGGGAGGTAATTAGCGGACTTCCCCTTGCGAGGGAACCCCTGTGACACCAGGCAGCTGCGTGGAGGGCGGCTCCGAACCTCCCCCACACAGTCATACGTGTTCCGGAATTCTGAGTGTGGGGGGGTTCCTTCTTCTGTCTGCAGCACACGGGATCTCCTAGGAGCCCTTCGAGTGTCTTCCCCCAGTCCCTCGCAGTGCGGGCTGCCGGGGAAAGGCGGGGGTTTGGCTGGAAACGCAGGTAGCATCTAGTGCCTCCCCATGGACCAGGGAGGTAATTAGCGGACTTCCCCTTGCGAGGGAACACCTGTGACACCAGGCATCTTCGTGGAGGGCGGCCCCAAACCTCCCCCACACAGTCGGCCGTGTTCCGGAATTCTGAGTGTGGGGAGGTTCCGTCTTCTGTCTGCAGCACCCGGGATCTCCTAGGAGCCCTTCGAGTGTCTTCCCCGAGTCCCTCCCAGTGCGGGCTACCGGGGAAAGGCGGGGGTTGGGCTGGAAAAGCAGGTAGCATCTAGTGCCTCCCCCTGGACAGGGGAGATATTTAGCGGACTTCCCCCTGCCAGGGAACACCTGTGACACCAGGCATCTTCTTGGAGGGCGGCCCCAAACCTCCCCCACACAGTCGGCCGTGTTCCGGAATTCTGAGTGTGGGGAGGTTCCGTCTTCTGTCTGCAGCAACCGGGATCTCCTAGGAGCCCTTCGAGTGTCTTCCCCGAGTCCCTCCCAGTGCGGGCTGCCGGGGAAAGGCGGGGGTTGGGCTGGAAACGCAGGTAGCATCTAGTGCCTCCCCCTGGACAGGGGAGGTAATTAACGGACTTCCCCTTGCGAGGGAACACCTGTGACACCAGGAAGCTGCGTGGAGGGCGGCCCTAAACTTCCCCACACAGTCACCCTTGTTCCGGAATTCTGAGTGTGGGGAGGTTCCGTCTTCTGTCTGCAGCACCCGGGTTCTCCTAGGAGCCCTTCGATTGTCTTCCCCCAGTCCCTCCCAGTGCGGGCTGCCGGGGAAAGGTGAGGGTTGGGCTGGAAAAGCAGGTAGCATCTAGTGCCTCCCCCTGGACAGGGGAGGTAATTAGTGGACATCACCCTGCCAGGGAACACCTGTGACACCAGGCAGCTGCGTGGAGGGCGGCTCTGAACCTCCCCCTCACAGTCACCCTTGTTCCGGATTTCTGAGTGTGGGGGGGTTCCTTCTTCTGTCTGCAGCACACGGGATCTCCTGGGAGCCATTCGAGTGTCTTCCCCGAGTCCCTCCCAGTGCGGGCTGCCGGGGAAAGGCGGGGGTTTGGCTGGAAACGCAGGTAGCATCTAGTGCCTCCCCATGGACAGGGGAGGTAATTAGCGGACTTCCCCTTGCGAGGGAACACCTGTGACACAAGGCAGCTGCGTGGAGGGCGGCCCCGAACCTCCCCCACACAGTCAGCCGTGTTCCGGAATTCTGAGTGTGGGGAGGTACCGTCTTCTGTCTGCAGCACCCGGGATCTCCTAGGAGCCCTTCGAGTGTCTTCCCCGAGTCCATCCCAGTGCGGGCTACCGGGGAAAGGCGGGGGTTGGGCTGGAAAAGCAGGTAGCATCTAGTGCCTCCCCCTGGACAGGGGAGGTAATTAACGGACTTCCCCCTGCCAGGGAACACCTGTGACACCAGGCAGCTGCGTGGAGGGCGGCCCCGAACCTCCCCCACACAGTCACCCGTGTTCCGGAATTCTGAGTGTGGGGAGGTTCCGTCTTCTGTCTGCAGCACCCGGGATCTCCTAGGAGCCCTTCGAGTGTCTTCCCCGAGTCCCTCCCAGTGCGGGCTACCGGGGAAAGGCGGGGGTTGGGCTGGAAAAGCAGGTAGCATCTAGTGCCTCCCCATGGACAAGGGAGATAATTAGCGGACTTCCCCCTGCCAGGGAACACCTGTGACACCAGGCAGCTGCGTGGAGGGCGGCCCCGAACCTCCCCCACACAGTCACCCGTGTTCCGGAATTCTGAGTGTGGGGAGGTTCCGTCTTCTGTCTGCAGCACCCGGGATCTCCTAGGAGCCCTTCGAGTGTCTTCCCCGAGTCCCTCCCAGTGCGGGCTGCCGGGGAAAGGCGGGGGTTGGGCTGGAAACGCAGGTAGCATCTAGTGCCTCCTCATGGACAGGGGAGGTAATTAGCGGACATCACCCTGGCAGGGAACACCTGTGACACCAGGCAGCTGCGTGGAGGGCGGCTCTGAACCTCCCCCTCACAGTCACCCGTGTTCCGGATTTCTGAGTGTGGGGGGGGTCCTTCTTCTGTCTGCAGCACACGGGATCTCCTAGGAGCCCTTCGAGTGTCTTCCCCGAGTCCTTCCCAGTGCGGGCTGCCGGGGAAGGCGGGGGTTGGGCTGGAAACGCAGGTAGCATCTAGTGCCTCCCCATGGACAAGGGAGATAATTAGCGGACTTCCCCCTGCCAGGGAACACCTGTGACACCAGGCAGCTGCGTGGAGGGCGGCCCCGAACCTCCCCCACACAGTCACCCGTGTTCCGGAATTCTGAGTGTGGGGAGGTTCCGTCTTCTGTCTGCAGCACCCGGGATCTCCTAGGAGCCCTTCGAGTGTCTTCCCCGAGTCCCTCCCAGTGCGGGCTGCCGGGGAAAGGCGGGGGTTGGGCTGGAAACGCAGGTAGCATCTAGTGCCTCCTTATGGACAGGGGAGGTAATTAGCGGACATCACCCTGCCAGGGAACACCTGTGACACCAGGCAGCTGCGTGGAGGGCGGCTCTGAACCTCCCCCTCACAGTCACCCGTGTTCCGGATTTCTGAGTGTGGGGGGGTTCCTTCTTCTGTCTGCAGCACACGGGATCTCCTAGGAGCCCTTCGAGTGTCTTCCCCGAGTCCCTCCCAGTGCGGGCTGCCGGGGAAAGGCGGGGGTTGGGCTGGAAACGCTGGTAGCATCTAGTTCCTCCCCATGGACAGGGGAGGTAATTAGCGGACTACGCCCTGCCAGGGAACACCTGTGACACCAGGCAGCTGCGTGGAGGGCGGCCCCGAACCTCCCCCACACAGTCAGCCGTATTCCGGAATTCTGAGTGTGGGGAGGTTCCGTCTTCTGTCTGCAGCACCCGGGTTCTCCTAGGCGCCCTTCGAGTGTCTTCCCCGAGTCCCTCCCAGTGCGGGCTGCCGGGGAAAGGTGGGGGTTGGGCTGGAAAAGCAGGTAGCATCTAGTGCCTCCCCCTGGACAGGGGAGGTAATTAGTGGACATCACCCTGCCAGGGAACACCTGTGACACCAGGCAGCTGCGTGGAGGGCGGCTCTGAACCTCCCCCTCACAGTCACCCTTGTTCCGGATTTCTGAGTGTGGGGGGGTTCCTTCTTCTGTCTGCAGCACACGGGATTTCCTAGGAGCCCTTCGAGTGTCTTCCCCGAGTCCCTCACAGTGCGGGCTGCTGGGGAAAGGCGGGGGTTTGGCTGGAAACGCAGGTAGCATCTAGTTCCTCCCCATGGACAGGGGAGGTAATTAGCGGACTTCTCCTTGCGAGGGAACACCTGTGACACCAGGAAGCTGCGTGGGGGGCGGCCCTAAACCTCCCCCACACAGTCATCCGTATTCCGGAATTCTGAGTGTGGGGAGGTTCCGTCTTCTGTCTGCAGCACCCGGGTTCTCCTAGGAGCCCTACGAGTGTCTTCCCCGATTCCCTCCCAGTGCGGGCTGCCGGGGAAAGGCGGGGGTTTGGCTGGAAACGCAGGTAGCATCTAGTGCCTCCCCATGGAGCGGGGAGGTAATTAGCGGAATTCCCCTTGCGAGGGAACACCTGTGACACCAGGCAGCTGCGTGGAGGGCGGCCCCGAACCTCCCCCACACAGTCACCCGTGTTCCGGAATTCTGAGTGTGGGGGGGTTGCTTCTTCTGTCTGCAGCACACGGGATCTCCTAGGAGCCCTTCGAGTGTCTTCCCCCAGTCCCTCCCAGTGCGGGCTGCCGGGGAAAGGAGGGGGTTGTGCTGGAAACGCAGGTAGAATCTAGTGCCTCCCCATGGACTGGGGAGGTAATTAGCGGACTACCCCCTGCCAGGGAACACCTGTGACACCAGGCAGCTGCGTGGAGGGCGGCCCCGAACCTCCCCCTCACAGTCACCCTTGTTCCGGATTTCTGAGTGTGGGGGGGTTCCTTCTTCTGTCTGCAGCACACGGGATCTCCTAGGAGCCCTTCGAGTGTCTTCCCCGAGTCCCTCCCAGTGCGGGCTGCCGGGGAAAGGCAGGGGTTTGGCTGGAAACGCAGGTAGCATCTAGTTCCTCCCCATGGACAGGGGAGGTAATTAGCGGAATTCCCCTTGCGAGGGAACACCTGTGACACCAGGAAGCTGCGTGTGGGGCGGCCCTAAACCTCCCCCACACAGTCATCCGTGTTCCGGAATTCTGAGTGTGGGGAGGTTCCGTCTTCTGTCTGCAGCACCCGGGTTCTCCTAGGAGCCCTTCGAGTGTCTTCCCCGAGTCCCTCCTAGTGCGGGCTGCCGGGGAAAGGCGGGGGTTGGGCTGGAAACGCAGGTAGCATCTAGTGCCTCCCCATGGACCAGGGAGGTAATTAGCGGACTTCCCCTTGCGAGGGAACACCTGTGACACAAGGCAGCTGCGTGGAGGGCGGCCCCGAACCTCCCCCACACAGTCAGCCGTGTTCCGGAATTCTGAGTGTGGGGAGGTTCCGTCTTCTGTCTGCAGCACACGGGATCTCCTAGGAGCCCTTCGAGTGTCTTCCCCGAGTCCCTCCCAGTGCGGGCTGCCGGGGAAAGGCGGGGGTTGGGCTGGAAAAGCAGGTAGCATCTAGTTCCTCCCCATGGACAGGGGAGGTAATTAGCGGACTACGCCCTGCCAGGGAACACCTGTGACACCAGGCAGCTGCGTGGAGGGCGGCCCCGAACCTCCCCCACACAGTCAGCCGTGTTCCGGAATTCTGAGTGTGGGGAGGTTCCGTCTTCTGTCTGCAGCACCCGGGTTCTCCTAGGAGCCATTCGAGTGTCTTCCCCCAGTCCCTCCCAGTGCGGGCTGCCGGGGAAAGGCGGGGGTTTGGCTGGAAACGCAGGTAGCATCTAGTGCCTCCCCATGGAGAGGGGAGGTAATTAGCGGAATTCCCCTTGCGAGGGAACACCTGTGACACCAGGCAGCTGCGTGGAGGGCGGCCCCGAACCTCCCCTACACAGTCACCCGTGTTCCGGAATTCTGAGTGTGGGGGGTTCCTTCTTCTGTCTGCAGCACACGGGATCTCCTAGGAGCCCTTCGAGTGTCTTCCCCGAGTCCCTCTCAGTGCGGGCTGCCGGGGAAAGGCGGGGGTTGGGCTGGAAAAGCAGGTAGCATCTAGTGCCTCCCCCTGGACAGGGGAGGTAATTAGCGGACTTCCCCTTGCGAGGGAACCCCTGTGACACCAGGCAGCTGCGTGGAGGGCGGCTCCGAACCTCCCCCACACAGTCATACGTGTTCCGGAATTCTGAGTGTGGGGGGGTTCCTTCTTCTGTCTGCAGCACACGGGATCTCCTAGGAGCCCTTCGAGTGTCTTCCCCCAGTCCCTCGCAGTGCGGGCTGCCGGGGAAAGGCGGGGGTTTGGCTGGAAACGCAGGTAGCATCTAGTGCCTCCCCATGGACAGGGGAGGTAATTAGTGGACATCACCCTGCCAGGGAACACCTGTGACACCAGGCAGCTGCGTGGAGGGCGGCTCTGAACCTCCCCCTCACAGTCACCCTTGTTCCGGATTTCTGAGTGTGGGGGGGTTCCTTCTTCTGTCTGCAGCACACGGGATCTCCTGGGAGCCATTCGAGTGTCTTCCCCGAGTCCCTCCCAGTGCGGGCTGCCGGGGAAAGGCGGGGGTTTGGCTGGAAACGCAGGTAGCATCTAGTGCCTCCCCATGGACAGGGGAGGTAATTAGCGGACTTCCCCTTGCGAGGGAACACCTGTGACACAAGGCAGCTGCGTGGAGGGCGGCCCCGAACCTCCCCCACACAGTCAGCCGTGTTCCGGAATTCTGAGTGTGGGGAGGTACCGTCTTCTGTCTGCAGCACCCGGGATCTCCTAGGAGCCCTTCGAGTGTCTTCCCCGAGTCCATCCCAGTGCGGGCTACCGGGGAAAGGCGGGGGTTGGGCTGGAAAAGCAGGTAGCATCTAGTGCCTCCCCCTGGACAGGGGAGGTAATTAACGGACTTCCCCCTGCCAGGGAACACCTGTGACACCAGGCAGCTGCGTGGAGGGCGGCCCCGAACCTCCCCCACACAGTCACCCGTGTTCCGGAATTCTGAGTGTGGGGAGGTTCCGTCTTCTGTCTGCAGCACCCGGGATCTCCTAGGAGCCCTTCGAGTGTCTTCCCCGAGTCCCTCCCAGTGCGGGCTACCGGGGAAAGGCGGGGGTTGGGCTGGAAAAGCAGGTAGCATCTAGTGCCTCCCCCTGGACAGGGGAGGTAATTAGCGGACTTCCCCTTGCGAGGGAACCCCTGTGACACCAGGCAGCTGCGTGGAGGGCGGCTCCGAACCTCCCCCACACAGTCATACGTGTTCCGGAATTCTGAGTGTGGGGGGGTTCCTTCTTCTGTCTGCAGCACACGGGATCTCCTAGGAGCCCTTCGATTGTCTTCCCCCAGTCCCTCGCAGTGCGGGCTGCCGGGGAAAGGCGGGGGTTTGGCTGGAAACGCAGGTAGCATCTAGTGCCTCCCCATGGACCAGGGAGGTAATTAGCGGACTTCCCCTTGCGAGGGAACACCTGTGACACCAGGCATCTTCGTGGAGGGCGGCCCCAAACCTCCCCCACACAGTCGGCCGTGTTCCGGAATTCTGAGTGTGGGGAGGTTCCGTCTTCTGTCTGCAGCACCCGGGATCTCCTAGGAGCCCTTCGAGTGTCTTCCCCGAGTCCCTCCCAGTGCGGGCTACCGGGGAAAGGCGGGGGTTGGGCTGGAAAAGCAGGTAGCATCTAGTGCCTCCCCCTGGACAGGGGAGATATTTAGCGGACTTCCCCCTGCCAGGGAACACCTGTGACACCAGGCATCTTCTTGGAGGGCGGCCCCAAACCTCCCCCACACAGTCGGCCGTGTTCCGGAATTCTGAGTGTGGGGAGGTTCCGTCTTCTGTCTGCAGCACCCGGGATCTCCTAGGAGCCCTTCGAGTGTCTTCCCCGAGTCCCTCCCAGTGCGGGCTGCCGGGGAAAGGCGGAGGTTGGGCTGGAAACGCAGGTAGCATCTAGTGCCTCCCCCTGGACAGGGGAGGTAATTAACGGACTTCCCCTTGCGAGGGAACACCTGTGACACCAGGAAGCTGCGTGGAGGGCGGCCCTAAACTTCCCCACACAGTCACCCTTGTTCCGGAATTCTGAGTGTGGGGAGGTTCCGTCTTCTGTCTGCAGCACCCGGGTTCTCCTAGGAGCCCTTCGATTGTCTTCCCCCAGTCCCTCCCAGTGCGGGCTGCCGGGGAAAGGTGAGGGTTGGGCTGGAAAAGCAGGTAGCATCTAGTGCCTCCCCCTGGACAGGGGAGGTAATTAGTGGACATCACCCTGCCAGGGAACACCTGTGACACCAGGCAGCTTCGTGGAGGGCGGCTCTGAACCTCCCCCTCACAGTCACCCTTGTTCCGGATTTCTGAGTGTGGGGGGGTTCCTTCTTCTGTCTGCAGCACACGGGATCTCCTGGGAGCCATTCGAGTGTCTTCCCCGAGTCCCTCCCAGTGCGGGCTGCCGGGGAAAGGCGGGGGTTTGGCTGGAAACGCAGGTAGCATCTAGTGCCTCCCCATGGACAGGGGAGGTAATTAGCGGACTTCCCCTTGCGAGGGAACACCTGTGACACAAGGCAGCTGCGTGGAGGGCGGCCCCGAACCTCCCCCACACAGTCAGCCGTGTTCCGGAATTCTGAGTGTGGGGAGGTACCGTCTTCTGTCTGCAGCACCCGGGATCTCCTAGGAGCCCTTCGAGTGTCTTCCCCGAGTCCATCCCAGTGCGGGCTACCGGGGAAAGGCGGGGGTTGGGCTGGAAAAGCAGGTAGCATCTAGTGCCTCCCCCTGGACAGGGGAGGTAATTAACGGACTTCCCCCTGCCAGGGAACACCTGTGACACCAGGCAGCTGCGTGGAGGGCGGCCCCGAACCTCCCCCACACAGTCACCCGTGTTCCGGAATTCTGAGTGTGGGGAGGTTCCGTCTTCTGTCTGCAGCACCCGGGATCTCCTAGGAGCCCTTCGAGTGTCTTCCCCGAGTCCCTCCCAGTGCGGGCTACCGGGGAAAGGCGGGGGTTGGGCTGGAAAAGCAGGTAGCATCTAGTTCCTCCCCATGGACAGGGTAGGTAATTAGCGGACTACCCCCTGCCAGGGAACACCTGTGACACCAGGCAGCTGCGTGGAGGGCGGCCCCGAACCTCCCCCACACAGTCAGCCGTGTTCCGGAATTCTGAGTGTGGGGAGGTTCCGTCTTCTGTCTGCAGCACCCAGGTTCTCCTAGGAGCCCTTCGAGTGTCTTCCCCGAGTCCCTCCCAGTGCGGGCTGCCGGGGAAATGCGGGGGTTTGGCTGGAAACGCAGGTAGCATCTAGTGCCTCCTCATGGACAGGGGAGGTAATTAGCGGACATCACCCTGCCAGGGAACACCTGTGACACCAGGCAGCTGCGTGGAGGGCGGCTCTGAACCTCCCCCTCACAGTCACCCGTGTTCCGGATTTCTGAGTGTGGGGGGGTTCCTTCTTCTGTCTGCAGCACACGGGATCTCCTAGGAGCCCTTCGAGTGTCTTCCCCGAGTCCCTCCCAGTGCGGGCTGCCGGGGAAAGGCGGGGGTTTGGCTGGAAACGCAGGTAGCATCTAGTGCCTCCCCATGGAGAGGGGAGGTAATTAGCGGAATTCCCCTTGCGAGGGAACACCTGTGACACCAGGCAGCTGCGTGGAGGGCGGCCCCGAAACTCCCCCACACAGTCACCCGTGTTCCGGAATTCTGAGTGTGGGGGGGTTCCTTCTTCTGTCTGCAGCACACGGGATCTCCTAGGAGCCCTTCGAGTGTCTTCCCCCAGTCCCTCCCAGTGCGGGCTGCCGGGGAAAGGTGGGGGTTGGGCTGGAAACGCAGGTAGCATCTAGTGCCTCCTCATGGACAGGGGAGGTAATTAGCGGACATCACCCTGCCAGGGAACACCTGTGACACCAGGCAGCTGCGTGGAGGGCGGCTCTCAACCTCCCCCTCACAGTCACCCGTGTTCCGGATTTCTGAGTGTGGGGAGGTTCCGTCTTCTGTCTGCAGCACCCGGGTTCTCCTAGGAGCACTTCGAGTGTCTTCCCCCAGTCCCTCCCAGTGCGGGCTGCCGGGGAAAGGTGGGGGTTGGGCTGGAAAAGCAGGTAGCATCTAGTGCCTCCCCCTGGACAGGGGAGGTAATTAGTGGACATCACCCTGCCAGGGAACACCTGTGACACCAGGCAGCTGCGTGGAGGGCGGCTCTGAACCTCACCCTCACAGTCACCCGTGTTCCGGATTTCTGAGTGTGGGGGGGTTCCTTTTTCTGTCTGCAGCACACGGGATCTCCTAGGAGCCCTTCGAGTGTCTTCCCCGAGTCCCTCCCAGTGCGGGCTGCCGGGGAAAGGCGGGGGTTGGGCTGGAAAAGCAGGTAGCATCTAGTTCCTCCCCATGGACAGGGGAGGTAATTAGCGGACTACGCCCTGCCAGGGAACACCTGTGACACCAGGCAGCTGCGTGGAGGGCGGCCCCGAACCTCCCCCACACAGTCAGCCGTATTCCGGAATTCTGAGTGTGGGGAGGTTCCGTCTTCTGTCTGCAGCACCCGGGTTCTCCTAGGAGCCCTTCGAGTGTCTTCCCCGAGTCCCTCCCAGTGCGGGCTGCCGGGGAAAGGCGGGGGTTGGGCTGGAAACGCAGGTAGCATCTAGTGCATCCTCATGGACAGGGGAGGTAATTAGCGGACATCACCCTGCCAGGGAACACCTGTGACACCAGGCAGCTGCGTGGAGGGCGGCTCTGAACCTCCCCCTCACAGTCAACCGTGTTCCGGATTTCTGAGTGTGGGGGGGTTCCTTCTTCTGTCTGCAGCACACGGGATCTCCTAGGAGCCCTTCGAGTGTCTTCCCCGAGTCCCTCCCAGTGCGGGCTGCCGGGGAAAGGCGGGGGTTGGGCTGGAAAAGCAGGTAGAATCTAGTGCCTCCCCATGGACAAGGGAGATAATTAGCGGACTTCCCCCTGCCAGGGAACACCTGTGACACCAGGCAGCTGCGTGGAGGGCGGCCCCGAACCTCCCCCACACAGTCACCCGTGTTCCGGGATTCTGAGTGTGGGGAGGTTCCGTCTTCTGTCTGCAGCACCCGGGATCTCCTAGGAGCCCTTCGAGTGTCTTCCCCGAGTCCCTCCCAGTGCGGGCTGCCGGGGAAAGGCGGGGGTTGGGCTGGAAAAGCAGGTAGCATCTAGTGCCTCCCCCTGGACAGGGGAGGTAATTAGCGGACATCCCCCTGCCAGGGAACACCTGTGACACCAGGCAGCTGCGTGTAGGGCGGCCACGAACCTCCCCCACACAGTCACCCGTGTTCCGGAAATCTGAGTGTGGGGAGGTTCCGTCTTCTGTCTGCAGCACACGGGATCTCCTAGGAGCCCTTCGAGTGTCTTCCCCGAGTCCCTCCCAGTGCGGGCTGCCGGGGAAAGGCGGGGGTTGGGCTGGAAAAGCAGGTAGCATCTAGTTCCTCCCCATGGACAGGGGAGGTAATTAGCGGACTACGCCCTGCCAGGGAACACCTGTGACACCAGGCAGCTGCGTGGAGGGCGGCCCCGAACCTCCCCCACACAGTCAGCCGTGTTCCGGAATTCTGAGTGTGGGGAGGTTCCGTCTTCTGTCTGCAGCACCCGGGTTCTCCTAGGAGCCATTCGAGTGTCTTCCCCCAGTCCCTCCCAGTGCGGGCTGCCGGGGAAAGGCGGGGGTTGGGCTAGAAAAGCAGGTAGCATCTAGTGCCTCCCCATGGACAAGGGAGATAATTAGCGGACTTCCCCCTGCCAGGGAACACCTGTGACACCAGGCAGCTGCGTGGAGGGCGGCCCCGAACCTCCCCCACACAGTCACCCGTGTTCCGGAATTCTGAGTGTGGGGAGGTTCCGTCTTCTGTCTGCAGCACCCGGGATCTCCTAGGAGCCCTTCGAGTGTCTTCCCCGAGTCCCTCCCAGTGCGGGCTGCCGGGGAAAGGCGGGGGTTGGGCTGGAAACGCAGGTAGCATCTAGTGCCTCCTCATGGACAGGGGAGGTAATTAGCGGACATCACCCTGCCAGGGAACACCTGTGACACCAGGCAGCTGCGTGGAGGGCGGCTCTGAACCTCCCCCTCACAGTCACCCGTGTTCCGGATTTCTGAGTGTGGGGGGGTTCCTTCTTCTGTCTGCAGCACACGGGATCTCCTAGGAGCCCTTCGAGTGTCTTCCCCGAGTCCCTCCCAGTGCGGGCTGCCGGGGAAAGGCGGGGGTTGGGCTGGAAACGCTGGTAGCATCTAGTTCCTCCCCATGGACAGGGGAGGTAATTAGCGGACTACGCCCTGCCAGGGAACACCTGTGACACCAGGCAGCTGCGTGGAGGGCGGCCCCGAACCTCCCCCACACAGTCAGCCGTATTCCGGAATTCTGAGTGTGGGGAGGTTCCGTCTTCTGTCTGCAGCACCCGGGTTCTCCTAGGAGCCCTTCGAGTGTCTTCCCCGAGTCCCTCCCAGTGCGGGCTGCCGGGGAAAGGTGGGGGTTGGGCTGGAAAAGCAGGTAGCATCTAGTGCCTCCCCCTGGACAGGGGAGGTAATTAGTGGACATCACCCTGCCAGGGAACACCTGTGACACCAGGCAGCTGCGTGGAGGGCGGCTCTGAACCTCCCCATCACAGTCACCCTTGTTCCGGATTTCTGAGTGTGGGGGGGTTCCTTCTTCTGTCTGCAGCACACGGGATCTCCTAGGAGCCCTTCGAGTGTCTTCCCCGAGTCCCTCACAGTGCGGGCTGCTGGGGAAAGGCGGGGGTTTGGCTGGAAACGCAGGTAGCATCTAGTTCCTCCCCATGGACAGGGGAGGTAATTAGCGGACTTCTCCTTGCGAGGGAACACCTGTGACACCAGGAAGCTGCGTGGGGGGCGGCCCTAAACCTCCCCCACACAGTCATCCGTATTCCGGAATTCTGAGTGTGGGGAGGTTCCGTCTTCTGTCTGCAGCACCCGGGTCCTCCTAGGAGCCCTACGAGTGTCTTCCCCGATTCCCTCCCAGTGCGGGCTGCCGGGGAAAGGCGGGGGTTTGGCTGGAAACGCAGGTAGCATCTAGTGCCTCCCCATGGAGCGGGGAGGTAATTAGCGGAATTCCCCTTGCGAGGGAACACCTGTGACACCAGGCAGCTGCGTGGAGGGCGGCTCTGAACCTCCCCCTCACAGTCACCCGTGTTCCGGATTTCTGAGTGTGGGGGGGTTCCGTCTTCTGTCTGCAGCACCCAGGTTCTCCTAGGAGCCCTTCGAGTGTCTTCCCCGAGTCCCTCCCAGTGCGGGCTGCCGGGGAAAGGCGGGGGTTTGGCTGGAAACGCAGGTAGCATCTAGTGCCTCCCCATGGACCAGGGAGGTAATTAGCGGACTTCCCCTTGCGAGGGAACACCTGTGACACAAGGCAGCTGCGTGGAGGGCGGCCCCGAACCTCCCCCACACAGTCAGCCGTGTTCCGGAATTCTGAGTGTGGGGAGGTTCCGTCTTCTGTCTGCAGCACCCGGGTTCTCCTAGGAGCCATTCGAGTGTCTTCCCCCAGTCCCTCCCAGTGCGGGCTGCCGGGGAAAGGCGGGGGTTGGGCTGGAAAAGCAGGTAGCATCTAGTGCCTCCCCATGGACAAGGGAGATAATTAGCGGACTTCCCCCTGCCAGGGAACACCTGTGACACCAGGCATCTTCGCGGAGGGCGGCCCCAAACCTCCCCCACACAGTCGGCCGTGTTCCGGAATTCTGAGTGTGGGGAGGTTCCGTCTTCTGTCTGCAGCACCCGGGATCTCCTAGGAGCCCTTCGAGTGTCTTCCCCGAGTCCCTCTCAGTGCGGGCTGCCGGGGAAAGGCGGGGGTTGGGTTGGAAACGCAGGTAGCATCTAGTGCCTCCTCATGGACAGGGGAGGTAATTAGCGGACATCACCCTGCCAGGGAACACCTGTGACACCAGGCAGCTGCGTGGAGGGCGGCTCTGAACCTCCCCCTCACAGTCACCCGTGTTCCGGATTTCTGAGTGTGGGGGGGTTCCTTCTTCTGTCTGCAGCACACGGGATCTCCTAGGAGCCCTTCGAGTGTCTTCCCCGAGTACCTCCCAGTGCGTGCTGCCGGGGAAAGGCGGGGGTTGGGCTGGAAAAGCAGGTAGCATCTAGTTCCTCCCCATGGACAGGGGAGGTAATTAGCGGACTACCCCCTGCCAGGGAACACCTGTGACACCAGGCAGCTGCGTGGAGGGCGGCCCCGAACCTCCCCCACACAGTCAGCCGTATTCCGGAATTCTGAGTGTGGGGAGGTTCCGTCTTCTGTCTGCAGCACCCGGGTTCTCCTAGGAGCCCTTCGAGTGTCTTCCCCGAGTCCCTCCCAGTGCGGGCTGCCGGGGAAAGGCGGGGGTTTGGCTGGAAACGCAGGTAGCATCTAGTGCCTCCCCATGGAGCGGGGAGGTAATTAGCGGAATTCCCCTTGCGAGGGAACACCTGTGACACCAGGCAGCTGCGTGGAGGGCGGCCCCGAACCTCCCCCACACAGTCACCCGTGTTCCGGAATTCTGAGTGTGGGGGGGTTGCTTCTTCTGTCTGCAGCACACGGGATCTCCTAGGAGCCCTTCGAGTGTCTTCCCCCAGTCCCTCCCAGTGCGGGCTGCCGGGGAAAGGAGGGGGTTGTGCTGGAAACGCAGGTAGAATCTAGTGCCTCCCCATGGACTGGGGAGGTAATTAGCGGACTACCCCCTGCCAGGGAACACCTGTGACACCAGGCAGCTGCGTGGAGGGCGGCCCCGAACCTCCCCCTCACAGTCACCCTTGTTCCGGATTTCTGAGTGTGGGGGGGTTCCTTCTTCTGTCTGCAGCACACGGGATCTCCTAGGAGCCCTTCGAGTGTCTTCCCCGAGTCCCTCCCAGTGCGGGCTGCCGGGGAAAGGCAGGGGTTTGGCTGGAAACGCAGGTAGCATCTAGTTCCTCCCCATGGACAGGGGAGGTAATTAGCGGACTTCCCCTTGCGAGGGAACACCTGTGACACCAGGAAGCTGCGTGTGGGGCGGCCCTAAACCTCCCCCACACAGTCATCCGTGTTCCGGAATTCTGAGTGTGGGGAGGTTCCGTCTTCTGTCTGCAGCACCCGGGTTCTCCTAGGAGCCCTTCGAGTGTCTTCCCCGAGTCCCTCCTACTGCGGGCTGCCGGGGAAAGGCGGGGGTTGGGCTGGAAACGCAGGTAGCATCTAGTGCCTCCCCATGGACCAGGGAGGTAATTAGCGGACTTCCCCTTGCGAGGGAACACCTGTGACACAAGGCAGCTGCGTGGAGGGCGGCCCCGAACCTCCCCCACACAGTCAGCCGTGTTCCGGAATTCTGAGTGTGGGGAGGTTCCGTCTTCTGTCTGCAGCACCCGGGTTCTCCTAGGAGCCATTCGAGTGTCTTCCCCCAGTCCCTCCCAGTGCGGGCTGCCGGGGAAAGGCGGGGGTTGGGCTGGAAAAGCAGGTAGCATCTAGTGCCTCCCCATGGACAAGGGAGATAATTAGCGGACTTCCCCCTGCCAGGGAACACCTGTGACACCAGGCAGCTGCGTGGAGGGCGGCCCCGAACCTCCCCCACACAGTCACCCGTGTTCCGGAATTCTGAGTGTGGGGAGGTTCCGTCTTCTGTCTGCAGCACCCGGGATCTCCTAGGAGCCCTTCGAGTGTCTTCCCCGAGTCCCTCCCAGTGCGGGCTGCCGGGGAAAGGCGGGGGTTGGGCTGGAAACGCAGGTAGCATCTAGTGCCTCCTCATGGACAGGGGAGGTAATTAGCGGACATCACCCTGCCAGGGAACACCTGTGACACCAGGCAGCTGCGTGGAGGGCGGCTCTGAACCTCCCCCTCACAGTCACCCGTGTTCCGGATTTCTGAGTGTGGGGGGGTTCCTTCTTCTGTCTGCAGCACACGGGATCTCCTAGGAGCCCTTCGAGTGTCTTCCCCGAGTCCCTCCCAGTGCGGGCTGCCGGGGAAAGGCGGGGGTTGGGCTGGAAAAGCAGGTAGAATCTAGTGCCTCCCCATGGACAAGGGAGATAATTAGCGGACTTCCCCCTGCCAGGGAACACCTGTGACACCAGGCAGCTGCGTGGAGGGCGGCCCCGAACCTCCCCCACACAGTCACCCGTGTTCCGGGATTCTGAGTGTGGGGAGGTTCCGTCTTCTGTCTGCAGCACCCGGGATCTCCTAGGAGCCCTTCGAGTGTCTTCCCCGAGTCCCTCCCAGTGCGGGCTGCCGGGGAAAGGCGGGGGTTGGGCTGGAAAAGCAGGTAGCATCTAGTGCCTCCCCCTGGACAGGGGAGGTAATTAGCGGACATCCCCCTGCCAGGGAACACCTGTGACACCAGGCAGCTGCGTGTAGGGCGGCCACGAACCTCCCCCACACAGTCACCCGTGTTCCGGAAATCTGAGTGTGGGGAGGTTCCGTCTTCTGTCTGCAGCACACGGGATCTCCTAGGAGCCCTTCGAGTGTCTTCCCCGAGTCCCTCCCAGTGCGGGCTGCCGGGGAAAGGCGGGGGTTGGGCTGGAAAAGCAGGTAGCATCTAGTTCCTCCCCATGGACAGGGGAGGTAATTAGCGGACTACGCCCTGCCAGGGAACACCTGTGACACCAGGCAGCTGCGTGGAGGGCGGCCCCGAACCTCCCCCACACAGTCAGCCGTGTTCCGGAATTCTGAGTGTGGGGAGGTTCCGTCTTCTGTCTGCAGCACCCGGGTTCTCCTAGGAGCCATTCGAGTGTCTTCCCCCAGTCCCTCCCAGTGCGGGCTGCCGGGGAAAGGCGGGGGTTGGGCTAGAAAAGCAGGTAGCATCTAGTGCCTCCCCATGGACAAGGGAGATAATTAGCGGACTTCCCCCTGCCAGGGAACACCTGTGACACCAGGCAGCTGCGTGGAGGGCGGCCCCGAACCTCCCCCACACAGTCACCCGTGTTCCGGAATTCTGAGTGTGGGGAGGTTCCGTCTTCTGTCTGCAGCACCCGGGATCTCCTAGGAGCCCTTCGAGTGTCTTCCCCGAGTCCCTCCCAGTGCGGGCTGCCGGGGAAAGGCGGGGGTTGGGCTGGAAACGCAGGTAGCATCTAGTGCCTCCTCATGGACAGGGGAGGTAATTAGCGGACATCACCCTGCCAGGGAACACCTGTGACACCAGGCAGCTGCGTGGAGGGCGGCTCTGAACCTCCCCCTCACAGTCACCCGTGTTCCGGATTTCTGAGTGTGGGGGGGTTCCTTCTTCTGTCTGCAGCACACGGGATCTCCTAGGAGCCCTTCGAGTGTCTTCCCCGAGTCCCTCCCAGTGCGGGCTGCCGGGGAAAGGCGGGGGTTGGGCTGGAAACGCTGGTAGCATCTAGTTCCTCCCCATGGACAGGGGAGGTAATTAGCGGACTACGCCCTGCCAGGGAACACCTGTGACACCAGGCAGCTGCGTGGAGGGCGGCCCCGAACCTCCCCCACACAGTCAGCCGTATTCCGGAATTCTGAGTGTGGGGAGGTTCCGTCTTCTGTCTGCAGCACCCGGGTTCTCCTAGGAGCCCTTCGAGTGTCTTCCCCGAGTCCCTCCCAGTGCGGGCTGCCGGGGAAAGGTGGGGGTTGGGCTGGAAAAGCAGGTAGCATCTAGTGCCTCCCCCTGGACAGGGGAGGTAATTAGTGGACATCACCCTGCCAGGGAACACCTGTGACACCAGGCAGCTGCGTGGAGGGCGGCTCTGAACCTCCCCATCACAGTCACCCTTGTTCCGGATTTCTGAGTGTGGGGGGGTTCCTTCTTCTGTCTGCAGCACACGGGATCTCCTAGGAGCCCTTCGAGTGTCTTCCCCGAGTCCCTCACAGTGCGGGCTGCTGGGGAAAGGCGGGGGTTTGGCTGGAAACGCAGGTAGCATCTAGTTCCTCCCCATGGACAGGGGAGGTAATTAGCGGACTTCTCCTTGCGAGGGAACACCTGTGACACCAGGAAGCTGCGTGGGGGGCGGCCCTAAACCTCCCCCACACAGTCATCCGTATTCCGGAATTCTGAGTGTGGGGAGGTTCCGTCTTCTGTCTGCAGCACCCGGGTCCTCCTAGGAGCCCTACGAGTGTCTTCCCCGATTCCCTCCCAGTGCGGGCTGCCGGGGAAAGGCGGGGGTTTGGCTGGAAACGCAGGTAGCATCTAGTGCCTCCCCATGGAGCGGGGAGGTAATTAGCGGAATTCCCCTTGCGAGGGAACACCTGTGACACCAGGCAGCTGCGTGGAGGGCGGCTCTGAACCTCCCCCTCACAGTCACCCGTGTTCCGGATTTCTGAGTGTGGGGGGGTTCCGTCTTCTGTCTGCAGCACCCAGGTTCTCCTAGGAGCCCTTCGAGTGTCTTCCCCGAGTCCCTCCCAGTGCGGGCTGCCGGGGAAAGGCGGGGGTTTGGCTGGAAACGCAGGTAGCATCTAGTGCCTCCCCATGGACCAGGGAGGTAATTAGCGGACTTCCCCTTGCGAGGGAACACCTGTGACACAAGGCAGCTGCGTGGAGGGCGGCCCCGAACCTCCCCCACACAGTCAGCCGTGTTCCGGAATTCTGAGTGTGGGGAGGTTCCGTCTTCTGTCTGCAGCACCCGGGTTCTCCTAGGAGCCATTCGAGTGTCTTCCCCCAGTCCCTCCCAGTGCGGGCTGCCGGGGAAAGGCGGGGGTTGGGCTGGAAAAGCAGGTAGCATCTAGTGCCTCCCCATGGACAAGGGAGATAATTAGCGGACTTCCCCCTGCCAGGGAACACCTGTGACACCAGGCATCTTCGCGGAGGGCGGCCCCAAAACTCCCCCACACAGTCGGCCGTGTTCCGGAATTCTGAGTGTGGGGAGGTTCCGTCTTCTGTCTGCAGCACCCGGGATCTCCTAGGAGCCCTTCGAGTGTCTTCCCCGAGTCCCTCTCAGTGCGGGCTGCCGGGGAAAGGCGGGGGTTGCGTTGGAAACGCAGGTAGCATCTAGTGCCTCCTCATGGACAGGGGAGGTAATTAGCGGACATCACCCTGCCAGGGAACACCTGTGACACCAGGCAGCTGCGTGGAGGGCGGCTCTGAACCTCCCCCTCACAGTCACCCGTGTTCCGGATTTCTGAGTGTGGGGGGGTTCCTTCTTCTGTCTGCAGCACACGGGATCTCCTAGGAGCCCTTCGAGTGTCTTCCCCGAGTACCTCCCAGTGCGTGCTGCCGGGGAAAGGCGGGGGTTGGGCTGGAAAAGCAGGTAGCATCTAGTTCCTCCCCATGGACAGGGGAGGTAATTAGCGGACTACCCCCTGCCAGGGAACACCTGTGACACCAGGCAGCTGCGTGGAGGGCGGCCCCGAACCTCCCCCACACAGTCAGCCGTATTCCGGAATTCTGAGTGTGGGGAGGTTCCGTCTTCTGTCTGCAGCACCCGGGTTCTCCTAGGAGCCCTTCGAGTGTCTTCCCCGAGTCCCTCCCAGTGCGGGCTGCCGGGGAAAGGCGGGGGTTTGGCTGGAAACGCAGGTAGCATCTAGTGCCTCCCCATGGAGCGGGGAGGTAATTAGCGGAATTCCCCTTGCGAGGGAACACCTGTGACACCAGGCAGCTGCGTGGAGGGCGGCCCCGAACCTCCCCCACACAGTCACCCGTGTTCCGGAATTCTGAGTGTGGGGGGGTTGCTTCTTCTGTCTGCAGCACACGGGATCTCCTAGGAGCCCTTCGAGTGTCTTCCCCCAGTCCCTCCCAGTGCGGGCTGCCGGGGAAAGGAGGGGGTTGTGCTGGAAACGCAGGTAGAATCTAGTGCCTCCCCATGGACTGGGGAGGTAATTAGCGGACTACCCCCTGCCAGGGAACACCTGTGACACCAGGCAGCTGCGTGGAGGGCGGCCCCGAACCTCCCCCTCACAGTCACCCTTGTTCCGGATTTCTGAGTGTGGGGGGGTTCCTTCTTCTGTCTGCAGCACACGGGATCTCCTAGGAGCCCTTCGAGTGTCTTCCCCGAGTCCCTCCCAGTGCGGGCTGCCGGGGAAAGGCAGGGGTTTGGCTGGAAACGCAGGTAGCATCTAGTTCCTCCCCATGGACAGGGGAGGTAATTAGCGGACTTCCCCTTGCGAGGGAACACCTGTGACACCAGGAAGCTGCGTGTGGGGCGGCCCTAAACCTCCCCCACACAGTCATCCGTGTTCCGGAATTCTGAGTGTGGGGAGGTTCCGTCTTCTGTCTGCAGCACCCGGGTTCTCCTAGGAGCCCTTCGAGTGTCTTCCCCGAGTCCCTCCTACTGCGGGCTGCCGGGGAAAGGCGGGGGTTGGGCTGGAAACGCAGGTAGCATCTAGTGCCTCCCCATGGACCAGGGAGGTAATTAGCGGACTTCCCCTTGCGAGGGAACACCTGTGACACAAGGCAGCTGCGTGGAGGGCGGCCCCGAACCTCCCCCACACAGTCAGCCGTGTTCCGGAATTCTGAGTGTGGGGAGGTTCCGTCTTCTGTCTGCAGCACCCGGGTTCTCCTAGGAGCCATTCGAGTGTCTTCCCCCAGTCCCTCCCAGTGCGGGCTGCCGGGGAAAGGCGGGGGTTGGGCTGGAAAAGCAGGTAGCATCTAGTGCCTCCCCATGGACAAGGGAGATAATTAGCGGACTTCCCCCTGCCAGGGAACACCTGTGACACCAGGCAGCTGCGTGGAGGGCGGCCCCGAACCTCCCCCACACAGTCACCCGTGTTCCGGAATTCTGAGTGTGGGGAGGTTCCGTCTTCTGTCTGCAGCACCCGGGATCTCCTAGGAGCCCTTCGAGTGTCTTCCCCGAGTCCCTCCCAGTGCGGGCTGCCGGGGAAAGGCGGGGGTTGGGCTGGAAACGCAGGTAGCATCTAGTGCCTCCTCATGGACAGGGGAGGTAATTAGCGGACATCACCCTGCCAGGGAACACCTGTGACACCAGGCAGCTGCGTGGAGGGCGGCTCTGAACCTCCCCCTCACAGTCACCCGTGTTCCGGATTTCTGAGTGTGGGGGGGTTCCTTCTTCTGTCTGCAGCACACGGGATCTCCTAGGAGCCCTTCGAGTGTCTTCCCCGAGTCCCTCCCAGTGCGGGCTGCCGGGGAAAGGCGGGGGTTGGGCTGGAAAAGCAGGTAGCATCTAGTTCCTCCCCATGGACAGGGGAGGTAATTAGCGGACTACGCCCTGCCAGGGAACACCTGTGACACCAGGCAGCTGCGTGGAGGGCGGCCCCGAACCTCCCCCACACAGTCAGCCGTGTTCCGGAATTCTGAGTGTGGGGAGGTTCCGTCTTCTGTCTGCAGCACCCGGGTTCTCCTAGGAGCCATTCGAGTGTCTTCCCCCAGTCCCTCCCAGTGCGGGCTGCCGGGGAAAGGCGGGGGTTTGGCTGGAAACGCAGGTAGCATCTAGTGCCTCCCCATGGAGAGGGGAGGTAATTAGCGGAATTCCCCTTGCGAGGGAACACCTGTGACACCAGGCAGCTGCGTGGAGGGCGGCCCCGAACCTCCCCTACACAGTCACCCGTGTTCCGGAATTCTGAGTGTGGGGGGTTCCTTCTTCTGTCTGCAGCACACGGGATCTCCTAGGAGCCCTTCGAGTGTCTTCCCCGAGTCCCTCTCAGTGCGGGCTGCCGGGGAAAGGCGGGGGTTGGGCTGGAAAAGCAGGTAGCATCTAGTGCCTCCCCCTGGACAGGGGAGGTAATTAGCGGACTTCCCCTTGCGAGGGAACCCCTGTGACACCAGGCAGCTGCGTGGAGGGCGGCTCCGAACCTCCCCCACACAGTCATACGTGTTCCGGAATTCTGAGTGTGGGGGGGTTCCTTCTTCTGTCTGCAGCACCCGGGATCTCCTAGGAGCCCTTCGAGTGTCTTCCCCGAGTCCCTCCCAGTGCGGGCTACCGGGGAAAGGCGGGGGTTGGGCTGGAAAAGCAGGTAGCATCTAGTGCCTCCCCCTGGACAGGGGAGATATTTAGCGGACTTCCCCCTGCCAGGGAACACCTGTGACACCAGGCATCTTCTTGGAGGGCGGCCCCAAACCTCCCCCACACAGTCGGCCGTGTTCCGGAATTCTGAGTGTGGGGAGGTTCCGTCTTCTGTCTGCAGCACCCGGGATCTCCTAGGAGCCCTTCGAGTGTCTTCCCCGAGTCCCTCCCAGTGCGGGCTGCCGGGGAAAGGCGGGGGTTGGGCTGGAAACGCAGGTAGCATCTAGTGCCTCCCCCTGGACAGGGGAGGTAATTAACGGACTTCCCCTTGCGAGGGAACACCTGTGACACCAGGAAGCTGCGTGGAGGGCGGCCCTAAACTTCCCCACACAGTCACCCTTGTTCCGGAATTCTGAGTGTGGGGAGGTTCCGTCTTCTGTCTGCAGCACCCGGGTTCTCCTAGGAGCCCTTCGAGTGTCTTCCCCGAGTCCCTCCCAGTGCGGGCTGCCGGGGAAAGGCGGGGGTTGGACTGGAAACGCAGGTAGCATCTAGTGCCTCCTCATGGACAGGGGAGGTAATTAGCGGACATCACCCTGCCAGGGAACACCTGTGACACCAGGCAGCTGCGTGGAGGGCGGCTCTGAACCTCCCACTCACAGTCACCCGTGTTCCGGATTTCTGAGTGTGGGGAGGTTCCGTCTTCTGTCTGCAGCACCCGGGTTCTCCTAGGAGCCATTCGAGTGTCTTCCCCCAGTCCCTCCCAGTGCGGGCTGCCGGGGAAAGGCGGGGGTTGGGCTGGAAAAGCAGGTAGCATCTAGTGCCTCCCCATGGACAAGGGAGATAATTAGCGGACTTCCCCCTGCCAGGGAACACCTGTGACACCAGGCAGCTGCGTGGAGGGCGGCCCCGAACCTCCCCCACACAGTCACCCGTGTTCCGGAATTCTGAGTGTGGGGAGGTTCCGTCTTCTGTCTGCAGCACCCGGGATCTCCTAGGAGCCCTTCGAGTGTCTTCCCCGAGTCCCTCCCAGTGCGGGCTGCCGGGGAAAGGCGGGGGTTGGGCTGGAAACGCAGGTAGCATCTAGTGCCTCCTCATGGACAGGGGAGGTAATTAGCGGACATCACCCTGCCAGGGAATACCTGTGACACCAGGCAGCTGCGTGGAGGGCGGCTCTGAACCTCCCCCTCACAGTCACCCGTGTTCCGGATTTCTGAGTGTGGGGGGGTTCCTTCTTCTGTCTGCAGCACACGGGATCTCCTAGGAGCCCTTCGAGTGTCTTCCCCGAGTCCCTCCCAGTGCGGGCTGCCGGGGAAAGGCGGGGGTTGGGCTGGAAAAGCAGGTAGCATCTAGTTCCTCCCCATGGACAGGGGAGGTAATTAGCGGACTTCCCCTTGCGAGGGAACACCTGTGACACCAGGAAGCTGCGTGGGGGGCGGCCCTAAACCTCCCCCACACAGTCATCCGTATTCCGGAATTCTGAGTGTGGGGAGGTTCCGTCTTCTGTCTGCAGCACCCGGGTTCTCCTAGGAGCCCTTCGAGTGTCTTCCCCGAGTCCCTCCCAGTGCGGGCTGCCGGGGAAAGGCGGGGGTTTGGCTGGAAACGCAGGTAGCATCTAGTGCCTCCCCATGGAGAGGGGAGGTAATTAGCGGAATTCCCCTTGCGAGGGAACACCTGTGACACCAGGCAGCTGCGTGGAGGGCGGCCCCGAACCTCCCCCACACAGTCACCCGTGTTCCGGAATTCTGAGTGTGGGGGGGTTGCTTCTTCTGTCTGCAGCACACGGGATCTCCTAGGAGCCCTTCGAGTGTCTTCCCCCAGTCCCTCCCAGTGCGGGCTGCCGGGGAAAGGAGGGGGTTGTGCTGGAAACGCAGGTAGAATCTAGTGCCTCCCCATGGACTGGGGAGGTAATTAGCGGACTACCCCCTGCCAGGGAACACCTGTGACACCAGGCAGCTGCGTGGAGGGCGGCCCCGAACCTCCCCCTCACAGTCACCCTTGTTCCGGATTTCTGAGTGTGGGGGGGTTCCTTCTTCTGTCTGCAGCACACGGGATCTCCTAGGAGCCCTTCGAGTGTCTTCCCCGAGTCCCTCCCAGTGCGGGCTGCCGGGGAAAGGCAGGGGTTTGGCTGGAAACGCAGGTAGCATCTAGTTCCTCCCCATGGAAAGGGGAGGATATTAGCGGACTTCCCCTTGCGAGGGAACACCTGTGACACCAGGAAGCTGCGTGTGGGGCGGCCCTAAACCTCCCCCACACTGTCATCCGTGTTCCGGAATTCTGAGTGTGGGGAGGTTCCGTCTTCTGTCTGCAGCACCCGGGTTCTCCTAGGAGCCATTCGAGTGTCTTCCCCCAGTCCCTCCCAGTGCGGGCTGCCGGGGAAAGGCGGGGGTTGGGCTGGAAAAGCAGGTAGCATCTAGTGCCTCCCCATGGACAAGGGAGATAATTAGCGGACTTCCCCCTGCCAGGGAACACCTGTGACACCAGGCAGCTGCGTGGAGAGCGGCCCCGAACCTCCCCCACACAGTCACCCGTGTTCCGGAATTCTGAGTGTGGGGAGGTTCCGTCTTCTGTCTGCAGCACCCGGGATCTCCTAGGAGCCCTTCGAGTGTCTTCCCCGAGTCCCTCCCAGTGCGGGCTGCCGGGGAAAGGCGGGGGTTGGGCTGGAAACGCAGGTAGCATCTAGTGCCTCCCCATGGACTGGGGAGGTAATTAGCGGACTACCCCCTGCCAGGGAACACCTGTGACACCAGGCAGCTGCGTGGAGGGCGGCCCCGAACCTCCCCCTCACAGTCACCCTTGTTCCGGATTTCTGAGTGTGGGGGGGTTCCTTCTTCTGTCTGCAGCACACGGGATCTCCTAGGAGCCCTTCGAGTGTCTTCCCCGAGTCCCTCCCAGTGCGGGCTGCCGGGGAAAGGCAGGGGTTTGGCTGGAAACGCAGGTAGCATCTAGTTCCTCCCCATGGACAGGGGAGGTAATTAGCGGACTTCGCCTTGCGAGGGAACACCTGTGACACCAGGAAGCTGCGTGTGGGGCGGCCCTAAACCTCCCCAACACAGTCATCCGTGTTCCGGAATTCTGAGTGTGGGGAGGTTCCGTCTTCTGTCTGCAGCACCCGGGTTCTCCTAGGAGCCATTCGAGTGTCTTCCCCCAGTCCCTCCCAGTGCGGGCTGCCGGGGAAAGGCGGGGGTTGGGCTGGAAAAGCAGGTAGCATCTAGTGCCTCCCCATGGACAAGGGAGATAATTAGCGGACTTCCCCCTGCCAGGGAACACCTGTGACACCAGGCAGCTGCGTGGAGGGCGGCCCCGAACCTCCCCCACACAGTCACCCGTGTTCCGGAATTCTGAGTGTGGGGAGGTTCCGTCTTCTGTCTGCAGCACCCGGGATCTCCTAGGAGCCCTTCGAGTGTCTTCCCCGAGTCCCTCCCAGTGCGGGCTGCCGGGGAAAGGCGGGGGTTGGGCTGGAAACGCAGGTAGCATCTAGTGCCTCCTCATGGACAGGGGAGGTAATTAGCGGACATCACCCTGCCAGGGAACACCTGTGACACCAGGCAGCTGCGTGGAGGGCGGCTCTGAACCTCCCCCTCACAGTCACCCGTGTTCCGGATTTCTGAGTGTGGGGGGGTTCCTTCTTCTGTCTGCAGCACACGGGATCTCCTAGGAGCCCTTCGAGTGTCTTCCCCGAGTCCCTCCCAGTGCGGGCTGCCGGGGAAAGGCGGGGGTTGGGCTGGAAAAGCAGGTAGCATCTAGTTCCTCCCCATGGACAGGGGAGGTAATTAGCGGACTACGCCCTGCCAGGGAACACCTGTGACACCAGGCAGCTGCGTGGAGGGCGGCCCCGAACCTCCCCCACACAGTCAGCCGTGTTCCGGAATTCTGAGTGTGGGGAGGTTCCGTCTTCTGTCTGCAGCACCCGGGTTCTCCTAGGAGCCATTCGAGTGTCTTCCCCCAGTCCCTCCCAGTGCGGGCTGCCGGGGAAAGGCGGGGGTTGGGCTGGAAAAGCAGGTAGCATCTAGTGCCTCCCCATGGACAAGGGAGATAATTAGCAGACTTCCCCCTGCCAGGGAACACCTGTGACACCAGGCAGCTGCGTGGAGGGCGGCCCCGAACCTCCCCCACACAGTCACCCGTGTTCCGGAATTCTGAGTGTGGGGAGGTTCCGTCTTCTGTCTGCAGCACCCGGGATCTCCTAGGGGCCCTTCGAGTGTCTTCCCCGAGTCCCTCCCAGTGCGGGCTGCCGGGGAAAGGCGGGGGTTGGGCTGGAAACGCAGGTAGCATCTAGTGCCTCCTCATGGACAGGGGAGGTAATTAGCGGACATCACCCTGGCAGGGAACACCTGTGACACCAGGCAGCTGCGTGGAGGGCGGCTCTGAACCTCCCCCTCACAGTCACCCGTGTTCCGGATTTCTGAGTGTGGGGGGGTTCCTTCTTCTGTCTGCAGCACACGGGATCTCCTAGGAGCCCTTCGAGTGTCTTCCCCGAGTCCCTCCCAGTGCGGGCTGCCGGGGAAAGGCGGGGGTTGGGCTGGAAAAGCAGGTAGCATCTAGTTCCTCCCCATGGACAGGGGAGGTAATTAGCGGACTACCCCCTGCCAGGGAACACCTGTGACACCAGGCAGCTGCGTGGAGGGCGGCCCCGAACCTCCCCCACACAGTCAGCCGTATTCCGGAATTCTGAGTGTGGGGAGGTTCCGTCTTCTGTCTGCAGCACCCGGGTTCTCCTAGGAGCCCTTCGAGTGTCTTCCCCGAGTCCCTCCCAGTGCGGGCTGCCAGGGAAAGGCGGGGGTTGGGCTGGAAACGCAGGTAGCATCTAGTGCCTCCTCATGGACAGGGGAGGTAATTAGCGGACATCACCCTGCCAGGGAACACCTGTGACACCAGGCAGCTGCGTGGAGTGCGGCTCTGAACCTCCCCCTCACAGTCACCCGTGTTCCGGATTTCTGAGTGTGGGGGGGTTCCTTCTTCTGTCTGCAGCACACGGGATCTCCTAGGAGCCCTTCGAGTGTCTTCCCCGAGTCCCTCCCAGTGCGGGCTGCCGGGGAAAGGCGGGGGTTGGGCTGGAAAAGCAGGTAGCATCTAGTGCCTCCCCATGGACAAGGGAGATAATTAGCGGACTTCCCCCTGCCAGGGAACACCTGTGACACCAGGCAGCTGCGTGGAGGGCGGCCCCGAACCTCCCCCACACAGTCACCCGTGTTCCGGAATTCTGAGTGTGGGGAGGTTCCGTCTTCTGTCTGCAGCACCCGGGATCTCCTAGGAGCCCTTCGAGTGTCTTCCCCGAGTCCCTCCCAGTGCGGGCTGCCGGGGAAAGGCGGGGGTTGGGCTGGAAAAGCAGGTAGCATCTAGTGCCTCCCCCTGGACAGGGGAAGTAATTAGCGGACATCCCCCTGCCAGGGAACACCTGTGACACCAGGCAGCTGCGTGTAGGGCGGCCACGAACCTCCCCCACACAGTCACCCGTGTTCCGGAATTCTGAGTGTGGGGAGGTTCCGTCTTCTGTCTGCAGCACACGGGATCTCCTAGGAGCCCTTCGAGTGTCTTCCCCGAGTCCCTCCCAGTGCGGGCTGCCGGGGAAAGGCGGGGGTTGGGCTGGAAAAGCAGGTAGCATCTAGTTCCTCCCCATGGACAGGGGAGGTAATTAGCGGACTACGCCCTGCCAGGGAACACCTGTGACACCAGGCAGCTGCGTGGAGGGCGGCCCCGAACCTCCCCCACACAGTCAGCCGTGTTCCGGAATTCTGAGTGTGGGGAGGTTCCGTCTTCTGTCTGCAGCACCCGGGTTCTCCTAGGAGCCATTCGAGTGTCTTCCCCCAGTCCCTCCCAGTGCGGGCTGCCGGGGAAAGGCGGGGGTTGGGCTAGAAAAGCAGGTAGCATCTAGTGCCTCCCCATGGACAAGGGAGATAATTAGCGGACTTCCCCCTGCCAGGGAACACCTGTGACACCAGGCAGCTGCGTGGAGGGCGGCCCCGAACCTCCCCCACACAGTCAGCCGTGTTCCAGAATTCTGAGTGTGGGGAGGTTCCGTCTTCTATCTGCAGCACCCGGGTTCTCCTAGGAGCCCTTCGAGTGTCTTCCCCGAGTCCCTCCCAGTGCGGGCTGCCGGGGAAAGTCGGGGGTTTGGCTGGAAACGCAGGTAGCATCTAGTGCCTCCCCATGGACAGGGGAGGTAATTAGCGGACTTCCCCTTGCGAGGGAACACCTGTGACACCAGGAAGCTGCGTGGGGGGCGGCCCTAAACCTCCCCCACACAGTCATCCGTGTTCCGGAATTCTGAGTGTGGGGAGGTTCCGTCTTCTGTCTGCAGCACCCGGGTTCTCCTAGGAGCCCTTCGAGTGTGTTCCCCGAGTCCCTCCCTGTGCGGGCGGCCGGGGAAAGGCAGGGGTTGGGCTGGAAACGCAGGTAGCATCTAGTGCCTCCCCATGGACAGGGGAGGTAATTAGCGGACTACCCCCTGCCAGGGAACACCTGTGACACCAGGCAGCTGCGTGGAGGGCGGCCCCGAACCTCCCCCACACAGTCAGCCGTATTCTGGAATTCTGAGTGTGGGGAGGTTCCGTCTTCTGTCTGCAGCACCCGGGTTCTCCTAGGAGCCCTTCGAGTGTCTTCCCCGAGTCCCTCCCAGTGCGGGCTGCCGGGGAAAGGCGGGGGTTGGACTGGAAACGCAGGTAGCATCTAGTGCCTCCTCATGGACATTGGAGGTAATTAGCGGACATCACCCTGCCAGGGAACACCTGTGACACCAGGCAGCTGCGTGGAGGGCGGCTCTGAACCTCCCACTCACAGTCACCCGTGTTCCGGATTTCTGAGTGTGGGGAGGTTCCGTCTTCTGTCTGCAGCACCCGGGTTCTCCTAGGAGCCATTCGAGTGTCTTCCCCCAGTCCCTCCCAGTGCGGGCTGCCGGGGAAAGGCGGGGGTTGGGCTGGAAAAGCAGGTAGCATCTAGTGCCTCCCCATGGACAAGGGAGATAATTAGCGGACTTCCCCCTGCCAGGGAACACCTGTGACACCAGGCAGCTGCGTGGAGGGCGGCCCCGAACCTCCCCCACACAGTCACCCGTGTTCCGGAATTCTGAGTGTGGGGAGGTTCCGTCTTCTGTCTGCAGCACCCGGGATCTCCTAGGAGCCCTTCGAGTGTCTTCCCCGAGTCCCTCCCAGTGCGGGCTGCCGGGGAAAGGCGGGGGTTGGGCTGGAAACGCAGGTAGCATCTAGTGCCTCCTCATGGACAGGGGAGGTAATTAGCGGACATCAACCTGCCAGGGAATACCTGTGACACCAGGCAGCTGCGTGGAGGGCGGCTCTGAACCTCCCCCTCACAGTCACCCGTGTTCCGGATTTCTGAGTGTGGGGGGGTTCCTTCTTCTGTCTGCAGCACACGGGATCTCCTAGGAGCCCTTCGAGTGTCTTCCCCGAGTCCCTCCCAGTGCGGGCTGCCGGGGAAAGGCGGGGGTTGGGCTGGAAAAGCAGGTAGCATCTAGTTCCTCCCCATGGACAGGGGAGGTAATTAGCGGACTTCCCCTTGCGAGGGAACACCTGTGACACCAGGAAGCTGCGTGGGGGGCGGCCCTAAACCTCCCCCACACAGTCATCCGTATTCCGGAATTCTGAGTGTGGGGAGGTTCCGTCTTCTGTCTGCAGCACCCGGGTTCTCCTAGGAGCCCTTCGAGTGTCTTCCCCGAGTCCCTCCCAGTGCGGGCTGCCGGGGAAAGGCGGGGGTTTGGCTGGAAACGCAGGTAGCATCTAGTGCCTCCCCATGGAGAGGGGAGGTAATTAGCGGAATTCCCCTTGCGAGGGAACACCTGTGACACCAGGCAGCTGCGTGGAGGGCGGCCCCGAACCTCCCCCACACAGTCACCCGTGTTCCGGAATTCTGAGTGTGGGGGGGTTGCTTCTTCTGTCTGCAGCACACGGGATCTCCTAGGAGCCCTTCGAGTGTCTTCCCCCAGTCCCTCCCAGTGCGGGCTGCCGGGGAAAGGAGGGGGTTGTGCTGGAAACGCAGGTAGAATCTAGTGCCTCCCCATGGACTGGGGAGGTAATTAGCGGACTACCCCCTGCCAGGGAACACCTGTGACACCAGGCAGCTGCGTGGAGGGCGGCCCCGAACCTCCCCCTCACAGTCACCCTTGTTCCGGATTTCTGAGTGTGGGGGGGTTCCTTCTTCTGTCTGCAGCACACGGGATCTCCTAGGAGCCCTTCGAGTGTCTTCCCCGAGTCCCTCCCAGTGCGGGCTGCCGGGGAAAGGCAGGGGTTTGGCTGGAAACGCAGGTAGCATCTAGTTCCTCCCCATGGAAAGGGGAGGATATTAGCGGACTTCCCCTTGCGAGGGAACACCTGTGACACCAGGAAGCTGCGTGTGGTGCGGCCCTAAACCTCCCCCAACTGTCATCCGTGTTCCGGAATTCTGAGTGTGGGGAGGTTCCGTCTTCTGTCTGCAGCACCCGGGTTCTCCTAGGAGCCATTCGAGTGTCTTCCCCCAGTCCCTCCCAGTGCGGGCTGCCGGGGAAAGGCGGGGGTTGGGCTGGAAAAGCAGGTAGCATCTAGTGCCTCCCCATGGACAAGGGAGATAATTAGCGGACTTCCCCCTGCCAGGGAACACCTGTGACACCAGGCAGCTGCGTGGAGAGCGGCCCCGAACCTCCCCCACACAGTCACCCGTGTTCCGGAATTCTGAGTGTGGGGAGGTTCCGTCTTCTGTCTGCAGCACCCGGGATCTCCTAGGAGCCCTTCGAGTGTCTTCCCCGAGTCCCTCCCAGTGCGGGCTGCCGGGGAAAGGCGGGGGTTGGGCTGGAAACGCAGGTAGCATCTAGTGCCTCCCCATGGACTGGGGAGGTAATTAGCGGACTACCCCCTGCCAGGGAACACCTGTGACACCAGGCAGCTGCGTGGAGGGCGGCCCCGAACCTCCCCCTCACAGTCACCCTTGTTCCGGATTTCTGAGTGTGGGGGGGTTCCTTCTTCTGTCTGCAGCACACGGGATCTCCTAGGAGCCCTTCGAGTGTCTTCCCCGAGTCCCTCCCAGTGCGGGCTGCCGGGGAAAGGCAGGGGTTTGGCTGGAAACGCAGGTAGCATCTAGTTCCTCCCCATGGACAGGGGAGGTAATTAGCGGACTTCGCCTTGCGAGGGAACACCTGTGACACCAGGAAGCTGCGTGTGGGGCGGCCCTAAACCTCCCCAACACAGTCATCCGTGTTCCGGAATTCTGAGTGTGGGGAGGTTCCGTCTTCTGTCTGCAGCACCCGGGTTCTCCTAGGAGCCATTCGAGTGTCTTCCCCGAGTCCCTCCCAGTGCGGGCTGCCGGGGAAAGGCGGGGGTTTGGCTGGAAACGCAGGTAGCATCTAGTGCCTCCCCATGGAGAGGGGAGGTAATTAGCGGAATTCCCCTTGCGAGGGAACACCTGTGACACCAGGCAGCTGCGTGGAGGGCGGCCCCGAACCTCCCCCACACAGTCACCCGTGTTCCGGAATTCTGAGTGTGGGGGGGTTGCTTCTTCTGTCTGCAGCACACGGGATCTCCTAGGAGCCCTTCGAGTGTCTTCCCCCAGTCCCTCCCAGTGCGGGCTGCCGGGGAAAGGAGGGGGTTGTGCTGGAAACGCAGGTAGAATCTAGTGCCTCCCCATGGACTGGGGAGGTAATTAGCGGACTACCCTCTGCCAGGGAACACCTGTGACACCAGGCAGCTGCGTGGAGGGCGGCCCCGAACCTCCCCCTCACAGTCACCCTTGTTCCGGATTTCTGAGTGTGGGGGGGTTCCTTCTTCTGTCTGCAGCACACGGGATCTCCTAGGAGCCCTTCGAGTGTCTTCCCCGAGTCCCTCCCAGTGCGGGCTGCCGGGGAAAGGCAGGGGTTTGGCTGGAAACGCAGGTAGCATCTAGTTCCTCCCCATGGACAGGGGAGGTAATTAGCGGACTTCCCTTTGCGAGGGAACACCTGTGACACCAGGAAGCTGCGTGTGGGGCGGCCCTAAACCTCCCCCACACAGTCATCCGTGTTCCGGAATTCTGAGTGTGGGGAGGTTCCGTCTTCTGTCTGCAGCACCCGGGTTCTCCTAGGAGCCCTTCGAGTGTCTTCCCCGAGTCCCTCCTAGTGCGGGCTGCCGGGGAAAGGCGGGGGTTTGGCTGGAAACGCAGGTAGCATCTAGTGCCTCCCCATGGACCAGGGAGGTAATTAGCGGACTTCCCCTTGCGAGGGAACACCTGTGACACAAGGCAGCTGCGTGGAGGGCGGCCCCGAACCTCCCCCACACAGTCAGCCGTGTTCCGGAATTCTGAGTGTGGGGAGGTTCCGTCTTCTGTCTGCAGCACCCGGGTTCTCCTAGGAGCCATTCGAGTGTCTTCCCCCAGTCCCTCCCAGTGCGGGCTGCCGGGGAAAGGCGGGGGTTGGGCTGGAAAAGCAGGTAGCATCTAGTGCCTCCCCATGGAAAAGGGAGATAATTAGCGGACTTCCCCCTGCCAGGGAACACCTGTGACACCAGGCAGCTGCGTGGAGGGCGGCCCCGAACCTCCCCCACACAGTCACCCGTGTTCCGGAATTCTGAGTGTGGGGAGGTTCCGTCTTCTGTCTGCAGCACCCGGGATCTCCTAGGAGCCCTTCGAGTGTCTTCCCCGAGTCCCTCCCAGTGCGGGCTGCCGGGGAAAGGCGGGGGTTTGGCTGGAAACGCAGGTAGCATCTAGTGCCTCCTCATGGACAGGGGAGGTAATTAGCGGACATCACCCTGCCAGGGAACACCTGTGACACCAGGCAGCTGCGTGGATGGCGGCTCTGAACCTCCCCCTCACAGTCACCCTTGTTCCTGATTTCTGAGTGTGGGGGGGTTCCTTCTTCTGTCTGCTGCACACGGGATCTCCTAGGAGCCCTTCGAGTGTCTTCCCCGAGTCCCTCCCAGTGCGGGCTGCCGGGGAAAGGCGGGGGTTGGGCTGGAAAAGCAGGTAGCATCTAGTTCCTCCCCATGGACAGGGGAGGTAATTAGCGGACTACGCCCTGCCAGGGAACACCTGTGACACCAGGCAGCTGCGTGGAGGGCGGCCCCGAACCTCCCCCACACAGTCAGCCGTGTTCCGGAATTCTGAGTGTGGGGAGGTTCCGTCTTCTGTCTGCAGCACCCGGGTTCTCCTAGGAGCCATTCGAGTGTCTTCCCCCAGTCCCTCCCAGTGCGGGCTGCCGGGGAAAGGCGGGGGTTGGGCTGGAAAAGCAGGTAGCATCTAGTGCCTCCCCATGGACAAGGGAGATAATTAGCGGACTTCCCCCTGCCAGGGAACACCTGTGACACCAGGCAGCTGCGTGGAGGGCGGCCCCGAACCTCCCCCACACAGTCAGCCGTGTTCCGGAATTCTGAGTGTGGGGAGGTTCCGTCTTCTGTCTGCAGCACCCGGGATCTCCTAGGAGCCCTTCGAGTGTCTTCCCCGAGTCCCTCCCAGTGCGGGCTGCCGGGGAAAGGCGGGGGTTGGGCTGGAAACGCAGGTAGCATCTAGTGCCTCCTCATGGACATGGGAGGTAATTAGCGGACATCACCCTGGCAGGGAACACCTGTGACACCAGGCAGCTGTGTGGAGGGCGGCTCTGAACCTCCCCCTCACAGTCACCCGTGTTCCGGATTTCTGAGTGTGGGGGGGTTCCTTCTTCTGTCTGCAGCACACGGGATCTCCTAGGAGCCCTTCGAGTGTCTTCCCCGAGTCCCTCCCAGTGCGGGCTGCCGGGGAAAGGCGGGGGTTGGGCTGGAAAAGCAGGTAGCATCTAGTTCCTCCCCATGGACAGGGGAGGTAATTAGCGGACTACGCCCTGCCAGGGAACACCTGTGACACCAGGCAGCTGCGTGGAGGGCGGCCCCGAACCTCCCCCACACAGTCAGCCGTATTCCGGAATTCTGAGTGTGGGGAGGTTCCGTCTTCTGTCTGCAGCACCCGGGTTCTCCTAGGAGCCCTTCGAGTGTCTTCCCCGAGTCCCTCCCAGTGCGGGCTGCCGGGGAAAGGCGGGGGTTGGGCTGGAAACGCAGGTAGCATCTAGTGCCTCCTCATGGACAGGGGAGGTAATTAGCGGACATCACCCTGCCAGGGAACACCTGTGACACCAGGCAGCTGCGTGGAGGGCGGCTCTGAACCTCCCCCTCACAGTCACCCTTGTTCCGGATTTCTGAGTGTGGGGGGGTTCCTTCTTCTGTCTGCAGCACACGGGATCTCCTAGGAGCCCTTCGAGTGTCTTCCCCGAGTCCCTCCCAGTGCGGGCTGCCGGGGAAAGGCGGGGGTTGGGCTGGAAAAGCAGGTAGCATCTAGTTCCTCCCCATGGACAGGGGAGGTAATTAGCGGACTTCGCCTTGCGAGGGAACACCTGTGACACCAGGAAGCTGCGTGTGGGGCGGCCCTAAACCTCCCCAACACAGTCATCCGTGTTCCGGAATTCTGAGTGTGGGGAGGTTCCGTCTTCTGTCTGCAGCACCCGGGTTCTCCTAGGAGCCATTCGAGTGTCTTCCCCCAGTCCCTCCCAGTGCGGGCTGCCGGGGAAAGGCGGGGGTTGGGCTGGAAAAGCAGGTAGCATCTAGTGCCTCCCCATGGACAAGGGAGATAATTAGCGGACTTCCCCCTGCCAGGGAACACCTGTGACACCAGGCAGCTGCGTGGAGGGCGGCCCCGAACCTCCCCCACACAGTCACCCGTGTTCCGGAATTCTGAGTGTGGGGAGGTTCCGTCTTCTGTCTGCAGCACCCGGGATCTCCTAGGAGCCCTTCGAGTGTCTTCCCCGAGTCCCTCCCAGTGCGGGCTGCCGGGGAAAGGCGGGGGTTGGGCTGGAAACGCAGGTAGCATCTAGTGCCTCCTCATGGACAGGGGAGGTAATTAGCGGACATCACCCTGCCAGGGAACACCTGTGACACCAGGCAGCTGCGTGGAGGGCGGCACTGAACCTCCCCCTCACAGTCACCCGTGTTCCGGATTTCTGAGTGTGGGGGGGTTCCTTCTTCTGTCTGCAGCACACGGGATCTCCTAGGAGCCCTTCGAGTGTCTTCCCCGAGTCCCTCCCAGTGCGGGCTGCCGGGGAAAGGCGGGGGTTGGGCTGGAAAAGCAGGTAGCATCTAGTTCCTCCCCATGGACAGGGGAGGTAATTAGCGGACTACGCCCTGCCAGGGAACACCTGTGACACCAGGCAGCTGCGTGGAGGGCGGCCCCGAACCTCCCCCACACAGTCAGCCGTGTTCCGGAATTCTGAGTGTGGGGAGGTTCCGTCTTCTGTCTGCAGCACCCGGGTTCTCCTAGGAGCCATTCGAGTGTCTTCCCCCAGTCCCTCCCAGTGCGGGCTGCCGGGGAAAGGCGGGGGTTGGGCTGGAAAAGCAGGTAGCATCTAGTGCCTCCCCATGGACAAGGGAGATAATTAGCAGACTTCCCCCTGCCAGGGAACACCTGTGACACCAGGCAGCTGCGTGGAGGGCGGCCCCGAACCTCCCCCACACAGTCACCCGTGTTCCGGAATTCTGAGTGTGGGGAGGTTCCGTCTTCTGTCTGCAGCACCCGGGATCTCCTAGGAGCCCTTCGAGTGTCTTCCCCGAGTCCCTCCCAGTGCGGGCTGCCGGGGAAAGGCGGGGGTTGGGCTGGAAACGCAGGTAGCATCTAGTGCCTCCTCATGGACAGGGGAGGTAATTAGCGGACATCACCCTGGCAGGGAACACCTGTGACACCAGGCAGCTGCGTGGAGGGCGGCTCTGAACCTCCCCCTCACAGTCACCCGTGTTCCGGATTTCTGAGTGTGGGGGGGTTCCTTCTTCTGTCTGCAGCACACGGGATCTCCTAGGAGCCCTTCGAGTGTCTTCCCCGAGTCCCTCCCAGTGCGGGCTGCCGGGGAAAGGCGGGGGTTGGGCTGGAAAAGCAGGTAGCATCTAGTTCCTCCCCATGGACAGGGGAGGTAATTAGCGGACTACCCCCTGCCAGGGAACACCTGTGACACCAGGCAGCTGCGTGGAGGGCGGCCCCGAACCTCCCCCACACAGTCAGCCGTATTCCGGAATTCTGAGTGTGGGGAGGTTCCGTCTTCTGTCTGCAGCACCCGGGTTCTCCTAGGAGCCCTTCGAGTGTCTTCCCCGAGTCCCTCCCAGTGCGGGCTGCCAGGGAAAGGCGGGGGTTGGGCTGGAAACGCAGGTAGCATCTAGTGCCTCCTCATGGACAGGGGAGGTAATTAGCGGACATCACCCTGCCAGGGAACACCTGTGACACCAGGCAGCTGCGTGGAGTGCGGCTCTGAACCTCCCCCTCACAGTCACCCGTGTTCCGGATTTCTGAGTGTGGGGGGGTTCCTTCTTCTGTCTGCAGCACACGGGATCTCCTAGGAGCCCTTCGAGTGTCTTCCCCGAGTCCCTCCCAGTGCGGGCTGCCGGGGAAAGGCGGGGGTTGGGCTGGAAAAGCAGGTAGCATCTAGTGCCTCCCCATGGACAAGGGAGATAATTAGCGGACTTCCCCCTGCCAGGGAACACCTGTGACACCAGGCAGCTGCGTGGAGGGCGGCCCCGAACCTCCCCCACACAGTCACCCGTGTTCCGGAATTCTGAGTGTGGGGAGGTTCCGTCTTCTGTCTGCAGCACCCGGGATCTCCTAGGAGCCCTTCGAGTGTCTTCCCCGAGTCCCTCCCAGTGCGGGCTGCCGGGGAAAGGCGGGGGTTGGGCTGGAAAAGCAGGTAGCATCTAGTGCCTCCCCCTGGACAGGGGAAGTAATTAGCGGACATCCCCCTGCCAGGGAACACCTGTGACACCAGGCAGCTGCGTGTAGGGCGGCCACGAACCTCCCCCACACAGTCACCCGTGTTCCGGAATTCTGAGTGTGGGGAGGTTCCGTCTTCTGTCTGCAGCACACGGGATCTCCTAGGAGCCCTTCGAGTGTCTTCCCCGAGTCCCTCCCAGTGCGGGCTGCCGGGGAAAGGCGGGGGTTGGGCTGGAAAAGCAGGTAGCATCTAGTTCCTCCCCATGGACAGGGGAGGTAATTAGCGGACTACGCCCTGCCAGGGAACACCTGTGACACCAGGCAGCTGCGTGGAGGGCGGCCCCGAACCTCCCCCACACAGTCAGCCGTATTCCGGAATTCTGAGTGTGGGGAGGTTCCGTCTTCTGTCTGCAGCACCCGGGTTCTCCTAGGAGCCATTCGAGTGTCTTCCCCCAGTCCCTCCCAGTGCGGGCTGCCGGGGAAAGGCGGGGGTTGGGCTAGAAAAGCAGGTAGCATCTAGTGCCTCCCCATGGACAAGGGAGATAATTAGCGGACTTCCCCCTGCCAGGGAACACCTGTGACACCAGGCAGCTGCGTGGAGGGCGGCCCCGAACCTCCCCCACACAGTCAGCCGTGTTCCAGAATTCTGAGTGTGGGGAGGTTCCGTCTTCTATCTGCAGCACCCGGGTTCTCCTAGGAGCCCTTCGAGTGTCTTCCCCGAGTCCCTCCCAGTGCGGGCTGCCGGGGAAAGTCGGGGGTTTGGCTGGAAACGCAGGTAGCATCTAGTGCCTCCCCATGGACAGGGGAGGTAATTAGCGGACTTCCCCTTGCGAGGGAACACCTGTGACACCAGGAAGCTGCGTGGGGGGCGGCCCTAAACCTCCCCCACACAGTCATCCGTGTTCCGGAATTCTGAGTGTGGGGAGGTTCCGTCTTCTGTCTGCAGCACCCGGGTTCTCCTAGGAGCCCTTCGAGTGTGTTCCCCGAGTCCCTCCCTGTGCGGGCGGCCGGGGAAAGGCAGGGGTTGGGCTGGAAACGCAGGTAGCATCTAGTGCCTCCCCATGGACAGGGGAGGTAATTAGCGGACTACCCCCTGCCAGGGAACACCTGTGACACCAGGCAGCTGCGTGGAGGGCGGCCCCGAACCTCCCCCACACAGTCAGCCGTATTCTGGAATTCTGAGTGTGGGGAGGTTCCGTCTTCTGTCTGCAGCACCCAGGTTCTCCTAGGAGCCCTTCGAGTGTCTTCCCCGAGTCCCTCCCAGTGCGGGCTGCCGGGGAAAGGCGGGGGTTGGACTGGAAACGCAGGTAGCATCTAGTGCCTCCTCATGGACAGGGGAGGTAATTAGCGGACATCACCCTGCCAGGGAACACCTGTGACACCAGGCAGCTGCGTGGAGGGCGGCTCTGAACCTCCCACTCACAGTCACCCGTGTTCCGGATTTCTGAGTGTGGGGAGGTTCCGTCTTCTGTCTGCAGCACCCGGGTTCTCCTAGGAGCCATTCGAGTGTCTTCCCCCAGTCCCTCCCAGTGCGGGCTGCCGGGGAAAGGCGGGGGTTGGGCTGGAAAAGCAGGTAGCATCTAGTGCCTCCCCATGGACAAGGGAGATAATTAGCGGACTTCCCCCTGCCAGGGAACACCTGTGACACCAGGCAGCTGCGTGGAGGGCGGCCCCGAACCTCCCCCACACAGTCACCCGTGTTCCGGAATTCTGAGTGTGGGGAGGTTCCGTCTTCTGTCTGCAGCACCCGGGATCTCCTAGGAGCCCTTCGAGTGTCTTCCCCGAGTCCCTCCCAGTGCGGGCTGCCGGGGAAAGGCGGGGGTTGGGCTGGAAACGCAGGTAGCATCTAGTGCCTCCTCATGGACAGGGGAGGTAATTAGCGGACATCAACCTGCCAGGGAATACCTGTGACACCAGGCAGCTGCGTGGAGGGCGGCTCTGAACCTCCCCCTCACAGTCAACCGTGTTCCGGATTTCTGAGTGTGGGGGGGTTCCTTCTTCTGTCTGCAGCACACGGGATCTCCTAGGAGCCCTTCGAGTGTCTTCCCCGAGTCCCTCCCAGTGCGGGCTGCCGGGGAAAGGCGGGGGTTGGGCTGGAAAAGCAGGTAGCATCTAGTTCCTCCCCATGGACAGGGGAGGTAATTAGCGGACTTCCCCTTGCGAGGGAACACCTGTGACACCAGGAAGCTGCGTGGGGGGCGGCCCTAAACCTCCCCCACACAGTCATCCGTATTCCGGAATTCTGAGTGTGGGGAGGTTCCGTCTTCTGTCTGCAGCACCCGGGTTCTCCTAGGAGCCCTTCGAGTGTCTTCCCCGAGTCCCTCCCAGTGCGGGCTGCCGGGGAAAGGCGGGGGTTTGGCTGGAAACGCAGGTAGCATCTAGTGCCTCCCCATGGAGAGGGGAGGTAATTAGCGGAATTCCCCTTGCGAGGGAACACCTGTGACACCAGGCAGCTGCGTGGAGGGCGGCCCCGAACCTCCCCCACACAGTCACCCGTGTTCCGGAATTCTGAGTGTGGGGGGGTTGCTTCTTCTGTCTGCAGCACACGGGATCTCCTAGGAGCCCTTCGAGTGTCTTCCCCCAGTCCCTCCCAGTGCGGGCTGCCGGGGAAAGGAGGGGGTTGTGCTGGAAACGCAGGTAGAATCTAGTGCCTCCCCATGGACTGGGGAGGTAATTAGCGGACTACCCCCTGCCAGGGAACACCTGTGACACCAGGCAGCTGCGTGGAGGGCGGCCCCGAACCTCCCCCTCACAGTCACCCTTGTTCCGGATTTCTGAGTGTGGGGGGGTTCCTTCTTCTGTCTGCAGCACACGGGATCTCCTAGGAGCCCTTCGAGTGTCTTCCCCGAGTCCCTCCCAGTGCGGGCTGCCGGGGAAAGGCAGGGGTTTGGCTGGAAACGCAGGTAGCATCTAGTTCCTCCCCATGGACAGGGGAGGTAATTAGCGGACTTCGCCTTGCGAGGGAACACCTGTGACACCAGGAAGCTGCGTGTGGGGCGGCCCTAAACCTCCCCAACACAGTCATCCGTGTTCCGGAATTCTGAGTGTGGGGAGGTTCCGTCTTCTGTCTGCAGCACCCGGGTTCTCCTAGGAGCCATTCGAGTGTCTTCCCCGAGTCCCTCCCAGTGCGGGCTGCCGGGGAAAGGCGGGGGTTTGGCTGGAAACGCAGGTAGCATCTAGTGCCTCCCCATGGAGAGGGGAGGTAATTAGCGGAATTCCCCTTGCGAGGGAACACCTGTGACACCAGGCAGCTGCGTGGAGGGCGGCCCCGAACCTCCCCCACACAGTCACCCGTGTTCCGGAATTCTGAGTGTGGGGGGGTTGCTTCTTCTGTCTGCAGCACACGGGATCTCCTAGGAGCCCTTCGAGTGTCTTCCCCCAGTCCCTCCCAGTGCGGGCTGCCGGGGAAAGGAGGGGGTTGTGCTGGAAACGCAGGTAGAATCTAGTGCCTCCTCATGGACAGGGGAGGTAATTAGCGGACATCACCCTGCCAGGGAACACCTGTGACACCAGGCAGCTGCGTGGAGTGCGGCTCTGAACCTCCCCCTCACAGTCACCCGTGTTCCGGATTTCTGAGTGTGGGGGGGTTCCTTCTTCTGTCTGCAGCACACGGGATCTCCTAGGAGCCCTTCGAGTGTCTTCCCCGAGTCCCTCCCAGTGCGGGCTGCCGGGGAAAGGCGGGGGTTTGGCTGGAAACGCAGGTAGCATCTAGTGCCTCCCCATGGAGAGGGGAGGTAATTAGCGGAATTCCCCTTGCGAGGGAACACCTGTGACACCAGGCAGCTGCGTGGAGGGCGGCCCCGAACCTCCCCCACACAGTCACCCGTGTTCCGGAATTCTGAGTGTGGGGGGGTTGCTTCTTCTGTCTGCAGCACACGGGATCTCCTAGGAGCCCTTCGAGTGTCTTCCCCCAGTCCCTCCCAGTGCGGGCTGCCGGGGAAAGGAGGGGGTTGTGCTGGAAACGCAGGTAGAATCTAGTGCCTCCTCATGGACAGGGGAGGTAATTAGCGGACATCACCCTGCCAGGGAACACCTGTGACACCAGGCAGCTGCGTGGAGTGCGGCTCTGAACCTCCCCCTCACAGTCACCCGTGTTCCGGATTTCTGAGTGTGGGGGGGTTCCTTCTTCTGTCTGCAGCACACGGGATCTCCTAGGAGCCCTTCGAGTGTCTTCCCCGAGTCCCTCCCAGTGCGGGCTGCCGGGGAAAGGCGGGGGTTGGGCTGGAAAAGCAGGTAGCATCTAGTGCCTCCCCATGGACAAGGGAGATAATTAGCGGACTTCCCCCTGCCAGGGAACACCTGTGACACCAGGCAGCTGCGTGGAGGGCGGCCCCGAACCTCCCCCACACAGTCACCCGTGTTCCGGAATTCTGAGTGTGGGGAGGTTCCGTCTTCTGTCTGCAGCACCCGGGATCTCCTAGGAGCCCTTCGAGTGTCTTCCCCGAGTCCCTCCCAGTGCGGGCTGCCGGGGAAAGGCGGGGGTTGGGCTGGAAAAGCAGGTAGCATCTAGTGCCTCCCCCTGGACAGGGGAAGTAATTAGCGGACATCCCCCTGCCAGGGAACACCTGTGACACCAGGCAGCTGCGTGTAGGGCGGCCACGAACCTCCCCCACACAGTCACCCGTGTTCCGGAATTCTGAGTGTGGGGAGGTTCCGTCTTCTGTCTGCAGCACACGGGATCTCCTAGGAGCCCTTCGAGTGTCTTCCCCGAGTCCCTCCCAGTGCGGGCTGCCGGGGAAAGGCGGGGGTTGGGCTGGAAAAGCAGGTAGCATCTAGTTCCTCCCCATGGACAGGGGAGGTAATTAGCGGACTACGCCCTGCCAGGGAACACCTGTGACACCAGGCAGCTGCGTGGAGGGCGGCCCCGAACCTCCCCCACACAGTCAGCCGTGTTCCGGAATTCTGAGTGTGGGGAGGTTCCGTCTTCTGTCTGCAGCACCCGGGTTCTCCTAGGAGCCATTCGAGTGTCTTCCCCCAGTCCCTCCCAGTGCGGGCTGCCGGGGAAAGGCGGGGGTTGGGCTAGAAAAGCAGGTAGCATCTAGTGCCTCCCCATGGACAAGGGAGATAATTAGCGGACTTCCCCCTGCCAGGGAACACCTGTGACACCAGGCAGCTGCGTGGAGGGCGGCCCCGAACCTCCCCCACACAGTCAGCCGTGTTCCAGAATTCTGAGTGTGGGGAGGTTCCGTCTTCTATCTGCAGCACCCGGGTTCTCCTAGGAGCCCTTCGAGTGTCTTCCCCGAGTCCCTCCCAGTGCGGGCTGCCGGGGAAAGTCGGGGGTTTGGCTGGAAACGCAGGTAGCATCTAGTGCCTCCCCATGGACAGGGGAGGTAATTAGCGGACTTCCCCTTGCGAGGGAACACCTGTGACACCAGGAAGCTGCGTGGGGGGCGGCCCTAAACCTCCCCCACACAGTCATCCGTGTTCCGGAATTCTGAGTGTGGGGAGGTTCCGTCTTCTGTCTGCAGCACCCGGGTTCTCCTAGGAGCCCTTCGAGTGTGTTCCCCGAGTCCCTCCCTGTGCGGGCGGCCGGGGAAAGGCAGGGGTTGGGCTGGAAACGCAGGTAGCATCTAGTGCCTCCCCATGGACAGGGGAGGTAATTAGCGGACTACCCCCTGCCAGGGAACACCTGTGACACCAGGCAGCTGCGTGGAGGGCGGCCCCGAACCTCCCCCACACAGTCAGCCGTATTCTGGAATTCTGAGTGTGGGGAGGTTCCGTCTTCTGTCTGCAGCACCCAGGTTCTCCTAGGAGCCCTTCGAGTGTCTTCCCCGAGTCCCTCCCAGTGCGGGCTGCCGGGGAAAGGCGGGGGTTGGACTGGAAACGCAGGTAGCATCTAGTGCCTCCTCATGGACAGGGGAGGTAATTAGCGGACATCACCCTGCCAGGGAACACCTGTGACACCAGGCAGCTGCGTGGAGGGCGGCTCTGAACCTCCCACTCACAGTCACCCGTGTTCCGGATTTCTGAGTGTGGGGAGGTTCCGTCTTCTGTCTGCAGCACCCGGGTTCTCCTAGGAGCCATTCGAGTGTCTTCCCCCAGTCCCTCCCAGTGCGGGCTGCCGGGGAAAGGCGGGGGTTGGGCTGGAAAAGCAGGTAGCATCTAGTGCCTCCCCATGGACAAGGGAGATAATTAGCGGACTTCCCCCTGCCAGGGAACACCTGTGACACCAGGCAGCTGCGTGGAGGGCGGCCCCGAACCTCCCCCACACAGTCACCCGTGTTCCGGAATTCTGAGTGTGGGGAGGTTCCGTCTTCTGTCTGCAGCACCCGGGATCTCCTAGGAGCCCTTCGAGTGTCTTCCCCGAGTCCCTCCCAGTGCGGGCTGCCGGGGAAAGGCGGGGGTTGGGCTGGAAACGCAGGTAGCATCTAGTGCCTCCTCATGGACAGGGGAGGTAATTAGCGGACATCAACCTGCCAGGGAATACCTGTGACACCAGGCAGCTGCGTGGAGGGCGGCTCTGAACCTCCCCCTCACAGTCACCCGTGTTCCGGATTTCTGAGTGTGGGGGGGTTCCTTCTTCTGTCTGCAGCACACGGGATCTCCTAGGAGCCCTTCGAGTGTCTTCCCCGAGTCCCTCCCAGTGCGGGCTGCCGGGGAAAGGCGGGGGTTGGGCTGGAAAAGCAGGTAGCATCTAGTTCCTCCCCATGGACAGGGGAGGTAATTAGCGGACTTCCCCTTGCGAGGGAACACCTGTGACACCAGGAAGCTGCGTGGGGGGCGGCCCTAAACCTCCCCCACACAGTCATCCGTATTCCGGAATTCTGAGTGTGGGGAGGTTCCGTCTTCTGTCTGCAGCACCCGGGTTCTCCTAGGAGCCCTTCGAGTGTCTTCCCCGAGTCCCTCCCAGTGCGGGCTGCCGGGGAAAGGCGGGGGTTTGGCTGGAAACGCAGGTAGCATCTAGTGCCTCCCCATGGAGAGGGGAGGTAATTAGCGGAATTCCCCTTGCGAGGGAACACCTGTGACACCAGGCAGCTGCGTGGAGGGCGGCCCCGAACCTCCCCCACACAGTCACCCGTGTTCCGGAATTCTGAGTGTGGGGGGGTTGCTTCTTCTGTCTGCAGCACACGGGATCTCCTAGGAGCCCTTCGAGTGTCTTCCCCCAGTCCCTCCCAGTGCGGGCTGCCGGGGAAAGGAGGGGGTTGTGCTGGAAACGCAGGTAGAATCTAGTGCCTCCCCATGGACTGGGGAGGTAATTAGCGGACTACCCCCTGCCAGGGAACACCTGTGACACCAGGCAGCTGCGTGGAGGGCGGCCCCGAACCTCCCCCTCACAGTCACCCTTGTTCCGGATTTCTGAGTGTGGGGGGGTTCCTTCTTCTGTCTGCAGCACACGGGATCTCCTAGGAGCCCTTCGAGTGTCTTCCCCGAGTCCCTCCCAGTGCGGGCTGCCGGGGAAAGGCAGGGGTTTGGCTGGAAACGCAGGTAGCATCTAGTTCCTCCCCATGGAAAGGGGAGGATATTAGCGGACTTCCCCTTGCGAGGGAACACCTGTGACACCAGGAAGCTGCGTGTGGGGCGGCCCTAAACCTCCCCCAACTGTCATCCGTGTTCCGGAATTCTGAGTGTGGGGAGGTTCCGTCTTCTGTCTGCAGCACCCGGGTTCTCCTAGGAGCCATTCGAGTGTCTTCCCCCAGTCCCTCCCAGTGCGGGCTGCCGGGGAAAGGCGGGGGTTGGGCTGGAAAAGCAGGTAGCATCTAGTGCCTCCCCATGGACAAGGGAGATAATTAGCGGACTTCCCCCTGCCAGGGAACACCTGTGACACCAGGCAGCTGCGTGGAGAGCGGCCCCGAACCTCCCCCACACAGTCACCCGTGTTCCGGAATTCTGAGTGTGGGGAGGTTCCGTCTTCTGTCTGCAGCACCCGGGATCTCCTAGGAGCCCTTCGAGTGTCTTCCCCGAGTCCCTCCCAGTGCGGGCTGCCGGGGAAAGGCGGGGGTTGGGCTGGAAACGCAGGTAGCATCTAGTGCCTCCCCATGGACTGGGGAGGTAATTAGCGGACTACCCCCTGCCAGGGAACACCTGTGACACCAGGCAGCTGCGTGGAGGGCGGCCCCGAACCTCCCCCTCACAGTCACCCTTGTTCCGGATTTCTGAGTGTGGGGGGGTTCCTTCTTCTGTCTGCAGCACACGGGATCTCCTAGGAGCCCTTCGAGTGTCTTCCCCGAGTCCCTCCCAGTGCGGGCTGCCGGGGAAAGGCAGGGGTTTGGCTGGAAACGCAGGTAGCATCTAGTTCCTCCCCATGGACAGGGGAGGTAATTAGCGGACTTCGCCTTGCGAGGGAACACCTGTGACACCAGGAAGCTGCGTGTGGGGCGGCCCTAAACCTCCCCAACACAGTCATCCGTGTTCCGGAATTCTGAGTGTGGGGAGGTTCCGTCTTCTGTCTGCAGCACCCGGGTTCTCCTAGGAGCCATTCGAGTGTCTTCCCCGAGTCCCTCCCAGTGCGGGCTGCCGGGGAAAGGCGGGGGTTTGGCTGGAAACGCAGGTAGCATCTAGTGCCTCCCCATGGAGAGGGGAGGTAATTAGCGGAATTCCCCTTGCGAGGGAACACCTGTGACACCAGGCAGCTGCGTGGAGGGCGGCCCCGAACCTCCCCCACACAGTCACCCGTGTTCCGGAATTCTGAGTGTGGGGGGGTTGCTTCTTCTGTCTGCAGCACACGGGATCTCCTAGGAGCCCTTCGAGTGTCTTCCCCCAGTCCCTCCCAGTGCGGGCTGCCGGGGAAAGGAGGGGGTTGTGCTGGAAACGCAGGTAGAATCTAGTGCCTCCCCATGGACTGGGGAGGTAATTAGCGGACTACCCCCTGCCAGGGAACACCTGTGACACCAGGCAGCTGCGTGGAGGGCGGCCCCGAACCTCCCCCTCACAGTCACCCTTGTTCCGGATTTCTGAGTGTGGGGGGGTTCCTTCTTCTGTCTGCAGCACACGGGATCTCCTAGGAGCCCTTCGAGTGTCTTCCCCGAGTCCCTCCCAGTGCGGGCTGCCGGGGAAAGGCAGGGGTTTGGCTGGAAACGCAGGTAGCATCTAGTTCCTCCCCATGGACAGGGGAGGTAATTAGCGGACTTCCCTTTGCGAGGGAACACCTGTGACACCAGGAAGCTGCGTGTGGGGCGGCCCTAAACCTCCCCCACACAGTCATCCGTGTTCCGGAATTCTGAGTGTGGGGAGGTTCCGTCTTCTGTCTGCAGCACCCGGGTTCTCCTAGGAGCCCTTCGAGTGTCTTCCCCGAGTCCCTCCTAGTGCGGGCTGCCGGGGAAAGGCGGGGGTTTGGCTGGAAACGCAGGTAGCATCTAGTGCCTCCCCATGGACCAGGGAGGTAATTAGCGGACTTCCCCTTGCGAGGGAACACCTGTGACACAAGGCAGCTGCGTGGAGGGCGGCCCCGAACCTCCCCCACACAGTCAGCCGTGTTCCGGAATTCTGAGTGTGGGGAGGTTCCGTCTTCTGTCTGCAGCACCCGGGTTCTCCTAGGAGCCATTCGAGTGTCTTCCCCCAGTCCCTCCCAGTGCGGGCTCCCGGGGAAAGGCGGGGGTTGGGCTGGAAAAGCAGGTAGCATCTAGTGCCTCCCCATGGACAAGGGAGATAATTAGCGGACTTCCCCCTGCCAGGGAACACCTGTGACACCAGGCAGCTGCGTGGAGGGCGGCCCCGAACCTCCCCCACACAGTCACCCGTGTTCCGGAATTCTGAGTGTGGGGAGGTTCCGTCTTCTGTCTGCAGCACCCGGGATCTCCTAGGAGCCCTTCGAGTGTCTTCCCCGAGTCCCTCCCAGTGCGGGCTGCCGGGGAAAGGCGGGGGTTTGGCTGGAAACGCAGGTAGCATCTAGTGCCTCCTCATGGACAGGGGAGGTAATTAGCGGACATCACCCTGCCAGGGAACACCTGTGACACCAGGCAGCTGCGTGGATGGCGGCTCTGAACCTCCCCCTCACAGTCACCCTTGTTCCTGATTTCTGAGTGTGGGGGGGTTCCTTCTTCTGTCTGCTGCACACGGGATCTCCTAGGAGCCCTTCGAGTGTTTTCCCCGAGTCCCTCCCAGTGCGGGCTGCCGGGGAAAGGCGGGGGTTGGGCTGGAAAAGCAGGTAGCATCTAGTTCCTCCCCATGGACAGGGGAGGTAATTAGCGGACTACGCCCTGCCAGGGAACACCTGTGACACCAGGCAGCTGCGTGGAGGGCGGCCCCGAACCTCCCCCACACAGTCAGCCGTGTTCCGGAATTCTGAGTGTGGGGAGGTTCCGTCTTCTGTCTGCAGCACCCGGGTTCTCCTAGGAGCCATTCGAGTGTCTTCCCCCAGTCCCTCCCAGTGCGGGCTGCCGGGGAAAGGCGGGGGTTGGGCTGGAAAAGCAGGTAGCATCTAGTGCCTCCCCATGGACAAGGGAGATAATTAGCGGACTTCCCCCTGCCAGGGAACACCTGTGACACCAGGCAGCTGCGTGGAGGGCGGCCCCGAACCTCCCCCACACAGTCAGCCGTGTTCCGGAATTCTGAGTGTGGGGAGGTTCCGTCTTCTGTCTGCAGCACCCGGGATCTCCTAGGAGCCCTTCGAGTGTCTTCCCCGAGTCCCTCCCAGTGCGGGCTGCCGGGGAAAGGCGGGGGTTGGGCTGGAAACGCAGGTAGCATCTAGTGCCTCCTCATGGACATGGGAGGTAATTAGCGGACATCACCCTGGCAGGGAACACCTGTGACACCAGGCAGCTGCGTGGAGGGCGGCCCTGAACCTCCCCCTCACAGTCACCCGTGTTCCGGATTTCTGAGTGTGGGGGGGTTCCTTCTTCTGTCTGCAGCACACGGGATCTCCTAGGAGCCCTTCGAGTGTCTTCCCCGAGTCCCTCCCAGTGCGGGCTGCCGGGGAAAGGCGGGGGTTGGGCTGGAAAAGCAGGTAGCATCTAGTTCCTCCCCATGGACAGGGGAGGTAATTAGCGGACTACGCCCTGCCAGGGAACACCTGTGACACCAGGCAGCTGCGTGGAGGGCGGCCCCGAACCTCCCCCACACAGTCAGCCGTATTCCGGAATTCTGAGTGTGGGGAGGTTCCGTCTTCTGTCTGCAGCACCCGGGTTCTCCTAGGAGCCCTTTGAGTGTCTTCCCCGAGTCCCTCCCAGTGCGGGCTGCCGGGGAAAGGCGGGGGTTGGGCTGGAAACGCAGGTAGCATCTAGTGCCTCCTCATGGACAGGGGAGGTAATTAGCGGACATCACCCTGCCAGGGAACACCTGTGACACCAGGCAGCTGCGTGGAGGGCGGCTCTGAACCTCCCCCTCACAGTCACCCTTGTTCCGGATTTCTGAGTGTGGGGGGGTTCCTTCTTCTGTCTGCAGCACACGGGATCTCCTAGGAGCCCTTCGAGTGTCTTCCCCGAGTCTCTCCCAGTGCGGGCTGCCGGGGAAAGGCGGGGGTTGGGCTGGAAAAGCAGGTAGCATCTAGTGCCTCCCCATGGACAAGGGAGATAATTAGCGGACTTCCCCCTGCCAGGGAACACCTGTGACACCAGGCAGCTGCGTGGAGGGCGGCCCCGAACCTCCCCCACACAGTCACCCGTGTTCCGGAATTCTTAGTGTGGGGAGGTTCCGTCTTCTGTCTGCAGCACCGGGGATCTCCTAGGAGCCCTTCGAGTGTCTTCCCCGAGTCCCTCCCAGTGCGGGCTGCCGGGGAAAGGCGGGGGTTGGGCTGGAAAAGCAGGTAGCATCTAGTGCCTCCCCCTGGACAGGGGAGGTAATTAGCGGACATCCGCCTGCCAGGGAACACCTGTGACACCAGGCAGCTGCGTGTAGGGCGGCCACGAACCTCCCCCACACAGTCACCCGTGTTCCGGAATTCTGAGTGTGGGGAGGTTCCGTCTTCGGTCTGCAGCACACGGGATCTCCTAGGAGCCCTTCGAGTGTCTTCCCCGAGTCCCTCCCAGTGCGGGCTGCCGGGGAAAGGCGGGGGTTGGGCTGGAAAAGCAGGTAGCATCTAGTTCCTCCCCATGGACAGGGGAGGTAATTAGCGGACTACGCCCTGCCAGGGAACACCTGTGACACCAGGCAGCTGCGTGGAGGGCGGCCCCGAACCTCCCCCACACAGTCAGCCGTGTTCCGGAATTCTGAGTGTGGGGAGGTTCCGTCTTCTGTCTGCAGCACCCGGGTTCTCCTGGGAGCCATTCGAGTGTCTTCCCCCAGTCCCTCCCAGTGCGGGCTGCCGGGGAAAGGCTGGGGTTGGGCTAGAAAAGCAGGTAGCATCTAGTGCCTCCCCATGGACAAGGGAGATAATTAGCGGACTTCCCCCTGCCAGGGAACACCTGTGACACCAGGCAGCTGCGTGGAGGGCGGCCCCGAACCTCCCCCACACAGTCACCCGTGTTCCGGAATTCTGAGTGTGGGGAGGTTCCGTCTTCTGTCTGCAGCACCCGGGATCTCCTAGGAGCCCTTCGAGTGACTTCCCCGAGTCCCTCCCAGTGCGGGCTGCCGGGGAAAGGCGGGGGTTGGGCTGGAAACGCAGGTAGCATCTAGTGCCTCCTCATGGACAGGGGAGGTAATTAACGGACATCACCCTGCCAGGGAACACCTGTGACACCAGGCAGCTGCGTGGAGGGCGGCTCTGAACCTCCCCCTCACAGTCACACGTGTTCCGGATTTCTGAGTGTGGGGGGGTTCCTTCTTCTGTCTGCAGCACAGGGGATCTCCTAGGAGCCCTTCGAGTGTCTTCCCCGAGTCCCTCCCAGTGCGGGCTGCCGGGGAAAGCGGGGGTTGGGCTGGAAACGCAGGTAGCATCTAGTTCCTCCCCATGGACAGGGGAGGAAATTAGCGGACTACGCCCTGCCAGGGAACACCTGTGACACCAGGCAGCTGCGTGGAGGGCGGCCCCGAACCTCCCCCACACAGTCAGCCGTATTCCGGAATTCTGAGTGTGGGGAGGTTCCGTCTTCTGTCTGCAGCACCCGGGTTCTCCTAGGAGCCCTTCGAGTGTCTTCCCCGAGTCCCTCCCAGTGCGGGCTGCCGGGGAAAGGTGGGGGTTGGGCTGGAAATGCAGGTAGCATCTAGTGCCTCCCCCTGGACAGGGGAGGTAATTAGTGGACATCACCCTGCCAGGGAACACCTGTGACACCAGGCAGCTGCGTGGAGGGCGGCTCTGAACCTCCCCCTCACAGTCACCCTTGTTCCGGATTTCTGAGTGTGGGGGGGTTCCTTCTTCTGTCTGCAGCACACGGGATCTCCTAGGAGCCCTTCGAGTGTCTTCCCCGAGTCCCTCACAGTGCGGGCTGCTGGGGAAAGGCGGGGGTTTGGCTGGAAACGCAGGTAGCATCTAGTTCCTCCCCATGGACAGGGGAGGTAATTAGCGGACTTCCCCTTGCGAGGGAACACCTGTGACACCAGGAAGCTGCGTGGGGGGCGGCCCTAAACCTCCCCCACACAGTCATCCGTATTTCGGGATTCTGAGTTTGGGGAGGTTCCGTCTTCTGTCTGCAGCACCCGGGTTCTCCTAGGAGCCCTTCGAGTGTCTTCCCCGAGTCCCTCCCAGTGCGGGCTGCCGGGGAAAGGCGGGGGTTTGGCTGGAAACGCAGGTAGCATCTAGTGCCTCCCCATGGAGAGGGGAGGTAATTAGCGGAATTCCCCTTGCGAGGGAACACCTGTGACACCAGGCAGCTGCGTGGAGGGCGGCCCCGAACCTCCCCCTCACAGTCACCCTTGTTCCGGATTTCTGAGTGTGGGGGGGTTCCTTCTTCTGTCTGCAGCACACGGGATCTCCTAGGAGCCCTTCGAGTGTCTTCCCCGAGTCCCTCCCAGTGCGGGCTGCCGGGGAAAGGCAGGGGTTTGGCTGGAAACGCAGGTAGCATCTAGTTCCTCCCCATGGACAGGGGAGGTAATTAGCGGACTTCCCCTTGCGAGGGAACACCTGTGACACCAGGAAGCTGCGTGTGGGGCGGCCCTAAACCTCCCCCACACAGTCATCCGTGTTCCGGAATTCTGAGTGTGGGGAGGTTCCGTCTTCTGTCTGCAGCACCCGGGTTCTCCTAGGAGCCCTTCGAGTGTCTTCCCCGAGTCCCTCCTAGTGCGGTCTGCCGGGGAAAGGCGGGGGTTTGGCTGGAAACGCAGGTAGCATCTAGTGCCTCCCCATGGACCAGGGAGGAAATTAGCGGACTTCCCCTTGCGAGGGAACACCTGTGACACAAGGCAGCTGCGTGGAGGGCGGCCCCGAACCTCCCCCACACAGTCAGCCGTGTTCCGGAATTCTGAGTGTGGGGAGGTTCCGTCTTCTGTCTGCAGCACCCGGGTTCTCCTAGGAGCCATTCGAGTGTCTTCCCCCAGTCCCTCCCAGTGCGGGCTGCCGGGGAAAGGCGGGGGTTGGGCTGGAAAAGCAGGTAGCATCTAGTGCCTCCCCATGGACAAGGGAGATAATTAGCGGACTTCCCCCTGCCAGGGAACACCTGTGACACCAGGCAGCTGCGTGGAGGGCGGCCCCGAACCTCCCCCACACAGTCACCCGTGTTCCGGAATTCTGAGTGTGGGGAGGTTCCGTCTTCTGTCTGCAGCACCCGGGATCGCCTAGGAGCCCTTCGAGTGTCTTCCCCGAGTCCCTCCCAGTGCGGGCTGCCGGGGAAAGGCGGGGGTTGGGCTGGAAACGCAGGTAGCATCTAGTGCCTCCTCATGGACAGGGGAGGTAATTAGCGGACATCACCCTGGCAGGGAACACCTGTGACACCAGGCAGCTGCGTGGAGGGCGGCTCTGAACCTCCCCCTCACAGTCACCCGTGTTCCGGATTTCTGAGTGTGGGGGGGTTCCTTCTTCTGTCTGCAGCACACGGGATCTCCTAGGAGCCCTTCGAGTGTCTTCCCCGAGTCCCTCCCAGTGCGGGCGGCCGGGGAAAGGCGGGGGTTGGGCTGGAAACGCAGGTAGCATCTAGTGCCTCCCCATGGACAGGGGAGGTAATTAGCGGACTACCCCCTGCCAGGGAACACCTGTGACACCAGGCAGCTGCGTGGGGGGCGGCCCTAAACCTCCCCCACACAGTCATCCGTATTTCGGAATTCTGAGTTTGGGGAGGTTCCGTCTTCTGTCTGCAGCACCCGGGTTCTCCTAGGAGCCCTTCGAGTGTCTTCCCCGAGTCCCTCCCAGTGCGGGCTGCCGGGGAAAGGCGGGGGTTTGGCTGGAAACGCAGGTAGCATCTAGTGCCTCCCCATGGACCAGGGAGGTAATTAGCGGACTTCCCCTTGCGAGGGAACACCTGTGACACAAGGCAGCTGCGTGGAGGGCGGCCCCGAACCTCCCCCACACAGTCAGCCGTGTTCCGGAATTCTGAGTGTGGGGAGGTTCCGTCTTCTGTCTGCAGCACCCGGGTTCTCCTAGGAGCCATTCGAGTGTCTTCCCCCAGTCCCTCCCAGAGCGGGCTGCCGGGGAAAGGCGGGGGTTGGGCTGGAAACGCAGGTAGCATCTAGTGCCTCCCCATGGACAAGGGAGATAATTAGCGGACTTCCCCCTGCCAGGGAACACCTGTGACACCAGGCATCTTCGTGGAGGGCGGCCCCAAACCTCCCCCACACAGTCGGCCGTGTTCCGGAATTCTGAGTGTGGGGAGGTTCCGTCTTCTTTCTGCAGCACCCGGGATCTCCTAGGAGCCCTTCGAGGGTCTTCCCCGAGTCCCTCCCAGTGCGGGCTGCCGGGGAAAGGCGGGGGTTGGGCTGGAAACGCAGGTAGCATCTAGTGCCTCCTCATGGACAGGGGAGGTAATTAGCGGACTTCCCCCTGCGAGGGAACACCTGTGACACCAGGAAGTTGCGTGGGGGCGGCCCTAAACCTCACACACAGTCAGCCCTGTTCCGGAATTCTGAGTGTGGGGAGGTTACGTCTTCTGTCTGCAGCACCCGGGATCTCCTAGGAGCCCTTCGAGTGTCTTCCCCCAGTCCCTCCCAGTGCGGGCTGCCGGGGAAAGGAGGGGGTTGTGCTGGAAACGCTGGTAGCATCTAGTGCCTCCCCATGGACTGGGGAGGTAATTAGCGGACTACCCCCTGCCAGGGAACACCTGTGACACAAGGCAGCTGCGTGGAGGGCGGCCCCGAACCTCCCCCACACAGTCAACCGTGTTCCGGAATTCTGAGTGTGGGGAGGTTCCGTCTTCTGTCTGCAGCACCCGGGATCTCCTAGGAGCCCTTCGAGTGTCTTCCCCGAGTCCATCCCAGTGCGGGCTACCGGGGAAAGGCGGGGGTTGGGCTGGAAAAGCAGGTAGCATCTAGTGCCTCCCCCTGGACAGGGGAGGTAATTAACGGACTTCCCCCTGCCAGGGAACACCTGTGACACCAGGCAGCTGCGTGGAGGGCGGCCCCGAACCTCCCCCACACAGTCACTCGTGTTCCGGAATTCTGAGTGTGGGGAGGTTCCGTCTTCTGTCTGCAGCACCCGGGATCTCCTAGGAGCCCTTCGAGTGTCTTCCCCGAGTCCATCCCAGTGCGGGCTACCGGGGAAAGGCGGGGGTTGGGCTGGAAAAGCAGGTAGCATCTAGTGCCTCCCCCTGGACAGGGGAGGTAATTAACGGACTTCCCCCTGCCAGGGAACACCTGTGACACCAGGCAGCTGCGTGGAGGGCGGCCCCGAACCTCCCCCACACAGTCACTCGTGTTCCGGAATTCTGAGTGTGGGGAGGTTCCGTCTTCTGTCTGCAGCACCCGGGATCTCCTAGGAGCCCTTCGAGTGTCTTCCCCGAGTCCCTCCCAGTGCGGCCTACCGGGGAAAGGCGGGGGTTGGGCTGGAAAAGCAGGTAGCATCTAGTTCCTCCCCATGGACAGGGGAGGTAATTAGCGGACTACCCCCTGCCAGGGAACACCTGTGACACCAGGCAGCTGCGTGGAGGGCGGCCCCGAACCTCCCCCACACAGTCAGCCGTGTTCCGGAATTCTGAGTGTGGGGAGGTTCCGTCTTCTGTCTGCAGCACCCAGGTTCTCCTAGGAGCCCTTCGAGTGTCTTCCCCGAGTCCCTCCCAGTGCGGGCTGCCGGGGAAAGGCGGGGGTTTGGCTGGAAACGCAGGTAGCATCTAGTGCCTCCCCATGGACCAGGGAGGTAATTAGCGGACTTCCCCTTGCGAGGGAACACCTGTGACACAAGGCAGCTGCGTGGAGGGCGGCCCCGAACCTCCCCCACACAGTCAGCCATGTTCCGGAATTCTGAGTGTGGGGAGGTTCCGTCTTCTGTCTGCAGCACCCGGGTTCTCCTAGGAGCCATTCGAGTGTCTTCCCCCAGTCCCTCCCAGTGCGGGCTGCCGGGGAAAGGCGGGGGTTGGGCTGGAAAAGCAGGTAGCATCTAGTGCCTCCCCATGGACAAGGGAGATAATTAGCGGACTTCCCCCTGCCAGGGAACACCTGTGACACCAGGCATCTTCGTGGAGGGCGGCCCCAAACCTCCCCCACACAGTCGGCCGTGTTCCGGAATTCTGAGTGAGGGGAGGTTCCGTCTTCTGTCTGCAGCACCCGGGATCTCCTAGGAGCCCTTCGAGTGTCTTCACCGAGTCCCTCCCAGTGCGGGCTGCCGGGGAAAGGCGGGGGTTGGGCTGGAAACGCAGGTAGCATCTAGTGCCTCCTCATGGACAGGGGAGGTAATTAGCGGACATCACCCTGGCAGGGAACACCTGTGACACCAGGCAGCTGCGTGGAGGGCGGCTCTGAACCTCCCCCTCACAGTCACCCGTGTTCCGGATTTCTGAGTGTGGGGGGGTTCCTTCTTCTGTCTGCAGCACACGGGATCTCCTAGGAGCCCTTCGAGTGTCTTCCCCGAGTCCCTCCCAGTGCGGGCTGCCGGGGAAAGGCGGGGGTTGGGCTGGAAAAGCAGGTAGCATCTAGTTCCTCCCCATGGACAGGGGAGGTAATTAGCGGACTACCTCCTGCCAGGGAACACCTGTGACACCAGGCAGCTGCGTGGAGGGCGGCCCCGAACCTCCCCCACACAGTTAGCCGTATTCCGGAATTCTGAGTGTGGGGAGGTTCCGTCTTCTGTCTGCAGCACCCGGGATCTCCTAGGAGCCCTTCGAGTGTCTTCCCCGAGTCCCTCCCAGTGCGGGCTGCCGGGGAAAGGCGGGGGTTTGGCTGGAAACGCAGGTAGCATCTAGTGCCTCCCCATGGAGAGGGGAGGTAATTAGCGGAATTCCCCTTGCGAGGGAACACCTGTGACACCAGGCAGCTGCGTGGAGGGCGGCCCCGAACCTCCCCCACACAGTCACCCGTGTTCCGGAATTCTGAGTGTGGGGGGGTTCCTTCTTCTGTCTGCAGCACACGGGATCTCCTAGGAGCCCTTCGAGTGTCTTCCCCCAGTCCCTCCCAGTGCGGGCTGCCGGGGAAAGGAGGGGGTTGTGCTGGAAACGCAGGTAGCATCTAGTGCCTCCCCATGGACTGGAGAGGTAATTAGCGGACTACCCCCTGCCAGGGAACACCTGTGACACCAGGCAGCTGCGTGGAGGGCGGCCCCGAACCTCCCCCACACAGTCAACCGTGTTCCGGAATTCTGAGTGTGGGGAGGTTCCGTCTTCTGTCTGCAGCACCCGGGATCTCCTGGGAGCCCTTCGAGTGTCTTCCCCGAGTACCTCCCAGTGCGGGCTGCCTGGGAAAGTCGGGGGTTGGGCTGGAAAAGCAGGTAGCATCTAGTGCCTCCCCCTGGACAGGGGAGGTAATTAGCGGACTTCCCCTTGCGAGGGAACACCTGTGACACAAGGCAGCTTCGTGGAGGGCGGCCCCGAACCTCCCCCACACAGTCAGCCGTGTTCCGGAATTCTGAGTGTGGGGAGGTACCGTCTTCTGTCTGCAGCACCCGGGATCTCCTAGGAGCCCTTCGAGTGTCTTCCCCGAGTCCATCCCAGTGCGGGCTACCGGGGAAAGGCGGGGGTTGGGCTGGAAAAGCAGGTAGCATCTAGTGCCTCCCCCTGGACAGGGGAGGTAATTAACGGACTTCCCCCTGCCAGGGAACACCTGTGACACCAGGCAGCTGCGTGGAGGGCGGCCCCGAACCTCCCCCACACAGTCACCCGTGTTCCGGTATTCTGAGTGTGCGGAGGTTCCGTCTTCTGTCTGCAGCACCCGGGATCTCCTAGGAGCCCTTCGAGTGTCTTCCCCGAGTACCTCCCAGTGCTGGCTGCCGGGGAAAGTCGGGGGTTGGGCTGGAAAAGCAGGTAGCATCTAGTGCCTCCCCCTGGACAGGGGAGGTAATTAGCGGACTTCCCCTTGCGAGGGAACACCTGTGACACAAGGCAGCTGCGTGGAGGGCGGCCCCGAACCTCCCCCACACAGTCAGCCGTGTTCCGGAATTCTGAGTGTGGGGAGGTACCGTCTTCTGTCTGCAGCACCCGGGATCTCCTAGGAGCCCTTCGAGTGTCTTCCCCGAGTCCATCCCAGTGCGGGCTACCGGGGAAAGGTGGGGGTTGGGCTGGAAAAGCAGGTAGCATCTAGTGCCTCCCCCTGGACAGGGGAGGTAATTAACGGACTTCCCCCTGCCAGGGAACACCTGTGACACCAGGCAGCTGCGTGGAGGGCGGCCCCGAACCTCCCCCACACAGTCACCCGTGTTCCGGAATTCTGAGTGTGGGGAGGTTCCGTCTTCTGTCTGCAGCACCCGGGTTCTCCTAGGAGCCATTCGAGTGTCTTCCCCCAGTCCCTCCCAGTGCGGGCTGCCGGGGAAAGGCGGGGGTTGGGCTGGAAATGCAGGTAGCATCTAGTGCCTCCCCATGGACAAGGGAGATAATTAGCGGACTTCCCCCTGCCAGGGAACACCTGTGACACCAGGCATCTTCGTGGAGGGCGGCCCCAAACCTCCCCCACACAGTCGGCCGTGTTCCGGAATTCTGAGTGTGGGGAGGTTCCGTCTTCTTTCTGCAGCACCCGGGATCTCCTAGGAGCCCTTCGAGTGTCTTCCCCGAGTCCCTCTCAGTGCGGGCTGCCGGGGAAAGGCGGGGGTTGGGTTGGAAACGCAGGTAGCATCTAGTGCCTCCTCATGGACAGGGGAGGTAATTAGCGGACATCACCCTGCCAGGGAACACCTGTGACACCAGGCAGCTGCGTGGAGGGCGGCTCTGAACCTCCCCCTCACAGTCACCCGTGTTCCGGATTTCTGAGTGTGGGGGGGTTCCTTCTTCTGTCTGCAGCACACGGGATCTCCTAGGAGCCCTTCGAGTGTCTTCCCCGAGTACCTCCCAGTGCGTGCTGCCGGGGAAAGGCGGGGGTTGGGCTGGAAAAGCTGGTAGCATCTAGTTCCTCCCCATGGACAGGGGAGGTAATTAGCGGACTACCCCCTGCCAGGGAACACCTGTGACACCAGGCAGCTGCGTGGAGGGCGGCCCCGAACCTCCCCCACACAGTCAGCCGTGTTCCAGAATTCTGAGTGTGGGGAGGTTCCGTCTTCTGTCTGCAGCACCCGGGTTCTCCTAGGAGCCCTTCGAGTGTCTTCCCCGAGTCCCTCCCTGTGCGGGCTGCCGGGGAAAGGCGGGGGTTTGGCTGGAAACGCAGGTAGCATCTAGTGCCTCCCCATGGACAGGGGAGGTAATTAGCGGACTTCCCCTTGCGAGGGAACACCTGTGACACCAGGAAGCTGCGTGGGGGGCGGCCATAAACCTCCCCAACACAGTCATCCGTGTTCCGGAATTCTGAGTGTGGGGAGGTTCCGTCTTCTGTCTGCAGCACCCGGGTTCTCCTAGGAGCCCTTCGAGTGTCTTCCCCGCGTCCCTCCCTGTGCGGGCGGCCGGGGAAAGGCGGGGGTTCGGCTGGAAACTCAGGTAGCATCTAGTGCCTCCTCATGGACAGGGGAGGTAATTAGCGGACATCACCCTGCCAGGGAACATCTGTGACACCAGGCAGCTGCGTGGAGGGCGGCTCTTAACCTCCCCCTCACAGTCACCCGTGTTCCGGATTTCTGAGTGTGGGGGGGTTCCTTCTTCTGTCTGCAGCACACGGGATCTCCTAGGAGCCCTTCGAGTGTCTTCCCCGAGTCCCTCCCAGTGCGGGCTGCCGGGGAAAGGCGGGGGTTGGGCTGGAAAAGCAGGTAGCATCTAGTTCCTCCCCATGGACAGGGGAGGTAATTAGCGGACTACCCCCTGCCAGGGAAAACCTGTGACACCAGGAAGCTGCGTGGAGGGCGGCCCCGAACCTCCCCCACACAGTCAGCCGTATTCCGGAATTCTGAGTGTGGGGAGGTTCCGTCTTCTGTCTGCAGCACCCGGGTTCTCCTAGGAGCCCTTCGAGTGTCTTCCCCGAGTCCCTCCCAGTGCGGGCTGCCGGGGAAAGGCGGGGGTTTGGCTGGAAACGCAGGTAGCATCTAGTGCCTCCCCATGGAGAGGGGAGGTAATTAGCGGAATTCCCCTTGCGAGGGAACACCTGTGACACCAGGCAGCTGCGTGGAGGGCGGCCCCGAACCTCCCCCACACAGTCACCCGTGTTCCGGAATTCTGAGTGTGGGGGGGTTCCTTCTTCTGTCTGCAGCACACGGGATCTCCTAGGAGCCCTTCGAGTGTCTTCCCCGAGTCCCTCCCAGTGCGGGCTGCCGGGGAAAGGCGGGGGTTGGGCTGGAAAAGCAGGTAGCATCTAGTGCCTCCCCCTGGACAGGGGAGGTAATTAGCGGACTACCCCCTGCCAGGGAACACCTGTGACACCAGGCAGCTGCGTGGAGGGCGGCCCCGAACCTCCCCTACACAGTCAGCCGTGTTCCGGAATTCTGAGTGTGGGGAGGTTCCGTCTTCTGTCTGCAGCACCCAGGTTCTCCTAGGAGCCCTTCGAGTGTCTTCCCCGAGTCCCTCCCAGTGCGGGATGCCGGGGAAAGGCGGGGGTTTGGCTGGAAACGCAGGTAGCATCTAGTGCCTCCCCATGGACCAGGGAGGTAATTAGCGGACTTCCCCTTGCGAGGGAACACCTGTGACACCAGGCAGCTGCGTGGAGGGCGGCCCCGAACCTCCCCCACACAGTCACCCGTGTTCCGGAATTCTGAGTGTGGGGGGGTTCCTTCTTCTGTCTGCAGCACACGGGATCTCCTAGGAGCCCTTCGAGTGTCTTCCCCGAGTCCCTCCCAGTGCGGGCTGCCGGGGAAAGGCGGGGGTTTGGCTGGAAAAGCAGGTAGCATCTAGTGCCTCCCCCTGGACAGGGGAGGTAATTAACGGACTTCCCCCTGCCAGGGAACACCTGTGACACCAGGCAGCTGCGTGGAGGGCGGCCCCGAACTTCCCCCACACAGTCACCCGTGTTCCGGAATTCTGAGTGTGGGGAGGTTCCGTCTTCTGTCTGCAGCACCCGGGTTCTCCTAGGAGCCATTCGAGTGTCTTCCCCCAGTCCCTCCCAGTGCGGGCTGCCGGGGAAAGGCGGGGGTTGGGCTGGAAATGCAGGTAGCATCTAGTGCCTCCCCATGGACAAGGGAGATAATTAGCGGACTTCCCCCTGCCAGGGAACACCTGTGACACCAGGCATCTTCGTGGAGGGCGGCCCCAAACCTCCCCCACACAGTCGGCCGTGTTCCGGAATTCTGAGTGTGGGGAGGTTCCGTCTTCTTTCTGCAGCACCCGGGATCTCCTAGGAGCCCTTCGAGTGTCTTCCCCGAGTCCCTCTCAGTGCGGGCTGCCGGGGAAAGGCGGGGGTTGGGTTGGAAACGCAGGTAGCATCTAGTGCCTCCTCATGGACAGGGGAGGTAATTAGCGGACATCACCCTGCCAGGGAACACCTGTGACACCAGGCAGCTGCGTGGAGGGCGGCTCTGAACCTCCCCCTCACAGTCACCCGTGTTCCGGATTTCTGAGTGTGGGGGGGTTCCTTCTTCTGTCTGCAGCACACGGGATCTCCTAGGAGCCCTTCGAGTGTCTTCCCCGAGTACCTCCCAGTGCGTGCTGCCGGGGAAAGGCGGGGGTTGGGCTGGAAAAGCTGGTAGCATCTAGTTCCTCCCCATGGACAGGGGAGGTAATTAGCGGACTACCCCCTGCCAGGGAACACCTGTGACACCAGGCAGCTGCGTGGAGGGCGGCCCCGAACCTCCCCCACACAGTCAGCCGTGTTCCAGAATTCTGAGTGTGGGGAGGTTCCGTCTTCTGTCTGCAGCACCCGGGTTCTCCTAGGAGCCCTTCGAGTGTCTTCCCCGAGTCCCTCCCTGTGCGGGCTGCCGGGGAAAGGCGGGGGTTTGGCTGGAAACGCAGGTAGCATCTAGTGCCTCCCCATGGACAGGGGAGGTAATTAGCGGACTTCCCCTTGCGAGGGAACACCTGTGACACCAGGAAGCTGCGTGGGGGGCGGCCATAAACCTCCCCAACACAGTCATCCGTGTTCCGGAATTCTGAGTGTGGGGAGGTTCCGTCTTCTGTCTGCAGCACCCGGGTTCTCCTAGGAGCCCTTCGAGTGTCTTCCCCGCGTCCCTCCCTGTGCGGGCGGCCGGGGAAAGGCGGGGGTTCGGCTGGAAACTCAGGTAGCATCTAGTGCCTCCTCATGGACAGGGGAGGTAATTAGCGGACATCACCCTGCCAGGGAACATCTGTGACACCAGGCAGCTGCGTGGAGGGCGGCTCTTAACCTCCCCCTCACAGTCACCCGTGTTCCGGATTTCTGAGTGTGGGGGGGTTCCTTCTTCTGTCTGCAGCACACGGGATCTCCTAGGAGCCCTTCGAGTGTCTTCCCCGAGTCCCTCCCAGTGCGGGCTGCCGGGGAAAGGCGGGGGTTGGGCTGGAAAAGCAGGTAGCATCTAGTTCCTCCCCATGGACAGGGGAGGTAATTAGCGGACTACCCCCTGCCAGGGAAAACCTGTGACACCAGGAAGCTGCGTGGAGGGCGGCCCCGAACCTCCCCCACACAGTCAGCCGTATTCCGGAATTCTGAGTGTGGGGAGGTTCCGTCTTCTGTCTGCAGCACCCGGGTTCTCCTAGGAGCCCTTCGAGTGTCTTCCCCGAGTCCCTCCCAGTGCGGGCTGCCGGGGAAAGGCGGGGGTTTGGCTGGAAACGCAGGTAGCATCTAGTGCCTCCCCATGGAGAGGGGAGGTAATTAGCGGAATTCCCCTTGCGAGGGAACACCTGTGACACCAGGCAGCTGCGTGGAGGGCGGCCCCGAACCTCCCCCACACAGTCACCCGTGTTCCGGAATTCTGAGTGTGGGGGGGTTCCTTCTTCTGTCTGCAGCACACGGGATCTCCTAGGAGCCCTTCGAGTGTCTTCCCCGAGTCCCTCCCAGTGCGGGCTGCCGGGGAAAGGCGGGGGTTGGGCTGGAAAAGCAGGTAGCATCTAGTGCCTCCCCCTGGACAGGGGAGGTAATTAGCGGACTACCCCCTGCCAGGGAACACCTGTGACACCAGGCAGCTGCGTGGAGGGCGGCCCCGAACCTCCCCTACACAGTCAGCCGTGTTCCGGAATTCTGAGTGTGGGGAGGTTCCGTCTTCTGTCTGCAGCACCCAGGTTCTCCTAGGAGCCCTTCGAGTGTCTTCCCCGAGTCCCTCCCAGTGCGGGATGCCGGGGAAAGGCGGGGGTTTGGCTGGAAACGCAGGTAGCATCTAGTGCCTCCCCATGGACCAGGGAGGTAATTAGCGGACTTCCCCTTGCGAGGGAACACCTGTGACACCAGGCAGCTGCGTGGAGGGCGGCCCCGAACCTCCCCCACACAGTCACCCGTGTTCCGGAATTCTGAGTGTGGGGGGGTTCCTTCTTCTGTCTGCAGCACACGGGATCTCCTAGGAGCCCTTCGAGTGTCTTCCCCGAGTCCCTCCCAGTGCGGGCTGCCGGGGAAAGGCGGGGGTTTGGCTGGAAAAGCAGGTAGCATCTAGTGCCTCCCCCTGGACAGGGGAGGTAATTAACGGACTTCCCCCTGCCAGGGAACACCTGTGACACCAGGCAGCTGCGTGGAGGGCGGCCCCGAACTTCCCCCACACAGTCACCCGTGTTCCGGAATTCTGAGTGTGGGGAGGTACCGTCTTCTGTCTGCAGCACCCGGGATCTCCTAGGAGCCCTTCGAGTGTCTTCCCCGAGTCCCTCCCAGTGTGGGCTACCGGGGAAAGGCGGGGGTTGGGCTGGAAAAGCAGGTAGCATCTAGTTCCTCCCCATGGACAGGGGAGGTAATTAGCGGACTACCCCCTGCCAGGGAACACCTGTGACACCAGGCAGCTGCGTGGAGGGCGGCCCCGAACCTCCCCCACACAGTCAGCCGTGTTCCGGAATTCTGAGTGTGGGGAGGTTCCGTCTTCTGTCTGCAGCACCCAGGTTCTCCTAGGAGCCCTTCGAGTGTCTTCCCCGAGTCCCTCCCAGTGCGGGCTGCCGGGGAAAGGCGGGGGTTTGGCTGGAAACGCAGGTAGCATCTAGTGCCTCCCCATGGACCTGGGAGGTAATTAGCGGACTTCCCCTTGCGAGGGAACACCTGTGACACAAGGCAGCTGCGTGGAGGGCGGCCCCGAAACTCCCCCACACAGTCAGCCGTGTTCCGGAATTCTGAGTGTGGGGAGGTTCCGTCTTCTGTCTGCAGAACCCGGGTTCTCCTAGGAGCCATTCGAGTGTCTTCCCCCAGTCCCTCCCAGTGCGGGCTGCAGGGGAAAGGCGGGGGTTGGGCTGGAAAAGCAGGTAGCATCTAGTGCCTCCCCATGGACAAGGGAGATAATTAGCGGTCTTCCCCCTGCCAGGGAACACCTGTGACACCAGGCATCTTCGTGGAGGGCGGCCCCAAACCTCCCCCACACAGTCGGCCGTGTTCCGGAATTCTGAGTGTGGGGAGGTTCCGTCTTCTGTCTGCAGCACCCGGGATCTCCTAGGAGCCCTTCGAGTGTCTTCCCCGAGTCCCTCTCAGTGCGGGCTGCCGGGGAAAGGCGGGGGTTGGGTTGGAAACGCAGGTAGCATCTAGTGCCTCCTCATGGACAGGGGAGGTAATTAGCGGACATCACCCTGCCAGGGAACACCTGTGACACCAGGCAGCTGCGTGGAGGGCGGCTCTGAACCTCCCCCTCACAGTCACCCGTGTTCCGGATTTCTGAGTGTGGGGGGGTTCCTTCTTCTGTCTGCAGCACACGGGATCTCCTAGGAGCCCTTCGAGTGTCTTCCCCGAGTACCTCCCAGTGCGTGCTGCCGGGGAAAGGCGGGGGTTGGGCTGGAAAAGCAGGTAGCATCTAGTTCCTCCCCATGGACAGGGGAGGTAATTAGCGGACTACCCCCTGCCAGGGAACACCTGTGACACCAGGCAGCTGCGTGGAGGGCGGCCCCGAACCTCCCCCACACAGTCAGCCGTATTCCGGAATTCTGAGTGTGGGGAGGTTCCGTCTTCTGTCTGCAGCACCCGGGTTCTCCTAGGAGCCCTTCGAGTGTCTTCCCCGAGTCCCTCCCAGTGCGGGCTGCCGGGGAAAGGCGGGGGTTGGGCTGGAAACGCAGGTAGCATCTAGTGCCTCCTCATGGACAGGGGAGGTAATTAGCGGACATCACCCTGGCAGGGAACACCTGTGACACCAGGCAGCTGCGTGGAGGGCGGCTCTGAACCTCCCCCTCACAGTCACCCGTGTTCCGGATTTCTGAGTGTGGGGGGGTTCCTTCTTCTGTCTGCAGCACACGGGATCTCCTAGGAGCCCTTCGAGTGTCTTCCCCGAGTCCCTCCCAGTGCGGGCTGCCGGGGAAAGGCGGGGGTTGGGCTGGAAAAGCAGGTAGCATCTAGTTCCTCCCCATGGACAGGGGAGGTAATTAGCGGACTACCTCCTGCCAGGGAACACCTGTGACACCAGGCAGCTGCGTGGAGGGCGGCCCCGAACCTCCCCCACACAGTTAGCCGTATTCCGGAATTCTGAGTGTGGGGAGGTTCCGTCTTCTGTCTGCAGCACCCGGGATCTCCTAGGAGCCCTTCGAGTGTCTTCCCCGAGTCCCTCCCAGTGCGGGCTGCCGGGGAAAGGCGGGGGTTTGGCTGGAAACGCAGGTAGCATCTAGTGCCTCCCCATGGAGAGGGGAGGTAATTAGCGGAATTCCCCTTGCGAGGGAACACCTGTGACACCAGGCAGCTGCGTGGAGGGCGGCCCCGAACCTCCCCCACACAGTCACCCGTGTTCCGGAATTCTGAGTGTGGGGGGGTTCCTTCTTCTGTCTGCAGCACACGGGATCTCCTAGGAGCCCTTCGAGTGTCTTCCCCCAGTCCCTCCCAGTGCGGGCTGCCGGGGAAAGGAGGGGGTTGTGCTGGAAACGCAGGTAGCATCTAGTGCCTCCCCATGGACTGGAGAGGTAATTAGCGGACTACCCCCTGCCAGGGAACACCTGTGACACCAGGCAGCTGCGTGGAGGGCGGCCCCGAACCTCCCCCACACAGTCAACCGTGTTCCGGAATTCTGAGTGTGGGGAGGTTCCGTCTTCTGTCTGCAGCACCCGGGATCTCCTGGGAGCCCTTCGAGTGTCTTCCCCGAGTACCTCCCAGTGCGGGCTGCCTGGGAAAGTCGGGGGTTGGGCTGGAAAAGCAGGTAGCATCTAGTGCCTCCCCCTGGACAGGGGAGGTAATTAGCGGACTTCCCCTTGCGAGGGAACACCTGTGACACAAGGCAGCTTCGTGGAGGGCGGCCCCGAACCTCCCCCACACAGTCAGCCGTGTTCCGGAATTCTGAGTGTGGGGAGGTACCGTCTTCTGTCTGCAGCACCCGGGATCTCCTAGGAGCCCTTCGAGTGTCTTCCCCGAGTCCATCCCAGTGCGGGCTACCGGGGAAAGGCGGGGGTTGGGCTGGAAAAGCAGGTAGCATCTAGTGCCTCCCCCTGGACAGGGGAGGTAATTAACGGACTTCCCCCTGCCAGGGAACACCTGTGACACCAGGCAGCTGCGTGGAGGGCGGCCCCGAACCTCCCCCACACAGTCACCCGTGTTCCGGAATTCTGAGTGTGCGGAGGTTCCGTCTTCTGTCTGCAGCACCCGGGATCTCCTAGGAGCCCTTCGAGTGTCTTCCCCGAGTACCTCCCAGTGCTGGCTGCCGGGGAAAGTCGGGGGTTGGGCTGGAAAAGCAGGTAGCATCTAGTGCCTCCCCCTGGACAGGGGAGGTAATTAGCGGACTTCCCCTTGCGAGGGAACACCTGTGACACAAGGCAGCTGCGTGGAGGGCGGCCCCGAACCTCCCCCACACAGTCAGCCGTGTTCCGGAATTCTGAGTGTGGGGAGGTACCGTCTTCTGTCTGCAGCACCCGGGATCTCCTAGGAGCCCTTCGAGTGTCTTCCCCGAGTCCATCCCAGTGCGGGCTACCGGGGAAAGGTGGGGGTTGGGCTGGAAAAGCAGGTAGCATCTAGTGCCTCCCCCTGGACAGGGGAGGTAATTAACGGACTTCCCCCTGCCAGGGAACACCTGTGACACCAGGCAGCTGCGTGGAGGGCGGCCCCGAACCTCCCCCACACAGTCACCCGTGTTCCGGAATTCTGAGTGTGGGGAGGTTCCGTCTTCTGTCTGCAGCACCCGGGTTCTCCTAGGAGCCATTCGAGTGTCTTCCCCCAGTCCCTCCCAGTGCGGGCTGCCGGGGAAAGGCGGGGGTTGGGCTGGAAAAGCAGGTAGCATCTAGTGCCTCCCCATGGACAAGGGAGATAATTAGCGGACTTCCCCCTGCCAGGGAACACCTGTGACACCAGGCATCTTCGTGGAGGGCGGCCCCAAACCTCCCCCACACAGTCGGCCGTGTTCCGGAATTCTGAGTGTGGGGAGGTTCCGTCTTCTGTCTGCAGCACCCGGGATCTCCTAGGAGCCCTTCGAGTGTCTTCCCCGAGTCCCTCTCAGTGCGGGCTGCCGGGGAAAGGCGGGGGTTGGGTTGGAAACGCAGGTAGCATCTAGTGCCTCCTCATGGACAGGGGAGGTAATTAGCGGACATCACCCTGCCAGGGAACACCTGTGACACCAGGCAGCTGCGTGGAGGGCGGCTCTGAACCTCCCCCTCACAGTCACCCGTGTTCCGGATTTCTGAGTGTGGGGGGGTTCCTTCTTCTGTCTGCAGCACACGGGATCTCCTAGGAGCCCTTCGAGTGTCTTCCCCGAGTACCTCCCAGTGCGTGCTGCCGGGGAAAGGCGGGGGTTGGGCTGGAAAAGCTGGTAGCATCTAGTTCCTCCCCATGGACAGGGGAGGTAATTAGCGGACTACCCCCTGCCAGGGAACACCTGTGACACCAGGCAGCTGCGTGGAGGGCGGCCCCGAACCTCCCCCACACAGTCAGCCGTGTTCCAGAATTCTGAGTGTGGGGAGGTTCCGTCTTCTCTCTGCAGCACCCGGGTTCTCCTAGGAGCCCTTCGAGTGTCTTCCCCGAGTCCCTCCCTGTGCGGGCTGCCGGGGAAAGGCGGGGGTTTGGCTGGAAACGCAGGTAGCATCTAGTGCCTCCCCATGGACAGGGGAGGTAATTAGCGGACTTCCCCTTGCGAGGGAACACCTGTGACACCAGGAATCTGCGTGGGGGGCGGCCATAAACCTCCCCCACACAGTCATCCGTGTTCCGGAATTCTGAGTGTGGGGAGGTTCCGTCTTCTGTCTGCAGCACCCGGGTTCTCCTAGGAGCCCTTCGAGTGTCTTCCCCGCGTCCCTCCCTGTGCGGGCGGCCGGGGAAAGGCGGGGGTTGGGCTGGAAACGCAGGTAGCATCTAGTGCCTCCTCATGGACAGGGGAGGTAATTAGCGGACATCACCCTGCCAGGGAACATCTGTGACACCAGGCAGCTGCGTGGAGGGCGGCTCTTAACCTCCCCATCACAGTCACCCTTGTTCCGGATTTCTGAGTGTGGGGGGGTTCCTTCTTCTGTCTGCAGCACACGGGATCTCCTAGGAGCCCTTCGAGTGTCTTCCCCGAGTCCCTCCCAGTGCGGGCTGCCGGGGAAAGGCGGGGGTTGGGCTGGAAAAGCAGGTAGCATCTAGTTCCTCCCCATGGACAGGGGAGGTAATTAGCGGACTACCCCCTGCCAGGGAACACCTGTGACACCAGGAAGCTGCGTGGAGGGCGGCCCCGAACCTCCCCCACACAGTCAGCCGTATTCCGGAATTCTGAGTGTGGGGAGGTTCCGTCTTCTGTCTGCAGCACCCGGGTTCTCCTAGGAGCCCTTCGAGTGTCTTCCCCGAGTCCCTCCCAGTGCGGGCTGCCGGGGAAAGGCGGGGGTTTGGCTGGAAACGCAGGTAGCATCTAGTGCCTCCCCATGGAGAGGGGAGGTAATTAGCGGAATTCCCCTTGCGAGGGAACACCTGTGACACCAGGCAGCTGCGTGGAGGTCGGCCCCGAACCTCCCCCACACAGTCACCCGTGTTCCGGAATTCTGAGTGTGGGGGGGTTCCTTCTTCTGTCTGCAGCACACGGGATCTCCTAGGAGCCCTTCGAGTGTCTTCCCCGAGTCCCTCCCAGTGCGGGCTGCCGGGGAAAGGCGGGGGTTGGGCTGGAAAAGCAGGTAGCATCTAGTGCCTCCCCCTGGACAGGGGAGGTAATTAACGGACTTCCCCCTGCCAGGGAACACCTGTGACACCAGGCAGCTGCGTGGAGGGCGGCCCCGAACCTCCCCCACACAGTCACCCGTGTTCCGGAATTCTGAGTGTGGGGAGGTACCGTCTTCTGTCTGCAGCACCCGGGATCTCCTAGGAGCCCTTCGAGTGTCTTCCCCGAGTCCCTCCCAGTGCGGGCTACCGGGGAAAGGCGGGGGTTGGGCTGGAAAAGCAGGTAGCATCTAGTTCCTCCCCATGGACAGGGGAGGTAATTAGCGGACTACCCCCTGCCAGGGAACACCTGTGACACCAGGCAGCTGCGTGGAGGGCGGCCCCGAACCTCCCCTACACAGTCAGCCGTGTTCCGGAATTCTGAGTGTGGGGAGGTTCCGTCTTCTGTCTGCAGCACCCAGGTTCTCCTAGGAGCCCTTCGAGTGTCTTCCCCGAGTCCCTCCCAGTGCGGGCTGCCGGGGAAAGGCGGGGGTTTGGCTGGAAACGCAGGTAGCATCTAGTGCCTCCCCATGGACCAGGGAGGTAATTAGCGGACTTCCCCTTGCGAGGGAACACCTGTGACACCAGGCAGCTGCGTGGAGGGCGGCCCCGAACCTCCCCCACACAGTCACCCGTGTTCCGGAATTCTGAGTGTGGGGGGGTTCCTTCTTCTGTCTGCAGCACACGGGATCTCCTAGGAGCCCTTCGAGTGTCTTCCCCGAGTCCCTCCCAGTGCGGGCTGCCGGGGAAAGGCGGGGGTTTGGCTGGAAAAGCAGGTAGCATCTAGTGCCTCCCCCTGGACAGGGGAGGTAATTAACGGACTTCCCCCTGCCAGGGAACACCTGTGACACCAGGCAGCTGCGTGGAGGGCGGCCCCGAACTTCCCCCACACAGTCACCCGTGTTCCGGAATTCTGAGTGTGGGGAGGTACCGTCTTCTGTCTGCAGCACCCGGGATCTCCTAGGAGCCCTTCGAGTGTCTTCCCCGTGTCCCTCCCAGTGTGGGCTACCGGGGAAAGGCGGGGGTTGGGCTGGAAAAGCAGGTAGCATCTAGTTCCTCCCCATGGACAGGGGAGGTAATTAGCGGACTACCCCCTGCCAGGGAACACCTGTGACACCAGGCAGCTGCGTGGAGGGCGGCCCCGAACCTCCCCCACACAGTCAGCCGTGTTCCGGAATTCTGAGTGTGGGGAGGTTCCGTCTTCTGTCTGCAGCACCCAGGTTCTCCTAGGAGCCCTTCGAGTGTCTTCCCCGAGTCCCTCCCAGTGCGGGCTGCCGGGGAAAGGCGGGGGTTTGGCTGGAAACGCAGGTAGCATCTAGTGCCTCCCCATGGACCAGGGAGGTAATTAGCGGACTTCCCCTTGCGAGGGAACACCTGTGACACAAGGCAGCTGCGTGGAGGGCGGCCCCGAAACTCCCCCACACAGTCAGCCGTGTTCCGGAATTCTGAGTGTGGGGAGGTTCCGTCTTCTGTCTGCAGCACCCGGGTTCTCCTAGGAGCCATTCGAGTGTCTTCCCCCAGTCCCTCCCAGTGCGGGCTGCAGGGGAAAGGCGGGGGTTGGGCTGGAAAAGCAGGTAGCATCTAGTGCCGCCCCATGGACAAGGGAGATAATTAGCGGTCTTCCCCCTGCCAGGGAACACCTGTGACACCAGGCATCTTCGTGGAGGGCGGCCCCAAACCTCCCCCACACAGTCGGCCGTGTTCCGGAATTCTGAGTGTGGGGAGGTTCCGTCTTCTGTCTGCAGCACCCGGGATCTCCTAGGAGCCCTTCGAGTGTCTTCCCCGAGTCCCTCTCAGTGCGGGCTGCCGGGGAAAGGCGGGGGTTGGGTTGGAAACGCAGGTAGCATCTAGTGCCTCCTCATGGACAGGGGAGGTAATTAGCGGACATCACCCTGCCAGGGAACACCTGTGACACCAGGCAGCTGCGTGGAGGGCGGCTCTGAACCTCCCCCTCACAGTCACCCGTGTTCCGGATTTCTGAGTGTGGGGGGGTTCCTTCTTCTGTCTGCAGCACACGGGATCTCCTAGGAGCCCTTCGAGTGTCTTCCCCGAGTACCTCCCAGTGCGTGCTGCCGGGGAAAGGCGGGGGTTGGGCTGGAAAAGCAGGTAGCATCTAGTTCCTCCCCATGGACAGGGGAGGTAATTAGCGGACTACCCCCTGCCAGGGAACACCTGTGACACCAGGCAGCTGCGTGGAGGGCGGCCCCGAACCTCCCCCACACAGTCAGCCGTATTCCGGAATTCTGAGTGTGGGGAGGTTCCGTCTTCTGTCTGCAGCACCCGGGTTCTCCTAGGAGCCCTTCGAGTGTCTTCCCCGAGTCCCTCCCAGTGCGGGCTGCCGGGGAAAGGCGGGGGATTGGCTGGAAACGCAGGTAGCATCTAGTGCCTCCCCATGGAGAGGGGAGGTAATTAGCGGAATTCCCCTTGCGAGGGAACACCTGTGACACCAGGCAGCTGCGTGGAGGTCGGCCCCGAACCTCCCCCACACAGTCACCCGTGTTCCGGAATTCTGAGTGTGGGGGGGTTCCTTCTTCTGTCTGCAGCACACGGGATCTCCTAGGAGCCCTTCGAGTGTCTTCCCCCAGTCCCTCCCAGTGCGGGCCGCCGGGGAAAGGAGGGGGTTGTGCTGGAAACGCAGGTAGCATCTAGTGCCTCCCCCTGGACAGGGGAGGTAATTAGCGGACTTCCCCTTGCGAGGGAACACCTGTGACACAAGGCAGCTGCGTGGAGGGCGGCCCCGAACCTCCCCCACACAGTCAGCCGTGTTCCGGAATTCTGAGTGTGGGGAGGTACCGTCTTCTGTCTGCAGCACCCGGGATCTCCTAGGAGCCCTTCGAGTGTCTTCCCCGAGTCCATCCCAGTGCGGGCTGCCGGGGAAAGGCGGGGGTTTGGCTGGAAACGCAGGTAGCATCTAGTGCCTCCCCATGGACCAGGGAGGTAATTAGCGGACTTCCCCTTGCGAGGGAACACCTGTGACACAAGGCAGCTGCGTGGAGGGCGGCCCCGAACCTCCCCCACACAGTCAGCCGTGTTCCGGAATTCTGAGTGTGGGGAGGTTCCGTCTTCTGTCTGCAGCACCCGGGTTCTCCTAGGAGCCATTCGAGTGTCTTCCCCCAGTCCCTCCCAGTGCGGGCTGCCGGGGAAAGGCGGGGGTTGGGCTGGAAAAGCAGGTAGCATCTAGTGCCTCCCCATGGACAAGGGAGATAATTAGCGGACTTCCCCCTGCCAGGGAACACCTGTGACACCAGGCATCTTCGTGGAGGGCGGCCCCAAACCTCCCCCACACAGTCGGCCGTGTTCCGGAATTCTGAGTGTGGGGAGGTTCCGTCTTCTGTCTGCAGCACCCGGGATCACCTAGGAGCCCTTCGAGTGTCTTCCCCGAGTCCCTCTCAGTGCGGGCTGCCGGGGAAAGGCGGGGGTTCGGTTGGAAACGCAGGTAGCATCTAGTGCCTCCTCATGGACAGGGGAGGTAATTAGCGGACATCACCCTGCCAGGGAACACCTGTGACACCAGGCAGCTGCGTGGAGGGCGGCTCTGAACCTCCCCCTCACAGTCACCCGTGTTCCGGATTTCTGAGTGTGGGGGGGTTCCTTCTTCTGTCTGCAGCACACGGGATCTCCTAGGAGCCCTTCGAGTGTCTTCCCCGAGTACCTCCCAGTGCGTGCTGCCGGGGAAAGGCGGGGGTTGGGCTGGAAAAGCAGGTAGCATCTAGTTCCTCCCCATGGACAGGGGAGGTAATTAGCGGACTACCCCCTGCCAGGGAACACCTGTGACACCAGGCAGCTGCGTGGAGGGCGGCCCCGAACCTCCCCCACACAGTCAGCCGTATTCCGGAATTCTGAGTGTGGGGAGGTTCCGTCTTCTGTCTGCAGCACCCGGGTTCTCCTAGGAGCCCTTCGAGTGTCTTCCCCGAGTCCCTCCCAGTGCGGGCTGCCGGGGAAAGGCGGGGGTTTGGCTGGAAACGCAGGTAGCATCTAGTGCCTCCCCATGGAGAGGGGAGGTAATTAGCGGAATTCCCCTTGCGAGGGAACACCTGTGACACCAGGCAGCTGCGTGGAGGTCGGCCCCGAACCTCCCCCACACAGTCAACCGTGTTCCGGAATTCTGAGTGTGGGGGGGTTCCTTCTTCTGTCTGCAGCACACGGGATCTCCTAGGAGCCCTTCGAGTGTCTTCCCCCAGTCCCTCCCAGTGCGGGCTGCCGGGGAAAGGAGGGGGTTGTGCTGGAAGCGCAGGTAGCATCTAGTGCCTCCCCCTGGACAGGGGAGGTAATTAGAGGACTTCCCCTTGCGAGGGAACACCTGTGACACAAGGCAGCTGCGTGGAGGGCGGCCCCGAACCTCCCCCACACAGTCAGCCGTGTTCCGGAATTCTGAGTGTGGGGAGGTACCGTCTTCTGTCTGCAGAACCCGGGATCTCCTAGGAGCCCTTCGAGTGTCTTCCCCGAGTCCATCCCAGTGCGGGCTACCGGGGAAAGACGGGGGTTGGGCTGGAAAAGCAGGTAGCATCTAGTTCCTCCCCATGGACAGGGGAGGTAATTAGCGGACTACCCCCTGCCAGGGAACACCTGTGACACCAGGCAGCTGCGTGGAGGGCGGCCCCGAACCTCCCCCACACAGTCAACCGTGTTCCGGAATTCTGAGTGTGGGGAGGTTCCGTCTTCTGTATGCAGCACCCGGGATCTCCTAGGAGCCCTTCGAGTGTCTTCCCCGAGTACCTCCCAGTGCGGGCTGCCGGGGAAAGGCGGGGGTTGGGCTGGAAAAGCAGGTAGCATCTAGTGCCTCCCCCTGGACAGGGGAGGTAATTAGCGGACTTCCCCTTGCGAGGGAACACCTGTGACACCAGGCAGCTGCGTGGAGGGCGGCCCCGAACCTCCCCCACACAGTCAGCCGTGTTCTGGAATTCTGAGTGTGGGGAGGTACCGTCTTCTGTCTGCAGCACCCGGGATCTCCTAGGAGCCCTTCGAGTGTCTTCCCCGAGTCCATCCCAGTGCGGGCTACCGGGGAAAGGCGGGGGTTGGGCTGGAAAAGCAGGTAGCATCTAGTTCCTCCCCATGGACAGGGGAGGTAATTAGCGGACTACCCCCTGCCAGGGAACACCTGTGACACCAGGCAGCTGCGTGGAGGGCGGCCCCGAACCTCCCCCACACAGTCAGCCGTATTCCGGAATTCTGAGTGTGGGGAGGTTCCGTCTTCTGTCTGCAGCACCCGGGTTCTCCTAGGAGCCCTTCGAGTGTCTTCCCCGAGTCCCTCTCAGTGCGGGCTGCCGGGGAAAGGCGGGGGTTGGGTTGGAAACGCAGGTAGCATCTAGTGCCTCCTCATGGACAGGGGAGGTAATTAGCGGACATCACCCTGCCAGGGAACACCTGTGACACCAGGCAGCTGCGTGGAGGGCGGCTCTGAACCTCCCCCTCACAGTCACCCGTGTTCCGGATTTCTGAGTGTGGGGGGGTTCCTTCTTCTGTCTGCAGCACACGGGATCTCCTAGGAGCCCTTCGAGTGTCTTCCCCGAGTACCTCCCTTTGCGTGCTGCCGGGGAAAGGCGGGGGTTGGGCTGGAAAAGCAGGTAGCATCTAGTTCCTCCCCATGGACAGGGGAGGTAATTAGCGGACTACCCCCTGCCAGGGAACACCTGTGACACCAGGCAGCTGCGTGGAGGGCGGCCCCGAACCTCCCCCACACAGTCAGCCGTATTCCGGAATTCTGAGTGTGGGGAGGTTCCGTCTTCTGTCTGCAGCACCCGGGTTCTCCTAGGAGCCCTTCGAGTGTCTTCCCCGAGTCCCTCCCAGTGCGGGCTGCCGGGGAAAGGCGGGGGTTTGGCTGGAAACGCAGGTAGCATCTAGTGCCTCCCCATGGAGAGGGGAGGTAATTAGCGGAATTCCCCTTGCGAGGGAACACCTGTGACACCAGGCAGCTGCGTGGAGGTCGGCCCCGAACCTCCCCCACACAGTCACCCGTGTTCAGGAATTCTGAGTGTGGGGGGGTTCCTTCTTCTGTCTGCAGCACACGGGATCTCCTAGGAGCCCTTCGAGTGTCTTCCCACAGTCCCTCCCAGTGCGGGCTGCCGGGGAAAGGAGGGGGTTGTGCTGGAAGCGCAGGTAGCATCTAGTGCCTCCCCCTGGACAGGGGAGGTAATTAGCGGACTTCCCCTTGCGAGGGAACACCTGTGACACAAGGCAGCTGCGTGGACGGCGGCCCCGAACCTCCCCCACACAGTCAGCCGTGTTCCGGAATTCTGAGTGTGGGGAGGTACCGTCTTCTGTCTGCAGCACCCGGGATCTCCTAGGAGCCCTTCGAGTGTCTTCCCCGAGTCCATCCCAGTGCGGGCAACCGGGGAAAGGCGGGGGTTGGGCTGGAAAAGCAGGTAGCATCTAGTTCCTACCCATGGACAGGGGAGGTAATTAGCGGACTACCCCCTGCCAGGGAACACCTGTGACACCAGGCAGCTGCGTGGAGGGCGGCCCCGAACCTCCCCCACACAGTCAACCGTGTTCAGGAATTCTGAGTGTGGGGAGGTTCCGTCTTCTGTCTGCAGCACCCGGGATCTCCTAGGAGCCCTTCGAGTGTCTTCCCCGAGTACCTCCCAGTGCGGGCTGCCGGGGAAAGTCGGGGGTTGGGCTGGAAAAGCAGGTAGCATCTAGTGCCTCCCCCTGGACAGGGGAGGTATTTAGCGGACTTCCCCTTGCGAGGGAACACCTGTGACACAAGGCAGCTGCGTGGAGGGCGGCCCCGAACCTCCCCCACACAGTCAGCCGTGTTCTGGAATTCTGAGTGTGGGGAGGTACCGTCTTCTGTCTGCAGCACCCGGGATCTCCTAGGAGCCCTTCGAGTGTCTTCCCCGAGTCCATCCCAGTGCGGGCTACCGGGGAAAGGCGGGGGTTGGGCTGGAAAAGCAGGTAGCATCTAGTTCCTCCCCATGGACAGGGGAGGTAATTAGCGGACTACCCCCTGCCAGGGAACACCTGTGACAGCAGGCAGCTGCGTGGAGGGCGGCCCCGAACCTCCCCCACACAGTCAGCCGTATTCCGGAATTCTGAGTGTGGGGAGGTTCCGTCTTCTGTCTGCAGCACCCGGGTTCTCCTAGGAGCCCTTCGAGTGTCTTCCCAGAGTCCCTCCCAGTGCGGGCTGCCGGGGAAAGGCGGGGGTTTGGCTGGAAACGCAGGTAGCATCTAGTGCCTCCCCATGGAGAGGGGAGGTAATTAGCGGAATTCCCCTTGCGAGGGAACACCTGTGACACCAGGCAGCTGAGTGGAGGGCGGCCACGAACCTCCCCCACACAGTCACACGTGTTCCGGAATTCTGAGTGTGGGGGGGTTCCTTCTTCTGTCTGCAGCACACGGGATCTCCTAGGAGCCCTTCGAGTGTCTTCCCCCAGTCCCTCCCAGTGCGGGCTGCCGGGGAAAGGCGGGGGTTGGGCTGGAAAAGCTGGTAGCATCTAGTGCCTCCCCATGGACAGGGGAGGTAATTAGCGGACTACCCCCTGCCAGGGAACACCTGTGACACCAGGCAGCTGCGTGGAGGGCGGCCCCGAACCTCCCCCACACAGTCAGCCGTGTTCCAGAATTCTGAGTGTGGGGAGGTTCCGTCTTCTGTCTGCAGCACCCGGGTTCTCCTAGGAGCCCTTCGAGTGTCTTCCCCGAGTCCCTCCCTGTGCGGGCTGCCGGGGAAAGGCGGGGGTTTGGCTGGAAACGCAGGTAGCATCTAGTGCCTCCCCATGGACAGGGGAGGTAATTAGCGGACTTCCCCTTGCGAGGGAACACCTGTGACACCAGGAAGCTGCGTGGGGGGTGGCCATAAACCTCCCCCACACAGTCATCCGTGTTCCGGAATTCTGAGTGTGGGGAGGTTCCGTCTTCTGTCTGCAGCACCCGGGTTCTCCTAGGAGCCCTTCGAGTGTTTTCCCCGCGTCCCTCCCTGTGCGGGCGGCCGGGGAAAGGCGGGGGTTGGGCTGGAAACGTAGGTAGCATCTAGTGCCTCCTCATGGACAGGGGAGGTAATTAGCGGACATCACCCTGCCAGGGAACATCTGTGACACCAGGCAGCTGCGTGGAGGGCGGCTCTTAACCTCCCCCTCACAGTCACCCGTGTTCCGGATTTCTGAGTGTGGGGGGGTTCCTTCTTCTGTCTGCAGCACACGGGATCTCCTAGGAGCCCTTCGAGTGTCTTCCCCGAGTCCCTCCCAGTGCGGGCTGCCGGGGAAAGGCGGGGGTTGGGCTGGAAAAGCAGGTAGCATCTAGTTCCTCCCCATGGACAGGGGAGGTAATTAGCGGACTACCCCCTGCCAGGGAACACCTGTGACACCAGGAAGCTGCGTGGAGGGCGGCCCCGAACCTCCCCCACACAGTCAGCCGTATTCCGGAATTCTGAGTGTGGGGAGGTTCCGTCTTCTGTCTGCAGCACCCGGGTTCTCCTAGGAGCCCTTCGAGTGTCTTCCCCGAGTCCCTCCCAGTGCGGGCTGCCGGGGAAAGGCGGGGGTTTGGCTGGAAACGCAGGTAGCATCTAGTGCCTCCCCATGGAGAGGGCAGGTAATTAGCGGAATTCCCCTTGCGAGGGAACACCTGTGACACCAGGCAGCTGCGTGGAGGGCGGCCCCGAACCTCCCCCACACAGTCACACGTGTTCCGGAATTCTGAGTGTGGGGGGGTTCCTTCTTCTGTCTGCAGCACACGGGATCTCCTAGGAGCCCTTCGAGTGTCTTCCCCGAGTCCCTCCCAGTGCGGGCTGCCGGGGAAAGGCGGGGGTTGGGCTGGAAAAGCAGGTAGCATCTAGTGCCTCCCCCTGGACAGGGGAGGTAATTAACGGACTTCCCCCTGCCAGGGAACACCTGTGACACCAGGCAGCTGCGTGGAGGGCGGCCCCGAACCTCCCCCACACAGTCAGCCGTGTTCCGGAATTCTGAGTGTGGGGAGGTACCGTCTTCTGTCTGCAGCACCCGGGATCTCCTAGGAGCCCTTCGAGTGTCTTCCCCGAGTCCCTCCCAGTGCGGGCTACCGGGGAAAGGCGGGGGTTGGGCTGGAAAAGCAGGTAGCATCTAGTTCCTCCCCATGGACAGGGGAGGTAATTAGCGGACTACCCCCTGCCAGGGAACACCTGTGACACCAGGCAGCTGCGTGGAGGGCGGCCCCGAACCTCCCCCACACAGTCAGCCGTGTTCCGGAATTCTGAGTGTGGGGAGGTTCCGTCTTCTGTCTGCAGCACCCAGGTTCTCCTAGGAGCCCTTCGAGTGTCTTCCCCGAGTCCCTCCCAGTGCGGGATGCCGGGGAAAGGCGGGGGTTTGGCTGGAAACGCAGGTAGCATCTAGTGCCTCCCCATGGACCAGGGAGGTAATTAGCGGACTTCCCCTTGCGAGGGAACACCTGTGACACCAGGCAGCTGCGTGGAGGGCGGCCCAGAACCTCCCCCACACAGTCACCCGTGTTCCGGAATTCTGAGTGTGGGGGGGTTCCTTCTTCTGTCTGCAGCACACGGGATCTCCTAGGAGCCCTTCGAGTGTCTTCCCCGAGTCCCTCCCAGTGCGGGCTGCCGGGGAAAGGCGGGGGTTGGGCTGGAAAAGCAGGTAGCATCTAGTGCCTCCCCCTGGACAGGGGAGGTAATTAACGGACTTCCCCCTGCCAGGGAACACCTGTGACACCAGGCAGCTGCGTGGAGGGCGGCCCCGAACTTCCCCCACACAGTCACCCGTGTTCCGGAATTCTGAGTGTGGGGAGGTACCGTCTTCTGTCTGCAGCACCCGGGATCTCCTAGGAGCCCTTCGAGGGTCTTCCCCGAGTCCCTCCCAGTGCGGGCTACCGGGGAAAGGCGGGGGTTGGGCTGGAAAAGCAGGTAGCATCTAGTTCCTCCCCATGGACAGGGGAGGTAATTAGCGGACTACCCCCTGCCAGGGAACACCTGTGACACCAGGCAGCTGCGTGGAGGGCGGCCCCGAACCTCCCCCACACAGTCAGCCGTGTTCCGGAATTCTGAGTGTGGGGAGGTTCCGTCTTCTGTCTGCAGCACCCAGGTTCTCCTAGGAGCCCTTCGAGTGTCTTCCCCGAGTCCCTCCCAGTGCGGGCTGCCGGGGAAAGGCGGGGGTTTGGCTGGAAACGCAGGTAGCATCTAGTGCCTCCCCATGGACCAGGGAGGTAATTAGCGGACTTCCCCTTGCGAGGGAACACCTGTGACACAAGGCAGCTGCGTGGAGGGCGGCCCCGAACCTCCCCCACACAGTCAGCCGTGTTCCGGAATTCTGAGTGTGGGGAGGTTCCGTCTTCTGTCTGCAGCACCCGGGTTCTCCTAGGAGCCATTCGAGTGTCTTCCCCCAGTCCCTCCCAGTGCGGGCTGCAGGGGAAAGGCGGGGGTTGGGCTGGAAAAGCAGGTAGCATCTAGTGCCTCCCCATGGACAAGGGAGATAATTAGCGGTCTTCCCCCTGCCAGGGAACACCTGTGACACCAGGCATCTTCGTGGAGGGCGGCCCCAAACCTCCCCCACACAGTCGGCCGTGTTCCGGAATTCTGAGTGTGGGGAGGTTCCGTCTTCTGTCTGCAGCACCCGGGATCTCCTAGGAGCCGTTCGAGTGTCTTCCACGAGTCCCTCTCAGTGCGGGCTGCCGGGGAAAGGCGGGGGTTGGGTTGGAAACGCAGGTAGCATCTAGTGCCTCCTCATGGACAGGGGAGGTAATTAGCGGACATCACCCTGCCAGGGAACACCTGTGACACCAGGCAGCTGCGTGGAGGGCGGCTCTGAACCTCCCCCTCACAGTCACCCGTGTTCCGGATTTCTGAGTGTGGGGGGGTTCCTTCTTCTGTCTGCAGCACACGGGATCTCCTAGGAGCCCTTCGAGTGTCTTCCCCCAGTCCCTCCCAGTGCGGGCTGCAGGGGAAAGGCGGGGGTTGGGCTGGAAAAGCAGGTAGCATCTAGTGCCTCCCCATGGACAAGGGAGATAATTAGCGGTCTTCCCCCTGCCAGGGAACACCTGTGACACCAGGCATCTTCGTGGAGGGCGGCCCCAAACCTCCCCCACACAGTCGGCCGTGTTCCGGAATTCTGAGTGTGGGGAGGTTCCGTCTTCTGTCTGCAGCACCCGGGATCTAATAGGAGCCCTTCGAGTGTCTTCCCCGAGTCCCTCTCAGTGCGGGCTGCCGGGGAAAGGCGGGGGTTGGGTTGGAAACGCAGGTAGCATCTAGTGCCTCCTCATGGACAGGGGAGGTAATTAGCGGACATCACCCTGCCAGGGAACACCTGTGACACCAGGCAGCTGCGTGGAGGGCGGCTCTGAACCTCCCCCTCACAGTCACCCGTGTTCCGGATTTCTGAGTGTGGGGGGGTTCCTTCTTCTGTTTGCAGCACACGGGATCTCCTAGGAGCCCTTCGAGTGTCTTCCCCCAGTCCCTCCCAGTGCGGGCTGCCGGAGAAAGGAGGGGGTTGTGCTGGAAGCGCAGGTAGCATCTAGTGCCTCCCCCTGGACAGGGGAGGTAATTAGCGGACTTCCCCTTGCGAGGGAACACCTGTGACACAAGGCAGCTGCGTGGAGGGCGGCCCCGAACCTCCCCCACACAGTCAGCCGTGTTCCGGAATTCTGAGTGTGGGGAGGTACCGTCTTCTGTCTGCAGCACCCGGGATCTCCTAGGAGCCCTTCGAGTGTCTTCCCCGAGTCCATCCCAGTGCGGGCTGCCGGGGAAAGGCGGGGGTTGGGCTGGAAACGCAGGTAGCATCTAGTGCCTCCCCATGGAGAGGGGAGGTAATTAGCGGAATTCCCCTTGCGATGGAACACCTGTGACACCAGGCAGCTGCGTGGAGGGCGGCCCCGAACCTCCCCCACACAGTCACCCGTGTTCCGGAATTCTGAGTGTGGGGGGGTTCCTTCTTCTGTCTGCAGCACACGGGATCTCCTAGGAGCCCTTCGAGTGTCTTCCCCCAGTCCCTCCCAGTGCGGGCTGCCGGGGAAAGGCGGGGGTTGGGCTGGAAAAGCAGGTAGCATCTAGTGCCTCCCCATGGACAGGGGAGGTAATTAGCGGACTAACCCCTGCCAGGGAACACCTGTGACACCAGGCAGCTGCGTGGAGGGCGGCCCCGAACCTCCCCCACACAGTCAGCCGTGTTCCAGAATTCTGAGTGTGGGGAGGTTCCGTCTTCTATCTGCAGCACCCGGGTACTCCTAGGAGCCCTTCGAGTGTGTTCCCCGAGTCCCTCCCTGTGCGGGCTGCCGGGGAAAGGCAGGGGTTGGGCTGGAAACGCAGGTAGCATCTAGTGCCTCCCCATGGACAGGGGAGGTAATTAGCGGACTACCCCCTGCCAGGGAACACCTGTGACACCAGGCAGCTGCGTGGAGGGCGGCCCCGAACCTCCCCCACACAGTCAGCCGTATTCCGGAATTCTGAGTGTGGGGAGGTTCCGTCTTCTGTCTACAGCACCCGGGTTCTCCTAGGAGCCATTCGAGTGTCTTCCCCCAGTACCTCCCAGTGCGGGCTGCCGGGGAAAGGCGGGGGTTGGGCTGGAAAAGCAGGTAGCATCTAGTGCCTCCCCATGGACAAGGGAGATAATTAGCGGACTTCCCCCTGCCAGGGAACACCTGTGACACCAGGCATCTTCATGGAGGGCGGCCCCAAACCTCCCCCACACAGTCGGCCGTGTTCCGGAATTCTGAGTGTGGGGAGGTTCCGTCTTCTGTCTGCAGCACCCGGGATCTCCTAGGAGCCCTTCGAGTGTCTTCCCCGAGTCCCTCTCAGTGCGGGCTGCCGGGGAAAGGCGGGGGTTGGGTTGGAAACGCAGGTAGCATCTAGTGCCTCCTCATGGACAGGGGAGGTAATTAGCGGACATCACCCTGCCAGGGAACACCTGTGACACCAGGCAGCTGCGTGGAGGGCGGCTCTGAACCTCCCCCTCACAGTCACCCGTGTTCCGGATTTCTGAGTGTGGGGGGGTTCCTTCTTCTGTCTGCAGCACACGGGATCTCCTAGGAGCCATTCGAGTGTCTTCCCCGAGTACCTCCCAGTGCGTGCTGCCGGGGAAAGGCGGGGGTTGGGCTGGAAAAGCAGGTAGCATCTAGTTCCTCCCCATGGACAGGGGAGGTAATTAGCGGACTACCCCCTGCCAGGGAACACCTGTGACACCAGGCAGCTGCGTGGAGGGCGGCCCCGAACCTCCCCCACACAGTCAGCCGTATTCCGGAATTCTGAGTGTGGGGAGGTTCCGTCTTCTGTCTGCAGCACCCGGGTTCTCCTAGGAGCCCTTCGAGTGTCTTCCCCGAGTCCCTCCCAGTGCGGGCTGCCGGGGAAAGGCGGGGGTTTGGCTGGAAACGCAGGTAGCATCTAGTGCCTCCCCATGGAGAGGGGAGGTAATTAGCGGAATTCCCCTTGCGAGGGAACACCTGTGACACCAGGCAGCTGCGTGGAGGTCGGCCCCGAACCTCCCCCACACAGTCACCCGTGTTCCGGAATTCTGAGTGTGGGGGGTTCCTTCTTCTGTCTGCAGCACACGGGATCTCCTAGGAGCCCTTCGAGTGTCTTCCCCCAGTCCCTCCCATTGCGGGCTGCCGGGGAAAGGAGGGGGTTGTGCTGGAAGCGCAGGTAGCATCTAGTGCCTCCCCCTGGACAGGGGAGGTAATTAGCGGACTTCCCCTTGCGAGGGAACACCTGTGACACAAGGCAGCTGCGTGGAGGGCGGCCCCGAACCTCCCCCACACAGTCAGCCGTGTTCCGGAATTCTGAGTGTGGGGAGGTACCGTCTTCTGTCTGCAGCACCCGGGATCTCCTAGGAGCCCTTCGAGTGTCTTCCCCGAGTCCATCCCAGTGCGGGCTACCGGGGAAAGGCGGGGGTTGGGCTGGAAAAGCAGGTAGCATCTAGTTCCTCCCCATGGACAGGGGAGGTAATTAGCGGACTACCCCCTGCCAGGGAACACCTGTGACACCAGGCAGCTGCGTGGAGGGCGGCCCCGAACCTCCCCCACACAGTCAACCGTGTTCCGGAATTCTGAGTGTGGGGAGGTTCCGTCTTCTGTCTGCAGCACCCGGGATCTCCTAGGAGCCCTTCGAGTGTCTTCCCCGAGTACCTCCCAGTGCGGGCTGCCGGGGAAAGTCGGGGGTTGGGCTGGAAAAGCAGGTAGCATCTAGTGCCTCCCCCTGGACAGGGGAGGTAATTAGCGGACTTCCCCTTGCGAGGGAACACCTGTGACACAAGGCAGCTGCGTGGAGGGCGGCCCCGAACCTCCCCCAAACAGTCAGCCGTGTTCTGGAATTCTGAGTGTGGGGAGGTTCCGTCTTCTGTCTGCAGCACCCGGGTTCTCCTAGGAGCCCTTCGAGTGTGTTCCCCGAGTCCCTCCCTGTGCGGGCGGCCGGGGAAAGGCGGGCGTTGGGCTGGAAACGCAGGTAGCATCTAGTTCCTCCTCATGGACAGGGGAGGTAATTAGCGGACATCACCCTGCCAGGGAACATCTGTGACACCAGGCAGCTGCGTGGAGGGCGGCTCTGAACCTCCCCCTCACAGTCACCCGTGTTCCGGATTTCTGAGTGTGGGGGGGTTCCTTCTTCTGTCTGCAGCACACGGGATCTCCTAGGAGCCATTCGAGTGTCTTCCCCGAGTACCTCCCAGTGCGTGCTGCCGGGGAAAGGCGGGGGTTGGGCTGGAAAAGCAGGTAGCATCTAGTTCCTCCCCATGGACAGGGGAGGTAATTAGCGGACTACCCCCTGCCAGGGAACACCTGTGACACCAGGCAGCTGCGTGGAGGGCGGCCCCGAACCTCCCCCACACAGTCAGCCGTATTCCGGAATTCTGAGTGTGGGGAGGTTCCGTCTTCTGTCTGCAGCACCCGGGTTCTCCTAGGAGCCCTTCGAGTGTCTTCCCCGAGTCCCTCCCAGTGCGGGCTGCCGGGGAAAGGCGGGGGTTTGGCTGGAAACGCAGGTAGCATCTAGTGCCTCCCCATGGAGAGGGGAGGTAATTAGCGGAATTCCCCTTGCGAGGGAACACCTGTGACACCAGGCAGCTGCGTGGAGGTCGGCCCCGAACCTCCCCCACACAGTCACCCGTGTTCCGGAATTCTGAGTGTGGGGGGTTCCTTCTTCTGTCTGCAGCACACGGGATCTCCTAGGAGCCCTTCGAGTGTCTTCCCCCAGTCCCTCCCATTGCGGGCTGCCGGGGAAAGGAGGGGGTTGTGCTGGAAGCGCAGGTAGCATCTAGTGCCTCCCCCTGGACAGGGGAGGTAATTAGCGGACTTCCCCTTGCGAGGGAACACCTGTGACACAAGGCAGCTGCGTGGAGGGCGGCCCCGAACCTCCCCCACACAGTCAGCCGTGTTCCGGAATTCTGAGTGTGGGGAGGTACCGTCTTCTGTCTGCAGCACCCGGGATCTCCTAGGAGCCCTTCGAGTGTCTTCCCCGAGTCCATCCCAGTGCGGGCTACCGGGGAAAGGCGGGGGTTGGGCTGGAAAAGCAGGTAGCATCTAGTTCCTCCCCATGGACAGGGGAGGTAATTAGCGGACTACCCCCTGCCAGGGAACACCTGTGACACCAGGCAGCTGCGTGGAGGGCGGCCCCGAACCTCCCCCACACAGTCAACCGTGTTCCGGAATTCTGAGTGTGGGGAGGTTCCGTCTTCTGTCTGCAGCACCCGGGATCTCCTAGGAGCCCTTCGAGTGTCTTCCCCGAGTACCTCCCAGTGCGGGCTGCCGGGGAAAGTCGGGGGTTGGGCTGGAAAAGCAGGTAGCATCTAGTGCCTCCCCCTGGACAGGGGAGGTAATTAGCGGACTTCCCCTTGCGAGGGAACACCTGTGACACAAGGCAGCTGCGTGGAGGGCGGCCCCGAACCTCCCCCAAACAGTCAGCCGTGTTCTGGAATTCTGAGTGTGGGGAGGTTCCGTCTTCTGTCTGCAGCACCCGGGTTCTCCTAGGAGCCCTTCGAGTGTGTTCCCCGAGTCCCTCCCTGTGCGGGCGGCCGGGGAAAGGCGGGCGTTGGGCTGGAAACGCAGGTAGCATCTAGTTCCTCCTCATGGACAGGGGAGGTAATTAGCGGACATCACCCTGCCAGGGAACATCTGTGACACCAGGCAGCTGCGTGGAGGGCGGCTCTTAACCTCCCCCTCACAGTCACCCGTGTTCCGGATTTCTGAGTGTGGGGGGGTTCCTTCTTCTGTCTGCAGCACACGGGATCTCCTAGGAGCCCTTCGAGTGTCTTCCCCGAGTCCCTCCCAGTGCGGGCTGCCGGGGAAAGGCGGGGGTTGGGCTGGAAAAGCAGGTAGCATCTAGTTCCTCCCCATGGACAGGGGAGGTAATTAGCGGACTACCCCCTGCCAGGGAACACCTGTGACACCAGGAAGCTGCGTGGAGGGCGGCCCCGAACCTCCCCCACACAGTCAGCCGTATTCCGGAATTCTGAGTGTGGGGAGGTTCCGTCTTCTGTCTGCAGCACCCGGGTTCTCCTAGGAGCCCTTCGAGTGTCTTCCCCGGGTCCCTCCCAGTGCGGGCTGCCGGGGAAAGGCGGGGGTTTGGCTGGAAACGCAGGTAGCATCTAGTGCCTCCCCATGGACAGGGGAGGTAATTAGCGGACTTCCCCTTGCGAGGGAACACCTGTGACACCAGGCAGCTGCGTGGAGGTCGGCCCCGAACCTCCCCCACACAGTCACCCGTGTTCCGGAATTCTGAGTGTGGGGGGTTCCTTCTTCTGTCTGCAGCACACGGGATCTCCTAGGAGCCCTTCGAGTGTCTTCCCCCAGTCCCTCCCATTGCGGGCTGCCGGGGAAAGGAGGGGGTTGTGCTGGAAGCGCAGGTAGCATCTAGTGCCTCCCCCTGGACAGGGGAGGTAATTAGCGGACTTCCCCTTGCGAGGGAACACCTGTGACACAAGGCAGCTGCGTGGAGGGCGGCCCCGAACCTCCCCCACACAGTCAGCCGTGTTCCGGAATTCTGAGTGTGGGGAGGTACCGTCTTCTGTCTGCAGCACCCGGGATCTCCTAGGAGCCCTTCGAGTGTCTTCCCCGAGTCCATCCCAGTGCGGGCTACCGGGGAAAGGCGGGGGTTGGGCTGGAAAAGCAGGTAGCATCTAGTTCCTCCCCATGGACAGGGGAGGTAATTAGCGGACTACCCCCTGCCAGGGAACACCTGTGACACCAGGCAGCTGCGTGGAGGGCGGCCCCGAACCTCCCCCACACAGTCAACCGTGTTCCGGAATTCTGAGTGTGGGGAGGTTCCGTCTTCTGTCTGCAGCACCCGGGATCTCCTAGGAGCCCTTCGAGTGTCTTCCCCGAGTACCTCCCAGTGCGGGCTGCCGGGGAAAGTCGGGGGTTGGGCTGGAAAAGCAGGTAGCATCTAGTGCCTCCCCCTGGACAGGGGAGGTAATTAGCGGACTTCCCCTTGCGAGGGAACACCTGTGACACAAGGCAGCTGCGTGGAGGGCGGCCCCGAACCTCCCCCAAACAGTCAGCCGTGTTCTGGAATTCTGAGTGTGGGGAGGTTCCGTCTTCTGTCTGCAGCACCCGGGTTCTCCTAGGAGCCCTTCGAGTGTGTTCCCCGAGTCCCTCCCTGTGCGGGCGGCCGGGGAAAGGCGGGCGTTGGGCTGGAAACGCAGGTAGCATCTAGTTCCTCCTCATGGACAGGGGAGGTAATTAGCGGACATCACCCTGCCAGGGAACATCTGTGACACCAGGCAGCTGCGTGGAGGGCGGCTCTTAACCTCCCCCTCACAGTCACCCGTGTTCCGGATTTCTGAGTGTGGGGGGGTTCCTTCTTCTGTCTGCAGCACACGGGATCTCCTAGGAGCCCTTCGAGTGTCTTCCCCGAGTCCCTCCCAGTGCGGGCTGCCGGGGAAAGGCGGGGGTTGGGCTGGAAAAGCAGGTAGCATCTAGTTCCTCCCCATGGACAGGGGAGGTAATTAGCGGACTACCCCCTGCCAGGGAACACCTGTGACACCAGGAAGCTGCGTGGAGGGCGGCCCCGAACCTCCCCCACACAGTCAGCCGTATTCCGGAATTCTGAGTGTGGGGAGGTTCCGTCTTCTGTCTGCAGCACCCGGGTTCTCCTAGGAGCCCTTCGAGTGTCTTCCCCGGGTCCCTCCCAGTGCGGGCTGCCGGGGAAAGGCGGGGGTTTGGCTGGAAACGCAGGTAGCATCTAGTGCCTCCCCATGGACAGGGGAGGTAATTAGCGGACTTCCCCTTGCGAGGGAACACCTGTGACACCAGGAAGCTGCGTGGGGGGCGGCCCTAAACCTCCCCCACACAGTCATCCGTGTTCCGGAATTCTGAGTGTGGGGAGGTTCCGTCTTCTGTCTGCAGCACCAAGGTTCTCCTAGGAGCCCTTCGAGTGTGTTCCCCGCGTCCCTCCCTGTGCGGGCGGTCGGGGAAAGGCGGGGGTTGGGCTGGAAACGCAGGTAGCATCTAGTGCCTCCTCATGGACAGGGGAGGTAATTAGCGGACATCACCCTGCCAGGGAACATCTGTGACACCAGGCAGCTGCGTGGAGGGCGGCTCTTAACCTCCCCCTCACAGTCACCCGTGTTCCGGATTTCTGAGTGTGGGGGGGTTCCTTCTTCTGTCTGCAGCACACGGGATCTCCTAGGAGCCCTTCGAGTGTCTTCCCCGAGTCCCTCCCAGTGCGGGCTGCCGGGGAAAGGCGGGGGTTTGGCTGGAAAAGCAGGTAGCATCTAGTTCCTCCCCATGGACAGGGGAGGTAATTAGCGGACTACCCCCTGCCAGGGAACACCTGTGACACCAGGAAGCTGCGTGGAGGGCGGCCCCGAACCTCCCCCACACAGTCAGCCGTATTCCGGAATTCTGAGTGTGGGGAGGTTCCGTCTTCTGTCTGCAGCACCCGGGTTCTCCTAGGAGCCCTTCGAGTGTCTTCCCCGAGTCCCTCCCAGTGCGGGCTGCCGGGGAAAGGCGGGGGTTTGGCTGGAAACGCAGGTAGCATCTAGTGCCTCCCCATGGAGAGGGGAGGTAATTAGCGGAATTCCCCTTGCGAGGGAACACCTGTGACACCAGGCAGCTGCGTGGAGGGCGGCCCCGAACCTCCCCCACACAGTCACCCGTGTTCCGGAATTCTGAGTGTGGGGGGGTTCCTTCTTCTGTCTGCAGCACACGGGATCTCCTAGGAGCCCTTCGAGTGTCTTCCCCCAGTCCCTCCCAGTGCGGGCTGCCGGGGAAAGGAGGGGGTTGTGCTGGAAGCGCAGGTAGCATCTAGTGCCTCCCCCTGGACAGGGGAGGTAATTAGCGGACTTCCCCTTGCGAGGGAACACCTGTGACACAAGGCAGCTGCGTGGAGGGCGGCCCCGAACCTCCCCCACACAGTCAGCCGTGTTCCGGAATTCTGAGTGTGGGGAGGTACCGTCTTCTGTCTGCAGCACCCGGGATCTCCTAGGAGCCCTTCGAGTGTCTTCCCCGAGTCCATCCCAGTGCGGGCTACCGGGGAAAGGCGGGGGTTGGGCTGGAAAAGCAGGTAGCATCTAGTTCCTCCCTATGGACAGGGGAGGTAATTAGCGGACTACCCCCTGCCAGGGAACACCTGTGACACCAGGCAGCTGCGTGGAGGGCGGCCCCGAACCTCCCCCACACAGTCAACCGTGTTCCGGAATTCTGAGTGTGGGGAGGTTCCGTCTTCTGTCTGCAGCACCCGGGATCTCCTAGGAGCCCTTCGAGTGTCTTCCCCGAGTACCTCCCAGTGCGGGCTGCCGGGGAAAGTCGGGGGTTGGGCTGGAAAAGCAGGTAGCATCTAGTGCCTCCCCCTGGACAGGGGAGGTAATTAGCGGACTTCCCCTTGCGAGGGAACACCTGTGACACAAGGCAGCTGCGTGGAGGGCGGCCTCGAACCTTCCCCACACAGTCAGCCGTGTTCTGGAATTCTGAGTGTGGGGAGGTACCGTCTTCTGTCTGCAGCACCCGGGATCTCCTAGGAGCCTTTCGAGTGTCTTCCCCGAGTCCATCCCAGTGCGGGCTACCGGGGAAAGGCGGGGGTTGGGCTGGAAAAGCAGGTAGCATCTAGTTCCTCCCCATGGACAGGGGAGGTAATTAGCGGACTACCCCCTGCCAGGGAACACCTGTGACACCAGGCAGCTGCGTGGAGGGCGGCCCCGAACCTCCCCCACACAGTCAGCCGTATTCCGGAATTCTGAGTGTGGGGAGGTTCCGTCTTCTGTCTGCAGCACCCGGGTTCTCCTAGGAGCCCTTCGAGTGTCTTCCCCGAGTCCCTCCCAGTGCGGGCTGCCGGGGAAAGGCGGGGGTTTGGCTGGAAACGCAGGTAGCATCTAGTGCCTCCCCATGGAGAGGGGAGGTAATTAGCGGAATTCCCCTTGCGAGGGAACACCTGTGACACCAGGCAGCTGCGTGGAGGGCGGCCACGAACCTCCCCCACACAGTCACCCGTGTTCCGGAATTCTGAGTGTGGGGGGGTTCCTTCTTCTGTCTGCAGCACACGGGATCTCCTAGGAGCCCTTCGAGTGTCTTCCCCCAGTCCCTCCCAGTGCGGGCTGCCGGGGAAAGGCGGGGGTTGGGCTGGAAACGCAGGTAGCATCTAGTGCCTCCCCATGGACAGGGGAGGTAATTAGCGGACATCCCCTTGCGAGGGAACACCTGTGACACCAGGAAGCTGCGTGGGGGGCGGCCCTAAACCTCCCCCACACAGTCATCCGTGTTGCGGAATTCTGAGTGTGGGGAGGTTCCGTCTTCTGTATGCAGCACCCGGGTTCTCCTAGGAGCACTTCGAGTGTGTTCCCCGAGTCCCTCCCTGTGCGGGCGGCCGGGGAAAGGCGGGGGTTGGGCTGGAAACGCAGGTAGCATCTAGTGCCTCCTCATGGACAGGGGAGGTAATTAGCGGACATCACCCTGCCAGGGAACATCTGTGACACCAGGCAGCTGCGTGGAGGGCGGCTCTTAACCTCCCCCTCACAGTCACCCGTGTTCCGGATTTCTGAGTGTGGGGGGGTTCCTTCTTCTGTCTGCAGCACACGGGATCTCCTAGGAGCCCTTCGAGTGTCTTCCCCGAGTCCCTCCCTGTGCGGGCTGCCGGGGAAAGGCGGGGGTTGGGCTGGAAAAGCAGGTAGCATCTAGTTCCTCCCCATGGACAGGGGAGGTAATTAGCGGACTACCCCCTGCCAGGGAACACCTGTGACACCAGGAAGCTGCGTGGAGGGCGGCCCCGAACCTCCCCCACACAGTCAGCCGTATTCCGGAATTCTGAGTGTGGGGAGGTTCCGTCTTCTGTCTGCAGCACCCGGGTTCTCCTAGGAGCCCTTCGAGTGTCTTCCCCGAGTCCCTCCCAGTGCGGGCTGCCGGGGAAAGGCGGGGGTTTGGCTGGAAACGCAGGTAGCATCTAGTGCCTCCCCATGGACAGGGGAGGTAATTAGCGGACTTCCCCTTGCGAGGGAACACCTGTGACACCAGGAAGCTGCGTGGGGGGCGGCCCTAAACCTCCCCCACACAGTCATCCGTGTTCCGGAATTCTGAGTGTGGGGAGGAACCGTCTTCTGTCTGCAGCACCCGGGTTCTCCTAGGAGCCCTTCGAGTGTGTTCCCCGCGTCCCTCCCTGTGCGGGCGGCCGGGGAAAGGCGGGGGTTGGGCTGGAAACGCAGGTAGCATCTAGTGCCTCCTCATGGACAGGGGAGGTAATTAGCGGACATCACCCTGCCAGGGAACATCTGTGACACCAGGCAGCTGCGTGGAGGGCGGCTCTTAACCTCCCCCTCACAGTCACCCGTGTTCCGGATTTCTGAGTGTGGGGGGGTTCCTTCTTCTGTCTGCAGCACACGGGATCTCCTAGGAGCCCTTCGAGTGTCTTCCCCGAGTCCCTCCCAGTGCGGGCTGCCGGGGAAAGGCGGGGGTTGGGCTGGAAAAGCAGGTAGCATCTAGTGCCTCCCCCTGGACAGGGGAGGTAATTAGCGGACTTCCCCTTGCGATGGAACCCCTGTGACACCAGGCAGCTGCGTGGAGGGCGGCTCCGAACCTCCCCCACACAGTCATACGTGTTCTGGAATTCTGAGTGTGGGGGGGTTCCTTCTTCTGTCTGCAGCACACGGGATCTCCCAGGAGCCCTTCGAGTGTCTTCCCCCAGTCCCTCCCAGTGCGGGCTGCCGGGGAAAGGCGGGGGTTGGGCTGGAAAAGCAGGTAGGATCTAGTGCCTCCCCTTGGACGGGGGAGGTAATTAGCGGACTACCCCCTGCCAGGGAACACCTGTGACACCAGGCAGCTGCGTGGAGGGCGGCCCCGAACCTCCCCCACACAGTCAGCCGTGTTCCAGAATTCTGAGTGTGGGGAGGTTCCGTCTTCTATCTGCAGCACCCGGGTTCTCCTAGGAGCCCTTCGAGTGTCTTCCCCGAGTCCCTCCCAGTGCGGGCTGCCGGGGAAAGGCGGGGGTTTGGCTGGAAACGCAGGTAGCATCTAGTGCCTCCCCATGGACAGGGGAGGTAATTAGCGGACTTCCCCTTGCGAGGGAACACCTGTGACACCAGGAAGCTGCGTGGGGGGCGGCCCTAAACCTCCCCCACACAGTCATCCGTGTTCCGGAATTCTGAGTGTGGGGAGGTTCCGTCTTCTGTCTGCAGCACCCGGGTTCTCCTAGGAGCCCTTCGAGTGTGTTCCCCGAGTCCCTCCCTGTGCGGGCGGCCGGGGAAAGGCAGGGGTTAGGCTGGAAACGCAGGTAGCATCTAGTGCCTCCCCATGGACAGGGGAGGTAATTAGCGGACTACCCCCTGCCAGGGAACACCTGTGACACCAGGCAGCTGCGTGGAGGGCTGCCCCAAACCTCCCCCACACAGTCGGCCGTGTTCCGGAATTCTGAGTGTGGGGAGGTTCCGTCTTCTGTCTGCAGCACCCGGGATCTCCTAGGAGCCCTTCGAGTGTCTTCCCCGAGTCCCTCCCAATGCGGGCTGCCGGGGAAAGGCGGGGGTTAGGCTGGAAAAGCAGGTAGCATCTAGTGCCTCCTCATGGACAGGGGAGGTAATTAGCGGACATCACCCTGCCAGGGAACACCTGTGACACCAGGCAGCTGCGTGGAGGGCGGCTCTGAAACTCCCCCTCACAGTCACCCGTGTTCCGGATTTCTGAGTGTGGGGAGGTTCCGTCTTCTGTCTGCAGCACCCGGGTTCTCCTAGGAGCCATTCGAGTGTCTTCCCCCAGTCCCTCCCAGTGCGGGCTGCCGGGGAAAGGCGGGGGTTGGGCTGGAAAAGCAGGTAGCATCTAGTGCCTCCCCATGGACAAGGGAGATAATTAGCGGACTTCCCCCTGCCAGGGAACACCTGTGACACCAGGCAGCTGCGTGGAGGGCGGCCCCGAATCTCCCCCACACAGTCACCCGTGTTCCGGAATTCTGAGTGTGGGGAGGTTCCGTCTTCTGTCTGCAGCACCCTGGATCTCCTAGGAGCCCTTCGAGTGTCTTCCCCGAGTCCCTCCCAGTGCGGGCTGCCGGGGAAAGGCGGGGGTTGGGCTGGAAAAGCAGGTAGCATCTAGTGCCTCCCCATGGACAAGGGAGATAATTAGCGGACTTCCCCCTGCCAGGGAACACCTGTGACACCAGGCAGCTGCGTGGAGGGCGGCCCTAAACTTCCCCACACAGTCACCCTTGTTCCGGAATTCTGAGTGTGGGGAGGTTCCGTCTTCTGTCTGCAGCACCCGGTTTCTCCTAGGAGCCCTTCGAGTGTCTTCCCCCAGTCCCTCCCAGTGCGGGCTGCCGGGGAAAGGTGGGGGTTGGGCTGGAAAAGCAGGTAGCATCTAGTGCCTCCCCCTGGACAGGGGAGGTAATTAGTGGACATCACCCTGCCAGGGAACACCTGTGACACCAGGCAGCTGCGTGGAGGGCGGCTCTGAACCTCCCCCTCACAGTCACCCTTTTTCCGGATTTCTGAGTGTGGGGGGGTTCCTTCTTCTGTCTGCAGCACACGGGATCTCCTGGGAGCCCTTCGAATGTCTTCCCCGAGTCCCTCCCAGTGCGGGCTGCTGGGGAAAGGCGGGGGTTTGGCTGGAAACGCAGGTAGCATCTAGTTCCTCCCCATGGACAGGGGAGGTAATTAGCGGACTTCCCCTTGCGAGGGAACACCTGTGACACCAGGAAGCTGCGTGGGGGGCGGCCCTAAACCTCCCCCACACAGTCATCCGTATTCCGGAATTCTGAGTGTGGGGAGGTTCCGTCTTCTGTCTGCAGCACCCGGGTTCTCCTAGGAGCCCTTCGAGTGTCTTCCCCGAGTCCCTCCCAGTGCGGGCTGCCGGGGAAAGGCGGGGGTTTGGCTGGAAACGCAGGTAGCATCTAGTGCCTCCCCATGGAGAGGGGAGGTAATTAGCGGAATTCCCCTTGCGAGGGAACACCTGTGACACCAGGCAGCTGCGTGGAGGGCGGCCCTGAAACTCCCCCACACAGTCACCCGTGTTCCGGAATTCTGAGTGTGGGGGGGTTGCTTCTTCTGTCTGCAGCACACGGGATCTCCTAGGAGCCCTTCGAGTGTCTTCCCCCAGTCCCTCCCAGTGCGGGCTGCCGGGGAAAGGAGGGGGTTGTGCTGGAAACGCAGGTAGAATCTAGTGCCTCCCCATGGACTGGGGAGGTAATTAGCGGACTACCCCCTGCCAGGGAACACCTGTGACACCAGGCAGCTGCGTGGAGGGCGGCCCCGAACCTCCCCCTCACAGTCACCCTTGTTCCGGATTTCTGAGTGTGGGGAGGTTCCGTCTTCTGTCTGCAGCACCCGGGTTCTCCTAGGAGCCATTCGAGTGTCTTCCCCCAGTCCCTCCCAGTGCGGGCTGCCGGGGAATGGCGGGGGTTGGGCTGGAAAAGCAGGTAGCATCTAGTGCCTCCCCATGGACAAGGGAGATAATTAGCGGACTTCCCCCTGCCAGGGAACACCTGTGACACCAGGCAGCTGCGTGGAGGGCGGCCCCGAATCTCCCCCACACAGTCACCCGTGTTCCGGAATTCTGAGTGTGGGGAGGTTCCGTCTTCTGTCTGCAGCACCCGGGATCTCCTAGGAGCCCTTCGAGTGTCTTCCCCGAGTCCCTCCCAGTGCGGGCTGCCGGGGAAAGGCGGGGGTTGGGCTGGAAAAGCAGGTAGCATCTAGTGCCTCCCCATGGACAAGGGAGATAATTAGCGGACTTCCCCCTGCCAGGGAACACCTGTGACACCAGGCAGCTGCGTGGAGGGCGGCCCTAAACTTCCCCACACAGTCACCCTTGTTCCGGAATTCTGAGTGTGGGGAGGTTCCGTCTTCTGTCTGCAGCACCCGGTTTCTCCTAGGAGCCCTTCGAGTGTCTTCCCCCAGTCCCTCCCAGTGCGGGCTGCCGGGGAAAGGTGGGGGTTGGGCTGGAAAAGCAGGTAGAATCTAGTGCCTCCCCCTGGACAGGGGAGGTAATTAGTGGACATCACCCTGCCAGGGAACACCTGTGACACCAGGCAGCTGCGTGGAGGGCGGCTCTGAACCTCCCCCTCACAGTCAACCTTTTTCCGGATTTCTGAGTGTGGGGGGGTTCCTTCTTCTGTCTGCAGCACACGGGATCTCCTGGGAGCCCTTCGAGTGTCTTCCCCGAGTCCCTCCCAGTGCGGGCTGCTGGGGAAAGGCGGGGGTTTGGCTGGAAACGCAGGTAGCATCTAGTTCCTCCCCATGGACAGGGGAGGTAATTAGCGGACTTCCCCTTGCGAGGGAACACCTGTGACACCAGGAAGCTGCGTGGGGGGCGGCCCTAAACCTCCCCCACACAGTCATCCGTATTCCGGAATTCTGAGTGTGGGGAGGTTCCGTCTTCTGTCTGCAGCACCCGGGTTCTCCTAGGAGCCCTTCGAGTGTCTTCCCCGAGTCCCTCCCAGTGCGGGCTGCCGGGGAAAGGCGGGGGTTTGGCTGGAAACGCAGGTAGCATCTAGTGCCTCCCCATGGAGAGGGGAGGTAATTAGCGGAATTCCCCTTGCGAGGGAACACCTGTGACACCAGGCAGCTGCGTGGAGGGCGGCCCTGAACCTCCCCCACACAGTCACCCGTGTTCCGGAATTCTGAGTGTGGGGGGGTTGCTTCTTCTGTCTGCAGCACACGGGATCTCCTAGGAGCCCTTCGAATGTCTTCCCCCAGTCCCTCCCAGTGCGGGCTGCCGGGGAAAGGAGGGGGTTGTGCTGGAAACGCAGGTAGAATCTAGTGCCTCCCCATGGACTGGGGAGGCAATTAGCGGACTACCCCCTGCCAGGGAACACCTGTGACAGCAGTCAGCTGCGTGGAGGGCGGCCCCGAACCTCCCCCTCACAGTCACCCTTGTTCCGGATTTCTGAGTGTGGGGAGGTTCCGTCTTCTGTCTGCAGCACCCGGGTTCTCCTAGGAGCCATTCGAGTGTCTTCCCCCAGTCCCTCCCAGTGCGGGTTGCCGGGGAAAGGCGGGGGTTGGGCTGGAAAAGCAGGTAGCATCTAGTGCCTCCCCATGGACAAGGGAGATAATTAGCGGACTTCCCCCTGCCAGGGAACACCTGTGACACCAGGCAGCTGCGTGGAGGGCGGCCCCGAACCTCCCCCACACAGTCACCCGTGTTCCGGAATTCTGAGTGTGGGGAGGTTCCGTCTTCTGTCTGCAGCACCCGGGATCTCCTAGGAGCCCTTCGAGTGTCTTCCCCGAGTCCCTCCCAGTGCGGGCTGCCGGGGAAAGGCGGGGGTTGGGCTGGAAACGCAGGTAGCATCTAGTGCCTCCTCATGGACAGGGGAGGTAATTAGCGGACATCACCTTGCCAGGGAACACCTGTGACACCAGGCAGCTGCGTGGAGGGCGGCTCTGAACCTCCCCCTCACAGTCACCCGTGTTCCGGATTTCTGAGTGTGGGGGGGTTCCTTCTTCTGTCTGCAGCACACGGGATCTCCTAGGAGCCCTTCGAGTGTCTTCCCCGAGTCCCTCCCAGTGCGGGCTGCCGGGGAAAGGCGGGGGTTGGGCTGGAAAAGCAGGTAGCATCTAGTTCCTCCCCATGGACAGGGGAGGTAATTAGCGGACTACGCCCTGCCAGGGAACACCTGTGACACCAGGCAGCTGCGTGGAGGGCGGCCCCGAACCTCCCCCACACAGTCAGCCGTGTTCCGGAATTCTGAGTTTGGGGAGGTTCCGTCTTCTGTCTGCAGCACCCGGGTTCTCCTAGGAGCCATTCGAGTGTCTTCCCCCAGTCCCTCCCAGTGCGGGCTGCCGGGGAAAGGCGGGGGTTGGGCTGGAAAAACAGGTAGCATCTAGTGCCTCCCCATGGACAAGGGAGATAATTAGCGGACTTCCCCCTGCCAGGGAACACCTGTGACACCAGGCAGCTGCGTGGAGGGCGGCCCCGAACCTCCCCCACACAGTCACCCGTGTTCCGGAATTCTGAGTGTGGGGAGGTTCCGTCTTCTGTCTGCAGCACCCGGGATCTCCTAGGAGCCCTTCGAGTGTCTTCCCCGAGTCCCTCCCAGTGCGGGCTGCCGGGGAAAGGCGGGGGTTGGGCTGGAAAAGCAGGTAGCATCTAGTGCCTCCTCATGGACAGGGGAGGTAATTAGCGGACATCACCCTGGCAGGGAACACCTGTGACACCAGGCAGCTGCGTGGAGGGCGGCTCTGAACCTCCCCCTCACAGTCACCCGTGTTCCGGATTTCTGAGTGTGGGGGGGTTCCTTCTTCTGTCTGCAGCACACGGGATCTCCTAGGAGCCCTTCGAGTGTCTTCCCCGAGTCCCTCCCAGTGCGGGCTGCCGGGGAAAGGCGGGGGTTGGGCTGGAAAAGCAGGTAGCATCTAGTTCCTCCCCATGGACAGGGGAGGTAATTAGCGGACTACGCCCTGCCAGGGAACACCTGTGACACCAGGCAGCTGCGTGGAGGGCGGCCCCGAACCTCCCCCACACAGTCAGCCGTATTCCGGAATTCTGAGTGTGGGGAGGTTCCGTCTTCTGTCTGCAGCACCCGGGTTCTCCTAGGAGCCCTTCGAGTGTCTTCCCCGAGTCCCTCCCATTGCGGGCTGCCGGGGAAAGGCGGGGGTTGGGCTGGAAACGCAGGTAGCATCTAGTGCCTCCTCATGGACAGGGGAGGTAATTAGCGGACATCACCCTGCCAGGGAACACCTGTGACACCAGGCAGCTGCGTGGAGGGCGGCTCTGAACCTCCCCCTCACAGTCACCCGTGTTCCGGATTTCTGAGTGTGGGGGGGTTCCTTCTTCTGTCTGCAGCACACGGGATCTCCTAGGAGCCCTTCGAGTGTCTTCCCCGAGTCCCTCCCAGTGCGGGCTGCCGGGGAAAGGCGGGGGTTGGGCTGGAAAAGCAGGTAGCATCTAGTGCCTCCCCATGGACAGGGGAGGTAATTAGCGGACATCCCCCTGCCAGGGAACACCTGTGACACCAGGCAGCTGCGTGTAGGGCGGCCACGAACCTCCCCCACACAGTCACCCGTGTTCCGGAATTCTGAGTGTGGGGAGGTTCCGTCTTCTGTCTGCAGCACACGGGATCTCCTAGGAGCCCTTCGAGTGTCTTCCCCGAGTCCCTCCCAGTGCGGGCTGCCGGGGAAAGGCGGGGGTTGGGCTGGAAAAGCAGGTAGCATCTAGTTCCTCCCCATGGACAGGGGAGGTAATTAGCGGAATACGCCCTGCCAGGGAACACCTGTGACACCAGGCAGCTGCGTGGAGGGCGGCCCCGAACCTCCCCCACACAGTCAGCCGTGTTCCGGAATTCTGAGTGTGGGGAGGTTCCGTCTTCTGTCTGCAGCACCCGGGTTCTCCTAGGAGCCATTCGAGTGTCTTCCCCCAGTCCCTCCCAGTGCGGGCTGCCGGGGAAAGGCGGGGGTTGGGCTAGAAAAGCAGGTAGCATCTAGTGCCTCCCCATGGACAAGGGAGATAATTAGCGGACTTCCCCCTGCCAGGGAACACCTGTGACACCAGGCAGCTGCGTGGAGGGCGGCCCCGAACCTCCCCCACACAGTCACCCGTGTTCCGGAATTCTGAGTGTGGGGAGGTTCCGTCTTCTGTCTGCAGCACCCGGGATCTCCTAGGAGCCCTTCGAGTGTCTTCCCCGAGTCCCTCCCAGTGCGGGCTGCCGGGGAAAGGCGGGGGTTGGGCTGGAAACGCAGGTAGTATCTAGTGCCTCCTCATGGACAGGGGAGGTAATTAGCGGACATCACCCTGCCAGGGAACACCTGTGACACCAGGCAGCTGCGTGGAGGGCGGCCCCGAACCTCCCCCACACAGTCAGCCGTATTCCGGAATTCTGAGTGTGGGGAGGTTCCGTCTTCTGTCTGCAGCACCCGGGTTCTCCTAGGAGCCCTTCGAGTGTCTTCCCCGAGTCCCTCCCAGTGCGGGCTGCCGGGGAAAGGTGGGGGTTGGGCTGGAAAAGCAGGTAGCATCTAGTGCCTCCCCCTGGACAGGGGAGGTAATTAGTGGACATCACCCTGCCAGGGAACACCTGTGACACCAGGCAGCTGCGTGGAGGGCGGCTCTGAACCTCCCCCTCACAGTCACCCTTGTTCCGGATTTCTGAGTGTGGGGGGGTTCCTTCTTCTGTCTGCAGCACACGGGATCTCCTAGGAGCCCTTCGAGTGTCTTCCCCGAGTCCCTCACAGTGCGGGCTGCTGGGGAAAGGCGGGGGTTTGGCTGGAAACGCAGGTAGCATCTAGTTCCTCCCCATGGACATGGGAGGTAATTAGCGGACTTCCCCTTGCGAGGGAACACCTGTGACACCAGGAAGCTGCGTGGGGGGCGGCCCTAAACCTCCCCCACACAGTCACCCGTGTTCCGGAATTCTGAGTGTGGGGGGGTTGCTTCTTCTGTCTGCAGCACACGGGATCTCCTAGGAGCCCTTCGAGTGTCTTCCCCCATTCCCTCCCAGTGCGGGCTGCCGGGGAAAGGAGGGGGTTGTGCTGGAAACGCAGGTAGAATCTAGTGCCTCCCCATGGACTGGGGAGGTAATTAGCGGACTACCCCCTGCCAGGGAACACCTGTGACACCAGGCAGCTGCGTGGAGGGCGGCCCCGAACCTCCCCCTCACAGTCACCCTTGTTCCGGATTTCTGAGTGTGGGGGGGTTCCTTCTTCTGTCTGCAGCACACGGGATCTCCTAGGAGCCCTTCGAGTGTCTTCCCCGAGTCCCTCCCAGTGCGGGCTGCCGGGGAAAGGCAGGGGTTTGGCTGGAAACGCAGGTAGCATCTAGTTCCTCCCCATGGACATGGGAGGTAATTAGCGGACTTCCCCTTGCGAGGGAACACCTGTGACACCAGGAAGCTGCGTGGGGGGCGGCCCTAAACCTCCCCCACACAGTCACCCGTGTTCCGGAATTCTGAGTGTGGGGGGGTTGCTTCTTCTGTCTGCAGCACACGGGATCTCCTAGGAGCCCTTCGAGTGTCTTCCCCCATTCCCTCCCAGTGCGGGCTGCCGGGGAAAGGAGGGGGTTGTGCTGGAAACGCAGGTAGAATCTAGTGCCTCCCCATGGACTGGGGAGGTAATTAGCGGACTACCCCCTGCCAGGGAACACCTGTGACACCAGGCAGCTGCGTGGAGGGCGGCTCTGAACCTCCCCCTCACAGTCACCCGTGTTCCGGATTTCTGAGTGTGGGGGGGTTCCTTCTTCTGTCTGCAGCACACGGGATCTCCTAGGAGCCATTCGAGTGTCTTCCCCGAGTACCTCCCAGTGCGTGCTGCCGGGGAAAGGCGGGGGTTGGGCTGGAAAAGCAGGTAGCATCTAGTTCCTCCCCATGGACAGGGGAGGTAATTAGCGGACTACCCCCTGCCAGGGAACACCTGTGACACCAGGCAGCTGCGTGGAGAGCGGCCCCGAACCTCCCCCACACAGTCAGCCGTATTCCGGAATTCTGAGTGTGGGGAGGTTCCGTCTTCTGTCTGCAGCACCCGGGTTCTCCTAGGAGCCCTTCGAGTGTCTTCCCCGAGTCCCTCCCAGTGCGGGCTGCCGGGGAAAGGCGGGGGTTTGGCTGGAAACGCAGGTAGCATCTAGTGCCTCCCCATGGAGAGGGGAGGTAATTAGCGGAATTCCCCTTGCGAGGGAACACCTGTGACACCAGGCAGCTGCGTGGAGGTCGGCCCCGAACCTCCCCCACACAGTCACCCGTGTTCCGGAATTCTGAGTGTGGGGGGTTCCTTCTTCTGTCTGCAGCACACGGGATCTCCTAGGAGCCCTTCGAGTGTCTTCCCCCAGTCCCTCCCATTGCGGGCTGCCGGGGAAAGGAGGGGGTTGTGCTGGAAGCGCAGGTAGCATCTAGTGCCTCCCCCTGGACAGGGGAGGTAATTAGCGGACTTCCCCTTGCGAGGGAACACCTGTGACACAAGGCAGCTGCGTGGAGGGCGGCCCCGAACCTCCCCCACACAGTCAGCCGTGTTCCGGAATTCTGAGTGTGGGGAGGTACCGTCTTCTGTCTGCAGCACCCGGGATCTCCTAGGAGCCCTTCGAGTGTCTTCCCCGAGTCCATCCCAGTGCGGGCTACCGGGGAAAGGCGGGGGTTGGGCTGGAAAAGCAGGTAGCATCTAGTTCCTCCCCATGGACAGGGGAGGTAATTAGCGGACTACCCCCTGCCAGGGAACACCTGTGACACCAGGCAGCTGCGTGGAGGGCGGCCCCGAACCTCCCCCACACAGTCAACCGTGTTCCGGAATTCTGAGTGTGGGGAGGTTCCGTCTTCTGTCTGCAGCACCCGGGATCTCCTAGGAGCCCTTCGAGTGTCTTCCCCGAGTACCTCCCAGTGCGGGCTGCCGGGGAAAGTCGGGGGTTGGGCTGGAAAAGCAGGTAGCATCTAGTGCCTCCCCCTGGACAGGGGAGGTAATTAGCGGACTTCCCCTTGCGAGGGAACACCTGTGACACAAGGCAGCTGCGTGGAGGGCGGCCCCGAACCTCCCCCACACAGTCAGCCGTGTTCTGGAATTCTGAGTGTGGGGAGGTTCCGTCTTCTGTCTGCAGCACCCGGGTTCTCCTAGGAGCCCTTCGAGTGTGTTCCCCGAGTCCCTCCCTGTGCGGGCGGCCGGGGAAAGGCGGGGGTTGGGCTGGAAACGCAGGTAGCATCTAGTGCCTCCTCATGGACAGGGGAGGTAATTAGCGGACATCACCCTGCCAGGGAACATCTGTGACACCAGGCAGCTGCGTGGAGGGCGGCTCTTAACCTCCCCCTCACAGTCACCCGTGTTCCGGATTTCTGAGTGTGGGGGGGTTCCTTCTTCTGTCTGCAGCACACGGGATCTCCTAGGAGCCCTTCGAGTGTCTTCCCCGAGTCCCTCCCAGTGCGGGCTGCCGGGGAAAGGCGGGGGTTTGGCTGGAAAAGCAGGTAGCATCTAGTGCCTCCCCATGGACAGGGGAGGTAATTAGCGGACTTCCCCTTGCGAGGGAACACCTGTGACACCAGGAAGCTGCGTGGGGGGCGGCCCTAAACCTCCCCCACACAGTCATCCGTGTTCCGGAATTCTGAGTGTGGGGAGGTTCCGTCTTCTGTCTGCAGCACCAAGGTTCTCCTAGGAGCCCTTCGAGTGTGTTCCCCGCGTCCCTCCCTGTGCGGGCGGTCGGGGAAAGGCGGGGGTTGGGCTGGAAACGCAGGTAGCATCTAGTGCCTCCTCATGGACAGGGGAGGTAATTAGCGGACATCCCCCTGCCAGGGAACACCTGTGACACCAGGCAGCTGCGTGTAGGGCGGCCACGAACCTCCCCCACACAGTCACCCGTGTTCCGGAATTCTGAGTGTGGGGAGGTTCCGTCTTCTGTCTGCAGCACACGGGATCTCCTAGGAGCCCTTCGAGTGTCTTCCCCGAGTCCCTCCCAGTGCGGGCTGCCGGGGAAAGGCGGGGGTTGGGCTGGAAAAGCAGGTAGCATCTAGTTCCTCCCCATGGACAGGGGAGGTAATTAGCGGAATACGCCCTGCCAGGGAACACCTGTGACACCAGGCAGCTGCGTGGAGGGCGGCCCCGAACCTCCCCCACACAGTCAGCCGTGTTCCGGAATTCTGAGTGTGGGGAGGTTCCGTCTTCTGTCTGCAGCACCCGGGTTCTCCTAGGAGCCATTCGAGTGTCTTCCCCCAGTCCCTCCCAGTGCGGGCTGCCGGGGAAAGGCGGGGGTTGGGCTAGAAAAGCAGGTAGCATCTAGTGCCTCCCCATGGACAAGGGAGATAATTAGCGGACTTCCCCCTGCCAGGGAACACCTGTGACACCAGGCAGCTGCGTGGAGGGCGGCCCCGAACCTCCCCCACACAGTCACCCGTGTTCCGGAATTCTGAGTGTGGGGAGGTTCCGTCTTCTGTCTGCAGCACCCGGGATCTCCTAGGAGCCCTTCGAGTGTCTTCCCCGAGTCCCTCCCAGTGCGGGCTGCCGGGGAAAGGCGGGGGTTGGGCTGGAAACGCAGGTAGTATCTAGTGCCTCCTCATGGACAGGGGAGGTAATTAGCGGACATCACCCTGCCAGGGAACACCTGTGACACCAGGCAGCTGCGTGGAGGGCGGCCCCGAACCTCCCCCACACAGTCAGCCGTATTCCGGAATTCTGAGTGTGGGGAGGTTCCGTCTTCTGTCTGCAGCACCCGGGTTCTCCTAGGAGCCCTTCGAGTGTCTTCCCCGAGTCCCTCCCAGTGCGGGCTGCCGGGGAAAGGTGGGGGTTGGGCTGGAAAAGCAGGTAGCATCTAGTGCCTCCCCCTGGACAGGGGAGGTAATTAGTGGACATCACCCTGCCAGGGAACACCTGTGACACCAGGCAGCTGCGTGGAGGGCGGCTCTGAACCTCCCCCTCACAGTCACCCTTGTTCCGGATTTCTGAGTGTGGGGGGGTTCCTTCTTCTGTCTGCAGCACACGGGATCTCCTAGGAGCCCTTCGAGTGTCTTCCCCGAGTCCCTCACAGTGCGGGCTGCTGGGGAAAGGCGGGGGTTTGGCTGGAAACGCAGGTAGCATCTAGTTCCTCCCCATGGACATGGGAGGTAATTAGCGGACTTCCCCTTGCGAGGGAACACCTGTGACACCAGGAAGCTGCGTGGGGGGCGGCCCTAAACCTCCCCCACACAGTCACCCGTGTTCCGGAATTCTGAGTGTGGGGGGGTTGCTTCTTCTGTCTGCAGCACACGGGATCTCCTAGGAGCCCTTCGAGTGTCTTCCCCCATTCCCTCCCAGTGCGGGCTGCCGGGGAAAGGAGGGGGTTGTGCTGGAAACGCAGGTAGAATCTAGTGCCTCCCCATGGACTGGGGAGGTAATTAGCGGACTACCCCCTGCCAGGGAACACCTGTGACACCAGGCAGCTGCGTGGAGGGCGGCCCCGAACCTCCCCCTCACAGTCACCCTTGTTCCGGATTTCTGAGTGTGGGGGGGTTCCTTCTTCTGTCTGCAGCACACGGGATCTCCTAGGAGCCCTTCGAGTGTCTTCCCCGAGTCCCTCCCAGTGCGGGCTGCCGGGGAAAGGCAGGGGTTTGGCTGGAAACGCAGGTAGCATCTAGTTCCTCCCCATGGACATGGGAGGTAATTAGCGGACTTCCCCTTGCGAGGGAACACCTGTGACACCAGGAAGCTGCGTGGGGGGCGGCCCTAAACCTCCCCCACACAGTCACCCGTGTTCCGGAATTCTGAGTGTGGGGGGGTTGCTTCTTCTGTCTGCAGCACACGGGATCTCCTAGGAGCCCTTCGAGTGTCTTCCCCCATTCCCTCCCAGTGCGGGCTGCCGGGGAAAGGAGGGGGTTGTGCTGGAAACGCAGGTAGAATCTAGTGCCTCCCCATGGACTGGGGAGGTAATTAGCGGACTACCCCCTGCCAGGGAACACCTGTGACACCAGGCAGCTGCGTGGAGGGCGGCTCTGAACCTCCCCCTCACAGTCACCCGTGTTCCGGATTTCTGAGTGTGGGGGGGTTCCTTCTTCTGTCTGCAGCACACGGGATCTCCTAGGAGCCATTCGAGTGTCTTCCCCGAGTACCTCCCAGTGCGTGCTGCCGGGGAAAGGCGGGGGTTGGGCTGGAAAAGCAGGTAGCATCTAGTTCCTCCCCATGGACAGGGGAGGTAATTAGCGGACTACCCCCTGCCAGGGAACACCTGTGACACCAGGCAGCTGCGTGGAGAGCGGCCCCGAACCTCCCCCACACAGTCAGCCGTATTCCGGAATTCTGAGTGTGGGGAGGTTCCGTCTTCTGTCTGCAGCACCCGGGTTCTCCTAGGAGCCCTTCGAGTGTCTTCCCCGAGTCCCTCCCAGTGCGGGCTGCCGGGGAAAGGCGGGGGTTTGGCTGGAAACGCAGGTAGCATCTAGTGCCTCCCCATGGAGAGGGGAGGTAATTAGCGGAATTCCCCTTGCGAGGGAACACCTGTGACACCAGGCAGCTGCGTGGAGGTCGGCCCCGAACCTCCCCCACACAGTCACCCGTGTTCCGGAATTCTGAGTGTGGGGGGTTCCTTCTTCTGTCTGCAGCACACGGGATCTCCTAGGAGCCCTTCGAGTGTCTTCCCCCAGTCCCTCCCATTGCGGGCTGCCGGGGAAAGGAGGGGGTTGTGCTGGAAGCGCAGGTAGCATCTAGTGCCTCCCCCTGGACAGGGGAGGTAATTAGCGGACTTCCCCTTGCGAGGGAACACCTGTGACACAAGGCAGCTGCGTGGAGGGCGGCCCCGAACCTCCCCCACACAGTCAGCCGTGTTCCGGAATTCTGAGTGTGGGGAGGTACCGTCTTCTGTCTGCAGCACCCGGGATCTCCTAGGAGCCCTTCGAGTGTCTTCCCCGAGTCCATCCCAGTGCGGGCTACCGGGGAAAGGCGGGGGTTGGGCTGGAAAAGCAGGTAGCATCTAGTTCCTCCCCATGGACAGGGGAGGTAATTAGCGGACTACCCCCTGCCAGGGAACACCTGTGACACCAGGCAGCTGCGTGGAGGGCGGCCCCGAACCTCCCCCACACAGTCAACCGTGTTCCGGAATTCTGAGTGTGGGGAGGTTCCGTCTTCTGTCTGCAGCACCCGGGATCTCCTAGGAGCCCTTCGAGTGTCTTCCCCGAGTACCTCCCAGTGCGGGCTGCCGGGGAAAGTCGGGGGTTGGGCTGGAAAAGCAGGTAGCATCTAGTGCCTCCCCCTGGACAGGGGAGGTAATTAGCGGACTTCCCCTTGCGAGGGAACACCTGTGACACAAGGCAGCTGCGTGGAGGGCGGCCCCGAACCTCCCCCACACAGTCAGCCGTGTTCTGGAATTCTGAGTGTGGGGAGGTTCCGTCTTCTGTCTGCAGCACCCGGGTTCTCCTAGGAGCCCTTCGAGTGTGTTCCCCGAGTCCCTCCCTGTGCGGGCGGCCGGGGAAAGGCGGGGGTTGGGCTGGAAACGCAGGTAGCATCTAGTGCCTCCTCATGGACAGGGGAGGTAATTAGCGGACATCACCCTGCCAGGGAACATCTGTGACACCAGGCAGCTGCGTGGAGGGCGGCTCTTAACCTCCCCCTCACAGTCACCCGTGTTCCGGATTTCTGAGTGTGGGGGGGTTCCTTCTTCTGTCTGCAGCACACGGGATCTCCTAGGAGCCCTTCGAGTGTCTTCCCCGAGTCCCTCCCAGTGCGGGCTGCCGGGGAAAGGCGGGGGTTTGGCTGGAAAAGCAGGTAGCATCTAGTGCCTCCCCATGGACAGGGGAGGTAATTAGCGGACTTCCCCTTGCGAGGGAACACCTGTGACACCAGGAAGCTGCGTGGGGGGCGGCCCTAAACCTCCCCCACACAGTCATCCGTGTTCCGGAATTCTGAGTGTGGGGAGGTTCCGTCTTCTGTCTGCAGCACCAAGGTTCTCCTAGGAGCCCTTCGAGTGTGTTCCCCGCGTCCCTCCCTGTGCGGGCGGTCGGGGAAAGGCGGGGGTTGGGCTGGAAACGCAGGTAGCATCTAGTGCCTCCTCATGGACAGGGGAGGTAATTAGCGGACATCACCCTGCCAGGGAACATCTGTGACACCAGGCAGCTGCGTGGAGGGCGGCTCTTAACCTCCCCCTCACAGTCACCCGTGTTCCGGATTTCTGAGTGTGGGGGGGTTCCTTCTTCTGTCTGCAGCACACGGGATCTCCTAGGAGCCCTTCGAGTGTCTTCCCCGAGTCCCTCCCAGTGCGGGCTGCCGGGGAAAGGCGGGGGTTTGGCTGGAAAAGCAGGTAGCATCTAGTTCCTCCCCATGGACAGGGGAGGTAATTAGCGGACTACCCCCTGCCAGGGAACACCTGTGACACCAGGAAGCTGCGTGGAGGGCGGCCCCGAACCTCCCCCACACAGTCAGCCGTATTCCGGAATTCTGAGTGTGGGGAGGTTCCGTCTTCTGTCTGCAGCACCCGGGTTCTCCTAGGAGCCCTTCGAGTGTCTTCCCCGAGTCCCTCCCAGTGCGGGCTGCCGGGGAAAGGCGGGGGTTTGGCTGGAAACGCAGGTAGCATCTAGTGCCTCCCCATGGAGAGGGGAGGTAATTAGCGGAATTCCCCTTGCGAGGGAACACCTGTGACACCAGGCAGCTGCGTGGAGGGCGGCCCCGAACCTCCCCCACACAGTCACCCGTGTTCCGGAATTCTGAGTGTGGGGGGGTTCCTTCTTCTGTCTGCAGCACACGGGATCTCCTAGGAGCCCTTCGAGTGTCTTCCCCGAGTCCCTCCCAGTGCGGGCTGCCGGGGAAAGGCGGGGGTTGGGCTGGAAAAGCAGGTAGCATCTAGTGCCTCCCCCTAGACAGGGGAGGTAATTAGCGGACTTCCCCTTGCGATGGAACCCCTGTGACACCAGGCAGCTGCGTGGAGGGCGGCTCCGAACCTCCCCCACACAGTCATACGTGTTCCGGAATTCTGAGTGTGGGGGGGTTCCTTCTTCTGTCTGCAGCACACGGGATCTCCTAGGAGCCCTTCGAGTGTCTTCCCCCAGTCCCTCCCAGTGCGGGCTGCCGGGGAAAGGCGGGGGTTGGGCTGGAAAAGCAGGTAGCATCTAGTGCCTCCCCATGGACAGGGGAGGTAATTAGCGGACTACCCCCTGCCAGGGAACACCTGTGACACCAGGCAGCTGCGTGGAGGGCGGCCCCGAACCTCCCCCACACAGTCAGCCGTGTTCCGGAATTCTGAGTGTGGGGAGGTTCCGTCTTCTGTCTGCAGCACCCGGGTTCTCCTAGGAGCCATTCGAGTGTCTTCCCCCAGTCCCTCCCAGTGCGGGCTGCCGGGGAAAGGCGGGGGTTGGGCTGGAAAAGCAGGTAGCATCTAGTGCCTCCCCATGGACAAGGGAGATAATTAGCGGACTTCCCCCTGCCAGGGAACACCTGTGACACCAGGCATCTTCGTGGAGGGCGGCCCCAAACCTCCCCCACACAGTCGGCCGTGTTCCGGAATTCTGAGTGTGGGGAGGTTCCGTCTTCTGTCTGCAGCACCCGGGATCTCCTAGGAGCCCTTCGAGTGTCTTCCCCGAGTCCCTCTCAGTGCGGGCTGCCGGGGAAAGGCGGGGGTTGGGTTGGAAACGCAGGTAGCATCTAGTGCCTCCTCATGGACAGGGGAGGTAATTAGCGGACATCACCCTGCCAGGGAACACCTGTGACACCAGGCAGCTGCGTGGAGGGCGGCTCTGAACCTCCCCCTCACAGTCACCCGTGTTCCGGATTTCTGAGTGTGGGGGGGTTCCTTCTTCTGTCTGCAGCACACGGGATCTCCTAGGAGCCCTTCGAGTGTCTTCCCCGAGTACCTCCCAGTGCGTGCTGCCGGGGAAAGGCGGGGGTTGGGCTGGAAAAGCAGGTAGCATCTAGTTCCTCCCCATGGACAGGGGAGGTAATTAGCGGACTACCCCCTGCCAGGGAACACCTGTGACACCAGGCAGCTGCGTGGAGGGCGGCCCCGAACCTCCCCCACACAGTCAGCCGTATTCCGGAATTCTGAGTGTGGGGAGGTTCCGTCTTCTGTCTGCAGCACCCGGGTTCTCCTAGGAGCCCTTCGAGTGTCTTCCCCGAGTCCCTCCCAGTGCGGGCTGCCGGGGAAAGGCGGGGGTTTGGCTGGAAACGCAGGTAGCATCTAGTGCCTCCCCATGGAGAGGGGAGGTAATTAGCGGAATTCCCCTTGCGAGGGAACACCTGTGACACCAGGCAGCTACGTGGAGGTCGGCCCCGAACCTCCCCCACACAGTCACCCGTGTTCCGGAATTCTGAGTGTGGGGGGGTTCCTTCTTCTGTCTGCAGCACACGGGATCTCCTAGGAGCCCTTCGAGTGTCTTCCCCCAGTCCCTCCCAGTGCGGGCTGCCGGGGAAAGGAGGGGGTTGTGCTGGAAGCGCAGGTAGCATCTAGTGCCTCCCCCTGGACAGGGGAGGTAATTAGCGGACTTCCCCTTGCGAGGGAACACCTGTGACACAAGGCAGCTGCGTGGAGGGCGGCCCCGAACCTCCCCCACACAGTCAGCCGTGTTCCGGAATTCTGAGTGTGGGGAGGTACCGTCTTCTGTCTGCAGCACCCGGGATCTCCTAGGAGCCCTTCGAGTGTCTTCCCCGAGTCCATCCCAGTGCGGGCTACCGGGGAAAGGCGGGGGTTGGGCTGGAAAAGCAGGTAGCATCTAGTTCCTCCCCATGGACAGGGGAGGTAATTAGCGGACTACCCCCTGCCAGGGAACACCTGTGACACCAGGCAGCTGCGTGGAGGGCGGCCCCGAACCTACCCCACACAGTCAACCATGTTCCGGAATTCTGAGTGTGGGGAGGTTCCGTCTTCTGTCTGCAGCACCCGGGATCTCCTAGGAGCCCTTCGAGTGTCTTCCCCGAGTACCTCCCAGTGCGGGCTGCCGGGGAAAGTCGGGGGTTGGGCTGGAAAAGCAGGTAGCATCTAGTGCCTCCCCCTGGACAGGGGAGGTAATTAGCGGACTTCCCCTTGCGAGGGAACACCTGTGACACAAGGCAGCTGCGTGGAGGGCGGCCTCGAACCTCCCCCACACAGTCAGCCGTGTTCTGGAATTCTGAGTGTGGGGAGGTACCGTCTTCTGTCTGAAGCACCCGGGATCTCCTAGGAGCCTTTCGAGTGTCTTCCCCGAGTCCATCCCAGTGCGGGCTACCGGGGAAAGGCGGGGGTTGGGCTGGAAAAGCAGGTAGCATCTAGTTCCTCCCCATGGACAGGGGAGGTAATTAGCGGACTACCCCCTGCCAGGGAACACCTGTGACACCAGGCAGCTGCGTGGAGGGCGGCCCCGAACCTCCCCCACACAGTCAGCCGTATTCCGGAATTCTGAGTGTGGGGAGGTTCCGTCTTCTGTCTGCAGCACCCGGGTTCTCCTAGGAGCCCTTCGAGTGTCTTCCCCGAGTCCCTCCCAGTGCGGGCTGCCGGGGAAAGGCGGGGGTTTGGCTGGAAACGCAGGTAGCATCTAGTGCCTCCCCATGGAGAGGGGAGGTAATTAGCGGAATTCCCCTTGCGAGGGAACACCTGTGACACCAGGCAGCTGCGTGGAGGGCGGCCCCGAACCTCCCCCACACAGTCACCCGTGTTCCAGAATTCTGAGTGTGGGGGGGTTCCTTCTTCTGTCTGCAGCACACGGGATCTCCTAGGAGCCCTTCGAGTGTCTTCCCCCAGTCCCTCCCAGTGCGGGCTGCCGGGGAAAGGCGGGGGTTGGGCTGGAAAAGCAGGTAGCATCTAGTGCCTCCCCATGGACAGGGGAGGTAATTAGCGGACTACCCCCTGCCAGGGAACACCTGTGACACAAGGCAGCTGCGTGGAGGGCGGCCCCGAACCTCCCCCACACAGTCAGCCGTGTTCCAGAATTCTGAGTGTGGGGAGGTTCCGTCTTCTGTCTGCAGCACCCGGGTTCTCCTAGGAGCCCTTCGAGTGTCTTCCCCGAGTCCCTCCCAGTGCGGGCTGCCGGGGAAAGGCGGGGGTTTGGCTGGAAACGCAGGTAGCATCTAGTGCCTCCCCATGGACAGGGGAGGTAATTAGCGGACTTCCCCTTGCGAGGGAACACCTGTGACACCAGGAAGCTGCGTGGGGGGCGGCCCTAAACCTCCCCCACACAGTCATCCGTGTTCCGGAATTCTGAGTGTGGGGAGGAACCGTCTTCTGTCTGCAGCACCCGGGTTCTCCTAGGAGCCCTTCGAGTGTGTTCCCCGCGTCCCTCCCTGTGCGGGCGGCCGGGGAAAGGCGGGGGTTGGGCTGGAAACGCAGGTAGCATCTAGTGCCTCCTCATGGACAGGGGAGGTAATTAGCGGACATCACCCTGCCAGGGAACATCTGTGACACCAGGCAGCTGCGTGGAGGGCGGCTCTTAACCTCCCCCTCACAGTCACCCGTGTTCCGTATTTCTGAGTGTGGGGGGTTCCTTCTTCTGTCTGCATCACACGGGATCTCCTAGGAGCCCTTCGAGTGTCTTCCCCGAGTCCCTCCCAGTGCGGGCTGCCGGGGAAAGGCGGGGGTTGGGCTGGAAAAGCAGGTAGCATCTAGTTCCTCCCCATGGACAGGGGAGGTAATTAGCGGACTACCCCCTGCCAGGGAACACCTGTGACACCAGGAAGCTGCGTGGAGGGCGGCCCCGAACCTCCCCCACACAGTCAGCCGTATTCCGGAATTCTGAGTGTGGGGAGGTTCCGTCTTCTGTCTGCAGCACCCGGGTTCTCCTAGGAGCCCTTCGAGTGTCTTCCCCGAGTCCCTCCCAGTGCGGGCTGCCGGGGAAAGGCGGGGGTTTGGCTGGAAACGCAGGTAGCATCTAGTGCCTCCCCATGGAGAGGGGAGGTAATTAGCGGAATTCCCCTTGCGAGGGAACACCTGTGACACCAGGCAGCTGCGTGGAGGGCGGCCCCGAACCTCCCCCACACAGTCACACGTGTTCCGGAATTCTGAGTGTGGGGGGGTTCCTTCTTCTGTCTGCAGCACACGGGATCTCCTAGGAGCCCTTCGAGTGTCTTCCCCGAGTCCCTCCCAGTGCGGGCTGCCGGGGAAAGGCGGGGGTTGGGCTGGAAAAGCAGGTAGCATCTAGTGCCTCCCCCTGGACAGGGGAGGTAATTAGCGGAATTCCCCTTGCGATGGAACCCCTGTGACACCAGGCAGCTGCGTGGAGCGCGGCTCCGAACCTCCCCCACACAGTCATACGTGTTCTGGAATTCTGAGTGTGGGGGGGTTCCTTCTTCTGTCTGCAGCACACGGGATCTCCCAGGAGCCCTTCGAGTGTCTTCCCCCAGTCCCTCCCAGTGCGGGCTGCCGGGGAAAGGCGGGGGTTGGGCTGGAAAAGCAGGTAGCATCTAGTGCCTCCCCATGGACAGGGGAGGTAATTAGCGGACTACCCCCTGCCAGGGAACACCTGTGACACCAGGCAGCTGCGTGGAGGGCGGCCCCGAACCTCCCCCACACAGTCAGCCGTGTTCCAGAATTCTGAGTGTGGGGAGGTTCCGTCTTCTATCTGCAGCACCCGGGTTCTCCTAGGAGCCCTTCGAGTGTCTTCCCCGAGTCCCTCCCAGTGCGGGCTGCAGGGGAAAGGCGGGGGTTTGGCTGGAAACGCAGGTAGCATCTAGTGCCTCCCCATGGACAGGGGAGGTAATTAGCGGACTTCCCCTTGCGAGGGAACACCTGTGACACCAGGAACCTGCGTGGGGGGCGGAACTAAACCTCCCCCACACAGTCATCCGTGTTCCGGAATTCTGAGTGTGGGGAGGTTCCGTCTTCTGTCTGCAGCACCCGGGTTCTCCTAGGAGCCCTTCGAGTGTGTTCCCCGAGTCCCTCCCTGTGCGGGCGGCCGGGGAAAGGCAGGGGTTAGGCTGGAAACGCAGGTAGCATCTAGTGCCTCCCCATGGACAGGGGAGGTAATTAGCGGACTACCCCCTGCCAGGGAACACCTGTGACACCAGGCAGCTGCGTGGAGGGCGGCCCCGAACCTCCCCCACACAGTCAGCCGTATTCCGGAATTCTGAGTGTGGGGAGGTTCCGTCTTCTGTCTGCAGCACCCGGGTTCTCCTAGGAGCCCTTCGAGTGTCTTCCCCGAGTCCCTCCCAGTGCGGGCTGCCGGGGAAAGGCGGGGGTTTGGCTGGAAACGCAGGTAGCATCTAGTGCCTCCCCATGGACAAGGGAGATAATTAGCGGACTTCCCCCTGCCAGGGAACACCTGTGACACCAGGCATCTTCGTGGAGGGCGGCCCCAAACCTCCCCCACACAGTCGGCCGTGTTCCGGAATTCTGAGTGTGGGGAGGTTCCGTCTTCTGTCTGCAGCACCCGGGTTCTCCTAGGAGACATTCGAGTGTCTTCCCCCAGTCCCTCCCAGTGCGGGCTGCCGGGGAAAGGCGGGGGTTGGGCTGGAAAAGCAGGTAGCATCTAGTGAATCCCCATGGACAAGGGAGATAATTAGCGGACTTCCCCCTGCCAGGGAACACCTGTGACACCAGGCAGCTGCGTGGAGGGCGGCCCCGAATCTCCCCCACACAGTCACCCGTGTTCCGGAATTCTGAGTGTGGGGAGGTTCCGTCTTCTGTCTGCAGCACCCTGGATCTCCTAGGAGCCCTTCGAGTGTCTTCCCCGAGTCCCTCCCAGTGCGGGCTGCCGGGGAAAGGCGGGGGTTGGGCTGGAAAAGCAGGTAGCATCTAGTGCCTCCCCATGGACAAGGGAGATAATTAGCGGACTTCCCCCAGCCAGGGAACACCTGTGACACCAGGCAGCTGCGTGGAGGGCGGCCCTAAACTTCCCCACACAGTCACCCTTGTTCCGGAATTCTGAGTGTGGGGAGGTTCCGTCTTCTGTCTGCAGCACCCGGTTTCTCCTAGGAGCCCTTCGAGTGTCTTCCCCCAGTCCCTCCCAGTGCGGGCTGCCGGGGAAAGGTGGGGGTTGGGCTGGAAAAGCAGGTAGCATCTAGTGCCTCCCCCTGGACAGGGGAGGTAATTAGTGGACATCACCCTGCCAGGGAACACCTGTGACACCAGGCAGCTGCGTGGAGGGCGGCTGTGAACCTCCCCCTCACAGTCACCCTTTTTCCGGATTTCTGAGTGTGGGGGGGTTCCTTCTTCTGTCTGCAGCACACGGGATCTCTTGGGAGCCCTTCGAGTGTCTTCCCCGAGTCCCTCCCAGTGCGGGCTGCCGGGGAAAGGCGGGGGTTTGGCTGGAAACGCAGGTAGCATCTAGTGCCTCCCCATGGAGAGGGGAGGTAATTAGCGGAATTCCCCTTGCGAGGGAACACCTGTGACACCAGGCAGCTGCGTGGAGGGCGGCCCTGAACCTCCCCCACACAGTCACCCGTGTTCCGGAATTCTGAGTGTGGGGGGGTTGCTTCTTCTGTCTGCAGCACACGGGATCTCCTAGGAGCCCTTCGAGTGTCTTCCCCCAGTCCCTCCCAGTGCGGGCTGCCGGGGAAAGGAGGGGGTTGTGCTGGAAACGCAGGTAGAATCTAGTGCCTCCCCATGGACTGGGGAGGTAATTAGCGGACTACCCCCTGCCAGGGAACACCTGTGACACCAGGCAGCTGCGTGGAGGGCGGCCCCGAACCTCCCCCTCACAGTCACCCTTGTTCCGGATTTCTGAGTGTGGGGAGGTTCCGTCTTCTGTCTGCAGCACCCGGGTTCTCCTAGGAGCCATTCGAGTGTCTTCCCCCAGTCCCTCCCAGTGCGGGTTGCCGGGGAAAGGCGGGGGTTGGGCTGGAAAAGCAGGTAGCATCTAGTGCCTCCCCATGGACAAGGGAGATAATTAGCGGACTTCCCCCTGCCAGGGAACACCTGTGACACCAGGCATCTTCGTGGAGGGCGGCCCCAAACCTCCCCCACACAGTCGGCCGTGTTCCGGAATTCTGAGTGTGGGGAGGTTCCGTCTTCTGTCTGCAGCACCCGGGATCTCCTAGGAGCCCTTTGAGTGTCTTCCCCGAGTCCCTCCCAATGCGGGCTCCCGGGGAAAGGCGGGGGTTGGGCTGGAAACGCAGGTAGCATCTAGTGCCTCCTCATGGACAGGGGAGGTAATTAGCGGACATCACCCTGCCAGGGAACACCTGTGACACCAGGCAGCTGCGTGGAGGGCGGCTCTGAAACTCCCCCTCACAGTCACAAGTGTTCCGGATTTCTGAGTGTGGGGAGGTTCCGTCTTCTGTCTGCAGCACCCGGGTTCTCCTAGGAGCCATTCGAGTGTCTTCCCCCAGTCCCTCCCAGTGCGGGCTGCCGGGGAAAGGCGGGGGTTGGGCTGGAAAAGCAGGTAGCATCTAGTGCCTCCCCATGGACAAGGGAGATAATTAGCGGACTTCCCCCTGCCAGGGAACACCTGTGACACCAGGCAGCTGCGTGGAGGGCGGCCCCGAATCTCCCCTACACAGTCACCCGTGTTCCGGAATTCTGAGTGTGGGGAGGTTCCGTCTTCTGTCTGCAGCACCCGGGATCTCCTAGGAGCCCTTCGAGTGTCTTCCCCGAGTCCCTCCCAGTGCGGGCTGCCGGGGAAAGGCGGGGGTTGGGCTGGAAAAGCAGGTAGCATCTAGTGCCTCCCCATGGACAAGGGAGATAATTAGCGGACTTCCCCCTGCCAGGGAACACCTGTGACACCAGGCAGCTGCGTGGAGGGCGGCCCTAAACTTCCCCACACAGTCACCCTTGTTCCGGAATTCTGAGTGTGGGGAGGTTCCGTCTTCTGTCTGCAGCACCCGGTTTCTCCTAGGAGCCCTTCGAGTGTCTTCCCCCAGTCCCTCCCAGTGCGGGCTGCCGGGGAAAGGTGGGGGTTGGGCTGGAAAAGCAGGTAGCATCTAGTGCCTCCCCCTGGACAGGGGAGGTAATTAGTGGACATCACCCTGCCAGGGAACACCTGTGACACCAGGCAGCTGCGTGGAGGGCGGCTGTGAACCTCCCCCTCACAGTCACCCTTTTTCCGGATTTCTGAGTGTGGGGGGGTTCCTTCTTCTGTCTGCAGCACACGGGATCTCTTGGGAGCCCTTCGAGTGTCTTCCCCGAGTCCCTCCCAGTGCGGGCTGCCGGGGAAAGGCGGGGGTTTGGCTGGAAACGCAGGTAGCATCTAGTGCCTCCCCATGGAGAGGGGAGGTAATTAGCGGAATTCCCCTTGCGAGGGAACACCTGTGACACCAGGCAGCTGCGTGGAGGGCGGCCCTGAACCTCCCCCACACAGTCACCCGTGTTCCGGAATTCTGAGTGTGGGGGGGTTGCTTCTTCTGTCTGCAGCACACGGGATCTCCTAGGAGCCCTTCGAGTGTCTTCCCCCAGTCCCTCCCAGTGCGGGCTGCCGGGGAAAGGAGGGGGTTGTGCTGGAAACGCAGGTAGAATCTAGTGCCTCCCCATGGACTGGGGAGGTAATTAGCGGACTACCCCCTGCCAGGGAACACCTGTGACACCAGGCAGCTGCGTGGAGGGCGGCCCCGAACCTCCCCCTCACAGTCACCCTTGTTCCGGATTTCTGAGTGTGGGGAGGTTCCGTCTTCTGTCTGCAGCACCCGGGTTCTCCTAGGAGCCATTCGATTGTCTTCCCCCAGTCCCTCCCAGTGCGGGTTGCCGGGGAAAGGCGGGGGTTGGGCTGGAAAAGCAGGTAGCATCTAGTGCCTCCCCATGGACAAGGGAGATAATTAGCGGACTTCCCCCTGCCAGGGAACACCTGTGACACCAGGCATCTTCGTGGAGGGCGGCCCCAAACCTCCCCCACACAGTCGGCCGTGTTCCGGAATTCTGAGTGTGGGGAGGTTCCGTCTTCTGTCTGCAGCACCCGGGATCTCCTAGGAGCCCTTTGAGTGTCTTCCCCGAGTCCCTCCCAATGCGGGCTGCCGGGGAAAGGCGGGGGTTGGGCTGGAAACGCGGGTAGCATCTAGTGCCTCCTCATGGACAGGGGAGGTAATTAGCGGACATCACCCTGCCAGGGAACACCTGTGACACCAGGCAGCTGCGTGGAGGGCGGCTCTGAAACTCCCCCTCACAGTCACAAGTGTTCCGGATTTCTGAGTGTGGGGAGGTTCCGTCTTCTGTCTGCAGCACCCGGGTTCTCCTAGGAGCCATTCGAGTGTCTTCCCCCAGTCCCTCCCAGTGCGGGCTGCCGGGGAAAGGCGGGGGTTGGGCTGGAAAAGCAGGTAGCATCTAGTGCCTCCCCATGGACAAGGGAGATAATTAGCGGACTTCCCCCTGCCAGGGAACACCTGTGACACCAGGCAGCTGCGTGGAGGGCGGCCCCGAATCTCCCCCACACAGTCACCCGTGTTCCGGAATTCTGAGTGTGGGGAGGTTCCGTCTTCTGTCTGCAGCACCCGGGATCTCCTAGGAGCCCTTCGAGTGTCTTCCCCGAGTCCCTCCCAGTGCGGGCTGCCGGGGAAAGGCGGGGGTTGGGCTGGAAAAGCAGGTAGCATCTAGTGCCTCCCCATGGACAAGGGAGATAATTAGCGGACTTCCCCCTGCCAGGGAACACCTGTGACACCAGGCAGCTGCGTGGAGGGCGGCCCTAAACTTCCCCACACAGTCACCCTTGTTCCGGAATTCTGAGTGTGGGGAGGTTCCGTCTTCTGTCTGCAGCACCCGGTTTCTCCTAGGAGCCCTTCGAGTGTCTTCCCCCAGTCCCTCCCAGTGCGGGCTGCCGGGGAAAGGTGGGGGTTGGGCTGGAAAAGCAGGTAGCATCTAGTGCCTCCCCCTGGACAGGGGAGGTAATTAGTGGACATCACCCTGCCAGGGAACACCTGTGACACCAGGCAGCTGCGTGGAGGGCGGCTCTGAACCTCCCCCTCACAGTCACCCTTTTTCCGGATTTCTGAGTGTGGGGGGGTTCCTTCTTCTGTCTGCAGCACACGGGATCTCCTGGGAGCCCTTCGAGTGTCTTCCCCGAGTCCCTCCCAGTGCGGGCTGCTGGGGAAAGGCGGGGGTTTGGCTGGAAACGCAGGTAGCATCTAGTTCCTCCCCATGGACAGGGGAGGTAATTAGCGGACTTCCCCTTGCGAGGGAACACCTGTGACACCAGGAAGCTGCGTGGGGGGCGGCCCTAAACCTCCCCCACACAGTCATCCGTATTCCGGAATTCTGAGTGTGGGGAGGTTCCGTCTTCTGTCTGCAGCACCCGGGTTCTCCTAGGAGCCCTTCGAGTGTCTTCCCCGAGTCCCTCCCAGTGCGGGCTGCCGGGGAAAGGCGGGGGTTTGGCTGGAAACGCAGGTAGCATCTAGTGCCTCCCCATGGAGAGGGGAGGTAATTAGCGGAATTCCCCTTGCGAGGGAACACCTGTGACACCAGGCAGCTGCGTGGAGGGCGGCCCTGAACCTCCCCCACACAGTCACCCGTGTTCCGGAATTCTGAGTGTGGGGGGGTTGCTTCTTCTGTCTGCAGCACACGGGATCTCCTAGGAGCCCTTCGAGTGTCTTCCCCCAGTCCCTCCCAGTGCGGGCTGCCGGGGAAAGGAGGGGGTTGTGCTGGAAACGCAGGTAGAATCTAGTGCCTCCCCATGGACTGGGGAGGCAATTAGCGGACTACCCCCTGCCAGGGAACACCTGTGACACCAGGCAGCTGCGTGGAGGGCGGCCCCGAACCTCCCCCTCACAGTCACCCTTGTTCCGGATTTCTGAGTGTGGGGAGGTTCCGTCTTCTGTCTGCAGCACCCGGGTTCTCCTAGGAGCCATTCGAGTGTCTTCCCCCAGTCCCTCCCAGTGCGGGTTGCCGGGGAAAGGCGGGGGTTGGGCTGGAAAAGCAGGTAGCATCTAGTGCCTCCCCATGGACAAGGGAGATAATTAGCGGACTTCCCCCTGCCAGGGAACACCTGTGACACCAGGCAGCTGCGTGGAGGGCGGCCCCGAACCTCCCCCACACAGTCACCCGTGTTCCGGAATTCTGAGTGTGGGGAGGTTCCGTCTTCTGTCTGCAGCACCCGGGATCTCCTAGGAGCCCTTCGAGTGTCTTCCCCGAGTCCCTCCCAGTGCGGGCTGCCGGGGAAAGGCGGGGGTTGGGCTGGAAACCCAGGTAGCATCTAGTGCCTCCTCATGGACAGGGGAGGTAATTAGCGGACATCAGCTTGCCAGGGAACACCTGTGACACCAGGCAGCTGCGTGGAGGGCGGCTCTGAACCTCCCCCTCACAGTCACCCGTGTTCCGGATTTCTGAGTGTGGGGGGGTTCCTTCTTCTGTCTGCAGCACACGGGATCTCCTAGGAGCCCTTCGAGTGTCTTCCCCGAGTCCCTCCCAGTGCGGGCTGCCGGGGAAAGGCGGGGGTTGGGCTGGAAAAGCAGGTAGCATCTAGTTCCTCCCCATGGACAGGGGAGGAAATTAGCGGACTACGCCCTGCCAGGGAACACCTGTGACACCAGGCAGCTGCGTGGAGGGCGGCCCCGAACCTCCCCCACACAGTCAGCCGTGTTCCGGAATTCTGAGTTTGGGGAGGTTCCGTCTTCTGTCTGCAGCACCCGGGTTCTCCTAGGAGCCATTCGAGTGTCTTCCCCCAGTCCCTCCCAGTGCGGGCTGCCGGGGAAAGGCGGGGGTTGGGCTGGAAAAGCAGGTAGCATCTAGTGCCTCCCCATGGACAAGGGAGATAATTAGCGGACTTCCCCCTGCCAGGGAACACCTGTGACACCAGGCAGCTGCGTGGAGGGCGGCCCCGAACCTCCCCCACACAGTCACCCGTGTTCCGGAATTCTGAGTGTGGGGAGGTTCCGTCTTCTGTCTGCAGCACCCGGGATCTCCTAGGAGCCCTTCGAGTGTCTTCCCCGAGTCCCTCCCAGTGCGGGCTGCCGGGGAAAGGCGGGGGTTGGGCTGGAAACGCAGGTAGCATCTAGTGCCTCCTCATGGACAGGGGAGGTAATTAGCGGACATCACCCTGGCAGGGAACACCTGTGACACCAGGGAGCTGCGTGGAGGGCGGCTCTGAACCTCCCCCTCACAGTCACCCGTGTTCCGGATTTCTGAGTGTGGGGGGGTTCCTTCTTCTGTCTGCAGCACACGGGATCTCCTAGGAGCCCTTCGAGTGTCTTCCCCGAGTCCCTCCCAGTGCGGGCTGCCGGGGAAAGGCGGGGGTTGGGCTGGAAAAGCAGGTAGCATCTAGTTCCTCCCCATGGACAGGGGAGGTAATTAGCGGACTACGCCCTGCCAGGGAACACCTGTGACACCAGGCAGCTGCGTGGAGGGCGGCCCCGAACCTCCCCCACACAGTCAGCCGTATTCCGGAATTCTGAGTGTGGGGAGGTTCCGTCTTCTGTCTGCAGCACCCGGGTTCTCCTAGGAGCCCTTCGAGTGTCTTCCCCGAATCCCTCCCATTGCGGGCTGCCGGGGAAAGGCGGGGGTTGGGCTGGAAACGCAGGTAGCATCTAGTGCCTCCTCATGGACAGGGGAGGTAATTAGCGGACATCACCCTGCCAGAGAACACCTGTGACACCAGGCAGCTGCGTGGAGGGCGGCCCCGAACCTCCCCCACACAGTCAGCCGTATTCCGGAATTCTGAGTGTGGGGAGGTTCCGTCTTCTGTCTGCAGCACCCGGGTTCTCCTAGGAGCCCTTCGAGTGTCTTCCCCCATTCCCTCCCAGTGCGGGCTGCCGGGGAAAGGAGGGGGTTGTGCTGGAAACGCAGGTAGAATCTAGTGCCTCCCCATGGACTGGGGAGGTAATTAGCGGACTACCCCCTGCCAGGGAACACCTGTGACACCAGGCAGCTGCGTGGAGGGCGGCCCCGATCCTCCCCCTCACAGTCACCCTTGTTCCGGATTTCTGAGTGTGGGGGGGTTCCTTCTTCTGTCTGCAGCACACGGGATCTCCTAGGAGCCCTTCGAGTGTCTTCCCCGAGTCCCTCCCAGTGCGGGCTGCCGGGGAAAGGCAGGGGTTTGGCTGGAAACGCAGGTAGCATCTAGTTCCTCCCCATGGACATGGGAGGTAATTAGCGGACTTCCCCTTGCGAGGGAACACCTGTGACACCAGGAAGCTGCGTGGGGGGCGGCCCTAAACCTCCCCCACACAGTCACCCGTGTTCCGGAATTCTGAGTGTGGGGGGGTTGCTTCTTCTGTCTGCAGCACACGGGATCTCCTAGGAGCCCTTCGAATGTCTTCCCCCATTCCCTCCCAGTGCGGGCTGCCGGGGAAGGAGGGGGTTGTGCTGGAAACGCAGGTAGAATCTAGTGCCTCCCCATGGACTGGGGAGGTAATTAGCGGACTACCCCCTGCCAGGGAACACCTGTGACACCAGGCAGCTGCGTGGAGGGCGGCCCCGAACCTCCCCCTCACAGTCACACGTGTTCCGGATTTCTGAGTGTGGGGGGGTTCCTTCTTCTGTCTGCAGCACACGGGATCTCCTAGGAGCCCTTCGAGTGTCTTCCCCGAGTCCCTCCCAGTGCGGGCTGCCGGGGAAAGGCAGGGGTTTGGCTGGAAACGCAGGTAGCATCTAGTTCCTCCCCATGGACAGGGGAGGTAATTAGCGGACTTCCCCTTGCGAGGGAACACCTGTGACACCAGGAAGCTGCGTGTGGGGCGGCCCTAAACCTCCCCCACTCAGTCATCCGTGTTCCGGAATTCTGAGTGTGGGGAGGTTCCGTCTTCTGTCTGCAGCACCCGGGTTCTCCTAGGAGCCTTTCGAGTGTCTTCCCCGAGTCCCTCCTAGTGCGGGCTGCCGGGGAAAGGCGGGGGTTTGGCTGGAAACGCAGGTAGCATCTAGTGCCTCCCCATGGACCAGGGAGGTAATTAGCGGACTTCCCCTTGCGAGGGAACACCTGTGACACTAGGCAGCTGCGTGGAGGGCGGCCCCGAACCTCCCCCACACAGTCAGCCGTGTTCCGGAATTCTGAGTGTGAGGAAGTTCCGTCTTCTGTCTGCAGCACCCGGGTTCTCCTAGGAGCCATTAGAGTGTCTTCCCCCAGTCCCTCCCAGTGCGGGCTGCCGGGGAAAGGCGGGGGTTGGGCTGGAAAAGCAGGTAGCATCTAGTGCCTCCCCATGGACAAGGGAGATAATTAGCGGACTTCCCCCTGCCAGGGAACACCTGTGACACCAGGCAGCTGCGTGGAGGGCGGCCCCGAACCTCCCCCACACAGTCACCCGTGTTCCGGAATTCTGAGTGTGGGGAGGTTCCGTCTTCTGTCTGCAGCACCCGGGTTCTCCTAGGAGCCATTAGAGTGTCTTCCCCCAGTCCCTCCCAGTGCGGGCTGCCGGGGAAAGGCGGGGGTTGGGCTGGAAAAGCAGGTAGCATCTAGTGCCTCCCCATGGACAAGGGAGATAATTAGCGGACTTCCCCCTGCCAGGGAACACCTGTGACACCAGGCAGCTGCGTGGAGGGCGGCCCCGAACCTCCCCCACACAGTCACCCGTGTTCCGGAATTCTGAGTGTGGGGAGGTTCCGTCTTCTGTCTGCAGCACCCGGGAACTCCTAGGAGCCCTTCAAGTGTCTTCCCCGAGTCCCTCCCAGTGCGGGCTGCCGGGGAAAGGCGGGGGTTGGGCTGGAAACGCAGGTAGCATCTAGTGCCCCCTCATGGACAGGGGAGGTAATTAGCGGACATCACCCTGCCAGGGAACACCTGTGACACCAGGCAGCTGCGTGGAGGGCGGCTCTGAACCTCCCCCTCACAGTCACCCGTGTTCCGGATTTCTGAGTGTGGGGGGGTTCCTTCTTCTGTCTGCAGCACACGGGATCTCCTAGGAGCCCTTCGAGTGTCTTCCCCGAGTCCCTCCCAGTGCGGGCTGCCGGGGAAAGGCGGGGGTTGGGCTGGAAAAGCAGGTAGCATCTAGTTCCTCCCCATGGACAGGGGAGGTAATTAGCGGACTACGCCCTGCCAGGAAACACCTGTGACACCAGGCAGCTGCGTGGAGGGCGGCCCCGAACCTCCCCCACACAGTCAGCCGTGTTCCGGAATTCTGAGTGTGGGGAGGTTCCGTCTTCTGTCTGCAGCACCCGGGTTCCCCTAGGAGCCATTCGAGTGTCTTCCCACAGTCCCTCCCAGTGCGGGCTGCCGGGGAAAGGTGGGGGTTGGGCTGGAAAAGCAGGTAGCATCTAGTGCCTCCCCCTGGACAGGGGAGGTAATTAGTGGACATCACCCTGCCAGGGAACACCTGTGACACCAGGCAGCTGCGTGGAGGGCGGCTCTGAACCTCCCCCTCACAGTCACCCTTGTTCTGGATTTCTGAGTGTGGGGGGGTTCCTTCTTCTGTCTGCAGCACACGGGATCACCTAGGAGCCCTTCGAGTGTCTTCCCCGAGTCCCTCCCAGTGCGGGCTGCCGGGGAAAGGCGGGGGTTGGGCTGGAAAAGCAGGTAGCATCTAGTGCCTCCCCCTGGACAGGGGAGGTAATTAGTGGACATCACCCTGCCAGGGAACACCTGTGACACCAGGCAGCTGCGTGGAGGGCGGCTCTGAACCTCCCCCTCACAGTCACCCTTGTTCTGGATTTCTGAGTGTGGGGGGGTTCCTTCTTCTGTCTGCAGCACACGGGATCTCCTAGGAGCCCTTCGAGTGTCTTCCCCGAGTCCCTCCCAGTGCGGGCTGCCGGGGAAAGGCGGGGGTTGGGCTGGAAAAGCAGGTAGCATCTAGTGCCTCCCCCTGGACAGGGGAGGTAATTAGCGGACTTCCCCTTGCGAGGGAACCCCTGTGACACCAGGCAGCTGCGTGGAGGGCGGCTCCGAACCTCCCCCACACAGTCATACGTGTTCCGGGATTCTGAGTGTGGGGGGGTTCCTTCTTCTGTCTGCAGCACACGGGATCTCCTAGGAGCCCTTCGAGTGTCTTCCCCCAGTCCCTCCCAGTGCGGGCTGCCGGGGAAAGGCGGATTTTGGGCTGGAAAAGCAGGTAGCATCTAGTGCCTCCCCATGGACAGGGGAGGTAATTAGCGGACTACCCCCTGCCAGGGAACACCTGTGACACCAGGCAGCTGCGTGGAGGGCGGCCCCGAACCTCCCCCACACAGTCAGCCGTGTTCCAGAATTCTGAGTGTGGGGAGGTTCCGTCTTCTGTCTGCAGCACCCGGGTTCTCCTAGGAGCCCTTCGAGTGTCTTCCCCGAGTCCCTCCCAGTGCGGGCTGCCGGGGAAAGGCGGGGGTTGGGCTGGAAACGCAGGTAGCATCTAGTGCCTCCCCATGGACAAGGGAGATAATTAGCGGACTTCCCCCTGCCAGGGAACACCTGTGACACCAGGCAACTTCGTGGAGGGCGGCCCCAAACCTCCCCCACACAGTCGGCCGTGTTCCGGAATTCTGAGTGTGGGGAGGTTCCGTCTTCTGTCTGCAGCACCCGGGATCTCCTAGGAGCCCTTCGAGTGTCTTCCCCGAGTCCCTCCCAGTGCGGGCTGCCGGGGAAAGGCGGGGGTTGGGCTGGAAACGCAGGTAGCATCTAGTGCCTCCTCATGGACAGGGGAGGTAATTAGGGGACATCACCCTGCCAGGGAACACCTGTGACACCAGGCAGCTGCGTGGAGGGCGGCTCTGAACCTCCCCCTCACAGTCACCCGTGTTCTGGATTTCTGAGTGTGGGGGGGTTCCTTCTTCTGTCTGCAGCACACGGGATCTCCTAGGAGCCCTTCGAGTGTCTTCCCCGAGTCCCTCCCAGTGCGGGCTGCCGGGGAAAGGCGGGGGTTTGGCTGGAAAAGCAGGTAGCATCTAGTGCCTCCCCATGGACAGGGGAGGTATTTAGCGGACTTCCCCTTGCGAGGGAACACCTGTGACACCAGGAAGCTGCGTGGGGGGCGGCCCTAAACCTCCCCCACACAGTCATCCGTGTTCCGGGATTCTGAGTGTGGGGAGGTTCCGTCTTCTGTCTGCAGCACCCGGGATCTCCTAGGAGCCCTTCGAGTGTGTTCCCCGAGTCCCTCCCTGTGCGGGCGGCCGGGGAAAGGCGGGGGTTGGGCTGGAAACGCAGGTAGCATCTAGTGCCTCCCCATGGACAGGGGAGGTAATTAGCGGACTACCCCCTGCCAGGGAACACCTGTGACACCAGGCAGCTGCGTGGAGGGCGGCCCCGAACCTCCCCCACACAGTCAGCCGTGTTCCGGAATTCTGAGTGTGGGGAGCTTCCGTCTTCTGTCTGCAGCACCCAGGTTCTCCTAGGAGCCCTTCGAGTGTCTTCCCCGAGTCCCTCCCAGTGCGGGCTGCCGGGGAAAGGCGGGGGTTTGGCTGGAAACGCAGGTAGCATCTAGTGCCTCCCCATGGACCAGGGAGGTAATTAGCGGACTTCCCCTTGCGAGGGAACACCTGTGACACAAGGCAGCTGCGTGGAGGGCGGCCCCGAACCTCCCCCACACAGTCAGCCGTGTTCCGGAATTCTGAGTGTGGGGAGGTACCGTCTTCTGTCTGCAGCACACGGGATCTCCTGGGAGCCCTTCGAGTGTCTTCCCCGAGTCCCTCCCAGTGCGGGCTGCTGGGGAAAGGCGGGGTTTGGGCTGGAAACGCAGGTAGCATCTAGTTCCTCCCCATGGACAGGGGAGGTAATTAGCGGACTTCCCCTTGCGAGGGAACACCTGTGACACCAGGAAGCTGCGTGGAGGGCGGCCCTAAACTTCCCCACACAGTCACCCTTGTTCCGGAATTCTGAGTGTGGAGAGGTTCCGTCTTCTGTCTGCAGCACCCGGGTTCTCCTAGGAGCCCTTCGAGTGTCTTCCCCCAGTCCCTCCCAGTGCGGGCTGCCGGGGAAAGGTGGGGGTTGGGCTGGAAAAGCAGGTAGCATCTAGTGCCTCCCCCTGGACAGGGGAGGTAATTAGTGAACATCACCCTGCCAGGGAACACCTGTGACACCAGGCAGCTGCGTGGAGGGCGGCTCTGAACCTCCCCCTCACAGTCACCCTTGTTCTGGATTTCTGAGTGTGGGGGGGTTCCTTCTTCTGTCTGCAGCACACGGGATCTCCTAGGAGCCCTTCGAGTGTCTTCCCCGAGTCCCTCCCAGTGCGGGCTGCCGGGGAAAGGCGGGGGTTGGGCTGGAAAAGCAGGTAGCATCTAGTGCCTCCCCCTGGACAGGGGAGGTAATTAGTGGACATCACCCTGCCAGGGAACACCTGTGACACTAGGCAGCTGCGTGGAGGGCGGCTCTGAACCTCCCCCTCACAGTCAGCCGTGTTCCTGAATTCTGAGTGTGGGGAGGTTCCGTCTTCTGTCTGCAGCACCCGGGTTCTCCTAGGAGCCCTTCGAGTGTCTTCCCCGAGTCCCTCCCAGTGCGGGCTGCCGGGGAAAGGCGGGGGTTGGGCTGGAAACGCAGGTAGCATCTAGTGCCTCCCCATGGACAAGGGAGATAATTAGCGGACTTCCCCCTGCCAGGGAACACCTGTGACACCAGGCAACTTCGTGGAGGGCGGCCCCAAACCTCCGCCACACAGTCGGCCGTGTTCCGGAATTCTGAGTGTGGGGAGGTTCCGTCTTCTGTCTGCAGCACCCGGGATCTCCTAGGAGCCCTTCGAGTGTCTTCCCCGAGTCCCTCCCAGTGCGGGCTGCCGGGGAAATGCGGGGGTTGGGCTGGAAACGCAGGTAGCATCTAGTGCCTCCTCATGGACAGGGGAGGTAATTAGCGGACATCACCCTGCCAGGGAACACCTGTGACACCAGGCAGCTGCGTGGAGGGCGGCTCTGAACCTCCCCCTCACAGTCACCCGTGTTCTGGATTTCTGAGTGTGGGGGGGTTCCTTCTTCTGTCTGCAGCACACGGGATCTCCTAGGAGCCCTTCGAGTGTCTTCCCCGAGTCCCTCCCAGTGCGGGCTGCCGGGGAAAGGCGGGGGTTGGGCTGGAAAAGCAGGTAGCATCTAGTTCCTCCCCATGGACAGGGGAGGTAATTAGCGGACTACGCCCTGCCAGGGAACACCTGTGACACCAGGCAGCTGCGTGGAGGGCGGCCCAGAACCTCCCCCACACAGTCAGCCGTATTCCGGAATTCTGAGTGTGGGGAGGTTCCGTCTTCTGTCTGCAGCACCCGGGTTCTCCTAGGAGCCCTTCGAGTGTCTTCCCCGAGTCCCTCCCAGTGCGGGCTGCCGGGGAAAGGCGGGGGTTTGGCTGGAAACGCAGGTAGCATCTAGTGCCTCCCCATGGAGAGGGGAGGTAATTAGCGGAATTCCCCTTGCGAGGGAACACCTGTGACACCAGGCAGCTGCGTGGAAGGCGGCTCCGAACCTCCCCCACACAGTCACCCGTGTTCCGGAATTCTGAGTGTGGGGGGGTTCCTTCTTCTGTCTGCAGCACACGGGATCTCCTAGGAGCCCTTCGAGTGTCTTCCCCGAGTCCCTCCCAGTGCGGGCTGCCGGGGAAAGGCGGGGGTTGGGCTGGAAAAGCAGGTAGCATCTAGTGCCTCCCCCTGGACAGGGGAGGTAATTAGCGGACTTCCCCTTGCGAGGGAACCCCTGTGACACCAGGCAGCTGCGTGGAGGGCGGCTCCGAACCTCCCCCACACAGTCATACGTGTTCCGGAATTCTGAGTGTGGGGGGGTTCCTTCTTCTGTCTGCAGCACACGGGATCACCTAGGAGCCCTTCGAGTGTCTTCCCCCAGTCCCTCCCAGTGCGGGCTGCCGGGGAAAGGCGGGGTTTGGGCTGGAAAAGCAGGTAGCATCTAGTGCCTCCCCATGGACAGGGGAGGTAATTAGCGGACTACCCCCTGCCAGGGAACACCTGTGACACCAGGCAGCTGCGTGGAGGGCGGCCCCGAACCTCCCCCACACAGTCAGCCGTGTTCCAGAATTCTGAGTGTGGGGAGGTTCCGTCTTCTGTCTGCAGCACCCGGGTTCTCCTAGGAGCCCTTCGAGTGTCTTCCCCGAGTCCCTCCCAGTGCGGGCTGCCGGGGAAAGGCGGGGGTTTGGCTGGAAACGCAGGTAGCATCTAGTGCCTCCCCATGGACAGGGGAGGTAATTAGCGGACTTCCCCTTGCGAGGGAACACCTGTGACACCAGGAAGCTGCGTGGGGGGCGGCCCTAAACCTCCCCCACACAGTCATCCGTGTTCCGGAATTCTGAGTGTGGGGAGGTTCCGTCTTCTGTCTGCAGCACCCGGGATCTCCTAGGAGCCCTTCGAGTGTGTTCCCCAAGTCCCTCCCTGTGCGGGCGGCCGGGGAAAGGCGGGGGTTGGGCTGGAAACGCAGGTAGCATCTAGTGCCTCCCCATGGACAGGGGAGGTAATTAGCGGACTACCCCCTGCCAGGGAACACCTGTGACACCAGGCAGCTGCGTGGAGGGCGGCCCCGAACCTCCCCCACACAGTCAGCCGTGTTCCGGAATTCTGAGTGTGGGGAGGTTCCGTCTTCTGTCTGCAGCACCCAGGTTCTCCTAGGAGCCCTTCGAGTGTCTTCCCCGAGTCCCTCCCAGTGCGGGCTGCCGGGGAAAGGCGGGGGTTTGGCTGGAAACGCAGGTAGCATCTAGTGCCTCCCCATGGACCAGGGAGGTAATTAGCGGACTTCCCCTTGCGAGGGAACACCTGTGACACAAGGCAGCTGCGTGGAGGGCGGCCCCGAACCTCCCCCACACAGTCAGCCGTGTTCCGGAATTCTGAGTGTGGGGAGGTACCGTCTTCTGTCTGCAGCACCCGGGATCTCCTAGGAGCCCTTCGAGTGTCTTCCCCGAGTCCATCCCAGTGCGGGCTACCGGGGAAAGGCGGGGGTTGGGCTGGAAAAGCAGGTTGCATCTAGTGCCTCCCCCTGGACAGGGGAGGTAATTAACGGACTTCCCCCTGCCAGGGAACACCTGTGACACCAGGCAGCTGCGTGGAGGGCGGCCCCGAACTTCCCCCACACAGTCACCCGTGTTCCGGAATTCTGAGTGTGGGGAGGTTCCGTCTTCTGTCTGCAGCACCCGGGATCTCCTAGGAGCCCTTCGAGTGTCTTCCCCGAGTCCCTCCCAGTGCGGGCTACCGGGGAAAGGCGGGGGTTGGGCTGGAAAAGCAGGTAGCATCTAGTTCCTCCCCATGGACAGGGTAGGTAATTAGCGGACTACCCCCTGCCAGGGAACACCTGTGACACCAGGCAACTGCGTGGAGGGCGGCCCCGAACCTCCCCCACACAGTCAGCCGTGTTCCGGAATTCTGAGTGTGGGGAGGTTCCGTCTTCTGTCTGCAGCACCCAGGTTCTCCTAGGAGCCCTTCGAGTGTCTTCCCCGAGTCCCTCCCAGTGCGGGCTGCCGGGGAAAGGCGGGGGTTTGGCTGGAAACGCAGGTAGCATCTAGTGCCTCCCCATGGACCAGGGAGGTAAGTAGCGGAATTCCCCTTGCGAGGGAACACCTGTGACACAAGGCAGCTGCGTGGAGGGCGGCCCCGAACCTCCCCAACACAGTCAGCCGTGTTCCGGAATTCTGAGTGTGGGGAGGTTCCGTCTTCTGTCTGCAGCACCCGGGTTCTCCTAGGAGCCATTCGAGTGTCTTCCTCCAGTCCCTCCCAGTGCGGGCTACCGGGGAAAGTCGGGGTTGGGCTGGAAAAGCAGGTAGCATCTAGTGCCTCCCCATGGACAAGGGAGATAATTAGCGGACTTCCCCCTGCCAGGGAACACCTGTGACACCAGGCATCTTCGTGGATGGCGGCCCCAAACCTCCCCCACACAGTCGGCCGTGTTCCGGAATTCTGAGTGTGGGGAGGTTCCGTCTTCTGTCTGCAGCACCCGGGATCTCCTAGGAGCCCTTCGAGTGTCTTCCCCGAGTCCCTCCCAGTGCGGGCTGCCGGGGAAAGGCGGGGGTTGGGCTGGAAACGCAGGTAGCATCTAGTGCCTCCTCATGGACAGGGGAGGTAATTAGCGGACATCACCCTGCCAGGGAACACCTGTGACACCAGGCAGCTGCGTGGAGGGCGGCTCTGAACCTCCCCCTCACTGTCACCCGTGTTCCGGATTTCTGAGTGTGGGGGGGTTCCTTCTTCTGTCTGCAGCACACGGGATATCCTAGGAGCCCTTCGAGTGTCTTCCCCGAGTCCCTCCCAGTGCGGGCTGCCGGGGAAAGGCGGGGGTTGGGCTGGAAAAGCAGGTAGCATCTAGTTCCTCCCCATGGACAGGGGAGGTAATTAGCGGACTACCCCCTGCCAGGGAACACCTGTGACACCAGGCAGCTGCGTGGAGGGCGGCCCCGAACCTCCCCCACACAGTTAGCCGTATTCCGGAATTCTGAGTGTGGGGAGGTTCCGTCTTCTGTCTGCAGCACCCGGGATCTCCTAGGAGCCCTTCGAGTGTCTTCCCCGAGTCCCTCCCAGTGCGGGCTGCCGGGAAAAGGCGGGGGTTTGGCTGGAAACGCAGGTAGCATCTAGTGCCTCCCCATGGATAGGGGAGGTAATTAGCGGAATTCCCCTTGCGAGGGAACACCTGTGACACCAGGCAGCTGCGTGGAGGGCGGCCCCGAACCTCCCCCACACAGTCACCCGTGTTCCGGAATTCTGAGTGTGGGGGGGTTCCTTCTTCTGTCTGCAGCACACGGGATCTCCTAGGAGCCCTTCGAGTGTCTTCCCCCAGTCCCTCCCAGTGCGGGCTGCCGGGGAAAGGAGGGGGTTGTGCTGGAAACGCAGGTAGCATCTAGTGCCTCCCCATGGACTGGAGAGGTAATTAGCGGACTACCCCCTGCCAGGGAACACCTGTGACACCAGGCAGCTGCGTGGAGGGCGGCCCCGAACCTCCCCCACACAGTCAACCGTGTTCCGGAATTCTGAGTGTGGGGAGGTTCCGTCTTCTGTCTGCAGCACCCGGGATCTCCTGGGAGCCCTTCGAGTGTCTTCCCCGAGTACCTCCCAGTGCGGGCTGCCTGGGAAAGTCGGGGGTTGGGATGGAAAAGCAGGTAGCATCTAGTGCCTCCCCCTGGACAGGGGAGGTAATTAGCGGACTTCCCCTTGCGAGGGAACACCTGTGACACAAGGCAGCTTCGTGGAGGGCGGCCCCGAACCTCCCCCACACAGTCAGCCGTGTTCCGGAATTCTGAGTGTGGGGAGGTACCGTCTTCTGTCTGCAGCACCCGGGATCTCCTAGGAGCCCTTCGAGTGTCTTCCCCGAGTCCATCCCTGTGCGGGCTACCGGGGAAAGGCGGGGGTTGCGCTGGAAAAGCAGGTAGCATCTAGTGCCTCCCCCTGGACAGGGGAGGTAATTAACGGACTTCCCCCTGCCAGGGAACACCTGTGACACCAGGCAGCTGCGTGGAGGGCGGCCCCGAACCTCCCCCACACAGTCACCCGTGTTCCGGAATTCTGAGTGTGGGGAGGTTCCGTCTTCTGTCTGCAGCACCCGGGATCTCCTAGGAGCACTTCGAGTGTCTTCCCCGAGTACCTCCCAGTGCTGGCTGCCCGGGAAATTCGGGGGTTGGGCTGGAAAAGCAGGTAGCATCTAGTGCCTCCCCCTGGACAGGGGAGGTAATTAGCGGAATTCCCCTTGCGAGGGAACACCTGTGAAACAAGGCAGCTGCGTGGAGGGCGGCCCCGAACCTCCCCCACACAGTCAGCCGTGTTCTGGAATTCTGAGTGTGGGGAGGTACCGTCTTCTGTCTGCAGCACCCGGGATCTCCTAGGAGCCCTTCGAGTGTCTTCCCCGAGTCCATCCCAGTGCGTGCTGCCGGGGAAAGGCGGGGGTTGGGCTGGAAAAGCAGGTAGCATCTAGTTCCTCCCCATGGACAGGGGAGGTAATTAGCGGACTACCCCCTGCCAGGGAACACCTGTGACACCAGGCAGCTGCGTGGAGGGCGGCCCCGAACCTCCCCCACACAGTCAGCCGTATTCCGGAATTCTGAGTGTGGGGAGGTTCCGTCTTCTGTCTGCAGCACCCGGGTTCTCCTAGGAGCCCTTCGAGTGTCTTCCCCGAGTCCCTCCCAGTGCGGGCTGCCGGGGAAAGGCGGGGGTTTGGCTGGAAACGCAGGTAGCATCTAGTGCCTCCCCATGGAGAGGGGAGGTAATTAGCGGAATTCCCCTTGCGAGGGAACACCTGTGACACCAGGCAGCTGCGTGGAGGTCGGCCCCGAACCTCCCCCACACAGTCACCCGTGTTCCGGAATTCTGAGTGTGGGGGGGTTCCTTCTTCTGTCTGCAGCACACGGGATCTCCTAGGAGCCCTTCGAGTGTCTTCCCCCAGTCCCTCCCAGTGCGGGCTGCCGGGGAAAGGAGGGGGTTGTGCTGGAAGCGCAGGTAGCATCTAGTGCCTCCCCCTGGACAGGGGAGGTAATTAGCGGACTTCCCCTTGCGAGGGAACACCTGTGACACAAGGCAGCTGCGTGGAGGGCGGCCCCGAACCTCCCCCACACAGTCAGCCATGTTCTGGAATTCTGAGTGTGGGGAGGTACCGTCTTCTGTCTGCAGCACCCGGGATCTCCTTGGAGCCCTTCGAGTGTCTTCCCCGAGTCCATCCCAGTGCGGGCTACCGGGGAAAGGCGGGGGTTGGGCTGGAAAAGCAGGTAGCATCTAGTTCCTCCCCATGGACAGGGGAGGTAATTAGCGGACTACCCCCTGCCAGGGAACACCTGTGACACCAGGCAGCTGCGTGGAGGGCGGCCCCGAACCTCCCCCACACAGTCAGCCGTATTCCGGAATTCTGAGTGTGGGGAGGTTCCGTCTTCTGTCTGCAGCACCCGGGTTCTCCTAGGAGCCCTTCGAGTGTCTTCCCCGAGTCCCTCCCAGTGCGGGCTGCCGGGGAAATGCGGGGGTTTGGCTGGAAACGCAGGTAGCATCTAGTGCCTCCCCATGGAGAGGGGAGGTAATTAGCGGAATTCCCCTTGCGAGGGAACACCTGTGACACCAGGCAGCTGCGTGGAGGGCGGCCCCGAACCTCCCCCACACAGTCACCCGTGTTCCGGAATTCTGAGTGTGGGGGGGTTCCTTCTTCTGTCTGCAGCACCCGGGATCTCCTAGGAGCCCTTCGAGTGTCTTCCCCCAGTCCCTCCCAGTGCGGGCTGCCGGGGAAAGGCGGGGGTTGGGCTGGAAATTCAGGTAGCATCTAGTGCCGCCCCATGGACAGGGGAGGTAATTAGCGGACTACCCCCTGCCAGGGAACACCTGTGACACCAGGCAGCTGCGTGGAGGGCGGCCCCGAACCTCCCCCACACAGTCAGCCGTGTTCCAGAATTCTGAGTGTGGGGAGGTTCCGTCTTCTGTCTGCAGCACCCGGGTTCTCCTAGGAGCCCTTCGAGTGTCTTCCCCGAGTCCCTCCCAGTGCGGGCTGCCGGGGAAAGGCGGGGGTTTGGCTGGAAACGCAGGTAGCATCTAGTGCCTCCCCATGGACAGGGGAGGTAATTAGCGGACTTCCCCTTGCGAGGGAACACCTGTGACACCAGGAAGCTGCGTGGGGGGCGGCCCTAAACCTCCCCCACACAGTCATCCGTGTTCCGGAATTCTGAGTGTGGGGAGGTTCCGTCTTCTGTCTGCAGCTCCCGGGTTCTCCTAGGAGCCCTTCGAGTGTGTTCCCCGCGTCCCTCCCTGTGCGGGCGGCCGGGGAAAGGCGGGGGTTGGGCTGGAAACGCAGGTAGCATCTAGTGCCTCCTCATGGACAGGGGAGGTAATTAGCGGACATCACCCTGCCAGGGAACATCTGTGACACCAGGCAGCTGCGTGGAGGGCGGCTCTTAACCTCCCCCTCACAGTCACCCGTGTTCCGGATTTCTGAGTGTGGGGGGGTTCCTTCTTCTGTCTGCAGCACACGGGATCTCCTAGGAGCCCTTCGAGTGTCTTCCCCGAGTCCCTCCCAGTGCGGGCTGCCGGGGAAAGGCGGGGGTTTGGCTGGAAACGCAGGTAGCATCTAGTGCCTCCCCATGGAGAGGGGAGGTAATTAGCGGAATTCCCCTTGCGAGGGAACACCTGTGACACCAGGCAGCTGCGTGGAGGGCGGCCCCGAACCTCCCCCACACAGTCACCCGTGTTCCGGAATTCTGAGTGTGGGGAGGTACCGTCTTCTGTCTGCAGAACCCGGGATCTCCTAGGAGCCCTTCGAGTGTCTTCCCCGAGTCCCTCCCAGTGCGGGCTACCGGGGAAAGGCGGGGGTTGGGCTGGAAAAGCAGGTAGCATCTAGTTCCTCCCCATGGACAGGGGAGGTAATTAGCGGACTACCCCCTGCCAGGGAACACCTGTGACACCAGGCATCTTCGTGGAGGGCGGCCCCGAACCTCCCCCACACAGTCAGCCGTGTTCCGGAATTCTGAGTGTGGGGAGGTTCCGTCTTCTGTCTGCAGCACCCAGGTTCTCCTAGGAGCCCTTCGAGTGTCTTCCCCGAGTCCCTCCCAGTGCGGGATGCCGGGGAAAGGCGGGGGTTTGGCTGGAAACGCAGGTAGCATCTAGTGCCTCCCCATGGACCAGGGAGGTAATTAGCGGACTTCCCCTTGCGAGGGAACACCTGTGACACCAGGCAGCTGCGTGGAGGGCGGCCCCGAACCTCCCCCACACAGTCACCCGTGTTCCGGAATTCTGAGTGTGGGGGGGTTCCTTCTTCTGTCTGCAGCACACGGGATCTCCTAGGAGCCCTTCGAGTGTCTTCCCCGAGTCCCTCCCAGTGCGGGCTGCCGGGGAAAGGCGGGGGTTGGGCTGGAAAAGCAGGTAGCATCTAGTGCCTCCCCCTGGACAGGGGAGGTAATTAACGGACTTCCCCCTGCCAGGGAACACCTGTGACACCAGGCAGCTGCGTGGAGGGCGGCCCCGAACCTCCCCCACACAGTCACCCGTGTTCCGGAATTCTGAGTGTGGGGAGGTACCGTCTTCTGTCTGCAGCACCCGGGATCTCCTAGGAGCCCTTCGAGTGTCTTCCCAGAGTCCCTCCCAGTGCGGGCTACCGGGGAAAGGCGGGGGTTGGGCTGGAAAAGCAGGTAGCATCTAGTTCCTCCCCATGGACAGGGGAGGTAATTAGCGGACTACCCCCTTCCAGGGAACACCTGTGACACCAGGCAGCTGCGTGGAGGGCGGCCCCGAACCTCCCCCACACAGTCAGCCGTGTTCCGGAATTCTGAGTGTGGGGAGGTTCCGTCTTCTGTCTGCAGCACCCAGGTTCTCCTAGGAGCCCTTCGAGTGTCTTCCCCGAGTCCCTCCCAGTGCGGGCTGCCGGGGAAAGGCGGGGGTTTGGCTGGAAACGCAGGTAGCATCTAGTGCCTCCCCATGGAGCAGGGAGGTAATTAGCGGACTTCCCCTTGCGAGGGAACACCTGTGACACAAGGCAGCTGCGTGGAGGGCGGCCCCGAACCTCCCCCACACAGTCAGCCGTGTTCCGGAATTCTGAGTGTGGGGAGGTTCCGTCTTCTGTCTGCAGCACCCGGGTTCTCCTAGGAGCCATTCGAGTGTCTTCCCCCAGTCCCTCCCAGTGCGGGCTGCAGGGGAAAGGCGGGGGTTGGGCTGGAAAAGCAGGTAGCATCTAGTGCCTCCCCATGGACAAGGGAGATAATTAGCGGACTTCCCCCTGCCAGGGAACACCTGTGACACCAGGCATCTTCGTGGAGGGCGGCCCCAAACCTCCCCCACACAGTCGGCCGTGTTCCGGAATTCTGAGTGTGGGGAGGTTCCGTCTTCTGTCTGCAGCACCCGGGATCTCCTAGGAGCCCTTCGAGTGTCTTCCCCGAGTCCCTCTCAGTGCGGGCTGCCGGGGAAAGGCGGGGGTTGGGTTGGAAACGCAGGTAGCATCTAGTGCCTCCTCATGGACAGGGGAGGTAATTAGCGGACATCACCCTGCCAGGGAACACCTGTGACACCAGGCAGCTGCGTGGAGGGCGGCTCTGAACCTCCCCCTCACAGTCACCCGTGTTCCGGATTTCTGAGTGTGGGGGGGTTCCTTCTTCTGTCTGCAGCACACGGGATCTCCTAGGAGCCCTTCGAGTGTCTTCCCCGAGTACCTCCCAGTGCGTGCTGCCGGGGAAAGGCGGGGGTTGGGCTGGAAAAGCAGGTAGCATCTAGTTCCTCCCCATGGACAGGGGAGGTAATTTGCGGACTACCCCCTGCCAGGGAACACCTGTGACACCAGGCAGCTGCGTGGAGGGCGGCCCCGAACCTCCCCCACAGAGTCAGCAGTATTCCGGAATTCTGAGTGTGGGGAGGTTCCGTCTTCTGTCTGCAGCACACGGGATCTCCTAGGAGCCCTTCGAGTGTCTTCCCCGAGTCCCTCCCAGTGCGGGCTGCCGGGGAAAGGCGGGGGTTTGGCTGGAAACGCAGGTAGCATCTAGTGCTTCCCCATGGAGGGGGGAGGTAATTAGCGGAATTCCCCTTGCGAGGGAACACCTGTGACACCAGGCAGCTGCGTGGAGGTCGGCCCCGAACCTCCCCCACACAGTCACCCGTGTTCCGGAATTCTGAGTGTGGGGGGGTTCCTTCTTCTGTCTGCAGCACACGGGATCTCCTAGGAGCCCTTCGAGTGTCTTCCCCCAGTCCCTCCCAGTGCGGACTGCCGGGGAAAGGAGGGGGTTGTGCTGGAAGCGCAGGTAGCATCTAGTGCCTCCCCCTGGACAGGGGAGGTAATTAGCGGACTTCCCCTTGCGAGGGAACACCTGTGACACAAGGCAGCTGCGTGGAGGGCGGCCCCGAACCTCCCCCACACAGTCAGCCGTGTTCCGGAATTCTGAGTGTGGGGAGGTACTGTCTTCTGTCTGCAGCACCCGGGATCTCCTAGGAGCCCTTCGAGTGTCTTCCCCGAGTCCATCCCAGTGCGGGCTACCGGGGAAAGGCGGGGGTTGGGCTGGAAAAGCAGGTAGCATCTAGTTCCTCCCCATGGACAGGGGAGGTAATTAGCGGACTACCCCCTGCCAGGGAACACCTGTGACACCAGGCAGCTGCGTGGAGGGCGGCCCCGAACCTCCCCCACACAGTCAACCGTGTTCCGGAATTCTGAGTGTGGGGAGGTTCCGTCTTCTGTCTGCAGCACCCGGGATCTCCTAGGAGCCCTTCGAGTGTCTTCCCCGAGTACCTCCCAGTGCGGGCTGCCGGGGAAAGTCGGGGGTTGGGCTGGAAAAGCAGGTAGCATCTAGTGCCTCCCCCTGGACAGGGGAGGTAATTAGCGGACTTCCCCTTGCGAGGGAACACCTGTGACACAAGGCAGCTGCGTGGAGGGCGGCCCCGAACCTCCCCCACACAGTCAGCAGTGTTCTGGAATTCTGAGTGTGGGGAGGTACCGTCTTCTGTCTGCAGCACCCGGGATCTCCTAGGAGCCCTTCGAGTGTCTTCCCCGAGTCCATCCCAGTGCGGGCTACCGGGGAAAGGCGGGGGTTGGGCTGGAAAAGCAGGTAGCATCTAGTTCCTCCCCATGGACAGGGGAGGTAATTAGCGGACTACCCCCTGCCAGGGAACACCTGTGACACCAGGCAGCTGCGTGGAGGGCGGCCCCGAACCTCCCCCACACAGTCAGCCGTGTTCCGGAATTCTGAGTGTGGGGAGGTTCCGTCTTCTGTCTGCAGCACCCGGGTTCTCCTAGGAGCCATTCGAGTGTCTTCCCCGTGTCCCTCCCAGTGCGGGCTGCCGGGGAAAGGCGGGGGTTGGGCTGGAAAAGCAGGTAGCATCTAGTTCCTCCCCATGGACAGGGGAGGTAATTAGCGGACTACCCCCTGCCAGGGAACACCTGTGACACCAGGCAGCTGCGTGGAGGGCGGCCCCGAACCTCCCCCACACAGTTAGCCGTATTCCGGAATTCTGAGTGTGGGGAGGTTCCGTCTTCTGTCTGCAGCACCCGGGATCTCCTAGGAGCCCTTCGAGTGTCTTCCCCGAGTCCCTCCCAGTGCGGGCTGCCGGGGAAAGGCGGGGGTTTGGCTGGAAACGCAGGTAGCATCTAGTGCCTCCCCATGGAGAGGGGAGGTAATTAGCGGAATTCCCCTTGCGAGGGAACACCTGTGACACCAGGCAGCTGCGTGGAGCGCGGCCCCGAACCTCCCACACACAGTCACCCGTGTTCCGGAATTCTGAGTGTGGGGGGGTTCCTTCTTCTGTCTGCAGCACACGGGATCTCCTAGGAGCCCTTCGAGTGTCTTCCCTCAGTCCCTCCCAGTGCGGGCTGCCGGGGAAAGGAGGGGGTTGTGCTGGAAACGCAGGTAGCATCTAGTGCCTCCCCATGGACTGGAGAGGTAATTAGCGGACTACCCCCTTCCAGGGAACACCTGTGACACCAGGCAGCTGCGTGGAGGGCGGCCCAGAACCTCCCCCACACAGTCAACCGTGTTCCGGAATTCTGAGTGTGGGGAGGTTCCGTCTTCTGTCTGCAGCAACCGGGATCTCCTGGGAGCCCTTCGAGTGTCTTCCCCGAGTACCTCCCAGTGCGGGCTGCCTGGGAAAGTCGGGGGTTGGGTTGGAAAAGCAGGTAGCATCTAGTGCCTCCCCCTGGACAGGGGAGGTAATTAGCGGACTTCCCCTTGCGAGGGAACACCTGTGACACAAGGCAGCTTCGTGGAGGGCGGCCCCGAACCTCCCCCACACAGTCAGCCGTGTTCCGGAATTCTGAGTGTGGGGAGGTACCGTCTTCTGTCTGCAGCACCCGGGATCTCCTAGGAGCCCTTCGAGTGTCTTCCCCGAGTCCATCCCAGTGCGGGCTACCGGGGAAAGGCGGGGGTTGCGCTGGAAAAGCAGGTAGAATCTAGTGCCTCCCCCTGGACAGGGGAGGTAATTAACGGACTTCCCCCTGCCAGGGAACACCTGTGACACCAGGCAGCTGCGTGGAGGGCGGCCCCGAACCTCCCCCACACAGTCACCCGTGTTCCGGAATTCTGAGTGTGGGGAGGTTCCGTCTTCTGTCTGCAGCACCCGGGATCTCCTAGGAGCCCTTCGAGTGTCTTCCCCGAGTACCTCCCAGTGCTAGCTGCAGGGGAAAGTCGGGGGTTGGGCTGGAAAAGCAGGTAGCATCTAGTGCCTCCCCCTGGACAGGGGAGGTAATTAGCGGACTTCCCCTTGCGAGGGAACACCTGTGACACAAGGCAGCTGCGTGGAGGGCGGCCCCGAACCTCCCCCACACAGTCAGCCGTGTTCCGGATTTCTGAGTGTGGGGAGGTACCGTCTTCTGTCTGCAGCACCCGGGATCTCCTAGGAGCCCTTCGAGTGTCTTCCCCGAGTCCATCCCAGTGCGGGCTACCGGGGAAAGGCGGGGGTTGGGCTGGAAAAGCAGGTAGCATCTAGTGCCTCCCCCTGGACAGGGGAGGTAATTAACGGACTTCCCCCTGCCAGGGAACACCTGTGACACCAGGCAGCTGCGTGGAGGGCGGCCCCGAACCTCCCCCACACAGTCACCCGTGTTCCGGAATTCTGAGTGTGGGGAGGTACCGTCTTCTGTCTGCAGCACCCGGGATCTCCTAGGAGCCCTTCGAGTGTCTTCCCAGAGTCCCTCCCAGTGCGGGCTACCGGGGAAAGGCGGGGGTTGGGCTGGAAAAGCAGGTAGCATCTAGTTCCTCCCCATGGACAGGGGAGGTAATTAGCGGACTACCCCCTGCCAGGGAACACCTGTGACACCAGGCAGCTGCGTGGAGGGCGGCCCCGAACCTCCCCCACACAGTCAACCGTGTTCCGGAATTCTGAGTGTGGGGAGGTTCCGTCTTCTGTCTGCAGCACCCGGGATCTCCTAGGAGCCCTTCGAGTGTCTTCCCCGAGTACCTCCCAGTGCGGGCTGCCGGGGAAAGTCGGGGGTTGGGCTGGAAAAGCAGGTAGCATCTAGTGCCTCCCCCTGGACAGGGGAGGTAATTAGCGGACTTCCCCTTGCGAGGGAACACCTGTGACACAAGGCAGCTGCGTGGAGGGCGGCCCCGAACCTCCCCCACACAGTCAGCCGTGTTCTGGAATTCTGAGTGTGGGGAGGTTCCGTCTTCTGTCTGCAGCACCCGGGATCTCCTAGGAGCCCTTCGAGTGTCTTCCCCGAGTCCATCCCAGTGCGGGCTACCGGGGAAAGGCGGGGGTTGGGCTGGAAAAGCAGGTAGCATCTAGTTCCTCCCCATGGACAGGGGAGGTAATTAGCGGACTACCCCCTGCCAGGGAACACCTGTAACACCAGGCAGTTGCGTGGAGGGCGGCCCCGAACCTCCCCCACACAGTCAGCCGTATTCCGGAATTCTGAGTGTGGGGAGGTTCCGTCTTCTGTCTGCAGCACCCGGGTTCTCCTAGGAGCCCTTCGAGTGTCTTCCCCGAGTCCCTCCCAGTGCGGGCTGCCGGGGAAAGGCGGGGGTTTGGCTGGAAACGCAGGTAGCATCTAGTGCCTCCCCATGGAGAGGGGAGGTAATTAGCGGAATTCCCCTTGCGAGGGAACACCTGTGACACCAGGCAGCTGCGTGGAGGGCGGCCCCGAACCTCCCCCACACAGTCACCCGTGTTCCGGAATTCTGAGTGTGGGGGGGTTCCTTCTTCTGTCTGCAGCACACGGGATCTCCTAGGAGCCCTTCGAGTGTCTTCCCCCAGTCCCTCCCAGTGCGGGCTGCCGGGGAAAGGCGGGGGTTGGGCTGGAAAAGCAGGTAGCATCTAGTGCCTCCCCATGGACAGGGGAGGTAATTAGCGGACTACCCCCTGCCAGGGAACACCTGTGACACCAGGCAGCTGCGTGGAGGGCGGCCCCGAACCTCCCCCACACAGTCAGCCGTGTTCCAGAATTCTGAGTGTGGGGAGGTTCCGTCTTCTATCTGCAGCACCCGGGTTCTCCTAGGAGCCCTTCGAGTGTCTTCCCCGAGTCCCTCCCAGTGCGGGCTGCCGGGGAAAGGCGGGGGTTTGGCTGGAAACGCAGGTAGCATCTAGTGCCTCCCCATGGACAGGGGAGGTAATTAGCGGACTTCCCCTTGCGAGGGAACACCTGTGACACCAGGAAGCTGCGTGGGGGGCGGCCCTAAACCTCCCCCACACAGTCATCCGTGTTCCGGAATTCTGAGTGTGGGGAGGTTCCGTCTTCTGTCTGCAGCACCCGGGTTCTCCTAGGAGCCCTTCGAGTGTGTTCCCCGAGTCCCTCCCTGTGCGGGCGGCCGGGGAAAGGCAGGGGTTGGGCTGGAAACGCAGGTAGCATCTAGTGCCTCCCCATGGACAGGGGAGGTAATTAGCGGACTACCCCCTGCCAGGGAACACCTGTGACACCAGGCAGCTGCGTGGAGGGCGGCCCCGAACCTCCCCCACACTGTCAGCCGTATTCCGGAATTCTGAGTGTGGGGAGGTTCCGTCTTCTGTCTGCAGCACCCGGGTTCTCCTAGGAGCCCTTCGAGTGTCTTCCCCGAGTCCCTCCCAGTGCGGGCTGCCGGGGAAAGGCGGGGGTTTGGCTGGAAATGCAGGTAGCATCTAGTGCCTCCCCATGGACCAGGGAGGTAATTAGCGGACTTCCCCTTGCGAGGGAACACCTGTGACACAAGGCAGCTGCGTGGAGGGCGGCCCCGAACCTCCCCCACACAGTCAGCCGTGTTCCGGAATTCTGAGTGTGGGGAGGTTCCGTCTTCTGTCTGCAGCACCCGGGTTCTCCTAGGAGCCATTCGAGTGTCTTCCCCCAGTCCCTCCAATTGCGGGCTGCCGGGGAAAGGCGGGGGTTGGGCTGGAAAAGCAGGTAGCATCTAGTGCCTCCCCATGGACAAGGGAGATAATTAGCGGACTTCCCCCTGCCAGGGAACACCTGTGACACCAGGCATCTTCGTGGAGGGCGGCCCCAAACCTCCCCCATACAGTCGGCCGTGTTCCGGAATTCTGAGTGTGGGGAGGTACCGTCTTCTGTCTGCAGCACCCGGGATCTCCTAGGAGCCCTTCGAGTGTCTTCCCCGAGTCCCTCTCAGTGCGGGCTGCCGGGGAAAGGCGGGGGTTGGGTTGGAAACGCAGGTAGCATCTAGTGCCTCCTCATGGACAGGGGAGGTAATTAGCGGACATCACCCTGCCAGGGAACACCTGTGACACCAGGCAGCTGCGTGGAGGGCGGCTCTGAACCTCCCCCTCACAGTCACCCGTGTTCCGGATTTCTGAGTGTGGGGGGGTTCCTTCTTCTGTCTGCAGCACACGGGATCTCCTAGGAGCCCTTCGAGTGTCTTCCCCGAGTACCTCCCAGTGCGTGCTGCCGGGGAAAGGCGGGGGTTGGCCTGGAAAAGCAGGTAGCATCTAGTTCCTCCCCATGGACCGGGGAGGTAATTAGCGGACTACCCCCTGCCAGGGAACACCTGTGACACAAGGCAGCTGCGTGGAGGGCGGCCCCGAACCTCCCCCACACAGTCAGCCGTATTCCGGAATTCTGAGTGTGGGGAGGTTCCGTCTTCTGTCTGCAGCACCCGGGTTCTCCTAGGAGCCATTCGAGTGTCTTCCCCGAGTCCCTCCCAGTGCGGGCTGCCGGGGAAAGGCGGGGGTTGGGGTGGAAAAGCAGGTAGCATCTAGTTCCTCCCCATGGACAGGGGAGGTAATTAGCGGACTACCCCCTGCCAGGGAACACCTGTGACACCAGGAAGCTGCGTGGAGGGCGGCCCCGAACCTCCCCCACACAGTCAGCCGTATTCCGGAATTCTGAGTGTGGGGAGGTTCCGTCTTCTGTCTGCAGCACCCGGGTTCTCCTAGGAGCCCTTCGAGTGTCTTCCCCGAGTCCCTCCCAGTGCGGGCTGCCGGGGAAAGGCGGGGGTTTGGCTGGAAACGCAGGTAGCATCTAGTGCCTCCCCATGGACAGGGGAGGTAATTAGCGGACTTCCCCTTGCGAGGGAACACCTGTGACACCAGGAAGCTGCGTGGGGGGCGGCCTTAAACCTCCCCCACACAGTCATCCGTGTTCCGGAATTCTGAGTGTGGGGAGGTTCCGTCTTCTGTCTGCAGCACCCGGGTTCTCCTAGGAGCCCTTCGAGTGTGTTCCCCGCGTCCCTCCCTGTGCGGGCGGCCGGGGAAAGGCGGGGGTTGGGCTGGAAACGCAGGTAGCATCTAGTGCCTCCTCATGGACAGGGGAGGTAATTAGCGGACATCACCCTGCCAGGGAACACCTGTGACACCAGGCAGCTGCGTGGAGGGCGGCCCCGAAACTCCCCCACACAGTCAGCCGTGTTCCAGAATTCTGAGTGTGGGGAGGTTCCGTCTTCTATCTGCAGCACCCGGGTTCTCCTAGGAGCCCTTCGAGTGTCTTCCCCGAGTCCCTCCCAGTGCGGGCTGCCGGGGAAAGGCGGGGGTTTGGCTGGAAACGCAGGTAGCATCTAGTGCCTCCCCATGGACAGGGGAGGTAATTAGCGGACTTCCCCTTGCGAGGGAACACCTGTGACACCAGGAAGCTGCGTGGGGGGCGGCCCTAAACCTCCCCCACACAGTCATCCGTGTTCCGGAATTCTGAGTGTGGGGAGGTTCCGTCTTCTGTCTGCAGCACCCGGGATCTCCTAGGAGCCCTTCGAGTGTGTTCCCCGAGTCCCTCCCTGTGCGGGCGGCCGGGGAAAGGCAGGGGTTGGGCTGGAAACGCAGGTAGCATCTAGTGCCTCCCCATGGACAGGGGAGGTAATTAGCGGACTACCCCCTGCCAGGGAACACCTGTGACACCAGGCAGCTGCGTGGAGGGCGGCCCCGAACCTCCCCCACACAGTCAGCCGTATTCCGGAATTCTGAGTGTGGGGAGGTTCCGTCTTCTGTCTGCAGCACCCGGGTTGTCCTAGGAGCCCTTCGAGTGTCTTCCCCGAGTCCCTCCCAGTGCGGGCTGCCGGGGAAAGGCGGGGGTTTGGCTGGAAACGCAGGTAGCATCTAGTGCCTCCCCATGGACCAGGGAGGTAATTAGCGGAATTCCCCTTGCGAGGGAACACCTGTGACACAAGGCAGCTGCGTGGAGGGCGGCCCCGAACCTCCCCCACACAGTCAGCCGTGTTCCGGAATTCTGAGTGTGGGGAGGTTCCGTCTTCTGTCTGCAGCACCCGGGTTCTCCTAGGAGCCATTCGAGTGTCTTCCCCCAGTCCCTCCCATTGCGGGCTGCCGGGGAAAGGCGGGGGTTGGGCTGGAAAAGCAGGTAGCATCTAGTGCCTCCCCATGGACAAGGGAGATAATTAGCGGACTTCCCCCTGCCAGGGAACACCTGTGACACCAGGCATCTTCGTGGAGGGCGGCCCCAAACCTCCCCCACACAGTCGGCCGTGTTCCGGAATTCTGAGTGTGGGGAGGTACCGTCTTCTGTCTGCAGCACCCGGGATCTCCTAGGAGCCCTTCGAGTGTCTTCCCCGAGTCCCTCTCAGTGCGGGCTGCCGGGGAAAGGCGGGGGTTGGGTTGGAAACGCAGGTAGCATCTAGTGCCTCCTCATGGACAGGGGAGGTAATTAGCGGACATCACCCTGCCAGGGAACACCTGTGACACCAGGCAGCTGCGTGGAGGGCGGCTCTGAACCTCCCCCTCACAGTCACCCGTGTTCCGGATTTCTGAGTGTGGGGGGGTTCCTTCTTCTGTCTGCAGCACACGGGATCTCCTAGGAGCCCTTCGAGTGTCTTCCCCGAGTACCTCCCAGTGCGTGCTGCCGGGGAAAGGCGGGGGTTGGGCTGGAAAAGCAGGTAGCATCTAGTTCCTCCCCATGGACAGGGGAGGTAATTAGCGGACTACCCCCTGCCAGGGAACACCTGTGACACAAGGCAGCTGCGTGGAGGGCGGCCCCGAACCTCCCCCACACAGTCAGCCGTATTCCGGAATTCTGAGTGTGGGGAGGTTCCGTCTTCTGTCTGCAGCACCCGGGTTCTCCTAGGAGCCCTTCGAGTGTCTTCCCCGAGTCCCTCCCAGTGCGGGCTGCCGGGGAAAGGCGGGGGTTGGGGTGGAAAAGCAGGTAGCATCTAGTTCCTCCCCATGGACAGGGGAGGTAATTAGCGGACTACCCCCTGCCAGGGAACACCTGTGACACCAGGAAGCTGCGTGGAGGGCGGCCCCGAACCTCCCCCACACAGTCAGCCGTATTCCGGAATTCTGAGTGTGGGGAGGTTCCGACTTCTGTCTGCAGCACCCGGGTTCTCCTAGGAGCCCTTCGAGTGTCTTCCACGAGTTCCTGCCAGTGCGGGCTGCCGGGGAAAGGCGGGGGTTTGGCTGGAAACGCAGGTAGCCTCTAGTTCCTCCCCATGGACAGGGGAGGTAATTAGCGGACTTCCCCTTGCGAGGGAACACCTGTGACACCAGGAAGCTGCGTGGGGGGCGGCCCTAAACCTCCCCCACACAGTCATCCGTGTTCCGGAATTCTGAGTGTGGGGAGATTCCGTCTTCTGTCTGCAGCACCCGGGTTCTCCTAGGAGCCCTTCGAGTGTGTTCCCCGCGTCCCTCCCTGTGCGGGCGGCCGGGGAAAGGCGGGGGTTGGGCTGGAAACGCAGGTAGCATCTAGTGCCTCCTCATGGACAGGGGAGGTAATTAGCGGACATCACCCTGCCAGGGAACATCTGTGACACCAGGCAGCTGCGTGGAGGGCGGCTCTTAACCTCCCCCTCACAGTCACCCGTGTTCCGGATTTCTGAGTGTGGGGGGGTTCCTTCTTCTGTCTGCAGCACACGGGATCTCCTAGGAGCCCTTCGAGTGTCTTCCCCGAATCCCTCCCAGTGCGGGCTGCCGGGGAAAGGCGGGGGTTGGGCTGGAAAAGCAGGTAGCATCTAGTTCCTCCCCATGGACAGGGGAGGTATTTAGCGGACTACCCCCTGCCAGGGAACACCTGTGACACCAGGAAGCTGCGTGGAGGGCGGCCCCGAACCTCCCCCACACAGTCAGCCGTATTCCGGAATTCTGAGTGTGGGGAGGTTCCGTCTTCTGTCTGCAGCACCCGGGTTCTCCTAGGAGCCCTTCGAGTGTCTTCCCCGAGTCCCTCCCAGTGCGGGCTGCCGGGGAAAGGCGGGGGTTGGGCTGGAAAAGCAGGTAGCATCTAGTGCCTCCCCCTGGACAGGGGAGGTAATTAGCGGACTTCCCCTTGCGATGGAACCCCTGTGACACCAGGCAGCTGCGTGGAGGGCGGCTCCGAACCTCCCCCACACAGTCATACGTGTTCCGGAATTCTGAGTGTGGGGGGGTTCCTTCTTCTGTCTGCAGCACACGGGATCTCCTAGGAGCCCTTCGAGTGTCTTCCCCCAGTCCCTCCCAGTGCGGGCTGCTGGGGAAAGGCGGGGGTTTGGCTGGAAACGCAGGTAGCATCTAGTGCCTCCCCATGGACAGGGGAGGTAATTAGCGGACTTCCCCTTGCGAGGGAACACCTGTGACACCAGGAAGCTGCGTGGGGGGCGGCCCTAAACCTCCCCCACACAGTCATCCGTGTTCCGGAATTCTGAGTGTGGGGAGGTTCCGTCTTCTGTCTGCAGCACCCGGGTTCTCCTAGGAGGCCTTCGAGTGTGTTCCCCGAGTCCCTCCCTGTGCGGGCGGCCGGGGAAAGGCAGGGGTTGGGCTGGAAACGCAGGTAGCATCTAGTGCCTCCCCATGGACAGGGGAGGTAATTAGCGGACTACCCCCTGCCAGGGAACACCTGTGACACCAGGCAGCTGCGTGGAGGGCGGCCCCGAACCTCCCCCACACAGTCAGCCGTATTCCGGAATTCTGAGTGTGGGGAGGTCCCGTCTTCTGTCTGCAGCACCCGGGTTCTCCTAGGAGCCCTTCGAGTGTCTTCCCCGAGTCCCTCCCAGTGCGGGCTGCCGGGGAAAGGCGGGGGTTTGGCTGGAAACGCAGGTAGCATCTAGTGCCTCCCCATGGACCAGGGAGGTAATTAGCGGACTTCCCCTTGCGAGGGAACACCTGTGACACAAGGAAGCTGCGTGGAGGGCGGCCCCGAACCTCCCCCACACAGTCAGCCGTGTTCCGGAATTCTGAGTGTGGGGAGGTTCCGTCTTCTGTCTGCAGCACCCGGGTTCTCCTAGGAGCCATTCGAGTGTCTTCCCCCAGTCCCTCCCAGTGCGGGCTGCCGGGGAAAGGCGGGGGTTGGGCTGGAAAAGCAGGTAGCATCTAGTGCCTCCCCATGGACAAGGGAGATATTTAGCGGACTTCCCCCTGCCAGGGAACACCTGTGACACCAGGCATCTTCGTGGAGGGCGGCCCCAAACCTCCCCCACACAGTCGGCCGTGTTCCGGAATTCTGAGTGTGGGGAGGTTCCGTCTTCTGTCTGCAGCACCCGGGATCTCCTAGGAGCCCTTCGAGTGTCTTCCCCGAGTCCCTCCCAGTGCGGGCTGCCGGGGAAAGGCGGGGGTTGGGCTGAAAACGCAGGTAGCATCTAGTGCCTCCTCATGGACAGGGGAGGTAATTAGCGGACATCACCCTGCCAGGGAACACCTGTGACACCAGGCAGCTGCGTGGAGGGCGGCTCTGAACCTACCCCTCACAGTCACCCGTGTTCCGGATTTCTGAGTGTGGGGAGGTTCCGTCTTCTGTCTGCAGCACCCGGGTTCTCCTAGGAGCCATTCGAGTGTCTTCCCACAGTCCCTCCCAGTGCGGGCTGCCGGGGAATGGCGGGGGTTGGGCTGGAAAAGCAGGTAGCATCTAGTGCCTCCCCATGGACAAGGGAGATAATTAGCGGACTTCCCCCTGCCAGGGAACACCTGTGACACCAGGCAGCTGCGTGGAGGGCGGCCCCGAACCTCCCACACACAGTCACCCGTGTTCCGGAATTCTGAGTGTGGGGAGGTTCCGTCTTCTGTCTGCAGCACCCGGGATCTCCTAGGAGCCCTTCGAGTGTCTTCCCCGAGTCCCTCCCAGTGCGGGCTGCCGGGGAAAGGCGGGGGTTGGGCTGGAAACGCAGGTAGCATCTAGTGCCTCCTCATGGACAGGGGAGGTAATTAGCGGACATCACCCTGCCAGGGAACACCTGTGACACCAGGCAGCTGCGTGGAGGGCGGCTCTGAACCTCCCCCTCACATTCACCCTTGTTCCGGATTTCTGAGTGTGGGGGGGTTCCTTCTTCTGTCTGCAGCACACGGGATCTCCTAGGAGCCCTTCGAGTGTCTTCCCCGAGTCCCTCCCAGTGCGGGCTGCCGGGGAAAGTCGGGGGTTGGGCTGGAAAAGCAGGTAGCATCTAGTTCCTCCCCATGGACAGGGGAGGTAATTAGCGGACTACGCCCTGCCAGGGAACACCTGTGACACCAGGCAGCTGCGTCGAGGGCGGCCCCGAACCTCCCCCACACAGTCAGCCGTGTTCCGGAATTCTGAGTGTGGGGAGGTTCCGTCTTCTGTCTGCAGCACCCGAGTTCTCCTAGGAGCCCTTCGAGTGTCTTCCCCGAGTCCCTCCCAGTGCGGGCTGCCGGGGAAAGGCGGGGGTTGGGCTGGAAAAGCAGGTAGCATCTAGTGCCTCCCCATGGACAAGGGAGATAATTAGCGGACTTCCCCCTGCCAGGGAACACCTGTGACACCAGGCAGCTGCGTGGAAGGCGGCCCCGAACCTCCCCCACACAGTCACCCGTGTTCCGGAATTCTGAGTGTGGGGAGGTTCCGTCTTCTGTCTGCAGCACCCGGGATCTCCTAGGAGCGCTTCGAGTGTCTTCCCCGAGTCCCTCCCAGTGCGGGCTGCCGGGGAAAGGCGGGGGTTGGGCTAGAAACGCAGGTAGCATCTAGTGCCTCCTCATGGACAGGGGAGGTAATTAGCGGACTTCCCCTTGCGAGGGAACACCTGTGACACCAGGAAGCTGCGTGGGGGGAGGCCCTAAACCTCCCCCACACAGTCATCCGTATTCCGGAATTCTGAGTGTGGGGAGGTTCCGTCTTCTGTCTGCAGCACCCGGGTTCTCCTAGGAGCCCTTCGAGTGTCTTCCCCGAGTCCCTCCCAGTGCGGGCTGCCGGGGAAAGGCGGGGGTTTGGCTGGAAACGCAGGTAGCATCTAGTGCCTCCCCATGGAGAGGGGAGGTAATTAGCGGAATTCCCCTTGCGAGGGAACACCTGTGACACCAGGCAGCTGCGTGGGGGGCGGCCCCGTACCTCCCCCACACAGTCACCCGTGTTCCGGAATTCTGAGTGTGGGGGGGTTCCTTCTTCTGTCTGCAGCACACGGGATCTCCTAGGAGCCCTTCGAGTGTCTTCCCCCAGTCCCTCCCAGTGCGGGCTGCCGGGGAAAGGAGGGGGTTGTGCTGGAAACGCAGGTAGAATCTAGTGCCTCCCCATGGACTGGGGAGGTAATTAGCGGACTACCCCCTGCCAGGGAACACCTGTGACACCAGGCAACTGCGTGGAGGGCGGCCCCGAACCTCCCCCTCACAGTCACCCTTGTTCCGGATTTCTGAGTGTGGGGGGGTTCCTTCTTCTGTCTGCAGCACACGGGATCTCCTAGGAGCCCTTCGAGTGTCTTCCCCGAGTCCCTCCCAGTGCGGGCTGCCGGGGAAAGGCAGGGGTTTGGCTGGAAACGCAGGTAGCATCTAGTTCCTCCCCATGGACAGGGGAGGTAATTAGCGGACTTCCCCTTGCGAGGGAACACCTGTGACACCAGGAAGCTGCGTGTGGGGCGGCCCTAAACCTCCCCCACACAGTCATCCGTGTTCCGGAATTCTGAGTGTGGGGAGGTTCCGTCTTCTGTCTGCAGCACCCGGGTTCTCCTAGGAGCCATTCGAGTGTCTTCCCCGAGTCCCTCCTAGTGCGGGCTGCCGGGGAAAGGCGGGGGTTGGGCTGGAAAAGCAGGTAGCATCTAGTGCCTCCCCATTTACAGGGGAGGTAATTAGCGGACTACCCCCTGCCAGGGAACACCTGTGACACCAGGCAGCTGCGTGGAGGGCGGCCCCGAACCTCCCCCACACAGTCAACCGTGTTCCGGAATTCTGAGTGTGGGGAGGTTCCGTCTTCTGTCTGCAGCACCCGGGTTCTCCTAGGAGCCCTTCGAGTGTCTTCCCCGAGTCCCTCCCAGTGCGGGCTGCCGGGGAAAGGCGGGGGTTTGGCTGGAAACGCAGGTAGCATCTAGTGCCTCCCCATGGAGAGGGGAGGTAATTAGCGGACTTCCCCTTGCGAGGGAACACCTGTGACACCAGGCAGCTGCGTGGGGGGCGGCCCCGTACCTCCCCCACACAGTCACCCGTGTTCCGGAATTCTGAGTGTGGGGGGGTTCCTTCTTCTGTCTGCAGCACACGGGATCTCCTAGGAGCCCTTCGAGTGTCTTCCCCCAGTCCCTCCCAGTGCGGGCTGCCGGGGAAAGGAGGGGGTTGTGCTGGAAACGCAGGTAGAATCTAGTGCCTCCCCATGGACTGGGGAGGTAATTAGCGGACTACCCCCTGCCAGGGAACACCTGTGACACCAGGCAGCTGCGTGGAGGGCGGCCCCGAACCTCCCCCTCACAGTCACCCTTGTTCCGGATTTCTGAGTGTGGGGTGGTTCCTTCTTCTGTCTGCAGCACACGGGATCTCCTAGGAGCCCTTCGAGTGTCTTCCCCGAGTCCCTCCCAGTGCGGGCTGCCGGGGAAAGGCAGGGGTTTGGCTGGAAACGCAGGTAGCATCTAGTTCCTCCCCATGGACAGGGGAGGTAATTAGCGGACTTCCCCTTGCGAGGGAACACCTGTGACACCAGGAAGCTGCGTGGGGGGCGGCCCTAAACCTCCCCCACACAGTCATCCGTGTTCCGGAATTCTGAGTGTGGGGAGATTCCGTCTTCTGTCTGCAGCACCCGGGTTCTCCTAGGAGCCCTTCGAGTGTGTTCCCCGCGTCCCTCCCTGTGCGGGCGGCCGGGGAAAGGCGGGGGTTGGGCTGGAAACGCAGGTAGCATCTAGTGCCTCCTCATGGACAGGGGAGGTAATTAGCGGACATCACCCTGCCAGGGAACATCTGTGACACCAGGCAGCTGCGTGGAGGGCGGCTCTTAACCTCCCCCTCACAGTCACCCGTGTTCCGGATTTCTGAGTGTGGGGGGGTTCCTTCTTCTGTCTGCAGCACACGGGATCTCCTAGGAGCCCTTCGAGTGTCTTCCCCGAGTCCCTCCCAGTGCGGGCTGCCGGGGAAAGGCGGGGGTTGGGCTGGAAAAGCAGGTAGCATCTAGTTCCTCCCCATGGACAGGGGAGGTAATTAGCGGACTACCCCCTGCCAGGGAACACCTGTGACACCAGGAAGCTGCGTGGAGGGCGGCCCCGAACCTCCCCCACACAGTCAGCCGTATTCCGGAATTCTGAGTGTGGGGAGGTTCCGTCTTCTGTCTGCAGCACCCGGGTTCTCCTAGGAGCCCTTCGAGTGTCTTCCCCGAGTCCCTCCCAGTGCGGGCTGCCGGGGAAAGGCGGGGGTTGGGCTGGAAAAGCAGGTAGCATCTAGTGCCTCCCCCTGGACAGGGGAGGTAATTAGCGGACTTCCCCTTGCGATGGAACCCCTGTGACACCAGGCAGCTGCGTGGAGGGCGGCTCCGAACCTCCCCCACACAGTCATACGTGTTCCGGAATTCTGAGTGTGGGGGGGTTCCTTCTTCTGTCTGCAGCACACGGGATCTCCTAGGAGCCCTTCGAGTGTCTTCCCCCAGTCCCTCCCAGTGCGGGCTGCTGGGGAAAGGCGGGGGTTTGGCTGGAAACGCAGGTAGCATCTAGTGCCTCCCCATGGACAGGGGAGGTAATTAGCGGACTTCCCCTTGCGAGGGAACACCTGTGACACCAGGAAGCTGCGTGGGGGGCGGCCCTAAACCTCCCCCACACAGTCATCCGTGTTCCGGAATTCTGAGTGTGGGGAGGTTCCGTCTTCTGTCTGCAGCACCCGGGTTCTCCTAGGAGGCCTTCGAGTGTGTTCCCCGAGTCCCTCCCTGTGCGGGCGGCCGGGGAAAGGCAGGGGTTGGGCTGGAAACGCAGGTAGCATCTAGTGCCTCCCCATGGACAGGGGAGGTAATTAGCGGACTACCCCCTGCCAGGGAACACCTGTGACACCAGGCAGCTGCGTGGAGGGCGGCCCCGAACCTCCCCCACACAGTCAGCCGTATTCCGGAATTCTGAGTGTGGGGAGGTCCCGTCTTCTGTCTGCAGCACCCGGGTTCTCCTAGGAGCCCTTCGAGTGTCTTCCCCGAGTCCCTCCCAGTGCGGGCTGCCGGGGAAAGGCGGGGGTTTGGCTGGAAACGCAGGTAGCATCTAGTGCCTCCCCATGGACCAGGGAGGTAATTAGCGGACTTCCCCTTGCGAGGGAACACCTGTGACACAAGGAAGCTGCGTGGAGGGCGGCCCCGAACCTCCCCCACACAGTCAGCCGTGTTCCGGAATTCTGAGTGTGGGGAGGTTCCGTCTTCTGTCTGCAGCACCCGGGTTCTCCTAGGAGCCATTCGAGTGTCTTCCCCCAGTCCCTCCCAGTGCGGGCTGCCGGGGAAAGGCGGGGGTTGGGCTGGAAAAGCAGGTAGCATCTAGTGCCTCCCCATGGACAAGGGAGATAATTAGCGGACTTCCCCCTGCCAGGGAACACCTGTGACACCAGGCATCTTCGTGGAGGGCGGCCCCAAACCTCCCCCACACAGTCGGCCGTGTTCCGGAATTCTGAGTGTGGGGAGGTTCCGTCTTCTGTCTGCAGCACCCGGGATCTCCTAGGAGCCCTTCGAGTGTCTTCCCCGAGTCCCTCCCAGTGCGGGCTGCCGGGGAAAGGCGGGGGTTGGGCTGGAAACGCAGGTAGCATCTAGTGCCTCCTCATGGACAGGGGAGGTAATTAGCGGACATCACCCTGCCAGGGAACACCTGTGACACCAGGCAGCTGCGTGGAGGGCGGCTCTGAACCTACCCCTCACAGTCACCCGTGTTCCGGATTTCTGAGTGTGGGGAGGTTCCGTCTTCTGTCTGCAGCACCCGGGTTCTCCTAGGAGCCATTCGAGTGTCTTCCCACAGTCCCTCCCAGTGCGGGCTGCCGGGGAATGGCGGGGGTTGGGCTGGAAAAGCAGGTAGCATCTAGTGCCTCCCCATGGACAAGGGAGATAATTAGCGGACTTCCCCCTGCCAGGGAACACCTGTGACACCAGGCAGCTGCGTGGAGGGCGGCCCCGAACCTCCCACACACAGTCACCCGTGTTCCGGAATTCTGAGTGTGGGGAGGTTCCGTCTTCTGTCTGCAGCACCCGGGATCTCCTAGGAGCCCTTCGAGTGTCTTCCCCGAGTCCCTCCCAGTGCGGGCTGCCGGGGAAAGGCGGGGGTTGGGCTGGAAACGCAGGTAGCATCTAGTGCCTCCTCATGGACAGGGGAGGTAATTAGCGGACATCACCCTGCCAGGGAACACCTGTGACACCAGGCAGCTGCGTGGAGGGCGGCTCTGAACCTCCCCCTCACATTCACCCTTGTTCCGGATTTCTGAGTGTGGGGGGGTTCCTTCTTCTGTCTGCAGCACACGGGATCTCCTAGGAGCCCTTCGAGTGTCTTCCCCGAGTCCCTCCCAGTGCGGGCTGCCGGGGAAAGTCGGGGGTTGGGCTGGAAAAGCAGGTAGCATCTAGTTCCTCCCCATGGACAGGGGAGGTAATTAGCGGACTACGCCCTGCCAGGGAACACCTGTGACACCAGGCAGCTGCGTCGAGGGCGGCCCCGAACCTCCCCCACACAGTCAGCCGTGTTCCGGAATTCTGAGTGTGGGGAGGTTCCGTCTTCTGTCTGCAGCACCCGGGTTCTCCTAGGAGCCCTTCGAGTGTCTTCCCCGAGTCCCTCCCAGTGCGGGCTGCCGGGGAAAGGCGGGGGTTGGGCTGGAAAAGCAGGTAGCATCTAGTGCCTCCCCATGGACAAGGGAGATAATTAGCGGACTTCCCCCTGCCAGGGAACACCTGTGACACCAGGCAGCTGCGTGGAGGGCGGCCCCGAACCTCCCCCACACAGTCACCCGTGTTCCGGAATTCTGAGTGTGGGGAGGTTCCGTCTTCTGTCTGCAGCACCCGGGATCTCCTAGGAGCGCTTCGAGTGTCTTCCCCGAGTCCCTCCCAGTGCGGGCTGCCGGGGAAAGGCGGGGGTTGGGCTGGAAACGCAGGTAGCATCTAGTGCCTCCTCATGGACAGGGGAGGTAATTAGCGGACTTCCCCTTGCGAGGGAACACCTGTGACACCAGGAAGCTGCGTGGGGGGAGGCCCTAAACCTCCCCCACACAGTCATCCGTATTCCGGAATTCTGAGTGTGGGGAGGTTCCGTCTTCTGTCTGCAGCACCCGGGTTCTCCTAGGAGCCCTTCGAGTGTCTTCCCCGAGTCCCTCCCAGTGCGGGCTGCCGGGGAAAGGCGGGGGTTTGGCTGGAAACGCAGGTAGCATCTAGTGCCTCCCCATGGAGAGGGGAGGTAATTAGCGGAATTCCCCTTGCGAGGGAACACCTGTGACACCAGGCAGCTGCGTGGGGGGCGGCCCCGTACCTCCCCCACACAGTCACCCGTGTTCCGGAATTCTGAGTGTGGGGGGGTTCCTTCTTCTGTCTGCAGCACACGGGATCTCCTAGGAGCCCTTCGAGTGTCTTCCCCCAGTCCCTCCCAGTGCGGGCTGCCGGGGAAAGGAGGGGGTTGTGCTGGAAACGCAGGTAGAATCTAGTGCCTCCCCATGGACTGGGGAGGTAATTAGCGGACTACCCCCTGCCAGGGAACACCTGTGACACCAGGCAACTGCGTGGAGGGCGGCCCCGAACCTCCCCCTCACAGTCACCCTTGTTCCGGATTTCTGAGTGTGGGGGGGTTCCTTCTTCTGTCTGCAGCACACGGGATCTCCTAGGAGCCCTTCGAGTGTCTTCCCCGAGTCCCTCCCAGTGCGGGCTGCCGGGGAAAGGCAGGGGTTTGGCTGGAAACGCAGGTAGCATCTAGTTCCTCCCCATGGACAGGGGAGGTAATTAGCGGACTTCCCCTTGCGAGGGAACACCTGTGACACCAGGAAGCTGCGTGTGGGGCGGCCCTAAACCTCCCCCACACAGTCATCCGTGTTCCGGAATTCTGAGTGTGGGGAGGTTCCGTCTTCTGTCTGCAGCACCCGGGTTCTCCTAGGAGCCATTCGAGTGTCTTCCCCGAGTCCCTCCTAGTGCGGGCTGCCGGGGAAAGGCGGGGGTTGGGCTGGAAAAGCAGGTAGCATCTAGTGCCTCCCCATTTACAGGGGAGGTAATTAGCGGACTACCCCCTGCCAGGGAAAACCTGTGACACCAGGCAGCTGCGTGGAGGGCGGCCCCGAACCTCCCCCACACAGTCAACCGTGTTCCGGAATTCTGAGTGTGGGGAGGTTCCGTCTTCTGTCTGCAGCACCCGGGTTCTCCTAGGAGCCCTTCGAGTGTCTTCCCCGAGTCCCTCCCAGTGCGGGCTGCCGGGGAAAGGCGGGGGTTTGGCTGGAAACGCAGGTAGCATCTAGTGCCTCCCCATGGAGAGGGGAGGTAATTAGCGGAATTCCCCTTGCGAGGGAACACCTGTGACACCAGGCAGCTGCGTGGGGGGCGGCCCCGTACCTCCCCCACACAGTCACCCGTGTTCCGGAATTCTGAGTGTGGGGGGGTTCCTTCTTCTGTCTGCAGCACACGGGATCTCCTAGGAGCCCTTCGAGTGTCTTCCCCCAGTCCCTCCCAGTGCGGGCTGCCGGGGAAAGGAGGGGGTTGTGCTGGAAACGCAGGTAGAATCTAGTGCCTCCCCATGGACTGGGGAGGTAATTAGCGGACTACCCCCTGCCAGGGAACACCTGTGACACCAGGCAGCTGCGTGGAGGGCGGCCCCGAACCTCCCCCTCACAGTCACCCTTGTTCCGGATTTCTGAGTGTGGGGTGGTTCCTTCTTCTGTCTGCAGCACACGGGATCTCCTAGGAGCCCTTCGAGTGTCTTCCCCGAGTCCCTCCCAGTGCGGGCTGCCGGGGAAAGGCAGGGGTTTGGCTGGAAACGCAGGTAGCATCTAGTTCCTCCCCATGGACAGGGGAGGTAATTAGCGGACTTCCCCTTGCGAGGGAACACCTGTGACACCAGGAAGCTGCGTGTGGGGCGGCCCTAAACCTCCCCCACACAGTCACCCGTGTTCCGGAATTCTGAGTGTGGGGAGGTTCCGTCTTCTGTCTGCAGCACCCGGGATCTCCTAGGAGCCCTTCGAGTGTCTTCCCCGAGTCCCTCCCAGTGCGGGCTGCCGGGGAAAGGCGGGGGTTGGGCTGGAAACGCAGGTAGCATCTAGTGCCTCCTCATGGACAGGGGAGGTAATTAGCGGACATCACCCTGGAAGGGAACACCTGTGACACCAGGCAGCTGCGTGGAGGGCGGCTCTGAACCTCCCCCTCACAGTCACCCGTGTTCCGGATTTCTGAGTGTGGGGGGGTTCCTTCTTCTGTCTGCAGCACACGGGATCTCCTAGGAGCCCTTCGAGTGTCTTCCCCGAGTCCCTCCCAGTGCGGGCTGCCGGGGAAAGGCGGGGGTTGGGCTGGAAAAGCAGGTAGCATCTAGTTACTCCCCATGGACGGGGGAGGTAATTAGCGGACTACGCCCTGCCAGGGAACACCTGTGACACCAGGCAGCTGCGTGGAGGGCGGCCCCGAACCTCCCCCACACAGTCAGCCGTATTCCGGAATTCTGAGTGTGGGGAGGTTCCGTCTTCTGTCTGCAGCACCCGGGTTCTCCTAGGAGCCCTTCGAGTGTCTTCCCCGAGTCCCTCCCAGTGCGGGCTGCCGGGGAAAGGCGGGGGTTGGGCTGGAAAAGCAGGTAGCATCTAGTGCCTCCCCATGGACAAGGGAGATAATTAGCGGACTTCCCCCTGCCAGGGAACACCTGTGACACCAGGCAGCTGCGTGGAGGGCGGCCCCGAACCTCCCCCACACAGTCACCCGTGTTCCGGAATTCTGAGTGTGGGGAGGTTCCGTCTTCTGTCTGCAGCACCCGGGATCTCCTAGGAGCGCTTCGAGTGTCTTCCCCGAGTCCCTCCCAGTGCGGGCTGCCGGGGAAAGGCGGGGGTTGGGCTGGAAACGCAGGTAGCATCTAGTGCCTCCTCATGGACAGGGGAGGTAATTAGCGGACTTCCCCTTGCGAGGGAACACCTGTGACACCAGGAAGCTGCGTGGGGGGAGGCCCTAAACCTCCCCCACACAGTCATCCGTATTCCGGAATTCTGAGTGTCGGGAGGTTCCGTCTTCTGTCTGCAGCACCCGGGTTCTCCTAGGAGCCCTTCGAGTGTCTTCCCCGAGTCCCTCCCAGTGCGGGCTGCCGGGGAAAGGCGGGGGTTTGGCTGGAAACGCAGGTAGCATCTAGTGCCTCCCCATGGAGAGGGGAGGTAATTAGCGGAATTCCCCTTGCGAGGGAACACCTGTGACACCAGGCAGCTGCGTGGGGGGCGGCCCCGTACCTCCCCCACACAGTCACCCGTGTTCCGGAATTCTGAGTGTGGGGGGGTTCCTTCTTCTGTCTGCAGCACACGGGATCTCCTAGGAGCCCTTCGAGTGTCTTCCCCCAGTCCCTCCCAGTGCGGGCTGCCGGGGAAAGGAGGGGGTTGTGCTGGAAACGCAGGTAGAATCTAGTGCCTCCCCATGGACTGGGGAGGTAATTAGCGGACTACCCCCTGCCAGGGAACACCTGTGACACCAGGCAGCTGCGTGGAGGGCGGCCCCGAACCTCCCCCTCACAGTCACCCTTGTTCCGGATTTCTGAGTGTGGGGGGGTTCCTTCTTCTGTCTGCAGCACACGGGATCTCCTAGGAGCCCTTCGAGTGTCTTCCCCGAGTCCCTCCCAGTGCGGGCTGCCGGGGAAAGGCAGGGGTTTGGCTGGAAACGCAGGTAGCATCTAGTTCCTCCCCATGGACAGGGGAGGTAATTAGCGGACTTCCCCTTGCGAGGGAACACCTGTGACACCAGGAAGCTGCGTGTGGGGCGGCCCTAAACCTCCCCCACACAGTCACCCGTGTTCCGGAATTCTGAGTGTGGGGAGGTTCCGTCTTCTGTCTGCAGCACCCGGGATCTCCTAGGAGCCCTTCGAGTGTCTTCCCCGAGTCCCTCCCAGTGCGGGCTGCCGGGGAAAGGCGGGGGTTGGGCTGGAAACGCAGGTAGCATCTAGTGCCTCCTCATGGACAGGGGAGGTAATTAGCGGACATCACCCTGGAAGGGAACACCTGTGACACCAGGCAGCTGTGTGGAGGGCGGCTCTGAACCTCCCCCTCACAGTCACCCGTGTTCCGGATTTCTGAGTGTGGGGGGGTTCCTTCTTCTGTCTGCAGCACACGGGATCTCCTAGGAGCCCTTCGAGTGTCTTCCCCGAGTCCCTCCCAGTGCGGGCTGCCGGGGAAAGGCGGGGGTTGGGCTGGAAAAGCAGGTAGCATCTAGTTCCTCCCCATGGACGGGGGAGGTAATTAGCGGACTACGCCCTGCCAGGGAACACCTGTGACACCAGGCAGCTGCGTGGAGGGCGGCCCCGAACCTCCCCCACACAGTCAGCCGTATTCCGGAATTCTGAGTGTGGGGAGGTTCCGTCTTCTGTCTGCAGCACCCGGGTTCTCCTAGGAGCCCTTCGAGTGTCTTCCCCGAGTCCCTCCCAGTGCGGGCTGCCGGGGAAAGGCGGGGGTTGGGCTGGAAACGCAGGTAGCATCTAGTGCCTCCTCATGGACAGGGGAGGTAATTAGCAGACATCACCCTGCCAGGGAAAACCTGTGACACCAGGCAGCTGCGTGGAGGGTGGCTCTGAACCTCCCCCTCACAGTCACCCGTGTTCCGGATTTCTGAGTGTGGGGGGGTTCCTTCTTCTGTCTGCAGCACACGGGATCTCCTAGGAGCCCTTCGAGTGTCTTCCCCGAGTCCCTCCCAGTGCGGGCTGCCGGGGAAAGGCGGGGGTTGGGCTGGAAAAGCAGGTAGCATCTAGTGCCTCCCCATGGACAAGGGAGATAATTAGCGGACTTCCCCCTGCCAGGGAACACCTGTGACACCAGGCAGCTGCGTGGAGGGCGGCCCCGAACCTCCCCCACACAGTCACCCGTGTTCCGGAATTCTGAGTGTGGGGAGGTTCCGTCTTCTGTCTGCAGCACCCGGGATCTCCTAGGAGCCCTTCGAGTGTCTTCCCCGAGTCCCTCCCAGTGCGGGCTGCCGGGGAAAGGCGGGGGTTGGGCTGGAAAAGCAGGTAGCATCTAGTGCCTCCCCCTGGACAGGGGAGGTAATTAGCGGACATCCCCCTGCCAGGGAACACCTGTGACACAAGGCAGCTGCGTGTAGGGCGGCCCCGAACCTCCCCCACACAGTCACCCGTGTTCCGGAATTCTGAGTGTGGGGAGGTTCCGTCTTCTGTCTGCAGCACCCGGGATCTCCTAGGAGCCCTTCGAGTGTCTTCCCCGAGTCCCTCCCAGTGCGGGCTGCCGGGGAAAGGCGGGGGTTGGGCTGGAAACGCAGGTAGCATCTAGTGCCTCCTCATGGACAGGGGAGGTAATTAGCGGACATCACCCTGCCAGGGAACACCTGTGACACCAGGCAGCTGCGTGGAGGGCGGCTCTGAACCTCCCCCTCACAGTCACCCTTGTTCCGGATTTCTGAGTGTGGGGGGGTTCCTTCTTCTGTCTGCAGCACACGGGATCTCCTAGGAGCCCTTCGAGTGTCTTCCCCGAGTCCCTCACAGTGCGGGCTGCTGGGGAAAGGCGGGGGTTTGGCTGGAAACGCAGGTAGCATCTAGTTCCTCCCCATGGACAGGGGAGGTAATTAGCGGACTTCCCCTTGCGAGGGAACACCTGTGACACCAGGAAGCTGCGTGGGGGGCGGCCCTAAACCTCCCCCACACAGTCATCCGTATTCCGGAATTCTGAGTGTGGGGAGGTTCCGTCATCTGTCTGCAGCACCCGGGTTCTCCTAGGAGCCCTTCGAGTGTCTTCCCCGAGTCCCTCCCAGTGCGGGCTGCCGGGGAAAGGCGGGGGTTTGGCTGGAAACGCAGGTAGCATCTAGTGCCTCCCCATGGAGAGGGGAGGTAATTAGCGGAATTCCCCTTGCGAGGGAACACCTGTGACACCAGGCAGCTGCGTGGAGGGCGGCCCCGAACCTCCCCCACACAGTCACCCGTGTTCCGGAATCCTGAGTGTGGGGGGGTTGCTTCTTCTGTCTGCAGCACACGGGATCTCCTAGGAGCCCTTCGAGTGTCTTCCCCCAGTCCCTCCCAGTGCGGGCTGCCGGGGAAAGGAGGGGGTTGTGCTGGAAACGCAGGTAGAATCTAGTGCCTCCCCATGGACTGGGGAGGTAATTAGCGGACTACCCCCTGCCAGGGAACACCTGTGACACCAGGCAGCTGCGTGGAGGGCGGCCCCGAACCTCCCCCTCACAGTCACCCTTGTTCCGGATTTCTGAGTGTGGGGGGGTTCCTTCTTCTGTCTGCAGCACACGGGATCTCCTAGGAGCCCTTCGAGTGTCTTCCCCGAGTCCCTCCCAGTGCGGGCTGCCGGGGAAAGGCAGGGGTTTGGCTGGAAACGCAGGTAGCATCTAGTTCCTCCCCATGGACAGGGGAGGTAATTAGCGGACTTCCCCTTGCGAGGGAACACCTGTGACACCAGGAAGCTGCGTGTGGGGCGGCCCTAAACCTCCCCCACACAGTCAACCGTGTTCCGGAATTCTGAGTGTGGGGAGGTTCCGTCTTCTGTCTGCAGCACCCGGGTTCTCCTAGGAGCCCTTCGAGTGTCTTCCCCGAGTCCCTCCTAGTGCGGGCTGCCGGGGAAAGGCGGGGGTTTGGCTGGAAACGCAGGTAGCATCTAGTGCCTCCCCATGGACCAGGGAGGTAATTAGCGGACTTCCCCTTGCGAGGGAACACCTCTGACACAAGGCAGCTGCGTGGAGGGCGGCCCCGAACCTCCCCCACACAGTCAGCCGTGTTCCGGAATTCTGAGTGTGGGGAGGTTCCGTCTTCTGTCTGCAGCACCCGGGTTCTCCTAGGAGCCATTCGAGTGTCTTCCCACAGTCCCTCCCAGTGCGGGCTGCCGGGGAAAGGCGGGGGTTGGGCTGGAAAAGCAGGTAGCATCTAGTGCCTCCCCATGGACAAGGGAGATAATTAGCGGACTTCCCCCTGCCAGGGAACACCTGTGACACCAGGCAGCTGCGTGGAGGGCGGCCCCGTACCTCCCCCACACAGTCACCCGTGTTCCGGAATTCTGAGTGTGGGGAGGTTCCGTCTTCTGTCTGCAGCACCCGGGATCTCCTAGGAGCCCTTCGAGTGTCTTCCCCGAGTCCCTCCCAGTGCGGGCTGCCGGGGAAAGGCGGGGGTTGGGCTGGAAACGCAGGTAGCATCTAGTGCCTCCTCATGGACAGGGGAGGTAATTAGCGGACATCACCCTGCCAGGGAACACCTGTGACACCAGGCAGCTGCGTGGAGGGCGGCTCTGAACCTCCCCCTCACAGTCACCCGTGTTCCGGATTTCTGAGTGTGGGGGGGTTCCTTCTTCTGTCTGCAGCACACGGGATCTCCTAGTAGCCCTTCGAGTGTCTTCCCCGAGTCCCTCCCAGTGCGGGCTGCCGGGGAAAGGCGGGGGTTGGGCTGGAAAAGCAGGTAGCATCTAGTTCCTCCCCATGGACAGGGGAGGTAATTAGCGGACTACGCCCTGCCAGGGAACACCTGTGACACCAGGCAGCTGCGTGGAGGGCGGCCCCGAACCTCCCCCACACAGTCAGCCGTGTTCCGGAATTCTGAGTGTGGGGAGGTTCCGTCTTCTGTCTGCAGCACCCGGGTTCTCCTAGGAGCCATTCGAGTGTCTTCCCCGAGTCCCTCAAAGTGCGGGCTGCCGGGGAAAGGCGGGGGTTGGGCTGGAAAAGCAGGTAGCATCTAGTGCCTCCCCATGGACAAGGGAGATAATTAGCGGACTTCCCCCTGCCAGGGAACACCTGTGACACCAGGCAGCTGCGTGGAGGGCGGCCCCGAATCTCCCCCACACAGTCACCCGTGTTCCGGAATTCTGAGTGTGGGGAGGTTCCGTCTTCTGTCTGCAGCACCCGGGATCTCCTAGGAGCCCTTCGAGTGTCTTCCCCGAGTCCCTCTCAGTGCGGGCTGCCGGGGAAAGGCGGGGGTTGGGCTGGAAACGCAGGTAGCAACTAGTGCCTCCTCATGGACAGGGGAGGTAATTAGCGGACATCACCCTGGCAGGGAACACCTGTGACACCAGGCAGCTGCGTGGAGGGCGGCTCTGAACCTCCCCCTCACAGTCACCCGTCTTCCGGATTTCTGAGTGTGGGGGGGTTCCTTCTTCTGTCTGCAGCACACGGGATCTCCTAGGAGCCCTTCGAGTGTCTTCCCCAAGTCCCTCCCAGTGCGGGCTGCCGGGGAAGGCGGGGGTTGGGCTGGAAACGCAGGTAGCATCTAGTTCCTCCCCATGGACAGGGGAGGTAATTAGCGGATTACGCCCTGCCAGGGAACACCTGTGACACCAGGCAGCTGCGTGGAGGGCGGCCCCGAACCTCCGCCACACAGTCAGCCGTATTCCGGAATTCTGAGTGTGGGGAGGTTCCGTCTTCTGTCTGCAGCACCCGGGTTCTCCTAGGAGCCCTTCGAGTGTCTTCCCCGAGTCCCTCCCAGTGCGGGCTGCCGGGGAAAGGCGGGGGTTTGGCTGGAAACGCAGGTAGCATCTAGTGCCTCCCCATGGAGAGGGGAGGTAATTAGCGGAATTCCCCTTGCGAGGGAACACCTGTGACACCAGGCAGCTGCGTGGAGGGCGGCCCCGAACCTCCCCCACACAGTCACCCGTGTTCCGGAATTCTGAGTGTGGGGGGTTCCTTCTTCTGTCTGCAGCACACGGGATCTCCTAGGAGCCCTTCGAGTGTCTTCCCCGAGTCCCTCTCAGTGCGGGCTGCCGGGGAAATGCGGGGGTTGGGCTGGAAAAGCAGGTAGCATCTAGTGCCTCCCCCTGGACATGGGAGGTAATTAGCGGACTTCCCCTTGCGAGGGAACCCCTGTGACACCAGGCAGCTGCGTGGAGAGCGTCTCCGAACCTCCCCCACACAGTCAGCCGTGTTCCGGAATTCTGAGTGTGGGGAGGATCCGTCTTCTGTCTGCAGCACCCGGGTTCTCCTAGGAGCCCTTCGAGTGTCTTCCCCCAGTCCCTCCCAGTGCGGGCTGCCGGGGAAAGGCGGGGGTTGGGCTGGAAAAGCAGGTAGCATCTAGTGCCTCCCCATGGACAAGGGAGATAATTAGCGGACTTCCCCCTGCCAGGGAACACCTGTGACACCAGGCATCTTCGTGGAGTGCGGCCCCAAACCTCCCCCACACAGTCGGCCGTGTTCCGGAATTCTGAGTGTGGGGAGGTTCCGTCTTCTGTCTGCAGCACCCGGGATCTCCTAGGAGCCCTTCGAGTGTCTTCCCCGAGTCCCTCCCAGTGCGGGCTACCGGGGAAAGGCGGGGGTTGGGCTGGAAAAGCAGGTAGCATCTAGTGCCTCCCCCTGGACAGGGGAGATAATTAGCGGACTTCCCCCTGCCAGGGAACACCTGTGACACCAGGCATCTTCGTGGAGGGCGGCCCCAAACCTCCCCCACACAGTCGGCCGTGTTCCGGAATTCTGAGTGTGGGGAGGTTCCGTCTTCTGTCTGCAGCACCCGGGATCTCCTAGGAGCCCTTCGAGTGTCTTCCCCGAGTCCCTCCCAGTGTGGGCTACCGGGGAAAGGCGGGGGTTGGGCTGGAAAAGCAGGTAGCATCTAGTGCCTCCCCCTGGACAGGGGAGATAATTAGCGGACTTCCCCCTGCCAGGGAACACCTGTGACACCAGGCATCTTCGTGGAGGGCGGCCCCAAACCTCCCCCACACAGTCGGCCGTGTTCCGGAATTCTGAGTGTGGGGAGGTTCCGTCTTCTGTCTGCAGCACCCGGGATCTCCTAGGAGCCCTTCGAGTGTCTTCCCCGAGTCCCTCCCAGTGCGGGCTACCGGGGAAAGGCGGGGGTTGGGCTGGAAAAGCAGGTAGCATCTAGTGCCTCCCCCTGGACAGGGGAGATATTTAGCGGAATTCCCCCTGCCAGGGAACACCTGTGACACCAGGCATCTTCGTGGAGGGCGGCCCCAAACCTCCCCCACACACTCGGCCGTGTTCCGGAATTCTGAGTGTGGGGAGGTTCCGTCTTCTGTCTGCAGCACCCGGGATCTCCTAGGAGCCCTTCGAGTGCCTTCCCCGAGTCCCTCTCTGTGCGGGCTGCCGGGGAAAGGCGGGGGTTGGGCTGGAAACGCAGGTAGCATCTAGTGCCTCCCCCTGGACAGGGGAGGTAATTAACGGACTTCCCCTTGCGAGGGAACACCTGTGACACCAGGAAGCTGCGTGGAGGGCGGCCCTAAACTTCCCCACACAGTCACCCTTGTTCCGGAATTCTGAGTGTGGGGAGGTTCCGTCTTCTGTCTGCAGCACCCGGGTTCTCCTAGGAGCACTTCGAGTGTCTTCCCCCAGTCCCTCCCAGTGCGGGCTGCCGGGGAAAGGTGGGGGTTGGGCTGGAAAAGCATGTAGCATCTAGTGCCTCCCCCTGGACAGGGGAGGTAATTAGTGGACATCACCCTGCCAGGGAACACCTGTGACACCAGGCAGCTGCGTGGAGGGCGGCTCTGAACCTCCCCCTCACAGTCACCCTTGTTCCGGATTTCTGAGTGTGGAGGGGTTCCTTCTTCTGTCTGCAGCACACGGGATCTCCTGGGAGCCCTTCGAGTGTCTTCCCCGAGTCCCTCCCAGTGCGGGCTGCTGGGGAAAGGCGGGGGTTTGGCTGGAAACGCAGGTAGCATCTAGTTCCTCCCCATGGACAGGGGAGGTAATTAGCGGACTTCCCCTTGCGAGGGAACACCTGTGACACCAGGAAGCTGCGTGGGGGCGGCCCTAAACCTCCCCCACACAGTCATCCGTATTCCGGAATTCTGAGTGTGGGGAGGTTCCGTCTTCTGTCTGCAGCACCCGGGTTCTCCTAGGAGCCCTTCGAGTGTCTTCCCCGAGTCCCTCCCATTACGGGCTGCCGGGGAAAGGCGGGGGTTTGGCTGGAAACGCAGGTAGCATCTAGTGCCTCCCCATGGAGAGGGGAGGTAATTAGCGGAATTCCCCTTGCGAGGGAACACCTATGACACCAGGCAGCTGCGTGGAGGGCGGCCCCGAACCTCCCCCTCACAGTCACCCTTGTTCCGGATTTCTGAGTGTGGGGGGGTTCCTTCTTCTGTCTGCAGCACACGGGATCTCCTAGGAGCCCTTCGAGTGTCTTCCCCGAGTCCCTCCCAGTGCGGGCTGCCGGGGAAATGCAGGGGTTTGGCTGGAAACGCAGGTAGCATCTAGTTCCTCCCCATGGACAGGGGAGGTAATTAGCGGACTTCCCCTTGCGAGGGAACACCTGTGACACCAGGAAGCTGCGTGTGGGGCGGCCCTAAACCTCCCCCACACAGTCATCCGTGTTCCGGAATTCTGAGTGTGGGGAGGTTCCGTCTTCTGTCTGCAGCACCCGGGTTCTCCTAGGAGCCCTTCGAGTGTCTTCCCCGAGTCCCTCCTTGTGCGGGCTGCCGGGGAAAGGCGGGGGTTTGGCTGGAAACGCAGGTAGCATCTAGTGCCTCCCCATGGACCAGGGAGGTAATTAGCGCACTTCCCCTTGCGAGGGAACACCTGTGACACAAGGCAGCTGCGTGGAGGGCGGCCCCGAACCTCCCCCACACAGTCAGCCGTGTTCCGGAATTCTGAGTGTGGGGAGGTTCCGTCTTCTGTCTGCAGCACCCGGGTTCTCCTAGGAGCCATTCGAGTGTCTTCCCCGAGTCCCTCCCAGTGCGGGCTGCCGGGGAAAGGCGGGGGTTGGGCTGGAAACGCAGGTAGCATCTAGTGCCTCCTCATGGACAGGGGAGGTAATTAGCGGACATCACCCTGGCAGGGAACACCTGTGACACCAGGCAGCTGCGTGGAGGGCGGCTCTGAACCTCCCCCTCACAGTCACCCGTGTTCCGGATTTCTGAGTGTGGGGGGGTTCCTTCTTCTGTCTGCAGCACACGGGATCTCCTAGGAGCCCTTCGAGTGTCTTCCCCGAGTCCCTCCCAGTGCGGGCTGCCGGGGAAAGGCGGGGGTTGGGCTGGAAAAGCAGGTAGCATCTAGTGCCTCCCCATGGACAAGGGAGATAATTAGCGGAATTCCCCCTGCCAGGGAACACCTGTGACACCAGGCAGCTGCGTGGAGGGCGGCCGCGAACCTCCCCCACACAGTCACCCGTGTTCCGGAATTCTGAGTGTGGGGAGGTTCCGTCTTCTGTCTGCAGCACCCGGGATCTCCTAGGAGCCCTTCGAGTGTCTTCCCCGAGTCCCTCCCAGTGCGGGCTGCCGGGGAAAGGCGGGGGTTGGGCTGGAAAAGCAGGTAGCATCTAGTGCCTCCCCCTGGACAGGGGAGGTAATTAGCGGACATCCCCCTGCCAGGGAACACCTGTGACACCAGGCAGCTGCGTGGAGGGCGGCCACGAACCTCCCCCACACAGTCACCCGTGTTCCGGAATTCTGAGTGTGGGGAGGTTCCGTCTTCTGTCTGCAGCACACGGGATCTCCTAGGAGCCCTTCGAGTGTCTTCCCCGAGTCCCTCCCAGTGCGGGCTGCCGGGGAAAGGCGGGGGTTGGGCTGGAAAAGCAGGTAGCATCTAGTTCCTCCCCATGGACAGGGGAGGTAATTAGCGGACTACGCCCTGCCAGGGAACACCTGTGACACCAGGCAGCTGCGTGGAGGGCGGCCCCGAACCTCCCCCACACAGTCAGCCGTGTTCCGGAATTCTGAGTGTGGGGAGGTTCCGTCTTCTGTCTGCAGCACCCGGGTTCTCCTAGGAGCCATTCGAGTGTCTTCCCCCAGTCCCTCCTAGTGCGGGCTGCCGGGGAAAGGCGGGGGTTGGGCTAGAAAAGCAGGTAGCATCTAGTGCCTCCCCATGGACAAGGGAGATAATTAGCGGACTTCCCCCTGCCTGGGAACACCTGTGACACCAGGCAGCTGCGTGGAGGGCGGCCCCGAACCTCCCCCACACAGTCACCCGTGTTCCGGAATTCTGAGTGTGGGGAGGTTCCGTCTTCTGTCTGCAGCACCCGGGATCTCCTAGGAGCCATTCGAGTGTCTTCCCCGAGTCCCTCCCAGTGCGGGCTGCCGGGGAAAGGCGGGGGTTTGGCTGGAAACGCAGGTAGCATCTAGTGCCTCCTCATGGACAGGGGAGGTAATTAGCGGACATTACCCTGCCAGGGAACACCTGTGACACCAGGCAGCTGCGTGGAGGGCGGCTCTGAACCTCCCCCTCACAGTCACACGTGTTCCGGATTTCTGAGTGTGGGGGGGTTCCTTCTTCTGTCTGCAGCACACGGGATCTCCTAGGAGCCCTTCGAGTGTCTTCCCCGAGTCCCTCCCAGTGCGGGCTGCCGGGGAAAGGCGGGGGTTGGGCTGGAAACGCAGGTAGCATCTAGTTCCTCCCCATGGACAGGGGAGGTAATTAGCGGACTACGCCCTGCCAGGGAACACCTGTGACACCAGGCAGCTGCGTGGAGGGCGGCCCCGAACCTCCCCCACACAGTCAGCCGTATTCCGGAATTCTGAGTGTGGGGAGGTTCCGTCTTCTGTCTGCAGCACCCGGGTTCTCCTAGGAGCCCTTCGAGTGTCTTCCCCGAGTCCCTCCCAGTGCGGGCTGCCGGGGAAAGGTGGGGGTTGGGCTGGAAAAGCAGGTAGCATCTAGGTCCTCCCCCTGGACAGGGGAGGTAATTAGTGGACATCACCCTGCCAGGGAACACCTGTGACACCAGGCAGCTGCGTGGAGGGCGGCTCTGAACCTCCCCCTCACAGTCACCCTTGTTCCGGATTTCTGAGTGTGGGGGGGTTCCTTCTTCTGTCTGCAGCACACGGGATCTCCTAGGAGCCCTTCGAGTGTCTTCCCCGAGTCCCTCACAGTGCGGGCTGCTGGGGAAAGGCGGGGGTTTGGCTGGAAACGCAGGTAGCATCTAGTTCCTCCACATGGACAGGGGAGGTAATTAGCGGACTTCCCCTTGCGAGGGAACACCTGTGACACCAGGAAGCTGCGTGGGGGGCGGCCCTAAACCTCCCCCACACAGTCATCCGTATTCCGGAATTCTGAGTGTGGGGAGGTTCCGTCTTCTGTCTGCAGCACCCGGGTTCTCCTAGGGGCCCTTCGAGTTTCTTCCCTGAGTCCCTCCCAGTGCGGGCTGCCGGGGAAAGGCGGGGGTTTGGCTGGAAACGCAGGTAGCATCTAGTGCCACCCCATGGAGAGGGGAGGTAATTAGCGGACTTCCCCTTGCGAGGGAACACCTGTGACACCAGGCAGCTGTGTGGAGGGGGGCCCCGAACCTCCCCCACACAGTCACCCGTGTTCCGGAATTCTGAGTGTGGGGGGGTTGCTTCTTCTGTCTGCAGCACACGGGATCTCCTAGGAGCCCTTCGAGTTTCTTCCCCCAGTCCCTCCCAGTGCGGGCTGCCGGGGAAAGGAGGGGGTTGTGCTGGAAACGCAGGTAGAATCTAGTGCCTCCCCATGGACTGGGGAGGTAATTAGCGGACTACCCCCTGCCAGGGAACACCTGTGACACCAGGCAGCTGCGTGGAGGGCGGCCCCGAACCTCCCCCTCACAGTCACCCTTGTTCCGGATTTCTGAGTGTGGTGGGGTTCCTTCTTCTGTCTGCAGCACACGGGATCTCCTGGGAGCCATTCGAGTGTCTTCCCCGAGTCCCTCCCAGTGCGGGCTGCTGGGGAAAGGCGGGGGTTTGGCTGGAAACGCAGGTAGCATCTAGTTCCTCCCCATGGACAGGGGAGGTAATTAGCGGACTTCCCCTTGCGAGGGAACACCTGTGACACCAGGAAGCTGCGTGGGGGCGGCCCTAAACCTCCCCCTCACAGTCACCCTTGTTCCGGATTTCTGAGTGTGGGGGGGTTCCTTCTTCTGTCTGCAGCACACGGGATCTCCTGGGAGCCCTTCGAGTGTCTTCCCCGAGTCCCTCCCAGTGCGGGCTGCTGGGGAAAGGCGGGGGTTTGGCTGGAAACGCAGGTAGCATCTAGTGCCACCCCATGGAGAGGGGAGGTAATTAGCGGACTTCCCCTTGCGAGGGAACACCTGTGACACCAGGCAGCTGTGTGGAGGGCGGCCCCGAACCTCCCCCTCACAGTCACCCTTGTTCCGGATTTCTGAGTGTGGGGGGGTTCCTTCTTCTGTCTGCAGCACACGGGATCTCCTAGGAGCCCTTCGAGTGTCTTCCCCGAGTCCCTCCCAGTGCGGGCTGCCGGGGAAATGCAGGGGTTTGGCTGGAAACGCAGGTAGCATCTAGTTCCTCCCCATGGACAGGGGAGGTAATTAGCGGACTTCCCCTTGCGAGGGAACACCTGTGACACCAGGAAGCTGCGTGTGGGGCGGCCCTAAACCTCCCCCACACAGTCATCCGTGTTCCGGAATTCTGAGTGTGGGGAGGTTCCGTCTTCTGTCTGCAGCACCCGGGTTCTCCTAGGAGCCCTTCGAGTGTCTTCCCCGAGTCCCTCCTTGTGCGGGCTGCCGGGGAAAGGCGGGGGTTTGGCTGGAAACGCAGGTAGCATCTAGTGCCTCCCCATGGACCAGGGAGGTAATTAGCGCACTTCCCCTTGCGAGGGAACACCTGTGACACAAGGCAGCTGCGTGGAGGGCGGCCCCGAAACTCCCCCACACAGTCAGCCGTGTTCCGGAATTCTGAGTGTGGGGAGGTTCCGTCTTCTGTCTGCAGCACCCGGGTTCTCCTAGGAGCCATTCGAGTGTCTTCCCCGAGTCCCTCCCAGTGCGGGCTGCCGGGGAAAGGCGGGGGTTGGGCTGGAAACGCAGGTAGCATCTAGTGCCTCCTCATGGACAGGGGAGGTAATTAGCGGACATCACCCTGGCAGGGAACACCTGTGACACCAGGCAGCTGCGTGGAGGGCGGCTCTGAACCTCCCCCTCACAGTCACCCGTGTTCCGGATTTCTGAGTGTGGGGGGGTTCCTTCTTCTGTCTGCAGCACACGGGATCTCCTAGGAGCCTTTCGAGTGTCTTCCCCGAGTCCCTCCCAGTGCGGGCTGCCGGGGAAAGGCGGGGGTTGGGCTGGAAAAGCAGGTAGCATCTAGTTCCTCCCCATGGACAGGGGAGGTAATTAGCAGACTACGCCCTGCCAGGGAACACCTGTGACACCAGGCAGCTGCGTGGAGGGCGGCCCCGAACCTCCCCCACACAGTCAGCCGTATTCCGGAATTCTGAGTGTGGGGAGGTTCCGTCTTCTGTCTGCAGCACCCGGGTTCTCCTAGGAGCCCTTCGAGTGTCTTCCCCGAGTCCCTCCCAGTGCGGGCTGCCGGGGAAAGGCGGGGGTTGGGCTGGAAACGCAGGTAGCATCTAGTGCCTCCTCATGGACAGGGGAGGTAATTAGCGGACATCACCCTGCCAGGGAACACCTGTGACACCAGGCAGCTGAGTGGAGGGCGGCTCTGAACATCCCCCTCACAGTCACCCGTGTTCCGGATTTCTGAGTGTGGGGGGGTTCCTTCTTCTGACTGCAGCACACGGGATCTCCTAGGAGCCCTTCGAGTGTCTTCCCCGAGTCCCTCCCAGTGCGGGCTGCCGGGGAAAGTCGGGGGTTGGGCTGGAAAAGCAGGTAGCATCTAGTGCCTCCCCATGGACAAGGGAGATAATTAGCGGACTTCCCCCTGCCAGGGAACACCTGTGACACCAGGCAGCTGCGTGGAGGGCGGCCCCGAACCTCCCCCACACAGTCACCCGTGTTCCGGAATTCTGAGTGTGGGGGGGTTGCTTCTTCTGTCTGCAGCACACGGGATCTCCTAGGAGCCCTTCGAGTTTCTTCCCCCAGTCCCTCCCAGTGCGGGCTGCCGGGGAAAGGAGGGGGTTGTGCTGGAAACGCAGGTAGAATCTAGTGCCTCCCCATGGACTGGGGAGGTAATTAGCGGACTACCCCCTGCCAGGGAACACCTGTGACACCAGGCAGCTGCGTGGAGGGCGGCCCCGAACCTCCCCCTCACAGTCACCCTTGTTCCGGATTTCTGAGTGTGGTGGGGTTCCTTCTTCTGTCTGCAGCACACGGGATCTCCTGGGAGCCATTCGAGTGTCTTCCCCGAGTCCCTCCCAGTGCGGGCTGCTGGGGAAAGGCGGGGGTTTGGCTGGAAACGCAGGTAGCATCTAGTTCCTCCCCATGGACAGGGGAGGTAATTAGCGGACTTCCCCTTGCGAGGGAACACCTGTGACACCAGGAAGCTGCGTGGGGGCGGCCCTAAACCTCCCCCTCACAGTCACCCTTGTTCCGGATTTCTGAGTGTGGGGGGGTTCCTTCTTCTGTCTGCAGCACACGGGATCTCCTGGGAGCCCTTCGAGTGTCTTCCCCGAGTCCCTCCCAGTGCGGGCTGCTGGGGAAAGGCGGGGGTTTGGCTGGAAACGCAGGTAGCATCTAGTGCCACCCCATGGAGAGGGGAGGTAATTAGCGGACTTCCCCTTGCGAGGGAACACCTGTGACACCAGGCAGCTGTGTGGAGGGCGGCCCCGAACCTCCCCCTCACAGTCACCCTTGTTCCGGATTTCTGAGTGTGGGGGGGTTCCTTCTTCTGTCTGCAGCACACGGGATCTCCTAGGAGCCCTTCGAGTGTCTTCCCCGAGTCCCTCCCAGTGCGGGCTGCCGGGGAAATGCAGGGGTTTGGCTGGAAACGCAGGTAGCATCTAGTTCCTCCCCATGGACAGGGGAGGTAATTAGCGGACTTCCCCTTGCGAGGGAACACCTGTGACACCAGGAAGCTGCGTGTGGGGCGGCCCTAAACCTCCCCCACACAGTCATCCGTGTTCCGGAATTCTGAGTGTGGGGAGGTTCCGTCTTCTGTCTGCAGCACCCGGGTTCTCCTAGGAGCCCTTCGAGTGTCTTCCCCGAGTCCCTCCTTGTGCGGGCTGCCGGGGAAAGGCGGGGGTTTGGCTGGAAACGCAGGTAGCATCTAGTGCCTCCCCATGGACCAGGGAGGTAATTAGCGCACTTCCCCTTGCGAGGGAACACCTGTGACACAAGGCAGCTGCGTGGAGGGCGGCCCCGAAACTCCCCCACACAGTCAGCCGTGTTCCGGAATTCTGAGTGTGGGGAGGTTCCGTCTTCTGTCTGCAGCACCCGGGTTCTCCTAGGAGCCATTCGAGTGTCTTCCCCGAGTCCCTCCCAGTGCGGGCTGCCGGGGAAAGGCGGGGGTTGGGCTGGAAACGCAGGTAGCATCTAGTGCCTCCTCATGGACAGGGGAGGTAATTAGCGGACATCACCCTGGCAGGGAACACCTGTGACACCAGGCAGCTGCGTGGAGGGCGGCTCTGAACCTCCCCCTCACAGTCACCCGTGTTCCGGATTTCTGAGTGTGGGGGGGTTCCTTCTTCTGTCTGCAGCACACGGGATCTCCTAGGAGCCTTTCGAGTGTCTTCCCCGAGTCCCTCCCAGTGCGGGCTGCCGGGGAAAGGCGGGGGTTGGGCTGGAAAAGCAGGTAGCATCTAGTTCCTCCCCATGGACAGGGGAGGTAATTAGCAGACTACGCCCTGCCAGGGAACACCTGTGACACCAGGCAGCTGCGTGGAGGGCGGCCCCGAACCTCCCCCACACAGTCAGCCGTATTCCGGAATTCTGAGTGTGGGGAGGTTCCGTCTTCTGTCTGCAGCACCCGGGTTCTCCTAGGAGCCCTTCGAGTGTCTTCCCCGAGTCCCTCCCAGTGCGGGCTGCCGGGGAAAGGCGGGGGTTGGGCTGGAAACGCAGGTAGCATCTAGTGCCTCCTCATGGACAGGGGAGGTAATTAGCGGACATCACCCTGCCAGGGAACACCTGTGACACCAGGCAGCTGAGTGGAGGGCGGCTCTGAACATCCCCCTCACAGTCACCCGTGTTCCGGATTTCTGAGTGTGGGGGGGTTCCTTCTTCTGACTGCAGCACACGGGATCTCCTAGGAGCCCTTCGAGTGTCTTCCCCGAGTCCCTCCCAGTGCGGGCTGCCGGGGAAAGTCGGGGGTTGGGCTGGAAAAGCAGGTAGCATCTAGTGCCTCCCCATGGACAAGGGAGATAATTAGCGGACTTCCCCCTGCCAGGGAACACCTGTGACACCAGGCAGCTGCGTGGAGGGCGGCCCCGAACCTCCCCCACACAGTCACCCGTGTTCCGGAATTCTGAGTGTGGGGAGGTTCCGTCTTCTGTCTGCAGCACCCGGGATCTCCTAGGAGCCCTTCGAGAGTCTTCCCCGAGTCCCTCCCAGTGCGGGCTGCCGGGGAAGGCGGGGGTTGGGCTGGAAAAGCAGGTAGCATCTAGTGCCTCCCCCTGGACAGGGGAGGTAATTAGCGGACATCCCCCTGCCAGGGAACACCTGTGACACCAGGCAGCTGCGTGTAGGGCGGCCACGAACCTCCCCCACACAGTCACCCGTGTTCCGGAATTCTGAGTGTGGGGAGGTTCCGTCTTCTGTCTGCAGCACACGGGATCTCCTAGGAGCCCTTCGAGTGTCTTCCCCGAGTCTCTCCCAGTGCGGGCTGCCGGGGAAAGGCGGGGGTTGGGCTGGAAAAGCAGGTAGCATCTAGTTCCTCCCCATGGACAGGGGAGGTAATTAGCGGACTACGCCCTGCCAGGGAACACCTGTGACACCAGGCAGCTGCGTGGAGGGCGGCCCCGAACCTCCCCCACACAGTCAGCCGTGTTCCGGAATTCTGAGTGTGGGGAGGTTCCGTCTTCTGTCTGCAGCACCCGGGTTCTCCTAGGAGCCATTCGAGTGTCTTCCCCCAGTCCCTACTAGTGCGGGCTGCCGGGGAAAGGCGGGGGTTGGGCTAGAAAAGCAGGTAGCATCTAGTGCCTCCCCATGGACAAGGGAGATAATTAGCGGACTTCCCCCTGCCAGGGAACACCTGTGACACCAGGCAGCTGCGTGGAGGGCGGCCCCGAACCTCCCCCACACAGTCACCCGTGTTCCGGAATTCTGAGTGTGGGGAGGTTCCGTCTTCTGTCTGCAGCACCCGGGATCTCCTAGGAGCCCTTCGAGTGTCTTCCCCGAGTCCCTCCCAGTGCGGGCTGCCGGGGAAAGGCGGGGGTTTGGCTGGAAACGCAGGTAGCATCTAGTGCCTCCTCATGGACAGGGGAGGTAATTAGCGGACATTACCCTGCCAGGGAACACCTGTGACACCAGGCAGCTGCGTGGAGGGCGGCTCTGAACCTCCCCCTCACAGTCACACGTGTTCCGGATTTCTGAGTGTGGGGGGGTTCCTTCTTCTGTCTGCAGCACACGGGATCTCCTAGGAGCCCTTCGAGTGTCTTCCCCGAGTCCCTCCCAGTGCGGGCTGCCGGGGAAAGGCGGGGGTTGGGCTGGAAACGCAGGTAGCATCTAGTTCCTCCCCATGGACAGGGGAGGTAATTAGCGGACTACGCCCTGCCAGGGAACACCTGTGACACCAGGCAGCTGCGTGGAGGGCGGCCCCGAACCTCCCCCACACAGTCAGCCGTATTCCGGAATTCTGAGTGTGGGGAGGTTCCGTCTTCTGTCTGCAGCACCCGGGTTCTCCTAGGGGCCCTTCGAGTTTCTTCCCTGAGTCCCTCCCAGTGCGGGCTGCCGGGGAAAGGCGGGGGTTTGGCTGGAAACGCAGGTAGCATCTAGTGCCACCCCATGGAGAGGGGAGGTAATTAGCGGACTTCCCCTTGCGAGGGAACACCTGTGACACCAGGCAGCTGTGTGGAGGGGGGCCCCGAACCTCCCCCACACAGTCACCCGTGTTCCGGAATTCTGAGTGTGGGGGGGTTGCTTCTTCTGTCTGCAGCACACGGGATCTCCTAGGAGCCCTTCGAGTTTCTTCCCCCAGTCCCTCCCAGTGCGGGCTGCCGGGGAAAGGAGGGGGTTGTGCTGGAAACGCAGGTAGAATCTAGTGCCTCCACATGGACTGGGGAGGTAATTAGCGGACTACCCCCTGCCAGGGAACACCTGTGACACCAGGCAGCTGCGTGGAGGGCGGCCCCGAACCTCCCCCTCACAGTCACCCTTGTTCCGGATTTCTGAGTGTGGGGGGGTTCCTTCTTCTGTCTGCAGCACACGGGATCTCCTAGGAGCACTTCGAGTGTCTTCCCCGAGTCCCTCACAGTGCGGGCTGCCGGGGAAAGGCAGGGGTTTGGCTGGAAACGCAGGTAGCATCTAGTTCCTCCCCATGGACAGGGGAGGTAATTAGCGGACTTCCCCTTGCGAGGGAACACCTGTGACACCAGGAAGCTGCGTGTGGGGCGGCCCTAAACCTCCCCCACACAGTCATCCGTGTTCCGGAATTCTGAGTGTGGGGAGGTTCCGTCTTCTGTCTGCAGCACCCGGGTTCTCCTAGGAGCCATTCGAGTGTCTTCCCCCAGTCCCTCCCAGTGCGGGCTGCCGGGGAAAGGCGGGGGTTGGGCTGGAAAAGCAGGTAGCATCTAGTGCCTCCCCATGGACAAGGGAGATAATTAGCGGACTTCCCCCTGCCAGGGAACACCTGTGACACCAGGCAGCTGCGTGGAGGGCGGCCCCGAACCTCCCCCACACAGTCACCCGTGTTCCGGAATTCTGAGTGTGGGGAGGTTCCGTCTTCTGTCTGCAGCACCCGGGATCTCCTAGGAGCCCTTCGAGTGTCTTCCCCGAGTCCCTCCCAGTGCGGGCTGCCGGGGAAAGGCGGGGGTTGGGCTGGAAACGCAGGTAGCATCTAGTGCCTCCTCATGGACAGGGGAGGTAATTAGCGGACATCACCTTGGCAGGGAACACCTGTGACACCAGGCAGCTGCGTGGAGAGCGGCTCTGAACCTCCCCCTCACAGTCACCCGTGTTCCGGATTTCTGAGTGTGGGGGGGTTCCTTCTTCTGTCTGCAGCACACGGGATCTCCTAGGAGCCCTTCGAGTGTCTTCCCCGAGTCCCTCCCAGTGCGGGCTGCCGGGGAAGGCGGGGGTTGGGCTGGAAACGCAGGTAGCATCTAGTTCCTCCCCATGGACAGGGGAGGTAATTAGCGGACTACGCCCTGCCAGGGAACACCTGTGACACCAGGCAGCTGCGTGGAGGGCGGCCCCGAACCTCCCCCACACAGTCAGCCGTATTCCGGAATTCTGAGTGTGGGGAGGTTCCGTCTTCTGTCTGCAGCACCCGGGTTCTCCTAGGAGCCCTTCAAGTGTCTTCCCCGAGTCCCTCCCAGTGCGGGCTGCCGGGGAAAGGCGGGGGTTTGGCTGGAAACGCAGGTAGCATCTAGTGCCTCCCCATGGAGAGGGGAGGTATTTAGCGGAATTCCCCTTGCGAGGGAACACCTGTGACACCAGGCAGCTGCGTGGAGGGCGGCCCCGAACCTCCCCCACACAGTCACCCGTGTTCCGGAATTCTGAGTGTGGGGGGTTCCTTCTTCTGTCTGCAGCACACGGGATCTCCTAGGAGCCCTTCGAGTGTCTTCCCCGAGTCCCTCTCAGTGCGGGCTGCCGAGGAAAGGCGGGGGTTGGGCTGGAAAAGCAGGTAGCATCTAGTGCCTCCCCCTGGACAGGGGAGGTAGTTAGCGGACTTCCCCTTGCGAGGGAACCCCTGTGACACCAGGCAGCTGCGTGGAGGGCGGCTCCGAACCTCCCCCACACAGTCATACGTGTTCCGGAATTCTGAGTGTGGGGGGGTTCCTTCTTCTGTCTGCAGCACACGGGATCTCCAAGGAGCCCTTCGAGTGTCTTCCCCCAGTCCCTCCCAGTGCGGGCTGCCGGGGAAAGGCGGGGGTTTGGCTGGAAACGCAGGTAGCATCTAGTGCCTCCCCATCGACCAGGGAGGTAATTAGCGGACTTCCCCTTGCGAGGGAACACATGTGACACAAGGCAGCTGCGTGGAGGGCGGCCCCGAACCTCCCCCACACAGTCAGCCGTGTTCCGGAATTCTGAGTGTGGGGAGGATCCGTCTTCTGTCTGCAGCACCCGGGTTCTCCTAGGAGCCATTCGAGTGTCTTCCCCCAGTCCCTCCCAGTGCGGGCTGCCGGGGAAAGGCGGGGGTTGGGCTGGAAAAGCAGGTAGCATCTAGTGCCTCCCCATGGACAAGGGAGATAATTAGCGGACTTCCCCCTGCCAGGGAACACCTGTGACACCAGGCATCTTCGTGGAGGGCGGCCCCAAACCTCCCCCACACAGTCGGCCGTGTTCCGGAATTCTGAGTGTGGGGAGGTTCCGTCTTCTGTCTGCAGCACCCGGGTTCTCCTAGGAGCCATTCGAGTGTCTTCCCCCAGTCCCTCCCAGTGCGGGCTGCCGGGGAAAGGCGGGGGTTGGGCTGGAAAAGCAGGTAGCATCTAGTGCCTCCCCATGGACAAGGGAGATAATGAGCGGACTTCCCCCTGCCAGGGAACACCTGTGACACCAGGCAGCTGCGTGGAGGGCGGCCCCGAACCTCCCCCACACAGTCACCCGTGTTCCGGAATTCTGACTGTGGGGAGGTTCCGTCTTCTGTCTGCAGCACCCGGGATCTCCTAGGAGCCCTTCGAGTGTCTTCCCCGAGTCCCTCCCAGTGCGGGCTGCCGGGGAAAGGCGGGGGTTGGGCTGGAAACGCAGGTAGCATCTAGTGCCTCCTCATGGACAGGGGAGGTAATTAGCGGACATCACCCTGCCAGGGAACACCTGTGACACCAGGCAGCTGCGTGGAGGGCGGCTCTGAACCTCCCCCTCACAGTCTCCCGTGTTCCGGATTTCTGAGTGTGGGGGGGTTCCTTCTTCTGTCTGCAGCACACGGGATCTTCTAGGAGCCCTTCGAGTGTCTTCCCCGAGTCCCTCCCAGTGCGGGATGCCGGGGAAAGGCGGGGGTTGGGCTGGAAAAGCAGGTAGCATCTAGTTCCTCCCCATGGACAGGGGAGGTAATTAGCGGACTACGCCCTGCCAGGGAACACCTGTGACACCAGGCAGCTGCGTGGAGGGCGGCCCCGAACCTCCCCCACACAGTCAGCCGTGTTCCGGAATTCTGAGTGTGGGGAGGTTCCGTCTTCTGTCTGCAGCACCCGGGTTCTCCTAGGAGCCATTCGAGTGTCTTCCCCCAGTCCCTCCCAGTGCGGGCTGCCGGGGAAAGGCGGGGGTTGGGCTGGAAAAGCAGGTAGCATCTAGTGCCTCCCCATGGACAAGGGAGATAATTAGCGGACTTCCCCCTGCCAGGGAACACCTGTGACACCAGGCAGCTGCGTGGAGGGCGGCCCCGAACCTCCCCCACACAGTCACCCGTGTTCCGGAATTCTGAGTGTGGGGAGGTTCCGTCTTCTGTCTGCAGCAACCGGGATCTCCTAGGAGCCCTTCGAGTGTCTTCCCCGAGTCCCTCCCAGTGCGGGCTGCCGGGGAAAGGCGGGGGTTGGGCTGGAAAAGCAGGTAGCATCTAGTTCCTCCCCATGGACAGGGGAGGTAATTAGCGGAATACGCCCTGCCAGGGAACACCTGTGACACCAGGCAGCTGCGTGGAGGGCGGCCCCGAACCTCCCCCACACAGTCAGCCGTATTCCGGAATTCTGAGTGTGGGGAGGTTCCGTCTTCTGTCTGCAGCACCCGGGTTCTCCTAGGAGCCCTTCGAGTGTCTTCCCCGAGTCCCTCCCAGTGCGGGCTGCCGGGGAAAGGCGGGGGTTTGGCTGGAAACGCAGGTAGCATCTAGTGCCTCCCCATGGAAAGGGGAGGTAATTAGCGGAATTCCCCTTGCGAGGGAACACCTGTGACACCAGGCAGCTGCGTGGAGGGCGGCCCCGAACCTCCCCCACACAGTCACCCGTGTTCCGGAATTCTGAGTGTGGGGGGGTTCCTTCTTCTGTCTGCAGCACACGGGATCTCCTAGGAGCCCTTCGAGTGTCTTCCCCGAGTCCCTCCCAGTGCGGGCTGCCGGGGAAATGCGGGGGTTGGGCTGGAAAAGCAGGTAGCATCTAGTGCATCCCCATGGACAGGGGAGGTAATTAGCGGACTACCCACTGCCAGGGAACACCTGTGACACCAGGCAGCTGCGTGGAGGGCGGCCCCGAACCTCCCCCACACAGTCAGCCGTGTTCCAGAATTCTGAGTGTGGGGAGGTTCCGTCTTCTGTCTGCAGCACCCGGGTTCTCCTAGGAGCCCTTCGAGTGTCTTCCCCGAGTCCCTCCCAGTGCGGGCTGCCGGGGAAAGGCGGGGGTTTGGCTGGAAACGCAGGTAGCATCTAGTGCCTCCCCATGGACAGGGGAGGTAATTAGCGGACTTCCCCTTGCGAGGGAACACCTGTGACACCAGGAAGCTGCGTGGGGGGCGTCCCTAAACCTCCCCCACACAGTCATCCATGTTCCGGAATTCTGAGTGTGGGGAGGTTCCGTCTTCTGTCTGCAGCACCCGGGTTCTCCTAGGAGCCCTTCGAGTGTGTTCCCCGAGTCCCTCCCTGTGCGGGCGGCCGGGGAAAGGCGGGGGTTGGGCTGGAAACGCAGGTAGCATCTAGTGCCTCCCCATGGACAGGGGAGGTAATTAGCGGACTACCCCCTGCCAGGGAACACCTGTGACACCAGGCACCTGCGTGGAGGGCGGCCCCGAACCTCCCCCACACAGTCAGCCGTGTTCCGGAATTCTGAGTGTGGGGAGGTTCCGTCTTCTGTCTGCAGCACCCAGGTTCTCCTAGGAGCCCTTCGAGTGTCTTCCCCGAGTCCCTCCCAGTGCGGGCTGCCGGGGAAATGCGGGGGTTTGGCTGGAAACGCAGGTAGCATCTAGTGGCTCCCCATGGACCATGGAGGTAATTAGCGGACTTCCCCTTGCGAGGGAACACCTGTGACACAAGGCAGCTGCGTGGAGGGCGGCCCCGAACCTCCCCCACACAGTCACCCGTGTTCCGGAATTCTGAGTGTGGGGAGGTTCCGTCTTCTGTCTGCAGCACCCGGGTTCTCCTAATCGCCATTCGAGTGTCTTCCCCCAGTCCCTCCCAGTGCGGGCTGCCGGGGAAAGGCGGGGGTTGGGCTGGAAAAGCAGGTAGCATCTAGTGCCTCCCCATGGACAAGGGAGATAATTAGCGGACTTCCCCCTGCCAGGGAACACCTGTGACACCAGGCATCTTCGTGGAGGGCGGCCCCAAACCTCCCCCACACAGTCGGCCGTGTTCCGGAATTCTGAGTGTGGGGAGGTTCCGTCTTCTTTCTGCAGCACCCGGGATCTCCTAGGAGCCCTTCGAGTGTCTTCCCCGAGTCCCTCACAGTGCGGGCTGCCGGGGAAAGGCGGGGGTTGGGCTGGAAACGCAGGTAGCATCTAGTGCCTCCTCATGGACAGGGGAGGGAATTAGCGGACTTCCCCCTGCGAGGGAACACCTGTGACACCAGGAAGTTGCGTGGGGGCGGCCCTAAACCTCACCCACAGTCAGCCCTGTTCCGGAATTCTGAGTGTGGGGAGGTTACGTCTTCTGTCTGCAGTACCCGGGATCTCCTAGGAGCCCTTCGAGTGTCTTCCCCCAGTCCCTCCCAGTGCGGGCTGCCGGGGAAAGGAGGGGGTTGTGCTGGAAACGCAGGTAGCATCTAGTGCCTCCCCATGGACTGGGGAGGTAATTAGCGGACTACCCCCTGCCAGGGAACACCTGTGACACAAGGCAGCTGCGTGGAGGGCGGCCCCGAACCTCCCCCTCACAGTCAGCCGTGTTCCAGGATTCTGAGTGTGGGGAGGTTCCGTCTTCTGTCTGCAGCACCCGGGTCCTCCTAGGAGCCCTTCGAGTGTCTTCCCCGAGTCCCTCCCAGTGCGGGCTGCCGGGGAAAGGCGGGGGTTGGGCTGGAAACGCAGGTAGCATCTAGTGCCTCCTCATGGACAGGGGAGGTAATTAGCGGACATCACCTTGGCAGGGAACACCTGTGACACCAGGCAGCTGCGTGGAGGGCGGCTCTGAACCTCCCCCTCACAGTCACCCGTGTTCCGGATTTCTGAGTGTGGGGGGGTTCCTTCTTCTGTCTGCAGCACACGGGATCTCCTAGGAGCCCTTCGAGTGTCTTCCCCGAGTCCCTCCCAGTGCGGGCTGCCGGGGAAGGCGGGGGTTGGGCTGGAAACGCAGGTAGCATCTAGTTCCTCCCCATGGACAGGGGAGGTAATTAGCGGACTACGCCCTGCCAGGGAACACCTGTGACACCAGGCAGCTGCGTGGAGGGCGGCCCCGAACCTCCCCCACACAGTCAGCCGTATTCCGGAATTCTGAGTGTGGGGAGGTTCCGTCTTCTGTCTGCAGCACCCGGGTTCTCCTAGGAGCCCTTCGAGTGTCTTCCCCGAGTCCCTCCCAGTGCGGGCTGCCGGGGAAAGGCGGGGGTTTGGCTGGAAACGCAGGTAGCATCTAGTGCCTCCCCATGGAGAGGGGAGGTATTTAGCGGAATTCCCCTTGCGAGGGAAAACCTGTGACACCAGGCAGCTGCGTGGAGGGCGGCCCCGAACCTCCCCCACACAGTCACCCGTGTTCCGGAATTCTGAGTGTGGGGGGTTCCTTCTTCTGTCTGCAGCACACGGGATCTCCTAGGAGCCCTTCGAGTGTCTTCCCCGAGTCCCTCTCTGTGCGGGCTGCCGAGGAAAGGCGGGGGTTGGGCTGGAAAAGCAGGTAGCATCTAGTGCCTCCCCCTGGACAGGGGAGGTAATTAGCGGACTTCCCCTTGCGAGGGAACCCCTGTGACACAAGGCAGCTGCGTGGAGGGCGGCCCCGAACCTCCCCCACACAGTCAGCCGTGTTCCGGAATTCTGAGTGTGGGGAGGATCCGTCTTCTGTCTGCAGCACCCGGGTTCTCCTAGGAGCCATTCGAGTGTCTTCCCCCAGTCCCTCCCAGTGCGGGCTGCCGGGGAAAGGCGGGGGTTGGTCTGGAAAAGCAGGTAGCATCTAGTGCCTCCCCATGGACAAGGGAGATAATTAGCGGACTTCCCCCTGCCAGGGAACACCTGTGACACCAGGCATCTTCGTGGAGGGCGGCCCCAAACCTCCCCCACACAGTCGGCCGTGTTCCGGAATTCTGAGTGTGGGGAGGTTCCGTCTTCTGTCTGCAGCACCCGGGTTCTCCTAGGAGCCATTCGAGTGTCTTCCCCCAGTCCCTCCCAGTGCGGGCTGCCGGGGAAAGGCGGGGGTTGGGCTGGAAAAGCAGGTAGCATCTAGTGCCTCCCCATGGACAAGGGAGATAATGAGCGGACTTCCCCCTGCCAGGGAACACCTGTGACACCAGGCAGCTGCGTGGAGGGCGGCCCCGAACCTCCCCCACACAGTCAGCCGTGTTCCGGAATTCTGAGTGTGGGGAGGTACCGTCTTCTGTCTGCAGCACCCGGGATCTCCTAGGAGCCCTTCGAGTGTCTTCCCCGAGTCCATCCCAGTGCGGGCTACCGGGGAAAGGCGGGGGTTGGGCTGGAAAAGCAGGTAGCATCTAGTGCCTCCCCCTGGACAGGGGAGGTAATTAACGGACTTCCCCCTGCCAGGGAACACCTGTGACACCAGGCAGCTGCGTGGAGGGCGGCCCCGAACCTCCCCCACACAGTCACCCGTGTTCCGGAATTCTGAGTGTGGGGAGGTTCCATCTTCTGTCTGCAGCACACGGGATCTCCTAGGAGCCCTTCGAGTGTCTTCCCCGAGTCCCTCCCAGTGCGGGCTGCCGGGGAAAGGCGGGGGTTGGGCTGGAAAAGCAGGTAGCATCTAGTTCCTCCCCATGGACAGGGGAGGTAATTAGCGGACTACGCCCTGCCAGGGAACACCTGTGACACCAGGCAGCTGCGTGGAGGGCGGCCCCGAACCTCCCCCACACAGTCAGCCGTGTTCCGGAATTCTGAGTGTGGGGAGGTTCCGTCTTCTGTCTGCAGCACCCGGGTTCTCCTAGGAGCAATTCGAGGGTCTTCCCCCAGTCCCTCCCAGTGCGGGCTGCCGGGGAAAGGCGGGGGTTGGGCTGGAAACGCAGGTAGCATCTAGTGCCTCCTCATGGACAGGGGAGGTAATTAGCGGACATCACCCTGGCAGGGAACACCTGTGACACCAGGCAGCTGCGTGGAGGGCGGCTCTGAACCTCCCCCTCACAGTCACCCGTGTTCCGGATTTCTGAGTGTGGGGAGGTTCCGTCTTCTGTCTGCAGCACACGGGATCTCCTAGGAGCCCTTCGAGTGTCTTCCCCGAGTCCCTCTCAGTGCGGGCTGCCGGGGAAAGGCGGTGGTTGGGCTGGAAAAGCAGGTAGCATCTAGTGCCTCCCCCTGGACAGGGGAGGTAATTAGCGGAATTCCCCTTGCGAGGGAACCCCTGTGACACCAGGCAGCTGCGTGGAGGTCGGCTCCGAACCTCCCACACACAGTCATACGTGTTCCGGAATTCTGAGTGTGGGGGGGTTCCTTCTTCTGTCTGCAGCACACGGGATCTCCTAGGAGCCCTTCGAGTGTCTTCCCCCAGTCCCTCGCAGTGCGGGCTGCCGGGGAAAGGCGGGGGTTTGGCTGGAAACGCAGGTAGCATCTAGTGCCTCCCCATGGACCAGGGAGGTAATTAGCGGACTTCCCCTTGCGAGGGAACACCTGTGACACCAGGCATCTTCGTGGAGGGCGGCCCCAAACCTCCCCCACACAGTCGGCCGTGTTCCGGAATTCTGAGTGTGGGGAGGTTCCGTCTTCTGTCTGCAGCACCCGGGATCTCCTAGGAGCCCTTCGAGTGTCTTCCCCGAGTCCCTCCCAGTGCGGGCTACCGGGGAAAGGCGGGGGTTGGGCTGGAAAAGCAGGTAGCATCTAGTTCCTCCCCATGGACAGGGGAGGTAATTAGCGGACTACGCCCTGCCAGGGAACACCTGTGACACCAGGCAGCTGCGTGGAGGGCGGCCCCGAACCTCCCCCACACAGTCAGCCGTGTTCCGGAATTCTGAGTGTGGGGAGGTTCCGTCTTCTGTCTGCAGCACCCGGGTTCTCCTAGGAGCAATTCGAGGGTCTTCCCCCAGTCCCTCCCAGTGCGGGCTGCCGGGGAAAGGCGGGGGTTGGGCTGGAAACGCAGGTAGCATCTAGTGCCTCCTCATGGACAGGGGAGGTAATTAGCGGACATCACCCTGGCAGGGAACACCTGTGACACCAGGCAGCTGCGTGGAGGGCGGCTCTGAACCTCCCCCTCACAGTCACCCGTGTTCCGGATTTCTGAGTGTGGGGAGGTTCCGTCTTCTGTCTGCAGCACACGGGATCTCCTAGGAGCCCTTCGAGTGTCTTCCCCGAGTCCCTCTCAGTGCGGGCTGCCGGGGAAAGGCGGTGGTTGGGCTGGAAAAGCAGGTAGCATCTAGTGCCTCCCCCTGGACAGGGGAGGTAATTAGCGGAATTCCCCTTGCGAGGGAACCCCTGTGACACCAGGCAGCTGCGTGGAGGGCGGCTCCGAACCTCCCACACACAGTCATACGTGTTCCGGAATTCTGAGTGTGGGGGGGTTCCTTCTTCTGTCTGCAGCACACGGGATCTCCTAGGAGCCCTTCGAGTGTCTTCCCCCAGTCCCTCGCAGTGCGGGCTGCCGGGGAAAGGCGGGGGTTTGGCTGGAAACGCAGGTAGCATCTAGTGCCTCCCCATGGACCAGGGAGGTAATTAGCGGACTTCCCCTTGCGAGGGAACACCTGTGACACCAGGCATCTTCGTGGAGGGCGGCCCCAAACCTCCCCCACACAGTCGGCCGTGTTCCGGAATTCTGAGTGTGGGGAGGTTCCGTCTTCTGTCTGCAGCACCCGGGATCTCCTAGGAGCCCTTCGAGTGTCTTCCCCGAGTCCCTCCCAGTGCGGGCTACCGGGGAAAGGCGGGGGTTGGGCTGGAAAAGCAGGTAGCATGTAGTGCCTCCCCCTGGACAGGGGAGATAATTAGCGGACTTCCCCCTGCCAGGGAACACCTGTGACACCTGGCATCTTCGTGGAGGGCGGCCGCAAACCTCCCCCACACAGTCGGCCGTGTTCCGGAATTCTGAGTGTGGGGAGGTTCCGTCTTCTGTCTGCAGCACCCGGGATCTCCTAGGAGCCCTTCGAGTGTCTTCCCCGAGTCCCTCCCAGTGCGGGCTACCGGGGAAAGGCGGGGGTTGGGCTGGAAAAGCAGGTAGCATCTAGTGCCTCCCCCTGGACAGGGGAGATAATTAGCGGACTTCCCCCTGCCAGGGAACACCTGTGACACCAGGCATCTTCGTGGAGGGCGGCCCCAAACCTCCCCCACACAGTCGGCCGTGTTCCGGAATTCTGAGTGTGGGGAGGTTCCGTCTTCTGTCTGCAGCACCCGGGATCTCCTAGGAGCCCTTCGAGTGTCTTCCCCGAGTCCCTCCCAGTGCGGGCTACCGGGGAAAGGCGGGGGTTGGGCTGGAAAAGCAGGTAGCATCTAGTGCCTCCCCCTGGACAGGGGAGATATTTAGCGGACTTCCCCCTGCCAGGGAACACCTGTGACACCAGGCATCTTCGTGGAGGGTGGCCCCAAACCTCCCCCACACAGTCGGCCGTGTTCCGGAATTCTGAGTGTGGGGAGGTTCCGTCTTCTGTCTGCAGCACCCGGGATCTCCTAGGAGCCCTTCGAGTGTCTTCCCCGAGTCCCTCCCAGTGCGGGCTGCCGGGGAAAGGCGGGGGTTGGGCTGGAAAAGCAGGTAGCATCTAGTGCCTCCCCCTGGACAGGGGAGATATTTAGCGGACTTCCCCCTGCCAGGGAACACCTGTGACACCAGGCATCTTCGTGGAGGGCGGCCCCAAACCTCCCCCACACAGTCGGCCGTGTTCCGGAATTCTGAGTGTGGGGAGGTTCCGTCTTCTGTCTGCAGCACCCGGGATCTCCTAGGAGCCCTTCGAGTGTCTTCCCCGAGTCCCTCCCAGTGCGGGCTGCCGGGGAAAGCCGGGGGTTGGGCTGGAAACGCAGGTAGCATCTAGTGCCTCCCCCTGGACAGGGGAGGTAATTAACGGACTTCCCCTTACGAGGGAACACCTGTGACACCAGGAAGCTGCGTGGAGGGCGGCCCTAAACTTCCCCACACAGTCACCCTTGTTCCGGAATTCTGAGTGTGGGGAGGTTCCGTCTTCTGTCTGCAGCACCCGGGTTCTCCTAGGAGCCCTTCGAGTGTCTTCCCCCAGTCCCTCCCTTGCGGGCTGCCGGGGAAAGGTGGGGGTTGGGCTGGAAAAGCAGGTAGCATCTAGTGCCTCCCCCTGGACAGGGGAGGTAATTAGTGGACATCACCCTGCCAGGGAACACCTGTGACACCAGGCAGCTGCGTGGAGGGCGGCTCTGAACCTCCCCCTCACAGTCACCCTTGTTCCGGATTTCTGAGTGTGGGGGGGTTCCTTCTTCTGTCTGCAGCACACGGGATCTCCTGGGAGCCCTTCGAGTGTCTTCCCCGAGTCCCTCCCATTGCGGGCTGCTGGGGAAAGGCGGGGGTTGGGCTGGAAACGCAGGTAGCATCTAGTTCCTCCCCATGGACAGGGGAGGTAATTAGCGGACTTCCCCTTGCGAGGGAACACCTGTGACACCAGGAAGCTGCGTGGAGGGCGGCCCTAAACTTCCCCACACAGTCACCCTTGTTCCGGAATTCTGAGTGTGGGGAGGTTCCGTCTTCTGTCTGCAGCACCCGGGTTCTCCTAGGAGCCCTTCGAGTGTCTTCCCCCAGTCCCTCCAAGTGCGGGCTGCCGGGGAAAGTTGGGGGTTGGGCTGGAAAAGCAGGTAGCATCTAGTGCCTCCCCCTGGACAGGGGAGGTAATTAGTGGACATCACCCTGCCAGGGAACACCTGTGACACCAGGCAGCTGCGTGGAGGGCGGCTCTGAACCTCCCCCTCACAGTCACCCTTGTTCTGGATTTCTGAGTGTGGGGGTTTTCCTTCTTCTGTCTGCAGCACACGGGATCTCCTAGGAGCCCTTCGAGTGTCTTCCCCGAGTCCCTCCCAGTGCGGGCTGCCGGGGAAAGGCGGGGGTTGGGCTGGAAAAGCAGGTAGCATCTAGTGCCTCCCCCTGGACATCGGAGGTAATTAGTGGACATCACCCTGCCAGGGAACACCTGTGACACCAGGCAGCTGCGTGGAGGGCGGCTCTGAACCTCCCCCTCACACTCACCCTTGTTCTGGATTTCTGAGTGTGGGGGGGTTCCTTCTTCTGTCTGCAGCACACGGGATCTCCTAGGAGCCCTTCGAGTGTCTTCCCCGAGTCCCTCCCAGTGCGGGCTGCCGGGGAAAGGCGGGGGTTTGGCTGGAAAAGCAGGTAGCATCTAGTGCCTCCCCCTGGACAGGGGAGGTAATTAGCGGACTTCCCCTTGCGAGGGAAACCCTGTGACACCAGGCAGCTGCGTGGAGGGCGGCTCCGAACCTCCCCCACACAGTCATACGTGTTCCGGAATTCTGAGTGTGGGGGGGTTCCTTCTTCTGTCTGCAGCACACGGGATCTCCTAGGAGCCCTTCGAGTGTCTTCCCCCAGTCCCTCCCAGTGCGGGCTGCCGGGGAAAGGCGGGGTTTGGGCTGGAAAAACAGGTAGCATCTAGTGCCTCCCCATGGACAGGGGAGGTTATTAGCGGACTACCCCCTGCCAGGGAACACCTGTGACACCAGGCAGCTGCGTGGAGGGCGGCCCCGAACCTCCCCCACACAGTCAGCCGTGTTCCAGAATTCTGAGTGTGGGGAGGTTCCGTCTTCTGTCTGCAGCACCCGGGTTCTCCTAGGAGCCCTTCGAGTGTCTTCCCCGAGTCCCTCCCAGTGCGGGCTGCCGGGGAAAGGCGGGGGTTTGGCTGGAAACGCAAGTAGCATCTAGTGCCTCCCCATGGACAAGGGAGATAATTAGCGGACTTCCCCCTGCCAGGGAACACCTGTGACACCAGGCAACTTCGTGGAGGGCGGCCCCAAACCTCCCCCACACAGTCGGCCGTGTTCCGGAATTCTGAGTGTGGGGAGGTTCCGTCTTCTGTCTGCAGCACCCGGGATTTCCTAGGAGCCCTTCGAGTGTCTTCCCCGAGTCCCTCCCAGTGCGGGCTGCCGGGGAAAGGCGGGGGTTGGGCTGGAAACGCAGGTAGCATCTAGTGCCTCCTCATGGACAGGGGAGGTAATTAGCGGACATCACCCTGCCAGGGAACACCTGTGACACCAGGCAGCTGCGTGGAGGGCGGCTCTGAACCTCCCCCTCACAGTCACCCGTGTTCTGGATTTCTGAGTGTGGGGGGGTTCCTTCTTCTGTCTGCAGCACACGGGATCTCCTAGGAGCCCTTCGAGTGTCTTCCCCGAGTCCCTCCCAGTGCGGGCTGCCGGGGAAAGGCGGGGGTTGGGCTGGAAAATCAGGTAGCATCTAGTTCCTCCCCATGGACAGGGGAGGAAATTAGCGGACTACGCCCTGCCAGGGAACACCTGTGACACCAGGCAGCTGCGTGGAGGGCGGCCCCGAACCTCCCCCACACAGTCAGCCGTATTCCGGAATTCTGAGTGTGGGGAGGTTCCGTCTTCTGTCTGCAGCACCCGGGTTCTCCTAGGAGCCCTTCGAGTGTCTTCCCCGAGTCCCTCCCAGTGCGGGCTGCCGGGGAAAGGCGGGGGTTTGGCTGGAAACGCAGGTAGCATCTAGTGCCTCCCCATGGAGAGGGGAGGTAATTAGCGGAATTCCCCTTGCGAGGGAACACCTGTGACACCAGGCAGCTGCGTGGAAGGCGGCTCCGAACCTCCCCCACACAGTCACCCGTGTTCCGGAATTCTGAGTGTGGGGGGGTTCCTTCTTCTGTCTGCAGCACACGGGATCTCCTAGGAGCCCTTCGAGTGTCTTCCCCGAGTCCCTCCCAGTGCGGGCTGCCGGGGAAAGGCGGGGGTTGGGCTGGAAAAGCAGGTAGCATCTAGTGCCTCCCCCTGGACAGGGGAGGTAATTAGCGGACTTCCCCTTGCGAGGGAACCCCTGTGACACCAGGCAGCTGCGTGGAGGGCGGCTCCGAACCTCCCCCACACAGTCATACGTGTTCCGGTATTCTGAGTGTGGGGGGGTTCCTTCTTCTGTCTGCAGCACACGGGATCACCTAGGAGCCCTTCGAGTGTCTTCCCCCAGTCCCTCCCAGTGCGGGCTGCCGGGGAATGGCGGGGGTTTGGCTGGAAACGCAGGTAGCATCTAGTGCCTCCCCATGGACAGGGGAGGTAATTAGCGGACTACCCCCTGCCAGGGAACACCTGTGACACCAGGCAGCTGCGTGGAGGGCGGCCCCGAACCTCCCCCACACAGTCAGCCGTGTTCCGGAATTCTGAGTGTGGGGAGGTACCGTCTTCTGTCTGCAGCACCCGGGATCTCCTAGGAGCCCTTCGAGTGTCTTCCCCGAGTCCATCCCAGTGCGGGCTACCGGGGAAAGGCGGGGGTTGGGCTGGAAAAGCAGGTAGCATCTAGTGCCTCCCCATGGACAGGGGAGGTAATTAACGGACTTCCCCCTGCCAGGGAACACCTGTGACACCAGGCAGCTGCGTGGAGGGCGGCCCCGAACCTCCCCCACACAGTCACCCGTGTTCCGGAATTCTGAGTGTGGGGAGGTTCCGTCTTCTGTCTGCAGCACCCGGGATCTCCTAGGAGCCCTTCGAGTGTCTTCCCCGAGTCCCTCCCAGTGCGGGCTACCGGGGAAAGGCGGGGGTTGGGCTGGAAAAGCAGGTAGCATCTAGTTCCTCCCCATGGACAGGGTAGGTAATTAGCGGACTACCCCCTGCCAGGGAACACTTGTGACACCAGGCAGCTGCGTGGAGGGCGGCCCCGAACCTCCCCCTCACAGTCAGCCGTGTTCCGGAATTCTGAGTGTGGGGAGGTTCCGTCTTCTGTCTGCAGCACCTGGGATCTCCTAGGAGCCCTTCGAGTGTCTTCCCCGAGTCCCTCCCAGTGCGGGCTGCCGGGGAAAGGCGGGGGTTGGGCTGGAAACGCAGGTAGCATCTAGTGCCTCCTCATGGACAGGGGAGGTAATTAGCGGACATCACCCTGCCAGGGAACACCTGTGACACCAGGCAGCTGCGTGGAGGGCGGCTCTCAACCTCCCCCTCACAGTCACCCGTGTTCCGGATTTCTGAGTGTGGGGAGGTTCCGTCTTCTGTCTGCAGCACCCGGGTTCTCCTAGGAGCCATTCGAGTGTCTTCCCCCAGTCCCTCCCAGTGCGGGCTGCCGGGGAAAGGCGGGGGTTGGGCTGGAAAAGCAGGTAGCATCTAGTGCCTCCCCATGGACAAGGGAGATAATTAGCGGACTTCCCCCTGCCAGGGAACACCTGTGACACCAGGCAGCTGCATGGAGGGCGGCCCCGAACCTCCCCCACACAGTCACCCGTGTTCCGGAATTCTGAGTGTGGGGAGGTTCCGTCTTCTGTCTGCAGCACCCGGGATCTCCTAGGAGCCCTTCGAGTGTCTTCCCCGAGTCCCTCCCAGTGCGGGCTGCCGGGGAAAGGCGGGGGTTGGGCTGGAAACGCAGGTAGCATCTAGTGCCTCCTCATGGACAGGGGAGGTAATTAGCGGACATCACCCTGCCAGGGAACACCTGTGACACCAGGCAGCTGCGTGGAGGGCGGCTCTCAACCTCCCCCTCACAGTCACCCGTGTTCCGGATTTCTGAGTGTGGGGAGGTTCCGTCTTCTGTCTGCAGCACCCGGGTTCTCCTAGGAGCCATTCGAGTGTCTTCCCCCAGTCCCTCCCAGTGCGGGCTGCCGGGGAAAGGCGGGGGTTGGGCTGGAAAAGCAGGTAGCATCTAGTGCCTCCCCATGGACAAGGGAGATAATTAGCGGACTTCCCCCTGCCAGGGAACACCTGTGACACCAGGCAGCTGCATGGAGGGCGGCCCCGAACCTCCCCCACACAGTCACCCGTGTTCCGGAATTCTGAGTGTGGGGAGGTTCCGTCTTCTGTCTGCAGCACCCGGGATCTCCTAGGAGCCCTTCGAGTGTCTTCCCCGAGTCCCTCCCAGTGCGGGCTGCCGGGGAAAGGCGGGGGTTGGGCTGGAAAAGCAGGTAGCATCTAGTGCCTCCTCATGGACAGGGGAGGTAATTAGCGGACATCACCCTGCCAGGGAACACCTGTGACACCAGGCAGCTGCGTGGAGGGCGGCTCTGAACCTCCCCCTCACAGTCACCCGTGTTCCGGATTTCTGAGTGTGGGGGGGTTCCTTCTTCTGTCTGCAGCACACGGGATCTCCTAGGAGCCCTTCGAGTGTCTTCCCCGAGTCCCTCCCAGTGCGGGCTGCTGGGGAAAGGCGGGGGTTGGGCTGGAAAACAGGTAGCATCTAGTTCCTCCCCATGGACAGGGGAGGTAATTAGCGGACTACGCCCTGCCAGGGAACACCTGTGACACCAGGCAGCTGCGTGGAGGGCGGCCCCGAACCTCCCCCACACAGTCAGCCGTGTTCCGGAATTCTGAGTGTGGGGAGGTTCCGTCTTCTGTCTGCAGCACCCGGGTTCTCCTAGGAGCCATTCGAGTGTCTTCCCCCAGTCCCTCCCAGTGCGGGCTGCCGGGGAAAGGCGGGGGTTGGGCTGGAAAAGCAGGTAGCATCTAGTGCCTCCCCATGGACAAGGGAGATAATTAGCGGACTTCCCCCTGCCAGGGAACACCTGTGACACCAGGCAGCTGCGTGGAGGGCGGCCCCGAACCTCCCCCACACAGTCACCCGTGTTCCGGAATTCTGAGTGTGGGGAGGTTCCGTCTTCTGTCTGCAGCACCCGGGATCTCCTAGGAGCCCATCGAGTGTCTTCCCCGAGTCCCTCCCAGTGCGGGCTGCCGGGGAAAGGCGGGGGTTGGGCTGGAAACGCAGGTAGCATCTAGTGCCTCCCCATGGAGCGGGGAGGTAATTAGCGGAATTCCCCTTGCGAGGGAACACCTGTGACACCAGGCAGCTGCGTGGAGGGCGGCCCCGAACCTCCCCCACACAGTCACCCGTGTTCCGGAATTCTGAGTGTGGGGGGGTTGCTTCTTCTGTCTGCAGCACACGGGATCTCCTAGGAGCCCTTCGAGTGTCTTCCCCCAGTCCCTCCCAGTGCGGGCTGCCGGGGAAAGGAGGGGGTTGTGCTGGAAACGCAGGTAGAATCTAGTGCCTCCCCATGGACTGGGGAGGTAATTAGCGGACTACCCCCTGCCAGGGAACACCTGTGACACCAGGCAGCTGCGTGGAGGGCGGCCCCGAACCTCCCCCTCACAGTCAACCTTGTTCCGGATTTCTGAGTGTGGGGGGGTTCCTTCTTCTGTCTGCAGCACACGGGATCTCCTAGGAGCCCTTCGAGTGTCTTCCCCGAGTCCCTCCCAGTGCGGGCTGCCGGGGAAAGGCAGGGGTTTGGCTGGAAACGCAGGTAGCATCTAGTACCTCCCCATGGACAGGGGAGGTAATTAGCGGACTTCCCCTTGCGAGGGAACACCTGTGACACCAGGAAGCTGCGTGTGGGGCGGCCCTAAACCTCCCCCACACAGTCATCCGTGTTCCGGAATTCTGAGTGTGGGGAGGTTCCGTCTTCTGTCTGCAGCACCCGGGTTCTCCTAGGAGCCCTTCGAGTGTCTTCCCCGAGTCCCTCCTAGTGCGGGCTGCCGGGGAAAGGCGGGGGTTTGGCTGGAAACGCAGGTAGCATCTAGTGCCTCCCCATGGACCAGGGAGGTAATTAGCGGACTTCCCCTTGCGAGGGAACACCTGTGACACAAGGCAGCTGCGTGGAGGGCGGCCCCGAACCTCCCCCACACAGTCAGCCGTGTTCCGGAATTCTGAGTGTGGGGAGGTTCCGTCTTCTCTCTGCAGCACCCGGGTTCTCCTAGGAGCCCTTCGAGTGTCTTCCCCGAGTCCCTCCCAGTGCGGGCTGCCGGGGAAAGGCGGGGGTTGGGCTGGAAACGCAGGTAGCATCTAGTGCCTCCTCATGGACAGGGGAGGTAATTAGCGGACATCACCCTGGCAGGGAACACCTGTGACACCAGGCAGCTGCGTGGAGGGCGGCTCTGAACCTCCCCCTCACAGTCACCCGTGTTCCGGATTTCTGAGTGTGGGGGGGGTCCTTCTTCTGTCTGCAGCACACGGGATCTCCTAGGAGCCCTTCGAGTGTCTTCCCCGAGTCCTTCCCAGTGCGGGCTGCCGGGGAAGGCGGGGGTTGGGCTGGAAAGGCAGGTAGCATCTAGTGCCTCCCCATGGACAAGGGAGATAATTAGCGGACTTCCCCCTGCCAGGGAACACCTGTGACACCAGGCAGCTGCGTGGAGGGCGGCCCCGAACCTCCCCCACACAGTCACCCGTGTTCCGGAATTCTGAGTGTGGGGAGGTTCCGTCTTCTGTCTGCAGCACCCGGGATCTCCTAGGAGCCCTTCGAGTGTCTTCCCCGAGTCCCTCCCAGTGCGGGCTGCCGGGGAAAGGCGGGGGTTGGGCTGGAAACGCAGGTAGCATCTAGTGCCTCCTTATGGACAGGGGAGGTAATTAGCGGACATCACCCTGCCAGGGAACACCTGTGACACCAGGCAGCTGCGTGGAGGGCGGCTCTGAACCTCCCCCTCACAGTCACCCGTGTTCCGGATTTCTGAGTGTGGGGGGGTTCCTTCTTCTGTCTGCAGCACACGGGATCTCCTAGGAGCCCTTCGAGTGTCTTCCCCGAGTCCCTCCCAGTGCGGGCTGCCGGGGAAAGGCGGGGGTTGGGCTGGAAACGCTGGTAGCATCTAGTTCCTCCCCATGGACAGGGGAGGTAATTAGCGGACTACGCCCTGCCAGGGAACACCTGTGACACCAGGCAGCTGCGTGGAGGGCGGCCCCGAACCTCCCCCACACAGTCAGCCGTATTCCGGAATTCTGAGTGTGGGGAGGTTCCGTCTTCTGTCTGCAGCACCCGGGTTCTCCTAGGAGCCCTTCGAGTGTCTTCCCCGAGTCCCTCCTAGTGCGGGCTGCCGGGGAAAGGCGGGGGTTGTGCTGGAAACGCAGGTAGCATCTAGTGCCTCCCCATGGACCAGGGAGGTAATTAGCGGACTTCCCCTTGCGAGGGAACACCTGTGACACAAGGCAGCTGCGTGGAGGGCGGCCCCGAACCTCCCCCACACAGTCAGCCGTGTTCCGGAATTCTGAGTGTGGGGAGGTTCCGTCTTCTGTCTGCAGCACCCGGGTTCTCCTAGGAGCCATTCGAGTGTCTTCCCCCAGTCCCTCCCAGTGCGGGCTGCCGGGGAAAGGCGGGGGTTGGGCTGGAAAAGCAGGTAGCATCTAGTGCCTCCCCATGGACAAGGGAGATAATTAGCGGACTTCCCCCTGCCAGGGAACACCTGTGACACCAGGCAGCTGCGTGGAGGGCGGCCCCGAACCTCCCCCACACAGTCACCCGTGTTCCGGAATTCTGAGTGTGGGGAGGTTCCGTCTTCTGTCTGCAGCACCCGGGATCTCCTAGGAGCCCTTCGAGTGTCTTCCCCGAGTCCCTCCCAGTGCGGGCTGCCGGGGAAAGGCGGGGGTTGGGCTGGAAACGCAGGTAGCATCTAGTGCCTCCTCATGGACAGGGGAGGTAATTAGCGGACATCACCCTGCCAGGGAACACCTGTGACACCAGGCAGCTGCGTGGAGGGCGGCTCTGAACCTCCCCCTCACAGTCACCCGTGTTCCGGATTTCTGAGTGTGGGGGGGTTCCTTCTTCTGTCTGCAGCACACGGGATCTCCTAGGAGCCCTTCGAGTGTCTTCCCCGAGTCCCTCCCAGTGCGGGCTGCCGGGGAAAGGCGGGGGTTGGGCTGGAAAAGCAGGTAGCATCTAGTTCCTCCCCATGGACAGGGGAGGTAATTAGCGGACTACGCCCTGCCAGGGAACACCTGTGACACCAGGCAGCTGCGTGGAGGGCGGCCCCGAACCTCCCCCACACAGTCAGCCGTGTTCCGGAATTCTGAGTGTGGGGAGGTTCCGTCTTCTGTCTGCAGCACCCGGGTTCTCCTAGGAGCCATTCGAGGGTCTTCCCCCAGTCCCTCCCAGTGCGGGCTGCCGGGGAAAGGCGGGGGTTTGGCTGGAAACGCAGGTAGCATCTAGTGCCTTCCCATGGAGAGGGGAGGTAATTAGCGGAATTCCCCTTGCGAGGGAACACCTGTGACACCAGGCAGCTGCGTGGAGGGCGGCCCCGAACCTCCCCTACACAGTCACCCGTGTTCCGGAATTCTGAGTGTGGGGGGTTCCTTCTTCTGTCTGCAGCACACGGGATCTCCTAGGAGCCCTTCGAGTGTCTTCCCCGAGTCCCTCTCAGTGCGGGCTGCCGGGGAAAGGCGGGGGTTGGGCTGGAAAAGCAGGTAGCATCTAGTGCCTCCCCCTGGACAGGGGAGGTAATTAGCGGACTTCCCCTTGCGAGGGAACCCCTGTGACACCAGGCAGCTGCGTGGAGGGCGGCTCCGAACCTCCCCCACACAGTCATACGTGTTCCGGAATTCTGAGTGTGGGGGGGTTCCTTCTTCTGTCTGCAGCACACGGGATCTCCTAGGAGCCCTTCGAGTGTCTTCCCCCAGTCCCTCGCAGTGCGGGCTGCCGGGGAAAGGCGGGGGGTTTGGCTGGAAACGCAGGTAGCATCTAGTGCCTCCCCATGGACCAGGGAGGTAATTAGCGGACTTCCCCTTGCGAGGGAACACCTGTGACACCAGGCATCTTCGTGGAGGGCGGCCCCAAACCTCCCCCACACAGTCGGCCGTGTTCCGGAATTCTGAGTGTGGGGAGGTTCCGTCTTCTGTCTGCAGCACCCGGGATCTCCTAGGAGCCCTTCGAGTGTCTTCCCCGAGTCCCTCCCAGTGCGGGCTACCGGGGAAAGGCGGGGGTTGGGCTGGAAACGCAGGTAGCATCTAGTGCCTCCCCCTGGACAGGGGAGGTAATTAACGGACTTCCCCTTGCGAGGGAACACCTGTGACACCAGGAAGCTGCGTGGAGGGCGGCCCTAAACTTCCCCACACAGTCACCCTTGTTCCGGAATTCTGAGTGTGGGGAGGTTCCGTCTTCTGTCTGCAGCACCCGGGTTCTCCTAGGAGCCCTTCGATTGTCTTCCCCCAGTCCCTCCCAGTGCGGGCTGCCGGGGAAAGGTGAGGGTTGGGCTGGAAAAGCAGGTAGCATCTAGTGCCTCCCCCTGGACAGGGGAGGTAATTAGTGGACATCACCCTGCCAGGGAAAACCTGTGACACCAGGCAGCTGCGTGGAGTGCGGCTCTGAACCTCCCCCTCACAGTCACCCTTGTTCCGGATTTCTGAGTGTGGGGGGGTTCCTTCTTCTGTCTGCAGCACACGGGATCTCCTGGGAGCCATTCGAGTGTCTTCCCCGAGTCCCTCCCAGTGCGGGCTGCCGGGGAAAGGCGGGGGTTTGGCTGGAAACGCAGGTAGCATCTAGTGCCTCCCCATGGACAGGGGAGGTAATTAGCGGACTTCCCCTTGCGAGGGAACACCTGTGACACAAGGCAGCTGCGTGGAGGGCGGCCCCGAACCTCCCCCACACAGTCAGCCGTGTTCCGGAATTCTGAGTGTGGGGAGGTACCGTCTTCTGTCTGCAGCACCCGGGATCTCCTAGGAGCCCTTCGAGTGTCTTCCCCGAGTCCATCCCAGTGCGGGTTACCGGGGAAAGGCGGGGGTTGGGCTGGAAAAGCAGGTAGCATCTAGTGCCTCCCCCTGGACAGGGGAGGTAATTAACGGACTTCCCCCTGCCAGGGAACACCTGTGACACCAGGCAGCTGCGTGGAGGGCGGCCCCGAACCTCCCCCACACAGTCACCCGTGTTCCGGAATTCTGAGTGTGGGGAGGTTCCGTCTTCTGTCTGCAGCACCCGGGATCTCCTAGGAGCCCTTCGAGTGTCTTCCCCGAGTCCCTCCCAGTGCGGGCTACCGGGGAAAGGCGGGGGTTGGGCTGGAAAAGCAGGTAGCATCTAGTGCCTCCCCCTGGACAGGGGAGGTAATTAGCGGACTTCCCCTTGCGAGGGAACCCCTGTGACACCAGGCAGCTGCGTGGAGGGCGGCTCCGAACCTCCCCCACACAGTCATACGTGTTCCGGAATTCTGAGTGTGGGGGGGTTCCTTCTTCTGTCTGCAGCACACGGGATCTCCTAGGAGCCCTTCGAGTGTCTTCCCCCAGTCCCTCGCAGTGCGGGCTGCCGGGGAAAGGCGGGGGTTTGGCTGGAAACGCAGGTAGCATCTAGTTCCTCCCCATGGACCAGGGAGGTAATTAGCGGACTTCCCCTTGCGAGGGAACACCTGTGACACCAGGCATCTTCGTGGAGGGCGGCCCCAAACCTCCCCCACACAGTCGGCCGTGTTCCGGAATTCTGAGTGTGGGGAGGTTCCGTCTTCTGTCTGCAGCACCCGGGATCTCCTAGGAGCCCTTCGAGTGTCTTCCCCGAGTCCCTCCCAGTGCGGGCTACCGGGGAAAGGCGGGGGTTGGGCTGGAAAAGCAGGTAGCATCTAGTGCCTCCCCCTGGACAGGGGAGATATTTAGCGGACTTCCCCCTGCCAGGGAACACCTGTGACACCAGGCATCTTCTTGGAGGGCGGCCCCAAACCTCCCCCACACAGTCGGCCGTGTTCCGGAATTCTGAGTGTGGGGAGGTTCCGTCTTCTGTCTGCAGCACCCGGGATCTCCTAGGAGCCCTTCGAGTGTCTTCCCCGAGTCCCTCCCAGTGCGGGCTGCCGGGGAAAGGCGGGGGTTGGGCTGGAAACGCAGGTAGCATCTAGTGCCTCCCCCTGGACAGGGGAGGTAATTAACGGACTTCCCCTTGCGAGGGAACACCTGTGACACCAGGAAGCTGCGTGGAGGGCGGCCCTAAACTTCCCCACACAGTCACCCTTGTTCCGGAATTCTGAGTGTGGGGAGGTTCCGTCTTCTGTCTGCAGCACCCGGGTTCTCCTAGGAGCCCTTCGATTGTCTTCCCCAAGTCCCTCCCAGTGCGGGCTGCCGGGGAAAGGTGAGGGTTGGGCTGGAAAAGCAGGTAGCATCTAGTGCCTCCCCCTGGACAGGGGAGGTAATTAGTGGACATCACCCTGCCAGGGAACACCTGTGACACCAGGCAGCTGCGTGGAGGGCGGCTCTGAACCTCCCCCTCACAGTCACCCTTGTTCCGGATTTCTGAGTGTGGGGGGGTTCCTTCTTCTGTCTGCAGCACACGGGATCTCCTGGGAGCCATTCGAGTGTCTTCCCCGAGTCCCTCCCAGTGCGGGCTGCCGGGGAAAGGCGGGGGTTTGGCTGGAAACGCAGGTAGCATCTAGTGCCTCCCCATGGACAGGGGAGGTAATTAGCGGACTTCCCCTTGCGAGGGAACACCTGTGACACAAGGCAGCTGCGTGGAGGGCGGCCCCGAACCTCCCCCACACAGTCAGCCGTGTTCCGGAATTCTGAGTGTGGGGAGGTACCGTCTTCTGTCTGCAGCACCCGGGATCTCCTAGGAGCCCTTCGAGTGTCTTCCCCGAGTCCATCCCAGTGCGGGCTACCGGGGAAAGGCGGGGGTTGGGCTGGAAAAGCAGGTAGCATCTAGTGCCTCCCCCTGGACAGGGGAGGTAATTAACGGACTTCCCCCTGCCAGGGAACACCTGTGACACCAGGCAGCTGCGTGGAGGGCGGCCCCGAACCTCCCCCACACAGTCACCCGTGTTCCGGAATTCTGAGTGTGGGGAGGTTCCGTCTTCTGTCTGCAGCACCCGGGATCTCCTAGGAGCCCTTCGAGTGTCTTCCCCGAGTCCCTCCCAGTGCGGGCTACCGGGGAAAGGCGGGGGTTGGGCTGGAAAAGCAGGTAGCATCTAGTTCCTCCCCATGGACAGGGTAGGTAATTAGCGGACTACCCCCTGCCAGGGAACACCTGTGACACCAGGCAGCTGCGTGGAGGGCGGCCCCGAACCTCCCCCACACAGTCAGCCGTGTTCCGGAATTCTGAGTGTGGGGAGGTTCCGTCTTCTGTCTGCAGCACCCAGGTTCTCCTAGGAGCCCTTCGAGTGTCTTCCCCGAGTCCCTCCCAGTGCGGGCTGCCGGGGAAATGCGGGGGTTTGGCTGGAAACGCAGGTAGCATCTAGTGCCTCCTCATGGACAGGGGAGGTAATTAGCGGACATCACCCTGCCAGGGAACACCTGTGACACCAGGCAGCTGCGTGGAGGGCGGCTCTGAACCTCCCCCTCACAGTCACCCGTGTTCCGGATTTCTGAGTGTGGGGGGGTTCCTTCTTCTGTCTGCAGCACACGGGATCTCCTAGGAGCCCTTCGAGTGTCTTCCCCGAGTCCCTCCCAGTGCGGGCTGCCGGGGAAAGGCGGGGGTTTGGCTGGAAACGCAGGTAGCATCTAGTGCCTCCCCATGGAGAGGGGAGGTAATTAGCGGAATTCCCCTTGCGAGGGAACACCTGTGACACCAGGCAGCTGCGTGGAGGGCGGCCCCGAACCTCCCCCACACAGTCACACGTGTTCCGGAATTCTGAGTGTGGGGGGGTTCCTTCTTCTGTCTGCAGCACACGGGATCTCCTAGGAGCCCTTCGAGTGTCTTCCCCCAGTCCCTCCCAGTGCGGGCTGCCGGGGAAAGGAGGGGGTTGTGCTGGAAACGCAGGTAGCATCTAGTGCCTCCCCATGGACAAGGGAGATAATTAGCGGACTACCCCCTGCCAGGGAACACCTGTGACACCAGGCAGCTGCGTGGAGGGCGGCCCCGAACCTCCCCCACACAGTCACCCGTGTTCCGGAATTCTGAGTGTGGGGAGGTTCCGTCTTCTGTCTGCAGCACCCGGGATCTCCTAGGAGCCCTTCGAGTGTCTTCCCCGAGTCCCTCCCAGTGCGGGCTGCCGGGGAAAGGCTGGGGTTTGGCTGGAAACGCAGGTAGTATCTAGTGCCTCCCCATGGACCAGGGAGGTAATTAGCGGACTTCCCCTTGCGAGGGAACACCTGTGACACAAGGCAGCTGCGTGGAGGGCGGCCCCGAACCTCCCCCACACAGTCAGCCGTGTTCCGGAATTCTGAGTGTGGGGAGGTTCCGTCTTCTGTCTGCAGCACCCGGGTTCTCCTAGGAGCCATTCGAGTGTCTTCCCCCAGTCCCTCCCAGTGCGGGCTGCCGGGGAAAGGCGGGGGTTGGGCTGGAAAAGCAGGTAGCATCTAGTGCCTCCCCATGGACAAGGGAGATAATTAGCGGACTTCCCCCTGCCAGGGAACACCTGTGACACCAGGCATCTTCGTGGAGGGCGGCCCCAAACCTCCCCCACACAGTCGGCCGTGTTCCGGAATTCTGAGTGTGGGGAGGTTCCGTCTTCTGTCTGCAGCACCCGGGATCTCCTAGGAGCCCTTCGAGTGTCTTCCCCGAGTCCCTCCCAGTGCGGGCTGCCGGGGAAAGGCGGGGGTTGGGCTGGAAACGCAGGTAGCATCTAGTGCCTCCTCATGGACAGGGGAGGTAATTAGCGGACATCACCCTGCCAGGGAACACCTGTGACACCAGGCAGCTGCGTGGAGGGCGGCTCTCAACCTCCCCCTCACAGTCACCCGTGTTCCGGATTTCTGAGTGTGGGGAGGTTCCGTCTTCTGTCTGCAGCACCCGGGTTCTCCTAGGAGCACTTCGAGTGTCTTCCCCCAGTCCCTCCCAGTGCGGGCTGCCGGGGAAAGGTGGGGGTTGGGCTGGAAAAGCAGGTAGCATCTAGTGCCTCCCCCTGGACAGGGGAGGTAATTAGTGGACATCACCCTGCCAGGGAACACCTGTGACACCAGGCAGCTGCGTGGAGGGCGGCTCTGAACCTCACCCTCACAGTCACCCGTGTTCCGGATTTCTGAGTGTGGGGGGGTTCCTTTTTCTGTCTGCAGCACACGGGATCTCCTAGGAGCCCTTCGAGTGTCTTCCCCGAGTCCCTCCCAGTGCGGGCTGCCGGGGAAAGGCGGGGGTTGGGCTGGAAAAGCAGGTAGCATCTAGTTCCTCCCCATGGACAGGGGAGGTAATTAGCGGACTACGCCCTGCCAGGGAAAACCTGTGACACCAGGCAGCTGCGTGGAGGGCGGCCCCGAACCTCCCCCACACAGTCAGCCGTATTCCGGAATTCTGAGTGTGGGGAGGTTCCGTCTTCTGTCTGCAGCACCCGGGTTCTCCTAGGAGCCCTTCGAGTGTCGTCCCCGAGTCCCTCCCAGTGCGGGCTGCCGGGGAAAGGCGGGGGTTGGGCTGGAAACGCAGGTAGCATCTAGTGCCTCCTCATGGACAGGGGAGGTAATTAGCGGACATCACCCTGCCAGGGAACACCTGTGACACCAGGCAGCTGCGTGGAGGGCGGCTCTGAACCTCCCCCTCACAGTCACCCGTGTTCCGGATTTCTGAGTGTGGGGGGGTTCCTTCTTCTGTCTGCAGCACACGGGATCTCCTAGGAGCCCTTCGAGTGTCTTCCCCGAGTCCCTCCCAGTGCGGGCTGCCGGGGAAAGGCAGGGGTTTGGCTGGAAACGCAGGTAGCATCTAGTAAATCCCCATGGACAGGGGAGGTAATTAGCGGACTTCCCCTTGCGAGGGAACACCTGTGACACCAGGAAGCTGCGTGTGGGGCGGCCCTAAACCTCCCCCACACAGTCATCCGTGTTCCGGAATTCTGAGTGTGGGGAGGTTCCGTCTTCTGTCTGCAGCACCCGGGTTCTCCTAGGAGCCCTTCGAGTGTCTTCCCCGAGTCCCTCCTAGTGCGGGCTGCCGGGGAAAGGCGGGGGTGTGGCTGGAAACGCAGGTAGCATCTAGTGCCTCCCCATGGACCAGGGAGGTAATTAGCGGACTTCCCCTTGCGAGGGAACACCTGTGACACAAGGCAGCTGCGTGGAGGGCGGCCCCGAACCTCCCCCACACAGTCAGCCGTGTTCCGGAATTCTGAGTGTGGGGAGGTTCCGTCTTCTGTCTGCAGCACCCGGGTTCTCCTAGGAGCCATTCGAGTGTCTTCCCCCAGTCCCTCCCAGTGCGGGCTGCCGGGGAAATGCGGGGGTTGGGCTGGAAAAGCAGGTAGCATCTAGTGCCTCCCCATGGACAAGGGAGATAATTAGCGGACTTCCCCCTGCCAGGGAACACCTGTGACACCAGGCAGCTGCGTGGAGGGCGGCCCCGAACCTCCCCCACACAGTCACTCGTGTTCCGGAATTCTGAGTGTGGGGAGGTTCCGTCTTCTGTCTGCAGCACCCGGGATCTCCTAGGAGCCCTTCGAGTGTCTTCCCCGAGTCCCTCCCAGTGCGGGCTGCCGGGGAAAGGCGGGGGTTGGGCTGGAAACGCAGGTAGCATCTAGTGCCTCCTCATGGACAGGGGAGGTAATTAGCGGACATCACCCTGCCAGGGAACACCTGTGACACCAGGCAGCTGCGTGGAGGGCGGCTCTGAACCTCCCCCTCACAGTCACCCGTGTTCCGGATTTCTGAGTGTGGGGGGGTTCCTTCTTCTGTCTGCAGCACACGGGATCTCCTAGGAGCCCTTCGAGTGTCTTCCCCGAGTCCCTCCCATTGCGGGCTGCCGGGGAAAGGCGGGGGTTGGGCTGGAAAAGCAGGTAGCATCTAGTTCCTCCCCATGGACAGGGGAGGTAATTAGCGGACTACGCCCTGCCAGGGAACACCTGTGACACCAGGCAGCTGCGTGGAGGGCGGCCCCGAACCTCCCCCACACAGTCAGCCGTGTTCCGGAATTCTGAGTGTGGGGAGGTTCCGTCTTCTCTCTGCAGCACCCGGGTTCTCCTAGGAGCCATTCGAGTGTCTTCCCCCAGTCCCTCCCAGTGCGGGCTGCCGGGGAAAGGCGGGGGTTGGGCTGGAAAAGCAGGTAGCATCTAGTGCCTCCCCATGGACAAGGGAGATAATTAGCGGACTTCCCCCTGCCAGGGAACACCTGTGACACCAGGCAGCTGCGTGGAGGGCGGCCCCGAACCTCCCCCACACAGTCACCCGTGTTCCGGAATTCTGAGTGTGGGGAGGTTCCGTCTTCTGTCTGCAGCACCCGGGATCTCCTAGGAGCCCTTCGAGTGTCTTCCCCGAGTCCCTCCCAGTGCGGGCTGCCGGGGAAAGGCGGGGGTTGGGCTGGAAACGCAGGTAGCATCTAGTGCCTCCTCATGGACAGGGGAGGTAATTAGCGGACATCACCCTGGCAGGGAACACCTGTGACACCAGGCAGCTGCGTGGAGGGCGGCTCTGAACCTCCCCCTCACAGTCACCCGTGTTCCGGATTTCTGAGTGTGGGGGGGGTCCTTCTTCTGTCTGCAGCACACGGGATCTCCTAGGAGCCCTTCGAGTGTCTTCCCCGAGTCCTTCCCAGTGCGGGCTGCCGGGGAAGGCGGGGGTTGGGCTGGAAACGCAGGTAGCATCTAGTGCCTCCCCATGGACAAGGGAGATAATTAGCGGACTTCCCCCTGCCAGGGAACACCTGTGACACCAGGCAGCTGCGTGGAGGGCGGCCCCGAACCTCCCCCACACAGTCACCCGTGTTCCGGAATTCTGAGTGTGGGGAGGTTCCGTCTTCTGTCTGCAGCACCCGGGATCTCCTAGGAGCCCTTCGAGTGTCTTCCCCGAGTCCCTCCCAGTGCGGGCTGCCGGGGAAAGGCGGGGGTTGGGCTGGAAACGCAGGTAGCATCTAGTGCCTCCTTATGGACAGGGGAGGTAATTAGCGGACATCACCCTGCCAGGGAACACCTGTGACACCAGGCAGCTGCGTGGAGGGCGGCTCTGAACCTCCCCCTCACAGTCACCCGTGTTCCGGATTTCTGAGTGTGGGGGGGTTCCTTCTTCTGTCTGCAGCACACGGGATCTCCTAGGAGCCCTTCGAGTGTCTTCCCCGAGTCCCTCCCAGTGCGGGCTGCCGGGGAAAGGCGGGGGTTGGGCTGGAAACGCTGGTAGCATCTAGTTCCTCCCCATGGACAGGGGAGGTAATTAGCGGACTACGCCCTGCCAGGGAACACCTGTGACACCAGGCAGCTGCGTGGAGGGCGGCCCCGAACCTCCCCCACACAGTCAGCCGTATTCCGGAATTCTGAGTGTGGGGAGGTTCCGTCTTCTGTCTGCAGCACCCGGGTTCTCCTAGGCGCCCTTCGAGTGTCTTCCCCGAGTCCCTCCCAGTGCGGGCTGCCGGGGAAAGGTGGGGGTTGGGCTGGAAAAGCAGGTAGCATCTAGTGCCTCCCCCTGGACAGGGGAAGTAATTAGTGGACATCACCCTGCCAGGGAACACCTGTGACACCAGGCAGCTGCGTGGAGGGCGGCTCTGAACCTCCCCCTCACAGTCACCCTTGTTCCGGATTTCTGAGTGTGGGGAGGTTCCTTCTTCTGTCTGCAGCACACGGGATTTCCTAGGAGCCCTTCGAGTGTCTTCCCCGAGTCCCTCACAGTGCGGGCTGCTGGGGAAAGGCGGGGGTTTGGCTGGAAACGCAGGTAGCATCTAGTTCCTCCCCATGGACAGGGGAGGTAATTAGCGGACTTCTCCTTGCGAGGGAACACCTGTGACACCAGGAAGCTGCGTGGGGGGCGGCCCTAAACCTCCCCCACACAGTCATCCGTATTCCGGAATTCTGAGTGTGGGGAGGTTCCGTCTTCTGTCTGCAGCACCCGGGTTCTCCTAGGAGCCCTACGAGTGTCTTCCCCGATTCCCTCCCAGTGCGGGCTGCCGGGGAAAGGCGGGGGTTTGGCTGGAAACGCAGGTAGCATCTAGTGCCTCCCCATGGAGCGGGGAGGTAATTAGCGGAATTCCCCTTGCGAGGGAACACCTGTGACACCAGGCAGCTGCGTGGAGGGCGGCCCCGAACCTCCCCCACACAGTCACCCGTGTTCCGGAATTCTGAGTGTGGGGGGGTTGCTTCTTCTGTCTGCAGCACACGGGATCTCCTAGGAGCCCTTCGAGTGTCTTCCCCCAGTCCCTCCCAGTGCGGGCTGCCGGGGAAAGGAGGGGGTTGTGCTGGAAACGCAGGTAGAATCTAGTGCCTCCCCATGGACTGGGGAGGTAATTAGCGGACTACCCCCTGCCAGGGAACACCTGTGACACCAGGCAGCTGCGTGGAGGGCGGCCCCGAACCTCCCCCTCACAGTCACCCTTGTTCCGGATTTCTGAGTGTGGGGGGGTTCCTTCTTCTGTCTGCAGCACACGGGATCTCCTAGGAGCCCTTCGAGTGTCTTCCCCGAGTCCCTCCCAGTGCGGGCTGCCGGGGAAAGGCAGGGGTTTGGCTGGAAACGCAGGTAGCATCTAGTTCCTCCCCATGGACAGGGGAGGTAATTAGCGGACTTCCCCTTGCGAGGGAACACCTGTGACACCAGGAAGCTGCGTGTGGGGCGGCCCTAAACCTCCCCCACACAGTCATCCGTGTTCCGGAATTCTGAGTGTGGGGAGGTTCCGTCTTCTGTCTGCAGCACCCGGGTTCTCCTAGGAGCCCTTCGAGTGTCTTCCCCGAGTCCCTCCTAGTGCGGGCTGCCGGGGAAAGGCGGGGGTTGGGCTGGAAACGCAGGTAGCATCTAGTGCCTCCCCATGGACCAGGGAGGTAATTAGCGGACTTCCCCTTGCGAGGGAACACCTGTGACACAAGGCAGCTGCGTGGAGGGCGGCCCCGAACCTCCCCCACACAGTCAGCCGTGTTCCGGAATTCTGAGTGTGGGGAGGTTCCGTCTTCTGTCTGCAGCACCCGGGTTCTCCTAGGAGCCATTCGAGTGTCTTCCCCCAGTCCCTCCCAGTGCGGGCTGCCGGGGAAAGGCGGGGGTTGGGCTGGAAAAGCAGGTAGCATCTAGTGCCTCCCCATGGACAAGGGAGATAATTAGCGGACTTCCCCCTGCCAGGGAACACCTGTGACACCAGGCAGCTGCGTGGAGGGCGGCCCCGAACCTCCCCCACACAGTCAGCCGTGTTCCGGAATTCTGAGTGTGGGGAGGTTCCGTCTTCTGTCTGCAGCACCCGGGTTCTCCTAGGAGCCATTCGAGTGTCTTCCCCCAGTCCCTCCCAGTGCGGGCTGCCGGGGAAAGGCGGGGGTTGGGCTGGAAAAGCAGGTAGCATCTAGTGCCTCCCCATGGACAAGGGAGATAATTAGCGGACTTCCCCCTGCCAGGGAACACCTGTGACACCAGGCAGCTGCGTGGAGGGCGGCCCCGAACCTCCCCCACACAGTCACCCGTGTTCCGGAATTCTGAGTGTGGGGGGGTTGCTTCTTCTGTCTGCAGCACACGGGATCTCCTAGGAGCCCTTCGAGTGTCTTCCCCCAGTCCCTCCCAGTGCGGGCTGCCGGGGAAAGGAGGGGGTTGTGCTGGAAACGCAGGTAGAATCTAGTGCCTCCCCATGGACTGGGGAGGTAATTAGCGGACTACCCCCTGCCAGGGAACACCTGTGACACCAGGCAGCTGCGTGGAGGGCGGCCCCGAACCTCCCCCTCACAGTCACCCTTGTTCCGGATTTCTGAGTGTGGGGGGGTTCCTTCTTCTGTCTGCAGCACACGGGATCTCCTAGGAGCCCTTCGAGTGTCTTCCCCGAGTCCCTCCCAGTGCGGGCTGCCGGGGAAAGGCAGGGGTTTGGCTGGAAACGCAGGTAGCATCTAGTTCCTCCCCATGGACAGGGGAGGTAATTAGCGGACTTCCCCTTGCGAGGGAACACCTGTGACACCAGGAAGCTGCGTGTGGGGCGGCCCTAAACCTCCCCCACACAGTCATCCGTGTTCCGGAATTCTGAGTGTGGGGAGGTTCCGTCTTCTGTCTGCAGCACCCGGGTTCTCCTAGGAGCCCTTCGAGTGTCTTCCCCGAGTCCCTCCTAGTGCGGGCTGCCGGGGAAAGGCGGGGGTTGGGCTGGAAACGCAGGTAGCATCTAGTGCCTCCCCATGGACCAGGGAGGTAATTAGCGGACTTCCCCTTGCGAGGGAACACCTGTGACACAAGGCAGCTGCGTGGAGGGCGGCCCCGAACCTCCCCCACACAGTCAGCCGTGTTCCGGAATTCTGAGTGTGGGGAGGTTCCGTCTTCTGTCTGCAGCACCCGGGTTCTCCTAGGAGCCATTCGAGTGTCTTCCCCCAGTCCCTCCCAGTGCGGGCTGCCGGGGAAAGGCGGGGGTTGGGCTGGAAAAGCAGGTAGCATCTAGTGCCTCCCCATGGACAAGGGAGATAATTAGCGGACTTCCCCCTGCCAGGGAACACCTGTGACACCAGGCAGCTGCGTGGAGGGCGGCCCCGAACCTCCCCCACACAGTCACCCGTGTTCCGGAATTCTGAGTGTGGGGAGGTTCCGTCTTCTGTCTGCAGCACCCGGGATCTCCTAGGAGCCCTTCGAGTGTCTTCCCCGAGTCCCTCCCATTGCGGGCTGCCGGGGAAAGGCGGGGGTTGGGCTGGAAACGCAGGTAGCATCTAGTGCCTCCTCATGGACAGGGGAGGTAATTAGCGGACATCACCCTGCCAGGGAACACCTGTGACACCAGGCAGCTGCGTGGAGGGCGGCTCTGAACCTCCCCCTCACAGTCACCCGTGTTCCGGATTTCTGAGTGTGGGGGGGTTCCTTCTTCTGTCTGCAGCACACGGGATCTCCTAGGAGCCCTTCGAGTGTCTTCCCCGAGTCCCTCCCAGTGCGGGCTGCCGGGGAAAGGCGGGGGTTGGGCTGGAAAAGCAGGTAGCATCTAGTTCCTCCCCATGGACAGGGGAGGTAATTAGCGGACTACGCCCTGCCAGGGAACACCTGTGACACCAGGCAGCTGCGTGGAGGGCGGCCCCGAACCTCCCCCACACAGTCAGCCGTGTTCCGGAATTCTGAGTGTGGGGAGGTTCCGTCTTCTGTCTGCAGCACCCGGGTTCTCCTAGGAGCCATTCGAGTGTCTTCCGCCAGTCCCTCCCAGTGCGGGCTGCCGGGGAAAGGCGGGGGTTTGGCTGGAAACGCAGGTAGCATCTAGTGCCTCCCCATGGAGAGGGGAGGTAATTAGCGGAATTCCCCTTGCGAGGGAACACCTGTGACACCAGGCAGCTGCGTGGAGGGCGGCCCCGAACCTCCCCTACACAGTCACCCGTGTTCCGGAATTCTGAGTGTGGGGGGTTCCTTCTTCTGTCTGCAGCACACGGGATCTCCTAGGAGCCCTTCGAGTGTCTTCCCCGAGTCCCTCTCAGTGCGGGCTGCCGGGGAAAGGCGGGGGTTGGGCTGGAAAAGCAGGTAGCATCTAGTGCCTCCCCCTGGACAGGGGAGGTAATTAGCGGACTTCCCCTTGCGAGGGAACCCCTGTGACACCAGGCAGCTGCGTGGAGGGCGGCTCCGAACCTCCCCCACACAGTCATACGTGTTCCGGAATTCTGAGTGTGGGGGGGTTCCTTCTGTCTGCAGCACACGGGATCTCCTAGGAGCCCTTCGAGTGTCTTCCCCCAGTCCCTCGCAGTGCGGGCTGCCGGGGAAAGGCGGGGGTTTGGCTGGAAACGCAGGTAGCATCTAGTGCCTCCCCATGGACCAGGGAGGTAATTAGCGGACTTCCCCTTGCGAGGGAACACCTGTGACACCAGGCATCTTCGTGGAGGGCGGCCCCAAACCTCCCCCACACAGTCGGCCGTGTTCCGGAATTCTGAGTGTGGGGAGGTTCCGTCTTCTGTCTGCAGCACCCGGGATCTCCTAGGAGCCCTTCGAGTGTCTTCCCCGAGTCCCTCCCAGTGCGGGCTACCGGGGAAAGGCGGGGGTTGGGCTGGAAAAGCAGGTAGCATCTAGTGCCTCCCCCTGGACAGGGGAGATATTTAGCGGACTTCCCCCTGCCAGGGAACACCTGTGACACCAGGCATCTTCTTGGAGGGCGGCCCCAAACCTCCCCCACACAGTCGGCCGTGTTCCGGAATTCTGAGTGTGGGGAGGTTCCGTCTTCTGTCTGCAGCAACCGGGATCTCCTAGGAGCCCTTCGAGTGTCTTCCCCGAGTCCCTCCCAGTGCGGGCTGCCGGGGAAAGGCGGGGGTTGGGCTGGAAACGCAGGTAGCATCTAGTGCCTCCCCCTGGACAGGGGAGGTAATTAACGGACTTCCCCTTGCGAGGGAACACCTGTGACACCAGGAAGCTGCGTGGAGGGCGGCCCTAAACTTCCCCACACAGTCACCCTTGTTCCGGAATTCTGAGTGTGGGGAGGTTCCGTCTTCTGTCTGCAGCACCCGGGTTCTCCTAGGAGCCCTTCGATTGTCTTCCCCCAGTCCCTCCCAGTGCGGGCTGCCGGGGAAAGGTGAGGGTTGGGCTGGAAAAGCAGGTAGCATCTAGTGCCTCCCCCTGGACAGGGGAGGTAATTAGTGGACATCACCCTGCCAGGGAACACCTGTGACACCAGGCAGCTGCGTGGAGGGCGGCTCTGAACCTCCCCCTCACAGTCACCCTTGTTCCGGATTTCTGAGTGTGGGGGGGTTCCTTCTTCTGTCTGCAGCACACGGGATCTCCTGGGAGCCATTCGAGTGTCTTCCCCGAGTCCCTCCCAGTGCGGGCTGCCGGGGAAAGGCGGGGGTTTGGCTGGAAACGCAGGTAGCATCTAGTGCCTCCCCATGGACAGGGGAGGTAATTAGCGGACTTCCCCTTGCGAGGGAACACCTGTGACACAAGGCAGCTGCGTGGAGGGCGGCCCCGAACCTCCCCCACACAGTCAGCCGTGTTCCGGAATTCTGAGTTTGGGGAGGTACCGTCTTCTGTCTGCAGCACCCGGGATCTCCTAGGAGCCCTTCGAGTGTCTTCCCCGAGTCCATCCCAGTGCGGGCTACCGGGGAAAGGCGGGGGTTGGGCTGGAAAAGCAGGTAGCATCTAGTGCCTCCCCCTGGACAGGGGAGGTAATTAACGGACTTCCCCCTGCCAGGGAACACCTGTGACACCAGGCAGCTGCGTGGAGGGCGGCCCCGAACCTCCCCCACACAGTCACCCGTGTTCCGGAATTCTGAGTGTGGGGAGGTTCCGTCTTCTGTCTGCAGCACCCGGGATCTCCTAGGAGCCCTTCGAGTGTCTTCCCCGAGTCCCTCCCAGTGCGGGCTACCGGGGAAAGGCGGGGGTTGGGCTGGAAAAGCAGGTAGCATCTAGTGCCTCCCCCTGGACAGGGGAGGTAATTAGCGGACTTCCCCTTGCGAGGGAACCCCTGTGACACCAGGCAGCTGCGTGGAGGGCGGCTCCGAACCTCCCCCACACAGTCATACGTGTTCCGGAATTCTGAGTGTGGGGGGGTTCCTTCTTCTGTCTGCAGCACACGGGATCTCCTAGGAGCCCTTCGAGTGTCTTCCCCCAGTCCCTCGCAGTGCGGGCTGCCGGGGAAAGGCGGGGGTTTGGCTGGAAACGCAGGTAGCATCTAGTGCCTCCCCATGGACCAGGGAGGTAATTAGCGGACTTCCCCTTGCGAGGGAACACCTGTGACACCAGGCATCTTCGTGGAGGGCGGCCCCAAACCTCCCCCACACAGTCGGCCGTGTTCCGGAATTCTGAGTGTGGGGAGGTTCCGTCTTCTGTCTGCAGCACCCGGGATCTCCTAGGAGCCCTTCGAGTGTCTTCCCCGAGTCCCTCCCAGTGCGGGCTACCGGGGAAAGGCGGGGGTTGGGCTGGAAAAGCAGGTAGCATCTAGTGCCTCCCCCTGGACAGGGGAGATATTTAGCGGACTTCCCCCTGCCAGGGAACACCTGTGACACCAGGCATCTTCTTGGAGGGCGGCCCCAAACCTCCCCCACACAGTCGGCCGTGTTCCGGAATTCTGAGTGTGGGGAGGTTCCGTCTTCTGTCTGCAGCACCCGGGATCTCCTAGGAGCCCTTCGAGTGTCTTCCCCGAGTCCCTCCCAGTGCGGGCTGCCGGGGAAAGGCGGGGGTTGGGCTGGAAACGCAGGTAGCATCTAGTGCCTCCCCCTGGACAGGGGAGGTAATTAACGGACTTCCCCTTGCGAGGGAACACCTGTGACACCAGGAAGCTGCGTGGAGGGCGGCCCTAAACTTCCCCACACAGTCACCCTTGTTCCGGAATTCTGAGTGTGGGGAGGTTCCGTCTTCTGTCTGCAGCACCCGGGTTCTCCTAGGAGCCCTTCGATTGTCTTCCCCCAGTCCCTCCCAGTGCGGGCTGCCGGGGAAAGGTGAGGGTTGGGCTGGAAAAGCAGGTAGCATCTAGTGCCTCCCCCTGGACAGGGGAGGTAATTAGTGGACATCACCCTGCCAGGGAACACCTGTGACACCAGGCAGCTGCGTGGAGGGCGGCTCTGAACCTCCCCCTCACAGTCACCCTTGTTCCGGATTTCTGAGTGTGGGGGGGTTCCTTCTTCTGTCTGCAGCACACGGGATCTCCTGGGAGCCATTCGAGTGTCTTCCCCGAGTCCCTCCCAGTGCGGGCTGCCGGGGAAAGGCGGGGGTTTGGCTGGAAACGCAGGTAGCATCTAGTGCCTCCCCATGGACAGGGGAGGTAATTAGCGGACTTCCCCTTGCGAGGGAACACCTGTGACACAAGGCAGCTGCGTGGAGGGCGGCCCCGAACCTCCCCCACACAGTCACCCGTGTTCCGGAATTCTGAGTGTGGGGAGGTACCGTCTTCTGTCTGCAGCACCCGGGATCTCCTAGGAGCCCTTCGAGTGTCTTCCCCGAGTCCATCCCAGTGCGGGCTACCGGGGAAAGGCGGGGGTTGGGCTGGAAAAGCAGGTAGCATCTAGTGCCTCCCCCTGGACAGGGGAGGTAATTAACGGACTTCCCCCTGCCAGGGAACACCTGTGACACCAGGCAGCTGCGTGGAGGGCGGCCCCGAACCTCCCCCACACAGTCACCCGTGTTCCGGAATTCTGAGTGTGGGGAGGTTCCGTCTTCTGTCTGCAGCACCCGGGATCTCCTAGGAGCCCTTCGAGTGTCTTCCCCGAGTCCCTCCCAGTGCGGGCTACCGGGGAAAGGCGGGGGTTGGGCTGGAAAAGCAGGTAGCATCTAGTTCCTCCCCATGGACAGGGTAGGTAATTAGCGGACTACCCCCTGCCAGGGAACACCTGTGACACCAGGCAGCTGCGTGGAGGGCGGCCCCGAACCTCCCCCACACAGTCAGCCGTGTTCCGGAATTCTGAGTGTGGGGAGGTTCCGTCTTCTGTCTGCAGCACCCAGGTTCTCCTAGGAGCCCTTCGAGTGTCTTCCCCGAGTCCCTCCCAGTGCGGGCTGCCGGGGAAATGCGGGGGTTTGGCTGGAAACGCAGGTAGCATCTAGTGCCTCCTCATGGACAGGGGAGGTAATTAGCGGACATCACCCTGCCAGGGAACACCTGTGACACCAGGCAGCTGCGTGGAGGGCGGCTCTGAACCTCCCCCTCACAGTCACCCGTGTTCCGGATTTCTGAGTGTGGGGGGGTTCCTTCTTCTGTCTGCAGCACACGGGATCTCCTAGGAGCCCTTCGAGTGTCTTCCCCGAGTCCCTCCCAGTGCGGGCTGCCGGGGAAAGGCGGGGGTTTGGCTGGAAACGCAGGTAGCATCTAGTGCCTCCCCATGGAGAGGGGAGGTAATTAGCGGAATTCCCCTTGCGAGGGAACACCTGTGACACCAGGCAGCTGCGTGGAGGGCGGCCCCGAACCTCCCCCACACAGTCACCCGTGTTCCGGAATTCTGAGTGTGGGGGGGTTCCTTCTTCTGTCTGCAGCACACGGGATCTCCTAGGAGCCCTTCGAGTGTCTTCCCCCAGTCCCTCCCAGTGCGGGCTGCCGGGGAAAGGTGGGGGTTGGGCTGGAAACGCAGGTAGCATCTAGTGCCTCCTCATGGACAGGGGAGGTAATTAGCGGACATCACCCTGCCAGGGAACACCTGTGACACCAGGCAGCTGCGTGGAGGGCGGCTCTCAACCTCCCCCTCACAGTCACCCGTGTTCCGGATTTCTGAGTGTGGGGAGGTTCCGTCTTCTGTCTGCAGCACCCGGGTTCTCCTAGGAGCACTTCGAGTGTCTTCCCCCAGTCCCTCCCAGTGCGGGCTGCCGGGGAAAGGTGGGGGTTGGGCTGGAAAAGCAGGTAGCATCTAGTGCCTCCCCCTGGACAGGGGAGGTAATTAGTGGACATCACCCTGCCAGGGAACACCTGTGACACCAGGCAGCTGCGTGGAGGGCGGCTCTGAACCTCCCCCTCACAGTCACCCGTGTTCCGGATTTCTGAGTGTGGGGGGGTTCCTTTTTCTGTCTGCAGCACACGGGATCTCCTAGGAGCCCTTCGAGTGTCTTCCCCGAGTCCCTCCCAGTGCGGGCTGCCGGGGAAAGGCGGGGGTTGGGCTGGAAAAGCAGGTAGCATCTAGTTCCTCCCCATGGACAGGGGAGGTAATTAGCGGACTACGCCCTGCCAGGGAACACCTGTGACACCAGGCAGCTGCGTGGAGGGCGGCCCCGAACCTCCCCCACACAGTCAGCCGTATTCCGGAATTCTGAGTGTGGGGAGGTTCCGTCTTCTGTCTGCAGCACCCGGGTTCTCCTAGGAGCCATTCGAGTGTCTTCCCCGAGTCCCTCCCAGTGCGGGCTGCCGGGGAAAGGCGGGGGTTGGGCTGGAAACGCAGGTAGCATCTAGTGCCTCCTCATGGACAGGGGAGGTAATTAGCGGACATCACCCTGCCAGGGAACACCTGTGACACCAGGCAGCTGCGTGGAGGGCGGCTCTGAACCTCCCCCTCACAGTCACCCGTGTTCCGGATTTCTGAGTGTGGGGGGGTTCCTTCTTCTGTCTGCAGCACACGGGATCTCCTAGGAGCCCTTCGAGTGTCTTCCCCGAGTCCCTCCCAGTGCGGGCTGCCGGGGAAAGGCGGGGGTTGGGCTGGAAAAGCAGGTAGAATCTAGTGCCTCCCCATGGACAAGGGAGATAATTAGCGGACTTCCCCCTGCCAGGGAACACCTGTGACACCAGGCAGCTGCGTGGAGGGCGGCCCCGAACCTCCCCCACACAGTCACCCGTGTTCCGGAATTCTGAGTGTGGGGAGGTTCCGTCTTCTGTCTGCAGCACCCGGGATCTCCTAGGAGCCCTTCGAGTGTCTTCCCCGAGTCCCTCCCAGTGCGGGCTGCCGGGGAAAGGCGGGGGTTGGGCTGGAAAAGCAGGTAGCATCTAGTGCCTCCCCCTGGACAGGGGAGGTAATTAGCGGACATCCCCCTGCCAGGGAACACCTGTGACACCAGGCAGCTGCGTGTAGGGCGGCCACGAACCTCCCCCACACAGTCACCCGTGTTCCGGAAATCTGAGTGTGGGGAGGTTCCGTCTTCTGTCTGCAGCACACGGGATCTCCTAGGAGCCCTTCGAGTGTCTTCCCCGAGTCCCTCCCAGTGCGGGCTGCCGGGGAAAGGCGGGGGTTGGGCTGGAAAAGCAGGTAGCATCTAGTTCCTCCCCATGGACAGGGGAGGTAATTAGCGGACTACGCCCTGCCAGGGAACACCTGTGACACCAGGCAGCTGCGTGGAGGGCGGCCCCGAACCTCCCCCACACAGTCAGCCGTGTTCCGGAATTCTGAGTGTGGGGAGGTTCCGTCTTCTGTCTGCAGCACCCGGGTTCTCCTAGGAGCCATTCGAGTGTCTTCCCCCAGTCCCTCCCAGTGCGGGCTGCCGGGGAAAGGCGGGGGTTGGGCTAGAAAAGCAGGTAGCATCTAGTGCCTCCCCATGGACAAGGGAGATAATTAGCGGACTTCCCCCTGCCAGGGAACACCTGTGACACCAGGCAGCTGCGTGGAGGGCGGCCCCGAACCTCCCCCACACAGTCACCCGTGTTCCGGAATTCTGAGTGTGGGGAGGTTCCGTCTTCTGTCTGCAGCACCCGGGATCTCCTAGGAGCCCTTCGAGTGTCTTCCCCGAGTCCCTCCCAGTGCGGGCTGCCGGGGAAAGGCGGGGGTTGGGCTGGAAACGCAGGTAGCATCTAGTGCCTCCTCATGGACAGGGGAGGTAATTAGCGGACATCACCCTGCCAGGGAACACCTGTGACACCAGGCAGCTGCGTGGAGGGCGGCTCTGAACCTCCCCCTCACAGTCACCCGTGTTCCGGATTTCTGAGTGTGGGGGGGTTCCTTCTTCTGTCTGCAGCACACGGGATCTCCTAGGAGCCCTTCGAGTGTCTTCCCCGAGTCCCTCCCAGTGCGGGCTGCCGGGGAAAGGCGGGGGTTGGGCTGGAAACGCTGGTAGCATCTAGTTCCTCCCCATGGACAGGGGAGGTAATTAGCGGACTACGCCCTGCCAGGGAACACCTGTGACACCAGGCAGCTGCGTGGAGGGCGGCCCCGAACCTCCCCCACACAGTCAGCCGTATTCCGGAATTCTGAGTGTGGGGAGGTTCCGTCTTCTGTCTGCAGCACCCGGGTTCTCCTAGGAGCCCTTCGAGTGTCTTCCCCGAGTCCCTCCCAGTGCGGGCTGCCGGGGAAAGGTGGGGGTTGGGCTGGAAAAGCAGGTAGCATCTAGTGCCTCCCCCTGGACAGGGGAGGTAATTAGTGGACATCACCCTGCCAGGGAACACCTGTGACACCAGGCAGCTGCGTGGAGGGCGGCTCTGAACCTCCCCATCACAGTCACCCTTGTTCCGGATTTCTGAGTGTGGGGGGGTTCCTTCTTCTGTCTGCAGCACACGGGATCTCCTAGGAGCCCTTCGAGTGTCTTCCCCGAGTCCCTCACAGTGCGGGCTGCTGGGGAAAGGCGGGGGTTTGGCTGGAAACGCAGGTAGCATCTAGTTCCTCCCCATGGACAGGGGAGGTAATTAGCGGACTTCTCCTTGCGAGGGAACACCTGTGACACCAGGAAGCTGCGTGGGGGGCGGCCCTAAACCTCCCCCACACAGTCATCCGTATTCCGGAATTCTGAGTGTGGGGAGGTTCCGTCTTCTGTCTGCAGCACCCGGGTCCTCCTAGGAGCCCTACGAGTGTCTTCCCCGATTCCCTCCCAGTGCGGGCTGCCGGGGAAAGGCGGGGGTTTGGCTGGAAACGCAGGTAGCATCTAGTGCCTCCCCATGGAGCGGGGAGGTAATTAGCGGAATTCCCCTTGCGAGGGAACACCTGTGACACCAGGCAGCTGCGTGGAGGGCGGCTCTGAACCTCCCCCTCACAGTCACCCGTGTTCCGGATTTCTGAGTGTGGGGGGGTTCCGTCTTCTGTCTGCAGCACCCAGGTTCTCCTAGGAGCCCTTCGAGTGTCTTCCCCGAGTCCCTCCCAGTGCGGGCTGCCGGGGAAAGGCGGGGGTTTGGCTGGAAACGCAGGTAGCATCTAGTGCCTCCCCATGGACCAGGGAGGTAATTAGCGGACTTCCCCTTGCGAGGGAACACCTGTGACACAAGGCAGCTGCGTGGAGGGCGGCCCCGAACCTCCCCCACACAGTCAGCCGTGTTCCGGAATTCTGAGTGTGGGGAGGTTCCGTCTTCTGTCTGCAGCACCCGGGTTCTCCTAGGAGCCATTCGAGTGTCTTCCCCCAGTCCCTCCCAGTGCGGGCTGCCGGGGAAAGGCGGGGGTTGGGCTGGAAAAGCAGGTAGCATCTAGTGCCTCCCCATGGACAAGGGAGATAATTAGCGGACTTCCCCCTGCCAGGGAACACCTGTGACACCAGGCATCTTCGCGGAGGGCGGCCCCGAACCTCCCCCTCACAGTCACCCTTGTTCCGGATTTCTGAGTGTGGGGGGGTTCCTTCTTCTGTCTGCAGCACACGGGATCTCCTAGGAGCCCTTCGAGTGTCTTCCCCGAGTCCCTCCCAGTGCGGGCTGCCGGGGAAAGGCAGGGGTTTGGCTGGAAACGCAGGTAGCATCTAGTTCCTCCCCATGGACAGGGGAGGTAATTAGCGGACTTCCCCTTGCGAGGGAACACCTGTGACACCAGGAAGCTGCGTGTGGGGCGGCCCTAAACCTCCCCCACACAGTCATCCGTGTTCCGGAATTCTGAGTGTGGGGAGGTTCCGTCTTCTGTCTGCAGCACCCGGGTTCTCCTAGGAGCCCTTCGAGTGTCTTCCCCGAGTCCCTCCTAGTGCGGGCTGCCGGGGAAAGGCGGGGGTTGGGCTGGAAACGCAGGTAGCATCTAGTGCCTCCCCATGGACCAGGGAGGTAATTAGCGGACTTCCCCTTGCGAGGGAACACCTGTGACACAAGGCAGCTGCGTGGAGGGCGGCCCCGAACCTCCCCCACACAGTCAGCCGTGTTCCGGAATTCTGAGTGTGGGGAGGTTCCGTCTTCTGTCTGCAGCACCCGGGTTCTCCTAGGAGCCATTCGAGTGTCTTCCCCCAGTCCCTCCCAGTGCGGGCTGCCGGGGAAAGGCGGGGGTTGGGCTGGAAAAGCAGGTATCATCTAGTGCCTCCCCATGGACAAGGGAGATAATTAGCGGACTTCCCCCTGCCAGGGAACACCTGTGACACCAGGCAGCTGCGTGGAGGGCGGCCCCGAACCTCCCCCACACAGTCACCCGTGTTCCGGAATTCTGAGTGTGGGGAGGTTCCGTCTTCTGTCTGCAGCACCCGGGATCTCCTAGGAGCCCTTCGAGTGTCTTCCCCGAGTCCCTCCCAGTGCGGGCTGCCGGGGAAAGGCGGGGGTTGGGCTGGAAACACAGGTAGCATCTAGTGCCTCCTCATGGACAGGGGAGGTAATTAGCGGACATCACCCTGCCAGGGAACACCTGTGACACCAGGCAGCTGCGTGGAGGGCGGCTCTGAACCTCCCCCTCACAGTCACCCGTGTTCCGGATTTCTGAGTGTGGGGGGGTTCCTTCTTCTGTCTGCAGCACACGGGATCTCCTAGGAGCCTTTCGAGTGTCTTCCCCGAGTCCCTCCCAGTGCGGGCTGCCGGGGAAAGGCGGGGGTTGGGCTGGAAAAGCAGGTAGCATCTAGTTCCTCCCCATGGACAGGGGAGGTAATTAGCGGACTACGCCCTGCCAGGGAACACCTGTGACACCAGGCAGCTGCGTGGAGGGCGGCCCCGAACCTCCCCCACACAGTCAGCCGTGTTCCGGAATTCTGAGTGTGGGGAGGTTCCGTCTTCTGTCTGCAGCACCCGGGTTCTCCTAGGAGCCATTCGAGTGTCTTCCCCCAGTCCCTCCCAGTGCGGGCTGCCGGGGAAAGGCGGGGGTTTGGCTGGAAACGCAGGTAGCATCTAGTGCCTCCCCATGGAGAGGGGAGGTAATTAGCGGAATTCCCCTTGCGAGGGAACACCTGTGACACCAGGCAGCTGCGTGGAGGGCGGCCCCGAACCTCCCCTACACAGTCACCCGTGTTCCGGAATTCTGAGTGTGGGGGGTTCCTTCTTCTGTCTGCAGCACACGGGATCTCCTAGGAGCCCTTCGAGTGTCTTCCCCGAGTCCCTCTCAGTGCGGGCTGCCGGGGAAAGGCGGGGGTTGGGCTGGAAAAGCAGGTAGCATCTAGTGCCTCCCCCTGGACAGGGGAGGTAATTAGCGGACTTCCCCTTGCGAGGGAACCCCTGTGACACCAGGCAGCTGCGTGGAGGGCGGCTCCGAACCTCCCCCACACAGTCATACGTGTTCCGGAATTCTGAGTGTGGGGGGGTTCCTTCTTCTGTCTGCAGCACAAGGGATCTCCTAGGAGCCCTTCGAGTGTCTTCCCCCAGTCCCTCGCAGTGCGGGCTGCCGGGGAAAGGCGGGGGTTTGGCTGGAAACGCAGGTAGCATCTAGTGCCTCCCCATGGACCAGGGAGGTAATTAGCGGACTTCCCCTTGCGAGGGAACACCTGTGACACCAGGCATCTTCGTGGAGGGCGGCCCCAAACCTCCCCCACACAGTCGGCCGTGTTCCGGAATTCTGAGTGTGGGGAGGTTCCGTCTTCTGTCTGCAGCACCCGGGATCTCCTAGGAGCCCTTCGAGTGTCTTCCCCGAGTCCCTCCCAGTGCGGGCTACCGGGGAAAGGCGGGGGTTGGGCTGGAAAAGCAGGTAGCATCTAGTGCCTCCCCCTGGACAGGGGAGATATTTAGCGGACTTCCCCCTGCCAGGGAACACCTGTGACACCAGGCATCTTCTTGGAGGGCGGCCCCAAACCTCCCCCACACAGTCGGCCGTGTTCCGGAATTCTGAGTGTGGGGAGGTTCCGTCTTCTGTCTGCAGCACCCGGGATCTCCTAGGAGCCCTTCGAGTGTCTTCCCCGAGTCCCTCCCAGTGCGGGCTGCCGGGGAAAGGCGGGGGTTGGGCTGGAAACGCAGGTAGCATCTAGTGCCTCCCCCTGGACAGGGGAGGTAATTAACGGACTTCCCCTTGCGAGGGAACACCTGTGACACCAGGAAGCTGCGTGGAGGGCGGCCCTAAACTTCCCCACACAGTCACCCTTGTTCCGGATTTCTGAGTGTGTGGAGGTTCCGTCTTCTGTCTGCAGCACCCGGGTTCTCCTAGGAGCCCTTCGAGTGTCTTCCCCGAGTCCCTCACAGTGCGGGCTGCCGGGGAAAGGCGGGGGTTGGACTGGAAACGCAGGTAGCATCTAGTGCCTCCTCATGGACAGGGGAGGTAATTAGCGGACATCACCCTGCCAGGGAACACCTGTGACACCAGGCAGCTGCGTGGAGGGCGGCTCTGAACCTCCCACTCACAGTCACCCGTGTTCCGGATTTCTGAGTGTGGGGAGGTTCCGTCTTCTGTCTGCAGCACCCGGGTTCTCCTAGGAGCCATTCGAGTGTCTTCCCCCAGTCCCTCCCAGTGCGGGCTGCCGGGGAAAGGCGGGGGTTGGGCTGGAAAAGCAGGTAGCATCTAGTGCCTCCCCATGGACAAGGGAGATAATTAGCGGACTTCCCCCTGCCAGGGAACACCTGTGACACCAGGCAGCTGCGTGGAGGGCGGCCCCGAACCTCCCCCACACAGTCACCCGTGTTCCGGAATTCTGAGTGTGGGGAGGTTCCGTCTTCTGTCTGCAGCACCCGGGATCTCCTAGGAGCCCTTCGAGTGTCTTCCCCGAGTCCCTCCCAGTGCGGGCTGCCGGGGAAAGGCGGGGGTTGGGCTGGAAACGCAGGTAGCATCTAGTGCCTCCTCATGGACAGGGGAGGTAATTAGCGGACATCACCCTGCCAGGGAATACCTGTGACACCAGGCAGCTGCGTGGAGGGCGGCTCTGAACCTCCCCCTCACAGTCACCCGTGTTCCGGATTTCTGAGTGTGGGGGGGTTCCTTCTTCTGTCTGCAGCACACGGGATCTCCTAGGAGCCCTTCGAGTGTCTTCCCCGAGTCCCTCCCAGTGCGGGCTGCCGGGGAAAGGCGGGGGTTGGGCTGGAAAAGCAGGTAGCATCTAGTTCCTCCCCATGGACAGGGGAGGTAATTAGCGGACTTCCCCTTGCGAGGGAACACCTGTGACACCAGGAAGCTGCGTGGGGGGCGGCCCTAAACCTCCCCCACACAGTCATCCGTATTCCGGAATTCTGAGTGTGGGGAGGTTCCGTCTTCTGTCTGCAGCACCCGGGTTCTCCTAAGAGCCCTTCGAGTGTCTTCCCCGAGTCCCTCCCAGTGCGGGCTGCCGGGGAAAGGCGGGGGTTTGGCTGGAAACGCAGGTAGCATCTAGTGCCTCCCCATGGAGAGGGGAGGTAATTAGCGGAATTCCCCTTGCGAGGGAACACCTGTGACACCAGGCAGCTGCGTGGAGGGCGGCCCCGAACCTCCCCCACACAGTCACCCGTGTTCCGGAATTCTGAGTGTGGGGGGGTTGCTTCTTCTGTCTGCAGCACACGGGATCTCCTAGGAGCCCTTCGAGTGTCTTCCCCCAGTCCCTCCCAGTGCGGGCTGCCGGGGAAAGGAGGGGGTTGTGCTGGAAACGCAGGTAGAATCTAGTGCCTCCCCATGGACTGGGGAGGTAATTAGCGGACTACCCCCTGCCAGGGAACACCTGTTACACCAGGCAGCTGCGTGGAGGGCGGCCCCGAACCTCCCCCTCACAGTCACCCTTGTTCCGGATTTCTGAGTGTGGGGGGGTTCCTTCTTCTGTCTGCAGCACACGGGATCTCCTAGGAGCCCTTCGAGTGTCTTCCCCGAGTCCCTCCCAGTGCGGGCTGCCGGGGAAAGGCAGGGGTTTGGCTGGAAACGCAGGTAGCATCTAGTTCCTCCCCATGGAAAGGGGAGGATATTAGCGGACTTCCCCTTGCGAGGGAACACCTGTGACACCAGGAAGCTGCGTGTGGGGCGGCCCTAAACCTCCCCCACACTGTCATCCGTGTTCCGGAATTCTGAGTGTGGGGAGGTTCCGTCTTCTGTCTGCAGCACCCGGGTTCTCCTAGGAGCCATTCGAGTGTCTTCCCCCAGTCCCTCCCAGTGCGGGCTGCCGGGGAAAGGCGGGGGTTGGGCTGGAAAAGCAGGTAGCATCTAGTGCCTCCCCATGGACAAGGGAGATAATTAGCGGACTTCCCCCTGCCAGGGAACACCTGTGACACCAGGCAGCTGCGTGGAGAGCGGCCCCGAACCTCCCCCACACAGTCACCCGTGTTCCGGAATTCTGAGTGTGGGGAGGTTCCGTCTTCTGTCTGCAGCACCCGGGATCTCCTAGGAGCCCTTCGAGTGTCTTCCCCGAGTCCCTCCCAGTGCGGGCTGCCGGGGAAAGGCGGGGGTTGGGCTGGAAACGCAGGTAGCATCTAGTGCCTCCCCATGGACTGGGGAGGTAATTAGCGGACTACCCCCTGCCAGGGAACACCTGTGACACCAGGCAGCTGCGTGGAGGGCGGCCCCGAACCTCCCCCTCACAGTCACCCTTGTTCCGGATTTCTGAGTGTGGGGGGGTTCCTTCTTCTGTCTGCAGCACACGGGATCTCCTAGGAGCCCTTCGAGTGTCTTCCCCGAGTCCCTCCCAGTGCGGGCTGCCGGGGAAAGGCAGGGGTTTGGCTGGAAACGCAGGTAGCATCTAGTTCCTCCCCATGGACAGGGGAGGTAATTAGCGGACTTCGCCTTGCGAGGGAACACCTGTGACACCAGGAAGCTGCGTGTGGGGCGGCCCTAAACCTCCCCAACACAGTCATCCGTGTTCCGGAATTCTGAGTGTGGGGAGGTTCCGTCTTCTGTCTGCAGCACCCGGGTTCTCCTAGGAGCCATTCGAGTGTCTTCCCCCAGTCCCTCCCAGTGCGGGCTGCCGGGGAAAGGCGGGGGTTGGGCTGGAAAAGCAGGTAGCATCTAGTGCCTCCCCATGGACAAGGGAGATAATTAGCGGACTTCCCCCTGCCAGGGAACACCTGTGACACCAGGCAGCTGCGTGGAGGGCGGCCCCGAACCTCCCCCACACAGTCACCCGTGTTCCGGAATTCTGAGTGTGGGGAGGTTCCGTCTTCTGTCTGCAGCACCCGGGATCTCCTAGGAGCCCTTCGAGTGTCTTCCCCGAGTCCCTCCCAGTGCGGGCTGCCGGGGAAAGGCGGGGGTTGGGCTGGAAACGCAGGTAGCATCTAGTGCCTCCTCATGGACAGGGGAGGTAATTAGCGGACATCACCCTGCCAGGGAACACCTGTGACACCAGGCAGCTGCGTGGAGGGCGGCTCTGAACCTCCCCCTCACAGTCACCCGTGTTCCGGATTTCTGAGTGTGGGGGGGTTCCTTCTTCTGTCTGCAGCACACGGGATCTCCTAGGAGCCCTTCGAGTGTCTTCCCCGAGTCCCTCCCAGTGCGGGCTGCCGGGGAAAGGCGGGGGTTGGGCTGGAAAAGCAGGTAGCATCTAGTTCCTCCCCATGGACAGGGGAGGTAATTAGCGGACTACGCCCTGCCAGGGAACACCTGTGACACCAGGCAGCTGCGTGGAGGGCGGCCCCGAACCTCCCCCACACAGTCAGCCGTGTTCCGGAATTCTGAGTGTGGGGAGGTTCCGTCTTCTGTCTGCAGCACCCGGGTTCTCCTAGGAGCCATTCGAGTGTCTTCCCCCAGTCCCTCCCAGTGCGGGCTGCCGGGGAAAGGCGGGGGTTGGGCTGGAAAAGCAGGTAGCATCTAGTGCCTCCCCATGGACAAGGGAGATAATTAGCGGACTTCCCCCTGCCAGGGAACACCTGTGACACCAGGCAGCTGCGTGGAGGGCGGCCCCGAACCTCCCCCACACAGTCACCCGTGTTCCGGAATTCTGAGTGTGGGGAGGTTCCGTCTTCTGTCTGCAGCACCCGGGATCTCCTAGGAGCCCTTCGAGTGTCTTCCCCGAGTCCCTCCCAGTGCGGGCTGCCGGGGAAAGCGGGGGTTGGGCTGGAAACGCAGGTAGCATCTAGTGCCTCCTCATGGACAGGGGAGGTAATTAGCGGACATCACCCTGGCAGGGAACACCTGTGACACCAGGCAGCTGCGTGGAGGGCGGCTCTGAACCTCCCCCTCACAGTCACCCGTGTTCCGGATTTCTGAGTGTGGGGGGGATCCTTCTTCTGTCTGCAGCACACGGGATCTCCTAGGAGCCCTTCGAGTGTCTTCCCCGAGTCCCTCCCAGTGCGGGCTGCCGGGGAAAGGCGGGGGTTGGGCTGGAAACGCAGGTAGCATCTAGTGCCTCCCCATGGACAGGGGAGGTAATTAGCGGACATCACCCTGCCAGGGAACACCTGTGACACCAGGCAGCTGCGTGGAGTGCGGCTCTGAACCTCCCCCTCACAGTCACCCGTGTTCCGGATTTCTGAGTGTGGGGGGGTTCCTTCTTCTGTCTGCAGCACACGGGATCTCCTAGGAGCCCTTCGAGTGTCTTCCCCGAGTCCCTCCCAGTGCGGGCTGCCGGGGAAAGGCGGGGGTTGGGCTGGAAAAGCAGGTAGCATCTAGTGCCTCCCCATGGACAAGGGAGATAATTAGCGGACTTCCCCCTGCCAGGGAACACCTGTGACACCAGGCAGCTGCGTGGAGGGCGGCCCCGAACCTCCCCCACACAGTCACCCGTGTTCCGGAATTCTGAGTGTGGGGAGGTTCCGTCTTCTGTCTGCAGCACCCGGGATCTCCTAGGAGCCCTTCGAGTGTCTTCCCCGAGTCCCTCCCAGTGCGGGCTGCCGGGGAAAGGCGGGGGTTGGGCTGGAAACGCAGGTAGCATCTAGTGCCTCCCCATGGACTGGGGAGGTAATTAGCGGACTACCCCCTGCCAGGGAACACCTGTGACACCAGGCAGCTGCGTGGAGGGCGGCCCCGAACCTCCCCCTCACAGTCACCCTTGTTCCGGATTTCTGAGTGTGGGGGGGTTCCTTCTTCTGTCTGCAGCACACGGGATCTCCTAGGAGCCCTTCGAGTGTCTTCCCCGAGTCCCTCCCAGTGCGGGCTGCCGGGGAAAGGCAGGGGTTTGGCTGGAAACGCAGGTAGCATCTAGTTCCTCCCCATGGACAGGGGAGGTAATTAGCGGACTTCGCCTTGCGAGGGAACACCTGTGACACCAGGAAGCTGCGTGTGGGGCGGCCCTAAACCTCCCCAACACAGTCATCCGTGTTCCGGAATTCTGAGTGTGGGGAGGTTCCGTCTTCTGTCTGCAGCACCCGGGTTCTCCTAGGAGCCATTCGAGTGTCTTCCCCCAGTCCCTCCCAGTGCGGGCTGCCGGGGAAAGGCGGGGGTTGGGCTGGAAAAGCAGGTAGCATCTAGTGCCTCCCCATGGACAAGGGAGATAATTAGCGGACTTCCCCCTGCCAGGGAACACCTGTGACACCAGGCAGCTGCGTGGAGGGCGGCCCCGAACCTCCCCCACACAGTCACCCGTGTTCCGGAATTCTGAGTGTGGGGAGGTTCCGTCTTCTGTCTGCAGCACCCGGGATCTCCTAGGAGCCCTTCGAGTGTCTTCCCCGAGTCCCTCCCAGTGCGGGCTGCCGGGGAAAGGCGGGGGTTGGGCTGGAAACGCAGGTAGCATCTAGTGCCTCCTCATGGACAGGGGAGGTAATTAGCGGACATCACCCTGCCAGGGAACACCTGTGACACCAGGCAGCTGCGTGGAGGGCGGCCCCGAACCTCCCCCACACAGTCACCCGTGTTCCGGAATTCTGAGTGTGGGGGGGTTGCTTCTTCTGTCTGCAGCACACGGGATCTCCTAGGAGCCCTTCGAGTGTCTTCCCCCAGTCCCTCCCAGTGCGGGCTGCCGGGGAAAGGAGGGGGTTGTGCTGGAAACGCAGGTAGAATCTAGTGCCTCCCCATGGACTGGGGAGGTAATTAGCGGACTACCCCCTGCCAGGGAACACCTGTTACACCAGGCAGCTGCGTGGAGGGCGGCCCCGAACCTCCCCCTCACAGTCACCCTTGTTCCGGATTTCTGAGTGTGGGGGGGTTCCTTCTTCTGTCTGCAGCACACGGGATCTCCTAGGAGCCCTTCGAGTGTCTTCCCCGAGTCCCTCCCAGTGCGGGCTGCCGGGGAAAGGCAGGGGTTTGGCTGGAAACGCAGGTAGCATCTAGTTCCTCCCCATGGAAAGGGGAGGATATTAGCGGACTTCCCCTTGCGAGGGAACACCTGTGACACCAGGAAGCTGCGTGTGGGGCGGCCCTAAACCTCCCCCACACTGTCATCCGTGTTCCGGAATTCTGAGTGTGGGGAGGTTCCGTCTTCTGTCTGCAGCACCCGGGTTCTCCTAGGAGCCATTCGAGTGTCTTCCCCCAGTCCCTCCCAGTGCGGGCTGCCGGGGAAAGGCGGGGGTTGGGCTGGAAAAGCAGGTAGCATCTAGTGCCTCCCCATGGACAAGGGAGATAATTAGCGGACTTCCCCCTGCCAGGGAACACCTGTGACACCAGGCAGCTGCGTGGAGAGCGGCCCCGAACCTCCCCCACACAGTCACCCGTGTTCCGGAATTCTGAGTGTGGGGAGGTTCCGTCTTCTGTCTGCAGCACCCGGGATCTCCTAGGAGCCCTTCGAGTGTCTTCCCCGAGTCCCTCCCAGTGCGGGCTGCCGGGGAAAGGCGGGGGTTGGGCTGGAAACGCAGGTAGCATCTAGTGCCTCCCCATGGACTGGGGAGGTAATTAGCGGACTACCCCCTGCCAGGGAACACCTGTGACACCAGGCAGCTGCGTGGAGGGCGGCCCCGAACCTCCCCCTCACAGTCACCCTTGTTCCGGATTTCTGAGTGTGGGGGGGTTCCTTCTTCTGTCTGCAGCACACGGGATCTCCTAGGAGCCCTTCGAGTGTCTTCCCCGAGTCCCTCCCAGTGCGGGCTGCCGGGGAAAGGCAGGGGTTTGGCTGGAAACGCAGGTAGCATCTAGTTCCTCCCCATGGACAGGGGAGGTAATTAGCGGACTTCGCCTTGCGAGGGAACACCTGTGACACCAGGAAGCTGCGTGTGGGGCGGCCCTAAACCTCCCCAACACAGTCATCCGTGTTCCGGAATTCTGAGTGTGGGGAGGTTCCGTCTTCTGTCTGCAGCACCCGGGTTCTCCTAGGAGCCATTCGAGTGTCTTCCCCCAGTCCCTCCCAGTGCGGGCTGCCGGGGAAAGGCGGGGGTTGGGCTGGAAAAGCAGGTAGCATCTAGTGCCTCCCCATGGACAAGGGAGATAATTAGCGGACTTCCCCCTGCCAGGGAACACCTGTGACACCAGGCAGCTGCGTGGAGGGCGGCCCCGAACCTCCCCCACACAGTCACCCGTGTTCCGGAATTCTGAGTGTGGGGAGGTTCCGTCTTCTGTCTGCAGCACCCGGGATCTCCTAGGAGCCCTTCGAGTGTCTTCCCCGAGTCCCTCCCAGTGCGGGCTGCCGGGGAAAGGCGGGGGTTGGGCTGGAAACGCAGGTAGCATCTAGTGCCTCCTCATGGACAGGGGAGGTAATTAGCGGACATCACCCTGCCAGGGAACACCTGTGACACCAGGCAGCTGCGTGGAGGGCGGCTCTGAACCTCCCCCTCACAGTCACCCGTGTTCCGGATTTCTGAGTGTGGGGGGGTTCCTTCTTCTGTCTGCAGCACACGGGATCTCCTAGGAGCCCTTCGAGTGTCTTCCCCGAGTCCCTCCCAGTGCGGGCTGCCGGGGAAAGGCGGGGGTTGGGCTGGAAAAGCAGGTAGCATCTAGTTCCTCCCCATGGACAGGGGAGGTAATTAGCGGACTACGCCCTGCCAGGGAACACCTGTGACACCAGGCAGCTGCGTGGAGGGCGGCCCCGAACCTCCCCCACACAGTCAGCCGTGTTCCGGAATTCTGAGTGTGGGGAGGTTCCGTCTTCTGTCTGCAGCACCCGGGTTCTCCTAGGAGCCATTCGAGTGTCTTCCCCCAGTCCCTCCCAGTGCGGGCTGCCGGGGAAAGGCGGGGGTTGGGCTGGAAAAGCAGGTAGCATCTAGTGCCTCCCCATGGACAAGGGAGATAATTAGCGGACTTCCCCCTGCCAGGGAACACCTGTGACACCAGGCAGCTGCGTGGAGGGCGGCCCCGAACCTCCCCCACACAGTCACCCGTGTTCCGGAATTCTGAGTGTGGGGAGGTTCCGTCTTCTGTCTGCAGCACCCGGGATCTCCTAGGAGCCCTTCGAGTGTCTTCCCCGAGTCCCTCCCAGTGCGGGCTGCCGGGGAAAGGCGGGGGTTGGGCTGGAAACGCAGGTAGCATCTAGTGCCTCCTCATGGACAGGGGAGGTAATTAGCGGACATCACCCTGGCAGGGAACACCTGTGACACCAGGCAGCTGCGTGGAGGGCGGCTCTGAACCTCCCCCTCACAGTCACCCGTGTTCCGGATTTCTGAGTGTGGGGGGGTTCCTTCTTCTGTCTGCAGCACACGGGATCTCCTAGGAGCCCTTCGAGTGTCTTCCCCGAGTCCCTCCCAGTGCGGGCTGCCGGGGAAAGGCGGGGGTTGGGCTGGAAACGCAGGTAGCATCTAGTGCCTCCCCATGGACAGGGGAGGTAATTAGCGGACATCACCCTGCCAGGGAACACCTGTGACACCAGGCAGCTGCGTGGAGTGCGGCTCTGAACCTCCCCCTCACAGTCACCCGTGTTCCGGATTTCTGAGTGTGGGGGGGTTCCTTCTTCTGTCTGCAGCACACGGGATCTCCTAGGAGCCCTTCGAGTGTCTTCCCCGAGTCCCTCCCAGTGCGGGCTGCCGGGGAAAGGCGGGGGTTGGGCTGGAAAAGCAGGTAGCATCTAGTGCCTCCCCATGGACAAGGGAGATAATTAGCGGACTTCCCCCTGCCAGGGAACACCTGTGACACCAGGCAGCTGCGTGGAGGGCGGCCCCGAACCTCCCCCACACAGTCACCCGTGTTCCGGAATTCTGAGTGTGGGGAGGTTCCGTCTTCTGTCTGCAGCACCCGGGATCTCCTAGGAGCCCTTCGAGTGTCTTCCCCGAGTCCCTCCCAGTGCGGGCTGCCGGGGAAAGGCGGGGGTTGGGCTGGAAACGCAGGTAGCATCTAGTGCCTCCCCATGGACTGGGGAGGTAATTAGCGGACTACCCCCTGCCAGGGAACACCTGTGACACCAGGCAGCTGCGTGGAGGGCGGCCCCGAACCTCCCCCTCACAGTCACCCTTGTTCCGGATTTCTGAGTGTGGGGGGGTTCCTTCTTCTGTCTGCAGCACACGGGATCTCCTAGGAGCCCTTCGAGTGTCTTCCCCGAGTCCCTCCCAGTGCGGGCTGCCGGGGAAAGGCAGGGGTTTGGCTGGAAACGCAGGTAGCATCTAGTTCCTCCCCATGGACAGGGGAGGTAATTAGCGGACTTCGCCTTGCGAGGGAACACCTGTGACACCAGGAAGCTGCGTGTGGGGCGGCCCTAAACCTCCCCAACACAGTCATCCGTGTTCCGGAATTCTGAGTGTGGGGAGGTTCCGTCTTCTGTCTGCAGCACCCGGGTTCTCCTAGGAGCCATTCGAGTGTCTTCCCCCAGTCCCTCCCAGTGCGGGCTGCCGGGGAAAGGCGGGGGTTGGGCTGGAAAAGCAGGTAGCATCTAGTGCCTCCCCATGGACAAGGGAGATAATTAGCGGACTTCCCCCTGCCAGGGAACACCTGTGACACCAGGCAGCTGCGTGGAGGGCGGCCCCGAACCTCCCCCACACAGTCACCCGTGTTCCGGAATTCTGAGTGTGGGGAGGTTCCGTCTTCTGTCTGCAGCACCCGGGATCTCCTAGGAGCCCTTCGAGTGTCTTCCCCGAGTCCCTCCCAGTGCGGGCTGCCGGGGAAAGGCGGGGGTTGGGCTGGAAACGCAGGTAGCATCTAGTGCCTCCTCATGGACAGGGGAGGTAATTAGCGGACATCACCCTGCCAGGGAACACCTGTGACACCAGGCAGCTGCGTGGAGGGCGGCTCTGAACCTCCCCCTCACAGTCACCCGTGTTCCGGATTTCTGAGTGTGGGGGGGTTCCTTCTTCTGTCTGCAGCACACGGGATCTCCTAGGAGCCCTTCGAGTGTCTTCCCCGAGTCCCTCCCAGTGCGGGCTGCCGGGGAAAGGCGGGGGTTGGGCTGGAAAAGCAGGTAGCATCTAGTTCCTCCCCATGGACAGGGGAGGTAATTAGCGGACTACGCCCTGCCAGGGAACACCTGTGACACCAGGCAGCTGCGTGGAGGGCGGCCCCGAACCTCCCCCACACAGTCAGCCGTGTTCCGGAATTCTGAGTGTGGGGAGGTTCCGTCTTCTGTCTGCAGCACCCGGGTTCTCCTAGGAGCCATTCGAGTGTCTTCCCCCAGTCCCTCCCAGTGCGGGCTGCCGGGGAAAGGCGGGGGTTGGGCTGGAAAAGCAGGTAGCATCTAGTGCCTCCCCATGGACAAGGGAGATAATTAGCGGACTTCCCCCTGCCAGGGAACACCTGTGACACCAGGCAGCTGCGTGGAGGGCGGCCCCGAACCTCCCCCACACAGTCACCCGTGTTCCGGAATTCTGAGTGTGGGGAGGTTCCGTCTTCTGTCTGCAGCACCCGGGATCTCCTAGGAGCCCTTCGAGTGTCTTCCCCGAGTCCCTCCCAGTGCGGGCTGCCGGGGAAAGGCGGGGGTTGGGCTGGAAACGCAGGTAGCATCTAGTGCCTCCTCATGGACAGGGGAGGTAATTAGCGGACATCACCCTGGCAGGGAACACCTGTGACACCAGGCAGCTGCGTGGAGGGCGGCTCTGAACCTCCCCCTCACAGTCACCCGTGTTCCGGATTTCTGAGTGTGGGGGGGTTCCTTCTTCTGTCTGCAGCACACGGGATCTCCTAGGAGCCCTTCGAGTGTCTTCCCCGAGTCCCTCCCAGTGCGGGCTGCCGGGGAAAGGCGGGGGTTGGGCTGGAAACGCAGGTAGCATCTAGTGCCTCCCCATGGACAGGGGAGGTAATTAGCGGACATCACCCTGCCAGGGAACACCTGTGACACCAGGCAGCTGCGTGGAGTGCGGCTCTGAACCTCCCCCTCACAGTCACCCGTGTTCCGGATTTCTGAGTGTGGGGGGGTTCCTTCTTCTGTCTGCAGCACACGGGATCTCCTAGGAGCCCTTCGAGTGTCTTCCCCGAGTCCCTCCCAGTGCGGGCTGCCGGGGAAAGGCGGGGGTTGGGCTGGAAAAGCAGGTAGCATCTAGTGCCTCCCCATGGACAAGGGAGATAATTAGCGGACTTCCCCCTGCCAGGGAACACCTGTGACACCAGGCAGCTGCGTGGAGGGCGGCCCCGAACCTCCCCCACACAGTCACCCGTGTTCCGGAATTCTGAGTGTGGGGAGGTTCCGTCTTCTGTCTGCAGCACCCGGGATCTCCTAGGAGCCCTTCGAGTGTCTTCCCCGAGTCCCTCCCAGTGCGGGCTGCCGGGGAAAGGCGGGGGTTGGGCTGGAAAAGCAGGTAGCATCTAGTGCCTCCCCCTGGACAGGGGAAGTAATTAGCGGACATCCCCCTGCCAGGGAACACCTGTGACACCAGGCAGCTGCGTGTAGGGCGGCCACGAACCTCCCCCACACAGTCACCCGTGTTCCGGAATTCTGAGTGTGGGGAGGTTCCGTCTTCTGTCTGCAGCACACGGGATCTCCTAGGAGCCCTTCGAGTGTCTTCCCCGAGTCCCTCCCAGTGCGGGCTGCCGGGGAAATGCGGGGGTTGGGCTGGAAAAGCAGGTAGCATCTAGTCCCTCCCCATGGACAGGGGAGGTAATTAGCGGACTACGCCCTGCCAGGGAACACCTGTGACACCAGGCAGCTGCGTGGAGGGCGGCCCCGAACCTCCCCCACACAGTCAGCCGTGTTCCGGAATTCTGAGTGTGGGGAGGTTCCGTCTTCTGTCTGCAGCACCCGGGTTCTCCTAGGAGCCATTCGAGTGTCTTCCCCCAGTCCCTCCCAGTGCGGGCTGCCGGGGAAAGGCGGGGGTTGGGCTAGAAAAGCAGGTAGCATCTAGTGCCTCCCCATGGACAAGGGAGATAATTAGCGGACTTCCTCCTGCCAGGGAACACCTGTGACACCAGGCAGCTGCGTGGAGGGCGGCCCCGAACCTCCCCCACACAGTCAGCCGTGTTCCAGAATTCTGAGTGTGGGGAGGTTCCGTCTTCTATCTGCAGCACCCGGGTTCTCCTAGGAGCCCTTCGAGTGTCTTCCCCGAGTCCCTCCCAGTGCGGGCTGCCGGGGAAAGTCGGGGGTTTGGCTGGAAACGCAGGTAGCATCTAGTGCCTCCCCATGGACAGGGGAGGTAATTAGCGGACTTCCCCTTGCGAGGGAACACCTGTGACACCAGGAAGCTGCGTGGGGGGCGGCCCTAAACCTCCCCCACACAGTCATCCGTGTTCCGGAATTCTGAGTGTGGGGAGGTTCCGTCTTCTGTCTGCAGCACCCGGGTTCTCCTAGGAGCCATTCGAGTGTGTTCCCCGAGTCCCTCCCTGTGCGGGCGGCCGGGGAAAGGCAGGGGTTGGGCTGGAAACGCAGGTAGCATCTAGTGCCTCCCCATGGACAGGGGAGGTAATTAGCGGACTACCCCCTGCCAGGGAACACCTGTGACACCAGGCAGCTGCGTGGAGGGCGGCCCCGAACCTCCCCCACACAGTCAGCCGTATTCTGGAATTCTGAGTGTGGGGAGGTTCCGTCTTCTGTCTGCAGCAACCGGGTTCTCCTAGGAGCCCTTCGAGTGTCTTCCCCGAGTCCCTCCCAGTGCGGGCTGCCGGGGAAAGGCGGGGGTTGGACTGGAAACGCAGGTAGCATCTAGTGCCTCCTCATGGACAGGGGAGGTAATTAGCGGACATCACCCTGCCAGGGAACACCTGTGACACCAGGCAGCTGCGTGGAGGGCGGCTCTGAACCTCCCACTCACAGTCACCCGTGTTCCGGATTTCTGAGTGTGGGGAGGTTCCGTCTTCTGTCTGCAGCACCCGGGTTCTCCTAGGAGCCATTCGAGTGTCTTCCCCCAGTCCCTCCCAGTGCGGGCTGCCGGGGAAAGGCGGGGGTTGGGCTGGAAAAGCAGGTAGCATCTAGTGCCTCCCCATGGACAAAGGAGATAATTAGCGGACTTCCCCCTGCCAGGGAACACCTGTGACACCAGGCAGCTGCGTGGAGGGCGGCCCCGAACCTCCCCCACACAGTCACCCGTGTTCCGGAATTCTGAGTGTGGGGAGGTTCCGTCTTCTGTCTGCAGCACCCGGGTTCTCCTAGGAGCCCTTCGAGTGTCTTCCCCGAGTCCCTCCCAGTGCGGGCTGCCGGGGAAAGGCGGGGGTTTGGCTGGAAACGCAGGTAGCATCTAGTGCCTCCCCATGGAGAGGGGAGGTAATTAGCGGAATTCCCCTTGCGAGGGAACACCTGTGACACCAGGCAGCTGCGTGGAGGGCGGCCCCGAACCTCCCCCACACAGTCACCCGTGTTCCGGAATTCTGAGTGTGGGGGGGTTGCTTCTTCTGTCTGCAGCACACGGGATCTCCTAGGAGCCCTTCGAGTGTCTTCCCCCAGTCCCTCCCAGTGCGGGCTGCCGGGGAAAGGAGGGGGTTGTGCTGGAAACGCAGGTAGAATCTAGTGCCTCCCCATGGACTGGGGAGGTAATTAGCGGACTACCCCCTGCCAGGGAACACCTGTGACACCAGGCAGCTGCGTGGAGGGCGGCCCCGAACCTCCCCCTCACAGTCACCCTTGTTCCGGATTTCTGAGTGTGGGGGGGTTCCTTCTTCTGTCTGCAGCACACGGGATCTCCTAGGAGCCCTTCGAGTGTCTTCCCCGAGTCCCTCCCAGTGCGGGCTGCCGGGGAAAGGCAGGGGTTTGGCTGGAAACGCAGGTAGCATCTAGTTCCTCCCCATGGAAAGGGGATGATATTAGCGGACTTCCCCTTGCGAGGGAACACCTGTGACACCAGGAAGCTGCGTGTGGGGCGGCCCTAAACCTCCCCCAACTGTCATCCGTGTTCCGGAATTCTGAGTGTGGGGAGGTTCCGTCTTCTGTCTGCAGCACCCGGGTTCTCCTAGGAGCCATTCGAGTGTCTTCCCCCAGTCCCTCCCAGTGCGGGCTGCCGGGGAAAGGCGGGGGTTGGGCTGGAAAAGCAGGTAGCATCTAGTGCCTCCCCATGGACAAGGGAGATAATTAGCGGACTTCCCCCTGCCAGGGAACACCTGTGACACCAGGCAGCTGCGTGGAGAGCGGCCCCGAACCTCCCCCACACAGTCACCCGTGTTCCGGAATTCTGAGTGTGGGGAGGTTCCGTCTTCTGTCTGCAGCACCCGGGATCTCCTAGGAGCCCTTCGAGTGTCTTCCCCGAGTCCCTCCCAGTGCGGGCTGCCGGGGAAAGGCGGGGGTTGGGCTGGAAACGCAGGTAGCATCTAGTGCCTCCCCATGGACTGGGGAGGTAATTAGCGGACTACCCCCTGCCAGGGAACACCTGTGACACCAGGCAGCTGCGTGGAGGGCGGCCCCGAACCTCCCCCTCACAGTCACCCTTGTTCCGGATTTCTGAGTGTGGGGGGGTTCCTTCTTCTGTCTGCAGCACACGGGATCTCCTAGGAGCCCTTCGAGTGTCTTCCCCGAGTCCCTCCCAGTGCGGGCTGCCGGGGAAAGGCAGGGGTTTGGCTGGAAACGCAGGTAGCATCTAGTTCCTCCCCATGGACAGGGGAGGTAATTAGCGGACTTCGCCTTGCGAGGGAACACCTGTGACACCAGGAAGCTGCGTGTGGGGCGGCCCTAAACCTCCCCAACACAGTCATCCGTGTTCCGGAATTCTGAGTGTGGGGAGGTTCCGTCTTCTGTCTGCAGCACCCGGGTTCTCCTAGGAGCCATTCGAGTGTCTTCCCCGAGTCCCTCCCAGTGCGGGCTGCCGGGGAAAGGCGGGGGTTTGGCTGGAAACGCAGGTAGCATCTAGTGCCTCCCCATGGACCAGGGAGGTAATTAGCGGACTTCCCCTTGCGAGGGAACACCTGTGACACAAGGCAGCTGCGTGGAGGGCGGCCCCGAACCTCCCCCACACAGTCAGCCGTGTTCCGGAATTCTGAGTGTGGGGAGGTTCCGTCTTCTGTCTGCAGCACCCGGGATCTCCTAGGAGCCCTTCGAGTGTCTTCCCCGAGTCCCTCCCAGTGCGGGCTGCCGGGGAAAGGCGGGGGTTTGGCTGGAAACGCAGGTAGCATCTAGTGCCTCCTCATGGACAGGGGAGGTAATTAGCGGACATCACCCTGCCAGGGAACACCTGTGACACCAGGCAGCTGCGTGGATGGCGGCTCTGAACCTCCCCCTCACAGTCACCCTTGTTCCTGATTTCTGAGTGTGGGGGGGTTCCTTCTTCTGTCTGCTGCACACGGGATCTCCTAGGAGCCCTTCGAGTGTCTTCCCCGAGTCCCTCCCAGTGCGGGCTGCCGGGGAAAGGCGGGGGTTGGGCTGGAAAAGCAGGTAGCATCTAGTTCCTCCCCATGGACAGGGGAGGTAATTAGCGGACTACGCCCTGCCAGGGAACACCTGTGACACCAGGCAGCTGCGTGGAGGGCGGCCCCGAACCTCCCCCACACAGTCAGCCGTGTTCCGGAATTCTGAGTGTGGGGAGGTTCCGTCTTCTGTCTGCAGCACCCGGGTTCTCCTAGGAGCCATTCGAGTGTCTTCCCCCAGTCCCTCCCAGTGCGGGCTGCCGGGGAAAGGCGGGGGTTGGGCTGGAAAAGCAGGTAGCATCTAGTGCCTCCCCATGGACAAGGGAGATAATTAGCGGACTTCCCCCTGCCAGGGAACACCTGTGACACCAGGCAGCTGCGTGGAGGGCGGCCCCGAACCTCCCCCACACAGTCAGCCGTGTTCCGGAATTCTGAGTGTGGGGAGGTTCCGTCTTCTGTCTGCAGCACCCGGGATCTCCTAGGAGCCCTTCGAGTGTCTTCCCCGAGTCCCTCCCAGTGCGGGCTGCCGGGGAAAGGCGGGGGTTGGGCTGGAAACGCAGGTAGCATCTAGTGCCTCCTCATGGACATGGGAGGTAATTAGCGGACATCACCCTGGCAGGGAACACCTGTGACACCAGGCAGCTGCGTGGAGGGCGGCTCTGAACCTCCCCCTCACAGTCACCCGTGTTCCGGATTTCTGAGTGTGGGGGGGTTCCTTCTTCTGTCTGCAGCACACGGGATCTCCTAGGAGCCCTTCGAGTGTCTTCCCCGAGTCCCTCCCAGTGCGGGCTGCCGGGGAAAGGCGGGGGTTGGGCTGGAAAAGCAGGTAGCATCTAGTTCCTCCCCATGGACAGGGGAGGTAATTAGCGGACTACGCCCTGCCAGGGAACACCTGTGACACCAGGCAGCTGCGTGGAGGGCGGCCCCGAACCTCCCCCACACAGTCAGCCGTATTCCGGAATTCTGAGTGTGGGGAGGTTCCGTCTTCTGTCTGCAGCACCCGGGTTCTCCTAGGAGCCCTTCGAGTGTCTTCCCCGAGTCCCTCCCAGTGCGGGCTGCCGGGGAAAGGCGGGGGTTGGGCTGGAAACGCAGGTAGCATCTAGTGCCTCCTCATGGACAGGGGAGGTAATTAGCGGACATCACCCTGCCAGGGAACACCTGTGACACCAGGCAGCTGCGTGGAGGGCGGCTCTGAACCTCCCCCTCACAGTCACCCTTGTTCCGGATTTCTGAGTGTGGGGGGGTTCCTTCTTCTGTCTGCAGCACACGGGATCTCCTAGGAGCCCTTCGAGTGTCTTCCCCGAGTCCCTCCCAGTGCGGGCTGCCGGGGAAAGGCGGGGGTTGGGCTGGAAAAGCAGGTAGCATCTAGTTCCTCCCCATGGACAGGGGAGGTAATTAGCGGACTTCGCCTTGCGAGGGAACACCTGTGACACCAGGAAGCTGCGTGTGGGGCGGCCCTAAACCTCCCCAACACAGTCATCCGTGTTCCGGAATTCTGAGTGTGGGGAGGTTCCGTCTTCTGTCTGCAGCACCCGGGTTCTCCTAGGAGCCATTCGAGTGTCTTCCCCCAGTCCCTCCCAGTGCGGGCTGCCGGGGAAAGGCGGGGGTTGGGCTGGAAAAGCAGGTAGCATCTAGTGCCTCCCCATGGACAAGGGAGATAATTAGCGGACTTCCCCCTGCCAGGGAACACCTGTGACACCAGGCAGCTGCGTGGAGGGCGGCCCCGAACCTCCCCCACACAGTCAACCGTGTTCCGGAATTCTGAGTGTGGGGAGGTTCCGTCTTCTGTCTGCAGCACCCGGGATCTCCTAGGAGCCCTTCGAGTGTCTTCCCCGAGTCCCTCCCAGTGCGGGCTGCCGGGGAAAGGCGGGGGTTGGGCTGGAAACGCAGGTAGCATCTAGTGCCTCCTCATGGACAGGGGAGGTAATTAGCGGACATCACCCTGCCAGGGAACACCTGTGACACCAGGCAGCTGCGTGGAGGGCGGCTCTGAACCTCCCCCTCACAGTCACCCGTGTTCCGGATTTCTGAGTGTGGGGGGGTTCCTTCTTCTGTCTGCAGCACACGGGATCTCCTAGGAGCCCTTCGAGTGTCTTCCCCGAGTCCCTCCCAGTGCGGGCTGCCGGGGAAAGACGGGGGTTGGGCTGGAAAAGCAGGTAGCATCTAGTTCCTCCCCATGGACAGGGGAGGTAATTAGCGGAATACGCCCTGCCAGGGAACACCTGTGACACCAGGCAGCTGCGTGGAGGGCGGCCCCGAACCTCCCCCACACAGTCAGCCGTGTTCCGGAATTCTGAGTGTGGGGAGGTTCCGTCTTCTGTCTGCAGCACCCGGGTTCTCCTAGGAGCCATTCGAGTGTCTTCCCCCAGTCCCTCCCAGTGCGGGCTGCCGGGGAAAGGCGGGGGTTGGGCTGGAAAAGCAGGTAGCATCTAGTGCCTCCCCATGGACAAGGGAGATAATTAGCGGACTTCCCCCTGCCAGGGAACACCTGTGACACCAGGCAGCTGCGTGGAGGGCGGCCCCGAACCTCCCCCACACAGTCACCCGTGTTCCGGAATTCTGAGTGTGGGGAGGTTCCGTCTTCTGTCTGCAGCACCCGGGATCTCCTAGGAGCCCTTCGAGTGTCTTCCCCGAGTCCCTCCCAGTGCGGGCTGCCGGGGAAAGGCGGGGGTTGGGCTGGAAACGCAGGTAGCATCTAGTGCCTCCTCATGGACAGGGGAGGTAATTAGCGGACATCACCCTGGCAGGGAACACCTGTGACACCAGGCAGCTGCGTGGAGGGCGGCTCTGAACCTCCCCCTCACAGTCACCCGTGTTCCGGATTTCTGAGTGTGGGGGGGTTCCTTCTTCTGTCTGCAGCACACGGGATCTCCTAGGAGCCCTTCGAGTGTCTTCCCCGAGTCCCTCCCAGTGCGGGCTGCCGGGGAAAGGCGGGGGTTGGGCTGGAAAAGCAGGTAGCATCTAGTTCCTCCCCATGGACAGGGGAGGTAATTAGCGGACTACCCCCTGCCAGGGAACACCTGTGACACCAGGCAGCTGCGTGGAGGGCGGCCCCGAACCTCCCCCACACAGTCAGCCGTATTCCGGAATTCTGAGTGTGGGGAGGTTCCGTCTTCTGTCTGCAGCACCCGGGTTCTCCTAGGAGCCCTTCGAGTGTCTTCCCCGAGTCCCTCCCAGTGCGGGCTGCCAGGGAAAGGCGGGGGTTGGGCTGGAAACGCAGGTAGCATCTAGTGCCTCCTCATGGAAAGGGGAGGTAATTAGCGGACATCACCCTGCCAGGGAACACCTGTGACACCAGGCAGCTGCGTGGAGTGCGGCTCTGAACCTCCCCCTCACAGTCACCCGTGTTCCGGATTTCTGAGTGTGGGGGGGTTCCTTCTTCTGTCTGCAGCACACGGGATCTCCTAGGAGCCCTTCGAGTGTCTTCCCCGAGTCCCTCCCAGTGCGGGCTGCCGGGGAAAGGCGGGGGTTGGGCTGGAAAAGCAGGTAGCATCTAGTGCCTCCCCATGGACAAGGGAGATAATTAGCGGACTTCCCCCTGCCAGGGAACACCTGTGACACCAGGCAGCTGCGTGGAGGGCGGCCCCGAACCTCCCCCACACAGTCACCCTTGTTCCGGAATTCTGAGTGTGGGGAGGTTCCGTCTTCTGTCTGCAGCACCCGGGATCTCCTAGGAGCCCTTCGAGTGTCTTCCCCGAGTCCCTCCCAGTGCGGGCTGCCGGGGAAAGGCGGGGGTTGGGCTGGAAAAGCAGGTAGCATCTAGTGCCTCCCCCTGGACAGGGGAAGTAATTAGCGGACATCCCCCTGCCAGGGAACACCTGTGACACCAGGCAGCTGCGTGTAGGGCGGCCACGAACCTCCCCCACACAGTCACCCGTGTTCCGGAATTCTGAGTGTGGGGAGGTTCCGTCTTCTGTCTGCAGCACACGGGATCTCCTAGGAGCCCTTCGAGTGTCTTCCCCGAGTCCCTCCCAGTGCGGGCTGCCGGGGAAAGGCGGGGGTTGGGCTGGAAAAGCAGGTAGCATCTAGTTCCTCCCCATGGACAGGGGAGGTAATTAGCGGACTACGCCCTGCCAGGGAACACCTGTGACACCAGGCAGCTGCGTGGAGGGCGGCCCCAAACCTCCCCCACACAGTCAGCCGTGTTCCGGAATTCTGAGTGTGGGGAGGTTCCGTCTTCTGTCTGCAGCACCCGGGTTCTCCTAGGAGCCATTCGAGTGTCTTCCCCCAGTCCCTCCCAGTGCGGGCTGCCGGGGAAAGGCGGGGGTTGGGCTAGAAAAGCAGGTAGCATCTAGTGCCTCCCCATGGACAAGGGAGATAATTAGCGGACTTCCCCCTGCCAGGGAACACCTGTGACACCAGGCAGCTGCGTGGAGGGCGGCCCCGAACCTCCCCCACACAGTCAGCCGTGTTCCAGAATTCTGAGTGTGGGGAGGTTCCGTCTTCTATCTGCAGCACCCGGGTTCTCCTAGGAGCCCTTCGAGTGTCTTCCCCGAGTCCCTCCCAGTGCGGGCTGCCGGGGAAAGTCGGGGGTTTGGCTGGAAACGCAGGTAGCATCTAGTGCCTCCCCATGGACAGGGGAGGTAATTAGCGGACTTCCCCTTGCGAGGGAACACCTGTGACACCAGGAAGCTGCGTGGGGGGCGGCCCTAAACCTCCCCCACACAGTCATCCGTGTTCCGGAATTCTGAGTGTGGGGAGGTTCCGTCTTCTGTCTGCAGCACCCGGGTTCTCCTAGGAGCCCTTCGAGTGTGTTCCCCGAGTCCCTCCCTGTGCGGGCGGCCGGGGAAAGGCAGGGGTTGGGCTGGAAACGCAGGTAGCATCTAGTGCCTCCCCATGGACAGGGGAGGTAATTAGCGGACTACCCCCTGCCAGGGAACACCTGTGACACCAGGCAGCTGCGTGGAGGGCGGCCCCGAACCTCCCCCACACAGTCAGCCGTATTCTGGAATTCTGAGTGTGGGGAGGTTCCGTCTTCTGTCTGCAGCACCCGGGTTCTCCTAGGAGCCCTTCGAGTGTCTTCCCCGAGTCCCTCCCAGTGCGGGCTGCCGGGGAAAGGCGGGGGTTGGACTGGAAACGCAGGTAGCATCTAGTGCCTCCTCATGGACAGGGGAGGTAATTAGCGGACATCACCCTGCCAGGGAACACCTGTGACACCAGGCAGCTGCGTGGAGGGCGGCTCTGAACCTCCCACTCACAGTCACCCGTGTTCCGGATTTCTGAGTGTGGGGAGGTTCCGTCTTCTGTCTGCAGCACCCGGGTTCTCCTAGGAGCCATTCGAGTGTCTTCCCCCAGTCCCTCCCAGTGCGGGCTGCCGGGGAAAGGCGGGGGTTGGGCTGGAAAAGCAGGTAGCATCTAGTGCCTCCCCATGGACAAGGGAGATAATTAGCGGACTTCCCCCTGCCAGGGAACACCTGTGACACCAGGCAGCTGCGTGGAGGGCGGCCCCGAACCTCCCCCACACAGTCACCCGTGTTCCGGAATTCTGAGTGTGGGGAGGTTCCGTCTTCTGTCTGCAGCACCCGGGATCTCCTAGGAGCCCTTCGAGTGTCTTCCCCGAGTCCCTCCCAGTGCGGGCTGCCGGGGAAAGGCGGGGGTTGGGCTGGAAACGCAGGCAGCATCTAGTGCCTCCTCATGGACAGGGGAGGTAATTAGCGGACATCAACCTGCCAGGGAATACCTGTGACACCAGGCAGCTGCGTGGAGGGCGGCTCTGAACCTCCCCCTCACAGTCACCCGTGTTCCGGATTTCTGAGTGTGGGGGGGTTCCTTCTTCTGTCTGCAGCACACGGGATCTCCTAGGAGCCCTTCGAGTGTCTTCCCCGAGTCCCTCCCAGTGCGGGCTGCCGGGGAAAGGCGGGGGTTGGGCTGGAAAAGCAGGTAGCATCTAGTTCCTCCCCATGGACAGGGGAGGTAATTAGCGGACTTCCCCTTGCGAGGGAACACCTGTGACACCAGGAAGCTGCGTGGGGGGCGGCCCTAAACCTCCCCCACACAGTCATCCGTATTCCGGAATTCTGAGTGTGGGGAGGTTCCGTCTTCTGTCTGCAGCACCCGGGTTCTCCTAGGAGCCCTTCGAGTGTCTTCCCCGAGTCCCTCCCAGTGCGGGCTGCCGGGGAAAGGCGGGGGTTTGGCTGGAAACGCAGGTAGCATCTAGTGCCTCCCCATGGACTGGGGAGGTAATTAGCGGACTACCCCCTGCCAGGGAACACCTGTGACACCAGGCAGCTGCGTGGAGGGCGGCCCCGAACCTCCCCCTCACAGTCACCCTTGTTCCGGATTTCTGAGTGTGGGGGGGTTCCTTCTTCTGTCTGCAGCACACGGGATCTCCTAGGAGCCCTTCGAGTGTCTTCCCCGAGTCCCTCCCAGTGCGGGCTGCCGGGGAAAGGCAGGGGTTTGGCTGGAAACGCAGGTAGCATCTAGTTCCTCCCCATGGAAAGGGGAGGATATTAGCGGACTTCCCCTTGCGAGGGAACACCTGTGACACCAGGAAGCTGCGTGTGGGGCGGCCCTAAACCTCCCCCAACTGTCATCCGTGTTCCGGAATTCTGAGTGTGGGGAGGTTCCGTCTTCTGTCTGCAGCACCCGGGTTCTCCTAGGAGCCATTCGAGTGTCTTCCCCCAGTCCCTCCCAGTGCGGGCTGCCGGGGAAAGGCGGGGGTTGGGCTGGAAAAGCAGGTAGCATCTAGTGCCTCCCCATGGACAAGGGAGATAATTAGCGGACTTCCCCCTGCCAGGGAACACCTGTGACACCAGGCAGCTGCGTGGAGAGCGGCCCCGAACCTCCCCCACACAGTCACCCGTGTTCCGGAATTCTGAGTGTGGGGAGGTTCCGTCTTCTGTCTGCAGCACCCGGGATCTCCTAGGAGCCCTTCGAGTGTCTTCCCCGAGTCCCTCCCAGTGCGGGCTGCCGGGGAAAGGCGGGGGTTGGGCTGGAAACGCAGGTAGCATCTAGTGTTTCCCCATGGACTGGGGAGGTAATTAGCGGACTACCCCCTGCCAGGGAACACCTGTGACACCAGGCAGCTGCGTGGAGGGCGGCCCCGAACCTCCCCCTCACAGTCACCCTTGTTCCGGATTTCTGAGTGTGGGGGGGTTCCTTCTTCTGTCTGCAGCACACGGGATCTCCTAGGAGCCCTTCGAGTGTCTTCCCCGAGTCCCTCCCAGTGCGGGCTGCCGGGGAAAGGCAGGGGTTTGGCTGGAAACGCAGGTAGCATCTAGTTCCTCCCCATGGACAGGGGAGGTAATTAGCGGACTTCGCCTTGCGAGGGAACACCTGTGACACCAGGAAGCTGCGTGTGGGGCGGCCCTAAACCTCTCCAACACAGTCATCCGTGTTCCGGAATTCTGAGTGTGGGGAGGTTCCGTCTTCTGTCTGCAGCACCCGGGTTCTCCTAGGAGCCATTCGAGTGTCTTCCCCGAGTCCCTCCCAGTGCGGGCTGCCGGGGAAAGGCGGGGGTTTGGCTGGAAACGCAGGTAGCATCTAGTGCCTCCCCATGGAGAGGGGAGGTAATTAGCGGAATTCCCCTTGCGAGGGAACACCTGTGACACCAGGCAGCTGCGTGGAGGGCGGCCCCGAACCTCCCCCACACAGTCACCCGTGTTCCGGAATTCTGAGTGTGGGGGGGTTGCTTCTTCTGTCTGCAGCACACGGGATCTCCTAGGAGCCCTTCGAGTGTCTTCCCCCAGTCCCTCCCAGTGCGGGCTGCCGGGGAAAGGAGGGGGTTGTGCTGGAAACGCAGGTAGAATCTAGTGCCTCCCCATGGACTGGGGAGGTAATTAGCGGACTACCCCCTGCCAGGGAACACCTGTGACACCAGGCAGCTGCGTGGAGGGCGGCCCCGAACCTCCCCCTCACAGTCACCCTTGTTCCGGATTTCTGAGTGTGGGGGGGTTCCTTCTTCTGTCTGCAGCACACGGGATCTCCTAGGAGCCCTTCGAGTGTCTTCCCCGAGTCCCTCCCAGTGCGGGCTGCCGGGGAAAGGCAGGGGTTTGGCTGGAAACGCAGGTAGCATCTAGTTCCTCCCCATGGACAGGGGAGGTAATTAGCGGACTTCCCTTTGCGAGGGAACACCTGTGACACCAGGAAGCTGCGTGTGGGGCGGCCCTAAACCTCCCCCACACAGTCATCCGTGTTCCGGAATTCTGAGTGTGGGGAGGTTCCGTCTTCTGTCTGCAGCACCCGGGTTCTCCTAGGAGCCCTTCGAGTGTCTTCCCCGAGTCCCTCCTAGTGCGGGCTGCCGGGGAAAGGCGGGGGTTTGGCTGGAAACGCAGGTAGCATCTAGTGCCTCCCCATGGACCAGGGAGGTAATTAGCGGACTTCCCCTTGCGAGGGAACACCTGTGACACAAGGCAGCTGCGTGGAGGGCGGCCCCGAACCTCCCCCACACAGTCAGCCGTGTTCCGGAATTCTGAGTGTGGGGAGGTTCCGTCTTCTGTCTGCAGCACCCGGGTTCTCCTAGGAGCCATTCGAGTGTCTTCCCCCAGTCCCTCCCAGTGCGGGCTGCCGGGGAAAGGCGGGGGTTGGGCTGGAAAAGCAGGTAGCATCTAGTGCCTCCCCATGGACAAGGGAGATAATTAGCGGACTTCCCCCTGCCAGGGAACACCTGTGACACCAGGCAGCTGCGTGGAGGGCGGCCCCGAACCTCCCCCACACAGTCACCCGTGTTCCGGAATTCTGAGTGTGGGGAGGTTCCGTCTTCTGTCTGCAGCACCCGGGATCTCCTAGGAGCCCTTCGAGTGTCTTCCCCGAGTCCCTCCCAGTGCGGGCTGCCGGGGAAAGGCGGGGGTTTGGCTGGAAACGCAGGTAGCATCTAGTGCCTCCTCATGGACAGGGGAGGTAATTAGCGGACATCACCCTGCCAGGGAACACCTGTGACACCAGGCAGCTGCGTGGATGGCGGCTCTGAACCTCCCCCTCACACTCACCCTTGTTCCTGATTTCTGAGTGTGGGGGGGTTCCTTCTTCTGTCTGCTGCACACGGGATCTCCTAGGAGCCCTTCGAGTGTCTTCCCCGAGTCCCTCCCAGTGCGGGCTGCCGGGGAAAGGCGGGGGTTGGGCTGGAAAAGCAGGTAGCATCTAGTTCCTCCCCATGGACAGGGGAGGTAATTAGCGGACTACGCCCTGCCAGGGAACACCTGTGACACCAGGCAGCTGCGTGGAGGGCGGCCCCGAACCTCCCCCACACAGTCAGCCGTGTTCCGGAATTCTGAGTGTGGGGAGGTTCCGTCTTCTGTCTGCAGCACCCGGGTTCTCCTAGGAGCCATTCGAGTGTCTTCCCCCAGTCCCTCCCAGTGCGGGCTGCCGGGGAAAGGCGGGGGTTGGGCTGGAAAAGCAGGTAGCATCTAGTGCCTCCCCATGGACAAGGGAGATAATTAGCGGACTTCCCCCTGCCAGGGAACACCTGTGACACCAGGCAGCTGCGTGGAGGGCGGCCCCGAACCTCCCCCACACAGTCAGCCGTGTTCCGGAATTCTGAGTGTGGGGAGGTTCCGTCTTCTGTCTGCAGCACCCGGGATCTCCTAGGAGCCCTTCGAGTGTCTTCCCCGAGTCCCTCCCAGTGCGGGCTGCCGGGGAAAGGCGGGGGTTGGGCTGGAAACGCAGGTAGCATCTAGTGCCTCCTCATGGACATGGGAGGTAATTAGCGGACATCACCCTGGCAGGGAACACCTGTGACACCAGGCAGCTGCGTGGAGGGCGGCTCTGAACCTCCCCCTCACAGTCACCCGTGTTCCGGATTTCTGAGTGTGGGGGGGTTCCTTCTTCTGTCTGCAGCACACGGGATCTCCTAGGAGCCCTTCGAGTGTCTTCCCCGAGTCCCTCCCAGTGCGGGCTGCCGGGGAAAGGCGGGGGTTGGGCTGGAAAAGCAGGTAGCATCTAGTTCCTCCCCATGGACAGGGGAGGTAATTAGCGGACTACGCCCTGCCAGGGAACACCTGTGACACCAGGCAGCTGCGTGGAGGGCGGCCCCGAACCTCCCCCACACAGTCAGCCGTATTCCGGAATTCTGAGTGTGGGGAGGTTCCGTCTTCTGTCTGCAGCACCCGGGTTCTCCTAGGAGCCCTTCGAGTGTCTTCCCCGAGTCCCTCCCAGTGCGGGCTGCCGGGGAAAGGCGGGGGTTGGGCTGGAAACGCAGGTAGCATCTAGTGCCTCCTCATGGACAGGGGAGGTAATTAGCGGACATCACCCTGCCAGGGAACACCTGTGACACCAGGCAGCTGCGTGGAGGGCGGCTCTGAACCTCCCCCTCACAGTCACCCTTGTTCCGGATTTCTGAGTGTGGGGGGGTTCCTTCTTCTGTCTGCAGCACACGGGATCTCCTAGGAGCCCTTCGAGTGTCTTCCCCGAGTCCCTCCCAGTGCGGGCTGCCGGGGAAAGGCGGGGGTTGGGCTGGAAAAGCAGGTAGCATCTAGTGCCTCCCCATGGACAAGGGAGATAATTAGCGGACTTCCCCCTGCCAGGGATCACCTGTGACACCAGGCAGCTGCGTGGAGGGCGGCCCCGAACCTCCCCCACACAGTCACCCGTGTTCCGGAATTCTTAGTGTGGGGAGGTTCCGTCTTCTGTCTGCAGCACCGGGGATCTCCTAGGAGCCCTTCGAGTGTCTTCCCCGAGTCCCTCCCAGTGCGGGCTGCCGGGGAAAGGCGGGGGTTGGGCTGGAAAAGCAGGTAGCATCTAGTGCCTCCCCCTGGACAGGGGAGGTAATTAGCGGACATCCCCCTGCCAGGGAACACCTGTGACACCAGGCAGCTGCGTGTAGGGCGGCCACGAACCTCCCCCACACAGTCACCCGTGTTCCGGAATTCTGAGTGTGGGGAGATTCCGTCTTCGGTCTGCAGCACACGGGATCTCCTAGGAGCCCTTCGAGTGTCTTCCCCGAGTCCCTCCCAGTGCGGGCTGCCGGGGAAAGGCGGGGGTTGGGCTGGAAAAGCAGGTAGCATCTAGTTCCTCCCCATGGACAGGGGAGGTAATTAGCGGACTACGCCCTGCCAGGGAACACCTGTGACACCAGGCAGCTGCGTGGAGGGCGGCCCCGAACCTCCCCCACACAGTCAGCCGTGTTCCGGAATTCTGAGTGTGGGGAGGTTCCGTCTTCTGTCTGCAGCACCCGGGTTCTCCTGGGAGCCATTCGAGTGTCTTCCCCCAGTCCCTCCCAGTGCGGGCTGCCGGGGAAAGGCTGGGGTTGGGCTAGAAAAGCAGGTAGCATCTAGTGCCTCCCCATGGACAAGGGAGATAATTAGCGGACTTCCCCCTGCCAGGGAACACCTGTGACACCAGGCAGCTGCGTGGAGGGCGGCCCCGAACCTCCCCCACACAGTCACCCGTGTTCCGGAATTCTGAGTGTGGGGAGGTTCCGTCTTCTGTCTGCAGCACCCGGGATCTCCTAGGAGCCCTTCGAGTGACTTCCCCGAGTCCCTCCCAGTGCGGGCTGCCGGGGAAAGGCGGGGGTTGGGCTGGAAACGCAGGTAGCATCTAGTGCCTCCTCATGGACAGGGGAGGTAATTAGCGGACATCACCCTGCCAGGGAACACCTGTGACACCAGGCAGCTGCGTGGAGGGCGGCTCTGAACCTCCCCCTCACAGTCACACGTGTTCCGGATTTCTGAGTGTGGGGGGGTTCCTTCTTCTGTCTGCAGCACACGGGATCTCCTAGGAGCCCTTCGAGTGTCTTCCCCGAGTCCCTCCCAGTGCGGGCTGCCGGGGAAAGGCAGGGGTTTGGCTGGAAACGCAGGTAGCATCTAGTTCCTCCCCATGGACAGGGGAGGTAATTAGCGGACTTCCCCTTGCGAGGGAACACCTGTGACACCAGGAAGCTGCGTGTGGGGCGGCCCTAAACCTCCCCCACACAGTCATCCGTGTTCCGGAATTCTGAGTGTGGGGAGGTTCCGTCTTCTGTCTGCAGCACCCGGGTTCTCCTAGGAGCCCTTCGAGTGTCTTCCCCGAGTCCCTCCTAGTGCGGTCTGCCGGGGAAAGGCGGGGGTTTGGCTGGAAACGCAGGTAGCATCTAGTGCCTCCCCATGGACCAGGGAGGAAATTAGCGGACTTCCCCTTGCGAGGGAACACCTGTGACACAAGGCAGCTGCGTGGAGGGCGGCCCCGAACCTCCCCCACACAGTCAGCCGTGTTCCGGAATTCTGAGTGTGGGGAGGTTCCGTCTTCTGTCTGCAGCACCCGGGTTCTCCTAGGAGCCATTCGAGTGTCTTCCCCCAGTCCCTCCCAGTGCGGGCTGCCGGGGAAAGGCGGGGGTTGGGCTGGAAAAGCAGGTAGCATCTAGTGCCTCCCCATGGACAAGGGAGATAATTAGCGGACTTCCCCCTGCCAGGGAACACCTGTGACACCAGGCAGCTGCGTGGAGGGCGGCCCCGAACCTCCCCCACACAGTCACCCGTGTTCCGGAATTCTGAGTGTGGGGAGGTTCCGTCTTCTGTCTGCAGCACCCGGGATCGCCTAGGAGCCCTTCGAGTGTCTTCCCCGAGTCCCTCCCAGTGCGGGCTGCCGGGGAAAGGCGGGGGTTGGGCTGGAAACGCAGGTAGCATCTAGTGCCTCCTCATGGACAGGGGAGGTAATTAGCGGACATCACCCTGGCAGGGAACACCTGTGACACCAGGCAGCTGCGTGGAGGGCGGCTCTGAACCTCCCCCTCACAGTCACCCGTGTTCCGGATTTCTGAGTGTGGGGGGGTTCCTTCTTCTGTCTGCAGCACACGGGATCTCCTAGGAGCCCTTCGAGTGTCTTCCCCGAGTCCCTCCCAGTGCGGGCGGCCGGGGAAAGGCGGGGGTTGGGCTGGAAACGCAGGTAGCATCTAGTGCCTCCCCATGGACAGGGGAGGTAATTAGCGGACTACCCCCTGCCAGGGAACACCTGTGACACCAGGCAGCTGCGTGGGGGGCGGCCCTAAACCTCCCCCACACAGTCATCCGTATTTCGGAATTCTGAGTTTGGGGAGGTTCCGTCTTCTGTCTGCAGCACCCGGGTTCTCCTAGGAGCCCTTCGAGTGTCTTCCCCGAGTCCCTCCCAGTGCGGGCTGCCGGGGAAAGGCGGGGGTTTGGCTGGAAACGCAGGTAGCATCTAGTGCCTCCCCATGGACCAGGGAGGTAATTAGCGGACTTCCCCTTGCGAGGTAACACCTGTGACACAAGGCAGCTGCGTGGAGGGCGGCCCCGAACCTCCCCCACACAGTCAGCCGTGTTCCGGAATTCTGAGTGTGGGGAGGTTCCGTCTTCTGTCTGCAGCACCCGGGTTCTCCTAGGAGCCATTCGAGTGTCTTCCCCCAGTCCCTCCCAGAGCGGGCTGCCGGGGAAAGGCGGGGGTTGGGCTGGAAACGCAGGTAGCATCTAGTGCCTCCCCATGGACAAGGGAGATAATTAGCGGACTTCCCCCTGCCAGGGAACACCTGTGACACCAGGCATCTTCGTGGAGGGCGGCCCCAAACCTCCCCCACACAGTCGGCCGTGTTCCGGAATTCTGAGTGTGGGGAGGTTCCGTCTTCTTTCTGCAGCACCCGGGATCTCCTAGGAGCCCTTCGAGGGTCTTCCCCGAGTCCCTCCCAGTGCGGGCTGCCGGGGAAAGGCGGGGGTTTGGCTGGAAAAGCAGGTAGCATCTAGTGCCTCCCCCTGGACAGGGGAGGTAATTAACGGACTTCCCCCTGCCAGGGAACACCTGTGACACCAGGCAGCTGCGTGGAGGGCGGCCCCGAACTTCCCCCACACAGTCACCCGTGTTCCGGAATTCTGAGTGTGGGGAGGTACCGTCTTCTGTCTGCAGCACCCGGGATCTCCTAGGAGCCCTTCGAGTGTCTTCCCCGAGTCCCTCCCAGTGTGGGCTACCGGGGAAAGGCGGGGGTTGGGCTGGAAAAGCAGGTAGCATCTAGTTCCTCCCCATGGACAGGGGAGGTAATTAGCGGACTACCCCCTGCCAGGGAACACCTGTGACACCAGGCAGCTGCGTGGAGGGCGGCCCCGAACCTCCCCCACACAGTCAGCCGTGTTCCGGAATTCTGAGTGTGGGGAGGTTCCGTCTTCTGTCTGCAGCACCCAGGTTCTCCTAGGAGCCCTTCGAGTGTCTTCCCCGAGTCCCTCCCAGTGCGGGCTGCCGGGGAAAGGCGGGGGTTTGGCTGGAAACGCAGGTAGCATCTAGTGCCTCCCCATGGACCTGGGAGGTAATTAGCGGACTTCCCCTTGCGAGGGAACACCTGTGACACAAGGCAGCTGCGTGGAGGGCGGCCCCGAAACTCCCCCACACAGTCAGCCGTGTTCCGGAATTCTGAGTGTGGGGAGGTTACGTCTTCTGTCTGCAGAACCCGGGTTCTCCTAGGAGCCATTCGAGTGTCTTCCCCCAGTCCCTCCCAGTGCGGGCTGCAGGGGAAAGGCGGGGGTTGGGCTGGAAAAGCAGGTAGCATCTAGTGCCTCCCCATGGACAAGGGAGATAATTAGCGGTCTTCCCCCTGCCAGGGAACACCTGTGACACCAGGCATCTTCGTGGAGGGCGGCCCCAAACCTCCCCCACACAGTCGGCCGTGTTCCGGAATTCTGAGTGTGGGGAGGTTCCGTCTTCTGTCTGCAGCACCCGGGATCTCCTAGGAGCCCTTCGAGTGTCTTCCCCGAGTCCCTCTCAGTGCGGGCTGCCGGGGAAAGGCGGGGGTTGGGTTGGAAACGCAGGTAGCATCTAGTGCCTCCTCATGGACAGGGGAGGTAATTAGCGGACATCACCCTGCCAGGGAACACCTGTGACACCAGGCAGCTGCGTGGAGGGCGGCTCTGAACCTCCCCCTCACAGTCACCCGTGTTCCGGATTTCTGAGTGTGGGGGGGTTCCTTCTTCTGTCTGCAGCACACGGGATCTCCTAGGAGCCCTTCGAGTGTCTTCCCCGAGTACCTCCCAGTGCGTGCTGCCGGGGAAAGGCGGGGGTTGGGCTGGAAAAGCAGGTAGCATCTAGTTCCTCCCCATGGACAGGGGAGGTAATTAGCGGACTACCCCCTGCCAGGGAACACCTGTGACACCAGGCAGCTGCGTGGAGGGCGGCCCCGAACCTCCCCCACACAGTCAGCCGTATTCCGGAATTCTGAGTGTGGGGAGGTTCCGTCTTCTGTCTGCAGCACCCGGGTTCTCCTAGGAGCCCTTCGAGTGTCTTCCCCGAGTCCCTCCCAGTGCGGGCTGCCGGGGAAAGGCGGGGGTTGGGCTGGAAACGCAGGTAGCATCTAGTGCCTCCTCATGGACAGGGGAGGTAATTAGCGGACATCACCCTGGCAGGGAACACCTGTGACACCAGGCAGCTGCGTGGAGGGCGGCTCTGAACCTCCCCCTCACAGTCACCCGTGTTCCGGATTTCTGAGTGTGGGGGGGTTCCTTCTTCTGTCTGCAGCACACGGGATCTCCTAGGAGCCCTTCGAGTGTCTTCCCCGAGTCCCTCCCAGTGCGGGCTGCCGGGGAAAGGCGGGGGTTGGGCTGGAAAAGCAGGTAGCATCTAGTTCCTCCCCATGGACAGGGGAGGTAATTAGCGGACTACCTCCTGCCAGGGAACACCTGTGACACCAGGCAGCTGCGTGGAGGGCGGCCCCGAACCTCCCCCACACAGTTAGCCGTATTCCGGAATTCTGAGTGTGGGGAGGTTCCGTCTTCTGTCTGCAGCACCCGGGATCTCCTAGGAGCCCTTCGAGTGTCTTCCCCGAGTCCCTCCCAGTGCGGGCTGCCGGGGAAAGGCGGGGGTTTGGCTGGAAACGCAGGTAGCATCTAGTGCCTCCCCATGGAGAGGGGAGGTAATTAGCGGAATTCCCCTTGCGAGGGAACACCTGTGACACCAGGCAGCTGCGTGGAGGGCGGCCCCGAACCTCCCCCACACAGTCACCCGTGTTCCGGAATTCTGAGTGTGGGGGGGTTCCTTCTTCTGTCTGCAGCACACGGGATCTCCTAGGAGCCCTTCGAGTGTCTTCCCCCAGTCCCTCCCAGTGCGGGCTGCCGGGGAAAGGAGGGGGTTGTGCTGGAAATGCAGGTAGCATCTAGTGCCTCCCCATGGACTGGAGAGGTAATTAGCGGACTACCCCCTGCCAGGGAACACCTGTGACACCAGGCAGCTGCGTGGAGGGCGGCCCCGAACCTCCCCCACACAGTCAACCGTGTTCCGGAATTCTGAGTGTGGGGAGGTTCCGTCTTCTGTCTGCAGCACCCGGGATCTCCTGGGAGCCCTTCGAGTGTCTTCCCCGAGTACCTCCCAGTGCGGGCTGCCTGGGAAAGTCGGGGGTTGGGCTGGAAAAGCAGGTAGCATCTAGTGCCTCCCCCTGGACAGGGGAGGTAATTAGCGGACTTCCCCTTGCGAGGGAACACCTGTGACACAAGGCAGCTTCGTGGAGGGCGGCCCCGAACCTCCCCCACACAGTCAGCCGTGTTCCGGAATTCTGAGTGTGGGGAGGTACCGTCTTCTGTCTGCAGCACCCGGGATCTCCTAGGAGCCCTTCGAGTGTCTTCCCCGAGTCCATCCCAGTGCGGGCTACCGGGGAAAGGTGGGGGTTGGGCTGGAAAAGCAGGTAGCATCTAGTGCCTCCCCCTGGACAGGGGAGGTAATTAACGGACTTCCCCCTGCCAGGGAACACCTGTGACACCAGGCAGCTGCGTGGAGGGCGGCCCCGAACCTCCCCCACACAGTCACCCGTGTTCCGGAATTCTGAGTGTGGGGAGGTTCCGTCTTCTGTCTGCAGCACCCGGGTTCTCCTAGGAGCCATTCGAGTGTCTTCCCCCAGTCCCTCCCAGTGCGGGCTGCCGGGGAAAGGCGGGGGTTGGGCTGGAAAAGCAGGTAGCATCTAGTGCCTCCCCATGGACAAGGGAGATAATTAGCGGACTTCCCCTTGCGAGGGAACACCTGTGACACAAGGCAGCTTCGTGGAGGGCGGCCCCGAACCTCCCCCACACAGTCAGCCGTGTTCCGGAATTCTGAGTGTGGGGAGGTACCGTCTTCTGTCTGCAGCACCCGGGATCTCCTAGGAGCCCTTCGAGTGTCTTCCCCGAGTCCCTCTCAGTGCGGGCTGCCGGGGAAAGGCGGGGGTTGGGTTGGAAACGCAGGTAGCATCTAGTGCCTCCTCATGGACAGGGGAGGTAATTAGCGGACATCACCCTGCCAGGGAACACCTGTGACACCAGGCAGCTGCGTTAAGGGCGGCTCTGAACCTCCCCCTCACAGTCACCCGTGTTCCGGATTTCTGAGTGTGGGGGGGTTCCTTCTTCTGTCTGCAGCACACGGGATCTCCTAGGAGCCCTTCGAGTGTCTTCCCCGAGTACCTCCCAGTGCGTGCTGCCGGGGAAAGGCGGGGGTTGGGCTGGAAAAGCTGGTAGCATCTAGTTCCTCCCCATGGACAGGGGAGGTAATTAGCGGACTACCCCCTGCCAGGGAACACCTGTGACACCAGGCAGCTGCGTGGAGGGCGGCCCCGAACCTCCCCCACACAGTCAGCCGTGTTCCAGAATTCTGAGTGTGGGGAGGTTCCGTCTTCTGTCTGCAGCACCCGGGTTCTCCTAGGAGCCCTTCGAGTGTCTTCCCCGAGTCCCTCCCTGTGCGGGCTGCCGGGGAAAGGCGGGGGTTTGGCTGGAAACGCAGGTAGCATCTAGTGCCTCCCCATGGACAGGGGAGGTAATTAGCGGACTTCCCCTTGCGAGGGAACACCTGTGACACCAGGAAGCTGCGTGGGGGGCGGCCATAAACCTCCCCCACACAGTCATCCGTGTTCCGGAATTCTGAGTGTGGGGAGGTTCCGTCTTCTGTCTGCAGCACCCGGGTTCTCCTAGGAGCCCTTCGAGTGTCTTCCCCGCGTCCCTCCCTGTGCGGGCGGCCGGGGAAAGGCGGGGGTTGGGCTGGAAACGCAGGTAGCATCTAGTGCCTCCTCATGGACAGGGGAGGTAATTAGCGGACATCACCCTGCCAGGGAACATCTGTGACACCAGGCAGCTGCGTGGAGGGCGGCTCTTAACCTCCCCCTCACAGTCACCCGTGTTCCGGATTTCTGAGTGTGGGGGGGTTCCTTCTTCTGTCTGCAGCACACGGGATCTCCTAGGAGCCCTTCGAGTGTCTTCCCCGAGTCCCTCCCAGTGCGGGCTGCCGGGGAAAGGCGGGGGTTGGGCTGGAAAAGCAGGTAGCATCTAGTTCCTCCCCATGGACAGGGGAGGTAATTAGCGGACTACCCCCTGCCAGGGAACACCTGTGACACCAGGAAGCTGCGTGGAGGGCGGCCCCGAACCTCCCCCACACAGTCAGCCGTATTCCGGAATTCTGAGTGTGGGGAGGTTCCGTCTTCTGTCTGCAGCACCCGGGTTCTCCTAGGAGCCCTTCGAGTGTCTTCCCCGAGTCCCTCCCAGTGCGGGCTGCCGGGGAAAGGCGGGGGTTTGGCTGGAAACGCAGGTAGCATCTAGTGCCTCCCCATGGAGAGGGGAGGTAATTAGCGGAATTCCCCTTGCGAGGGAACACCTGTGACACCAGGCAGCTGCGTGGAGGGCGGCCCCGAACCTCCCCCACACAGTCACCCGTGTTCCGGAATTCTGAGTGTGGGGGGGTTCCTTCTTCTGTCTGCAGCACACGGGATCTCCTAGGAGCCCTTCGAGTGTCTTCCCCGAGTCCCTCCCAGTGCGGGCTGCCGGGGAAAGGCGGGGGTTGGGCTGGAAAAGCAGGTAGCATCTAGTGCCTCCCCCTGGACAGGGGAGGTAATTAACGGACTTCCCCCTGCCAGGGAACACCTGTGACACCAGGCAGCTGCGTGGAGGGCGGCCCCGAACCTCCCCCACACAGTCACCCGTGTTCCGGAATTCTGAGTGTGGGGAGGTACCGTCTTCTGTCTGCAGCACCCGGGATCTCCTAGGAGCCCTTCGAGTGTCTTCCCCGAGTCCCTCCCAGTGCGGGCTACCGGGGAAAGGCGGGGGTTGGGCTGGAAAAGCAGGTAGCATCTAGTTCCTCCCCATGGACAGGGGAGGTAATTAGCGGACTACCCCCTGCCAGGGAACACCTGTGACACCAGGCAGCTGCGTGGAGGGCGGCCCCGAACCTCCCCTACACAGTCAGCCGTGTTCCGGAATTCTGAGTGTGGGGAGGTTCCGTCTTCTGTCTGCAGCACCCAGGTTCTCCTAGGAGCCCTTCGAGTGTCTTCCCCGAGTCCCTCCCAGTGCGGGATGCCGGGGAAAGGCGGGGGTTTGGCTGGAAACGCAGGTAGCATCTAGTGCCTCCCCATGGACCAGGGAGGTAATTAGCGGACTTCCCCTTGCGAGGGAACACCTGTGACACCAGGCAGCTGCGTGGAGGGCGGCCCCGAACCTCCCCCACACAGTCACCCGTGTTCCGGAATTCTGAGTGTGGGGGGGTTCCTTCTTCTGTCTGCAGCACACGGGATCTCCTAGGAGCCCTTCGAGTGTCTTCCCCGAGTCCCTCCCAGTGCGGGCTGCCGGGGAAAGGCGGGGGTTTGGCTGGAAAAGCAGGTAGCATCTAGTGCCTCCCCCTGGACAGGGGAGGTAATTAACGGACTTCCCCCTGCCAGGGAACACCTGTGACACCAGGCAGCTGCGTGGAGGGCGGCCCCGAACTTCCCCCACACAGTCACCCGTGTTCCGGAATTCTGAGTGTGGGGAGGTACCGTCTTCTGTCTGCAGCACCCGGGATCTCCTAGGAGCCCTTCGAGTGTCTTCCCCGAGTCCCTCCCAGTGTGGGCTACCGGGGAAAGGCGGGGGTTGGGCTGGAAAAGCAGGTAGCATCTAGTTCCTCCCCATGGACAGGGGAGGTAATTAGCGGACTACCCCCTGCCAGGGAACACCTGTGACACCAGGCAGCTGCGTGGAGGGCGGCCCCGAACCTCCCCCACACAGTCAGCCGTGTTCCGGAATTCTGAGTGTGGGGAGGTTCCGTCTTCTGTCTGCAGCACCCAGGTTCTCCTAGGAGCCCTTCGAGTGTCTTCCCCGAGTCCCTCCCAGTGCGGGCTGCCGGGGAAAGGCGGGGGTTTGGCTGGAAACGCAGGTAGCATCTAGTGCCTCCCCATGGACCAGGGAGGTAATTAGCGGACTTCCCCTTGCGAGGGAACACCAGTGACACAAGGCAGCTGCGTGGAGGGCGGCCCCGAAACTCCCCCACACAGTCAGCCGTGTTCCGGAATTCTGAGTGTGGGGAGGTTCCGTCTTCTGTCTGCAGCACCCGGGTTCTCCTAGGAGCCATTCGAGTGTCTTCCCCCAGTCCCTCCCAGTGCGGGCTGCAGGGGAAAGGCGGGGGTTGGGCTGGAAAAGCAGGTAGCATCTAGTGCCTCCCCATGGACAAGGGAGATAATTAGCTGTCTTCCCCCTGCCAGGGAACACCTGTGACACCAGGCATCTTCGTGGAGGGCGGCCCCAAACCTCCCCCACACAGTCGGCCGTGTTCCGGAATTCTGAGTGTGGGGAGGTTCCGTCTTCTGTCTGCAGCACCCGGGATCTCCTAGGAGCCCTTCGAGTGTCTTCCCCGAGTCCCTCTCAGTGCGGGCTGCCGGGGAAAGGCGGGGGTTGGGTTGGAAACGCAGGTAGCATCTAGTGCCTCCTCATGGACAGGGGAGGTAATTAGCGGACATCACCCTGCCAGGGAACACCTGTGACACCAGGCAGCTGCGTGGAGGGCGGCTCTGAACCTCCCCCTCACAGTCACCCGTGTTCCGGATTTCTGAGTGTGGGGGGGTTCCTTCTTCTGTCTGCAGCACACGGGATCTCCTAGGAGCCCTTCGAGTGTCTTCCCCGAGTACCTCCCAGTGCGTGCTGCCGGGGAAAGGCGGGGGTTGGGCTGGAAAAGCAGGTAGCATCTAGTTCCTCCCCATGGACAGGGGAGGTAATTAGCGGACTACCCCCTGCCAGGGAACACCTGTGACACCAGGCAGCTGCGTGGAGGGCGGCCCCGAACCTCCCCCACACAGTCAGCCGTATTCCGGAATTCTGAGTGTGGGGAGGTTCCGTCTTCTGTCTGCAGCACCCGGGTTCTCCTAGGAGCCCTTCGAGTGTCTTCCCCGAGTCCCTCCCAGTGCGGGCTGCCGGGGAAAGGCGGGGGTTTGGCTGGAAACGCAGGTAGCATCTAGTGCCTCCCCATGGAGAGGGGAGGTAATTAGCGGAATTCCCCTTGCGAGGGAACACCTGTGACACCAGGCAGCTGCGTGGAGGTCGGCCCCGAACCTCCCCCACACAGTCACCCGTGTTCCGGAATTCTGAGTGTGGGGGGGTTCCTTCTTCTGTCTGCAGCACACGAGATCTCCTAGGAGCCCTTCGAGTGTCTTCCCCCAGTCCCTCCCAGTGCGGGCCGCCGGGGAAAGGAGGGGGTTGTGCTGGAAACGCAGGTAGCATCTAGTGCCTCCCCCTGGACAGGGGAGGTAATTAGCGGACTTCCCCTTGCGAGGGAACACCTGTGACACAAGGCAGCTGCGTGGAGGGCGGCCCCGAACCTCCCCCACACAGTCAGCCGTGTTCCGGAATTCTGAGTGTGGGGAGGTACCGTCTTCTGTCTGCAGCACCCGGGATCTCCTAGGAGCCCTTCGAGTGTCTTCCCCGAGTCCATCCCAGTGCGGGCTGCCGGGGAAAGGCGGGGGTTTGGCTGGAAACGCAGGTAGCATCTAGTGCCTCCCCATGGACCAGGGAGGTAATTAGCGGACTTCCCCTTGCGAGGGAACACCTGTGACACAAGGCAGCTGCGTGGAGGGCGGCCCCGAACCTCCCCCACACAGTCAGCCGTGTTCCGGAATTCTGAGTGTGGGGAGGTTCCGTCTTCTGTCTGCAGCACCCGGGTTCTCCTAGGAGCCATTCGAGTGTCTTCCCCCAGTCCCTCCCAGTGCGGGCTGCCGGGGAAAGGCGGGGGTTGGGCTGGAAAAGCAGGTAGCATCTAGTGCCTCCCCATGGACAAGGGAGATAATTAGCGGACTTCCCCCTGCCAGGGAACACCTGTGACACCAGGCATCTTCGTGGAGGGCGGCCCCAAACCTCCCCCACACAGTCGGCCGTGTTCCGGAATTCTGAGTGTGGGGAGGTTCCGTCTTCTGTCTGCAGCACCCGGGATCACCTAGGAGCCCTTCGAGTGTCTTCCCCGAGTCCCTCTCAGTGCGGGCTGCCGGGGAAAGGCGGGGGTTGGGCTGGAAAAGCAGGTAGCATCTAGTTCCTCCCCATGGACAGGGGAGGTAATTAGCGGACTACCCCCTGCCAGGGAACACCTGTGACACCAGGCAGCTGCGTGGAGGGCGGCCCCGAACCTCCCCCACACAGTCAGCCGTATTCCGGAATTCTGAGTGTGGGGAGGTTCCGTCTTCTGTCTGCAGCACCCGGGTTCTCCTAGGAGCCCTTCGAGTGTCTTCCCCGAGTCCCTCCCAGTGCGGGCTGCCGGGGAAAGGCGGGGGTTTGGCTGGAAACGCAGGTAGCATCTAGTGCCTCCCCATGGAGAGGGGAGGTAATTAGCGGAATTCCCCTTGCGAGGGAACACCTGTGACACCAGGCAGCTGCGTGGAGGTCGGCCCCGAACCTCCCCCACACAGTCACCCGTGTTCCGGAATTCTGAGTGTGGGGGGGTTCCTTCTTCTGTCTGCAGCACACGGGATCTCCTAGGAGCCCTTCGAGTGTCTTCCCCCAGTCCCTCCCAGTGCGGGCTGCCGGGGAAAGGAGGGGGTTGTGCTGGAAGCGCAGGTAGCATCTAGTGCCTCCCCCTGGACAGGGGAGGTAATTAGCGGACTTCCCCTTGCGAGGGAACACCTGTGACACAAGGCAGCTGCGTGGAGGGCGGCCCCGAACCTCCCCCACACAGTCAGCCGTGTTCCGGAATTCTGAGTGTGGGGAGGTACCGTCTTCTGTCTGCAGAACCCGGGATCTCCTAGGAGCCCTTCGAGTGTCTTCCCCGAGTCCATCCCAGTGCGGGCTACCGGGGAAAGACGGGGGTTGGGCTGGAAAAGCAGGTAGCATCTAGTTCCTCCCCATGGACAGGGGAGGTAATTAGCGGACTACCCCCTGCCAGGGAACACCTGTGACACCAGGCAGCTGCGTGGAGGGCGGCCCCGAACCTCCCCCACACAGTCAACCGTGTTCCGGAATTCTGAGTGTGGGGAGGTTCCGTCTTCTGTATGCAGCACCCGGGATCTCCTAGGAGCCCTTCGAGTGTCTTCCCCGAGTACCTCCCAGTGCGGGCTGCCGGGGAAAGGCGGGGGTTGGGCTGGAAAAGCAGGTAGCATCTAGTGCCTCCCCCTGGACAGGGGAGGTAATTAGCGGACTTCCCCTTGCGAGGGAACACCTGTGACACCAGGCAGCTGCGTGGAGGGCGGCCCCGAACCTCCCCCACACAGTCAGCCGTGTTCTGGAATTCTGAGTGTGGGGAGGTACCGTCTTCTGTCTGCAGCACCCGGGATCTCCTAGGAGCCCTTCGAGTGTCTTCCCCGAGTCCATCCCAGTGCGGGCTACCGGGGAAAGGCGGGGGTTGGGCTGGAAAAGCAGGTAGCATCTAGTTCCTCCCCATGGACAGGGGAGGTAATTAGCGGACTACCCCCTGCCAGGGAACACCTGTGACACCAGGCAGCTGCGTGGAGGGCGGCCCCGAACCTCCCCCACACAGTCAGCCGTATTCCGGAATTCTGAGTGTGGGGAGGTTCCGTCTTCTGTCTGCAGCACCCGGGTTCTCCTAGGAGCCCTTCGAGTGTCTTCCCCGAGTCCCTCTCAGTGCGGGCTGCCGGGGAAAGGCGGGGGTTGGGTTGGAAACGCAGGTAGCATCTAGTGCCTCCTCATGGACAGGGGAGGTAATTAGCGGACATCACCCTGCCAGGGAACACCTGTGACACCAGGCAGCTGCGTGGAGGGCGGCTCTGAACCTCCCCCTCACAGTCACCCGTGTTCCGGATTTCTGAGTGTGGGGGGGTTCCTTCTTCTGTCTGCAGCACACGGGATCTCCTAGGAGCCCTTCGAGTGTCTTCCCCGAGTACCTCCCTGTGCGTGCTGCCGGGGAAAGGCGGGGGTTGGGCTGGAAAAGCAGGTAGCATCTAGTTCCTCCCCATGGACAGGGGAGGTAATTAGCGGACTACCCCCTGCCAGGGAACACCTGTGACACCAGGCAGCTGCGTGGAGGGCGGCCCCGAACCTCCCCCACACAGTCAGCCGTATTCCGGAATTCTGAGTGTGGGGAGGTTCCGTCTTCTGTCTGCAGCACCCGGGTTCTCCTAGGAGCCCTTCGAGTGTCTTCCCCGAGTCCCTCCCAGTGCGGGCTGCCGGGGAAAGGCGGGGGTTTGGCTGGAAACGCAGGTAGCATCTAGTGCCTCCCCATGGAGAGGGGAGGTAATTAGCGGAATTCCCCTTGCGAGGGAACACCTGTGACACCAGGCAGCTGCGTGGAGGTCGGCCCCGAACCTCCCCCACACAGTCACCCGTGTTCAGGAATTCTGAGTGTGGGGGGGTTCCTTCTTCTGTCTGCAGCACACGGGATCTCCTAGGAGCCCTTCGAGTGTCTTCCCACAGTCCCTCCCAGTGCGGGCTGCCGGGGAAAGGAGGGGGTTGTGCTGGAAGCGCAGGTAGCATCTAGTGCCTCCCCCTGGACAGGGGAGGTAATTAGCGGACTTCCCCTTGCGAGGGAACACCTGTGACACAAGGCAGCTGCGTGGAGGGCGGCCCCGAACCTCCCCCACACAGTCAGCCGTGTTCCGGAATTCTGAGTGTGGGGAGGTACCGTCTTCTGTCTGCAGCACCCGGGATCTCCTAGGAGCCCTTCGAGTGTCTTCCCCGAGTCCATCCCAGTGCGGGCAACCGGGGAAAGGCGGGGGTTGGGCTGGAAAAGCAGGTAGCATCTAGTTCCTACCCATGGACAGGGGAGGTAATTAGCGGACTACCCCCTGCCAGGGAACACCTGTGACACCAGGCAGCTGCGTGGAGGGCGGCCCCGAACCTCCCCCACACAGTCAACCGTGTTCAGGAATTCTGAGTGTGGGGAGGTTCCGTCTTCTGTCTGCAGCACCCGGGATCTCCTAGGAGCCCTTCGAGTGTCTTCCCCGAGTACCTCCCAGTGCGGGCTGCCGGGGAAAGTCGGGGGTTGGGCTGGAAAAGCAGGTAGCATCTAGTGCCTCCCCCTGGACAGGGGAGGTATTTAGCGGACTTCCCCTTGCGAGGGAACACCTGTGACACAAGGCAGCTGCGTGGAGGGCGGCCCCGAACCTCCCCCACACAGTCAGCCGTGTTCTGGAATTCTGAGTGTGGGGAGGTACCGTCTTCTGTCTGCAGCACCCGGGATCTCCTAGGAGCCCTTCGAGTGTCTTCCCCGAGTCCATCCCAGTGCGGGCTACCGGGGAAAGGCGGGGGTTGGGCTGGAAAAGCAGGTAGCATCTAGTTCCTCCCCATGGACAGGGGAGGTAATTAGCGGACTACCCCCTGCCAGGGAACACCTGTGACAGCAGGCAGCTGCGTGGAGGGCGGCCCCGAACCTCCCCCACACAGTCAGCCGTATTCCGGAATTCTGAGTGTGGGGAGGTTCCGTCTTCTGTCTGCAGCACCCGGGTTCTCCTAGGAGCCCTTCGAGTGTCTTCCCAGAGTCCCTCCCAGTGCGGGCTGCCGGGGAAAGGCGGGGTTTTGGCTGGAAACGCAGGTAGCATCTAGTGCCTCCCCATGGAGAGGGGAGGTAATTAGCGGAATTCCCCTTGCGAGGGAACACCTGTGACACCAGGCAGCTGCGTGGAGGGCGGCCCCGAACCTCCCCCACACAGTCACACGTGTTCCGGAATTCTGAGTGTGGGGGGGTTCCTTCTTCTGTCTGCAGCACACGGGATCTCCTAGGAGCCCTTCGAGTGTCTTCCCCCAGTCCCTCCCAGTGCGGGCTGCCGGGGAAAGGCGGGGGTTGGGCTGGAAAAGCTGGTAGCATCTAGTGCCTCCCCATGGACAGGGGAGGTAATTAGCGGACTACCCCCTGCCAGGGAACACCTGTGACACCAGGCAGCTGCGTGGAGGTCGGCCCCGAACCTCCCCCACACAGTCAGCCGTGTTCCAGAATTCTGAGTGTGGGGAGGTTCCGTCTTCTGTCTGCAGCACCCGGGTTCTCCTAGGAGCCCTTCGAGTGTCTTCCCCGAGTCCCTCCCTGTGCGGGCTGCCGGGGAAAGGCGGGGGTTTGGCTGGAAACGCAGGTAGCATCTAGTGCCTCCCCATGGACAGGGGAGGTAATTAGCGGACTTCCCCTTGCGAGGGAACACCTGTGACACCAGGAAGCTGCGTGGGGGGCGGCCATAAACCTCCCCCACACAGTCATCCGTGTTCCGGAATTCTGAGTGTGGGGAGGTTCCGTCTTCTGTCTGCAGCACCCGGGTTCTCCTAGGAGCCCTTCGAGTGTTTTCCCCGCGTCCCTCCCTGTGCGGGCGGCCGGGGAAAGGCGGGGGTTGGGCTGGAAACGCAGGTAGCATCTAGTGCCTCCTCATGGACAGGGGAGGTAATTAGCGGACATCACCCTGCCAGGGAACATCTGTGACACCAGGCAGCTGCGTGGAGGGCGGCTCTTAACCTCCCCCTCACAGTCACCCGTGTTCCGGATTTCTGAGTGTGGGGGGGTTCCTTCTTCTGTCTGCAGCACACGGGATCTCCTAGGAGCCCTTCGAGTGTCTTCCCCGAGTCCCTCCCAGTGCGGGCTGCCGGGGAAAGGCGGGGGTTGGGCTGGAAAAGCAGGTAGCATCTAGTTCCTCCCCATGGACAGGGGAGGTAATTAGCGGACTACCCCCTGCCAGGGAACACCTGTGACACCAGGAAGCTGCGTGGAGGGCGGCCCCGAACCTCCCCCACACAGTCAGCCGTATTCCGGAATTCTGAGTGTGGGGAGGTTCCGTCTTCTGTCTGCAGCACCCGGGTTCTCCTAGGAGCCCTTCGAGTGTCTTCCCCGAGTCCCTCCCAGTGCGGGCTGCCGGGGAAAGGCGGGGGTTTGGCTGGAAACGCAGGTAGCATCTAGTGCCTCCCCATGGAGAGGGGAGGTAATTAGCGGAATTCCCCTTGCGAGGGAACACCTGTGACACCAGGCAGCTGCGTGGAGGGCGGCCCCGAACCTCCCCCACACAGTCACACGTGTTCCGGAATTCTGAGTGTGGGGGGGTTCCTTCTTCTGTCTGCAGCACACGGGATCTCCTAGGAGCCCTTCGAGTGTCTTCCCCGAGTCCCTCCCAGTGCGGGCTGCCGGGGAAAGGCGGGGGTTGGGCTGGAAAAGCAGGTAGCATCTAGTGCCTCCCCCTGGACAGGGGAGGTAATTAACGGACTTCCCCCTGCCAGGGAACACCTGTGACACCAGGCAGCTGCGTGGAGGGCGGCCCCGAACTTCCCCCACACAGTCACCCGTGTTCCGGAATTCTGAGTGTGGGGAGGTACCGTCTTCTGTCTGCAGCACCCGGGATCTCCTAGGAGCCCTTCGAGGGTCTTCCCCGAGTCCCTCCCAGTGCGGGCTACCGGGGAAAGGCGGGGGTTGGGCTGGAAAAGCAGGTAGCATCTAGTTCCTCCCCATGGACAGGGGAGGTAATTAGCGGACTACCCCCTGCCAGGGAACACCTGTGACACCAGGCAGCTGCGTGGAGGGCGGCCCCGAACCTCCCCCACACAGTCAGCCGTGTTCCGGAATTCTGAGTGTGGGGAGGTTCCGTCTTCTGTCTGCAGCACCCAGGTTCTCCTAGGAGCCCTTCGAGTGTCTTCCCCGAGTCCCTCCCAGTGCGGGCTGCCGGGGAAAGGCGGGGGTTTGGCTGGAAACGCAGGTAGCATCTAGTGCCTCCCCATGGACCAGGGAGGTAATTAGCGGACTTCCCCTTGCGAGGGAACACCTGTGACACAAGGCAGCTGCGTGGAGGGCGGCCCCGAACCTCCCCCACACAGTCAGCCGTGTTCCGGAATTCTGAGTGTGGGGAGGTTCCGTCTTCTGTCTGCAGCACCCGGGTTCTCCTAGGAGCCATTCGAGTGTCTTCCCCCAGTCCCTCCCAGTGCGGGCTGCAGGGGAAAGGCGGGGGTTGGGCTGGAAAAGCAGGTAGCATCTAGTGCCTCCCCATGGACAAGGGAGATAATTAGCGGTCTTCCCCCTGCCAGGGAACACCTGTGACACCAGGCATCTTCGTGGAGGGCGGCCCCAAACCTCCCCCACACAGTCGGCCGTGTTCCGGAATTCTGAGTGTGGGGAGGTTCCGTCTTCTGTCTGCAGCACCCGGGATCTCCTAGGAGCCCTTCGAGTGTCTTCCCCGAGTCCCTCTCAGTGCGGGCTGCCGGGGAAAGGCGGGGGTTGGGTTGGAAACGCAGGTAGCATCTAGTGCCTCCTCATGGACAGGGGAGGTAATTAGCGGACATCACCCTGCCAGGGAACACCTGTGACACCAGGCAGCTGCGTGGAGGGCGGCTCTGAACCTCCCCCTCACAGTCACCCGTGTTCCGGATTTCTGAGTGTGGGGGGGTTCCTTCTTCTGTCTGCAGCACACGGGATCTCCTAGGAGCCCTTCGAGTGTCTTCCCCCAGTCCCTCCCAGTGCGGGCTGCCGGAGAAAGGAGGGGGTTGTGCTGGAAGCGCAGGTAGCATCTAGTGCCTCCCCCTGGACAGGGGAGGTAATTAGCGGACTTCCCCTTGCGAGGGAACACCTGTGACACAAGGCAGCTGCGTGGAGGGCGGCCCCGAACCTCCCCCACACAGTCAGCCGTGTTCCGGAATTCTGAGTGTGGGGAGGTACCGTCTTCTGTCTGCAGCACCCGGGATCTCCTAGGAGCCCTTCGAGTGTCTTCCCCGAGTCCATCCCAGTGCGGGCTGCCGGGGAAAGGCGGGGGTTGGGCTGGAAACGCAGGTAGCATCTAGTGCCTCCCCATGGAGAGGGGAGGTAATTAGCGGAATTCCCCTTGCGATGGAACACCTGTGACACCAGGCAGCTGCGTGGAGAGCGGCCCCGAACCTCCCCCACACAGTCACCCGTGTTCCGGAATTCTGAGTGTGGGGGGGTTCCTTCTTCTGTCTGCAGCACACGGGATCTCCTAGGAGCCCTTCGAGTGTCTTCCCCCAGTCCCTCCCAGTGCGGGCTGCCGGGGAAAGGCGGGGGTTGGGCTGGAAAAGCAGGTAGCATCTAGTGCCTCCCCATGGACAGGGGAGGTAATTAGCGGACTAACCCCTGCCAGGGAACACCTGTGACACCAGGCAGCTGCGTGGAGGGCGGCCCCGAACCTCCCCCACACAGTCAGCCGTGTTCCAGAATTCTGAGTGTGGGGAGGTTCCGTCTTCTATCTGCAGCACCCGGGTTCTCCTAGGAGCCCTTCGAGTGTGTTCCCCGAGTCCCTCCCTGTGCGGGCTGCCGGGGAAAGGCAGGGGTTGGGCTGGAAACGCAGGTAGCATCTAGTGCCTCCCCATGGACAGGGGAGGTAATTAGCGGACTACCCCCTGCCAGGGAACACCTGTGACACCAGGCAGCTGCGTGGAGGGCGGCCCCGAACCTCCCCCACACAGTCAGCCGTATTCCGGAATTCTGAGTGTGGGGAGGTTCCGTCTTCTGTCTACAGCACCCGGGTTCTCCTAGGAGCCCTTCGAGTGTCTTCCCCGAGTCCCTCCCAGTGCGGGCTGCCGGGGAAAGGCGGGGGTTTGGCTGGAAACGCAGGTAGCATCTAGTGCCTCCCCATGGACCAGGGAGGTAATTAGCGGACTTCCCCTTGCGAGGGAACACCTGTGACACAAGGCAGCTGCGTGGAGGGCGGCCCCGAACCTCCCCCACACAGTCAGCCGTGTTCCGGAATTCTGAGTGTGGGGAAGTTCCGTCTTCTGTCTGCAGCACCCGGGTTCTCCTAGGAGCCATTCGAGTGTCTTCCCCCAGTACCTCCCAGTGCGGGCTGCCGGGGAAAGGCGGGGGTTGGGCTGGAAAAGCAGGTAGCATCTAGTGCCTCCCCATGGACAAGGGAGATAATTAGCGGACTTCCCCCTGCCAGGGAACACCTGTGACACCAGGCATCTTCATGGAGGGCGGCCCCAAACCACCCCCACACAGTCGGCCGTGTTCCGGAATTCTGAGTGTGGGGAGGTTCCGTCTTCTGTCTGCAGCACCCGGGATCTCCTAGGAGCCCTTCGAGTGTCTTCCCCGAGTCCCTCTCAGTGCGGGCTGCCGGGGAAAGGCGGGGGTTGGGTTGGAAACGCAGGTAGCATCTAGTGCCTCCTCATGGACAGGGGAGGTAATTAGCGGACATCACCCTGCCAGGGAACACCTGTGACACCAGGCAGCTGCGTGGAGGGCGGCTCTGAACCTCCCCCTCACAGTCACCCGTGTTCCGGATTTCTGAGTGTGGGGGGGTTCCTTCTTCTGTCTGCAGCACACGGGATCTCCTAGGAGCCATTCGAGTGTCTTCCCCGAGTACCTCCCAGTGCGTGCTGCCGGGGAAAGGCGGGGGTTGGGCTGGAAAAGCAGGTAGCATCTAGTTCCTCCCCATGGACAGGGGAGGTAATTAGCGGACTACCCCCTGCCAGGGAACACCTGTGACACCAGGCAGCTGCGTGGAGAGCGGCCCCGAACCTCCCCCTCACAGTCAGCCGTGTTCCGGAATTCTGAGTGTGGGGAGGTTCCGTCTTCTGTCTGCAGCACCCAGGTTCTCCTAGGAGCCCTTCGAGTGTCTTCCCCGAGTCCCTCCCAGTGCGGGCTGCCGGGGAAAGGCGGGGGTTTGGCTGGAAACGCAGGTAGCATCTAGTGCCTCCCCATGGAGAGGGGAGGTAATTAGCGGAATTCCCCTTGCGAGGGAACACCTGTGACACCAGGCAGCTGCGTGGAGGTCGGCCCCGAACCTCCCCCACACAGTCACCCGTGTTCCGGAATTCTGAGTGTGGGGGGTTCCTTCTTCTGTCTGCAGCACACGGGATCTCCTAGGAGCCCTTCGAGTGTCTTCCCCCAGTCCCTCCCATTGCGGGCTGCCGGGGAAAGGAGGGGGTTGTGCTGGAAGCGCAGGTAGCATCTAGTGCCTCCCCCTGGACAGGGGAGGTAATTAGCGGACTTCCCCTTGCGAGGGAACACCTGTGACACAAGGCAGCTGCGTGGAGGGCGGCCCCGAACCTCCCCCACACAGTCAGCCGTGTTCCGGAATTCTGAGTGTGGGGAGGTACCGTCTTCTGTCTGCAGCACCCGGGATCTCCTAGGAGCCCTTCGAGTGTCTTCCCCGAGTCCCTCTCAGTGCGGGCTGCCGGGGAAAGGCGGGGGTTGGGTTGGAAACGCAGGTAGCATCTAGTGCCTCCTCATGGACAGGGGAGGTAATTAGCGGACATCACCCTGCCAAGGAACACCTGTGACACCAGGCAGCTGCGTGGAGGGCGGCTCTGAACCTCCCCCTCACAGTCACCCGTGTTCCGGATTTCTGAGTGTGGGGGGGTTCCTTCTTCTGTCTGCAGCACACGGGATCTCCTAGGAGCCATTCGAGTGTCTTCCCCGAGTACCTCCCAGTGCGTGCTGCCGGGGAAAGGCGGGGGTTGGGCTGGAAAAGCAGGTAGCATCTAGTTCCTCCCCATGGACAGGGGAGGTAATTAGCGGACTACCCCCTGCCAGGGAACACCTGTGACACCAGGCAGCTGCGTGGAGGGCGGCCCCGAACCTCCCCCTCACAGTCAGCCGTGTTCCGGAATTCTGAGTGTGGGGAGGTTCCGTCTTCTGTCTGCAGCACCCAGGTTCTCCTAGGAGCCCTTCGAGTGTCTTCCCCGAGTCCCTCCCAGTGCGGGCTGCCGGGGAAAGGCGGGGGTTTGGCTGGAAACGCAGGTAGCATCTAGTGCCTCCCCATGGAGAGGGGAGGTAATTAGCAGAATTCCCCTTGCGAGGGAACACCTGTGACACCAGGCAGCTGCGTGGAGGTCGGCCCCGAACCTCCCCCACACAGTCACCCGTGTTCCGGAATTCTGAGTGTGGGGGGTTCCTTCTTCTGTCTGCAGCACACGGGATCTCCTAGGAGCCCTTCGAGTGTCTTCCCCCAGTCCCTCCCATTGCGGGCTGCCGGGGAAAGGAGGGGGTTGTGCTGGAAGCGCAGGTAGCATCTAGTGCCTCCCCCTGGACAGGGGAGGTAATTAGCGGACTTCCCCTTGCGAGGGAACACCTGTGACACAAGGCAGCTGCGTGGAGGGCGGCCCCGAACCTCCCCCACACAGTCAGCCGTGTTCCGGAATTCTGAGTGTGGGGAGGTACCGTCTTCTGTCTGCAGCACCCGGGATCTCCTAGGAGCCCTTCGAGTGTCTTCCCCGAGTCCATCCCAGTGCGGGCTACCGGGGAAAGGCGGGGGTTGGGCTGGAAAAGCAGGTAGCATCTAGTTCCTCCCCATGGACAGGGGAGGTAATTAGCGGACTACCCCCTGCCAGGGAACACCTGTGACACCAGGCAGCTGCGTGGAGGGCGGCCCCGAACCTCCCCCACACAGTCAACCGTGTTCCGGAATTCTGAGTGTGGGGAGGTTCCGTCTTCTGTCTGCAGCACCCGGGATCTCCTAGGAGCCCTTCGAGTGTCTTCCCCGAGTACCTCCCAGTGCGGGCTGCCGGGGAAAGTCGGGGGTTGGGCTGGAAAAGCAGGTAGCATCTAGTGCCTCCCCCTGGACAGGGGAGGTAATTAGCGGACTTCCCCTTGCGAGGGAACACCTGTGACACAAGGCAGCTGCGTGGAGGGCGGCCCCGAACCTCCCCCACACAGTCAGCCGTGTTCTGGAATCTGAGTGTGGGGAGGTTCCGTCTTCTGTCTGCAGCACCCGGGTTCTCCTAGGAGCCCTTCGAGTGTGTTCCCCGAGTCCCTCCCTGTGCGGGCGGCCGGGGAAAGGCGGGCGTTGGGCTGGAAACGCAGGTAGCATCTAGTGCCTCCTCATGGACAGGGGAGGTAATTAGCGGACATCACCCTGCCAGGGAACATCTGTGACACCAGGCAGCTGCGTGGAGGGCGGCTCTTAACCTCCCCCTCACAGTCACCCGTGTTCCGGATTTCTGAGTGTGGGGCGGTTCCTTCTTCTGTCTGCAGCACACGGGATCTCCTAGGAGCCCTTCGAGTGTCTTCCCCGAGTCCCTCCCAGTGCGGGCTGCCGGGGAAAGGCGGGGGTTGGGCTGGAAAAGCAGGTAGCATCTAGTTCCTCCCCATGGACAGGGGAGGTAATTAGCGGACTACCCCCTGCCAGGGAACACCTGTGACACCAGGAAGCTGCGTGGAGGGCGGCCCCGAACCTCCCCCACACAGTCAGCCGTATTCCGGAATTCTGAGTGTGGGGAGGTTCCGTCTTCTGTCTGCAGCACCCGGGTTCTCCTAGGAGCCCTTCGAGTGTCTTCCCCGGGTCCCTCCCAGTGCGGGCTGCCGGGGAAAGGCGGGGGTTTGGCTGGAAACGCAGGTAGCATCTAGTGCCTCCCCATGGACAGGGGAGGTAATTAGCGGACTTCCCCTTGCGAGGGAACACCTGTGACACCAGGAAGCTGCGTGGGGGGCGGCCCTAAACCTCCCCCACACAGTCATCCGTGTTCCGGAATTCTGAGTGTGGGGAGGTTCCGTCTTCTGTCTGCAGCACCAAGGTTCTCCTAGGAGCTCTTCGAGTGTGTTCCCCGCGTCCCTCCCTGTGCGGGCGGTCGGGGAAAGGCGGGGGTTGGGCTGGAAACGCAGGTAGCATCTAGTGCCTCCTCATGGACAGGGGAGGTAATTAGCGGACATCACCCTGCCAGGGAACATCTGTGACACCAGGCAGCTGCGTGGAGGGCGGCTCTTAACCTCCCCCTCACAGTCACCCGTGTTCCGGATTTCTGAGTGTGGGGGGGTTCCTTCTTCTGTCTGCAGCACACGGGATCTCCTAGGAGCCCTTCGAGTGTCTTCCCCGAGTCCCTCCCAGTGCGGGCTGCCGGGGAAAGGCGGGGGTTTGGCTGGAAAAGCAGGTAGCATCTAGTTCCTCCCCATGGACAGGGGAGGTAATTAGCGGACTACCCCCTGCCAGGGAACACCTGTGACACCAGGAAGCTGCGTGGAGGGCGGCCCCGAACCTCCCCCACACAGTCAGCCGTATTCCGGAATTCTGAGTGTGGGGAGGTTCCGTCTTCTGTCTGCAGCACCCGGGTTCTCCTAGGAGCCCTTCGAGTGTCTTCCCCGAGTCCCTCCCAGTGCGGGCTGCCGGGGAAAGGCGGGGGTTTGGCTGGAAACGCAGGTAGCATCTAGTGCCTCCCCATGGAGAGGGGAGGTAATTAGCGGAATTCCCCTTGCGAGGGAACACCTGTGACACCAGGCAGCTGCGTGGAGGGCGGCCCCGAACCTCCCCCACACAGTCACCCGTGTTCCGGAATTCTGAGTGTGGGGGGGTTCCTTCTTCTGTCTGCAGCACACGGGATCTCCTAGGAGCCCTTCGAGTGTCTTCCCCCAGTCCCTCCCAGTGCGGGCTGCCGGGGAAAGGAGGGGGTTGTGCTGGAAGCGCAGGTAGCATCTAGTGCCTCCCCCTGGACAGGGGAGGTAATTAGCGGACTTCCCCTTGCGAGGGAACACCTGTGACACAAGGCAGCTGCGTGGAGGGCGGCCCCGAACCTCCCCCACACAGTCAGCCGTGTTCCGGAATTCTGAGTGTGGGGAGGTACCGTCTTCTGTCTGCAGCACCCGGGATCTCCTAGGAGCCCTTCGAGTGTCTTCCCCGAGTCCATCCCAGTGCGGGCTACCGGGGAAAGGCGGGGGTTGGGCTGGAAAAGCAGGTAGCATCTAGTTCCTCCCCATGGACAGGGGAGGTAATTAGCGGACTACCCCCTGCCAGGGAACACCTGTGACACCAGGCAGCTGCGTGGAGGGCGGCCCCGAACCTCCCCCACACAGTCAACCGTGTTCCGGAATTCTGAGTGTGGGGAGGTTCCGTCTTCTGTCTGCAGCACCCGGGATCTCCTAGGAGCCCTTCGAGTGTCTTCCCCGAGTACCTCCCAGTGCGGGCTGCCGGGGAAAGTCGGGGGTTGGGCTGGAAAAGCAGGTAGCATCTAGTGCCTCCCCCTGGACAGGGGAGGTAATTAGCGGACTTCCCCTTGCGAGGGAACTCCTGTGACACAAGGCAGCTGCGTGGAGGGCGGCCTCGAACCTCCCCCACACAGTCAGCCGTGTTCGGGAATTCTGAGTGTGGGGAGGTACCGTCTTCTGTCTGCAGCACCCGGGATCTCCTAGGAGCCTTTCGAGTGTCTTCCCCGAGTCCATCCCAGTGCGGGCTACCGGGGAAAGGCGGGGGTTGGGCTGGAAAAGCAGGTAGCATCTAGTTCCTCCCCATGGACAGGGGAGGTAATTAGCGGACTACCCCTGCCAGGGAACACCTGTGACACCAGGCAGCTGCGTGGAGGGCGGCCCCGAACCTCCCCCACACAGTCAGCCGTATTCCGGAATTCTGAGTGTGGGGAGGTTCCGTCTTCTGTCTGCAGCACCCGGGTTCTCCTAGGAGCCCTTCGAGTGTCTTCCCCGAGTCCCTCCCAGTGCGGGCTGCCGGGGAAAGGCGGGGGTTTGGCTGGAAACGCAGGTAGCATCTAGTGCCTCCCCATGGAGAGGGGAGGTAATTAGCGGAATTCCCCTTGCGAGGGAACACCTGTGACACCAGGCAGCTGCGTGGAGGGTGGCCCCGAACCTCCCCCACACAGTCACCCGTGTTCCGGAATTCTGAGTGTGGGGGGGTTCCTTCTTCTGTCTGCAGCACACGGGATCTCCTAGGAGCCCTTCGAGTGTCTTCCCCCAGTCCCTCCCAGTGCGGGCTGCCGGGGAAAGGCGGGGGTTGGGCTGGAAACGCAGGTAGCATCTAGTGCCTCCCCATGGACAGGGGAGGTAATTAGCGGACTTCCCCTTGCGAGGGAACACCTGTGACACCAGGAAGCTGCGTGGGGGGCGGCCCTAAACCTCCCCCACACAGTCATCCGTGTTGCGGAATTCTGAGTGTGGGGAGGTTCCGTCTTCTGTATGCAGCACCCGGGTTCTCCTAGGAGCACTTCGAGTGTGTTCCCCGAGTCCCTCCCTGTGCGGGCGGCCGGGGAAAGGCGGGGGTTGGGCTGGAAACGCAGGTAGCATCTAGTGCCTCCTCATGGACAGGGGAGGTAATTAGCGGACATCACCCTGCCAGGGAACATCTGTGACACCAGGCAGCTGCGTGGAGGGCGGCTCTTAACCTCCCCCTCACAGTCACCCGTGTTCCGGATTTCTGAGTGTGGGGGGGTTCCTTCTTCTGTCTGCAGCACACGGGATCTCCTAGGAGCCCTTCGAGTGTCTTCCCCGAGTCCCTCCCTGTGCGGGCTGCCGGGGAAAGGCGGGGGTTGGGCTGGAAAAGCAGGTAGCATCTAGTTCCTCCCCATGGACAGGGGAGGTAATTAGCGGACTACCCCCTGCCAGGGAACACCTGTGACACCAGGAAGCTGCGTGGAGGGCGGCCCCGAACCTCCCCCACACAGTCAGCCGTATTCCGGAATTCTGAGTGTGGGGAGGTTCCGTCTTCTGTCTGCAGCACCCGGGTTCTCCTAGGAGCCCTTCGAGTGTCTTCCCCGAGTCCCTCCCAGTGCGGGCTGCCGGGGAAAGGCGGGGGTTTGGCTGGAAACGCAGGTAGCATCTAGTGCCTCCCCATGGACAGGGGAGGTAATTAGCGGACTTCCCCTTGCGAGGGAACACCTGTGACACCAGGAAGCTGCGTGGGGGGCGGCCCTAAACCTCCCCCACACAGTCATCCGTGTTCCGGAATTCTGAGTGTGGGGAGGAACCGTCTTCTGTCTGCAGCACCCGGGTTCTCCTAGGAGCCCTTCGAGTGTGTTCCCCGCGTCCCTCCCTGTGCGGGCGGCCGGGGAAAGGCGGGGGTTGGGCTGGAAACGCAGGTAGCATCTAGTGCCTCCTCATGGACAGGGGAGGTAATTAGCGGACATCACCCTGCCAGGGAACATCTGTGACACCAGGCAGCTGCGTGGAGGGCGGCTCTTAACCTCCCCCTCACAGTCACCCGTGTTCCGGATTTCTGAGTGTGGGGGGGTTCCTTCTTCTGTCTGCAGCACACGGGATCTCCTAGGAGCCCTTCGAGTGTCTTCCCCGAGTCCCTCCCAGTGCGGGCTGCCGGGGAAAGGCGGGGGTTGGGCTGGAAAAGCAGGTAGCATCTAGTGCCTCCCCCTGGACAGGGGAGGTAATTAGCGGACTTCCCCTTGCGATGGAACCCCTGTGACACCAGGCAGCTGCGTGGAGGGCGGCTCCGAACCTCCCCCACACAGTCATACGTGTTCTGGAATTCTGAGTGTGGGGGGGTTCCTTCTTCTGTCTGCAGCACACGGGATCTCCCAGGAGCCCTTCGAGTGTCTTCCCCCAGTCCCTCCCAGTGCGGGCTGCCGGGGAAAGGCGGGGGTTGGGCTGGAAAAGCAGGTAGGATCTAGTGCCTCCCCTTGGACGGGGGAGGTAATTAGCGGACTACCCCCTGCCAGGGAACACCTGTGACACCAGGCAGCTGCGTGGAGGGCGGCCCCGAACCTCCCCCACACAGTCAGCCGTGTTCCAGAATTCTGAGTGTGGGGAGGTCCCGTCTTCTATCTGCAGCACCCGGGTTCTCCTAGGAGCCCTTCGAGTGTCTTCCCCGAGTCCCTCCCAGTGCGGGCTGCCGGGGAAAGGCGGGGGTTTGGCTGGAAACGCAGGTAGCATCTAGTGCCTCCCCATGGACAGGGGAGGTAATTAGCGGACTTCCCCTTGCGAGGGAACACCTGTGACACCAGGAAGCTGCGTGGGGGGCGGCCCTAAACCTCCCCCACACAGTCATCCGTGTTCCGGAATTCTGAGTGTGGGGAGGTTCCGTCTTCTGTCTGCAGCACCCGGGTTCTCCTAGGAGCCCTTCGAGTGTGTTCCCCGAGTCCCTCCCTGTGCGGGCGGCCGGGGAAAGGCAGGGGTTAGGCTGGAAACGCAGGTAGCATCTAGTGCCTCCCCATGGACAGGGGAGGTAATTAGCGGACTACCCCCTGCCAGGGAACACCTGTGACACCAGGCAGCTGCGTGGAGGGCGGCCCCAAACCTCCCCCACACAGTCGGCCGTGTTCCGGAATTCTGAGTGTGGGGAGGTTCCGTCTTCTGTCTGCAGCACCCGGGATCTCCTAGGAGCCCTTCGAGTGTCTTCCCCGAGTCCCTCCCAATGCGGGCTGCCGGGGAAAGGCGGGGGTTGGGCTGGAAAAGCAGGTAGCATCTAGTGCCTCCTCATGGACAGGGGAGGTAATTAGCGGACATCACCCTGCCAGGGAACACCTGTGACACCAGGCAGCTGCGTGGAGGGCGGCTCTGAAACTCCCCCTCACAGTCACCCGTGTTCCGGATTTCTGAGTGTGGGGAGGTTCCGTCTTCTGTCTGCAGCACCCGGGTTCTCCTAGGAGCCATTCGAGTGTCTTCCCCCAGTCCCTCCCAGTGCGGGCTGCCGGGGAAAGGCGGGGGTTGGGCTGGAAAAGCAGGTAGCATCTAGTGCCTCCCCATGGACAAGGGAGATAATTAGCGGACTTCCCCCTGCCAGGGAACACCTGTGACACCAGGCAGCTGCGTGGAGGGCGGCCCCGAATCTCCCCCACACAGTCACCCGTGTTCCGGAATTCTGAGTGTGGGGAGGTTCCGTCTTCTGTCTGCAGCACCCTGGATCTCCTAGGAGCCCTTCGAGTGTCTTCCCCGAGTCCCTCCCAGTGCGGGCTGCCGGGGAAAGGCGGGGGTTGGGCTGGAAAAGCAGGTAGCATCTAGTGCCTCCCCATGGACAAGGGAGATAATTAGCGGACTTCCCCCTGCCAGGGAACACCTGTGACACCAGGCAGCTGCGTGGAGGGCGGCCCTAAACTTCCCCACACAGTCACCCTTGTTCCGGAATTCTGAGTGTGGGGAGGTTCCGTCTTCTGTCTGCAGCACCCGGTTTCTCCTAGGAGCCCTTCGAGTGTCTTCCCCCAGTCCCTCCCAGTGCGGGCTGCCGGGGAAAGGTGGGGGTTGGGCTGGAAAAGCAGGTAGCATCTAGTGCCTCCCCCTGGACAGGGGAGGTAATTAGTGGACATCACCCTGCCAGGGAACACCTGTGACACCAGGCAGCTGCGTGGAGGGCGGCTCTGAACCTCCCCCTCACAGTCACCCTTTTTCCGGATTTCTGAGTGTGGGGGGGTTCCTTCTTCTGTCTGCAGCACACGGGATCTCCTGGGAGCCCTTCGAGTGTCTTCCCCGAGTCCCTCCCAGTGCGGGCTGCTGGGGAAAGGCGGGGGTTTGGCTGGAAACGCAGGTAGCATCTAGTTCCTCCCCATGGACAGGGGAGGTAATTAGCGGACTTCCCCTTGCGAGGGAACACCTGTGACACCAGGAAGCTGCGTGGGGGGCGGCCCTAAACCTCCCCCACACAGTCATCCGTATTCCGGAATTCTGTGTGTGGGGAGGTTCCGTCTTCTGTCTGCAGCACCCGGGTTCTCCTAGGAGCCCTTCGAGTGTCTTCCCCGAGTCCCTCCCAGTGCGGGCTGCCGGGGAAAGGCGGGGGTTTGGCTGGAAACGCAGGTAGCATCTAGTGCCTCCCCATGGAGAGGGGAGGTAATTAGCGGAATTCCCCTTGCGAGGGAACACCTGTGACACCAGGCAGCTGCGTGGAGGGCGGCCCTGAACCTCCCCCACACAGTCACCCGTGTTCCGGAATTCTGAGTGTGGGGGGGTTGCTTCTTCTGTCTGCAGCACACGGGATCTCCTAGGAGCCCTTCGAGTGTCTTCCCCCAGTCCCTCCCAGTGCGGGCTGCCGGGGAAAGGAGGGGGTTGTGCTGGAAACGCAGGTAGAATCTAGTGCCTCCCCATGGACTGGGGAGGTAATTAGCGGACTACCCCCTGCCAGGGAACACCTGTGACACCAGGCAGCTGCGTGGAGGGCGGCCCCGAACCTCCCCCTCACAGTCACCCTTGTTCCGGATTTCTGAGTGTGGGGAGGTTCCGTCTTCTGTCTGCAGCACCCGGGTTCTCCTAGGAGCCATTCGAGTGTCTTCCCCCAGTCCCTCCCAGTGCGGGTTGCCGGGGAAAGGCGGGGGTTGGGCTGGAAAAGCAGGTAGCATCTAGTGCCTCCCCATGGACAAGGGAGATAATTAGCGGACTTCCCCCTGCCAGGGAACACCTGTGACACCAGGCATCTTCGTGGAGGGCGGCCCCAAACCTCCCCCACACAGTCGGCCGTGTTCCGGAATTCTGAGTGTGGGGAGGTTCCGTCTTCTGTCTGCAGCACCCGGGATCTCCTAGGAGCCCTTTGAGTGTCTTCCCCGAGTCCCTCCCAATGCGGGCTGCCGGGGAAAGGCGGGGGTTGGGCTGGAAACGCAGGTAGCATCTAGTGCCTCCTCATGGACAGGGGAGGTAATTAGCGGACATCACCCTGCCAGGGAACACCTGTGACACCAGGCAGCTGCGTGGAGGGCGGCTCTGAAACTCCCCCTCACAGTCACCCGTGTTCCGGATTTCTGAGTGTGGGGAGGTTCCGTCTTCTGTCTGCAGCACCCGGGTTCTCCTAGGAGCCATTCGAGTGTCTTCCCCCAGTCCCTCCCAGTGCGGGCTGCCGGGGAAAGGCGGGGGTTGGGCTGGAAAAGCAGGTAGCATCTAGTGCCTCCCCATGGACAAGGGAGATAATTAGCGGACTTCCCCCTGCCAGGGAACACCTGTGACACCAGGCAGCTGCGTGGAGGGCGGCCCCGAATCTCCCCCACACAGTCACCCGTGTTCCGGAATTCTGAGTGTGGGGAGGTTCCGTCTTCTGTCTGCAGCACCCGGGATCTCCTAGGAGCCCTTCGAGTGTCTTCCCCGAGTCCCTCCCAGTGCGGGCTGCCGGGGAAAGGCGGGGGTTGGGCTGGAAAAGCAGGTAGCATCTAGTGCCTCCCCATGGACAAGGGAGATAATTAGCGGACTTCCCCCTGCCAGGGAACACCTGTGACACCAGGCAGCTGCGTGGAGGGCGGCCCTAAACTTCCCCACACAGTCACCCTTGTTCCGGAATTCTGAGTGTGGGGAGGTTCCGTCTTCTGTCTGCAGCACCCGGTTTCTCCTAGGAGCCCTTCGAGTGTCTTCCCCCAGTCCCTCCCAGTGCGGGCTGCCGGGGAAAGGTGGGGGTTGGGCTGGAAAAGCAGGTAGAATCTAGTGCCTCCCCCTGGACAGGGGAGGTAATTAGTGGACATCACCCTGCCAGGGAACACCTGTGACACCAGGCAGCTGCGTGGAGGGCGGCTCTGAACCTCCCCCTCACAGTCAAACTTTTTCCGGATTTCTGAGTGTGGGGGGGTTCCTTCTTCTGTCTGCAGCACACGGGATCTCCTGGGAGCCCTTCGAGTGTCTTCCCCGAGTCCCTCCCAGTGCGGGCTGCTGGGGAAAGGCGGGGGTTTGGCTGGAAACGCAGGTAGCATCTAGTTCCTCCCCATGGACAGGGGAGGTAATTAGCGGACTTCCCCTTGCGAGGGAACACCTGTGACACCAGGAAGCTGCGTGGGGGGCGGCCCTAAACCTCCCCCACACAGTCATCCGTATTCCGGAATTCTGAGTGTGGGGAGGTTCCGTCTTCTGTCTGCAGCACCCGGGTTCTCCTAGGAGCCCTTCGAGTGTCTTCCCCGAGTCCCTCCCAGTGCGGGCTGCCGGGGAAAGGCGGGGGTTTGGCTGGAAACGCAGGTAGCATCTAGTGCCTCCCCATGGAGAGGGGAGGTAATTAGCGGAATTCCCCTTGCGAGGGAACACCTGTGACACCAGGCAGCTGCGTGGAGGGCGGCCCTGAACCTCCCCCACACAGTCACCCGTGTTCCGGAATTCTGAGTGTGGGGGGGTTGCTTCTTCTGTCTGCAGCACACGGGATCTCCTAGGAGCCCTTCGAGTGTCTTCCCCCAGTCCCTCCCAGTGCGGGCTGCCGGGGAAAGGAGGGGGTTGTGCTGGAAACGCAGGTAGAATCTAGTGCCTCCCCATGGACTGGGGAGGCAATTAGCGGACTACCCCCTGCCAGGGAACACCTGTGACAGCAGGCAGCTGCGTGGAGGGCGGCCCCGAACCTCCCCCTCACAGTCACCCTTGTTCCGGATTTCTGAGTGTGGGGAGGTTCCGTCTTCTGTCTGCAGCACCCGGGTTCTCCTAGGAGCCATTCGAGTGTCTTCCCCCAGTCCCTCCCAGTGCGGGTTGCCGGGGAAAGGCGGGGGTTGGGCTGGAAAAGCAGGTAGCATCTAGTGCCTCCCCATGGACAAGGGAGATAATTAGCGGACTTCCCCCTGCCAGGGAACACCTGTGACACCAGGCAGCTGCGTGGAGGGCGGCCCCGAACCTCCCCCACACAGTCACCCGTGTTCCGGAATTCTGAGTGTGGGGAGGTTCCGTCTTCTGTCTGCAGCACCCGGGATCTCCTAGGAGCCCTTCGAGTGTCTTCCCCGAGTCCCTCCCAGTGCGGGCTGCCGGGGAAAGGCGGGGGTTGGGCTGGAAACGCAGGTAGCATCTAGTGCCTCCTCATGGACAGGGGAGGTAATTAGCGGACATCACCTTGCCAGGGAACACCTGTGACACCAGGCAGCTGCGTGGAGGGCGGCTCTGAACCTCCCCCTCACAGTCACCCGTGTTCCGGATTTCTGAGTGTGGGGGGGTTCCTTCTTCTGTCTGCAGCACACGGGATCTCCTAGGAGCCCTTCGAGTGTCTTCCCCGAGTCCCTCCCAGTGCGGGCTGCCGGGGAAAGGCGGGGGTTGGGCTGGAAAAGCAGGTAGCATCTAGTTCCTCCCCATGGACAGGGGAGGTAATTAGCGGACTACGCCCTGCCAGGGAACACCTGTGACACCAGGCAGCTGCGTGGAGGGCGGCCCCGAACCTCCCCCACACAGTCAGCCGTGTTCCGGAATTCTGAGTTTGGGGAGGTTCCGTCTTCTGTCTGCAGCACCCGGGTTCTCCTAGGAGCCATTCGAGTGTCTTCCCCCAGTCCCTCCCAGTGCGGGCTGCCGGGGAAAGGCGGGGGTTGGGCTGGAAAAGCAGGTAGCATCTAGTGCCTCCCCATGGACAAGGGAGATAATTAGCGGACTTCCCCCTGCCAGGGAACACCTGTGACACCAGGCAGCTGCGTGGAGGGCGGCCCCGAACCTCCCCCACACAGTCACCCGTGTTCCGGAATTCTGAGTGTGGGGAGGTTCCGTCTTCTGTCTGCAGCACCCGGGATCTCCTAGGAGCCCTTCGAGTGTCTTCCCCGAGTCCCTCCCAGTGCGGGCTGCCGGGGAAAGGCGGGGGTTGGGCTGGAAACGCAGGTAGCATCTAGTGCCTCCTCATGGACAGGGGAGGTAATTAGCGGACATCACCCTGGCAGGGAACACCTGTGACACCAGGCAGCTGCGTGGAGGGCGGCTCTGAACCTCCCCCTCACAGTCACCCGTGTTCCGGATTTCTGAGTGTGGGGGGGTTCCTTCTTCTGTCTGCAGCACACGGGATCTCCTAGGAGCCCTTCGAGTGTCTTCCCCGAGTCCCTCCCAGTGCGGGCTGCCGGGGAAAGGCGGGGGTTGGGCTGGAAAAGCAGGTAGCATCTAGTTCCTCCCCATGGACAGGGGAGGTAATTAGCGGACTACGCCCTGCCAGGGAACACCTGTGACACCAGGCAGCTGCGTGGAGGGCGGCCCCGAACCTCCCCCACACAGTCAGCCGTATTCCGGAATTCTGAGTGTGGGGAGGTTCCGTCTTCTGTCTGCAGCACCCGGGTTCTCCTAGGAGCCCTTCGAGTGTCTTCCCCGAGTCCCTCCCATTGCGGGCTGCCGGGGAAAGGCGGGGGTTGGGCTGGAAACGCAGGTAGCATCTAGTGCCTCCTCATGGACAGGGGAGGTAATTAGCGGACATCACCCTGCCAGGGAACACCTGTGACACCAGGCAGCTGCGTGGAGGGCGGCTCTGAACCTCCCCCTCACAGTCACCCGTGTTCCGGATTTCTGAGTGTGGGGGGGTTCCTTCTTCTGTCTGCAGCACACGGGATCTCCTAGGAGCCCTTCGAGTGTCTTCCCCGAGTCCCTCCCAGTGCGGGCTGCCGGGGAAAGGCGGGGGTTGGGCTGGAAAAGCAGGTAGCATCTAGTGCCTCCCCATGGACAGGGGAGGTAATTAGCGGACATCCCCCTGCCAGGGAACACCTGTGACACCAGGCAGCTGCGTGTAGGGCGGCCACGAACCTCCCCCACACAGTCACACGTGTTCCGGAATTCTGAGTGTGGGGAGGTTCCGTCTTCTGTCTGCAGCACACGGGATCTCCTAGGAGCCCTTCGAGTGTCTTCCCCGAGTCCCTCCCAGTGCGGGCTGCCGGGGAAAGGCGGGGGTTGGGCTGGAAAAGCAGGTAGCATCTAGTTCCTCCCCATGGACAGGGGAGGTAATTAGCGGAATACGCCCTGCCAGGGAACACCTGTGACACCAGGCAGCTGCGTGGAGGGCGGCCCCGAACCTCCCCCACACAGTCAGCCGTGTTCCGGAATTCTGAGTGTGGGGAGGTTCCGTCTTCTGTCTGCAGCACCCGGGTTCTCCTAGGAGCCATTCGAGTGTCTTCCCACAGTCCCTCCCAGTGCGGGCTGCCGGGGAAAGGCGGGGGTTGGGCTAGAAAAGCAGGTAGCATCTAGTGCCTCCCCATGGACAAGGGAGATAATTAGCGGACTTCCCCCTGCCAGGGAACACCTGTGACACCAGGCAGCTGCGTGGAGGGCGGCCCCGAACCTCCCCCACACAGTCACCCGTGTTCCGGAATTCTGAGTGTGGGGAGGTTCCGTCTTCTGTCTGCAGCACCCGGGATCTCCTAGGAGCCCTTCGAGTGTCTTCCCCGAGTCCCTCCCAGTGCGGGCTGCCGGGGAAAGGCGGGGGTTGGGCTGGAAACGCAGGTAGCATCTAGTGCCTCCTCATGGACAGGGGAGGTAATTAGCGGACATCACCCTGCCAGGGAACACCTGTGACACCAGGCAGCTGCGTGGAGGGCGGCCCCGAACCTCCCCCACACAGTCAGCCGTATTCCGGAATTCTGAGTGTGGGGAGGTTCCGTCTTCTGTCTGCAGCACCCGGGTTCTCCTAGGAGCCCTTCGAGTGTCTTCCCCGAGTCCCTCCCAGTGCGGGCTGCCGGGGAAAGGTGGGGGTTGGGCTGGAAAAGCAGGTAGCATCTAGTGCCTCCCCCTGGACAGGGGAGGTAATTAGTGGACATCACCCTGCCAGGGAACACCTGTGACACCAGGCAGCTGCGTGGAGGGCGGCTCTGAACCTCCCCCTCACAGTCACCCTTGTTCCGGATTTCTGAGTGTGGGGGGGTTCCTTCTTCTGTCTGCAGCACACGGGATCTCCTAGGAGCCCTTCGAGTGTCTTCCCCGAGTCCCTCACAGTGCGGGCTGCTGGGGAAAGGCGGGGGTTTGGCTGGAAACGCAGGTAGCATCTAGTTCCTCCCCATGGACATGGGAGGTAATTAGCGGACTTCCCCTTGCGAGGGAACACCTGTGACACCAGGAAGCTGCGTGGGGGGCGGCCCTAAACCTCCCCCACACAGTCACCCGTGTTCCGGAATTCTGAGTGTGGGGGGGTTGCTTCTTCTGTCTGCAGCACACGGGATCTCCTAGGAGCCCTTCGAGTGTCTTCCCCCATTCCCTGCCAGTGCGGGCTGCCGGGGAAAGGAGGGGGTTGTGCTGGAAACGCAGGTAGAATCTAGTGCCTCCCCATGGACTGGGGAGGTAATTAGCGGACTACCCCCTGCCAGGGAACACCTGTGACACCAGGCAGCTGCGTGGAGGGCGGCCCCGAACCTCCCCCTCACAGTCACCCTTGTTCCGGATTTCTGAGTGTGGGGGGGTTCCTTCTTCTCTCTGCAGCACACGGGATCTCCTAGGAGCCCTTCGAGTGTCTTCCCCGAGTCCCTCCCAGTGCGGGCTGCCGGGGAAAGGCAGGGGTTTGGCTGGAAACGCAGGTAGCATCTAGTTCCTCCCCATGGACATGGGAGGTAATTAGCGGACTTCCCCTTGCGAGGGAACACCTGTGACACCAGGAAGCTGCGTGGGGGGCGGCCCTAAACCTCCCCCACACAGTCACCCGTGTTCCGGAATTCTGAGTGTGGGGGGGTTGCTTCTTCTGTCTGCAGCACACGGGATCTCCTAGGAGCCCTTCGAGTGTCTTCCCCCATTCCCTCCCAGTGCGGGCTGCCGGGGAAAGGAGGGGGTTGTGCTGGAAACGCAGGTAGAATCTAGTGCCTCCCCATGGACTGGGGAGGTAATTAGCGGACTACCCCCTGCCAGGGAACACCTGTGACACCAGGCAGCTGCGTGGAGGGCGGCTCTGAACCTCCCCCTCACAGTCACCCGTGTTCCGGATTTCTGAGTGTGGGGGGGTTCCTTCTTCTGTCTGCAGCACACGGGATCTCCTAGGAGCCATTCGAGTGTCTTCCCCGAGTACCTCCCAGTGCGTGCTGCCGGGGAAAGGCGGGGGTTGGGCTGGAAAAGCAGGTAGCATCTAGTTCCTCCCCATGGACAGGGGAGGTAATTAGCGGACTACCCCCTGCCAGGGAACACCTGTGACACCAGGCAGCTGCGTGGAGGGCGGCCCCGAACCTCCCCCACACAGTCAGCCGTATTCCGGAATTCTGAGTGTGGGGAGGTTCCGTCTTCTGTCTGCAGCACCCGGGTTCTCCTAGGAGCCCTTCGAGTGTCTTCCCCGAGTCCCTCCCAGTGCGGGCTGCCGGGGAAAGGCGGGGGTTTGGCTGGAAACGCAGGTAGCATCTAGTGCCTCCCCATGGAGAGGGGAGGTAATTATCGGAATTCCCCTTGCGAGGGAACACCTGTGACACCAGGCAGCTGCGTGGAGGTCGGCCCCGAACCTCCCCCACACAGTCACCCGTGTTCCGGAATTCTGAGTGTGGGGGGTTCCTTCTTCTGTGTGCAGCACACGGGATCTCCTAGGAGCCCTTCGAGTGTCTTCCCCCAGTCCCTCCCATTGCGGGCTGCCGGGGAAAGGAGGGGGTTGTGCTGGAAGCGCAGGTAGCATCTAGTGCCTCCCCCTGGACAGGGGAGGTAATTAGCGGACTTCCCCTTGCGAGGGAACACCTGTGACACAAGGCAGCTGCGTGGAGGGCGGCCCCGAACCTCCCCCACACAGTCAGCCGTGTTCCGGAATTCTGAGTGTGGGGAGGTACCGTCTTCTGTCTGCAGCACCCGGGATCTCCTAGGAGCCCTTCGAGTGTCTTCCCCGAGTCCATCCCAGTGCGGGCTACCGGGGAAAGGCGGGGGTTGGGCTGGAAAAGCAGGTAGCATCTAGTTCCTCCCCATGGACAGGGGAGGTAATTAGCGGACTACCCCCTGCCAGGGAACACCTGTGACACCAGGCAGCTGCGTGGAGGGCGGCCCCGAACCTCCCCCACACAGTCAACCGTGTTCCGGAATTCTGAGTGTGGGGAGGTTCCGTCTTCTGTCTGCAGCACCCGGGATCTCCTAGGAGCCCTTCGAGTGACTTCCCCGAGTACCTCCCAGTGCGGGCTGCCGGGGAAAGTCGGGGGTTGGGCTGGAAAAGCAGGTAGCATCTAGTGCCTCCCCCTGGACAGGGGAGGTAATTAGCGGACTTCCCCTTGCGAGGGAACACCTGTGACACAAGGCAGCTGCGTGGAGGGCGGCCCCGAACCTCCCCCACACAGTCAGCCGTGTTCTGGAATTCTGAGTGTGGGGAGGTTCCGTCTTCTGTCTGCAGCACCCGGGTTCTCCTAGGAGCCCTTCGAGTGTGTTCCCCGAGTCCCTCCCTGTGCGGGCGGCCGGGGAAAGGCGGGGGTTGGGCTGGAAACGCAGGTAGCATCTAGTGCCTCCTCATGGACAGGGGAGGTAATTAGCGGACATCACCCTGCCAGGGAACATCTGTGACACCAGGCAGCTGCGTGGAGGGCGGCTCTTAACCTCCCCCTCACAGTCACCCGTGTTCCGGATTTCTGAGTGTGGGGGGGTTCCTTCTTCTGTCTGCAGCACACGGGATCTCCTAGGAGCCCTTCGAGTGTCTTCCCCGAGTCCCTCCCAGTGCGGTCTGCCGGGGAAAGGCGGGGGTTTGGCTGGAAAAGCAGGTAGCATCTAGTGCCTCCCCATGGACAGGGGAGGTAATTAGCGGACTTCCCCTTGCGAGGGAACACCTGTGACACCAGGAAGCTGCGTGGGGGGCGGCCCTAAACCTCCCCCACACAGTCATCCGTGTTCCGGAATTCTGAGTGTGGGGAGGTTCCGTCTTCTGTCTGCAGCACCAAGGTTCTCCTAGGAGCCCTTCGAGTGTGTTCCCCGCGTCCCTCCCTGTGCGGGCGGTCGGGGAAAGGCGGGGGTTGGGCTGGAAACGCAGGTAGCATCTAGTGCCTCCTCATGGACAGGGGAGGTAATTAGCGGACATCACCCTGCCAGGGAACATCTGTGACACCAGGCAGCTGCGTGGAGGGCGGCTCTTAACCTCCCCCTCACAGTCACCCGTGTTCCGGATTTCTGAGTGTGGGGGGGTTCCTTCTTCTGTCTGCAGCACACGGGATCTCCTAGGAGCCCTTCGAGTGTCTTCCCCGAGTCCCTCCCAGTGCGGGCTGCCGGGGAAAGGCGGGGGTTTGGCTGGAAAAGCAGGTAGCATCTAGTTCCTCCCCATGGACAGGGGAGGTAATTAGCGGACTACCCCCTGCCAGGGAACACCTGTGACACCAGGAAGCTGCGTGGAGGGCGGCCCCGAACCTCCCCCACACAGTCAGCCGTATTCCGGAATTCTGAGTGTGGGGAGGTTCCGTCTTCTGTCTGCAGCACCCGGGTTCTCCTAGGAGCCCTTCGAGTGTCTCCCCCGAGTCCCTCCCAGTGCGGGCTGCCGGGGAAAGGCGGGGGTTTGGCTGGAAACGCAGGTAGCATCTAGTGCCTCCCCATGGAGAGGGGAGGTAATTAGCGGAATTCCCCTTGCGAGGGAACACCTGTGACACCAGGCAGCTGCGTGGAGGGCGGCCCCGAACCTCCCCCACACAGTCACCCGTGTTCCGGAATTCTGAGTGTGGGGGGGTTCCTTCTTCTGTCTGCAGCACACGGGATCTCCTAGGAGCCCTTCGAGTGTCTTCCCCGAGTCCCTCCCAGTGCGGGCTGCCGGGGAAAGGTGGGGGTTGGGCTGGAAAAGCAGGTAGCATCTAGTGCCTCCCCCTAGACAGGGGAGGTAATTAGCGGACTTCCCCTTGCGATGGAACCCCTGTGACACCAGGCAGCTGCGTGGAGGGCGGCTCCGAACCTCCCCCACACAGTCATACGTGTTCCGGAATTCTGAGTGTGGGGGGGTTCCTTCTTCTGTCTGCAGCACACGGGATCTCCTAGGAGCCCTTCGAGTGTCTTCCCCCAGTCCCTCCCAGTGCGGGCTGCCGGGGAAAGGCGGGGGTTGGGCTGGAAAAGCAGGTAGCATCTAGTGCCTCCCCATGGACAGGGGAGGTAATTAGCGGACTACCCCCTGCCAGGGAACACCTGTGACACCAGGCAGCTGCGTGGAGGGCGGCCCCGAACCTCCCCCACACAGTCAGCCGTGTTCCGGAATTCTGAGTGTGGGGAGGTTCCGTCTTCTGTCTGCAGCACCCGGGTTCTCCTAGGAGCCATTCGAGTGTCTTCCCCCAGTCCCTCCCAGTGCGGGCTGCCGGGGAAAGGCGGGGGTTGGGCTGGAGAAGCAGGTAGCATCTAGTGCCTCCCCATGGACAAGGGAGATAATTAGCGGACTTCCCCCTGCCAGGGAACACCTGTGACACCAGGCATCTTCGTGGAGGGCGGCCCCAAACCTCCCCCACACAGTCGGCCGTGTTCCGGAATTCTGAGTGTGGGGAGGTTCCGTCTTCTGTCTGCAGCACCCGGGATCTCCTAGGAGCCCTTCGAGTGTCTTCCCCGAGTCCCTCTCAGTGCGGGCTGCCGGGGAAAGGCGGGGGTTGGGTTGGAAACGCAGGTAGCATCTAGTGCCTCCTCATGGACAGGGGAGGTAATTAGCGGACATCACCCTGCCAGGGAACACCTGTGACACCAGGCAGCTGCGTGGAGGGCGGCTCTGAACCTCCCCCTCACAGTCACCCGTGTTCCGGATTTCTGAGTGTGGGGGGGTTCCTTCTTCTGTCTGCAGCACACGGGATCTCCTAGGAGCCCTTCGAGTGTCTTCCCCGAGTACCTCCCAGTGCGTGCTGCCGGGGAAAGGCGGGGGTTGGGCTGGAAAAGCAGGTAGCATCTAGTTCCTCCCCATGGACAGGGGAGGTAATTAGCGGACTACCCCCTGCCAGGGAACACCTGTGACACCAGGCAGCTGCGTGGAGGGCGGCCCCGAACCTCCCCCACACAGTCAGCCGTATTCCGGAATTCTGAGTGTGGGGAGGTTCCGTCTTCTGTCTGCAGCACCCGGGTTCTCCTAGGAGCCCTTCGAGTGTCTTCCCCGAGTCCCTCCCAGTGCGGGCTGCCGGGGAAAGGCGGGGGTTTGGCTGGAAACGCAGGTAGCATCTAGTGCCTCCCCATGGAGAGGGGAGGTAATTAGCGGAATTCCCCTTGCGAGGGAACACCTCTGACACCAGGCAGCTACGTGGAGGTCGGCCCCGAACCTCCCCCACACAGTCACCCGTGTTCCGGAATTCTGAGTGTGGGGAGGTACCGTCTTCTGTCTGCAGCACCCGGGATCTCCTAGGAGCCTTTCGAGTGTCTTCCCCGAGTCCATCCCAGTGCGGGCTACCGGGGAAAGGCGGGGGTTGGGCTGGAAAAGCAGGTAGCATCTAGTTCCTCCCCATGGACAGGGGAGGTAATTAGCGGACTACCCCCTGCCAGGGAACACCTGTGACACCAGGCAGCTGCGTGGAGGGCGGCCCCGAACCTCCCCCACACAGTCAGCCGTATTCCGGAATTCTGAGTGTGGGGAGGTTCCGTCTTCTGTCTGCAGCACCCGGGTTCTCCTAGGAGCCCTTCGAGTGTCTTCCCCGAGTCCCTCCCAGTGCGGGCTGCCGGGGAAAGGCGGGGGTTTGGCTGGAAACGCAGGTAGCATCTAGTGCCTCCCCATGGAGAGGGGAGGTAATTAGCGGAATTCCCCTTGCGAGGGAACACCTGTGACACCAGGCAGCTGCGTGGAGGGCGGCCCCGAACCTCCCCCACACAGTCACCCGTGTTCCAGAATTCTGAGTGTGGGGGGGTTCCTTCTTCTGTCTGCAGCACACGGGATCTCCTAGGAGCCCTTCGAGTGTCTTCCCCCAGTCCCTCCCAGTGCGGGCTGCCGGGGAAAGGCGGGGGTTGGGCTGGAAAAGCAGGTAGCATCTAGTGCCTCCCCATGGACAGGGGAGGTAATTAGCGGACTACCCCCTGCCAGGGAACACCTGTGACACAAGGCAGCTGCGTGGAGGGCGGCCCCGAACCTCCCCCACACAGTCAGCCGTGTTCCAGAATTCTGAGTGTGGGGAGGTTCCGTCTTCTGTCTGCAGCACCCGGGTTCTCCTAGGAGCCCTTCGAGTGTCTTCCCCGAGTCCCTCCCAGTGCGGGCTGCCGGGGAAAGGCGGGGGTTTGGCTGGAAACGCAGGTAGCATCTAGTGCCTCCCCATGGACAGGGGAGGTAATTAGCGGACTTCCCCTTGCGAGGGAACACCTGTGACACCAGGAAGCTGCGTGGGGGGCGGCCCTAAACCTCCCCCACACAGTCATCCGTGTTGCGGAATTCTGAGTGTGGGGAGGTTCCGTCTTCTGTATGCAGCACCCGGGTTCTCCTAGGAGCATTTCGAGTGTGTTCCCCGAGTCCCTCCCTGTGCGGGCGGCCGGGAAAAGGCGGGGGTTGGGCTGGAAACGCAGGTAGCATCTAGTGCCTCCTCATGGACAGGGGAGGTAATTAGCGGACATCACCCTGCCAGGGAACATCTGTGACACCAGGCAGCTGCGTGGAGGGCGGCTCTTAACCTCCCCCTCACAGTCACCCGTGTTCCGGATTTCTGAGTGTGGGGGGGTTCCTTCTTCTGTCTGCAGCACACGGGATCTCCTAGGAGCCCTTCGAGTGTCTTCCCCGAGTCCCTCCCAGTGCGGGCTGCCGGGGAAAGGCGGGGGTTGGGCTGGAAAAGCAGGTAGCATCTAGTTCCTCCCCATGGACAGGGGAGGTAATTAGCGGACTACCCCCTGCCAGGGAACACCTGTGACACCAGGAAGCTGCGTGGAGGGCGGCCCCGAACCTCCCCCACACAGTCAGCCGTATTCCGGAATTCTGAGTGTGGGGAGGTTCCGTCTTCTGTCTGCAGCACCCGGGTTCTCCTAGGAGCCCTTCGAGTGTCTTCCCCGAGTCCCTCCCAGTGCGGGCTGCCGGGGAAAGGCGGGGGTTTGGCTGGAAACGCAGGTAGCATCTAGTGCCTCCCCATGGACAGGGGAGGTAATTAGCGGACTTCCCCTTGCGAGGGAACACCTGTGACACCAGGAAGCTGCGTGGGGGGCGGCCCTAAACCTCCCCCACACAGTCATCCGTGTTCCGGAATTCTGAGTGTGGGGAGGAACCGTCTTCTGTCTGCAGCACCCGGGTTCTCCTAGGAGCCCTTCGAGTGTGTTCCCCGCGTCCCTCCCTGTGCGGGCGGCCGGGGAAAGGCGGGGGTTGGGCTGGAAACGCAGGTAGCATCTAGTGCCTCCTCATGGACAGGGGAGGTAATTAGCGGACATCACCCTGCCAGGGAACATCTGTGACACCAGGCAGCTGCGTGGAGGGCGGCTCTTAACCTCCCCCTCACAGTCACCCGTGTTCCGGATTTCTGAGTGTGGGGGGGTTCCTTCTTCTGTCTGCAGCACACGGGATCTCCTAGGAGCCCTTCGAGTGTCTTCCCCGAGTCCCTCCCAGTGCGGGCTGCCGGGGAAAGGCGGGGGTTGGGCTGGAAAAGCAGGTAGCATCTAGTTCCTCCCCATGGACAGGGGAGGTAATTAGCGGACTACCCCCTGCCAGGGAACACCTGTGACACCAGGAAGCTGCGTGGAGGGCGGCCCCGAACCTCCCCCACACAGTCAGCCGTATTCCGGAATTCTGAGTGTGGGGAGGTTCCGTCTTCTGTCTGCAGCACCCGGGTTCTCCTAGGAGCCCTTCGAGTGTCTTCCCCGAGTCCCTCCCAGTGCGGGCTGCCGGGGAAAGGCGGGGGTTTGGCTGGAAACGCAGGTAGCATCTAGTGCCTCCCCATGGAGAGGGGAGGTAATTAGCGGAATTCCCCTTGCGAGGGAACACCTGTGACACCAGGCAGCTGCGTGGAGGGCGGCCCCGAACCTCCCCCACACAGTCACACGTGTTCCGGAATTCTGAGTGTGGGGGGGTTCCTTCTTCTGTCTGCAGCACACGGGATCTCCTAGGAGCCCTTCGAGTGTCTTCCCCGAGTCCCTCCCAGTGCGGGCTGCCGGGGAAAGGCGGGGGTTGGGCTGGAAAAGCAGGTAGCATCTAGTGCCTCCCCCTGGACAGGGGAGGTAATTAGCGGACTTCCCCTTGCGATGGAACCCCTGTGACACCAGGCAGCTGCGTGGAGGGCGGCTCCGAACCTCCCCCACACAGTCATACGTGTTCTGGAATTCTGAGTGTGGGGGGGTTCCTTCTTCTGTCTGCAGCACACGGGATCTCCCAGGAGCCCTTCGAGTGTCTTCCCCCAGTCCCTCCCAGTGCGGGCTGCCGGGGAAAGGCGGGGGTTGGGCTGGAAAAGCAGGTAGAATCTAGTGCCTCCCCATGGACTGGGGAGGTAATTAGCGGACTACCCCCTGCCAGGGAACACCTGTGACACCAGGCAGCTGCGTGGAGGGCGGCCCCGAACCTCCCCCTCACAGTCACCCTTGTTCCGGATTTCTGAGTGTGGGGAGGTTCCGTCTTCTGTCTGCAGCACCCGGGTTCTCCTAGGAGCCATTCGAGTGTCTTCCCCCAGTCCCTCCCAGTGCGGGTTGCCGGGGAAAGGCGGGGGTTGGGCTGGAAAAGCAGGTAGCATCTAGTGCCTCCCCATGGACAAGGGAGATAATTAGCGGACTTCCCCCTGCCAGGGAACACCTGTGACACCAGGCATCTTCGTGGAGGGCGGCCCCAAACCTCCCCCACACAGTCGGCCGTGTTCCGGAATTCTGAGTGTGGGGAGGTTCCGTCTTCTGTCTGCAGCACCCGGGATCTCCTAGGAGCCCTTTGAGTGTCTTCCCCGAGTCCCTCCCAATGCGGGCTGCCGGGGAAAAGCGGGGGTTGGGCTGGAAACGCAGGTAGCATCTAGTGCCTCCTCATGGACAGGGGAGGTAATTAGCGGACATCACCCTGCCAGGGAACACCTGTGACACCAGGCAGCTGCGTGGAGGGCGGCTCTGAAACTCCCCCTCACAGTCACAAGTGTTCCGGATTTCTGAGTGTGGGGAGGTTCCGTCTTCTGTCTGCAGCACCCGGGTTCTCCTAGGAGCCATTCGAGTGTCTTCCCCCAGTCCCTCCCAGTGCGGGCTGCCGGGGAAAGGCGGGGGTTGGGCTGGAAAAGCAGGTAGCATCTAGTGCCTCCCCATGGACAAGGGAGATAATTAGCGGACTTCCCCCTGCCAGGGAACACCTGTGACACCAGGCAGCTGCGTGGAGGGCGGCCCCGAATCTCCCCCACACAGTCACACGTGTTCCGGAATTCTGAGTGTGGGGAGGTTCCGTCTTCTGTCTGCAGCACCCGGGATCTCCTAGGAGCCCTTCGAGTGTCTTCCCCGAGTCCCTCCCAGTGCGGGCTGCCGGGGAAAGGCGGGGGTTGGGCTGGAAAAGCAGGTAGCATCTAGTGCCTCCCCATGGACAAGGGAGATAATTAGCGGACTTCCCCCTGCCAGGGAACACCTGTGACACCAGGCAGCTGCGTGGAGGGCGGCCCTAAACTTCCCCACACAGTCACCCTTGTTCCGGAATTCTGAGTGTGGGGAGGTTCCGTCTTCTGTCTGCAGCACCCGGTTTCTCCTAGGAGCCCTTCGAGTGTCTTCCCCCAGTCCCTCCCAGTGCGGGCTGCCGGGGAAAGGTGGGGGTTGGGTTGGAAAAGCAGGTAGCATCTAGTGCCTCCCCCTGGACAGGGGAGGTAATTAGTGGACATCACCCTGCCAGGGAACACCTGTGACACCAGGCAGCTGCGTGGAGGGCGGCTGTGAACCTCCCCCTCACAGTCACACTTTTTCCGGATTTCTGAGTGTGGGGGGGTTCCTTCTTCTGTCTGCAGCACACGGGATCTCTTGGGAGCCCTTCGAGTGTCTTCCCCGAGTCCCTCCCAGTGCGGGCTGCCGGGGAAAGGCGGGGGTTTGGCTGGAAACGCAGGTAGCATCTAGTGCCTCCCCATGGAGAGGGGAGGTAATTAGCGGAATTCCCCTTGCGAGGGAACACCTGTGACACCAGGCAGCTGCGTGGAGGGCGGCCCTGAACCTCCCCCACACAGTCACCCGTGTTCCGGAATTCTGAGTGTGGGGGGGTTGCTTCTTCTGTCTGCAGCACACGGGATCTCCTAGGAGCCCTTCGAGTGTCTTCCCCCAGTCCCTCCCAGTGCGGGCTGCCGGGGAAAGGAGGGGGTTGTGCTGGAAACGCAGGTAGAATCTAGTGCCTCCCCATGGACTGGGGAGGTAATTAGCGGACTACCCCCTGCCAGGGAACACCTGTGACACCAGGCAGCTGCGTGGAGGGCGGCCCCGAACCTCCCCCTCACAGTCACCCTTGTTCCGGATTTCTGAGTGTGGGGAGGTTCCGTCTTCTGTCTGCAGCACCCGGGTTCTCCTAGGAGCCATTCGAGTGTCTTCCCCCAGTCCCTCCCAGTGCGGGTTGCCGGGGAAAGGCGGGGGTTGGGCTGGAAAAGCAGGTAGCATCTAGTGCCTCCCCATGGACAAGGGAGATAATTAGCGGACTTCCCCCTGCCAGGGAACACCTGTGACACCAGGCATCTTCGTGGAGGGCGGCCCCAAACCTCCCCCACACAGTCGGCCGTGTTCCGGAATTCTGAGTGTGGGGAGGTTCCGTCTTCTGTCTGCAGCACCCGGGATCTCCTAGGAGCCCTTTGAGTGTCTTCCCCGAGTCCCTCCCAATGCGGGCTGCCGGGGAAAGGCGGGGGTTGGGCTGGAAACGCAGGTAGCATCTAGTGCCTCCTCATGGACAGGGGAGGTAATTAGCGGACATCACCCTGCCAGGGAACACCTGTGACACCAGGCAGCTGCGTGGAGGGCGGCTCTGAAACTCCCCCTCACAGTCACAAGTGTTCCGGATTTCTGAGTGTGGGGAGGTTCCGTCTTCTGTCTGCAGCACCCGGGTTCTCCTAGGAGCCATTCGAGTGTCTTCCCCCAGTCCCTCCCAGTGCGGGCTGCCGGGGAAAGGCGGGGGTTGGGCTGGAAAAGCAGGTAGCATCTAGTGCCTCCCCATGGACAAGGGAGATAATTAGCGGACTTCCCCCTGCCAGGGAACACCTGTGACACCAGGCAGCTGCGTGGAGGGCGGCCCCGAATCTCCCCCACACAGTCACCCGTGTTCCGGAATTCTGAGTGTGGGGAGGTTCCGTCTTCTGTCTGCAGCACCCGGGATCTCCTAGGAGCCCTTCGAGTGTCTTCCCCGAGTCCCTCCCAGTGCGGGCTGCCGGGGAAAGGCGGGGGTTGGGCTGGAAAAGCAGGTAGCATCTAGTGCCTCCCCATGGACAAGGGAGATAATTAGCGGACTTCCCCCTGCCAGGGAACACCTGTGACACCAGGCAGCTGCGTGGAGGGCGGCCCTAAACTTCCCCACACAGTCACCCTTGTTCCGGAATTCTGAGTGTGGGGAGGTTCCGTCTTCTGTCTGCAGCACCCGGTTTCTCCTAGGAGCCCTTCGAGTGTCTTCCCCCAGTCCCTCCCAGTGCGGGCTGCCGGGGAAAGGTGGGGGTTGGGCTGGAAAAGCAGGTAGCATCTAGTGCCTCCCCCTGGACAGGGGAGGTAATTAGTGGACATCACCCTGCCAGGGAACACCTGTGACACCAGGCAGCTGCGTGGAGGGCGGCTCTGAACCTCCCCCTCACAGTCACCCTTTTTCCGGATTTCTGAGTGTGGGGGGGTTCCTTCTTCTGTCTGCAGCACACGGGATCTCCTGGGAGCCCTTCGAGTGTCTTCCCCGAGTCCCTCCCAGTGCGGGCTGCTGGGGAAAGGCGGGGGTTTGGCTGGAAACGCAGGTAGCATCTAGTTCCTCCCCATGGACAGGGGAGGTAATTAGCGGACTTCCCCTTGCGAGGGAACACCTGTGACACCAGGAAGCTGCGTGGGGGGCGGCCCTAAACCTCCCCCACACAGTCATCCGTATTCCGGAATTCTGAGTGTGGGGAGGTTCCGTCTTCTGTCTGCAGCACCCGGGTTCTCCTAGGAGCCCTTCGAGTGTCTTCCCCGAGTCCCTCCCAGTGCGGGCTGCCGGGGAAAGGCGGGGGTTTGGCTGGAAACGCAGGTAGCATCTAGTGCCTCCCCATGGAGAGGGGAGGTAATTAGCGGAATTCCCCTTGCGAGGGAACACCTGTGACACCAGGCAGCTGCGTGGAGGGCGGCCCTGAACCTCCCCCACACAGTCACCCGTGTTCCGGAATTCTGAGTGTGGGGGGGTTGCTTCTTCTGTCTGCAGCACACGGGATCTCCTAGGAGCCCTTCGAGTGTCTTCCCCCAGTCCCTCCCAGTGCGGGCTGCCGGGGAAAGGAGGGGGTTGTGCTGGAAACGCAGGTAGAATCTAGTGCCTCCCCATGGACTGGGGAGGCAATTAGCGGACTACCCCCTGCCAGGGAACACCTGTGACACCAGGCAGCTGCGTGGAGGGCGGCCCCGAACCTCCCCCTCACAGTCACCCTTGTTCCGGATTTCTGAGTGTGGGGAGGTTCCGTCTTCTGTCTGCAGCACCCGGGTTCTCCTAGGAGCCATTCGAGTGTCTTCCCCCAGTCCCTCCCAGTGCGGGTTGCCGGGGAAAGGCGGGGGTTGGGCTGGAAAAGCAGGTAGCATCTAGTGCCTCCCCATGGACAAGGGAGATAATTAGCGGACTTCCCCCTGCCAGGGAACACCTGTGACACCAGGCAGCTGCGTGGAGGGCGGCCCCGAACCTCCCCCACACAGTCACCCGTGTTCCGGAATTCTGAGTGTGGGGAGGTTCCGTCTTCTGTCTGCAGCACCCGGGATCTCCTAGGAGCCCTTCGAGTGTCTTCCCCGAGTCCCTCCCAGTGCGGGCTGCCGGGGAAAGGCGGGGGTTGGGCTGGAAACCCAGGTAGCATCTAGTGCCTCCTCATGGACAGGGGAGGTAATTAGCGGACATCACCTTGCCAGGGAACACCTGTGACACCAGGCAGCTGCGTGGAGGGCGGCTCTGAACCTCCCCCTCACAGTCACCCGTGTTCCGGATTTCTGAGTGTGGGGGGGTTCCTTCTTCTGTCTGCAGCACACGGGATCTCCTAGGAGCCCTTCGAGTGTCTTCCCCGAGTCCCTCCCAGTGCGGGCTGCCGGGGAAAAGCGGGGGTTGGGCTGGAAAAGCAGGTAGCATCTAGTTCCTCCCCATGGACAGGGGAGGAAATTAGCGGACTACGCCCTGCCAGGGAACACCTGTGACACCAGGCAGCTGCGTGGAGGGCGGCCCCGAACCTCCCCCACACAGTCAGCCGTGTTCCGGAATTCTGAGTTTGGGGAGGTTCCGTCTTCTGTCTGCAGCACCCGGGTTCTCCTAGGAGCCATTCGAGTGTCTTCCCCCAGTCCCTCCCAGTGCGGGCTGCCGGGGAAAGGCGGGGGTTGGGCTGGAAAAGCAGGTAGCATCTAGTGCCTCCCCATGGACAAGGGAGATAATTAGCGGACTTCCCCCTGCCAGGGAACACCTGTGACACCAGGCAGCTGCGTGGAGGGCGGCCCCGAACCTCCCCCACACAGTCACCCGTGTTCCGGAATTCTGAGTGTGGGGAGGTTCCGTCTTCTGTCTGCAGCACCCGGGATCTCCTAGGAGCCCTTCGAGTGTCTTCCCCGAGTCCCTCCCAGTGCGGGCTGCCGGGGAAAGGCGGGGGTTGGGCTGGAAACGCAGGTAGCATCTAGTGCCTCCTCATGGACAGGGGAGGTAATTAGCGGACATCACCCTGGCAGGGAACACCTGTGACACCAGGGAGCTGCGTGGAGGGCGGCTCTGAACCTCCCCCTCACAGTCACCCGTGTTCCGGATTTCTGAGTGTGGGGGGGTTCCTTCTTCTGTCTGCAGCACACGGGATCTCCTAGGAGCCCTTCGAGTGTCTTCCCCGAGTCCCTCCCAGTGCGGGCTGCCGGGGAAAGGCGGGGGTTGGGCTGGAAAAGCAGGTAGCATCTAGTTCCTCCCCATGGACAGGGGAGGTAATTAGCGGACTACGCCCTGCCAGGGAACACCTGTGACACCAGGTAGCTGCGTGGAGGGCGGCCCCGAACCTCCCCCACACAGTCAGCCGTATTCCGGAATTCTGAGTGTGGGGAGGTTCCGTCTTCTGTCTGCAGCACCCGGGTTCTCCTAGGAGCCCTTCGAGTGTCTTCCCCGAGTCCCTCCCATTGCGGGCTGCCGGGGAAAGGCGGGGGTTGGGCTGGAAACGCAGGTAGCATCTAGTGCCTCCTCATGGACAGGGGAGGTAATTAGCGGACATCACCCTGCCAGGGAACACCTGTGACACCAGGCAGCTGCGTGGAGGGCGGCCCCGAACCTCCCCCACACAGTCAGCCGTATTCCGGAATTCTGAGTGTGGGGAGGTTCCGTCTTCTGTCTGCAGCACCCGGGTTCTCCTAGGAGCCCTTCGAGTGTCTTCCCCCATTCCCTCCCAGTGCGGGCTGCCGGGGAAAGGAGGGGGTTGTGCTGGAAACGCAGGTAGAATCTAGTGCCTCCCCATGGACTGGGGAGGTAATTAGCGGACTACCCCCTGCCAGGGAACACCTGTGACACCAGGCAGCTGCGTGGAGGGCGGCCCCGAACCTCCCCCTCACAGTCACCCTTGTTCCGGATTTCTGAGTGTGGGGGGGTTCCTTCTTCTGTCTGCAGCACACGGGATCTCCTAGGAGCCCTTCGAGTGTCTTCCCCGAGTCCCTCCCAGTGCGGGCTGCCGGGGAAAGGCAGGGGTTTGGCTGGAAACGCAGGTAGCATCTAGTTCCTCCCCATGGACATGGGAGGTAATTAGCGGACTTCCCCTTGCGAGGGAACACCTGTGACACCAGGAAGCTGCGTGGGGGGCGGCCCAAAACCTCCCCCACACAGTCACCCGTGTTCCGGAATTCTGAGTGTGGGGGGGTTGCTTCTTCTGTCTGCAGCACACGGGATCTCCTAGGAGCCCTTCGAGTGTCTTCCCCCATTCCCTCCCAGTGCGGGCTGCCGGGGAAGGAGGGGGTTGTGCTGGAAACGCAGGTAGAATCTAGTGCCTCCCCATGGACTGGGGAGGTAATTAGCGGACTACCCCCTGCCAGGGAACACCTGTGACACCAGGCAGCTGCGTGGAGGGCGGCCCCGAACCTCCCCATCACAGTCACACGTGTTCCGGATTTCTGAGTGTGGGGGGGTTCCTTCTTCTGTCTGCAGCACACGGGATCTCCTAGGAGCCCTTCGAGTGTCTTCCCCGAGTCCCTCCCAGTGCGGGCTGCCGGGGAAAGGCAGGGGTTTGGCTGGAAACGCAGGTAGCATCTAGTTCCTCCCCATGGACAGGGGAGGTAATTAGCGGACTTCCCCTTGCGAGGGAACACCTGTGACACCAGGAAGCTGCGTGTGGGGCGGCCCTAAACCTCCCCCACTCAGTCATCCGTGTTCCGGAATTCTGAGTGTGGGGAGGTTCCGTCTTCTGTCTGCAGCACCCGGGTTCTCCTAGGACCCTTTCGAGTGTCTTCCCCGAGTCCCTCCTAGTGCGGGCTGCCGGGGAAAGGCGGGGGTTTGGCTGGAAACGCAGGTAGCATCTAGTGCCTCCCCATGGACCAGGGAGGTAATTAGCGGACTTCCCCTTGCGAGGGAACACCTGTGACACTAGGCAGCTGCGTGGAGGGCGGCCCCGAACCTCCCCCACACAGTCAGCCGTGTTCCGGAATTCTGAGTGTGAGGAGGTTCCGTCTTCTGTCTGCAGCACCCGGGTTCTCCTAGGAGCCATTAGAGTGTCTTCCCCCAGTCCCTCCCAGTGCGGGCTGCCGGGGAAAGGCGGGGGTTGGGCTGGAAAAGCAGGTAGCATCTAGTGCCTCCCCATGGACAAGGGAGATAATTAGCGGACTTCCCCCTGCCAGGGAACACCTGTGACACCAGGCAGCTGCGTGGAGGGCGGCCCCGAACCTCCCCCACACAGTCACCCGTGTTCCGGAATTCTGAGTGTGGGGAGGTTCCGTCTTCTGTCTGCAGCACCCGGGAACTCCTAGGAGCCCTTCAAGTGTCTTCCCCGAGTCCCTCCCAGTGCGGGCTGCCGGGGAAAGGCGGGGGTTGGGCTGGAAACGCAGGTAGCATCTAGTGCCCCCTCATGGACAAGGGAGGTAATTAGCGGACATCACCCTGCCAGGGAACACCTGTGACACCAGGCAGCTGCGTGGAGGGCGGCTCTGAACCTCCCCCTCACAGTCACCCGTGTTCCGGATTTCTGAGTGTGGGGGGGTTCCTTCTTCTGTCTGCAGCACACGGGATCTCCTAGGAGCCCTTCGAGTGTCTTCCCCGAGTCCCTCCCAGTGCGGGCTGCCGGGGAAAGGCGGGGGTTGGGCTGGAAAAGCAGGTAGCATCTAGTTCCTCCCCATGGACAGGGGAGGTAATTAGCGGACTACGCCCTGCCAGGAAACACCTGTGACACCAGGCAGCTGCGTGGAGGGCGGCCCCGAACCTCCCCCACACAGTCAGCCGTGTTCCGGAATTCTGAGTGTGGGGAGGTTCCGTCTTCTGTCTGCAGCACCCGGGTTCCCCTAGGAGCCATTCGAGTGTCTTCCCACAGTCCCTCCCAGTGCGGGCTGCCGGGGAAAGGTGGGGGTTGGGCTGGAAAAGCAGGTAGCATCTAGTGCCTCCCCCTGGACAGGGGAGGTAATTAGTGGACATCACCCTGCCAGGGAACACCTGTGACACCAGGCAGCTGCGTGGAGGGCGGCTCTGAACCTCCCCCTCACAGTCACCCTTGTTCTGGATTTCTGAGTGTGGGGGGGTTCCTTCTTCTGTCTGCAGCACACGGGATCACCTAGGAGCCCTTCGAGTGTCTTCCCCGAGTCCCTCCCAGTGCGGGCTGCCGGGGAAAGGCGGGGGTTGGGCTGGAAAAGCAGGTAGCATCTAGTGCCTCCCCCTGGACAGGGGAGGTAATTAGTGGACATCACCCTGCCAGGGAACACCTGTGACACCAGGCAGCTGCGTGGAGGGCGGCTCTGAACCTCCCCCTCACAGTCACCCTTGTTCTGGATTTCTGAGTGTGGGGGGGTTCCTTCTTCTGTCTGCAGCACACGGGATCTCCTAGGAGCCATTCGAGTGTCTTCCCCGAGTCCCTCCCAGTGCGGGCTGCCGGGGAAAGGCGGGGGTTGGGCTGGAAAAGCAGGTAGCATCTAGTGCCTCCCCCTGGACAGGGGAGGTAATTAGCGGACTTCCCCTTGCGAGGGAACCCCTGTGACACCAGGCAGCTGCGTGGAGGGCGGCTCCGAACCTCCCCCACACAGTCATACGTGTTCCGGGATTCTGAGTGTGGGGGGGTTCCTTCTTCTGTCTGCAGCACACGGGATCTCCTAGGAGCCCTTCGAGTGTCTTCCCCCAGTCCCTCCCAGTGCGGGCTGCCGGGGAAAGGCGGATTTTGGGCTGGAAAAGCAGGTAGCATCTAGTGCCTCCCCATGGACAGGGGAGGTAATTAGCGGACTACCCCCTGCCAGGGAACACCTGTGACACCAGGCAGCTGCGTGGAGGGCGGCCCCGAACCTCCCCCACACAGTCAGCCGTGTTCCAGAATTCTGAGTGTGGGGAGGTTCCGTCTTCTGTCTGCAGCACCCGGGTTCTCCTAGGAGCCCTTCGAGTGTCTTCCCCGAGTCCCTCCCAGTGCGGGCTGCCGGGGAAAGGCGGGGGTTGGGCTGGAAACGCAGGTAGCATCTAGTGCCTCCCCATGGACAAGGGAGATAATTAGCGGACTTCCCCCTGCCAGGGAACACCTGTGACACCAGGCAACTTCGTGGAGGGCGGCCCCAAACCTCCCCCACACAGTCGGCCGTGTTCCGGAATTCTGAGTGTGGGGAGGTTCCGTCTTCTGTCTGCAGCAACCGGGATCTCCTAGGAGCCCTTCGAGTGTCTTCCCCGAGTCCCTCCCAGTGCGGGCTGCCGGGGAAAGGCGGGGGTTGGGCTGGAAACGCAGGTAGCATCTAGTGCCTCCTCATGGACAGGGGAGGTAATTAGGGGACATCACCCTGCCAGGGAACACCTGTGACACCAGGCAGCTGCGTGGAGGGCGGCTCTGAACCTCCCCCTCACAGTCACCCGTGTTCTGGATTTCTGAGTGTGGGGGGGTTCCTTCTTCTGTCTGCAGCACACGGGATCTCCTAGGAGCCCTTCGAGTGTCTTCCCCGAGTCCCTCCCAGTGCGGGCTGCCGGGGAAAGGCGGGGGTTTGGCTGGAAAAGCAGGTAGCATCTAGTGCCTCCCCATGGACAGGGGAGGTATTTAGCGGACTTCCCCTTGCGAGGGAACACCTGTGACACCAGGAAGCTGCGTGGGGGGCGGCCCTAAACCTCCCCCACACAGTCATCCGTGTTCCGGGATTCTGAGTGTGGGGAGGTTCCGTCTTCTGTCTGCAGCACCCGGGATCTCCTAGGAGCCCTTCGAGTGTGTTCCCCGAGTCCCTCCCTGTGCGGGCGGCCGGGGAAAGGCGGGGGTTGGGCTGGAAACGCAGGTAGCATCTAGTGCCTCCCCATGGACAGGGGAGGTAATTAGCGGACTACCCCCTGCCAGGGAACACCTGTGACACCAGGCAGCTGCGTGGAGGGCGGCCCCGAACCTCCCCCACACAGTCAGCCGTGTTCCGGAATTCTGAGTGTGGGGAGCTTCCGTCTTCTGTCTGCAGCACCCAGGTTCTCCTAGGAGCCCTTCGAGTGTCTTCCCCGAGTCCCTCCCAGTGCGGGCTGCCGGGGAAAGGCGGGGGTTTGGCTGGAAACGCAGGTAGCATCTAGTGCCTCCCCATGGACCAGGGAGGTAATTAGCGGACTTCCCCTTGCGAGGGAACACCTGTGACACAAGGCAGCTGCGTGGAGGGCGGCCCCGAACCTCCCCCACACAGTCAGCCGTGTTCCGGAATTCTGAGTGTGGGGAGGTACCGTCTTCTGTCTGCAGCACACGGGATCTCCTGGGAGCCCTTCGAGTGTCTTCCCCGAGTCCCTCCCAGTGCGGGCTGCTGGGGAAAGGCGGGGTTTGGGCTGGAAACGCAGGTAGCATCTAGTTCCTCCCCATGGACAGGGGAGGTAATTAGCGGACTTCCCCTTGCGAGGGAACACCTGTGACACCAGGAAGCTGCGTGGAGGGCGGCCCTAAACTTCCCCACACAGTCACCCTTGTTCCGGAATTCTGAGTGTGGAGAGGTTCCGTCTTCTGTCTGCAGCACCCGGGTTCTCCTAGGAGCCCTTCGAGTGTCTTCCCCCAGTCCCTCCCAGTGCGGGCTGCCGGGGAAAGGTGGGGGTTGGGCTGGAAAAGCAGGTAGCATCTAGTGCCTCCCCCTGGACAGGGGAGGTAATTAGTGAACATCACCCTGCCAGGGAACACCTGTGACACCAGGCAGCTGCGTGGAGGGAGGCTCTGAACCTCCCCCTCACAGTCACCCTTGTTCTGGATTTCTGAGTGTGGGGGGGTTCCTTCTTCTGTCTGCAGCACACGGGATCTCCTAGGAGCCCTTCGAGTGTCTTCCCCGAGTCCCTCCCAGTGCGGGCTGCCGGGGAAAGGCGGGGGTTGGGCTGGAAAAGCAGGTAGCATCTAGTGCCTCCCCCTGGACAGGGGAGGTAATTAGTGGACATCACCCTGCCAGGGAACACCTGTGACACTAGGCAGCTGCGTGGAGGGCGGCTCTGAACCTCCCCCTCACAGTCAGCCGTGTTCCAGAATTCTGAGTGTGGGGAGGTTCCGTCTTCTGTCTGCAGCACCCGGGTTCTCCTAGGAGCCCTTCGAGTGTCTTCCCCGAGTCCCTCCCAGTGCGGGCTGCCGGGGAAAGGCGGGGGTTGGGCTGGAAACGCAGGTAGCATCTAGTGCCTCCCCATGGACAAGGGAGATAATTAGCGGACTTCCCCCTGCCAGGGAACACCTGTGACACCAGGCAACTTCGTGGAGGGCGGCCCCAAACCTCCGCCACACAGTCGGCCGTGTTCCGGAATTCTGAGTGTGGGGAGGTTCCGTCTTCTGTCTGCAGCACCCGGGATCTCCTAGGAGCTCTTCGAGTGTCTTCCCCGAGTCCCTCCCAGTGCGGGCTGCCGGGGAAATGCGGGGGTTGGGCTGGAAACGCAGGTAGCATCTAGTGCCTCCTCATGGACAGGGGAGGTAATTAGCGGACATCACCCTGCCAGGGAACACCTGTGACACCAGGCAGCTGCGTGGAGGGCGGCTCTGAACCTCCCCCTCACAGTCACCCGTGTTCTGGATTTCTGAGTGTGGGGGGGTTCCTTCTTCTGTCTGCAGCACACGGGATCTCCTAGGAGCCCTTCGAGTGTCTTCCCCGAGTCCCTCCCAGTGCGGGCTGCCGGGGAAAGGCGGGGGTTGGGCTGGAAAAGCAGGTAGCATCTAGTTCCTCCCCATGGACAGGGGAGGTAATTAGCGGACTACGCCCTGCCAGGGAACACCTGTGACACCAGGCAGCTGCGTGGAGGGCGGCCCAGAACCTCCCCCACACAGTCAGCCGTATTCCGGAATTCTGAGTGTGGGGAGGTTCCGTCTTCTGTCTGCAGCACCCGGGTTCTCCTAGGAGCCCTTCGAGTGTCTTCCCCGAGTCCCTCCCAGTGCGGGCTGCCGGGGAAATGCGGGGGTTTGGCTGGAAACGCAGGTAGCATCTAGTGCCTCCCCATGGACAGGGGAGGTAATTAGCGGACTTCCCCTTGCGAGGGAACACCTGTGACACCAGGAAGCTGCGTGGGGGGCGGCCCTAAACCTCCCCCACACAGTCATCCGTGTTCCGGAATTCTGAGTGTGGGGAGGTTCCGTCTTCTGTCTGCAGCACCCGGGATCTCCTAGGAGCCCTTCGAGTGTGTTCCCCAAGTCCCTCCCTGTGCGGGCGGCCGGGGAAAGGCGGGGGTTGGGCTGGAAACGCAGGTAGCATCTAGTGCCTCCCCATGGACAGGGGAGGTAATTAGCGGACTACCCCCTGCCAGGGAACACCTGTGACACCAGGCAGCTGCGTGGAGGGCGGCCCCGAACCTCCCCCACACAGTCAGCCGTGTTCCGGAATTCTGAGTGTGGGGAGGTTCCGTCTTCTGTCTGCAGCACCCAGGTTCTCCTAGGAGCCCTTCGAGTGTCTTCCCCGAGTCCCTCCCAGTGCGGGCTGCCGGGGAAAGGCGGGGGTTTGGCTGGAAACGCAGGTAGCATCTAGTGCCTCCCCATGGACCAGGGAGGTAATTAGCGGACTTCCCCTTGCGAGGGAACACCTGTGACACAAGGCAGCTGCGTGGAGGGCGGCCCCGAACCTCCCCCACACAGTCAGCCGTGTTCCGGAATTCTGAGTGTGGGGAGGTACCGTCTTCTGTCTGCAGCACCCGGGATCTCCTAGGAGCCCTTCGAGTGTCTTCCCCGAGTCCATCCCAGTGCGGGCTACCGGGGAAAGGCGGGGGTTGGGCTGGAAAAGCAGGTTGCATCTAGTGCCTCCCCCTGGACAGGGGAGGTAATTAACGGACTTCCCCCTGCCAGGGAACACCTGTGACACCAGGCAGCTGCGTGGAGGGCGGCCCCGAACTTCCCCCACACAGTCACCCGTGTTCCGGAATTCTGAGTGTGGGGAGGTTCCGTCTTCTGTCTGCAGCACCCGGGATCTCCTAGGAGCCCTTCGAGTGTCTTCCCCGAGTCCCTCCCAGTGCGGGCTACCGGGGAAAGGCGGGGGTTGGGCTGGAAAAGCAGGTAGCATCTAGTTCCTCCCCATGGACAGGGTAGGTAATTAGCGGACTACCCCCTGCCAGGGAACACCTGTGACACCAGGCAGCTGCGTGGAGGGCGGCCCCGAACCTCCCCCACACAGTCAGCCGTGTTCCGGAATTCTGAGTGTGGGGAGGTTCCGTCTTCTGTCTGCAGCACCCAGGTTCTCCTAGGAGCCCTTCGAGTGTCTTCCCCGAGTCCCTCCCAGTGCGGGCTGCCGGGGAAAGGCGGGGGTTTGGCTGGAAACGCAGGTAGCATCTAGTGCCTCCCCATGGACCAGGGAGGTAAGTAGCGGAATTCCCCTTGCGAGGGAACACCTGTGACACAAGGCAGCTGCGTGGAGGGCGGCCCCGAACCTCCCCAACACAGTCAGCCGTGTTCCGGAATTCTGAGTGTGGGGAGGTTCCGTCTTCTGTCTGCAGCACCCGGGTTCTCCTAGGAGCCATTCGAGTGTCTTCCTCCAGTCCCTCCCAGTGCGGGCTACCGGGGAAAGTCGGGGGTTGGGCTGGAAAAGCAGGTAGCATCTAGTGCCTCCCCATGGACAAGGGAGATAATTAGCGGACTTCCCCCTGCCAGGGAACACCTGTGACACCAGGCATCTTCGTGGATGGCGGCCCCAAACCTCCCCCACACAGTCGGCCGTGTTCCGGAATTCTGAGTGTGGGGAGGTTCCGTCTTCTGTCTGCAGCACCCGGGATCTCCTAGGAGCCCTTCGAGTGTCTTCCCCGAGTCCCTCCCAGTGCGGGCTGCCGGGGAAAGGCGGGGGTTGGGCTGGAAACGCAGGTAGCATCTAGTGCCTCCTCATGGACAGGGGAGGTAATTAGCGGACATCACCCTGCCAGGGAACACCTGTGACACCAGGCAGCTGCGTGGAGGGCGGCTCTGAACCTCCCCCTCACTGTCACCCGTGTTCCGGATTTCTGAGTGTGGGGGGGTTCCTTCTTCTGTCTGCAGCACACGGGATATCCTAGGAGCCCTTCGAGTGTCTTCCCCGAGTCCCTCCCAGTGCGGGCTGCCGGGGAAAGGCGGGGGTTGGGCTGGAAAAGCAGGTAGCATCTAGTTCCTCCCCATGGACAGGGGAGGTAATTAGCGGACTACCCCCTGCCAGGGAACACCTGTGACACCAGGCAGCTGCGTGGAGGGCGGCCCCGAACCTCCCCCACACAGTTAGCCGTATTCCGGAATTCTGAGTGTGGGGAGGTTCCGTCTTCTGTCTGCAGCACCCGGGATCTCCTAGGAGCCCTTCGAGTGTCTTCCCCGAGTCCCTCCCAGTGCGGGCTGCCGGGAAAAGGCGGGGGTTTGGCTGGAAACGCAGGTAGCATCTAGTGCCTCCCCATGGATAGGGGAGGTAATTAGCGGAATTCCCCTTGCGAGGGAACACCTGTGACACCAGGCAGCTGCGTGGAGGGCGGCCCCGAACCTCCCCCACACAGTCACCCGTGTTCCGGAATTCTGAGTGTGGGGGGGTTCCTTCTTCTGTCTGCAGCACACGGGATCTCCTAGGAGCCCTTCGAGTGTCTTCCCCCAGTCCCTCCCAGTGCGGGCTGCCGGGGAAAGGAGGGGGTTGTGCTGGAAACGCAGGTAGCATCTAGTGCCTCCCCATGGACTGGAGAGGTAATTAGCGGACTACCCCCTGCCAGGGAACACCTGTGACACCAGGCAGCTGCGTGGAGGGCGGCCCCGAACCTCCCCCACACAGTCAACCGTGTTCCGGAATTCTGAGTGTGGGGAGGTTCCGTCTTCTGTCTGCAGCACCCGGGATCTCCTGGGAGCCCTTCGAGTGTCTTCCCCGAGTACCTCCCAGTGCGGGCTGCCTGGGAAAGTCGGGGGTTGGGATGGAAAAGCAGGTAGCATCTAGTGCCTCCCCCTGGACAGGGGAGGTAATTAGCGGACTTCCCCTTGCGAGGGAACACCTGTGACACAAGGCAGCTTCGTGGAGGGCGGCCCCGAACCTCCCCCACACAGTCAGCCGTGTTCCGGAATTCTGAGTGTGGGGAGGTACCGTCTTCTGTCTGCAGCACCCGGGATCTCCTAGGAGCCCTTCGAGTGTCTTCCCCGAGTCCATCCCTGTGCGGGCTACCGGGGAAAGGCGGGGGTTGCGCTGGAAAAGCAGGTAGCATCTAGTGCCTCCCCCTGGACAGGGGAGGTAATTAACGGACTTCCCCCTGCCAGGGAACACCTGTGACACCAGGCAGCTGCGTGGAGGGCGGCCCCGAACCTCCCCCACACAGTCACCCGTGTTCCGGAATTCTGAGTGTGGGGAGGTTCCGTCTTCTGTCTGCAGCACCCGGGATCTCCTAGGAGCACTTCGAGTGTCTTCCCCGAGTACCTCCCAGTGCTGGCTGCCCGGGAAAGTCGGGGGTTGGGCTGGAAAAGCAGGTAGCATCTAGTGCCTCCCCCTGGACAGGGGAGGTAATTAGCGGAATTCCCCTTGCGAGGGAACACCTGTGAAACAAGGCAGCTGCGTGGAGGGCGGCCCCGAACCTCCCCCACACAGTCAGCCGTGTTCTGGAATTCTGAGTGTGGGGAGGTACCGTCTTCTGTCTGCAGCACCCGGGATCTCCTAGGAGCCCTTCGAGTGTCTTCCCCGAGTCCATCCCAGTGCGTGCTGCCGGGGAAAGGCGGGGGTTGGGCTGGAAAAGCAGGTAGCATCTAGTTCCTCCCCATGGACAGGGGAGGTAATTAGCGGACTACCCCCTGCCAGGGAACACCTGTGACACCAGGCAGCTGCGTGGAGGGCGGCCCCGAACCTCCCCCACACAGTCAGCCGTATTCCGGAATTCTGAGTGTGGGGAGGTTCCGTCTTCTGTCTGCAGCACCCGGGTTCTCCTAGGAGCCCTTCGAGTGTCTTCCCCGAGTCCCTCCCAGTGCGGGCTGCCGGGGAAAGGCGGGGGTTTGGCTGGAAACGCAGGTAGCATCTAGTGCCTCCCCATGGAGAGGGGAGGTAATTAGCGGAATTCCCCTTGCGAGGGAACACCTGTGACACCAGGCAGCTGCGTGGAGGTCGGCCCCGAACCTCCCCCACACAGTCACCCGTGTTCCGGAATTCTGAGTGTGGGGGGGTTCCTTCTTCTGTCTGCAGCACACGGGATCTCCTAGGAGCCCTTCGAGTGTCTTCCCCCAGTCCCTCCCAGTGCGGGCTGCCGGGGAAAGGAGGGGGTTGTGCTGGAAGCGCAGGTAGCATCTAGTGCCTCCCCCTGGACAGGGGAGGTAATTAGCGGACTTCCCCTTGCGAGGGAACACCTGTGACACAAGGCAGCTGCGTGGAGGGCGGCCCCGAACCTCCCCCACACAGTCAGCCATGTTCTGGAATTCTGAGTGTGGGGAGGTACCGTCTTCTGTCTGCAGCACCCGGGATCTCCTTGGAGCCCTTCGAGTGTCTTCCCCGAGTCCATCCCAGTGCGGGCTACCGGGGAAAGGCGGGGGTTGTGCTGGAAAAGCAGGTAGCATCTAGTTCCTCCCCATGGACAGGGGAGGTAATTAGCGGACTACCCCCTGCCAGGGAACACCTGTGACACCAGGCAGCTGCGTGGAGGGCGGCCCCGAACCTCCCCCACACAGTCAGCCGTATTCCGGAATTCTGAGTGTGGGGAGGTTCCGTCTTCTGTCTGCAGCACCCGGGTTCTCCTAGGAGCCCTTCGAGTGTCTTCCCCGAGTCCCTCCCAGTGCGGGCTGCCGGGGAAATGCGGGGGTTTGGCTGGAAACGCAGGTAGCATCTAGTGCCTCCCCATGGAGAGGGGAGGTAATTAGCGGAATTCCCCTTGCGAGGGAACACCTGTGACACCAGGCAGCTGCGTGGAGGGCGGCCCCGAACCTCCCCCACACAGTCACCCGTGTTCCGGAATTCTGAGTGTGGGGGGGTTCCTTCTTCTGTCTGCAGCACACGGGATCTCCTAGGAGCCCTTCGAGTGTCTTCCCCCAGTCCCTCCCAGTGCGGGCTGCCGGGGAAAGGCGGGGGTTGGGCTGGAAATTCAGGTAGCATCTAGTGCCGCCCCATGGACAGGGGAGGTAATTAGCGGACTACCCCCTGCCAGGGAACACCTGTGACACCAGGCAGCTGCGTGGAGGGCGGCCCCGAACCTCCCCCACACAGTCAGCCGTGTTCCAGAATTCTGAGTGTGGGGAGGTTCCGTCTTCTGTCTGCAGCACCCGGGTTCTCCTAGGAGCCCTTCGAGTGTCTTCCCCGAGTCCCTCCCAGTGCGGGCTGCCGGGGAAAGGCGGGGGTTTGGCTGGAAACGCAGGTAGCATCTAGTGCCTCCCCATGGACAGGGGAGGTAATTAGCGGACTTCCCCTTGCGAGGGAACACCTGTGACACCAGGAAGCTGCGTGGGGGGCGGCCCTAAACCTCCCCCACACAGTCATCCGTGTTCCGGAATTCTGAGTGTGGGGAGGTTCCGTCTTCTGTCTGCAGCTCCCGGGTTCTCCTAGGAGCCCTTCGAGTGTGTTCCCCGCGTCCCTCCCTGTGCGGGCGGCCGGGGAAAGGCGGGGGTTGGGCTGGAAACGCAGGTAGCATCTAGTGCCTCCTCATGGACAGGGGAGGTAATTAGCGGACATCACCCTGCCAGGGAACATCTGTGACACCAGGCAGCTGCGTGGAGGGCGGCTCTTAACCTCCCCCTCACAGTCACCCGTGTTCCGGATTTCTGAGTGTGGGGGGGTTCCTTCTTCTGTCTGCAGCACACGGGATCTCCTAGGAGCCCTTCGAGTGTCTTCCCCGAGTCCCTCCCAGTGCGGGCTGCCGGGGAAAGGCGGGGGTTGGGCTGGAAATGCAGGTAGCATCTAGTTCCTCCCCATGGACAGGGGAGGTAATTAGCGGACTACCCCCTGCCAGGGAACACCTGTGACACCAGGAAGCTGCGTGGAGGGCGGCCCCGAACCTCCCCCACACAGTCAGCCGTATTCCGGAATTCTGAGTGTGGGGAGGTTCCGTCTTCTGTCTGCAGCACCCGGGTTCTCCTATGAGCCCTTCGAGTGTCTTCCCCGAGTCCCTCCCAGTGCGGGCTGCCGGGGAAAGGCGGGGGTTTGGCTGGAAACGCAGGTAGCATCTAGTGCCTCCCCATGGAGAGGGGAGGTAATTAGCGGAATTCCCCTTGCGAGGGAACACCTGTGACACCAGGCAGCTGCGTGGAGGGCGGCCCCGAACCTCCCCCACACAGTCACCCGTGTTCCGGAATTCTGAGTGTGGGGGGGTTCCTTCTTCTGTCTGCAGCACCTGGGATCTCCTAGGAGCCCTTCGAGTGTCTTCCCCGAGTCCCTCCCAGTGCGGGCTGCCGGGGAAAGGCGGGGGTTGGGCTGGAAACGCAGGTAGCATCTAGTGCCTCCCCCTGGACAGGGGAGGTAATTAACGGACTTCCCCCTGCCAGGGAACACCTGTGACACCAGGCAGCTGCGTGGAGGGCGGCCCCGAACCTCCCCCACACAGTCACCCGTGTTCCGGAATTCTGAGTGTGGGGAGGTACCGTCTTCTGTCTGCAGAACCCGGGATCTCCTAGGAGCCCTTCGAGTGTCTTCCCCGAGTCCCTCCCAGTGCGGGCTACCGGGGAAAGGCGGGGGTTGGGCTGGAAAAGCAGGTAGCATCTAGTTCCTCCCCATGGACAGGGGAGGTAATTAGCGGACTACCCCCTGCCAGGGAACACCTGTGACACCAGGCATCTTCGTGGAGGGCGGCCCCGAACCTCCCCCACACAGTCAGCCGTGTTCCGGAATTCTGAGTGTGGGGAGGTTCCGTCTTCTGTCTGCAGCACCCAGGTTCTCCTAGGAGCCCTTCGAGTGTCTTCCCCGAGTCCCTCCCAGTGCGGGATGCCGGGGAAAGGCGGGGGTTTGGCTGGAAACGCAGGTAGCATCTAGTGCCTCCCCATGGACCAGGGAGGTAATTAGCGGACTTCCCCTTGCGAGGGAACACCTGTGACACCAGGCAGCTGCGTGGAGGGCGGCCCCGAACCTCCCCCACACAGTCACCCGTGTTCCGGAATTCTGAGTGTGGGGGGGTTCCTTCTTCTGTCTGCAGCACACGGGATCTCCTAGGAGCCCTTCGAGTGTCTTCCCCGAGTCCCTCCCAGTGCGGGCTGCCGGGGAAAGGCGGGGGTTGGGCTGGAAAAGCAGGTAGCATCTAGTGCCTCCCCCTGGACAGGGGAGGTAATTAACGGACTTCCCCCTGCCAGGGAACACCTGTGACACCAGGCAGCTGCGTGGAGGGCGGCCCCGAACCTCCCCCACACAGTCACCCGTGTTCCGGAATTCTGAGTGTGGGGAGGTACCGTCTTCTGTCTGCAGCACCCGGGATCTCCTAGGAGCCCTTCGAGTGTCTTCCCAGAGTCCCTCCCAGTGCGGGCTACCGGGGAAAGGCGGGGGTTGGGCTGGAAAAGCAGGTAGCATCTAGTTCCTCCCCATGGACAGGGGAGGTAATTAGCGGACTACCCCCTTCCAGGGAACACCTGTGACACCAGGCAGCTGCGTGGAGGGCGGCCCCGAACCTCCCCCACACAGTCAGCCGTGTTCCGGAATTCTGAGTGTGGGGAGGTTCCGTCTTCTGTCTGCAGCACCCAGGTTCCCCTAGTAGCCCTTCGAGTGTCTTCCCCGAGTCCCTCCCAGTGCGGGCTGCCGGGGAAAGGCGGGGGTTTGGCTGGAAACGCAGGTAGCATCTAGTGCCTCCCCATGGAGCAGGGAGGTAATTAGCGGACTTCCCCTTGCGAGGGAACACCTGTGACACAAGGCAGCTGCGTGGAGGGCGGCCCCGAACCTCCCCCACACAGTCAGCCGTGTTCCGGAATTCTGAGTGTGGGGAGGTTCCGTCTTCTGTCTGCAGCACCCGGGTTCTCCTAGGAGCCATTCGAGTGTCTTCCCCCAGTCCCTCCCAGTGCGGGCTGCAGGGGAAAAGCGGGGGTTGGGCTGGAAAAGCAGGTAGCATCTAGTGCCACCCATGGACAAGGGAGATAATTAGCGGACTTCCCCCTGCCAGGGAACACCTGTGACACCAGGCATCTTCGTGGAGGGCGGCCCCAAACCTCCCCCACACAGTCGGCCGTGTTCCGGAATTCTGAGTGTGGGGAGGTTCCGTCTTCTGTCTGCAGCACCCGGGATCTCCTAGGAGCCCTTCGAGTGTCTTCCCCGAGTCCCTCTCAGTGCGGGCTGCCGGGGAAAGGCGGGGGTTGGGTTGGAAACGCAGGTAGCATCTAGTGCCTCCTCATGGACTGGGGAGGTAATTAGCGGACATCACCCTGCCAGGGAACACCTGTGACACCAGGCAGCTGCGTGGAGGGCGGCTCTGAACCTCCCCCTCACAGTCACCCGTGTTCCGGATTTCTGAGTGTGGGGGGGTTCCTTCTTCTGTCTGCAGCACACGGGATCTCCTAGGAGCCCTTCGAGTGTCTTCCCCGAGTACCTCCCAGTGCGTGCTGCCGGGGAAAGGCGGGGGTTGGGCTGGAAAAGCAGGTAGCATCTAGTTCCTCCCCATGGACAGGGGAGGTAATTTGCGGACTACCCCCTGCCAGGGAACACCTGTGACACCAGGCAGCTGCGTGGAGGGCGGCCCCGAACCTCCCCCACAGAGTCAGCAGTATTCCGGAATTCTGAGTGTGGGGAGGTTCCGTCTTCTGTCTGAAGCACCCGGGTTCTCCTAGGAGCCCTTCGAGTGTCTTCCCCGAGTCCCTCCCAGTGCGGGCTGCCGGGGAAAGGCGGGGGTTTGGCTGGAAACGCAGGTAGCATCTAGTGCCTCCCCATGGAGGGGGGAGGTAATTAGCGGAATTCCCCTTGCGAGGGAACACCTGTGACACCAGGCAGCTGCGTGGAGGTCGGCCCCGAACCTCCCCCACACAGTCACCCGTGTTCCGGAATTCTGAGTGTGGGGGGGTTCCTTCTTCTGTCTGCAGCACACGGGATCTCCTAGGAGCCCTTCGAGTGTCTTCCCCCAGTCCCTCCCAGTGCGGGCTGCCGGGGAAAGGAGGGGGTTGTGCTGGAAGCGCAGGTAGCATCTAGTGCCTCCCCCTGGACAGGGGAGGTAATTAGCGGACTTCCCCTTGCGAGGGAACACCTGTGACACAAGGCAGCTGCGTGGAGGGCGGCCCCGAACCTCCCCCACACAGTCAGCCGTGTTCCGGAATTCTGAGTGTGGGGAGGTACTGTCTTCTGTCTGCAGCACCCGGGATCTCCTAGGAGCCATTCGAGTGTCTTCCCCGAGTCCATCCCAGTGCGGGCTACCGGGGAAAGGCGGGGGTTGGGCTGGAAAAGCAGGTAGCATCTAGTTCCTCCCCATGGACAGGGGAGGTAATTAGCGGACTACCCCCTGCCAGGGAACACCTGTGACACCAGGCAGCTGCGTGGAGGGCGGCCCCGAACCTCCCCCACACAGTCAACCGTGTTCCGGAATTCTGAGTGTGGGGAGGTTCCGTCTTCTGTCTGCAGCACCCGGGATCTCCTAGGAGCCCTTCGAGTGTCTTCCCCGAGTACCTCCCAGTGCGGGCTGCCGGGGAAAGTCGGGGGTTGGGCTGGAAAAGCAGGTAGCATCTAGTGCCTCCCCCTGGACAGGGGAGGTAATTAGCGGACTTCCCCTTGCGAGGGAACACCTGTGACACAAGGCAGCTGCGTGGAGGGCGGCCCCGAACCTCCCCCACACAGTCAGCAGTGTTCTGGAATTCTGAGTGTGGGGAGGAACCGTCTTCTGTCTGCAGCACCCGGGATCTCCTAGGAGCCCTTCGAGTGTCTTCCCCGAGTCCATCCCAGTGCGGGCTACCGGGGAAAGGCGGGGGTTGGGCTGGAAAAGCAGGTAGCATCTAGTTCCTCCCCATGGACAGGGGAGGTAATTAGCGGACTACCCCCTGCCAGGGAACACCTGTGACACCAGGCAGCTGCGTGGAGGGCGGCCCCGAACCTCCCCCACACAGTCAGCCGTGTTCCGGAATTCTGAGTGTGGGGAGGTTCCGTCTTCTGTCTGCAGCACCCGGGTTCTCCTAGGAGCCATTCGAGTGTCTTCCCCGAGTCCCTCCCAGTGCGGGCTGCCGGGGAAAGGCGGGGGTTGGGCTGGAAAAGCAGGTAGCATCTAGTTCCTCCCCATGGACAGGGGAGGTAATTAGCGGACTACCCCCTGCCAGGGAACACCTGTGACACCAGGCAGCTGCGTGGAGGGCGGCCCCGAACCTCCCCCACACAGTTAGCCGTATTCCGGAATTCTGAGTGTGGGGAGGTTCCGTCTTCTGTCTGCAGCACCCGGGATCTCCTAGGAGCCCTTCGAGTGTCTTCCCCGAGTCCCTCCCAGTGCGGGCTGCCGGGGAAAGGCGGGGGTTTGGCTGGAAACGCAGGTAGCATCTAGTGCCTCCCCATGGAGAGGGGAGGTAATTAGCGGAATTCCCCTTGCGAGGGAACACCTGTGACACCAGGCAGCTGCGTGGAGCGCGGCCCCGAACCTCCCACACACAGTCACCCGTGTTCCGGAATTCTGAGTGTGGGGGGGTTCCTTCTTCTGTCTGCAGCACACGGGATCTCCTAGGAGCCCTTCGAGTGTCTTCCCTCAGTCCCTCCCAGTGCGGGCTGCCGGGGAAAGGAGGGGGTTGTGCTGGAAACGCAGGTAGCATCTAGTGCCTCCCCATGGACTGGAGAGGTAATTAGCGGACTACCCCCTTCCAGGGAACACCTGTGACACCAGGCAGCTGCGTGGAGGGCGGCCCAGAACCTCCCCCACACTGTCAACCGTGTTCCGGAATTCTGAGTGTGGGGAGGTTCCGTCTTCTGTCTGCAGCAACCGGGATCTCCTGGGAGCCCTTCGAGTGTCTTCCCCGAGTACCTCCCAGTGCGGGCTGCCTGGGAAAGTCGGGGGTTGGGTTGGAAAAGCAGGTAGCATCTAGTGCCTCCCCCTGGACAGGGGAGGTAATTAGCGGACTTCCCCTTGCGAGGGAACACCTGTGACACAAGGCAGCTTCGTGGAGGGCGGCCCCGAACCTCCCCCACACAGTCAGCCGTGTTCCGGAATTCTGAGTGTGGGGAGGTACCGTCTTCTGTCTGCAGCACCCGGGATCTCCTAGGAGCCCTTCGAGTGTCTTCCCCGAGTCCATCCCAGTGCGGGCTACCGGGGAAAGGCGGGGGTTGCGCTGGAAAAGCAGGTAGAATCTAGTGCCTCCCCCTGGACAGGGGAGGTAATTAACGGACTTCCCCCTGCCAGGGAACACCTGTGACACCAGGCAGCTGCGTGGAGGGCGGCCCCGAACCTCCCCCACACAGTCACCCGTGTTCCGGAATTCTGAGTGTGGGGAGGTTCCGTCTTCTGTCTGCAGCACCCGGGATCTCCTAGGAGCCCTTCGAGTGTCTTCCCCGAGTACCTCCCAGTGCTAGCTGCAGGGGAAAGTCGGGGGTTGGGCTGGAAAAGCAGGTAGCATCTAGTGCCTCCCCCTGGACAGGGGAGGTAATTAGCGGACTTCCCCTTGCGAGGGAACACCTGTGACACAAGGCAGCTGCGTGGAGGGCGGCCCCGAACCTCCCCCACACAGTCAGCCGTGTTCCGGAATTCTGAGTGTGGGGAGGTACCGTCTTCTGTCTGCAGCACCCGGGATCTCCTAGGAGCCCTTCGAGTGTCTTCCCCGAGTCCATCCCAGTGCGGGCTACCGGGGAAAGGCGGGGGTTGGGCTGGAAAAGCAGGTAGCATCTAGTGCCTCCCCCTGGACAGGGGAGGTAACTAACGGACTTCCCCCTGCCAGGGAACACCTGTGACACCAGGCAGCTGCGTGGAGGGCGGCCCCGAACCTCCCCCACACAGTCACCCGTGTTCCGGAATTCTGAGTGTGGGGAGGTACCGTCTTCTGTCTGCAGCACCCGGGATCTCCTAGGAGCCCTTCGAGTGTCTTCCCAGAGTCCCTCCCAGTGCGGGCTACCGGGGAAAGGCGGGGGTTGGGCTGGAAAAGCAGGTAGCATCTAGTTCCTCCCCATGGACAGGGGAGGTAATTAGCGGACTACCCCCTGCCAGGGAACACCTGTGACACCAGGCAGCTGCGTGGAGGGCGGCCCCGAACCTCCCCCACACATTCAGCCGTGTTCCGGAATTCTGAGTGTGGGGAGGTTCCGTCTTCTGTCTGCAGCACCCAGGTTCTCCTAGGAGCCCTTCGAGTGTCTTCCCCGAGTCCCTCCCAGTGCGGGCTGCCGGGGAAAGGCGGGGGTTTGGCTGGAAACGCAGGTAGCATCTAGTGCCTCCCCATGGACCAGGGAGGTAATTAGCGGACTTCCCCTTGCGAGGGAACACCTGTGACACAAGGCAGCTGCGTGGAGGGCGGCCCCGAACCTCCCCCACACAGTCAGCCGTGTTCCGGAATTCTGAGTGTGGGGAGGTTCCGTCTTCTGTCTGCAGCACCCGGGTTCTCCTAGGAGCCATTCGAGTGTCTTCCCCCAGTCCCTCCCAGTGCGGGCTGCCGGGGAAAGGCGGGGGTTGGGCTGGAAAAGCAGGTAGCATCTAGTGCCTCCCCATGGACAAGGGAGATAATTAGCGGACTTCCCCCTGCCAGGGAACACCTGTGACACCAGGCATCTTCGTGGAGGGCGGCCCCGAACCTCCCCCACACAGTCAGCCTTGTTCCGGAATTCTGAGTGTGGGGAGGTACCGTCTTCTGTCTGCAGCACCCGGGATCTCCTAGGAGCCCTTCGAGTGTCTTCCCCGAGTCCATCCCAGTGCGGGCTACCGGGGAAAGGCGGGGGTTGGGCTGGAAAAGCAGGTAGCATCTAGTTCCTCCCCATGGACAGGGGAGGTAATTAGCGGACTACCCCCTGCCAGGGAACACCTGTGACACCAGGCAGCTGCGTGGAGGGCGGCCCCGAACCTCCCCCACACAGTCAACCGTGTTCCGGAATTCTGAGTGTGGGGAGGTTCCGTCTTCTGTCTGCAGCACCCGGGATCTCCTAGGAACCCTTCGAGTGTCTTCCCCGAGTACCTCCCAGTGCGGGCTGCCGGGGAAAGTCGGGGGTTGGGCTGGAAAAGCAGGTAGCATCTAGTGCCTCCCCCTGGACAGGGGAGGTAATTAGCGGACTTCCCCTTGCGAGGGAACACCTGTGACACAAGGCAGCTGCGTGGAGGGCGGCCCCGAACCTCCCCCACACAGTCAGCCGTGTTCTGGAATTCTGAGTGTGGGGAGGTACCGTCTTCTGTCTGCAGCACCCGGGATCTCCTAGGAGCCCTTCGAGTGTCTTCCCCGAGTCCATCCCAGTGCGGGCTACCGGGGAAAGGCGGGGGTTGGGCTGGAAAAGCAGGTAGCATCTAGTTCCTCCCCATGGACAGGGGAGGTAATTAGCGGACTACCCCCTGCCAGGGAACACCTGTAACACCAGGCAGTTGCGTGGAGGGCGGCCCCGAACCTCCCCCACACAGTCAGCCGTATTCCGGAATTCTGAGTGTGGGGAGGTTCCGTCTTCTGTCTGCAGCACCCGGGTTCTCCTAGGAGCCCTTCGAGTGTCTTCCCCGAGTCCCTCCCAGTGCGGGCTGCCGGGGAAAGGCGGGGGTTTGGCTGGAAACGCAGGTAGCATCTAGTGCCTCCCCATGGAGAGGGGAGGTAATTAGCGGAATTCCCCTTGCGAGGGAACACCTGTGACACCAGGCAGCTGCGTGGAGGGCGGCCCCGAACCTCCCCCACACAGTCACCCGTGTTCCGGAATTCTGAGTGTGGGGGGGTTCCTTCTTCTGTCTGCAGCACACGGGATCTCCTAGGAGCCCTTCGAGTGTCTTCCCCCAGTCCCTCCCAGTGCGGGCTGCCGGGGAAAGGCGGGGGTTGGGCTGGAAAAGCAGGTAGCATCTAGTGCCTCCCCATGGACAGGGGAGGTAATTAGCGGACTACCCCCTGCCAGGGAACACCTGTGACACCAGGCAGCTGCGTGGAGGGCGGCCCCGAACCTCCCCCACACAGTCAGCCGTGTTCCAGAATTCTGAGTGTGGGGAGGTTCCGTCTTCTATCTGCAGAACCCGGGTTCTCCTAGGAGCCCTTCGAGTGTCTTCCCCGAGTCCCTCCCAGTGCGGGCTGCCGGGGAAAGGCGGGGGTTTGGCTGGAAACGCAGGTAGCATCTAGTGCCTCCCCATGGACAGGGGAGGTAATTAGCGGACTTCCCCTTGCGAGGGAACACCTGTGACACCAGGAAGCTGCGTGGGGGGCGGCCCTAAACCTCCCCCACACAGTCATCCGTGTTCCGGAATTCTGAGTGTGGGGAGGTTCCGTCTTCTGTCTGCAGCACCCGGGTTCTCCTAGGAGCCCTTCGAGTGTGTTCCCCGAGTCCCTCCCTGTGCGGGCGGCCGGGGAAAGGCAGGGGTTGGGCTGGAAACGCAGGTAGCATCTAGTGCCTCCCCATGGACAGGGGAGGTAATTAGCGGACTACCCCCTGCCAGGGAACACCTGTGACACCAGGCAGCTGCGTGGAGGGCGGCCCCGAACCTCCCCCACACAGTCAGCCGTATTCCGGAATTCTGAGTGTGGGGAGGTTCCGTCTTCTGTCTGCAGCACCCGGGTTCTCCTAGGAGCCCTTCGAGTGTCTTCCCCGAGTCCCTCCCAGTGCGGGCTGCCGGGGAAAGGCGGGGGTTTGGCTGGAAATGCAGGTAGCATCTAGTGCCTCCCCATGGACCAGGGAGGTAATTAGCGGACTTCCCCTTGCGAGGGAACACCTGTGACACAAGGCAGCTGCGTGGAGGGCGGCCCCGAACCTCCCCCACACAGTCAGCCGTGTTCCGGAATTCTGAGTGTGGGGAGGTTCCGTCTTCTGTCTGCAGCACCCGGGTTCTCCTAGGAGCCATTCGAGTGTCTTCCCCCAGTCCCTCCCATTGCGGGCTGCCGGGGAAAGGCGGGGGTTGGGGTGGAAAAGCAGGTAGCATCTAGTTCCTCCCCATGGACAGGGGAGGTAATTAGCGGACTACCCCCTGCCAGGGAACACCTGTGACACCAGGAAGCTGCGTGGAGGGCGGCCCCGAACCTCCCCCACACAGTCAGCCGTATTCCGGAATTCTGAGTGTGGGGAGGTTCCGTCTTCTGTCTGCAGCACCCGGGTTCTCCTAGGAGCCCTTCGAGTGTCTTCCCCGAGTCCCTCCCAGTGCGGGCTGCCGGGGAAAGGCGGGGGTTTGGCTGGAAACGCAGGTAGCATCTAGTGCCTCCCCATGGACAGGGGAGGTAATTAGCGGACTTCCCCTTGCGAGGGAACACCTGTGACACCAGGAAGCTGCGTGGGGGGCGGCCTTAAACCTCCCCCACACAGTCATCCGTGTTCCGGAATTCTGAGTGTGGGGAGGTTCCGTCTTCTGTCTGCAGCACCCGGGTTCTCCTAGGAGCCCTTCGAGTGTGTTCCCCGCGTCCCTCCCTGTGCGGGCGGCCGGGGAAAGGCGGGGGTTGGGCTGGAAACGCAGGTAGCATCTAGTGCCTCCTCATGGACAGGGGAGGTAATTAGCGGACATCACCCTGCCAGGGAACACCTGTGACACCAGGCAGCTGCGTGGAGGGCGGCCCCGAAACTCCCCCACACAGTCAGCCGTGTTCCAGAATTCTGAGTGTGGGGAGGTTCCGTCTTCTATCTGCAGCACCCGGGTTCTCCTAGGAGCCCTTCGAGTGTCTTCCCCGAGTCCCTCCCAGTGCGGGCTGCCGGGGAAAGGCGGGGGTTTGGCTGGAAACGCAGGTAGCATCTAGTGCCTCCCCATGGACAGGGGAGGTAATTAGCGGACTTCCCCTTGCGAGGGAACACCTGTGACACCAGGAAGCTGCGTGGGGGGCGGCCCTAAACCTCCCCCACACAGTCATCCGTGTTCCGGAATTCTGAGTGTGGGGAGGTTCCGTCTTCTGTCTGCAGCACCCGGGTTCTCCTAGGAGCCCTTCGAGTGTGTTCCCCGAGTCCCTCCCTGTGCGGGCGGCCGGGGAAAGGCAGGGGTTGGGCTGGAAACGCAGGTAGCATCTAGTGCCTCCCCATGGACAGGGGAGGTAATTAGCGGACTACCCCCTGCCAGGGAACACCTGTGACACCAGGCAGCTGCGTGGAGGGCGGCCCCGAACCTCCCCCACACAGTCAGCCGTATTCCGGAATTCTGAGTGTGGGGAGGTTCCGTCTTCTGTCTGCAGCACCCGGGTTCTCCTAGGAGCCCTTCGAGTGTCTTCCCCGAGTCCCTCCCAGTGCGGGCTGCCGGGGAAAGGCGGGGGTTTGGCTGGAAACGCAGGTAGCATCTAGTGCCTCCCCATGGACCAGGGAGGTAATTAGCGGAATTCCCCTTGCGAGGGAACACCTGTGACACAAGGCAGCTGCGTGGAGGGCGGCCCCGAACCTCCCCCACACAGTCAGCCGTGTTCCGGAATTCTGAGTGTGGGGAGGTTCCGTCTTCTGTCTGCAGCACCCGGGTTCTCCTAGGAGCCATTCGAGTGTCTTCCCCCAGTCCCTCCCATTGCGGGCTGCCGGGGAAAGGCGGGGGTTGGGCTGGAAAAGCAGGTAGCATCTAGTGCCTCCCCATGGACAAGGGAGATAATTAGCGGACTTCCCCCTGCCAGGGAACACCTGTGACACCAGGCATCTTCGTGGAGGGCGGCCCCAAACCTCCCCCACACAGTCGGCCGTGTTCCGGAATTCTGAGTGTGGGGAGGTACCGTCTTCTGTCTGCAGCACCCGGGATCTCCTAGGAGCCCTTCGAGTGTCTTCCCCGAGTCCCTCTCAGTGCGGGCTGCCGGGGAAAGGCGGGGGTTGGGTTGGAAACGCAGGTAGCATCTAGTGCCTCCTCATGGACAGGGGAGGTAATTAGCGGACATCACCCTGCCAGGGAACACCTGTGACACCAGGCAGCTGCGTGGAGGGCGGCTCTGAACCTCCCCCTCACAGTCACCCGTGTTCCGGATTTCTGAGTGTGGGGGGGTTCCTTCTTCTGTCTGCAGCACACGGGATCTCCTAGGAGCCCTTCGAGTGTCTTCCCCGAGTACCTCCCAGTGCGTGCTGCCGGGGAAAGGCGGGGGTTGGGCTGGAAAAGCAGGTAGCATCTAGTTCCTCCCCATGGACAGGGGAGGTAATTAGCGGACTACCCCCTGCCAGGGAACACCTGTGACACAAGGCAGCTGCGTGGAGGGCGGCCCCGAACCTCCCCCACACAGTCAGCCGTATTCCGGAATTCTGAGTGTGGGGAGGTTCCGTCTTCTGTCTGCAGCACCCGGGTTCTCCTAGGAGCCCTTCGAGTGTCTTCCCCGAGTCCCTCCCAGTGCGGGCTGCCGGGGAAAGGCGGGGGTTGGGGTGGAAAAGCAGGTAGCATCTAGTTCCTCCCCATGGACAGGGGAGGTAATTAGCGGACTACCCCCTGCCAGGGAACACCTGTGACACCAGGAAGCTGCGTGGAGGGCGGCCCCGAACCTCCCCCACACAGTCAGCCGTATTCCGGAATTCTGAGTGTGGGGAGGTTCCGACTTCTGTCTGCAGCACCCGGGTTCTCCTAGGAGCCCTTCGAGTGTCTTCCACGAGTTCCTGCCAGTGCGGGCTGCCGGGGAAAGGCGGGGGTTTGGCTGGAAACGCAGGTAGCCTCTAGTTCCTCCCCATGGACAGGGGAGGTAATTAGCGGACTTCCCCTTGCGAGGGAACACCTGTGACACCAGGAAGCTGCGTGGGGGGCGGCCCTAAACCTCCCCCACACAGTCATCCGTGTTCCGGAATTCTGAGTGTGGGGAGATTCCGTCTTCTGTCTGCAGCACCCGGGTTCTCCTAGGAGCCCTTCGAGTGTGTTCCCCGCGTCCCTCCCTGTGCGGGCGGCCGGGGAAAGGCGGGGGTTGGGCTGGAAACGCAGGTAGCATCTAGTGCCTCCTCATGGACAGGGGAGGTAATTAGCGGACATCACCCTGCCAGGGAACATCTGTGACACCAGGCAGCTGCGTGGAGGGCGGCTCTTAACCTCCCCCTCACAGTCACCCGTGTTCCGGATTTCTGAGTGTGGGGGGGTTCCTTCTTCTGTCTGCAGCACACGGGATCTCCTAGGAGCCCTTCGAGTGTCTTCCCCGAGTCCCTCCCAGTGCGGGCTGCCGGGGAAAGGCGGGGGTTGGGCTGGAAAAGCAGGTAGCATCTAGTTCCTCCCCATGGACAGGGGAGGTAATTAGCGGACTACCCCCTGCCAGGGAACACCTGTGACACCAGGAAGCTGCGTGGAGGGCGGCCCCGAACCTCCCCCACACAGTCAGCCGTATTCCGGAATTCTGAGTGTGGGGAGGTTCCGTCTTCTGTCTGCAGCACCCGGGTTCTCCTAGGAGCCCTTCGAGTGTCTTCCCCGAGTCCCTCCCAGTGCGGGCTGCCGGGGAAAGGCGGGGGTTGGGCTGGAAAAGCAGGTAGCATCTAGTGCCTCCCCCTGGACAGGGGAGGTAATTAGCGGAATTCCCCTTGCGATGGAACCCCTGTGACACCAGGCAGCTGCGTGGAGGGCGGCTCCGAACCTCCCCCACACAGTCATACGTGTTCCGGAATTCTGAGTGTGGGGGGGTTCCTTCTTCTGTCTGCAGCACACGGGATCTCCTAGGAGCCCTTCGAGTGTCTTCCCCCAGTCCCTCCCAGTGCGGGCTGCTGGGGAAAGGCGGGGGTTTGGCTGGAAACGCAGGTAGCATCTAGTGCCTCCCCATGGACAGGGGAGGTAATTAGCGGACTTCCCCTTGCGAGGGAACACCTGTGACACCAGGAAGCTGCGTGGGGGGCGGCCCTAAACCTCCCCCACACAGTCATCCGTGTTCCGGAATTCTGAGTGTGGGGAGGTTCCGTCTTCTGTCTGCAGCACCCGGGTTCTCCTAGGAGGCCTTCGAGTGTGTTCCCCGAGTCCCTCCCTGTGCGGGCGGCCGGGGAAAGGCAGGGGTTGGGCTGGAAACGCAGGTAGCATCTAGTGCCTCCCCATGGACAGGGGAGGTAATTAGCGGACTACCCCCTGCCAGGGAACACCTGTGACACCAGGCAGCTGCGTGGAGGGCGGCCCCGAACCTCCCCCACACAGTCAGCCGTATTCCGGAATTCTGAGTGTGGGGAGGTCCCGTCTTCTGTCTGCAGCACCCGGGTTCTCCTAGGAGCCCTTCGAGTGTCTTCCCCGAGTCCCTCCCAGTGCGGGCTGCCGGGGAAAGGCGGGGGTTTGGCTGGAAACGCAGGTAGCATCTAGTGCCTCCCCATGGACCAGGGAGGTAATTAGCGGACTTCCCCTTGCGACGGAACACCTGTGACACAAGGCAGCTGCGTGGAGGGCGGCCCCGAACCTCCCCCACACAGTCAGCCGTGTTCCGGAATTCTGAGTGTGGGGAGGTTCCGTCTTCTGTCTGCAGCACCCGGGTTCTCCTAGGAGCCATTCAAGTGTCTTCCCCCAGTCCCTCCCAGTGCGGGCTGCCGGGGAAAGGCGGGGGTTGGGCTGGAAAAGCAGGTAGCATCTAGTGCCTCCCCATGGACAAGGGAGATAATTAGCGGACTTCCCCCTGCCAGGGAACACCTGTGACACCAGGCATCTTCGTGGAGGGCGGCCCCAAACCTCCCCCACACAGTCGGCCGTGTTCCGGAATTCTGAGTGTGGGGAGGTTCCGTCTTCTGTCTGCAGCACCCGGGATCTCCTAGGAGCCCTTCGAGTGTCTTCCCCGAGTCCCTCCCAGTGCGGGCTGCCGGGGAAAGGCGGGGGTTGGGCTGGAAACGCAGGTAGCATCTAGTGCCTCCTCATGGACAGGGGAGGTAATTAGCGGACATCACCCTGCCAGGGAACACCTGTGACACCAGGCAGCTGCGTGGAGGGCGGCTCTGAACCTACCCCTCACAGTCACCCGTGTTCCGGATTTCTGAGTGTGGGGAGGTTCCGTCTTCTGTCTGCAGCACCCGGGTTCTCCTAGGAGCCATTCGAGTGTCTTCCCACAGTCCCTCCCAGTGCGGGCTGCCGGGGAATGGCGGGGGTTGGGCTGGAAAAGCAGGTAGCATCTAGTGCCTCCCCATGGACAAGGGAGATAATTAGCGGACTTCCCCCAGCCAGGGAACACCTGTGACACCAGGCAGCTGCGTGGAGGGCGGCCCCGAACCTCCCACACACAGTCACCCGTGTTCCGGAATTCTGAGTGTGGGGAGGTTCCGTCTTCTGTCTGCAGCACCCGGGATCTCCTAGGAGCCCTTCGAGTGTCTTCCCCGAGTCCCTCCCAGTGCGGGCTGCCGGGGAAAGGCGGGGGTTGGGCTGGAAACGCAGGTAGCATCTAGTGCCTCCTCATGGACAGGGGAGGTAATTAGCGGACATCACCCTGCCAGGGAACACCTGTGACACCAGGCAGCTGCGTGGAGGGCGGCTCTGAACCTCCCCCTCACATTCACCCTTGTTCCGGATTTCTGAGTGTGGGGGGGTTCCTTCTTCTGTCTGCAGCACACGGGATCTCCTAGGAGCCCTTCGAGTGTCTTCCCCGAGTCCCTCCCAGTGCGGGCTGCCGGGGAAAGTCGGGGGTTGGGCTGGAAAAGCAGGTAGCATCTAGTTCCTCCCCATGGACAGGGGAGGTAATTAGCGGACTACGCCCTGCCAGGGAACACCTGTGACACCAGGCAGCTGCGTCGAGGGCGGCCCCGAACCTCCCCCACACAGTCAGCCGTGTTCCGGAATTCTGAGTGTGGGGAGGTTCCGTCTTCTGTCTGCAGCACCCGGGTTCTCCTAGGAGCCCTTCGAGTGTCTTCCCCGAGTCCCTCCCAGTGCGGGCTGCCGGGGAAAGGCGGGGGTTGGGCTGGAAAAGCAGGTAGCATCTAGTGCCTCCCCATGGACAAGGGAGATAATTAGCGGACTTCCCCCTGCCAGGGAACACCTGTGACACCAGGCAGCTGCGTGGAGGGCGGCCCCGAACCTCCCCCACACAGTCACCCGTGTTCCGGAATTCTGAGTGTGGGGAGGTTCCGTCTTCTGTCTGCAGCACCCGGGATCTCCTAGGAGCGCTTCGAGTGTCTTCCCCGAGTCCCTCCCAGTGCGGGCTGCCGGGGAAAGGAGGGGGTTGTGCTGGAAACGCAGGTAGAATCTAGTGCCTCCCATTGGACTGGGGAGGTAATTAGCGGACTACCCCCTGCCAGGGAACACCTGTGACACCAGGCAACTGCGTGGAGGGCGGCCCCGAACCTCCCCCTCACAGTCACCCTTGTTCCGGATTTCTGAGTGTGGGGGGGTTCCTTCTTCTGTCTGCAGCACACGGGATCTCCTAGGAGCCCTTCGAGTGTCTTCCCCGAGTCCCTCCCAGTGCGGGCTGCCGGGGAAAGGCAGGGGTTTGGCTGGAAACGCAGGTAGCATCTAGTTCCTCCCCATGGACAGGGGAGGTAATTAGCGGACTTCCCCTTGCGAGGGAACACCTGTGACACCAGGAAGCTGCGTGTGGGGCGGCCCTAAACCTCCCCCACACAGTCATCCGTGTTCCGGAATTCTGAGTGTGGGGAGGTTCCGTCTTCTGTCTGCAGCACCCGGGTTCTCCTAGGAGCCATTCGAGTGTCTTCCCCGAGTCCCTCCTAGTGCGGGCTGCCGGGGAAAGGCGGGGGTTGGGCTGGAAAAGCAGGTAGCATCTAGTGCCTCCCCATTTACAGGGGAGGTAATTAGCGGACTACCCCCTGCCAGGGAACACCTGTGACACCAGGCAGCTGCGTGGAGGGCGGCCCCGAACCTCCCCCACACAGTCAACCGTGTTCCGGAATTCTGAGTGTGGGGAGGTTCCGTCTTCTGTCTGCAGCACCCGGGTTCTCCTAGGAGCCCTTCGAGTGTCTTCCCCGAGTCCCTCCCAGTGCGGGCTGCCGGGGAAAGGCGGGGGTTTGGCTGGAAACGCAGGTAGCATCTAGTGCCTCCCCATGGAGAGGGGAGGTAATTAGCGGAATTCCCCTTGCGAGGGAACACCTGTGACACCAGGCAGCTGCGTGGGGGGCGGCCCCGTACCTCCCCCACACAGTCACCCGTGTTCCGGAATTCTGAGTGTGGGGGGGTTCCTTCTTCTGTCTGCAGCACACGGGATCTCCTAGGAGCCCTTCGAGTGTCTTCCCCCAGTCCCTCCCAGTGCGGGCTGCCGGGGAAAGGAGTTGGTTGTGCTGGAAACGCAGGTAGAATCTAGTGCCTCCCCATGGACTGGGGAGGTAATTAGCGGACTACCCCCTGCCAGGGAACACCTGTGACACCAGGCAGCTGCGTGGAGGGCGGCCCCGAACCTCCCCCTCACAGTCACCCTTGTTCCGGATTTCTGAGTGTGGGGGGGTTCCTTCTTCTGTCTGCAGCACACGGGATCTCCTAGGAGCCCTTCGAGTGTCTTCCCCGAGTCCCTCCCAGTGCGGGCTGCCGGGGAAAGGCAGGGGTTTGGCTGGAAACGCAGGTAGCATCTAGTTCCTCCCCATGGACAGGGGAGGTAATTAGCGGACTTCCCCTTGCGAGGGAACACCTGTGACACCAGGAAGCTGCGTGTGGGGCGGCCCTAAACCTCCCCCACACAGTCACCCGTGTTCCGGAATTCTGAGTGTGGGGAGGTTCCGTCTTCTGTCTGCAGCACCCGGGATCTCCTAGGAGCCCTTCGAGTGTCTTCCCCGAGTCCCTCCCAGTGCGGGCTGCCGGGGAAAGGCGGGGGTTGGGCTGGAAACGCAGGTAGCATCTAGTGCCTCCTCATGGACAGGGGAGGTAATTAGCGGACATCACCCTGGAAGGGAACACCTGTGACACCAGGCAGCTGCGTGGAGGGCGGCTCTGAACCTCCCCCTCACAGTCACCCGTGTTCCGGATTTCTGAGTGTGGGGGGGTTCCTTCTTCTGTCTGCAGCACACGGGATCTCCTAGGAGCCCTTCGAGTGTCTTCCCCGAGTCCCTCCCAGTGCGGGCTGCCGGGGAAAGGCGGGGGTTGGGCTGGAAAAGCAGGTAGCATCTAGTTACTCCCCATGGACGGGGGAGGTAATTAGCGGACTACGCCCTGCCAGGGAACACCTGTGACACCAGGCAGCTGCGTGGAGGGCGGCCCCGAACCTCCCCCACACAGTCAGCCGTATTCCGGAATTCTGAGTGTGGGGAGGTTCCGTCTTCTGTCTGCAGCACCCGGGTTCTCCTAGGAGCCCTTCGAGTGTCTTCCCCGAGTCCCTCCCAGTGCGGGCTGCCGGGGAAAGGCGGGGGTTGGGCTGGAAACGCAGGTAGCATCTAGTGCCTCCTCATGGACAGGGGAGGTAATTAGCGGACATCACCCTGCCAGGGAACACCTGTGACACCAGGCAGCTGCGTGGAGGGCGGCTCTGAACCTCCCCCTCACAGTCACCCGTGTTCCGGATTTCTGAGTGTGGGGGGGTTCCTTCTTCTGTCTGCAGCACACGGGATCTCCTAGGAGCCCTTCGAGTGTCTTCCCCGAGTCCCTCCCAGTGCGGGCTGCCGGGGAAAGGCGGGGGTTGGGCTGGAAAAGCAGGTAGCATCTAGTGACTCCCCATGGACAAGGGAGATAATTAGCGGACTTCCCCCTGCCAGGGAACACCTGTGACACCAGGCAGCTGCGTGGAGGGCGGCCCCGAACCTCCCCCACACAGTCACCCGTGTTCCGGAATTCTGAGTGTGGGGAGGTTCCGTCTTCTGTCTGCAGCACCCGGGATCTCCTAGGAGCGCTTCGAGTGTCTTCCCCGAGTCCCTCCCAGTGCGGGCTGCCGGGGAAAGGCGGGGGTTGGGCTGGAAACGCAGGTAGCATCTAGTGCCTCCTCATGGACAGGGGAGGTAATTAGCGGACTTCCCCTTGCGAGGGAACACCTGTGACACCAGGAAGCTGCGTGGGGGGAGGCCCTAAACCTCCCCCACACAGTCATCCGTATTCCGGAATTCTGAGTGTCGGGAGGTTCCGTCTTCTGTCTGCAGCACCCGGGTTCTCCTAGGAGCCCTTCGAGTGTCTTCCCCGAGTCCCTCCCAGTGCGGGCTGCCGGGGAAAGGCGGGGGTTTGGCTGGAAACGCAGGTAGCATCTAGTGCCTCCCCATGGAGAGGGGAGGTAATTAGCGGAATTCCCCTTGCGAGGGAACACCTGTGACACCAGGCAGCTGCGTGGGGGGCGGCCCCGTACCTCCCCCACACAGTCACCCGTGTTCCGGAATTCTGAGTGTGGGGGGGTTCCTTCTTCTGTCTGCAGCACACGGGATCTCCTAGGAGCCCTTCGAGTGTCTTCCCCCAGTCCCTCCCAGTGCGGGCTGCCGGGGAAAGGAGGGGGTTGTGCTGGAAACGCAGGTAGAATCTAGTGCCTCCCCATGGACTGGGGAGGTAATTAGCGGACTACCCCCTGCCAGGGAACACCTGTGACACCAGGCAGCTGCGTGGAGGGCGGCCCCGAACCTCCCCCTCACAGTCACTCTTGTTCCGGATTTCTGAGTGTGGGGGGGTTCCTTCTTCTGTCTGCAGCACACGGGATCTCCTAGGAGCCCTTCGAGTGTCTTCCCCGAGTCCCTCCCAGTGCGGGCTGCCGGGGAAAGGCAGGGGTTTGGCTGGAAACGCAGGTAGCATCTAGTTCCTCCCCATGGACAGGGGAGGTAATTAGCGGACTTCCCCTTGCGAGGGAACACCTGTGACACCAGGAAGCTGCGTGTGGGGCGGCCCTAAACCTCCCCCACACAGTCACCCGTGTTCCGGAATTCTGAGTGTGGGGAGGTTCCGTCTTCTGTCTGCAGCACCCGGGATCTCCTAGGAGCCCTTCGAGTGTCTTCCCCGAGTCCCTCCCAGTGCGGGCTGCCGGGGAAAGGCGGGGGTTGGGCTGGAAACGCAGGTAGCATCTAGTGCCTCCTCATGGACAGGGGAGGTAATTAGCGGACATCACCCTGGAAGGGAACACCTGTGACACCAGGCAGCTGTGTGGAGGGCGGCTCTGAACCTCCCCCTCACAGTCACCCGTGTTCCGGATTTCTGAGTGTGGGGGGGTTCCTTCTTCTGTCTGCAGCACACGGGATCTCCTAGGAGCCCTTCGAGTGTCTTCCCCGAGTCCCTCCCAGTGCGGGCTGCCGGGGAAAGGCGGGGGTTGGGCTGGAAATGCAGGTAGCATCTAGTTCCTCCCCATGGACGGGGGAGGTAATTAGCGGACTACGCCCTGCCAGGGAACACCTGTGACACCAGGCAGCTGCGTGGAGGGCGGCCCCGAACCTCCCCCACACAGTCAGCCGTATTCCGGAATTCTGAGTGTGGGGAGGTTCCGTCTTCTGTCTGCAGCACCCGGGTTCTCCTAGAAGCCCTTCGAGTGTCTTCCCCGAGTCCCTCCCAGTGCGGGCTGCCGGGGAAAGGCGGGGGTTGGGCTGGAAACGCAGGTAGCATCTAGTGCCTCCTCATGGACAGGGGAGGTAATTAGCGGACATCACCCTGCCAGGGAACACCTGTGACACCAGGCAGCTGCGTGGAGGGTGGCTCTGAACCTCCCCCTCACAGTCACCCGTGTTCCGGATTTCTGAGTGTGGGGGGGTTCCTTCTTCTGTCTGCAGCACACGGGATCTCCTAGGAGCCCTTCGAGTGTCTTCCCCGAGTCCCTCCCAGTGCGGGCTGCCGGGGAAAGGCGGGGGTTGGGCTGGAAAAGCAGGTAGCATCTAGTGCCTCCCCATGGACAAGGGAGATAATTAGCGGACTTTCCCCTGCCAGGGAACACCTGTGACACCAGGCAGCTGCGTGGAGGGCGGCCCCGAACCTCCCCCACACAGTCACCCGTGTTCCGGAATTCTGAGTGTGGGGAGGTTCCGTCTTCGGTCTGCAGCACCCGGGATCTCCTAGGAGCCCTTCGAGTGTCTTCCCCGAGTCCCTCCCAGTGCGGGCTGCCGGGGAAAGGCGGGGGTTGGGCTGGAAAAGCAGGTAGCATCTAGTGCCTCCCCCTGGACAGGGGAGGTAATTAGCGGACATCCCCCTGCCAGGGAACACCTGTGACACAAGGCAGCTGCGTGTAGGGCGGCCACGAACCTCCCCCACACAGTCACCCGTGTTCCGGAATTCTGAGTGTGGGGAGGTTCCGTCTTCTGTCTGCAGCACACGGGATCTCCTAGGAGCCCTTCGAGTGTCTTCCCCGAGTCCCTCCCAGTGCGGGCTGCCGGGGAAAGGCGGGGGTTGGGCTGGAAAAGCAGGTAGCATCTAGTTCCTCCCCATGGACAGGGGAGGTAATTAGCGGACTACGCCCTGCCAGAGAACACCTGTGACACCAGGCAGCTGCGTGGAGTGCGGCCCCGAACCTCCCCCACACAGTCAGCCGTGTTCCGGAATTCTGAGTGTGGGGAGGTTCCATCTTCTGTCTGCAGCACCCGGGTTCTCCTAGGAGCCATTCGAGTGTCTTCCCCCAGTCCCTCCCAGTGCGGGCTGCCGGGGAAAGGCGGGGGTTGGGCTAGAAAAGCAGGTAGCATCTAGTGCCTCCCCATGGACAAGGGAGATAATTAGCGGACTTCCCCCTGCCAGGGAACACCTGTGACACCAGGCAGCTGCGTGGAGGGCGGCCCCGAACCTCCCCCACACAGTCACCCGTGTTCCGGAATTCTGAGTGTGGGGAGGTTCCGTCTTCTGTCTGCAGCACCCGGGATCTCCTAGGAGCCCTTCGAGTGTCTTCCCCGAGTCCCTCCCAGTGCGGGCTGCCGGGGAAAGGCGGGGGTTGGGCTGGAAACGCAGGTAGCATCTAGTGCCTCCTCATGGACAGGGGAGGTAATTAGCGGACATCACCCTGCCAGGGAACACCTGTGACACCAGGCAGCTGCGTGGAGGGCGGCTCTGAACCTCCCCCTCACAGTCACCCGTGTTCCGGATTTCTGAGTGTGGGGGGGTTCCTTCTTCTGTCTGCAGCACACGGGATCTCCTAGGAGCCCTTCGAGTGTCTTCCCCGAGTCCCTCCCAGTGCGGGCTGCCGGGGAAAGGCGGGGGTTGGGCTGGAAACGCAGGTAGCATCTAGTTCCTCCCCATGGACAGGGGAGGTAATTAGCGGACTACGCCCTGCCAGGGAACACCTGTGACACCAGGCAGCTGCGTGGAGGGCGGCCCCGAACCTCCCCCACACAGTCAGCCGTATTCCGGAATTCTGAGTGTGGGGAGGTTCCGTCTTCTGTCTGCAGCACCCGGGTTCTCCTAGGAGCCCTTCGAGTGTCTTCCCCGAGTCCCTCCTAGTGCGGGCTGCCGGGGAAAGGTGGGGGTTGGGCTGGAAAAGCAGGTAGCATCTAGTGCCTCCCCCTGGACAGGGGAGGTAATTAGTGGACATCACCCTGCCAGGGAACACCTGTGACACCAGGCAGCTGCGTGGAGGGCGGCTCTGAACCTCCCCCTCACAGTCACCCTTGTTCCGGATTTCTGAGTGTGGGGGGGTTCCTTCTTCTGTCTGCAGCACACGGGATCTCCTAGGAGCCCTTCGAGTGTCTTCCCCGAGTCCCTCACAGTGCGGGCTGCTGGGGAAAGGCGGGGGTTTGGCTGGAAACGCAGGTAGCATCTAGTTCCTCCCCATGGACAGGGGAGGTAATTAGCGGACTTCCCCTTGCGAGGGAACACCTGTGACACCAGGAAGCTGCGTGGGGGGCGGCCCTAAACCTCCCCCACACAGTCATCCGTATTCCGGAATTCTGAGTGTGGGGAGGTTCCGTCTTCTGTCTGCAGCACCCGGGTTCTCCTAGGAGCCCTTCGAGTGTCTTCCCCGAGTCCCTCCCAGTGCGGGCTGCCGGGGAAAGGCGGGGGTTTGGCTGGAAACGCAGGTAGCATCTAGTGCCTCCCCATGGAGAGGGGAGGTAATTAGCGGAATTCCCCTTGCGAGGGAACACCTGTGACACCAGGCAGCTGCGTGGAGGGCGGCCCCGAACCTCCCCCACACAGTCACCCGTGTTCCGGAATCCTGAGTGTGGGGGGGTTGCTTCTTCTGTCTGCAGCACACGGGATCTCCTAGGAGCCCTTCGAGTGTCTTCCCCCAGTCCCTCCCAGTGCGGGCTGCCGGGGAAAGGAGGGGGTTGTGCTGGAAACGCAGGTAGAATCTAGTGCCTCCCCATGGACTGGGGAGGTAATTAGCGGACTACCCCCTGCCAGGGAACACCTGTGACACCAGGCAGCTGCGTGGAGGGCGGCCCCGAACCTCCCCCTCACAGTCACCCTTGTTCCGGATTTCTGAGTGTGGGGGGGTTCCTTCTTCTGTCTGCAGCACACGGGATCTCCTAGGAGCCCTTCGAGTGTCTTCCCCGAGTCCCTCCCAGTGCGGGCTGCCGGGGAAAGGCAGGGGTTTGGCTGGAAACGCAGGTAGCATCTAGTTCCTCCCCATGGACAGGGGAGGTAATTAGCGGACTTCCCCTTGCGAGGGAACACCTGTGACACCAGGAAGCTGCGTGTGGGGCGGCCCTAAACCTCCCCCACACAGTCAACCGTGTTCCGGAATTCTGAGTGTGGGGAGGTTCCGTCTTCTGTCTGCAGCACCCGGGTTCTCCTAGGAGCCCTTCGAGTGTCTTCCCCGAGTCCCTCCTAGTGCGGGCTGCCGGGGAAAGGCGGGGGTTTGGCTGGAAACGCAGGTAGCATCTAGTGCCTCCCCATGGACCAGGGAGGTAATTAGCGGACTTCCCCTTGCGAGGGAACACCTCTGACACAAGGCAGCTGCGTGGAGGGCGGCCCCGAACCTCCCCCACACAGTCAGCCGTGTTCCGGAATTCTGAGTGTGGGGAGGTTCCGTCTTCTGTCTGCAGCACCCGGGTTCTCCTAGGAGCCATTCGAGTGTCTTCCCACAGTCCCTCCCAGTGCGGGCTGCCGGGGAAAGGCGGGGGTTGGGCTGGAAAAGCAGGTAGCATCTAGTGCCTCCCCATGGACAAGGGAGATAATTAGCGGACTTCCCCCTGCCAGGGAACACCTGTGACACCAGGCAGCTGCGTGGAGGGCGGCCCCGTACCTCCCCCACACAGTCACCCGTGTTCCGGAATTCTGAGTGTGGGGAGGTTCCGTCTTCTGTCTGCAGCACCCGGGATCTCCTAGGAGCCCTTCGAGTGTCTTCCCCGAGTCCCTCCCAGTGCGGGCTGCCGGGGAAAGGCGGGGGTTGGGCTGGAAACGCAGGTAGCATCTAGTGCCTCCTCATGGACAGGGGAGGTAATTAGCGGACATCACCCTGCCAGGGAACACCTGTGACACCAGGCAGCTGCGTGGAGGGCGGCTCTGAACCTCCCCCTCACAGTCACCCGTGTTCCGGATTTCTGAGTGTGGGGGGGTTCCTTCTTCTGTCTGCAGCACACGGGATCTCCTAGTAGCCCTTCGAGTGTCTTCCCCGAGTCCCTCCCAGTGCGGGCTGCCGGGGAAAGGCGGGGGTTGGGCTGGAAAAGCAGGTAGCATCTAGTTCCTCCCCATGGACAGGGGAGGTAATTAGCGGACTACGCCCTGCCAGGGAACACCTGTGACACCAGGCAGCTGCGTGGAGGGCGGCCCCGAACCTCCCCCACACAGTCAGCCGTGTTCCGGAATTCTGAGTGTGGGGAGGTTCCGTCTTCTGTCTGCAGCACCCGGGTTCTCCTAGGAGCCATTCGAGTGTCTTCCCCGAGTCCCTCCCAGTGCGGGCTGCCGGGGAAAGGCGGGGGTTGGGCTGGAAAAGCAGGTAGCATCTAGTGCCTCCCCATGGACAAGGGAGATAATTAGCGGACTTCCCCCTGCCAGGGAACACCTGTGACACCAGGCAGCTGCGTGGAGGGCGGCCCCGAATCTCCCCCACACAGTCACCCGTGTTCCGGAATTCTGAGTGTGGGGAGGTTCCGTCTTCTGTCTGCAGCACCCGGGATCTCCTAGGAGCCCTTCGAGTGTCTTCCCCGAGTCCCTCTCAGTGCGGGCTGCCGGGGAAAGGCGGGGGTTGGGCTGGAAACGCAGGTAGCAACTAGTGCCTCCTCATGGACAGGGGAGGTAATTAGCGGACATCACCCTGGCAGGGAACACCTGTGACACCAGGCAGCTGCGTGGAGGGCGGCTCTGAACCTCCCCCTCACAGTCACCCGTCTTCCGGATTTCTGAGTGTGGGGGGGTTCCTTCTTCTGTCTGCAGCACACGGGATCTCCTAGGAGCCCTTCGAGTGTCTTCCCCAAGTCCCTCCCAGTGCGGGCTGCCGGGGAAGGCGGGGGTTGGGCTGGAAACGCAGGTAGCATCTAGTTCCTCCCCATGGACAGGGGAGGTAATTAGCGGATTACGCCCTGCCAGGGAACACCTGTGACACCAGGCAGCTGCGTGGAGGGCGGCCCCGAACCTCCGCCACACAGTCAGCCGTATTCCGGAATTCTGAGTGTGGGGAGGTTCCGTCTTCTGTCTGCAGCACCCGGGTTCTCCTAGGAGCCCTTCGAGTGTCTTCCCCGAGTCCCTCCCAGTGCGGGCTGCCGGGGAAAGGCGGGGGTTTGGCTGGAAACGCAGGTAGCATCTAGTGCCTCCCCATGGAGAGGGGAGGTAATTAGCGGAATTCCCCTTGCGAGGGAACACCTGTGACACCAGGCAGCTGCGTGGAGGGCGGCCCCGAACCTCCCCCACACAGTCACCCGTGTTCCGGAATTCTGAGTGTGGGGGGTTCCTTCTTCTGTCTGCAGCACACGGGATCTCCTAGGAGCCCTTCGAGTGTCTTCCCCGAGTCCCTCTCAGTGCGGGCTGCCGGGGAAATGCGGGGGTTGGGCTGGAAAAGCAGGTAGCATCTAGTGCCTCCCCCTGGACAGGGGAGGTAATTAGCGGACTTCCCCTTGCGAGGGAACCCCTGTGACACCAGGCAGCTGCGTGGAGAGCGGCTCCGAACCTCCCCCACACAGTCAGCCGTGTTCCGGAATTCTGAGTGTGGGGAGGATCCGTCTTCTGTCTGCAGCACCCGGGTTCTCCTAGGAGCCCTTCGAGTGTCTTCCCCCAGTCCCTCCCAGTGCGGGCTGCCGGGGAAAGGCGGGGGTTGGGCTGGAAAAGCAGGTAGCATCTAGTGCCTCCCCATGGACAAGGGAGATAATTAGCGGACTTCCCCCTGCCAGGGAACACCTGTGACACCAGGCATCTTCGTGGAGTGCGGCCCCAAACCTCCCCCACACAGTCGGCCGTGTTCCGGAATTCTGAGTGTGGGGAGGTTCCGTCTTCTGTCTGCAGCACCCGGGATCTCCTAGGAGCCCTTCGAGTGTCTTCCCCGAGTCCCTCCCAGTGCGGGCTACCGGGGAAAGGCGGGGGTTGGGCTGGAAAAGCAGGTAGCATCTAGTGCCTCCCCCTGGACAGGGGAGATAATTAGCGGACTTCCCCCTGCCAGGGAACACCTGTGACACCAGGCATCTTCGTGGAGGGCGGCCCCAAACCTCCCCCACACAGTCGGCCGTGTTCCGGAATTCTGAGTGTGGGGAGGTTCCGTCTTCTGTCTGCAGCACCCGGGATCTCCTAGGAGCCCTTCGAGTGTCTTCCCCGAGTCCCTCCCAGTGCGGGCTACCGGGGAAAGGCGGGGGTTGGGCTGGAAAAGCAGGTAGCATCTAGTGCCTCCCCCTGGACAGGGGAGATAATTAGCGGACTTCCCCCTGCCAGGGAACACCTGTGACACCAGGCATCTTCGTGGAGGGCGGCCCCAAACCTCCCCCACACAGTCGGCCGTGTTCCGGAATTCTGAGTGTGGGGAGGTTCCGTCTTCTGTCTGCAGCACCCGGGATCTCCTAGGAGCCCTTCGAGTGTCTTCCCCGAGTCCCTCCCAGTGCGGGCTACCGGGGAAAGGCGGGGGTTGGGCTGGAAAAGCAGGTAGCATCTAGTGCCTCCCCCTGGACAGGGGAGATATTTAGCGGACTTCCCCCTGCCAGGGAACACCTGTGACACCAGGCATCTTCGTGGAGGGCGGCCCCAAACCTCCCCCACACACTCGGCCGTGTTCCGGAATTCTGAGTGTGGGGAGGTTCCGTCTTCTGTCTGCAGCACCCGGGATCTCCTAGGAGCCCTTCGAGTGCCTTCCCCGAGTCCCTCTCAGTGCGGGCTGCCGGGGAAAGGCGGGGGTTGGGCTGGAAACGCAGGTAGCATCTAGTGCCTCCCCCTGGACAGGGGAGGTAATTAACGGACTTCCCCTTGCGAGGGAACACCTGTGACACCAGGAAGCTGCGTGGAGGGCGGCCCTAAACTTCCCCACACAGTCACCCTTGTTCCGGAATTCTGAGTGTGGGGAGGTTCCGTCTTCTGTCTGCAGCACCCGGGTTCTCCTAGGAGCACTTCGAGTGTCTTCCCCCAGTCCCTCCCAGTGCGGGCTGCCGGGGAAAGGTGGGGGTTGGGCTGGAAAAGCATGTAGCATCTAGTGCCTCCCCCTGGACAGGGGAGGTAATTAGTGGACATCACCCTGCCAGGGAACACCTGTGACACCAGGCAGCTGCGTGGAGGGCGGCTCTGAACCTCCCCCTCACAGTCACCCTTGTTCCGGATTTCTGAGTGTGGAGGGGTTCCTTCTTCTGTCTGCAGCACACGGGATCTCCTGGGAGCCCTTCGAGTGTCTTCCCCGAGTCCCTCCCAGTGCGGGCTGCTGGGGAAAGGCGGGGGTTTGGCTGGAAACGCAGGTAGCATCTAGTTCCTCCCCATGGACAGGGGAGGTAATTAGCGGACTTCCCCTTGCGAGGGAACACCTGTGACACCAGGAAGCTGCGTGGGGGCGGCCCTAAACCTCCCCCACACAGTCATCCGTATTCCGGAATTCTGAGTGTGGGGAGGTTCCGTCTTCTGTCTGCAGCACCCGGGTTCTCCTAGGAGCCCTTCGAGTGTCTTCCCCGAGTCCCTCCCAGTACGGGCTGCCGGGGAAAGGCGGGGGTTTGGCTGGAAACGCAGGTAGCATCTAGTGCCTCCCCATGGAGAGGGGAGGTAATTAGCGGAATTCCCCTTGCGAGGGAACACCTATGACACCAGGCAGCTGCGTGGAGGGCGGCCCCGAACCTCCCCCTCACAGTCACCCTTGTTCCGGATTTCTGAGTGTGGGGGGGTTCCTTCTTCTGTCTGCAGCACACGGGATCTCCTAGGAGCCCTTCGAGTGTCTTCCCCGAGTCCCTCCCAGTGCGGGCTGCCGGGGAAATGCAGGGGTTTGGCTGGAAACGCAGGTAGCATCTAGTTCCTCCCCATGGACAGGGGAGGTAATTAGCGGACTTCCCCTTGCGAGGGAACACCTGTGACACCAGGAAGCTGCGTGTGGGGCGGCCCTAAACCTCCCCCACACAGTCATCCGTGTTCCGGAATTCTGAGTGTGGGGAGGTTCCGTCTTCTGTCTGCAGCACCCGGGTTCTCCTAGGAGCCCTTCGAGTGTCTTCCCCGAGTCCCTCCTTGTGCGGGCTGCCGGGGAAAGGCGGGGGTTTGGCTGGAAACGCAGGTAGCATCTAGTGCCTCCCCATGGACCAGGGAGGTAATTAGCGCACTTCCCCTTGCGAGGGAACACCTGTGACACAAGGGAGCTGCGTGGAGGGCGGCCCCGAACCTCCCCCACACAGTCAGCCGTGTTCCGGAATTCTGAGTGTGGGGAGGTTCCGTCTTCTGTCTGCAGCACCCGGGTTCTCCTAGGAGCCATTCGAGTGTCTTCCCCGAGTCCCTCCCAGTGCGGGCTGCCGGGGAAAGGCGGGGGTTGGGCTGGAAACGCAGGTAGCATCTAGTGCCTCCTCATGGACAGGGGAGGTAATTAGCGGACATCACCCTGGCAGGGAACACCTGTGACACCAGGCAGCTGCGTGGAGGGCGGCTCTGAACCTCCCCCTCACAGTCACCCGTGTTCCGGATTTCTGAGTGTGGGGGGGTTCCTTCTTCTGTCTGCAGCACACGGGATCTCCTAGGAGCCCTTCGAGTGTCTTCCCCGAGTCCCTCCCAGTGCGGGCTGCCGGGGAAAGGCGGGGGTTGGGCTGGAAAAGCAGGTAGCATCTAGTGCCTCCCCATGGACAAGGGAGATAATTAGCGGAATTCCCCCTGCCAGGGAACACCTGTGACACCAGGCAGCTGCGTGGAGGGCGGCCGCGAACCTCCCCCACACAGTCACCCGTGTTCCGGAATTCTGAGTGTGGGGAGGTTCCGTCTTCTGTCTGCAGCACCCGGTTTCTCCTAGGAGCCCTTCGAGTGTCTTCCCCGAGTCCCTCCCAGTGCGGGCTGCCGGGGAAAGGCGGGGGTTGGGCTGGAAAAGCAGGTAGCATCTAGTGCCTCCCCCTGGACAGGGGAGGTAATTAGCGGACATCCCCCTGCCAGGGAACACCTGTGACACCAGGCAGCTGCGTGGAGGGCGGCCACGAACCTCCCCCTCACAGTCACCCGTGTTCTGGATTTCTGAGTGTGGGGGGGTTCCTTCTTCTGTCTGCAGCACACGGGATCTCCTAGGAGCCCTTCGAGTGTCTTCCCCGAGTCCCTCCCAGTGCGGGCTGCCGGGGAAAGGCGGGGGTTGGGCTGGAAAAGCAGGTAGCATCTAGTTCCTCCCCATGGACAGGGGAGGTAATTAGCGGACTACGCCCTGCCAGGGAACACCTGTGACACCAGGCAGCTGCGTGGAGGGCGGCCCCGAACCTCGCCCACACAGTCAGCCGTGTTCCGGAATTCTGAGTGTGGGGAGGTTCCGTCTTCTGTCTGCAGCACCCGGGTTCTCCTAGGAGCCATTCGAGTGTCTTCCCCCAGTCCCTCCTAGTGCGGGCTGCCGGGGAAAGGCGGGGGTTGGGCTAGAAAAGCAGGTAGCATCTAGTGCCTCCCCATGGACAAGGGAGATAATTAGCGGACTTCCCCCTGCCAGGGAACACCTGTGACACCAGGCAGCTGCGTGGAGGGCGGCCCCGAACCTCCCCCACACAGTCACCCGTGTTCCGGAATTCTGAGTGTGGGGAGGTTCCGTCTTCTGTCTGCAGCACCCGGGATCTCCTAGGAGCCCTTCGAGTGTCTTCCCCGAGTCCCTCCCAGTGCGGGCTGCCGGGGAAAGGCGGGGGTTTGGCTGGAAACGCAGGTAGCATCTAGTGCCTCCTCATGGACAGGGGAGGTAATTAGCGGACATTACCCTGCCAGGGAACACCTGTGACACCAGGCAGCTGCGTGGAGGGCGGCTCTGAACCTCCCCCTCACAGTCACACGTGTTCCGGATTTCTGAGTGTGGGGGGGTTCCTTCTTCTGTCTGCAGCACACGGGATCTCCTAGGAGCCCTTCGAGTGTCTTCCCCGAGTCCCTCCCAGTGCGGGCTGCCGGGGAAAGGCGGGGGTTGGGCTGGAAACGCAGGTAGCATCTAGTTCCTCCCCATGGACAGGGGAGGTAATTAGCGGACTACGCCCTGCCAGGGAACACCTGTGACACCAGGCAGCTGCGTGGAGGGCGGCCCCGAACCTCCCCCACACAGTCAGCCGTATTCCGGAATTCTGAGTGTGGGGAGGTTCCGTCTTCTGTCTGCAGCACCCGGGTTCTCCTAGGAGCCCTTCGAGTGTCTTCCCCGAGTCCCTCCCAGTGCGGGCTGCCGGGGAAAGGTGGGGGTTGGGCTGGAAAAGCAGGTAGCATCTAGGTCCTCCCCCTGGACAGGGGAGGTAATTAGTGGACATCACCCTGCCAGGGAACACCTGTGACACCAGGCAGCTGCGTGGAGGGCGGCTCTGAACCTCCCCCTCACAGTCACCCTTGTTCCGGATTTCTGAGTGTGGGGGGGTTCCTTCTTCTGTCTGCAGCACACGGGATCTCCTAGGAGCCCTTCGAGTGTCTTCCCCGAGTCCCTCACAGTGCGGGCTGCTGGGGAAAGGCGGGGGTTTGGCTGGAAACGCAGGTAGCATCTAGTTCCTCCCCATGGACAGGGGAGGTAATTAGCGGACTTCCCCTTGCGAGGGAACACCTGTGACACCAGGAAGCTGCGTGGGGGGCGGCCCTAAACCTCCCCCACACAGTCATCCGTATTCCGGAATTCTGAGTGTGGGGAGGTTCCGTCTTCTGTCTGCAGCACCCGGGTTCTCCTAGGGGCCCTTCGAGTTTCTTCCCTGAGTCCCTCCCAGTGCGGGCTGCCGGGGAAAGGCGGGGGTTTGGCTGGAAACGCAGGTAGCATCTAGTGCCACCCCATGGAGAGGGGAGGTAATTAGCGGACTTCCCCTTGCGAGGGAACACCTGTGACACCAGGCAGCTGTGTGGAGGGGGGCCCCGAACCTCCCCCACACAGTCACCCGTGTTCCGGAATTCTGAGTGTGGGGGGGTTGCTTCTTCTGTCTGCAGCACACGGGATCTCCTAGGAGCCCTTCGAGTTTCTTCCCCCAGTCCCTCCCAGTGCGGGCTGCCGGGGAAAGGAGGGGGTTGTGCTGGAAACGCAGGTAGAATCTAGTGCCTCCCCATGGACTGGGGAGGTAATTAGCGGACTACCCCCTGCCAGGGAACACCTGTGACACCAGGCAGCTGCGTGGAGGGCGGCCCCGAACCTCCCCCTCACAGTCACCCTTGTTCCGGATTTCTGAGTGTGGTGGGGTTCCTTCTTCTGTCTGCAGCACACGGGATCTCCTGGGAGCCATTCGAGTGTCTTCCCCGAGTCCCTCCCAGTGCGGGCTGCTGGGGAAAGGCGGGGGTTTGGCTGGAAACGCAGGTAGCATCTAGTTCCTCCCCATGGACAGGGGAGGTAATTAGCGGACTTCCCCTTGCGAGGGAACACCTGTGACACCAGGAAGCTGCGTGGGGGCGGCCCTAAACCTCCCCCTCACAGTCACCCTTGTTCCGGATTTCTGAGTGTGGGGGGGTTCCTTCTTCTGTCTGCAGCACACGGGATCTCCTGGGAGCCCTTCGAGTGTCTTCCCCGAGTCCCTCCCAGTGCGGGCTGCTGGGGAAAGGCGGGGGTTTGGCTGGAAACGCAGGTAGCATCTAGTGCCACCCCATGGAGAGGGGAGGTAATTAGCGGACTTCCCCTTGCGAGGGAACACCTGTGACACCAGGCAGCTGTGTGGAGGGCGGCCCCGAACCTCCCCCTCACAGTCACCCTTGTTCCGGATTTCTGAGTGTGGGGGGGTTCCTTCTTCTGTCTGCAGCACACGGGATCTCCTAGGAGCCCTTCGAGTGTCTTCCCCGAGTCCCTCCCAGTGCGGGCTGCCGGGGAAATGCAGGGGTTTGGCTGGAAACGCAGGTAGCATCTAGTTCCTCCCCATGGACAGGGGAGGTAATTAGCGGACTTCCCCTTGCGAGGGAACACCTTTGACACCAGGAAGCTGCGTGTGGGGCGGCCCTAAACCTCCCCCACACAGTCATCCGTGTTCCGGAATTCTGAGTGTGGGGAGGTTCCGTCTTCTGTCTGCAGCACCCGGGTTCTCCTAGGAGCCCTTCGAGTGTCTTCCCCGAGTCCCTCCTTGTGCGGGCTGCCGGGGAAAGGCGGGGGTTTGGCTGGAAACGCAGGTAGCATCTAGTGCCTCCCCATGGACCAGGGAGGTAATTAGCGCACTTCCCCTTGCGAGGGAACACCTGTGACACAAGGCAGCTGCGTGGAGGGCGGCCCCGAACCTCCCCCACACAGTCAGCCGTGTTCCGGAATTCTGAGTGTGGGGAGGTTCCGTCTTCTGTCTGCATCACCCGGGTTCTCCTAGGAGCCATTCGAGTGTCTTCCCCGAGTCCCTCCCAGTGCGGGCTGCCGGGGAAAGGCGGGGGTTGGGCTGGAAACGCAGGTAGCATCTAGTGCCTCCTCATGGACAGGGGAGGTAATTAGCGGACATCACCCTGGCAGGGAACACCTGTGACACCAGGCAGCTGCGTGGAGGGCGGCTCTGAACCTCCCCCTCACAGTCACCCGTGTTCCGGATTTCTGAGTGTGGGGGGGTTCCTTCTTCTGTCTGCAGCACACGGGATCTCCTAGGAGCCTTTCGAGTGTCTTCCCCGAGTCCCTCCCAGTGCGGGCTGCCGGGGAAAGGCGGGGGTTGGGCTGGAAAAGCAGGTAGCATCTAGTTCCTCCCCATGGACAGGGGAGGTAATTAGCAGACTACGCCCTGCCAGGGAACACCTGTGACACCAGGCAGCTGCGTGGAGGGCGGCCCCGAACCTCCCCCACACAGTCAGCCGTATTCCGGAATTCTGAGTGTGGGGAGGTTCCGTCTTCTGTCTGCAGCACCCGGGTTCTCCTAGGAGCCCTTCGAGTGTCTTCCCCGAGTCCCTCCCAGTGCGGGCTGCCGGGGAAAGGCGGGGGTTGGGCTGGAAACGCAGGTAGCATCTAGTGCCTCCTCATGGACAGGGGAGGTAATTAGCGGACATCACCCTGCCAGGGAACACCTGTGACACCAGGCAGCTGAGTGGAGGGCGGCTCTGAACCTCCCCCTCACAGTCACCCGTGTTCCGGATTTCTGAGTGTGGGGGGGTTCCTTCTTCTGACTGCAGCACACGGGATCTCCTAGGAGCCCTTCGAGTGTCTTCCCCGAGTCCCTCCCAGTGCGGGCTGCCGGGGAAAGTCGGGGGTTGGGCTGGAAAAGCAGGTAGCATCTAGTGTCTCCCCATGGACAAGGGAGATAATTAGCGGACTTCCCCCTGCCAGGGAACACCTGTGACACCAGGCAGCTGCGTGGAGGGCGGCCCCGAACCTCCCCCACACAGTCACCCGTGTTCCGGAATTCTGAGTGTGGGGAGGTTCCGTCTTCTGTCTGCAGCACACGGGATCTCCTAGGAGCCCTTCGAGTGTCTTCCCCGAGTCCCTCCCAGTGCGGGCTGCCGGGGAAAGGCGGGGGTTGGGCTGGAAAAGCAGGTAGCATCTAGTTCCTCCCCATGGACAGGGGAGGTAATTAGCGGACTACGCCCTGCCAGGGAACACCTGTGACACCAGGCAGCTGCGTGGAGGGCGGCCCCGAACCTCCCCCACACAGTCAGCCGTGTTCCGGAATTCTGAGTGTGGGGAGGTTCCGTCTTCTGTCTGCAGCACCCGGGTTCTCCTAGGAGCCATTCGAGTGTCTTCCCCCAGTCCCTCCTATTGCGGGCTGCCGGGGAAAGGCGGGGGTTGGGCTAGAAAAGCAGGTAGCATCTAGTGCCTCCCCATGGACAAGGGAGATAATTAGCGGACTTCCCCCTGCCAGGGAACACCTGTGACACCAGGCAGCTGCGTGGAGGGCGGCCCCGAACCTCCCCCACACAGTCACCCGTGTTCCGGAATTCTGAGTGTGGGGAGGTTCCGTCTTCTGTCTGCAGCACCCGGGATCTCCTAGGAGCCCTTCGAGTGTCTTCCCCGAGTCCCTCCCAGTGCGGGCTGCCGGGGAAAGGCGGGGGTTTGGCTGGAAACGCAGGTAGCATCTAGTGCCTCCTCATGGACAGGGGAGGTAATTAGCGGACATTACCCTGCCAGGGAACACCTGTGACACCAGGCAGCTGCGTGGAGGGCGGCTCTGAACCTCCCCCTCACAGTCACACGTGTTCCGGATTTCTGAGTGTGGGGGGGTTCCTTCTTCTGTCTGCAGCACACGGGATCTCCTAGGAGCCCTTCGAGTGTCTTCCCCGAGTCCCTCCCAGTGCGGGCTGCCGGGGAAAGGCGGGGGTTGGGCTGGAAACGCAGGTAGCATCTAGTTCCTCCCCATGGACAGGAGAGGTAATTAGCGGACTACGCCCTGCCAGGGAACACCTGTGACACCAGGCAGCTGCGTGGAGGGCGGCCCCGAACCTCCCCCACACAGTCAGCCGTATTCCGGAATTCTGAGTGTGGGGAGGTTCCGTCTTCTGTCTGCAGCACCCGGGTTCTCCTAGGAGCCCTTCGAGTGTCTTCCCCGAGTCCCTCCCAGTGCGGGCTGCCGGGGAAAGGTGGGGGTTGGGCTGGAAAAGCAGGTAGCATCTAGGTCCTCCCCCTGGACAGGGGAGGTAATTAGTGGACATCACCCTGCCAGGGAACACCTGTGACACCAGGCAGCTGCGTGGAGGGCGGCTCTGAACCTCCCCCTCACAGTCACCCTTGTTCCGGATTTCTGAGTGTGGGGGGGTTCCTTCTTCTGTCTGCAGCACACGGGATCTCCTAGGAGCCCTTCGAGTGTCTTCCCCGAGTCCCTCACAGTGCGGGCTGCTGGGGAAAGGCGGGGGTTTGGCTGGAAACGCAGGTAGCATCTAGTTCCTCCCCATGGACAGGGGAGGTAATTAGCGGACTTCCCCTTGCGAGGGAACACCTGTGACACCAGGAAGCTGCGTGGGGGGCGGCCCTAAACCTCCCCCACACAGTCATCCGTATTCCGGAATTCTGAGTGTGGGGAGGTTCCGTCTTCTGTCTGCAGCACCCGGGTTCTCCTAGGGGCCCTTCGAGTTTCTTCCCTGAGTCCCTCCCAGTGCGGGCTGCCGGGGAAAGGCGGGGGTTTGGCTGGAAACGCAGGTAGCATCTAGTGCCACCCCATGGAGAGGGGAGGTAATTAGCGGACTTCCCCTTGCGAGGGAACACCTGTGACACCAGGCAGCTGTGTGGAGGGGGGCCCCGAACCTCCCCCACACAGTCACCCGTGTTCCGGAATTCTGAGTGTGGGGGGGTTGCTTCTTCTGTCTGCAGCACACGGGATCTCCTAGGAGCCCTTCGAGTTTCTTCCCCCAGTCCCTCCCAGTGCGGGCTGCCGGGGAAAGGAGGGGGTTGTGCTGGAAACGCAGGTAGAATCTAGTGCCTCCACATGGACTGGGGAGGTAATTAGCGGACTACCCCCTGCCAGGGAACACCTGTGACACCAGGCAGCTGCGTGGAGGGCGGCCCCGAACCTCCCCCTCACAGTCACCCTTGTTCCGGATTTCTGAGTGTGGGGGGGTTCCTTCTTCTGTCTGCAGCACACGGGATCTCCTAGGAGCACTTCGAGTGTCTTCCCCGAGTCCCTCACAGTGCGGGCTGCCGGGGAAAGGCAGGGGTTTGGCTGGAAACGCAGGTAGCATCTAGTTCCTCCCCATGGACAGGGGAGGTAATTAGCGGACTTCCCCTTGCGAGGGAACACCTGTGACACCAGGAAGCTGCGTGTGGGGCGGCCCTAAACCTCCCCCACACAGTCATCCGTGTTCCGGAATTCTGAGTGTGGGGAGGTTCCGTCTTCTGTCTGCAGCACCCGGGTTCTCCTAGGAGCCATTCGAGTGTCTTCCCCCAGTCCCTCCCAGTGCGGGCTGCCGGGGAAAGGCGGGGGTTGGGCTGGAAAAGCAGGTAGCATCTAGTGCCTCCCCATGGACAAGGGAGATAATTAGCGGACTTCCCCCTGCCAGGGAACACCTGTGACACCAGGCAGCTGCGTGGAGGGCGGCCCCGAACCTCCCCCACACAGTCACCCGTGTTCCGGAATTCTGAGTGTGGGGAGGTTCCGTCTTCTGTCTGCAGCACCCGGGATCTCCTAGGAGCCCTTCGAGTGTCTTCCCCGAGTCCCTCCCAGTGCGGGCTGCCGGGGAAAGGCGGGGGTTGGGCTGGAAACGCAGGTAGCATCTAGTGCCTCCTCATGGACAGGGGAGGTAATTAGCGGACATCACCTTGGCAGGGAACACCTGTGACACCAGGCAGCTGCGTGGAGAGCGGCCCCGAACCTCCCCAATACAGTCAGCCGTGTTCCGGAATTCTGAGTGTGGGGAGGATCCGTCTTCTGTCTGCAGCACCCGGGTTCTCCTAGGAGCCATTCGAGTGTCTTCCCCCAGTCCCTCCCAGTGCGGGCTGCCGGGGAAAGGCGGGGGTTGGGCTGGAAAAGCAGGTAGCATCTAGTGCCTCCCCATGGACAAGGGAGATAATTAGCGGACTTCCCCCTGCCAGGGAACACCTGTGACACCAGGCATCTTCGTGGGGGGCGGCCCCAAACCTCCCCCACACAGTCGGCCGTGTTCCGGAATTCTGAGTGTGGGGAGGTTCCGTCTTCTGTCTGCAGCACCCGGGTTCTCCTAGGAGCCATTCGAGTGTCTTCCCCCAGTCCCTACCAGTGCGGGCTGCCGGGGAAAGGCGGGGGTTGGGCTGGAAAAGCAGGTAGCATCTAGTGCCTCCCCATGGACAAGGGAGATAATGAGCGGACTTCCCCCTGCCAGGGAACACCTGTGACACCAGGCAGCTGCGTGGAGGGCGGCCCCGAACCTCCCCCACACAGTCACCCGTGTTCCGGAATTCTGACTGTGGGGAGGTTCCGTCTTCTGTCTGCAGCACCCGGGATCTCCTAGGAGCCCTTCGAGTGTCTTCCCCGAGTCCCTCCCAGTGCGGGCTGCCGGGGAAAGGCGGGGGTTGGGCTGGAAACGCAGGTAGCATCTAGTGCCTCCTCATGGACAGGGGAGGTAATTAGCGGACATCACCCTGCCAGGGAACACCTGTGACACCAGGCAGCAGCGTGGAGGGCGGCTCTGAACCTCCCCCTCACAGTCTCCCGTGTTCCGGATTTCTGAGTGTGGGGGGGTTCCTTCTTCTGTCTGCAGCACACGGGATCTTCTAGGAGCCCTTCGAGTGTCTTCCCCGAGTCCCTCCCAGTGCGGGATGCCGGGGAAAGGCGGGGGTTGGGCTGGAAAAGCAGGTAGCATCTAGTTCCTCCCCATGGACAGGGGAGGTAATTAGCGGACTACGCCCTGCCAGGGAACACCTGTGACACCAGGCAGCTGCGTGGAGGGCGGCCCCGAACCTCCCCCACACAGTCAGCCGTGTTCCGGAATTCTGAGTGTGGGGAGGTTCCGTCTTCTGTCTGCAGCACCCGGGTTCTCCTAGGAGCCATTCGAGTGTCTTCCCCCAGTCCCTCCCAGTGCGGGCTGCCGGGGAAAGGCGGGGGTTGGGCTGGAAAAGCAGGTAGCATCTAGTGCCTCCCCATGGACAAGGGAGATAATTAGCGGACTTCCCCCTGCCAGGGAACACCTGTGAAACCAGGCAGCTGCGTGGAGGGCGGCCCCGAACCTCCCCCACACAGTCACCCGTGTTCCGGAATTCTGAGTGTGGGGAGGTTCCGTCTTCTGTCTGCAGCAACCGGGATCTCCTAGGAGCCCTTCGAGTGTCTTCCCCGAGTCCCTCCCAGTGCGGGCTGCCGGGGAAAGGCGGGGGTTGGGCTGGAAAAGCAGGTAGCATCTAGTTCCTCCCCATGGACAGGGGAGGTAATTAGCGGAATACGCCCTGCCAGGGAACAACTGTGACACCAGGCAGCTGCGTGGAGGGCGGCCCCGAACCTCCCCCACACAGTCAGCCGTATTCCGGAATTCTGAGTGTGGGGAGGTTCCGTCTTCTGTCTGCAGCACCCGGGTTCTCCTAGGAGCCCTTCGAGTGTCTTCCCCGAGTCCCTCCCAGTGCGGGCTGCCGGGGAAAGGCGGGGGTTTGGCTGGAAACGCAGGTAGCATCTAGTGCCTCCCCATGGAAAGGGGAGGTAATTAGCGGAATTCCCCTTGCGAGGGAACACCTGTGACACCAGGCAGCTGCGTGGAGGGCGGCCCCGAACCTCCCCCACACAGTCACCCGTGTTCCGGAATTCTGAGTGTGGGGGGGTTCCTTCTTCTGTCTGCAGCACACGGGATCTCCTAGGAGCCCTTCGAGTGTCTTCCCCGAGTCCCTCCCAGTGCGGGCTGCCGGGGAAATGCGGGGGTTGGGCTGGAAAAGCAGGTAGCATCTAGTGCATCCCCATGGACAGGGGAGGTAATTAGCGGACTACCCACTGCCAGGGAACACCTGTGACACCAGGCAGCTGCGTGGAGGGCGGCCCCGAACCTCCCCCACACAGTCAGCCGTGTTCCAGAATTCTGAGTGTGGGGAGGTTCCGTCTTCTGTCTGCAGCACCCGGGTTCTCCTAGGAGCCCTTCGAGTGTCTTCCCCGAGTCCCTCCCAGTGCGGGCTGCCGGGGAAAGGCGGGGGTTTGGCTGGAAACGCAGGTAGCATCTAGTGCCTCCCCATGGACAGGGGAGGTAATTAGCGGACTTCCCCTTGCGAGGGAACACCTGTGACACCAGGAAGCTGCGTGGGGGGCGGCCCTAAACCTCCCCCACACAGTCATCCATGTTCCGGAATTCTGAGTGTGGGGAGGTTCCGTCTTCTGTCTGCAGCACCCGGGTTCTCCTAGGAGCCCTTCGAGTGTGTTCCCCGAGTCCCTCCCTGTGCGGGCGGCCGGGGAAAGGCGGGGGTTGGGCTGGAAACGCAGGTAGCATCTAGTGCCTCCCCATGGACAGGGGAGGTAATTAGCGGACTACCCCCTGCCAGGGAACACCTGTGACACCAGGCAGCTGCGTGGAGGGCGGCCCCGAACCTCCCCCACACAGTCAGCCGTGTTCCGGAATTCTGAGTGTGGGGAGGTTCCGTCTTCTGTCTGCAGCACCCAGGTTCTCCTAGGAGCCCTTCGAGTGTCTTCCCCGAGTCCCTCCCAGTGCGGGCTGCCGGGGAAATGCGGGGGTTTGGCTGGAAACGCAGGTAGCATCTAGTGGCTCCCCATGGACCATGGAGGTAATTAGCGGACTTCCCCTTGCGAGGGAACACCTGTGACACAAGGCAGCTGCGTGGAGGGCGGCCCCGAACCTCCCCCACACAGTCACCCGTGTTCCGGAATTCTGAGTGTGGGGAGGTTCCGTCTTCTGTCTGCAGCACCCGGGTTCTCCTAATCGCCATTCGAGTGTCTTCCCCCAGTCCCTCCCAGTGCGGGCTGCCGGGGAAAGGCGGGGGTTGGGCTGGAAAAGCAGGTAGCATCTAGTGCCTCCCCATGGACAAGGGAGATAATTAGCGGACTTCCCCCTGCCAGGGAACACCTGTGACACCAGGCATCTTCGTGGAGGGCGGCCCCAAACCTCCCCCACACAGTCGGCCGTGTTCCGGAATTCTGAGTGTGGGGAGGTTCCGTCTTCTTTCTGCAGCACCCGGGATCTCCTAGGAGCCCTTCGAGTGTCTTCCCCGAGTCCCTCACAGTGCGGGCTGCCGGGGAAAGGCGGGGGTTGGGCTGGAAACGCAGGTAGCATCTAGTGCCTCCTCATGGACAGGGGAGGTAATTAGCGGACTTCCCCCTGCGAGGGAACACCTGTGACACCAGGAAGTTGCGTGGGGGCGGCCCTAAACCTCACCCACAGTCAGCCCTGTTCCGGAATTCTGAGTGTGGGGAGGTTACGTCTTCTGTCTGCAGTACCCGGGATCTCCTAGGAGCCCTTCGAGTGTCTTCCCCCAGTCCCTCCCAGTGCGGGCTGCCGGGGAAAGGAGGGGGTTGGGCTGGAAAAGCAGGTAGCATCTAGTTCCTCCCCATGGACAGGGGAGGTAATTAGCGGACTACGCCCTGCCAGGGAACACCTGTGACACCAGGCAGCTGCGTGGAGGGCGGCTCCGAACCTCCCCCACTCAGTCATACGTGTTCCGGAATTCTGAGTGTGGGGGGGTTCCTTCTTCTGTCTGCAGCACACGGGATCTCCTAGGAGCCCTTCGAGTGTCTTCCCCCAGTCCCTCCCAGTGCGGGCTGCCGGGGAAAGGCGGGGTTTGGGCTGGAAAAGCAGGTAGCATCTAGTGCCTCCCCATGGACAGGGGAGGTAATTAGCGGAATACCCCCTGCCAGGGAACACCTGTGACACCAGGCAGCTGCGTGGAGGGCGGCCCCGAACCTCCCCCACACAGTCAGCCGTGTTCCAGAATTCTGAGTGTGAGGAGGTTCCGTCTTCTGTCTGCAGCACCCGGGTTCTCCTAGGAGCCCTTCGAGTGTCTTCCCCGAGTCCCTTCCAGTGCGGGCTGCCGGGGAAAGGCGGGGGTTTGGCTGGAAACGCAGGTAGCATCTAGTGCCTCCCCATGGACAAGGGAGATAATTAGCGGACTTCCCCCTGCCAGGGAACACCTGTGACACCAGGCAACTTCGTGGAGGGCGGCCCCAAACCTCCCCCACACAGTCGGCCGTGTTCCGGAATTCTGAGTGTGGGGAGGTTCCGTCTTCTGTCTGCAGCACCCGGGATCTCCTAGGAGCCCTTCGAGTGTCTTCCCCGAGTCCCTCCCAGTGCGGGCTGCCGGGGAAAGGCGGGGGTTGGGCTGGAAACGCAGGTAGCATCTAGTGCCTCCTCATGGACAGGGGAGGTAATTAGCGGACATCACCCTGCCAGGGAACACCTGTGACACCAGGCAGCTGCGTGGAGGGCGGCTCTGAACTTCCCCTCACAGTCACCCGTGTTCTGGATTTCTGAGTGTGGGGGGGTTCCTTCTTCTGTCTGCAGCACACGGGATCTCCCAGGAGCCCTTCGAGTGTCTTCCCCGAGTCCCTCCCAGTGCGGGCTGCCGGGGAAAGGCGGGGGTTGGGCTGGAAAAGCAGGTAGCATCTAGTTCCTCCCCATGGACAGGGGAGGTAATTAGCGGACTACGCCCTGCCAGGGAACACCTGTGACACCAGGCAGCTGCGTGGAGGGCGGCCCCGAACCTCCCCCACACAGTCAGCCGTATTCCGGAATTCTGAGTGTGGGGAGGTTCCGTCTTCTGTCTGCAGCTCCCGGGTTCTCCTAGGAGCCCTTCGAGTGTCTTCCCCGAGTCCCTCCCAGTGCGGGCTGCCGGGGAAAGGCGGGGGTTTGGCTGGAAACGCAGGTAGCATCTAGTGCCTCCCCATGGAGAGGGGAGGTAATTAGCGGAATTCCCCTTGCGAGGGAACACCTGTGACACCAGGCAGCTGCGTGGAAGGCGGCCCCGAACCTCCCCCACACAGTCACCCGTGTTCCGGAATTCTGAGTGTGGGGGGGTTCCTTCTTCTGTCTGCAGCACACGGGATCTCCTAGGAGCCCTTCGAGTGTCTTCCCCGAGTCCCTCACAGTGCGGGCTGCCGGGGAAAGGCGGGGGTTGGGCTGGAAAAGCAGGTAGCATCTAGTGCCTCCCCCTGGACAGGGGAGGTAATTAGCGGACTTCCCCTTGCGAGGGAACCCCTGTGACACCAGGCAGCTGCGTGGAGGGCGGCTCCGAACCTCCCCCACACAGTCATACGTGTTCCGGAATTCTGAGTGTGGGGGGGTTCCTTCTTCTGTCTGCAGCACACGGGATCTCCTAGGAGCCCTTCGAGTGTGTTCCCCGAGTCCCTCCCAGTGCGGGCTGCCGGGGAAAGGCGGGGTTTGGGCTGGAAAAGCAGGTAGCATCTAGTGCCTCCCCATGGACAGGGGAGGTAATTAGCGGACTACCCCCTGCCAGGGAACACCTGTGACACCAGGCAGCTGCGTGGAGGGCGGCCCCGAACCTCCCCCACACAGTCAGCCGTATTCCGGAATTCTGAGTGTGGGGAGGTTCCGTCTTCTGTCTGCAGCACCCGGGTTCTCCTAGGAGCCCTTCGAGTGTCTTCCCCGAGTCCCTCCCAGTGCGGGCTGCCGGGGAAAAGCGGGGGTTTGGCTGGAAACGCAGGTAGCATCTAGTGCCTCCCCATGGAGAAGGGAGGTAATTAGCGGAATTCCCCTTGCGAGGGAACACCTGTGACACCAGGCAGCTGCGTGGAGCGCGGCCCCGAACCTCCCCCACACAGTCATCCGTGTTCCGGAATTCTGAGTGTGGGGAGGTTCCGTCTTCTTTCTGCAGCACCCGGGATCTCCTAGGAGCCCTTCGAGTGTGTTCCCCGAGTCCCTCCCTGTGTGGGCTGCCGGGGAAAGGCGGGGGTTGGGCTGGAAACGCAGGTAGCATCTAGTGCCTCCTCATGGACAGGGGAGGTAATTAGCGGACTTCCCCCTGCGAGGGAACACCTGTGACACCAGGAAGTTGCGTGGGGGCGGCCCTAAACCTCACCCACAGTCAGCCCTGTTCCGGAATTCTGAGTGTGGGGAGGTTCCGTCTTCTGTCTGCAGCACCCGGGATCTCCTAGGAGCCCTTCGAGTGTCTTCCCCGAGTCCCTCCCAGTGCGGGCTGCCGGGGAAAGTCGGGGGTTGGGCTGGAAAAGCAGGTAGCATCTAGTGCCTCCCCCTGGACAGGGGAGGTAATTAGCGGACTTCCCCTTGCGAGGGAACACCTGTGACACAAGGCAGCTGCGTGGAGGGCGGCCCCGAACCTCCCCCACACAGTCAGCCGTGTTCTGGAATTCTGAGTGTGGGGAGGTACCGTCTTCTGTCTGCAGCACCCGGGATCTCCTAGGAGCCCTTCGAGTGTCTTCCCCGAGTCCATCCCAGTGCGGGCTACCGGGGAAAGGCGGGGGTTGGGCTGGAAAAGCAGGTAGCATCTAGTTCCTCCCCATGGACAGGGGAGGTAATTAGCGGACTACCCCCTGCCAGGGAACACCTGTGACACCAGGCAGCTGCGTGGAGGGCGGCCCCGAACCTCCCCCACACAGTCAGCCGTATTCCGGAATTCTGAGTGTGGGGAGGTTCCGTCTTCTGTCTGCAGCACCCGGGTTCTCCTAGGAGCCCTTCGAGTGTCTTCCCCGAGTCCCTCCCAGTGCGGGCTGCCGGGGAAAAGCGGGGGTTTGGCTGGAAACGCAGGTAGCATCTAGTGCCTCCCCATGGAGAAGGGAGGTAATTAGCGGAATTCCCCTTGCGAGGGAACCCCTGTGACACCAGGCAGCTGCGTGGAGGGCGGCTCCGAACCTCCCCCACACAGTCATACGTGTTCCGGAATTCTGAGTGTGGGGGGGTTCCTTCTTCTGTCTGCAGCACACGGGATCTCCTAGGAGCCCTTCGAGTGTCTTCCCCCAGTCCCTCCCAGTGCGGGCTGCCGGGGAAAGGCGGGGTTTGGGCTGGAAAAGCAGGTAGCATCTAGTGCCTCCCCATGGACAGGGGAGGTAATTAGCGGACTACCCCCTGCCAGGGAACACCTGTGACACCAGGCAGCTGCGTGGAGGGCGGCCCCGAACCTCCCCCACACAGTCAGCCGTATTCCGGAATTCTGAGTGTGGGGAGGTTCCGTCTTCTGTCTGCAGCACCCGGGTTTTCCTAGGAGCCCTTCGAGTGTCTTCCCCGAGTCCCTCCCAGTGCGGGCTGCCGGGGAAAAGCGGGGGTTTGGCTGGAAACGCAGGTAGCATCTAGTGCCTCCCCATGGAGAAGGGAGGTAATTAGCGGAATTCCCCTTGCGAGGGAACACCTGTGACACCAGGCAGCTGCGTGGAGGGCGGCCCCGAACCTCCCCCACACAGTCATCCGTGTTCCGGAATTCTGAGTGTGGGGAGGTTCCGTCTTCTTTCTGCAGCACCCGGGATCTCCTAGGAGCCCTTCGAGTGTGTTCCCCGAGTCCCTCCCTGTGTGGGCTGCCGGGGAATGGCGGGGGTTGGGCTGGAAACGCAGGTAGCATCTAGTGCCTCCTCATGGACAGGGGAGATAATTAGCGGACTTCCCCCTGCGAGGGAACACCTGTGACACCAGGAAGTTGCGTGGGGGCGGCCCTAAACCTCACCCACAGTCAGCCCTGTTCCGGAATTCTGAGTGTGGGGAGGTTCCGTCTTCTGTCTGCAGCACCCGGGATCTCCTAGGAGCCCTTCGAGTGTCTTCCCCGAGTCCCTCCCAGTGCGGGCTGCCGGGGAAAGTCGGGGGTTGGGCTGGAAAAGCAGGTAGCATCTAGTGCCTCCCCCTGGACAGGGGAGGTAATTAGCGGACTTCCCCTTGCGAGGGAACACCTGTGACACAAGGCAGCTGCGTGGAGGGCGGCCCCGAACCTCCCCCACACAGTCAGCCGTGTTCTGGAATTCTGAGTGTGGGGAGGTACCGTCTTCTGTCTGCAGCACCCGGGATCTCCTAGGAGCCCTTCGAGTGTCTTCCCCGAGTCCATCCCAGTGCGGGCTACCGGGGAAAGGCGGGAGTTGGGCTGGAAAAGCAGGTAGCATCTAGTTCCTCCCCATGGACAGGGGAGGTAATTAGCGGACTACCCCCTGCCAGGGAACACCTGTGACACCAGGCAGCTGCGTGGAGGGCGGCCCCGAACCTCCCCCACACAGTCAGCCGTATTCCGGAATTCTGAGTGTGGGGAGGTTCCGTCTTCTGTCTGCAGCACCCGGGTTCTCCTAGGAGCCATTCGAGTGTCTTCCCCGAGTCCCTCCCAGTGCGGGCTGCCGGGGAAAAGCGGGGGTTTGGCTGGAAACGCAGGTAGCATCTAGTGCCTCCCCATGGAGAAGGGAGGTAATTAGCGGAATTCCCCTTGCGAGGGAACACCTGTGACACCAGGCAGCTGCGTGGAGGGCGGCCCCGAACCTCCCCCACACAGTCACCCGTGTTCCGGAATTCTGAGTGTGGGGGGGTTCCTTCTTCTGTCTGCAGCAAACGGGATCTCCTAGGAGCCCTTCGAGTGTCTTCCCCCAGTCCCTCCCAGTGCGGGCTGCCGGGGAAAGGCGGGAGTTGGGCTGGAAAAGCAGGTAGCATCTAGTGCCTCCCCATGGACAGGGGAGGTAATTAGCGGACTACCCCCTGCCAGGGAACACCTGTGACACCAGGCAGCTGCGTGGAGGGCGGCCCCGAACCTCCCCCACACAGTCAGCCGTGTTCCAGAATTCTGAGTGTGGGGAGGTTCCGTCTTCTGTCTGCAGCACCCGGGTTCTCCTAGGAGCCCTTCGAGTGTCTTCCCCGAGTCCCTCCCAGTGCGGGCTGCCGGGGAAAGGCGGGGGTTTGGCTGGAAACGCAGGTAGCATCTAGAGCCTCCTCATGGACAGGGGAGGTAATTAGCGGACATCACCCTGCCAGGGAACATCTGTGACACCAGGCAGCTGCGTGGAGGGCGGCTCTTAACCTCCCCCTCACAGTCACCCGTGTTCCGGATTTCTGAGTGTGGGGGGGTTCCTTCTTCTGTCTGCAGCACACGGGATCTCCTAGGAGCCCTTCGAGTGTCTTCCCCGAGTCCCTCCCAGTGCGGGCTGCCGGGGAAAGGCGGGGGTTGGGCTGGAAAAGCAGGTAGCATCTAGTTCCTCCCCATGGACAGGGGAGGTAATTAGCGGACTACCCCCTGCCAGGGAACACCTGTGACACCAGGAAGCTGCGTGGAGGGCGGCCCCGAACCTCCCCCACACAGTCAGCCGTATTCCGGAATTCTGAGTGTGGGGAGGTTCCGTCTTCTGTCTGCAGCACCCGGGTTCTCCTAGGAGCCCTTCGAGTGTCTTCCCCGAGTCCCTCCCAGTGCGGGCTGCCGGGGAAAGGCGGGGGTTTGGCTGGAAACGCAGGTAGCATCTAGTGCCTCCCCATGGAGAGGGGAGGTAATTAGCGGAATTCCCCTTGCGAGGGAACACCTGTGACACCAGGCAGCTGCGTGGAGGGCGGCCCCGAACCTCCCCCACACAGTCACCCGTGTTCCGGAATTCTGAGTGTGGGGGGGTTCCTTCTTCTGTCTGCAGCACACGGGATCTCCTAGGAGCCCTTCGAGTGTCTTCCTCGAGTCCCTCCCAGTGCGGGCTGCCGGGGAAAGGCGGGGGTTGGGCTGGAAAAGCAGGTAGCATCTAGTGCCTCCCCCTGGACAGGAGAGGTAATTAACGGACTTCCCCCTGCCAGGGAACACCTGTGACACCAGGCAGCTGCGTGGAGGGCGGCCTCGAACCTCACCAACACAGTCACCCGTGTTCCGGAATTCTGAGTGTGGGGAGGTATCGTCTTCTGTCTGCAGCACCCGGGATCTCCTAGGACCCCTTCGAGTGTCTTCCCCGAGTCCCTCCCAGTGCGGGCTACCGGGGAAAGGCGGGGGTTGGGCTGGAAAAGCGGGAAGCATCTAGTTCCTCCCCATGGACGGGGGAGGTAATTAGCGGACTACCCCCTGCCAGGGAACACCTGTGACACCAGGCAGCTGCGTGGAGGGCGGCCCCGAACCTCCCCCACACAGTCAGCCGTGTTCCGGAATTCTGAGTGTGGGGAGGTTCCGTCTTCTGTCTGCAGCACCCAGGTTCTCCTAGGAGCCCTTCGAGTGTCTTCCCCGAGTCCCTCCCAGTGCGGGATGCCGGGGAAAGGCGGGGGTTTGGCTGGAAACGCAGGTAGCATCTAGTGCCTCCCCATGGACCAGGGAGGTAATTAGCGGACTTCCCCTTGCGAGGGAACACCTGTGACACCAGGCAGCTGCGTGGAGGGCGGCCCCGAACCTCCCCCACACAGTCACCCGTGTTCCGGAATTCTGAGTGTGGGGGGGTTCCTTCTTCTGTCTGCAGCACACGGAATCTCCTAGGAGCCCTTCGAGTGTCTTCCCCGAGTCCCTCCCAGTGCGGGCTGCCGGGGAAAGGCGGGGGTTGGGCTGGAAAAGCAGGTAGCATCTAGTGCCTCCCCCTGGACAGGGGAGGCAATTAACGGACTTCCCCCTGCCAGGGAACACCTGTGACACCAGGCAGCTGCGTGGAGGGCGGCCCCGAACCTCCCCCACACAGTCACCCGTGTTCCGGAATTCTGAGTGTGGGGAGGTACCGTCTTCTGTCTGCAGCACCCGGGATCTCCTAGGAGCCCTTCGATTGTCTTCCCCGAGTCCCTCCCAGTGCGGGCTACCGGGGAAAGGCGGGGGTTGGGCTGGAAAAGCAGGTAGCATCTAGTTCCTCCCCATGGACAGGGGAGGTAATTAGCGGACTACCCCCTGCCAGGGAACACCTGTGACACCAGGCAGCTGCGTGGAGGGCGGCCCAGAACCTCCCCCACACAGTCAGCCGTGTTCCGGAATTCTGAGTGTGGGGAGGTTCCGTCTTCTGTCTGCAGCACCCAGGTTCTCCTAGGAGCCCTTCGAGTGTCTTCCCCGAGTCCCTCCCAGTGCGGGCTGCCGGGGAAAGGCGGGGGTTTGGCTGGAAACGCAGGTAGCATCTAGTGCCTCCCCATGGACCAGGTAGGTAATTAGCGGACTTCCCCTTGCGAGGGAACACCTGTGACACAAGGCAGCTGCGTGGAGGGCGGCCCCGAACCTCCCCCACACAGTCAGCCGTGTTCCGGAATTCTGAGTGTGGGGAGGTTCCGTCTTCTGTCTGCAGCACCCGGGTTCTCCTAGGAGCCATTCGAGTGTCTTCCCCCAGTCCCTCCCAGTGCGGGCTGCAGGGGAAAGGCGGGGGTTGGGCTGGAAAAGCAGGTAGAATCTAGTGCCTCCCCATGGACCAGGGAGGTAATTAGCGGACTTCCCCTTGCGAGGGAACACCTGTGACACAAGGCAGCTGCGTGGAGGGCGGCCCCGAACCTCCCCCACACAGTCACCCGTGCTCCGGAATTCTGAGTGTGGGGGGGTTCCTTCTTCTGTCTGCAGCACACGGGATCTCCTAGGAGCCCTTCGAGTGTCTTCCCCCAGTCCCTCCCAGTGCGGGCTGCCGGGGAAAGGAGGGGTTTGTGCTGGAAGCGCAGGTAGCTTCTAGTGCCTCCCCCTGGACAGGGGAGGTAATTAGCGGACTTCCCCTTGCGAGGGAACACCTGTGACACCAGGCAGCTGCGTGGAGGGCGGCCCCGAACCTCCCCCACACAGTCACCCGTGTTCCGGAATTCTGAGTGTGGGGAGGTACCGTCTTCTGTCTGCAGCACCCGGGATCTCCTAGGAGCCCTTCGAGTGTCTTCCCCGAGTCCATCCCAGTGCGGGCTACCGGGGAAAGGCGGGGGTTGGGCTGGAAAAGCAGGTAGCATCTAGTTCCTCCCCATGGACAGGGGAGGTAATTAGCGGACTACCCCCTGCCAGGGAACACCTGTGACACCAGGCAGCTGCGTGGAGGGCGGCCCCGAACCTCCCCCACACAGTCAACCGTGTTCCGGAATTCTGAGTGTGGGGAGGTTCCGTCTTCTGTCTGCAGCACCCGGGATCTCCTAGGAGCCCTTCGAGTGTCTTCCCCGAGTACCTCCCAGTGCGGGCTGCCGGGGAAAGTCGGGGGTTGGGCTGGAAAAGCAGGTAGCATCTAGTGCCTCCCCCTGGACAGGGGAGGTAATTAGCGGACTTCCCCTTGCGAGGGAACACCTGTGACACAAGGCAGCTGCGTGGAGGGCGGCCCCGAACCTCCCCCACACAGTCAGCCGTGTTCTGGAATTCTGAGTGTGGGGAGGTACCGTCTTCTGTCTGCAGCACCCGGGATCTCCTAGGAGCCCTTCGAGAGTCTTCCCCGAGTCCCTCCCAGTGCGGGCTGCCGGGGAAAGGCGGGGGTTGGGCTGGAAAAGCAGGTAGCATCTAGTTCCTCCCCATGGACAGGGGAGGTAATTAGCGGACTACCCCCTGCCAGGGAACACCTGTGACACCAGGCAGCTGCGTGGAGGGCGGCCCCGATCCTCCCCCACACAGTCAACCGTGTTCCGGAATTCTGAGTGTGGGGAGGTTCCGTCTTCTGTCTGCAGCACCCGGGATCTCCTAGGAGCCCTTCGAGTGTCTTCCCCGAGTACCTCCCAGTGCGGGCTGCCGGGGAAATTCGGGGATTGGGCTGGAAAAGCAGGTAGCATCTAGTACCTCCCCCTGGACAGGGGAGGTAATTAGCGGACTTCCCCTTGCGAGGGAACACCTGTGACACAAGGCAGCTGCGTGGAGGGCGGCCCCGAACCTCCCCTACACAGTCAGCCGTGTTCCGGAATTCTGAGTGTGGGGAGGTACCGTCTTCTGTCTGCAGCACCCGGGATCTCCTAGGAGCCCTTCGGGTGTCTTCCCCGAGTCCATCCCAGTGCGGGCTACCGGGGAAAGGCGGGGGTTGGGCTGGAAAAGCAGGTAGCATCTAGTGCCTCCCTCTGGACAGGGGAGGTAATTAACGGACTTCCCCCTGCCAGGGAACACCTGTGACACCAGGCAGCTGCGTGGAGGGCGGCCCCGAACCTCCCCCACACAGTCACCCGTGTTCCGGAATTCTGAGTGTGGGGAGGTTCCGACTTCTGTCTGCAGCACCCGGGATCTCCTAGGAGCCCTTCGAGAGTCTTCCCCGAGTACCTCCCAGTGCGGGCTGCCGGGGAAAGTCGGGGGTTGGGCTGGAAAAGCAGGTAGCATCTAGTGCCTCCCCCTGGACAGGGGAGGTAATTAGCGGACTTCCCCTTGCGAGGGAACACCTGTGACACAAGGCAGCTGCGTGGAGGGCGGCCCCGAACCTCCCCCACACAGTCAGCCGTGTTCCGGAATTCTGATTGTGGGGAGGTACCGTCTTCTGTCTGCAGCACCCGGGATCTCCTAGGAGCCCTTCGAGTGTCTTCCCCGAGTCCATCCCAGTGCGGGCTACCGGGGAAAGGCGGGGGTTGGGCTGGAAAAGCAGGTAGCATCTAGAGCCTCCCCCTGGACAGGGGAGGAAATTAACGGACTTCCCCCTGCCAGGGAACACCTGTGACACCAGGCAGCTGCGTGGAGGGCGGCCCCGAACCTCCCCCACACAGTCACCCGTGTTCCGGAATTCTGAGTGTGGGGAGGTACCGTCTTCTGTCTGCAGCACCCGGGATCTCCTAGGAGCCCTTCGAGTGTCTTCCCCGAGTCCCTCCCAGTGCGGGCTACCGGGGAAAGGCGGGGGTTGGGCTGGAAAAGCAGGTAGCATCTAGTTCCTCCCCATTTACAGGGGAGGTAATTAGCGGACTACCCCCTGCCAGGGAACACCTGTGACACCAGGCAGCTGCGTGGAGGGCGGCCCCGAACCTCCCCCACACAGTCAACCGTGTTCCGGAATTCTGAGTGTGGGGAGGTTCCGTCTTCTGTCTGCAGCACCCAGGTTCTCCTAGGAGCCCTTCGAGTGTCTTCCCCGAGTCCCTCCCAGTGCGGGCTGCCGGGGAAAGGCGGGGGTTTGGCTGGAAACGCAGGTAGCATCTAGTGCCTCCCCATGGACCAGGGAGGTAATTAGCGGACTTCCCCTTGCGAGGGAACACCTGTGACACAAGGCAGATGCGTGGAGGGCGGCCCCGAACCTCCCCCACACAGTCAGCCGTGTTCCGGTATTCTGAGTGTGGGGAGGTTCCGTCTTCTGTCTGCAGCACCCGGGTTCTCCTAGGAGCCATTCGAGTGTCTTCCCCCAGTCCCTCCCAGTGCGGGCTGCCGGGGAAAGGCGGGGGTTGGGCTGGAAAAGCAGGTAGCATCTAGTGCCTCCCCATGGACAAGGGAGATAATTAGCGGACTTCCCCCTGACAGGGAACACCTGTGACACCAGGCATCTTCGTGGAGGGCGGCCCCAAACCTCCCCCACACAGTCGGCCGTGTTCCGGAATTCTGAGTGTGGGGAGGTTCCGTCTTCTGTCTGCAGCACCCGGGATCTCCTAGGAGCCCTTCGAGTGTCTTCCCCGAGTCCCTCCCAGTGCGGGCTGCCGGGGAAAGGCGGGGGTTGGGCTGGAAACGCAGGTAGCATCTAGTGCCTCCTCATGGACAGGGGAGGTAATTAGCGGACATCACCCTGCCAGGGAACACCTGTGACACCAGGCAGCTGCGTGGAGGGCGGCTCTGAACCTCCCCCTCACAGTCACCCATGTTCCGGATTTCTGAGTGTGGGGGGGGTTCCTTCTTCTGTCTGCAGCACACGGGATCTCCTAGGAGCCCTTCGAGTGTCTTCCCCGAGTCCCTCCCAGTGCGGGCTGCCGGGGAAAGGCGGGGGTTTGGCTGGAAACGCAGGTAGCATCTAGTGCCTCCCCATGGACCAGGGAGGTAATTAGCGGACTTCCCCTTGCGAGGGAACACCTGTGACAGAAGGCAGCTGCGTGGATTGCGGCCCCGAACCTCCCCCACACAGTCAGCGGTGTTCCGGAATTCTGAGTGTGGGGAGGTACCGTCTTCTGTCTGCAGCACCCGGGATCTCCTAGGAGCCCTTCGAGTGTCTTCCCCGAGTCCCTCCCAGTGCGGGCTACCGGGGAAATGCGGGGGTTGGGCTGGAAAAGCAGGTAGCATCTAGTTCCTCCCCATGGACAGGGGAGGTAATTAGCGGACTACCCCCTGCCAGGGAACACCTGTGACACCAGGCAGCTGCGTGGAGGGCGGCCCCGAACCTCCCCCACACAGTCAGCCGTGTTCCGGAATTCTGAGTGTGGGGAGGTTCCGTCTTCTGTCTGCAGCACCCAGGTTCTCCTAGGAGCCCTTCGAGTGTCTTCCCCGAGTCCCTCCCAGTGCGGGCTGCCGGGGAAAGGCGGGGGTTTGGCTGGAAACGCAGGTAGCATCTAGTGCCTCCCCATGGACCAGGGAGGTAATTAGCGGACTTCCCCTTGCGAGGGAACACCTGTGACACAAGGCAGATGCGTGGAGGGCGGCCCCGAACCTCCCCCACACAGTCAGCTGTGTTCCGGAATTCTGAGTGTGGGGAGGTTCCGTCTTCTGTCTGCAGCACCCGGGTTCTCCTAGGAGCCATTCGAGTGTGTTCCCCCAGTCCCTCCCAGTGCGGGCTGCCGGGGAAAGTCGGGGGTTGGGCTGGAAAAGCAGGTAGCATCTAGTGCCTCCCCATGGACAAGGGAGATAATTAGCGGACTTCCCCCTGCCAGGGAACACCTGTGACACCAGGCATCTTCGTGGAGGGCGGCCCCAAACCTCCCCCACACAGTCGGCCGTGTTCCGGAATTCTGAGTGTGGGGAGGTTCCGTCTTCTGTCTGCAGCACCCGGGATCTCCTAGGAGCCCTTCGAGTGTCTTCCCCGAGTCCCTCCCAGTGCGGGCTGCTGGGGAATAGGTGGGGGTTGGGCTGGAAACGCAGGTAGCATCTAGTGCCTCCTCATGGACAGGGGAGGTAATTAGCGGACATCACCCTGCCAGGGAACACCTGTGACACCAGGCAGCTGCGTGGAGGGCGGCTCTGAACCTCCCCCTCACAGTCACCCGTGTTCCGGATTTCTGAGTGTGGGGGGGTTCCTTCTTCTGTCTGCAGCACACGGGATCTCCTAGGAGCCCTTCGAGTGTCTTCCCCGAGTCCCTCCCAGTGCGGGCTGCCGGGGAAAGGCGGGGGTTGGGCTGGAAAAGCAGGTAGCATCTAGTTACTCCCCATGGACAGGGGAGGTAATTAGCGGACTACCCCCTACCAGGGAACACCTGTGACACCAGGCAGCTGCGTGGAGGGCGGCCCCGAACCTCCCCCACACAGTTAGCCGTATTCCGGAATTCTGAGTGTGGGGAGGTTCCGTCTTCTGTCTGCAGCACCCGGGTTCTCCTAGGAGCCATTCGAGTGTCTTCCCCCAGTCCCTCCCAGTGCGGGCTGCCGGGGAAAGGCGGGGGTTGGGCTGGAAAAGCAGGTAGCATCTAGTGCCTCCCCATGGACAAGGGAGATAATTAGCAGACTTCCCCCTGCCAGGGAACACCTGTGACACCAGGCAGCTGCGTGGAGGGCGGCCCCAAACCTCCCCCACACAGTCGGCCGTGTTCGGAATTCTGAGTGTGGGGAGGTTCCGTCTTCTGTCTGCAGCACCCGGGATCTCCTAGGAGCCCTTCGAGTGTCTTCCCCGAGTCCCTCCCAGTGCGGGTTGCCGGGGAAAGGCGGGGGTTGGGCTGGAAACGCAGGTAGCATCTAGTGCCTCCTCATGGACAGGGGAGGTAATTAGCGGACATCACCCTGCCAGGGAACACCTGTGACACCAGGCAGCTGCGTGGAGGGCGGCTCTGAACCTCCCCCTCACAGTCACCCGTGTTCCGGATTTCTGAGTGTGGGGGGGTTCCTTCTTCTGTCTGCAGCACACGGGATCTCCTAGGAGCCCTTCGAGTGTCTTCCCCGAGTCCCTCCCAGTGCGGGCTGCCGGGGAAAGGCGGGGGTTTAGCTGGAAACGCAGGTAGCATCTAGTGCCTCCCCATGGACCAGGGAGGTAATTAGCGGACTTCCCCTTGCGAGGGAACACCTGTGACAGAAGGCAGCTGCGTGGAGGGCGGCCCCGAACCTCCCCCACACAGTCAGCGGTGTTCCGGAATTCTGAGTGTGGGGAGGTACCGTCTTCTGTCGGCAGCACCCGGGATCTCCTAGGAGCCCTTCGAGTGTCTTCCCCGAGTCCCTCCCAGTGCGGGCTACCGGGGAAATGCGGGGGTTGGGCTGGAAAAGCAGGTAGCATCTAGTTCCTCCCCATGGACAGGGGAGGTAATTAGCGGACTACCCCCTGCCAGGGAACACCTGTGACACCAGGCAGCTGCGTGGAGGGCGGCCCCGAACCTCCCCCACACAGTCAGCCGTGTTCCGGAATTCTGAGTGTGGGGAGGTTCCGTCTTCTGTCTGCAGCACCCAGGTTCTCCTAGGAGCCCTTCGAGTGTCTTCCCCGAGTCCCTCCCAGTGCGGGCTGCCGGGGAAAGGCGGGGGTTTGGCTGGAAACGCAGGTAGCATCTAGTGCCTCCCCATGGACCAGGGAGGTAATTAGCGGACTTCCCCTTGCGAGGGAACACCTGTGACACAAGGCAGATGCGTGGAGGGCGGCCCCGAACCTCCCCCACACAGTCAGCCGTGTTCCGGAATTCTGAGTGTGGGGAGGTTCCGTCTTCTGTCTGCAGCACCCGGGTTCTCCTAGGAGCCATTCGAGTGTCTTCCCCCAGTCCCTCCCAGTGCGGGCTGCCGGGGAAAGGCGGGGGTTGGGCTGGAAAAGCAGGTAGCATCTAGTGCCTCCCCATGGACAAGGGAGATAATTAGCGGACTTCCCCCTGCCAGGGAACACCTGTGACACCAGGCATCTTCGTGGAGGGCGGCCCCAAACCTCCCCCACACAGTCGGCCGTGTTCCGGAATTCTGAGTGTGGGGAGGTTCCGTCTTCTGTCTGCAGCACCCGGGATCTCCTAGGAGCCCTTCGAGTGTCTTCCCCGAGTCCCTCCCAGTGCGGGCTGCTGGGGAAAGGCGGGGGTTGGGCTGGAAACGCAGGTAGCATCTAGTGCCTCCCCATGGACAGGGGAGGTAATTAGCGGACTACCCCCTGCCAGGGAACACCTGTGACACCAGGCAGCTGCGTGGAGGGCGGCCCCGAACCTCCCCCACACAGTCAGCCGTGTTCCGGAATTCTGAGTGTGGGGAGGTTCCGTCTTCTGTCTGCAGCACCCAGGTTCTCCTAGGAGCCCTTCGAGTGTCTTCCCCGAGTCCCTCCCAGTGCGGGCTGCCGGGGAAAGGCGGGTGTTTGGCTGGAAACGCAGGTAGCATCTAGTGCCTCCCTCTGGACAGGGGAGGTAATTAACGGACTTCCCCCTGCCAGGGAACACCTGTGACACCAGGCAGCTGCGTGGAGGGCGGCCCCGAACCTCCCCCACACAGTCACCCGTGTTCCGGAATTCTGAGTGTGGGGAGGTTCCGTCTTCTGTCTGCAGCACCCGGGATCTCCTAGGAGCCCTTCGAGAGTCTTCCCCGAGTACCTCCCAGTGCGGGCTGCCGGGGAAAGTCGGGGGTTGGGCTGGAAAAGCAGGTAGCATCTAGTGCCTCCCCCTGGACAGGGGAGGTAATTAGCGGACTTCCCCTTGCGAGGGAACACCTGTGACACAAGGCAGCTGCGTGGAGGGCGGCCCCGAACCTCCCCCACACAGTCAGCCGTGTTCCGGAATTCTGAGTGTGGGGAGGTACCGTCTTCTGTCTGCAGCACCCGGGATCTCCTAGGAGCCCTTCGAGTGTCTTCCCCGAGTCCATCCCAGTGCGGGCTACCGGGGAAAGGCGGGGGTTGGGCTGGAAAAGCAGGTAGCATCTAGTGCCTCCCCCTGGACAGGGGAGGTAATTAACGGACTTCCCCCTGCCAGGGAACACCTGTGACACCAGGCAGCTGCGTGGAGGGCGGCCCCGAACCTCCCCCACACAGTCACCCGTGTTCCGGAATTCTGAGTGTGGGGAGGTACCGTCTTCTGTCTGCAGCACCCGGGATCTCCTAGGAGCCCTTCGAGTGTCTTCCCCGAGTCCCTCCCAGTGCGGGCTACCGGGGAAAGGCGGGGGTTGGGCTGGAAAAGCAGGTAGCATCTAGTTCCTCCCCATTTACAGGGGAGGTATTTAGCGGACTACCCCCTGCCAGGGAACACCTGTGACACCAGGCAGCTGCGTGGAGAGCGGCCCCGAACCTCCCCCACACAGTCAACCGTGTTCCGGAATTCTGAGTGTGGGGAGGTTCCGTCTTCTGTCTGCAGCACCCAGGTTCTCCTAGGAGCCCTTCGAGTGTCTTCCCCGAGTCCCTCCCAGTGCGGGCTGCCGGGGAAAGGCGGGGTTTGGCTGGAAACGCAGGTAGCATCTAGTGCCTCCCCATGGACCAGGGAGGTAATTAGCGGACTTCCCCTTGCGAGGGAACACCTGTGACACAAGGCAGCCTGCGTGGAGGGCGGCCCCGAACCTCCCCCACACAGTCAGCCGTGTTCCGGAATTCTGAGTGTGGGGAGGTACCGTCTTCTGTCTGCAGCACCCGGGATCTCCTAGGAGCCCTTCGAGTGTCTTCCCCGAGTCCCTCCCAGTGCGGGCTACCGGGGAAATGTGGGGGTTGGGCTGGAAAAGCAGGTAGCATCTAGTTCCTCCCCATGGACAGGGGAGGTAATTAGCGGACTACCCCCTGCCAGGGAACACCTGTGACACCAGGCAGCTGCGTGGAGGGCGGCCCCGAACCTCCCCCACACAGTCAGCCGTGTTCCGGAATTCTGAGTGTGGGGAGGTTCCGTCTTCTGTCTGCAGCACCCAGGTTCTCCTAGGAGCCCTTCGAGTGTCTTCCCCGAGTCCCTCCCAGTGCGGGCTGCCGGGGAAAGGCGGGGGTTTGGCTGGAAACGCAGGTAGCATCTAGTGCCTCCACATGGACCAGGGAGGTAATTAGCGGACTTCCCCTTGCGAGGGAACACCTGTGACACAAGGCAGCTGCGTGGAGGGCGGCCCCGAACCTCCCCCACACAGTCAGCCGTGTTCCGGAATTCTGAGTGTGGGGAGGTTCCGTCTTCTGTCTGCAGCACCCGGGTTCTCCTAGGAGCCATTCGAGTGTCTTCCCCCAGTCCCTCCCAGTGCGGGCTGCCGGGGAAAGGCGGGGGTTGGGCTGGAAAAGCAGGTAGCATCTAGTGCCTCCCCATGGACAAGGGAGATAATTAGCGGACTTCCCCCTGCCAGGGAACACCTGTGACACCAGGCATCTTCGTGGAGGGCGGCCCCAAACCTCCCCCACACAGTCGGCCGTGTTCCGGAATTCTGAGTGTGGGGAGGTTCCGTCTTCTGTCTGCAGCACCCGGGATCTCCTAGGAGCCCTTCGAGTGTCTTCCCCGAGTCCCTCCCAGTGCGGGCTGCTGGGGAAAGGCGGGGGTTGGGCTGGAAACGCCGGTAGCATCTAGTGCCTCCTCATGGACAGGGGAGGTAATTAGCGGACATCACCCTGCCAGGGAACACCTGTGACACCAGGCAGCTGCGTGGAGGGCGGCTCTGAACCTCCCCCTCACAGTCACCCGTGTTCCGGATTTCTGAGTGTGGGGGGGTTCCTTCTTCTGTCTGCAGCACACGGGATCTCCTAGGAGCCCTTCGAGTGTCTTCCCCGAGTCCCTCCCAATGCGGGCTGCCGGGGAAAGGCGGGGGTTGGGCTGGAAAAGCAGGTAGCATCTAGTTCCTCCCCATGGACAGGGGAGGTAATTAGCGGACTACCCCCTGCCAGGGAACACCTGTGACACCAGGCAGCTGCGTGGAGGGCGGCCCCGAACCTCCCCCACACAGTTAGCCGTATTCCGGAATTCTGAGTGTGGGGAGGTTCCGTCTTCTGTCTGCAGCACCCGGGTTCTCCTAGGAGCCTTTCGAGTGTCTTCCCCGAGTCCCTCCCAGTGCGGGCTGCCGGGGAAAGGCGGGGGTTTGGCTGGAAACGCAGGTAGCATCTAGTGCCTCCCCATGGAGAGGGGAGGTAATTAGCGGAATTCCCCTTGCGAGGGAACACCTGTGACACCAGGCAGCTGCGTGGAGGTCGGCCCCGAACCTCCCCTACACAGTCACCCGTGTTCCGGAATTCTGAGTGTGGGGGGGTTCCTTCTTCTGTCTGCAGCACACGGGATCTCCTAGGAGCCCTTCGAGTGTCTTCCCCCAGTCCCTCCCAGTGCGGGCTGCCGGGGAAAGGAGGGGGTTGTGCTGGAAACGCAGGTAGCATCTAGTGCCTCCCCATGGACTGGGGAGGTAATTAGCGGACTACCCCCTGCCAGGGAACACCTGTGACACCAGGCAGCTGCGTGGAGGGCGGCCCCGAACCTCCCCCACACAGTCAACCGTGTTCCGGAATTCTGAGTGTGGGGAGGTACCGTCTTCTGTCTGCAGCACCCGGGATCTCCTAGGAGCCCTTCGAGTGTCTTCCCCGAGTCCATCCCAGTGCGGGCTACCGGGGAAATGCGGGGGTTGGGCTGGAAAAGCAGGTAGCATCTAGTGCCTCCCCCTGGACAGGGGAGGTAATTAACGGACTTCCCCCTGCCAGGGAACACCTGTGACACCAGGCAGCTGCGTGGAGGGTGGCCCCGAACCTCCCCCACACAGTCACCCGTGTTCCGGAATTCTGAGTGTGGGGAGGTTCCGTCTTCTGTCTGCAGCACCCGGGATCTCCTAGGAGCCCTTCGAGAGTCTTCCCCGAGTACCTCCCAGTGCGGGCTGCCGGGGAAAGTCGGGGGTTGGGCTGGAAAAGCAGGTAGCATCTAGTGCCTCCCCCTGGACAGGGGAGGTAATTAGCGGACTTCCCCTTGCGAGGGAACACCTGTGACACAAGGCAGCTGCGTGGAGGGCGGCCCCGAACCTCCCCCACACAGTCAGCCGTGTTCCGGAATTCTGAGTGTGGGGAGGTTCCGTCTTCTGTCTGCAGCACCCGGGATCTCCTAGGAGCCCTTCGAGTGTCTTCCCCGAGTCCATCCCAGTGCGGGCTACCGGGGAAAGGCGGGGGTTGGGCTGGAAAAGCAAGTAGCATCTAGTGCCTCCCCCTGGACAGGGGAGGTAATTAACGGACTTCCCCCTGCCAGGGAACACCTGTGACACCAGGCAGCTGCGTGGAGGGCGGCCCCGAACCTCCCCCACACAGTCACCCGTGTTCCGGAATTCTGAGTGTGGGGAGGTACCGTCTTCTGTCTGCAGCACACGGGATCTCCTAGGAGCCCTTCGAGTGTCTTCCCCGAGTCCCTCCCAGTGCGGGCTACCGGGGAAAGGCGGGGGTTGGGCTGGAAAAGCAGGTATCATCTAGTTCCTCCCCATGGACAGGGGAGGTAATTAGCGGACTACCCCCTGCCAGGGAACACCTGTGACACCAGGCAGCTGCGTGGAGGGCGGCCCCGAACCTCCCCCACACAGTCAACCGTGTTCCGGAATTCTGAGTGTGGGGAGGTTCCGTCTTCTGTCTGCAGCACCCAGGTTCTCCTAGGAGCCCTTCGAGTGTCTTCCCCGAGTCCCTCCCAGTGCGGGCTGCCGGGGAAAGGCGGGGGTTTGGCTGGAAACGCAGGTAGCATCTAGTGCCTCCCCATGGACCAGGGAGGTAATTAGCGGACTTCCCCTTGCGAGGGAACACCTGTGACACAAGGCAGATGCGTGGAGGGCGGCCCCGAACCTCCCCCACACAGTCAGCCGTGTTCCGGAATTCTGAGTGTGGGGAGGTTCCGTCTTCTGTCTGCAGCACCCGGGTTCTCCTAGGAGCCATTCGAGGGTCTTTCCCCAGTCCCTCCCAGTGCGGGATGCCGGGGAAAGGCGGGGGTTGGGCTGGAAAAGCAGGTAGCATCTAGTGCCTCCACATGGACAAGGGAGATAATTAGCGGACTTCCCCCTGCCAGGGAACACCTGTGACACCAGGCATCTTCGTGGAGGGCGGCCCCAAACCTCCCTCACACAGTCGGCCGTGTTCCGGAATTCTGAGTGTGGGGAGGTTCCGTCTTCTGTCTGCAGCACCCGGGATCTCCTAGGAGCCCTTCGAGTGTCTTCCCCGAGTCCCTCCCAGTGCGGGCTGCCGGGGAAAGGCGGGGGTTGGGCTGGAAACGCAGGTAGCATCTAGTGCCTCCTCATGGACAGGGGAGGTAATTAGCGGACATCACCCTGCCAGGGAACACCTGTGACACCAGGCAGCTGCGTGGAGGGCGGCTCTGAACCTCCCCCTCACAGTCACCCGTGTTCCGGATTTCTGAGTGTGGGGGGGTTCCTTCTTCTGTCTGCAGCACACGGGATATCCTAGGAGCCTTTCGAGTGTCTTCCCCGAGTCCCTCCCAGTGCGGGCTGCCGGGGAAAGGCGGGGGTTGGGCTGGAAAAGCAGGTAGCATCTAGTTCCTCCCCATGGACAGGGGAGGTAATTAGCGGACTACCCCCTGCCAGGGAACACCTGTGACACCAGGCAGCTGCGTGGAGGGCGGCCCCGAACCTCCCCCACACAGTCAGCCGTATTCCGGAATTCTGAGTGTGGGGAGGTTCCGTCTTCTGTCTGCAGCACCCGGGTTCTCCTAGGAGCCCTTCGAGTGTCTTCCCCGAGTCCCTCCCAGTGCGGGCTGCCGGGGAAAGGCGGGGGTTTGGCTGGAAACGCAGGTAGCATCTAGTGCCTCCCCATGGAGAGGGGAGGTAATTAGCGGAATTCCCCTTGCGAGGGAACACCTGTGACACCAGGCAGCTGCGTGGAGGGCGGCCCCGAACCTCCCCCACACAGTCACCCGTGTTCCGGAATTCTGAGTGTGGGGGGGTTCCTTCTTCTGTCTGCAGCACACGGGATCTCCTAGGAGCCCTTCGAGTGTCTTCCCCCAGTCCCTCCCTGTGCGGGCTGCCGGGGAAAGGAGGGGGTTGTGCTGGAAACGCAGGTAGAATCTAGTGCCTCCCCATGGACTGGGGAGGTAATTAGCGGACTACCCCCTGCCAGGGAACACCTGTGACACCAGGCAGCTGCGTGGAGGGCGGCCCCGAACCTCCCCCACACAGTCAACCGTGTTCCGGAATTCTGAGTGTGGGGAGGTTCCGTCTTCTGTCTGCAGCACCCGGGATCTCCTAGGAGCCCTTCGAGTGTCTTCCCCGAGTCCCTCCCAGTGCGGGCTGCCGGGGAAAGGCGGGGGTTGGGCTGGAAAAGCAGGTAGCATCTAGTGCCTCCCCCTGGACAGGGGAGGTAATTAGCGGACATCCCCCTGCCAGGGAACACCTGTGACACCAGGCAGCTGCGTGGAGGGCGGCCCCGAACCTCCCCCACACAGTCACCCGTGTTCCGGAATTCTGAGTGTCGGGGGGTTCCTTCTTCTGTCTGCAGCAACCGGGATCTCCTAGGAGCCCTTCGAGTGTCTTCCCCGAGTCCCTCCCAGTGCGGGCTGCCGGGGAAAGGAGGGGGTTGGCCTGGAAAAGCAGGTAGCATCTAGTGCCTCCCCATGGACAGGGGAGGTAATTAGCGGACTACCCCCTGCCAGGGAACACCTGTGACAACAGGCAGCTGCGTGGAGGGCGGCCCCGAACCTCCCCCACACAGTCAGCCGTGTTCCAGAATTCTGAGTGTGGGGAGGTTCCGTCTTCTGTCTGCAGCACCCGGGTTCTCCTAGGAGCCCTTCGAGTGTCTTCTCCGAGTCCCTCTCTGTGCGGGCTGCCGGGGAAAGGCGGGGGTTTGGCTGGAAACGCAGGTAGCATCTAGTGCCTCCCCATGGACAGGGGAGGTAATTAGCGGACTTCCCCTTGCGAGGGAACACCTGTGACACCAGGAAGCTGCGTGGGGGGCGGCCCTAAACCTCCCCCACACAGTCATCCGTGTTCCGGAATTCTGAGTGTGGGGAGGTTCCGTCTTCTGTCTGCAGCACCCGTGTTCTCCTAGGAGCCCTTCGAGTGTGTTCCCTGATTCTCTCCCTGTGCGGGCGGCCGGGGAAAGGCGGGGGTTGGGCTGGAAACGCAGGTAGCATCTAGTGCCTCCCCATGGACAGGGGAGGTAATTAGCGGACTACCCCCTGCCAGGGAACACCTGTGACACCAGGCAGCTGCGTGGAGGGCGGCCCCGAACCTCCCCCACACAGTCAGCCGTGTTCCGGAATTCTGAGTGTGGGGAGGTTCCGTCTTCTGTCTGCAGCACCCAGGTTCTCCTAGGAGCCCTTCGAGTGTCTTCCCCGAGTCCCTCCCAGTGCGGGCTGCCGGGGAAAGGCGGGGGTTTGGCTGGAAACGCAGGTAGCATCTAGTGCCTCCCCATGGACCAGGGAGGTAATTAGCGGACTTCCCCTTGCGAGGGAACACCTGTGACACAAGGCAGCTGCGTGGAGGGCGGCCCCGAACCTCCCCCACACAGTCAGCCGTGTTCCGGAATTCTGAGTGTGGGGAGGTTCCGTCTTCTGTCTGCAGCACCCGGGTTCTCCTAGGAGCCCTTCGAGTGTCTTCCCCCAGTCCCTCCCAGTGCGGGCTGCCGGGGAAAGGCGGGGGTTGGGCTGGAAAAGCAGGTAGCATCTAGTGCCTCCCCATGGACAAGGGAGATAATTAGCGGACTTCCCCCGGCCAGGGAACACCTGTGACACCAGGCATCTTCGTGGAGGGCGGCTCCAAACCTCCCCCACACACTCGGCCGTGTTCCGGAATTCTGAGTGTGGGGAGGTTCCGTCTTCTGTCTGCAGCACCCGGGATCTCCTAGGAGCCCTTCGAGTGTCTTCCCCGAGTCCCTCCCAGTGCGGGCTACCGGGGAAAGGCGGGGGTTGGGCTGGAAATGCAGGTAGCATCTAGTGCCTCCCCCTGGACAGGGGAGATAATTAGCGGACTTCCCCCTGCCAGGGAACACCTGTGACACCAGGAAGCTGCGTGGAGGGCGGCCCCGAACCTCCCCCACACAGTCACCCTTGTTCCGGAATTCTGAGTGTGGGGAGGTTCCGTCTTCTGTCTGCAGCACCCGGGTTCTCCTAGGAACCCTTCGAGTGTCTTCCCCCAGTCCCTCCCAGTGCGGGCTGCCGGGGAAAGGTGGGGGTTGGGCTGGAAAAGCAGGTAGCATCTAGTGCCTCCCCCTGGACGGGGGAGGTAATTAGCGGACATCACCCTGCCAGGGAACACCTGTGACACCATGCAGCTGCGTGGAGGGCGGCTCTGAACCTCCCCCTCACAGTCACCCTTGTTCCGGATTTCTGAGTGTGGGGGGGTTCCTTCTTCTGTCTGCAGCACACGGGATCTCCTAGGAGCCCTTCGAGTGTCTTCCCCGAGTCCCTCCCAGTGCGGGCTGCCGGGGAAAGGCGGGGGTTTGGCTGGAAACGCAGGTAGCATCTAGTTCCTCCCCATGGACAGGGGAGGTAATTAGCGGACTTCCCCTTGCGAGGGAACACCTGTGACACCAGGAAGCTGCGTGGGGGGCGGCCCTAAACCTCCCCCACACAGTCATCCTTATTCCGGATTTCTGAGTGTGGGGAGGTTCCGTCTTCTGTCTGCAGCACCCGGGTTCTCCTAGGAGCCCTTCGAGTGTCTTCCCCGAGTCCCTCCCAGTGCGGGCTGCCGGGGAAAGGCGGGGGTTTGGCTGGAAACGCAGGTAGCATCTAGTGCCTCCCCATGGAGAGGGGAGGTAATTAGCGGAATTCCCCTTGCGAGGGAACACGTGTGACACCAGGCAGCTGCGTGGAGGGCGGCCCCGAACCTCCCCCACACAGTCACCCGTGTTCCGGAATTCTGAGTGTGGGGGGGTTCCTTCTTCTGTCTGCAGCACACGGGATCTCCTAGGAGCCCTTCGAGTGTCTTCCCCCAGTCCCTCCCAGTGCGGGCTGCCGGGGAAAGGAGGGGGTTCTGCTGGAAACGCAGGTAGAATCTAGTGCCTCCCCATGGACTGGGGAGGTAATTAGCGGACTACCCCCTGCCAGGGAACACCTGTGACACCAGACAGCTGCGTGGAGGGCGGCCCCGAACCTCCCCCACACAGTCAACCGTGTTCCGGAATTCTGAGTGTGGGGAGGTTCCGTCTTCTGTCTGCAGCACCCGGGATCTCCTAGGAGCCCTTCGAGTGTCTTCCCCGAGTCCCTCCCAGTGCTGGCTGCCGGGGAAAGTCGGGGGTTGGGCTGGAAAAGCAGGTAGCATCTAGTGCCTCCCCCTGGACAGGGGAGGTAATTAGCGGACATCCCCCTGCCAGGGAACACCTGTGACACCAGGCAGCTGCGTGTAGGGCGGCCACGAACCTCCCCCACACAGTCACCCGTGTTCCGGAATTCTGAGTGTGGGGAGGTTCCGTCTTCTGTCTGCAGCACCCGTGTTCTCCTAGGAGCCCTTCGAGTGTGTTCCCCGAGTCCCTCCCTGTGCGGGCGGCCGGGGAAAGGCGGGGGTTGGGCTGGAAACGCAGGTAGCATCTAGTGCCTCCCCATGGACGGGGGAGGTAATTAGCGGACTACCCCCTGCCAGGGAACACCTGTGACACCAGGCAGCTGCGTGGAGGGCGGCCCCGAACCTCCCCCACACAGTCAGCCGTGTTCCGGAATTCTGAGTGTGGGGAGGTTCCGTCTTCTGTCTGCAGCACCCAGGTTCTCCTAGGAGCCCTTCGAGTGTCTTCCCCGAGTCCCTCCCAGTGCGGGCTGCCGGGGAAAGGCGGGGGTTTGGCTGGAAACGCAGGTAGCATCTAGTGCCTCCCCATGGACCAGGGAGGTAATTAGCGGACTTCCCCTTGCGAGGGAACACATGTGACACAAGGCAGCTGCGTGGAGGGCGGCCCCGAACCTCCCCCACACAGTCAGCCGTGTTCCGGAATTCTGAGTGTGGGGAGGATCCGTCTTCTGTCTGCATCACACGGGTTCTCCTAGGAGCCATTCGAGTGTCTTCCCCCAGTCCCTCCCAGTGCGGGCTGCCTGGGAAAGGCGGGGGTTGAGCTGGAAAAGCAGGTAGCATCTAGTGCCTCCCCATGGACAAGGGAGATAATTAGCGGACTTCCCCCTGCCAGGGAACACCTGTGACACCAGGCATCTTCGTGGAGGGCGGCCCCAAACCTCCCCCACACAGTCGGCCGTGTTCCGGAATTCTGAGTGTGGGGAGGTTCCGTCTTCTGTCTGCAGCACCCGGGATCTCCTAGGAGCCCTTCGAGTGTCTTCCCCGAGTCCCTCCCAGTGCGGGCTACCGGGGAAAGGCGGGGGTTGGGCTGGAAAAGCAGGTAGCATCTAGTGCCTCCCCCTGGACAGGGGAGATAATTAGCGGACTTCCCCCTGCCAGGGAACACCTGTGACACCAGGCATCTTCGTGGAGGGCGGCCCCAAACCTCCCCCACACAGTCGGCCGTGTTCCGGAATTCTGAGTGTGGGGAGGTTCCGTCTTCTGTCTGCAGCACACGGGATCTCCTAGGAGCCCTTCGAGTGTCTTCCCCGAGTCCCTCCCAGTGCGGGCTACCGGGGAAAGGCGGGGGTTGGGCTGGAAAAGCAGGTAGCATCTAGTGCCTCCCCCTGGACAGGGGAGATATTTAGCGGACTTCCCCCTGCCAGGGAACACCTGTGACACCATTCATCTTCGTGGAGGGCGGCCCAAAACCTCCCCCACACAGTCGGCCGTGTTCCGGAATTCTGAGTGTGGGGAGGTTCCGTCTTCTGTCTGCAGCACCCGGGATCTCCTAGGAGCCCTTCGAGTGTCTTCCCCAATCCCTCCCACTGCGGGCTACCGGGGAAAGGCGGGGGTTGGGCTGGAAACGCAGGTAGCATCTAGTTCCTCCCCCTGGACAGGGGAGGTAATTAGCGGACTTCCCCTTGCGAGGGAACACCTGTGACACCATTCATCTTCGTGGAGGGCGGCCCTAAACTTCCCCACACAGTCAACCGTGTTCCGGAATTCTGAGTGTGGGGAGGTTCCGTCTTCTGTCTGCAGCACCCGGGATCTCCTAGGAGCCCTTCGAGTGTCTTCCCCGAGTCCCTCCCAGTGCTGGCTGCCGGGGAAAGTCGGGGGTTGGGCTGGAAAAGCAGGTAGCATCTAGTGCCTCCCCCTGGACAGGGGAGGTAATTAGCGGACATCCCCCTGCCAGGGAACACCTGTGACACCAGGCAGCTGGGTGGAGGGCGGCCCCGAACCTCCCCCACACAGTCACCCGTGTTCCGGAATTCTGAGTGTGGGGAGGTTCCGTCTTCTGTCTGCAGCACCCAGGTTCTCCTAGGAGCCCTTCGAGTGTCTTCCCCGAGTCCCTCCCAGTGCGGGCTGCCGGGGAAAGGCGGGGGTTTGGCTGGAAACGCAGGTAGCATCTAGTGCCTCCCCATGGACCAGGGAGGTAATTAGCGGACTTCCCCTTGCGAGGGAACACCTGTGACACAAGGCAGCTGCGTGGAGGGCGGCCCCGAACCTCCCCCACACAGTCAGCCGTGTTCCGGAATTCTGAGTGTGGGGAGGATCCGTCTTCTGTCTGCATCACACGGGTTCTCCTAGGAGCCATTCGAGTGTCTTCCCCCAGTCCCTCCCAGTGCGGGCTGCCTGGGAAAGGCGGGGGTTGGGCTGGAAAAGCAGGTAGCATCTAGTTCCTCCCCCTGGACAGGGGAGGTAATTAGCGGACTTCCCCTTGCGAGGGTACACCTGTGACACCATTCATCTTCGTGGAGGGCGGCCCTAAACTTCCCCACACAGTCACCCTTGTTCCGGAATTCTGAGTGTGGGGAGGTTCCGTCTTCTGTCTGCAGCACCCGGGTTCTCCTAGGAGCCGTTCGAGTGTCTTCCCCCAGTCCCTCCCAGTGCGGGCTGCCGGGGAAAGGTGGGGGTTGGGCTGGAAAAGCAGGTAGCATCTAGTGCCTCCCCCTGGACAGGGGAGGTAATTAGTGGACATCACCTTGCCAGGGAACACCTGTGACACCAGGCAGCTGCGTGGAGGGCGGCTCTGAACCTCCCCCTCACAGTCACCCTTGTTCCGGATTTCTGAGTGTGGGGGGGTTCCTTCTTCTGTCTGCAGCACACGGGATCTCCTAGGAGCCCTTCGAGTGTCTTCCCCGAGTCCCTCCCAGTGCGGGCTGCCGGGGAAAGGCGGGGGTTGGGCTGGAAAAGCAGGTAGCATCTAGTGCCTCCCCCTGGACAGGGGAGGTAATTAGCGGACTTCCCCTTGCGAGGGAACCCATGTGACACCAGGCAGCTGCGTGGAGGGCGGCTCCGAAACTCCCCCACACAGTCATACGTGTTCCGGAATTCTGAGTGTGGGGGGGTTCCTTCTTCTGTCTGCAGCACACGGGATCTCCTAGGAGCCCTTCGAGTGTCTTCCCCCAGTCCCTCCCAGTGCGGGCTGCCGGGGAAAGGCGGGGGTTGGGCTGGAAAAGCAGGTAGCATCTAGTGCCTCCCCATGGACAGGGGAGGTAATTAGCGGACTACCCACTGCCAGGGAACACCTGTGACACCAGGCAGCTGCGTGGAGGTCGGCCCCGAACCTCCCCCACACAGTCAGCCGTGTTCCAGAATTCTGAGTGTGGGGAGGTTCCGTCTTCTGTCTGCAGCACCCGGGTTCTCCTAGGAGCCCTTCGAGTGTCTTCCCCGAGTCCCTCCCAGTGCGGGCTGCCGGGGAAAGGCGGGGGTTTGGCTGGAAACGCAGGTAGCATCTAGTGCCTCCCCATGGACAGGGGAGGTAATTAGCGGACTTCCCCTTGCGAGGGAACACCTGTGACACCAGGAAGCTGCGTGGGGGGCGGCCCTAAAACTCCCCCACACAGTCATCCATGTTCCGGAATTCTGAGTGTGGGGAGGTTCCGTCTTCTGTCTGCAGCACCCGGGTTCTCCTAGGAGCCCTTCGAGTGTGTTCCCCGAGTCCCTCCCTGTGCGGGCGGCCGGGGAAAGGCGGGGGTTGGGCTGGAAACGCAGGTAGCATCTAGTGCCTCCCCATGGACAGGGGAGGTAATTAGCGGACTACCCCCTGCCAGGGAACACCTGTGACACCAGGCAGCTGCGTGGAGGGCGGCCCCGAACCTCCCCCACACAGTCAGCCGTGTTCCGGAATTCTGAGTGTGGGGAGGTTCCGTCTTCTGTCTGCAGCACCCAGGTTCTCCTAGGAGCCCTTCGAGTGTCTTCCCCGAGTCCCTCCCAGTGCGGGCTGCCGGGGAAAGGCGGGGGTTTGGCTGGAAACGCAGGTAGCATCTAGTGCCTCCCCATGGACCAGGGAGGTAATTAGCGGACTTCCCCTTGCGAGGGAACACCTGTGACACAAGGCAGCTGCGTGGAGGGCGGCCCCGAACCTCCCCCACACAGTCAGCCGTGTTCCGGAATTCTGAGTGTGGGGAGGTTCCGTCTTTTGTCTGCAGCACCCGGGTTCTCCTAGGAGCCATTCGAGTGTCTTCCCCCAGTCCCTCCCAGTGCGGGCTGCCGGGGAAAGGCGGGGGTTGGGCTGGAAAAGCAGGTAGCATCTAGTGCCTCCCCATGGACAAGGGAGATAATTAGCGGACTTCCCCCTGCCAGGGAACACCTGTGACACCAGGCATCTTCGTGGAGGGCGGCCCCAAACCTCCCCCACACAGTCGGCCGTGTTCCGGAATTCTGAGTGTGGGGAGGTTCCGTCTTCTGTCTGCAGCACCCGGGATCTCCTAGGAGCCCTTCGAGTGTCTTCCCCGAGTCCCTCCCAGTGCGGGCTACCGGGGAAAGGCGGGGGTTGGGCTGGAAAAGCAGGTAGCATCTAGTGCCTCCCCCTGGACAGGGGAGATATTTAGCGGACTTCCCCCTGCCAGGGAACACCTGTGACACCATTCATCTTCGTGGAGGGCGGCCCAAAACCTCCCCCACACAGTCGGCCGTGTTCCGGAATTCTGAGTGTGGGGAGGTTCCGTCTTCTGTCTGCAGCACCCGGGATCTCCTAGGAGCCCTTCGAGTGTCTTCCCCAATCCCTCCCACTGCGGGCTACCGGGGAAAGGCGGGGGTTGGGCTGGAAACGCAGGTAGCATCTAGTTCCTCCCCCTGGACAGGGGAGGTAATTAGCGGACTTCCCCTTGCGAGGGAACACCTGTGACACCATTCATCTTCGTGGAGGGCGGCCCTAAACTTCCCCACACAGTCACCCTTGTTCCGGAATTCTGAGTGTGGGGAGGTTCCGTCTTCTGTCTGCAGCACCCGGGTTCTCCTAGGAGCCGTTCGAGTGTCTTCCCCCAGTCCCTCCCAGTGCGGGCTGCCGGGGAAAGGTGGGGGTTGGGCTGGAATAGCAGGTAGCATCTAGTGCCTCCCCCTGGACAGGGGAGGTAATTAGTGGACATCACCCTGCCAGGGAACACCTGTGACACCAGGCAGCTGCGTGGAGGGCGGCTCTGAACCTCCCCCTCACAGTCACCCTTGTTCCGGATTTCTGAGTGTGGGGGGGTTCCTTCTTCTGTCTGCAGCACCCGGGATCTCCTAGGAGCCCTTCGAGTGTCTTCCCCGAGTCCCTCCCAGTGCGGGCTGCTGGGGAAAGGCGGGGGTTTGGCTGGAAACGCAGGTAGCATCTAGTTCCTCCCCATGGACGGGGGAGGTAATTAGCGGACTTCCCCTTGCGAGGGAACACCTGTGACACCAGGAAGCTGCGTGGGGGGCGGCCCTAAACCTCCCCCACACAGTCATCCGTATTCCGGAATTCTGAGTGTGGGGAGGTTCCGTCTTCTGTCTGCAGCACCCGGGTTCTCCTAGGAGCCCTTCGAGTGTCTTCCCCGAGTCCCTCCCAGTGCGGGCTGCCGGGGAAAGGCGGGGGTTTGGCTGGAAACGCAGGTAGCATCTAGTGCCTCCCCATGGAGAGGGGAGGTAATTAGCGGAATTCCCCTTGCGAGGGAACACCTGTGACACCAGGCAGCTGCGTGGAGGGCGGCCCCGAACCTCCCCCACACAGTCACCCGTGTTCCGGAATTCTGAGTGTGGGGGGGTTCCTTCTTCTGTCTGCAGCACACGGGATCTCCTAGGAGCCCTTCGAGTGTCTTCCCCGAGTCCCTCTCAGTGCGGGCTGCCGGGGAAAGGCGGGGGTTGGGCTGGAAAAGCAGGTAGCATCTAGTGCCTCCCCCTGGACAGGGGAGGTAATTAGCGGACTTCCCCTTGCGAGGGAACCCATGTGACACCAGGCAGCTGCGTGGAGGACGGCTCCGAACCTCCCCCACACAGTCATACGTGTTCCGGAATTCTGAGTGTGGGGGGGTTCCTTCTTCTGTCTGCAGCACACGGGATCTCCTAGGAGCCCTTCGAGTGTCTTCCCCCAGTCCCTCCCAGTGCGGGCTGCCGGGGAAAGGCGGGGGTTGGGCTGGAAAAGCAGGTAGCATCTAGTGCCTCCCCATGGACAGGGGAGGTAATTAGCGGACTACCCTCTGCCAGGGAACACCTGTGACACCAGGCAGCTGCGTGGAGGGCGGCCCCGAACCTCCCCCACACAGTCAGCCGTGTTCCAGAATTCTGAGTGTGGGGAGGTTCCGTCTTCTGTCTGCAGCACCCGGGTTCTCCTAGGAGCCCTTCGAGTGTCTTCCCCGAGTCCCTCCCAGTGCGGGCTGCCGGGGAAAGGCGGGGGTTTGGCTGGAAACGCAGGTAGCATCTAGTGCCTCCCCATGGACAGGGGAGGTAATTAGCGGACTTCCCCTTGCGAGGGAACACCTGTGACACCAGGAAGCTGCGTGGGGGGCGGCCCTAAAACTCCCCCACACAGTCATCCATGTTCCGGAATTCTGAGTGTGGGGAGGTTCCGTCTTCTGTCTGCAGCACCCGGGTTCTCCTAGGAGCCCTTCGAGTGTGTTCCCCGAGTCCCTCCCTGTGCGGGCGGCCGGGGAAAGGCGGGGGTTGGGCTGGAAACGCAGGTAGCATCTAGTGCCTCCCCATGGACAGGGGAGGTAATTAGCGGACTACCCCCTGCCAGGGAACACCTGTGACACCAGGCAGCTGCGTGGAGGGCGGCCCCGAACCTCCCCCACACAGTCAGCCGTGTTCCGGAATTCTGAGTGTGGGGAGGTTCCGTCTTCTGTCTGCAGCACCCAGGTTCTCCTAGGAGCCCTTCGAGTGTCTTCCCCGAGTCCCTCCCAGTGCGGGCTGCCGGGGAAAGGCGGGGGTTTGGCTGGAAACGCAGGTAGCATCTAGTGCCTCCCCATGGACCAGGGAGGTAATTAGCGGACTTCCCCTTGCGAGGGAACACCTGTGACACAAGGCAGCTGCGTGGAGGGCGGCCCCGAACCTCCCCCACACAGTCAGCCGTGTTCCGGAATTCTGAGTGTGGGGAGGTTCCGTCTTTTGTCTGCAGCACCCGGGTTCTCCTAGGAGCCATTCAAGTGTCTTCCCCCAGTCCCTCCCAGTGCGGGCTGCCGGGGAAAGGCGGGGGTTGGGCTGGAAAAGCAGGTAGCATCTAGTGCCTCCCCATGGACAAGGGAGATAATTAGCGGACTTCCCCCTGCCAGGGAACACCTGTGACACCAGGAAGTTGCGTGGGGGCGGCCCTAAACCTCACCCACAGTCAGCCCTGTTCCGGAATTCTGAGTGTGGGGAGGTTACGTCTTCTGTCTGCAGTACCCGGGATCTCCTAGGAGCCCTTCGAGTGTCTTCCCCGAGTCCCTCCCAGTGCGGGCTGCCGGGGAAAGGCGGGGGTTGGGCTGGAAACGCAGGTAGCATCTAGTGCCTCCTCATGGACAGGGGAGGTAATTAGCGGACTTCCCCCTGCCAGGGAACACCTGTGACATCAGGAAGTTGCGTGGGGGCGGCCCTAAACCTCACCCACAGTCAGCCCTGTTCCGGAATTCTGAGTGTGGGGAGGTTACGTCTTCTGTCTGCAGTACCCGGGATCTCCTAGGAGCCCTTCGAGTGTCTTCCCCCAGTCCCTCCCAGTGCGGGCTGCCGGGGAAAGGAGGGGGTTGTGCTGGAAACGCAGGTAGCATCTAGTGCCTCCCCATGGACTGGGGAGGTAATTAGCGGACTACCCCCTGCCAGGGAACACCTGTGACACAAGGCAGCTGCGTGGAGGGCGGCCCCGAACCTCCCCCACACAGTCAGCCGTGTTCCAGAATTCTGAGTTTGGGGAGGTTCCGTCTTCTGTCTGCAGCACCCGGGTTCTCCTAGGAGCCCTTCGAGTGTCTTACCCGAGTCCCTCCCAGTGCGGGCTGCCGGGGAAAGGCGGGGGTTTGGCTGGAAACGCAGGTAGCATCTAGTGCCTCCCCATGGACAGGGGAGGTAATTACCGGACTTCCCCTTGCGAGGGAACACCTGTGACACCAGGAAGCTGCGTGGGGGGCGGCCCTATACCTCCCCCACACAGTCATCCGTGTTCCGGAATTCTGAGTGTGGGGAGGATCCGTCTTCTGTCTGCAGCACCCGGGTTCTCCTAGGAGCCCTTCGAGTGTGTTCCCCGAGTCCCTCCCTGTGCGGGCGGCCGGGGAAATGCGGGGGTTGGGCTGGAAACGCAGGTAGCATCTAGTGCCTCCCCATGGACGGGGGAGGTAATTAGCGGACTACCCCCTGCCAGGGAACACCTGTGACACCAGGCAGCTGCGTGGAGGGCGGCCCCGAACCTCCCCTACACAGTCAGCCGTTTTCCGGAATTCTGAGTGTGGGGAGGTTCCGTCTTCTGTCTGCAGCACCCAGGTTCTCCTAGGAGCCCTTCGAGGGTCTTCCCCGAGTCCCTCCCAGTGCGGGCTGCCGGGGAAAGGCGGGGGTTTGGCTGGAAAAGCAGGTAGCATCTAGTGCCTCCCCATGGACAAGGGAGATAATTAGCGGACTTCCCCCTGCCAGGGAACACCTGTGACACCAGGCAACTTCGTGGAGGGCGGCCCCAAACCTCCCCCACACAGTCGGCCGTGTTCCGGAATTCTGAGTGTGGGGAGGTTCCGTCTTCTGTCTGCAGCACCCGGGATCTCCTAGGAGCCCTTCGAGTGTCTTCCCCGAGTCCCTCCCAGTGCGGGCTGCCGGGGAAAGGCGGGGGTTGGGCTGGAAACGCAGGTAGCATCTAGTGCCTCCTCATGGACAGGGGAGGTAATTAGCGGACATCACCCTGCCAGGGAACACCTGTGACACCAGGCAGCTGCGTGGAGGGCGGCTCTGAACCTCCCCCTCACAGTCACCCGTGTTCCGGATTTCTGAGTGTGGGGGGGTTCCTTCTTCTGTCTGCAGCACACGGGATCTCCTAGGAGCCCTTCGAGTGTCTTCCCCGAGTCCCTCCCAGTGCGAGCTGCCGGGGAAAGGCGGGGGTTGGGCTGGAAAAGCAGGTAGCATCTAGTTCCTCCCCATGGACAGGGGAGGTAATTAGCGGACTACGCCCTGCCAGGGAACACCTGTGACACCAGGCATCTTCGTGGAGGGCGGCCCCAAACCTCCCCCACACAGTCGGCCGTGTTCCGGAATTCTGAGTGTGGGGAGGTTCCGTCTTCTGTCTGCAGCACCCGGGATCTCCTAGGAGCCCTTCGAGTGTCTTCCCCGAGTCCCTCCCAGTGCGGGCTGCCGGGGAAAGGCGGGGGTTGGGCTGGAAACGCAGGTAGCATCTAGTGCCTCCTCATGGACAGGGGAGGTAATTAGCGGACTTCCCCCTGCCAGGGAACACCTGTGACACCAGGAAGTTGCGTGGGGGCGGCCCTAAACCTCACCCACAGTCAGCCCTGTTCCGGAATTCTGAGTGTGGGGAGGTTACGTCTTCTGTCTGCAGTACCCGTGATCTCCTAGGAGCCCTTCGAGTGTCTTCCCCCAGTCCCTCCCAGTGCGGGCTGCCGGGGAAAGGAGGGGGTTGTGCTGGAAACGCAGGTAGCATCTAGTGCCTCCCCATGGACTGGGGAGGTAATTAGCGGACTACCCCCTGCCAGGGAACACCTGTGACACAAGGCAGCTGCGTGGAGGGCGGCCCCGAACCTCCCCCACACAGTCAGCCGTGTTCCAGAATTCTGAGTGTGGGGAGGTTCCGTCTTCTGTCTGCAGCACCCGGGTTCTCCTAGGAGCCCTTCGAGTGTCTTCCCCGAGTCCTTCCCAGTGCGGGCTGCCGGGGAAAGGCGGGGGTTTGGCTGGAAACGCAGGTAGCATCTAGTGCCTCCCCATGGACAGGGGAGGTAATTAGCGGACTTCCCCTTGCGAGGGAACACCTGTGACACCAGGAAGCTGCGTGGGGGGCGGCCCTATACCTCCCCCACACAGTCATCCGTGTTCCGGAATTCTGAGTGTGGGGAGGTTCCGTCTTCTGTCTGCAGCACCCGGGTTCTCCTAGGAGCCCTTCGAGTGTGTTCCCCGAGTCCCTCCCTGTGCGGGCGGCCGGGGAAAGGCGGGGGTTGGGCTGGAAACGCAGGTAGCATCTAGTGCCTCCCCATGGACAGGGGAGGTAATTAGCGGACTACCCCCTGCCAGGGAACACCTGTGACACCAGGCAGCTGCGTGGAGGGCGGCCCCGAACCTCCCCTACACAGTCAGCCGTGTTCCGGAATTCTGAGTGTGGGGAGGTTCCGTCTTCTGTCTGCAGCACCCAGGTTCTCCTAGGAGCCCTTCGAGTGTCTTCCCCGAGTCCCTCACAGTGCGGGCTGCCGGGGAAAGGCGGGGGTTTGGCTGGAAAAGCAGGTAGCATCTAGTGCCTCCCCATGGACAAGGGAGATAGTTAGCGGACTTCCCCCTGCCAGGGAACACCTGTGACACCAGGCAACTTCGTGGAGGTCGGCCCCAAACCTCCCCCACACAGTCGGCCGTGTTCCGGAATTCTGAGTGTGGGGAGGTTCCGTCTTCTGTTTGCAGCACCCGGGATCTCCTAGGAGCCCTTCGAGTGTCTTCCCCGAGTCCCTCCCAGTGCGGGCTGCCGGGGAAAGGCGGGGGTTGGGCTGGAAACGCAGGTAGCATCTAGTGCCTCCTCATGGACAGGGGAGGTAATTAGCGGACATCACCCTGCCAGGGAACACCTGTGACACCAGGCAGCTGCGTGGAGGGCGGCTCTGAACCTCCCCCTCACAGTCACCCGTGTTCCGGATTTCTGAGTGTGGGGGGGTTCCTTCTTCTGTCTGCAGCACACGGGATCTCCTAAGAGCCCTTCGAGTGTCTTCCCCGAGTCCCTCCCAGTGCGGGCTGCCGGGGAAAGGCGGGGGTTGGGCTGGAAAAGCAGGTAGCATCTAGTTCCTCCCCATGGACAGGGGAGGTAATTAGCGGACTACGCCCTGCCAGGGAACACCTGTGACACCAGGCAGCTGCGTGGAGGGCGGCCCCGAACCTCCCCCACACAGTCAGCCGTATTCCGGAATTCTGAGTGTGGGGAGGTTCCGTCTTCTGTCTGCAGCACCCGGGTTCTCCTAGGAGCCCTTCGAGTGTCTTCCCCGAGTCCCTCCCAGTGCGGGCTGCCGGGGAAAGGCGGGGGTTTGGCTGGAAACGCAGGTAGCATCTAGTGCCTCCCCATGGAGAGGGGAGGTAATTAGCGGAATTCCCCTTGCGAGGGAACACCTGTGACACCAGGCAGCTGCGTGGAGGGCGGCCCCGAACCTCCCCCACACAGTCACCCGTGTTCCGGAATTCTGAGTGTGGGGGGGTTCCTTCTTATGTCTGCAGCACACGGGATCTCCTAGGAGCTCTTCGAGTGTCTTCCCCGAGTCCCTCCCAGTGCGGGCTGCCGGGGAAAGGCGGGGGTTGTGCTGGAAAAGCAGGTAGCATCTAGTGCCTCCCCCTGGACAGGGGAGGTATTTAGCGGACTTCCCCTTGCGAGGGAACCCCTGTGACACCTTGCAGCTGCGTGGAGGGCGGCTCCGAACCTCCCCCACACAGTCATACGTGTTCCGGAATTCTGAGTGTGGGGGGGTTCCTTCTTCTGTCTGCAGCACCCGGGTTCTCCTAGGAGCCCTTCGAGTGTCTTCCCCGAGTCCCTCCCAGTGCGGGCTGCCGGGGAAAGGCGGGGGTTTGGCTGGAAACGCAGGTAGCATCTAGTGCCTCCCCATGGACAGGGGAGGTAATTAGCGGACTTCCCCTTGCGAGGGAACACCTGTGACACCAGGAAGCTGCGTGAGGGGCGGCCCTAAACCTCCCCCACACAGTCATCCGTGTTCCGGAATTCTGAGTGTGGGGAGGTTCCGTCTTCTGTCTGCAGCACCCGGGATCTCCTAGGAGCCCTTCGAGTGTGTTCCCCGAGTCCCTCCCTGTGCGGGCGGCCGGGGAAAGGCGGGGGTTGGGCTGGAAACGCAGGTAGCATCTAGTGCCTCCCCATGGACAGGGGAGGTAATTAGCGGACTACCCCCTGCCAGGGAACACCTGTGACACCAGGCAGCTGCGTGGAGGGCGGCCCCGAACCTCCCCCACACAGTCAGCCGTGTTCCGGAATTCTGAGTGTGGGGAGGTTCCGTCTTCTGTCTGCAGCACCCGGGTTCTCCTAGGAGCCATTCGAGTGTCTTCCCCCAGTCCCTCCCAGTGCGGGCTGCCGGGGAAATGCGGGGGTTGGGCTGGAAAAGCAGGTAGCATCTAGTGCCTCCCCATGGACAAGGGAGATAATTAGCGGACTTCCCCCTGCCAGGGAACACCTGTGACACCAGGCATCTTCGTGGAGGGCGGCCCCAAACCTCCCCCACACAGTCGGCCGTGTTCCGGAATTCTGAGTGTGGGGAGGTTCCGTCTTCTGTCTGCAGCACCCGGGATCTCCTAGGAGCCCTTCGAGTGTCTTCCCCGAGTCCCTCCCAGTGCGGGCTGCCGGGGAAAGGCGGGGGTTGGGCTGGAAACGCAGGTAGCATCTAGTGCCTCCTCATGGACAGGGGAGGTAATTAGCGGACTTCCCCCTGCGAGGGAACACCTGTGACACCAGGAAGTTGCGTGGGGGCGGCCCTAAACCTCACCCACAGTCAGCCCTGTTCCGGAATTCTGAGTGTGGGGAGGTTACGTCTTCTGTCTGCAGCACCCGGGATCTCCTAGGAGCCCTTCGAGTGTCTTCCCCCAGTCCCTCCCAGTGCGGGCTGCCGGGGAAAGGAGGGGGTTGTGCTGGAAACGCTGGTAGCATCTAGTGCCTCCCCATGGACTGGGGAGGTAATTAGCGGACTACCCCCTGCCAGGGAACACCTGTGACACAAGGCAGCTGCGTGGAGGGCGGCCCCGAACCTCCCCCACACAGTAAACCGTGTTCAGGAATTCTGAGTGTGGGGAGGTTCCGTCTTCTGTCTGCAGAACCCGGGATCTCCTAGGAGCCCTTCGAGGGTCTTCCCCGAGTACCTCCCAGTGCGGGCTGCCGGGGAACGTCGGGGGTTGGGCTGGAAAAGCAGGTAGCATCTAGTGCCTCCCCCTGGACAGGGGAGGTAATTAGCGGACTTCCCCTTGCGAGGGAACACCTGTGACACCAGGCAGCTGCGTGGAGGGCGGCCCCGAACCTCCCCCACACAGTCACCCGTGTTCCGGAATTCTGAGTGTGGGGGGGTTCCTTCTTCTGTCTGCAGCACACGGGATCTCCTAGGAGCCCTTCGAGTGTCTTCCCCGAGTCCCTCCCAGTGCGGGCTGCCGGGGAAAGGCGGGGGTTTGGCTGGAAACGCAGGTAGCATCTAGTGCCTCCCCATGGACCAGGGAGGTAATTAGCGGACTTCCCCTTGCGAGGGAACACCTGTGACACAAGGCAGCTGCGTGGAGGGCGGCCCCGAACCTCCCCCACACAGTCAACCGTGTTCCGGAATTCTGAGTGTGGGGAGGTACCGTCTTCTGTCTGCAGCACCCGGGATCTCCTAGGAGCCCTTCGAGTGTCTTCCCCGAGTCCCTCCCTGTGCGGGCTACCGGGGAAAGGCGGGGGTTGGGCTGGAAAAGCAGGTAGCATCTAGTTCCTCCCCATGGACAGGGGAGGTAATTAGCGGACTACCCCCTGCCAGGGAACACCTGTGACACCAGGCAGCTGCGTGGAGGGCGGCCCCGAACTCCCCAACACAGTCAGCCGTGTTCCGGAATTCTGAGTGTGGGGAGGTTCCGTCTTCTGTCTGCAGCACCCGGGTTCTCCTAGGAGCCCTTCGAGTGTCTTCCCCGAGTCCCTCCCAGTGCGGGCTGCCGGGGAAAGGCGGGGGTTTGGCTGGAAACGCAGGTAGCATCTAGTGCCTCCCCATGGAGAGGGGAGGTAATTAGCGGAATTCCCCTTGCGAGGGAACACCTGTGACACCAGGCAGCTGCGTGGAGGGCGGCCCCGAACCTCCCCCACACAGTCACCCGTGTTCCGGAATTCTGAGTGTGGGGGGGTTCCTTCTTCTGTCTGCAGCACACGGGATCTCCTAGGAGCCCTTCGAGTGTCTTCCCCCAGTCCCTCCCAGTGCGGGCTGCCGGGGAAAGGCGGGGGTTGGGCTGGAAAAGCAGGTAGCATCTAGTGCCTCCCCATGGACAGGGGAGGTAATTAGCGGACTACCCCCTGCCAGGGAACACCTGTGACACCAGGCAGCTGCGTGGAGGGCGGCCCCGAACCTCCCCCACACAGTCAGCCGTGTTCCAGAATTCTGAGTGTGGGGAGGTTCCGTCTTCTGTCTGCAGCACCCGGGTTCTCCTAGGAGCCCTTCGAGTGTGTTCCCCGAGTCCCTCCCTGTGCGGGCGGCCGGAGAAAGGCGGGGGTTGGGCTGGAAACGCAGGTAGCATCTAGTGCCTCCTCATGGACAGGGGAGGTAATTAGCGGACATCACCCTGCCAGGGAACATCTGTGACACCAGGCAGCTGCGTGGAGGGCGGCTCTGAACCTCCCCCTCACAGTCACCCGTGTTCCGGATTTCTGAGTGTGGGGGGGTTCCTTCTTCTGTCTGCAGCACACGGGATCTCCTAGGAGCCCTTCGAGTGTCTTCCCCGAGTCCCTCCCAGTGCGGGCTGCCGGGGAAAGGCGGGGGTTGGGCTGGAAAAGCAGGTAGCATCTAGTTCCTCCCCATGGACAGGGGAGGTAATTAGCGGACTACCCCCTGCCAGGGAACACCTGTGACACCAGGAAGCTGCGTGGAGGGCGGCCCCGAACCTCCCCCACACAGTCATCCGTATTCCGGAATTCTGAGTGTGGGGAGGTTCCGTCTTCTGTCTGCAGCACCCGGGTTCTCCTAGGAGCCCTTCGAGTGTCTTCCCCGAGTCCCTCCCAGTGCGGGCTGCCGGGGAAAGGCGGGGGTTGGGCTGGAAAAGCAGGTAGCATCTAGTGCCTCCTCATGGACAGGGGAGGTAATTAGCGGAATTCCCCCTGAGAGGGAACACCTGTGACACCAGGAAGTTGCGTGGGGGCGGCCCTAAACCTCACCCACACAGTCAGCCCTGTTCCGGAATTCTGAGTGTGGGGAGGTTACGTCTTCTGTCTGCAGCACCCGGGATCTCCTAGGAGCCCTTCGAGTGTCTTCCCCCAGTCCCTCCCAGTGCGGGCTGCCGGGGAAAGGAGGGGGTTGTGCTGGAAACGCAGGTAGCATCTAGTGCCTCCACATGGAGAGGGGAGGTAATTAGCGGAATTCCCCTTGCGAGGGAACACCTGTGACACCAGGCAGCTGCGTGGAGGGCGGCCCCGAACCTCCCCCACACAGTCACCCGTGTTCCGGAATTCTGAGTGTGGGGGGGTTCCTTCTTCTGTCTGCAGCACACGGGAGCTCCTAGGAGCCCTTCGAGTGACTTCCCCCAGTCCCTCCCAGTGCGGGCTGCCGGGGAAAGGAGGGGGTTGTGCTGGAAACGCAGGTAGCATCTAGTGCCTCCCCATGGACTGGGGAGATAATTAGCGGACTACCCCCTGCCAGGGAACACCTGTGACACCAGGCAGCTGCGTGGAGGGCGGCCCCGAACCTCCCCCACACAGTCAACCGTGTTCCGGAATTCTGAGTGTGGGGAGGTTCCGTCTTCTGTATGCAGCACCCGAGATCTCCTAGGAGCCCTTCGAGTGTCTTCCCCGAGTACCTCCCAGTGCGGGCTGCAGGGGAAAGTCGGGGGTTGGGCTGGAAAAGCAGGTAGCATCTAGTGCCTCCCCCTGGACAGGGGAGGTAATTAGCGGACTTCCCCTTGCGAGGGAACACCTGTGACACCAGGCAGCTGCGTGGAGGGCGGCCCCGAACCTCCCCCACACAGTCACCCGTGTTCCGGAATTCTGAGTGTGGGGGGGTTCCTTCTTCTGTCTGCAGCACCCGGGATCTCCTAGGAGCCCTTCGAGTGTCTTCCCCGAGTCCCTCCCAGTGCGGGCTGCCGGGGAAAGGCGGGGGTTTGGCTGGAAACGCAGGTAGCATCTAGTGCCTCCCCATGGACCAGGGAGGTAATTAGCGGACTTCCCCTTGCGAGGGAACACCTGTGACACAAGGCAGCTGCGTGGAGGGCGGCCCCGAACCTCCCCCACACAGTCAACCGTGTTCCGGAATTCTGAGTGTGGGGAGGTACCGTCTTCTGTCTGCAGCACCCGGGATCTCCTAGGAGCCCTTCGAGTGTCTTCCCCGAGTCCCTCCCTGTGCGGGCTACCGGGGAAAGGCGGGGGTTGGGCTGGAAAAGCAGGTAGCATCTAGTTCCTCCCCATGGACAGGGGAGGTAATTAGCGGACTACCCCCTGCCAGGGAACACCTGTGACACCAGGCAGCTGCGTGGAGGGCGGCCCCGAACTCCCCAACACAGTCAGCCGTGTTCCGGAATTCTGAGTGTGGGGAGGTTCCGTCTTCTGTCTGCAGCACCCGGGTTCTCCTAGGAGCCCTTCGAGTGTCTTCCCCGAGTCCCTCCCAGTGCGGGCTGCCGGGGAAAGGCGGGGGTTTGGCTGGAAACGCAGGTAGCATCTAGTGCCTCCCCATGGAGAGGGGAGGTAATTAGCGGAATTCCCCTTGCGAGGGAACACCTGTGACACCAGGCAGCTGCGTGGAGGGCGGCCCCGAACCTCCCCCACACAGTCACCCGTGTTCCGGAATTCTGAGTGTGGGGGGGTTCCTTCTTCTGTCTGCAGCACACGGGATCTCCTAGGAGCCCTTCGAGTGTCTTCCCCCAGTCCCTCCCAGTGCGGGCTGCCGGGGAAAGGCGGGGGTTGGGCTGGAAAAGCAGGTAGCATCTAGTGCCTCCCCATGGACAGGGGAGGTAATTAGCGGACTACCCCCTGCCAGGGAACACCTGTGACACCAGGCAGCTGCGTGGAGGGCGGCCCCGAACCTCCCCCACACAGTCAGCCGTGTTCCAGAATTCTGAGTGTGGGGAGGTTCCGTCTTCTGTCTGCAGCACCCGGGTTCTCCTAGGAGCCCTTCGAGTGTGTTCCCCGAGTCCCTCCCTGTGCGGGCGGCCGGAGAAAGGCGGGGGTTGGGCTGGAAACGCAGGTAGCATCTAGTGCCTCCTCATGGACAGGGGAGGTAATTAGCGGACATCACCCTGCCAGGGAACATCTGTGACACCAGGCAGCTGCGTGGAGGGCGGCTCTGAACCTCCCCCTCACAGTCACCCGTGTTCCGGATTTCTGAGTGTGGGGGGGTTCCTTCTTCTGTCTGCAGCACACGGGATCTCCTAGGAGCCCTTCGAGTGTCTTCCCCGAGTCCCTCCCAGTGCGGGCTGCCGGGGAAAGGCGGGGGTTGGGCTGGAAAAGCAGGTAGCATCTAGTTCCTCCCCATGGACAGGGGAGGTAATTAGCGGACTACCCCCTGCCAGGGAACACCTGTGACACCAGGAAGCTGCGTGGAGGGCGGCCCCGAACCTCCCCCACACAGTCATCCGTATTCCGGAATTCTGAGTGTGGGGAGGTTCCGTCTTCTGTCTGCAGCACCCGGGTTCTCCTAGGAGCCCTTCGAGTGTCTTCCCCGAGTCCCTCCCAGTGCGGGCTGCCGGGGAAAGGCGGGGGTTGGGCTGGAAAAGCAGGTAGCATCTAGTGCCTCCTCATGGACAGGGGAGGTAATTAGCGGAATTCCCCCTGAGAGGGAACACCTGTGACACCAGGAAGTTGCGTGGGGGCGGCCCTAAACCTCACCCACACAGTCAGCCCTGTTCCGGAATTCTGAGTGTGGGGAGGTTACGTCTTCTGTCTGCAGCACCCGGGATCTCCTAGGAGCCCTTCGAGTGTCTTCCCCCAGTCCCTCCCAGTGCGGGCTGCCGGGGAAAGGAGGGGGTTGTGCTGGAAACGCAGGTAGCATCTAGTGCCTCCACATGGAGAGGGGAGGTAATTAGCGGAATTCCCCTTGCGAGGGAACACCTGTGACACCAGGCAGCTGCGTGGAGGGCGGCCCCGAACCTCCCCCACACAGTCACCCGTGTTCCGGAATTCTGAGTGTGGGGGGGTTCCTTCTTCTGTCTGCAGCACACGGGAGCTCCTAGGAGCCCTTCGAGTGACTTCCCCCAGTCCCTCCCAGTGCGGGCTGCCGGGGAAAGGAGGGGGTTGTGCTGGAAACGCAGGTAGCATCTAGTGCCTCCCCATGGACTGGGGAGATAATTAGCGGACTACCCCCTGCCAGGGAACACCTGTGACACCAGGCAGCTGCGTGGAGGGCGGCCCCGAACCTCCCCCACACAGTCAACCGTGTTCCGGAATTCTGAGTGTGGGGAGGTTCCGTCTTCTGTATGCAGCACCCGAGATCTCCTAGGAGCCCTTCGAGTGTCTTCCCCGAGTACCTCCCAGTGCGGGCTGCAGGGGAAAGTCGGGGGTTGGGCTGGAAAAGCAGGTAGCATCTAGTGCCTCCCCCTGGACAGGGGAGGTAATTAGCGGACTTCCCCTTGCGAGGGAACACCTGTGACACAAGGCAGCTGCGTGGAGGGCGGCCCCGAACCTCCCCCACATAGTCAGCCGTGTTCCGGAATTCTGAGTGTGGGGAGGTTCCGTCTTCTGTCTGCAGCACCCGGGATCTCCTAGGAGCCCTTCGAGTGTCTTCCCCGAGTCCCTCCCAGTGCGGGCTGCCGGGGAAAGCCGGGGGTTGGGCTGGAAACGCAGGTAGCATCTAGTGCCTCCTCATGGACAGGGGAGGTATTTAGCGGACTTCCCCCTGCGAGGGAACACCTGTGACACCAGGAAGTTGCGTGTGGGCGGCCCTAAACCTCACCCACAGTCAGCCCTGTTCCGGATTTCTGAGTGTGGGGAGGTTACGTCTTCTGTCTGCAGCACCCGGGATCTCCTAGGAGCCCTTCGAGTGTCTTCCCCCAGTCCCTCCCAGTGCGGGCTGCCGGGGAAAGGAGGGGGTTGTGCTGGAAACGCAGGTAGCATCTAGTGCCTCCCCATGGACTGGGGAGGTAATTAGCGGACTACCCCTTGCCAGGGAACACCTGTGACACCAGGCAGCTGCGTGGAGGGCGGCCCCGAACCTCCCCCACACAGTCAACCGTGTTCCGGAATTCTGAGTGTGGGGAGGTTCCGTCTTCTGTCTGCAGCACCCGGGTTCTCCTAGGAGCCCTTCGAGTGTCTTCCCCGAGTCCCTCCCAGTGCGGGCTGCCGGGGAAAGGCGGGGGTTTGGCTGGAAACGCAGGTAGCATCTAGTGCCTCCCCATGGAGAGGGGAGGTAATTAGCGGAATTCCCCTTGCGAGGGAACACCTGTGAAACCAGGCAGCTGCGTGGAGGGCGGCCCCGAACCTCCCCAACACAGTCACCCGTGTTCCGGAATTCTGAGTGTGGGGGGGTTCCTT